>NC_142606.1:70292732-72692732 GCF_041222555.1 Hakea prostrata
ATACTTTGCATCATTGGAACCTTGGAGGCATCATCTCAATAACTAATATGGTTAAACACATTTTTCAATGCATTATGTCATATAAAAATCAATCTTGGCGGCTCTTAACTTTGTAGGTTTTCTCTTGAAAGCCTCTACTTCAAATCTTTTGCTTAGATACTTAAATGTTTCTGATTGGGGTAGTTGGCATATGAAAGATAATCTGTTGTGCAATAATGGCTTGAATTGGTATTGGATTCTTGTTTACAGTAATGGCTATTTCGAATTGAACTTGTTTTGTGTTTTGCATCATTAAAACACCGAAGCATTTTAATTGGAATCTTGATCCTAGAAGGCCCTAGATTAAGAGTAGTGATTTATGACCTTCAACTTTTGGCCTTAATGTGCTAGTGTAATTGGATTTGATTCCATTTACAACAATAATAGAGTACCATATGACCTAGTGAAAACCATGACAATAGTTTTGGATGTACAATATAGATTCCAACCTCGTTGTCCAAGAGACGATTGAGCGATTATAAGTTTCTGAAGCATGGCTATGTTTTGGTTTTTCGATCCAGGTTAACCATCGCATTCCTTCCTATGCTAGTGCATCTTCATGAAGATCAACTTGATTTTCTAATCATCTTCTTTGGGGTTAAAGGATCATCAATAGACCGGTCTCCAAATGTGGCTCGGGATTTTGATGAGTCAAAAATGCCTCCAGAGAAGACCAGTCAGTTTGGTGGGAGTGCTATCGTAGAAGAGGCATTGCTTCCTTATTTCCAGGTGGTTTTATATGTTTCCTTTTTAATTTTACAGTCTACTAATTGTCTGCACCTGTTGCTTGAGAATATTGAATCATTGGTATTATGACTAGTATTTGTTGTCTATATTTGGAGTTCAATATCCATTCCTCACATTAGTGTCATTATTTGACTTACAAACTTACGAGTTTAGGATTGTATTATCCCCATCTTCAAATATCCAAGCGGTTATTGTGATTGTTGGCCTTTTTGCCCTTTTCTTGCTATTTCAATTGGTTGAGCTTATTCATCGCATTCTTGCATTAAACTTGCCGAGTTTTTGGTCTGTCATTCACAAAGTTTGTTTAATTCAGCGGTAAACCATGATATCTACTATTTGGGTGATAAGTAGGAGCATCACTTATTTTCTCCAATATATTTATTCAAGGATCAACATCGTCAAATGTCGTATTTTTAAAGGGAACCAACCCCTTTCAACCATGCCTTTCCTCCAACAATGACTTCATTATAGTTGTTACACATTGTCTTTTGTTTTCTTGCATTGATCAGGAATCCTTGTTGCCATGCAATATTGTCATCCTTAAGTGGTCCGGTATTAAGAAGTAGGAACTAAAAAGCAACCTAATTATCAAATATAGAAGAAATCATTATGTTCAATGCCATAGTGAAACAATTATGATACTTCCAATATGTCTAATTTATAAAATCCAATTTTTGCTAACACATGTTCGATTACCGGCGGGGGAATCGGCCCGGGTGACTATGTTCTTCTTTGATATTGTGGTGAGAATGTTCTTACTGTTGTTGCGGGCGTTTCTTTAATACGGACACATTCTGTTTGGATCGACTGGATTTTTCTATTCATTACGTGTACTAACAATTTAGTCCTGGTTACCTTGTTTCTCTATGATAGGTGGTGAATCGATGGTGACACACGGAGAGGAGAGAAAGTTGAACCTCCATGGAAAACCTTATGTGGTTCAATATTTGTCTTGTGGATATTTGATCGGCACTTGTGTTGCACTACGTGGCCGAGATACAACACCACGTTGAATCACCACCCCATGAAAGGCACCACAGTTGATTCTTCTATGTGTGCAATTCGTTGTTACCCCTACGAGTTGATCTAGGATCCATTTTAATATGTTCACTAAACCTTCTCACCGATTGGATTCTTTTCTTTTATATCCCCGGAGTTAATGTAAATAAATTCTCTTACATGGACTTAGATGAAACAACACATTCACATTAGTATTTGACTACATTGTCCGATCGGTTAATTTCTTTGTTAACAAGTGAATTGAATATCTTGCCGCACCGGCAGGTTCACGCATTTTTGTTACAATGCAAATAAAGCATACATTCATATGTGAACGGCATTTTCGCCTATTCAAAGTGTTATTTTTTCTTTTGTATGAACGTGAAAATGTGCTAGTTCCCTTTTTTATTTTTCGTAACAGGGAATTTGATACTTTTTGATCTCCGGATGAAATGGGAACCAACCCCATTGGTGTATGTGTTCTCATGAAGAAAGTACTTGGTTCCCTTTTAAAGTTCGTCAACGTATTTTCTCTCTTGTGTTGACAAACGAAGCGGGTTGGTTCCCTTTTAAATGTTGAATCGGCCCATTTGCTCTCTGTGTTCACGGACGAAGCGGGCTGGTTCCCTTTTTAAACGGAATCGGCCCATTTGGTCTCTGTGTTCACGGAGACGAAGCGGGCTGGTTCCCTTTAAAAGGGAATTGGCCCATTTGCTCTCTGTGTTCACGGACGAAACGGGCTGGTTCCCTTTAAAAGGGAATCGGCCCATTTGCTCTCTGTGTTCACGGGGCGAAGCGGGTTGGTTCCCTTTAAAAGGGAATTGGCCCATTTGCTCTCTGTGTTCACGAGGCGAAGCGGGATGGTTCCCTTTAAAGGGAATCGGCCCATTTAAAGGGTCGGCCCATTCTCTGTGTTCCACGGGCGAAGCGGGCTGGTTCCCTTTTAAAGGGAATCGGCCCATTTGCTCTCTGTGTTCATCAGACGAAAGGGGCTGGTTCCCTTTAAAAGGGAATCGGCCCATTTGCTCTCTGTGTTCATCAGACGAAACGGGCTGGTTCCCTTTAAAAGGGAACCGGCCCATTTGTCTCTGTGTTCATCAGACGAAACGGGCTGGTTCCCTTTAAAAGGGAATCGGCCCATTTGCTCTCTGTGTTCATCACGAAACGGGCGGTTCCCTTAAAGGGAACGGGGCTGGTTTCCCTTTAAAAGGGAATCGGCCCATTTGCTCTCTGTGTTCATCGGACGCAAGCGGGCTGGTTCCCTTTAAAAGGGAATCGGCCCATTTGCTCTCTGTGTTCATCAGACGAAACGGGCTGGTTCCCTTTAAAAGGGAATCGGCCCATTTGATCTCTGTGTTCATCAGACGAACGGGGCTGGTTCCCTTTAAAAGGGAATCGGCCCATTTGCTCTCTGTGTTCATCGGACGAAGCGGGCTGGTTCCCTTTAAAGGGAAGCGGCCCATTTTTGCTCTCTGTGTTCATCGTACGAAGCGGGCTGGTTCCCTTTAAAGGGAATCGGCCCATTTGCTCTCTGTGTTCATCGGACGAACGGGGGCTGGTTCCCTTTAAAGGGAAGCGGCCCATTGCGTCCTCTGTGTTCACATACGAAGCGGGCTGGTTCCCCTTAAAAGGGAATCGGCCCATTTGCTCTCTGTGTTCCCAGACGAAACGGGCTGGTTCCCTTTAAAAGGGAACTGGCCCGTTTCGCCTCTGTGTTCATCAGATTACAGGGGCTGGTTCCCTTTAAAAGGGAACTGCCCCATTTGCTCTCTGTGTTCACATACGAAACGGGCTGGTTCCCTTTAAAAGGGAATCGGCCCATTTGCTCTCTGTGTTCCCAGACGAAACGGGCTGGTTCCCTTTAAAAGGGAACTGGCCCGTTTCGCCTCTGTGTTCATCAGATTACAGGGGCTGGTTCCCTTTAAAAGGGAACTGCCCCATTTGCTCTCTGTGTTCACATACGAAACGGGCTGGTTCCCCTTAAAAGGGAATCGGCCCATTTGCTCTCTGTGTTCCCAGACGAAACGGGTTGCTGCCGTTTAAAAGAGAATCATTCCCTTTGGTATGTGTTCACATAACAAAACGGGACCGGTGAATTGATTTGGGTTCGTAGTCAAATTAATATGTTCCATCACCTTTGTTATAGTCACTTGAAATTATAAATTGAAGACTTACAGTAATGTTTAAAGCCACAGATGTAACACTAATAAAAGGGAATCAATAATTTAAAAAATTTAAACCATATATGGGTTGAATTATGTGTTTCATCACCGCTTAACTCTCATATGGACAATATATATCAACGTATTATATAATTGATTCGGTACAATATCATACATTAGAGGTGAACTTGTTTTGACAACTACTTCCAACCCTTCAAATACATTGTGATAAGTGTTTGACATAGATAGAGTACATTTTTTTGAAATAAAGTACTGAACTACCCATCCAGTTTACTATTGTCCTACCGTATATGTTACAGTAGTGACATTGAACGTACGGGGGTTAAATGTTTCTTGAATAAAGTACATAACAAGAAAGTAAGAATAGCCAAACACATAAGAACAAAATTACAAGATGTTCCAATGTAATTTTGTCCAACGATCTTTGATTTTGCCGTTGATGATTAAGGGTTAGCCTTGCGGCATCCAAATTCATCGGATTGCGACGTCGGTCGTCAAATTTTGGTGGCAATCTCACCTCATGTCCTCGACTATTCACACTTTCGTAAGGCGTTGAAGCTGTAGAATGTACATACGTTCTTGCTTCAACGCCACACATCCGATCTACCCAAATAAAAGAAAATGGATGCTTTACACCATTTGGGCACCTATAAAATCTCCGACCTGGATTTTTTTTTGTATTTGAAGTGAGGAGCAACATCCTCCCTTGCCCGCAATAGCATAATGGAGTGGGTTGCTCCATACTTGTAGATGACCCATCTTCACAATAGCATCCACCCATTCCATTTGTTTCGTATCACCTGAGCGCAGCAAAATGAATATTTGAAAACACATTAGTTATTGAGTTTTATATAGACCTATACAAATGTTGCCCCTTTGCGAAGACAATGTATTATTTTAAACGCAGACTTTCAAGTACACATATACGTAGATATTGCGAGTAAACCCGGTGTGAATTGTTACGGGGATAGTAAGAAGCTGAAACCAAATGCAACGGGAGTTGGTTTACATTATTCAAAAAGCATCTGATTCCAACGGAAAGTAAGGGAAGATTGTTTGTACCAAAAGTGGATGTGATTGGCTCGATATTGGTAGACTCATAATCACGGGTATCGGGAGAAGTGAATTCCAAGTAATTGTTTGAGATAAATTACACAACAACTTGAACCCTCATTGAATGTGATATGCTAGATTGGCCTCTATTGAAGCATTTAATTTTTGGTCTGCCCTCATTTACCACTGAAATCCACTTCAACTATGTACGAAGAACATAAATACTAAACCAACAAGGGGAAGTTTAAGAACAACCATGACGGGCATGAGTGAACTGGTTTATAATTATTAGTAATTTTATTATTATTATTATTACTATAAAATTCATCGAGAACAAAAACACTTTTTTTACAAATTTTAAACCTACGACTTTGGTTCATCTTGATTAACTTTGTAATCAATTAAAAAGTAATGGGAATTAAAGAATGCTATGTACAACTATCTTGGTGGTACTTAATAAAACATGCTATTTTACTGACAATTCCCATACACGCGATTCCATTTCTTGAACAACACCCAAAATAATTTAGGTTAACATTCCAGAAATTCTCGGATAAACATGTGGATTGATAAGGTAAATCTTACTGTTAGCCTGAACAAAATATTCTTAACAAGTGAGACACGGAAGAAGCGGGAAGTAAGAGCGCAAGGAAAGATGGAAGAGTCGAATCTGAAAGCGTGGAGAGTGTTTATTCTTCTTCATAACCTTAACACGAGATACTGGAACGTTTGCTCTAAAGCGTTCCGACCCCTTCTTCATAACCTTAACACCATTCTTCTTCTCCTTGTATATGGTAACCGGGAATATTTCTCTTAGCCTCCTCGTTGCTGCTTCTAGGGCTGAAATCTGCAACTTTGGTGAGAGAGAGGATACGATTGAACTTGATAATTCAAATGGAGAAGGAAACATTAAATGAGCTATTTATTTGTTGTAAATATGGGCTAGGCCCAGGCCCATATGAATCCTGAATCAAATTGTTCATGTGTCCACATATTGTGAACTCTATTGAGCCCAAATTTAGTCCAGCCCTGCTCTCTTTTACCCTCATCAGACTGGCCGACGGTGATTCGATCAATTTGATTGGGTTTCACTAACCATGGTAAGCCACTATTACAATGATGTGAACAAAAAAATGGCGCCAATCTGGGAGCCATTACTTGTCGGTTGTCACCTCGGAAGCAAAATTGCAATTTTTGGTCTTGGTTTTACGTATAATGAAAATTTTCTTCTCTGTCTGTATAAGCACATTAGTGATTTTCCATTTGCTCTCTGGAATCGATTGAAGCATTGGTTTTGGTTATCTGGGTAAACTTGTATTCGTTGAAGCAAAAAAGAAGTGAATGCAATGGGTGGTTATTCGGGTGTCACTCTGGATTTGGAAGAAAGTTTTACACAACAAAATCGTAGATAGTATCAATTTGCTCTCACGTTTCTCCCACAATATTATTCAAGTACCACTAAAATCTTAACGAGAACTCCATTTGAGCCTCTGTTTTGAAGCGAAACAAGACCTGTAACAACTCGGTGGTGGCGTTTACCTCATTCAAATTGCGGTTGGTGAGTCCGATCATTTTGTTTTGTTATTTGGTATAGAGAGTGGCTTCGTTGTGATATTTGAATAACAAACGCCACTATTTATGCTGCTCATATTTATATTTGTCTTTAATCCACATATTATGAAATGTGACCCATGAAACTTCAAATATCCATTGATTCGTTGGTCCACAACATGCCCAACTTTTTCACTTCGTCTATTCACATGAAATGATTTTCTTTGGACAATAATATATGATGTGATTTACGATACTCTACTATATATATATATATATAAAAATATATATATATGGCTTGGTTTAAGGATTAAGAAGATTAATTTTTTTTTCGTAGATATGAAGTAGACCAAGTTGATGTTGCATGTATTAGTTTAAACATCACTTCGTTTAGTTAACATTGAACAAAATGATATGGTTTGTTATTTGATTGAATTTTATATATGTGTATCCTATTTTATTGATGTTGAATACACATATACGTTTGCACCTAGTTGTATTTCCGTCCGGATCTTATTACGACCATTATTGGTATGTTATACTTCCACTGCAAATCTCGTCATGACCAACAATTTATATATATGTTATGTGGGAATTGTTTGTATGACCATTTTGTACAGAGTGTTTTAATTCTTTGTATGACCGTAAATTGTATCGGTAGGATTGTTTATACATCTATTTGGATTTTGTGTTCAACATATCTTGTCTTGGTTATTCTACTTTTACTCTTTCTACAACCCAATTTTGTCTACTACTATATCATGGTTAAATGGTTATATTGTAGCTGAGCTACCATTATAAAGGAAATTTCTCATATTAGATAATTTGATATTTATAATTCTCATGCATTTCCATATTTATTGTGCACATTACATATGAAAGCGAATGACTTCTATATTTTCCTGGTTTTGGGTCCATATGTCTTGTGTAAGTCGTTGTTATTCAGTTTATTAAATCAATTTGTGATACGATTTTAAATTGCACCGTTGTCTCATCGACTTAATTACTTATGAGTTTTATGCATCGGGAAATTTGTGTTCCCGGATGTTGTCATGTCATATTGTACCTTAAGGCTTCATCTTTGTTGTTTATGAATCTTAAATCTTCGGGCCATTCCTAACTTTTATTAATGTGTACTTGTGGTTTACTATGAAAGTTTCATCAAACAATGGATGACAATGTGACACCTCGATTAGGCATGGAATTTAAATCATTTGATGAAGCGTATGATTGTTATAATAAGTATGGGCGCATGAGTGGGTTCGGTGTTCGGAAGAGTTATTTACACGGGAGCACGACGAAGATAAGAGTGTCATCGTGCAACGCTGTTTCTTGTGTAGTAAAGAAGGATACCGAATAGAAAGAGAGGGGAAAGGGAAACAACATCGTCCTGAAACTAGAACAGGCTGTTTAGCAAGGATGATTGTAAAAAGAGATCATGAAGGACGATTAGTAGTTGACAAATTTGTGGATGAACACAACCATGTTCTTCATGTTGAAGAAGCTGCACATTTGATGCGCTCCCAGCGTGCAATATCAAGTACCCAAGCCACGGAAATAGCAATGGTGACAGGCTGGAATGGGAACAAGAATGACATTTAATTTGATGGGTTTGCAAGCAGGGGGCAATGAAAATCTTGGCTTCACAAAGAAAGATTTGCAAAACTATTTGAATAACAAACGGCAGCGTGATTTGGCATATGGGGATGCCGGGAGCTTGATGCTATACTTAGACAATCAACGAAACTTAAACCCTGCATTTGTTTATTCTGTACAGATGGACAGTGAGGACAAATTGACTAATATATTTTGGGCTGATCCACAGATGCAATGTGATTATCAACTATTTGGTGATGTGGTTGTGTTTGATACTACCTTCTCGCACAAACAAAGAAAATAGACCATTGGGTGTGTTTGTGGGATTTAATCATCATAGGACTACGGTCGTATTTGGAGCTGCCTTGCTATATGATGAGACCACTTTGAGTCATTTGTATGGTTATTTCGAACTTTTTTGGAGTTAACGGTGATAAGAAGGCAATTACAATCTTCATTGATCGGGATCTTTGCAATGGCGAGGGCACTAAGCGAGGTTGCACCTAATACACGCCATGCATTGTGCACTTGGCATCTATTGCAAAATGCAAAGAAACACCATGGATATTTGATGAGTGACAAGTCACGAGTTCTTCAAAATTTTGAACAAATGCATATACCATTATCCACGAAGTTGATGAATTTGAATATGCATGGACCAATTTAAGAGAAAATCAAGGGGTTCTAAACACTAGTTGGCTAGATAGAACATATGAAATAAGGGAGAAATGGGCATGTTGTTACATGAAGAACTGTTTCACACTAGGTGTGAGGAGCACACAGTTGATTGAAAGTTTTAATGCTGATTTGAAACAATGTCTTGGCCGCAAACTTGATCTTCTAAGGTTTATGAGACATTTCCGAGGATGTTGTGGACGCAAAACGTGCAAATGAATTGAAAAAGGAATTTGATGCACGTAACGAAGTTCTTGGGGGTGCACATTCGTTGAAACCTATGTTGAATCAAGCTTACCAGTTATATACTCCAACTATATTCAAAGAGTTTTTGAAGGAGTTTGAGTTGGTGGATAGTCACGCTATCAACAGCCAGAATGTCGCAAATATGTATGTTGAATATGTGATTTTGAAGGCAGATGCAACTGGTTCCTTTACAGGGAAAGCATACAGAGTATTGCGTAATACAGAGACCGAAAGCGTAACATGTAGTTGTAAGAAATTTGAGACTGTTGGGATCTGTTGTGCCCATATGTTAAGAGTTTTCCATTATCTCCAACTCATGTGCATTCCGATAAAATATTTTTTAATGAGATGGAGAAAATCAGCCCGAGATGTGCACATACTTGACGGGACACGAAGAGAAGGGGATGCAAGGTTTGAGGCTGATGGAGAAGTAAGTTGCTTACAGCGAACTAGGCTAATTACTCCGTCATTTTTGAAAGTCATTAACCAAGCATGTGAAACAAGTTTTGGTTATAACATACTATGTAAGCATCTGAATGGGATTGTCAACGATCTAGAACATGTAGACGTTCCTTCACATACTGACCAACCCTCCGAAGTAAATGGTGAAGCGTACAGAATTTTACAGTTAAAACCAAAACAGTCTCAGAAAAGGGGATCCGGAAAAAGAATCAAGCCCTGGCATGAAAAAAGTAAAAAGAAGAGGACTGTCAACCTAGTTGAAGGACAGGGCTCCATACAAGTATCATTGCCAGAGTCTGATTATTTGTCAATGTTTGACGGCTATAACACATGCTCAACTCAGGTAAATTTATTTTATTTTTCAGCCAAACATTGACATTGTTCATATAATTTTACTGATGTTGCACAATTACTCTTAACTATTTGTGTTGTTGGATTATACAGCACTTACCTTCCTCCCAATATTCAGTTCAACTTGGTGTAAGTACTGATAATTCTTCATCTAAGGTAACTGCATTAAGTGATAATCTCTCCTTTCTATTGCTCATTTATGTAAATAATTTCAAACTTATTATTTGCTTCTATTTTGTCGTTGGATTATACAGCACGTACCTTCCTCCCAAAATTCAGTTCAACTTGGTGTGAGTACTGATAATTCTTCATCTAAGGTAAATGCATTAAGTGATAATCTCTCGTTTCTATTGCTCATTTATGCAAATAATTTCAAACTTATTATTTGCTTCTATTTTGTCGTTGGATTATACAGCACGTACCTTCCTCCCAAAATTCAGTTCAACTTGGTGTAAGTACTGATAATTCTTCATATAAGGTAAATGCATTAACTGATAATCTGTCGTTTGTATTGCTCTTTTATCTTAATTTCAAACTTATTATTTGCTTCTATTTTGTCGTTGGATTATACAAAGACGTACCATCGTCCCAAAATTCAAGATCTGCGATGGTGACATTTGAGGATGCGAGCGAGTGTCTCATTTTCAGACAATGAGGGACATACATGGGTTTATCATATTCAAACATTTTGTATTCCCCTTTATTTTGTATATGGATAGTGGTAGTACTTTGTATCAAACAATGACGGACATTATCTGTATCATTCAACTATATTGGTTACAACACCATTTTTTTTTTAATATGCATAGTGGTAGTACTTTGTATCAAAGGATGAGGGATGATTCGTATCATTCAACTATATTGGGGCTGGTTCACAATTTTTTTTTGTATATGCATAGTGGTAGTACTTTGTATCTAAGGATGAGGGACAGTATCTGTATCATTCAAACACACTGTTAAAGCATTCCGATGATCTTTCGGCCTGGAATTTTGGTTACATCTTATCCAGCTTAGCAATGTCAGCAAAATAAATTTGATATCCAACAAGCTAAAGGAAGCACTCATATTGATTTTAAGATTCTTGATCCATAAAAGATAAGTAGAGTGGAGGAGACATCATGTCATATTGTACCATGTCTCTTCATTGAATAAAGGGGTTGGTTCCCTTTATAAGGGAATCAGCTCATTTGGTCTCTGTGTTCACAGATGAAATGGCTGGTTCCCTTTAAAAGGGAACCGGCCCGTTTCGCCTCGCGAGTTCATCGGGCAAGGGCTGCATGCTCGGTTCCCTTTAAAAGGGAACTGGCCCATTTTGCTCTCGTGTTCATCATTTTAAAAGGGGCTGGTTCCCTTTAAAAGGGACTGGCCCGTTTCGCCTCTGTGTTCATCAGATTACAGGGTCTGGTTCCCTTTAAAAGGGAACTGGCCCATTTGCTCTCTGTGTTCATCATTTTAAAAGGGGCTGGTTCCCTTTAAAAGGGAACTGGCCCGTTTCGCCTCTCGTGTTCATCGGATTAGGGTCCGGTTCCCTTTAAAAGGGACCGGCCCATTTGCTCTCTCGTGTTCATCATTTTAAAAGGGGCTGGTTCCCTTTAAAAGGGAACGGCCCGTTTCGCCTCTCGTGTTCATCGGATTAGAGGTCCGGTTCCCTTTAAAAGGGAACGGCCCATTTGCTCTCTCGTGTTCATCATTTAAAAGGGGCTGGTTCCCTTTAAAAGGGAACGCGGCCCGTTTCGCCTCTCGTGTTCATCGGATTACCGGGCTGGTTCCCTTTAAAAGGGAATCGGCCCATTTGCTCTCTGTGTTCATCATGGGAGAGGGGCTGGTTCCCTTTAAGAGGGAACTCGGCCCGTTTCGCCTCTGTGTTCATCGGATTACAGGGGCTGGTTCCCTTAAAAACGGAATCGGCCCATTTGCGTTCCCTCTGTGTTCATCGGATCGGGAAGGGGCTGGTTCCCTTTAAAAGGGAATCGGCCCGTTCGCCTCTCGTGTTCATCATATTACAGGGTCTGGTTCCCTTTAAAAGGAAGCGGCCCGTTTCGCCTCTCGTGTTCATCGGGATGAAAGGGGCTGGTTCCCTTTAAAAGGGAACGGCCGCGGCCCATTTGCTCTGTGTTCATCGGATGAAAGGGGGTGGTTCCCTTTTAAAGTTCCTCAACGTATTTATAACTCTCAACACAGAAGTGGAAAATGGAGTGATTATGTTTGAAGTCTTGTTTCAACCCCAGGAGTTTTGATGGAAAGAGGGAGTATCTTATTGATTCCCTTTTCAACGGAAACAACCATATTAATTTAACGGATCCACGAGACTGGAGGGGTTAGTTCGTTTAAGAACGGAGCAATGTTAGTGTTAACTACACAAGTTTAAAATAAATTCCATTTCCGAGTTCATGCGTATGAAGAAATAACACAACGCATTTAAGAGGAGGAAAAAAATTCCATTTCCGCGTTGACGCGTCTATCACTATAAGCAAAACATACAATTCTATGGAGAACAGAATTTTATTGCAAATAAATTTGAAAAAATCGGACAATGCTCTCCGAAATCGGACAAGGTAGTCAAAGTCTCATGTTAATGCACAGTTTCATCACTGCCAACCATACGAATTACCAAACACCACTTGAACCTGTAACAAACCCCAACCTGCCTAAAATTACTTCATACATTCCGTATGGGGAGATAAACTCAATCAACCTATCTCATTACATTTATTCTTAGCTTAACAGGAATTTTGGGTGTGTATATGGATGTAATCCATGAATTCCACACATAGTATATTCAAATATCAAAATATAAGAAATATCACACATAGTATACTCAAATATCAAAATATAAGGAATATAAAGAAACAGCAACTGGGAACCTTACTACAACTTGTTATCTGTCTATTAAATAAGCATTGTTCTAAGGATTGAAACAAAGAATCCCATTCAGCAAAACATCCAAATTAGATTTAATCTGAATAGTCAACCTATTCAGATTCAGATGCAGATCCTTCAGCTTCAGCAGAAGGTGGTGAGGAGTCCGGAATATCTGGGATGCCCAGCTTATTGGCGACTTGATCCACGCGCCGAAGAATCTTCCGCACATGTCTTGAGGTATTTGAAAATTTGTTCTCAACACGCTCAAAATCATCTCCAGTCATGTATGGATCAACAGCAGGATGTGCTCCTACACCTGGAGGCTGCACTCCTACATCCGCCATCTCAAGATGGAATTTTTTTCCATGGATTTTAACTTCATTGTTCTTCTTCTTATTCTTCCCACTTTCACAATCCTCCCCCTCAAGATCAATCCCATAGGTAGTAAAGATTTGGGTAAGCAGTCGACCATATGGGAGAGCACAATTGTGGGCATCTTTTGCATACTTCATCATTCTGAGAATAATGTACGGCATGTTGAGCTGCCTCCCTGAATGAATGCAATGGGTGACATAGGCTTCAAAAGAACTCAGCCGTTCACGGTGACCTCTTCGTGGGATAATGTTGTGTTGCACTATGTAAGCAATTGCATGAGGAATTGGTTTCAGGTCCTTCAACTTCACGCTGGTGTTACCCGTGTAGTGAACCATTATATCACTATAAGTCCGACCAACATCAATGAGGTGATCAAACTTCTTCCTAGGCTCCCAAAAATATAATTGTCCTTCACTTGAGACTCCTAGCCTTTCACCCAACTCATGAATATTCAAGGCAATCTCCACCCCTTTAACATTGGACAGGGCATATAAGTTTCCCTCCTCCTCCTTGAATCTCAAATTGGAATAAAACACTTTAACCAACTGGTAATAACACTTAGGAGGTAACTTTAGGATGTTATCCCACCCAATCTGCTTAAACCTATCTGCTACACCTCCTCTCTGAAAAGAAGGGATGTCTACATCCCTTCCTTCTTCTATACTTAGCTTATTAATCAGAATAAATGACGCTTTTGCTTTGTCATCCACCAAATATGAAGCCTCGCCTTGCTGTTGCTTTTGTTTCCCTTTTTTAGCCCCTTTGGCCTTCTGTTGAGTGGTTGCCTTAGGAGCCATTTCCAAGTGAGACTTATGGTGCTTTTGCCTGCATAGATGCAACAAAACATATTAGCTAAACAACATATTATTAAGATGAAACTAAAGTATAACAAAACAAATACTAATTATACAGATGAGAGTCATGAGACAACATTAAAGAGAGAACACAAACAATCTAAGCATGAAAAACATTCAGTCTAGACATTAGTTATTCAAAATTGGATGCCAACCATTGGCCTGGATTGAAACCTAGCCCGAACAAGTCATATTATAGACAAACATTTCCACGCCCATGTGCCAAGCGTCCACCCACACTCAACACATCACAAACACGGGAAATAACCCTCTAATGTTAACACCAAAAATGCTTCAAATGTACAAACCCTACCAAGTTAAAATAAAACCCATTAACACAAAAACGGGTTTGATCACAAAATTATCAAAGTGAAGTACTTTAAGTTCTAAACATTAACGAATGAAGTGATAAAATATCCACAGATTGCATAACAACATCAGCATTTGAGTATCTTAGGCTGAGGCCCCACTTCTTCAGCATTCCACATGATACTAAAGGTACATCACTATAATTTGTAGGTCATAAAACATTTATTCGCACTTATAATAATCTTAACCTAGGCCAAAGTACATCCACGGCATCATCACCTATCAAAAGCAAATAATAAAGGAAGTCCAAATCACAAAATCAGTATGACAACAAACAACCAAATTATTAAATGCCACAATATCATCAACATTGCTCGTCACCACCATTTTTATTGCTCCCCTGGGAAACCAACTTATGTTTGCCCAATAATGGATGTTATCATTGTTTCAAATATTCTGTTTTCAAAATTTATTCATAACCTCGTCATTGTAAATGACTCCATTGAGAATTACGACACTCCACTAAATAGTTGTATATCCAAAATAATAAAATGCATTGGTTTGAACAATGAATATGCTAAAGATAGGATCTTATACGAAGGTATGCATTAACAGAAATCAATTATACTATAGCCATCGACATGAAAGGACTTCATCCAAATAAAAATTTCAGAATATGAGTGCATGGGTGATGACCAAGGTCCCCGGGAATGAAAACCACATATATCTCAATATTGTCCTACGAAGTTGCATCATCAAAAGGTTCGATCATTTATTTGAAGGGCAAGATGGCGGGATAAACCGAAATTTCGAACCTTGTTAGTAGCACACATCAAAAGCCTACATCTTTTTTCCCCTCTCTCTCTTGACCTCTTTAATTATGAGGTATGTCCTTGCTAGATGAGCTAATCCCTAGAAGTTGAGACATTTACATCAAGACTTAAATAACTTAAATGACTGTAAAAATTTTCCAATTTGCAGAAATTGATGGAAAGATTTCCAAGTGCCTAATCACAATAAATAAGTCAAGGTTTTGCATCCAACAATCTCAACAGCTTCTTGCTTTGTGCAATACAACAGTTCAACTACACATTCAGTAGGCTGAGATAAAAGTATTCCCTATTAAACAACACACACTTTTTTTGATTCTATTCGAAAAATGCCAAATACAACCAACAAACAACAAAAGAATGGATACAGCTCACAAAGGGGTTTCTTCTTTTTCTTCGATAGAGAATGTGAGGACAAGGGCCAGAAAGCAAAGATGTCAACCTATACATGAATACATGAAATGCAGTTAAATAGACCCCATAAGGAGGCCATGAATTTACATAATACCAGAATGCGAAAAACAAAGACACTGCCCACTACATACAATTGGATCCCACAAAAGTATGTATATCTGCCCACCCTTGATCAGAAGTATGCTAACGATTTTGACAACCTCGGTTTCCATGAAAATGACATATTCCAGTGTTCACAATGATGCCTACCTCTTCTTATTAGGTAATTCAATGGGAGTAAATTTGGAACCAGAATTGACTTTTTAAAACAAAAACCAACAAAAACCAAACCAAATACAATTCATTATAGATTCAGTATCTAAGGCAAAAGCCAAACCGTAAAGTACTAAATTACTTACTCCCTAACCAAACCATGTATAGTGATTTTAAGTAGAACATACCAATATATATGTTATAAATATGGTCTATTAAACTGTATAAACTCCAAATAGAACAAGAAACCGTTTATGAATCCAAGAAGTGTATTGAAACCAAACCTACTCAACACACTTTTTGTAAATGAATATGCGTGGGTTGGGAGGAGGAGCGGGGGTTGTGGGTTACGCCCATTGACAAGACGCAACACGGAAGAAGCCCGAGAAGTTAGATAGGGTGTTTGAGAGAGAGAGAAAGGAGGGATGGGGGAGCAACAATAATCTTGCACGAACCTTGTCTTTGGATCGAGGATTGCGGGGGCGACAAGGCCAACATGATATTCTTCTTTGAGGTGGATGACAAGGGTGCAGATGCCAATGGAGCATCTATAACTAGTGCTTCGGTCAAAGACACAACGATGTCTCATAAGGTAGAACTGATTTCTTCAGAGGGAGAGCTGAAAATTGAAATTGCAATAGATCCTACGAGATAATTAATAGCAATATGGTCTTCCTGAAGGAGAGTAAAGGCCGGTGACTCAGTGGTGTCACAACCTACAAAGAGATAAAAACACTTGTATCGGGGGGAATCGGCAGGGGGGCGGTGCAATCCGGAATCGATTGACCTCGAGACTTTGCAATAAACTGTTGCAGTCCAACCTTCTATACAGTACGCTAGAGGGTTGTTTTTAGGGATACGTAGGGAGTCAGCTGAAGAGATAAGGCCCTATGGAGCAATGTCAGGGGGTAGCAGCTAATCATAAGCAATGGTAGAGTGGCCATGCATTGTTTCTAGCCATGGACAATGACTCTGCTGGCATTAACGGTGTCAGTGGCTTCCCCTACTCGACTCTCCGATAGGGAAGGGGTGACAAGTAGGCGGGAGATTCCGAGTGGGTCTACAGCAGTGAAGGGAGTGGTTCAGGGAGGTACAGGGAGGGATTAATGGATTTACGGGAGGAATGGTTTGTAGTGGCATCAGGGGCCAAGGGACTAGGGAGGAACAGTTAATTGCCAGCCTTTACTAGAGCAAGCAAAAGCGGGGTGGATCAAAGACTTCATAGTAACGACAATGGGGAGGAAGGTTTTCAAAAACGAATTCTGGGTTGAAGCTCCAACCTTCTTTTTCCTAAATAAGAATAGAGGGAGGCAAAAGTGAGGCGGCAAAGGCTTCCATACTAATTCTCACATACAACAACTTTGGTGGAGCTAATTGTGGCTTTGTGCGAGTGAAATATAAAATTTTAGACTAATTCAACCACAAGTCGTACTCATTTAGGAGGTCTAAAAACCACAAACAAATTATATTTGTGAACATTGTAATCGACTCAACAAAATACACTGTCAACTGCTTAAACTTAGGTCAAAAAATGAAATCCACATAAAAGAAAACACAATGAGAAAATCATTAACACACGTATCTCGAATCACACTCAAGAAAAGTAGAATAACCTCTACAACTTAACAAACTAACATAGACACAAAAGTAACCACTTCTATATTTTGAGAAACCAAAGCAGCCGGAAGTGAACAATTTCAAATGAACAAAAAAAAAATTAAGAAGAAGCAAAATTCGCACTGAAACAGCAAAGCAAAGGAAATAGAACTTGTTAGGGATAAATTCGCAACTGATACAGTACCCAGGATGATACAGCTCTATTCCACTCAAACATTCTACTGACTTCTGAAGCCTGATAAGTTTTCTATTCTTTGGTGGAAGGGCAGGGAGCAATACAAAGGTGAAAACAAATCCTAAAGATTGCAAAGACAAGTGAACCACATTCCTTCAACAACATGGTTAAACAAGACACCACATTAAAGAAGAATAAGAAAAATATCACAAAAGTAAGAGATCTTGGAATACAATATATAACAACTGCTACTTGACAAAACAGGTTTGATCACTATCAACTCATATTTAAACATCTCGTAGAACGATGGCAATCGGAAGAGTGGTAGGAAAGGGTTGTCATTCAAAGGTGGCACCATAAAATTTTATTCATAGAAACAACCTAACCATGTGCATCAACCATACATAATAGAATTGGCAGCAAATCTCTCGGGTATCTCAAGTATAAGCCGATCAGGCTTCTTTCGGAAGGGACCACAATGATGCTCCATTAAAGATGATGCAGAAAATTATCCCCAAAAAGGTAATTTGTACTTTCGAACACTTTAAGTTGGCTAATCACATTCAACATGCAAATCCAAACTAATTGGCAACATAAAACTTCATCAATAATACCAACTCAAACTAATTGGCAGCATAAAACTTCATCAAGCTGCAATAGATGCTGTCTCTAAGGAAAAGACTGTTATGCTAGTCATGCACAAGTGTTATTGACATACTTTTAGAAAGGAAATGTGCCACTAACCACACCTATCAAACAACTGACCCAGGGGTAAACTTGTTCAAGACAAGACTTACAATAAATAGATAAACAAATTGCACCAATTAAACCCACTTGAACAAGGAGACAAATGACAACCCAGATACACCCAGTGACCCTTCATTATACAAGGTCACCGTTCAAAATAGCAGCTCGAAAAATTTAAACTAACCATTCTCTCTACAGGATTTACCAATTGAAATGAGAACCATTAAGACACTCTAAAAGTTTACCCAAATGCATCAATTTTATGCAAGTACACGAGAAAGGTGCTAGTGTAATTGGATTTCGATTCCATTTACAACAATAATAGAGTACCATATGACCTAGTGAAAACCATGACAATAGTTTTGGATGTACAATATAGATTCCAACCTCGTTGTCCGAGGAAGAGATGAACCGATTATAAGTTTAACGAAGCATGGCTATGTTTTGGTTTTTCGATCCAGGTTAACCATTGCATTCCTTCCTATGCTAGTGCATCTTCATGAAGATCAACTTGATTTTCTAATCAACTTCTTTGGGGGTAAAGGATCATCAACGGCACCGGTCTCCAAATGTGGCTCGGGATTTTGATGAGTCAAAAATGCCTCCAGAGAAGACAAGTCGAGTTTGGTGGGAGTGATATCGTAGAAGAGGCATTGCTTCCTTATTTCAGGTGGTTTTATATGTTTCTTTTTCATTGTACAGTCTACTAATTGTCTGCACCTACTGCTTGAGAATATTGAATCATTGGTATTATGACTAGTATTTGTTGTCTATATTTGGAGTTCCAATATCCATTCCACACATTAGTGTCATTATTTGACTTACAAACTTACAGTTACCTTGCATTGATCAGGAATCCTTGTTTGATCAAGAAAAACATTAATGTCTATACTTACAGTTGAAGGCTAAAAGAACAACAACATTAAACCCCTCCACAACCCCACAAAAAGGTAAAACAACAAATACTAAAAGAAACTGACCAAATCAAGTTATTACAGAGCATTTTTCATCTTTAATCAACGACCAAATCAGGGTTTCGACCACATCATCAGGAATTTCCATGGTAAGGGTTTTATGAGTAGGTTATTACCTTTTTGAAAGAAGAATCGCGAGAGACGAGACGAGACGAGACGAGACGAGACAATACCGAGAATCTGAAATCGATTTCTCTAAATCGCAAATGGAGCTTCTCCGTGCTTCTTCTTCTTCTCCTCCGCTTCTTCTACTTCTCCGCTGCTTCTTCTTCTTCTCCGCTGCTTCTTCTTCTTCTCCGCTGCTTCTGCTTCTTCTCCGCTGCTTCTTCTTCTTCTCCGCTGCTTCTTCTTCCTCTTCGATCTCAACTAACGATGCTTCTTACGGAAGCTTCGGAGTAGCAAAAACGAAAACACCCTAACAGGTCTTCTTCTTCTTCTCTCCTGCGATTTCTCCGTAACTTCGGATCAGCCAACAACGAAACAGAAATGAAAATGAAATGGGCGGGTTGGTTTTTAGCTTCGTATATTTGTTACGATTTTGAACTGGTTGTATATACGGTTCTTGTACAACCGTATATACGTATAGGTTGGTAGTATGTAATACACCATTAATAACATATACTATACCCGGTCGAACCGCCCGGATGGACCGGTTGGTTTGCATCAAACCGAACCGAACGGATGGAACTCGTTCACACGGTAAACGTATATAGGTAAAGGGTTTTTTTCATTATTTAATGAGAAGGATCATCCGAGCCGTCCGATTAGATCGGACGGCTCGCTCCACCGTAGTGCGCATTAATTACGCACTATGGAAGCTAAAATCGCCCCCCGCTTTTCCCTCAAAAAAAAAAAAAAATGCGCTAGGGGGTTAGGGGGCAAAAGAGAGCATACACTCCCTTCTTTTTTTCTTTATTGTTTTGGGGTAAAAAAAAATGGTGGGGTGGTTGCCCGCGGGAGCCCCCCCGCCCGGGGGGGGGTGGGGGGGGAGGAGAGGCACTTCACCCAGGCAAGGGGGGGCATGGGGGGGGGGGGGGGGGGGGGGGGGTGGGGGGGGGGGGGGGGGGGGGGGCAGGGGGGGGCGGGGGGGGAGCAAACAGTACTGTGGATGGGGGTGGGGGAGGTGGGTGGTGGGGGGGCAAGGGGTGGGGTGGGTGGGGGGGGGGGGGTGGGGGGGAGGGCAGAAAAATTAAAAAAATATTTTTTTTTTACTTATTTTTCTCCACCCCCCCGGCCCCCCCGCCCCCCCCCCCCCCCCCCCCCCATGTATCTCGGGACATGATAATGACATGTTGTGCAAGCCATTTACTCCTGAAGAAATTCGAGTGGTTTTATTCCAAATGAAGGAGAACAAATCCCCTAGTGTAGATGGATTGCTGCTAGGTTTCTTTCACAAGAATTGGATATCATTGGGGAGGATGTCACCTCTGGGATTCAACATTTTTTCACTAGAGGCTTCCTTCTCAAAAGTCTAAATAAAACTATTATCACCTTGATCCCTAAGACGTATAAGCCTTTGCATTGTTCCTTACCAAATTATAGCGAAGTGCCTAGCAAATAGGTTAAAGCCTATCTTTGCTGGTCTAGTTATTGAAACTCGAGTGCCTTTGTGCTAGGTTAGGCTATCTCGGACGGTATTTACCTAGCGCATGAGTACTTCCACTATACGAAGAAATCACGATCCAAGACTTGGTATATGGCTCTCATACTTGATCTCCACAAGGCCTATGATAAGATGGAATGGATTTTCATCCAAGAGATTTTAGGTAGATTAGGGTTTAACAGGATGTAGGTGAATTGGATCAGGCAATGCATCATCACAGTAGAAATTCAGGTTAAAATCAATGGTGAATTGCATGGTAGGATAAACCCCTCAAGGGGACTTCAATAGAGATGCCCCCTCAATCCTTATATTTTCATCATCTGTCATGAGATCCTATCTCGTAGATTGACCTCTTCTGTGGGTATTCTAAGGTTACTTGGGCTCAAGATATCCCGCTCTACTCTGGAGATTAATCATTTGTTGTCTGCATATGATTGTTTATTTTCACACTAGCTCAGGCTGAGTGCGCTATTAGGATTGGGGATATTCTACAAGATTATAAGGAGGCATTAGGCCAGCATATAAACAATTCAAAATCCTCTATCCTCTTTAGCAGAGGTGTTCCCCCGAGCCAAAAGATATATTAGTGATCTCTTGCAAATCCAAGAGGTTGCCTCTCATGGAATTTACCTTGGCTTGCCCTCTACCTTTAGTAGATATAAGACTAGACGTTCTCATACATCTCTGAAAAACTAGACAGAGAACTTGTAGGGTGGAAAGATAAGTTGTTGTCCTTTACGGTAAAGGAGGTTATAATAAGGCAATGACAACTGCTCTTCCCAATTATGATATGTTCTCGTTTCTTCTACCAAAAGAAATGAGTAACTGTTTAACGCTCAAATTAGAAAATTTTAGAGGAAAAATAATACAATTTTGGGATACACTGGGTTAACTTGGGGAAAATGTATCTCTCCAAAAAAGAAGGGGGTTGGGTTTTAGGGACCTCCATCTTTTAAACAAAGCCCTCCTCGCTAGGCAAGGCCAAAGACTCCTTACCCAACCCCACTCTTTGTAGGCTCAAACTAACAAACTAACAAATCTTTTGTTAATCCCTCTTTCTTTCCTGGTGACTCCTGGGGATGGAGAAGTTTCCTTGTAGGGAAAGAGGTATTATGATGCATAGGCACATGGGGTAACTCAAAGTCCTAACTCGGAATGGGACGAAATTTTTCATGTTGATCTGAAACGAGCTTGTGAAAATGACCCAAAACTTTGCAATGATGGACGTCCGCATTTCAAGATCATTTTGAGGGCGTTTTGGGCATTTTACTGTTTTCACTGACATTTTCATAATTTTGTATTTTTTTATTTATTTTAGGGTTTCTTAGCACTATAATATCATGTTTTGTACGTCTTTTTGAAGCATTTGAATATTGTTGTTTTTGAAAAAACTTTTGAGAGGCAGAATTCTCCATTTTCAATGTATTCTTCTGTTTAGCCTTGATTCTTTGTTGTTTAAGCATCATATTAACTTTAGGTTTGGTTAGAGGTATTGGAAATGAAGAGAATACTAAAGCCATGCGTCCCACACAAAAAACACTCCCCTTATTTCAAAATTGCATGTACTTACATTTTAAGGAATTATTATTTCCATTGATAAACATATTCATGTTTGTGAGATGATGTTCTAAAGCAGCCAACCATCAAGGAGTTTTAGGCTTTTTATATCGAGCAAAAGGACTCTTTTATTATAACATTGTTACTTTTTTCTTCATCTCTTTTTTTTTTTTTTTTTTTTTTTTTTTTCTAACAAATGGTTTAAGATGATTATCAAAAGAAAGAAAAGAACAAATTCAGCTCTATTGGAATTGAAGAGATTCTTTTGCGAATTTTCAAATCTTGAGAGGCGAAGGGTTATAATATATTGGAACAACAATTGTTGTTCTATTCTTGAATTGACTCATGCGAAAGACATTCTTTCCCCAAGATGCCTACTTGAATAGAACCGAGGACAAACTAAGCTTTTATGTTATGTGACCTCTTGAGCGCATGTCAGATGCATTAAATGCGGCATTTATTGTTCAAGATAAGTGCATTAATTTGCTCAGTTTTGCATTCTTCTTTCTTAAGTCATCAGAATCCATGAAAAGGGTGTTATATTTACCCTCTAGGTCAGATTTTTTTTTGTGAAGCTCCCAATCTCCACTTGAAAAACCTTATAGCACTGACAACTTTCAAACATAGCACCAACAGAATGCACAGAACTCCTAGATGACAAAACTCGGATGTTACTAACATAGCATTGAAGAAAGAAGAAAGAAAGTGATAACAAGTCTTGGGAAAGGAGCTTCTTGTGCCAAGAAAAAATCCAATTTGCCCTCAGGAAACGCATTCAGATTAGCCTGGTCTACTGGTCGAATAGCATGTTCTATTCAGTCCGTTGCTTTGAAGTTGTTGTCCCAAAATGCGCATCCTTCAAATAATGCCCATTTTGGGGACCACTTGCCAATCTTTTCTTTCTGAGGTGTAGAAGCTGCCTCAAGGGCCTTTGCAACATACCCAGTTTTCTCATCTTGCTTTGCCCCATTGGATTCCCCTTCCAATGGTTTACCTTCCTTTTCTTCATATGGGCTTCCTCCCATCGACTATTGCATCTGACTCAAATGTGGTCCCACCCTCAAGAAGGTTAACAATACTGATATTCTCTTGTTCCTCCTCAGTCATTGGGGGCTTTGCTTCCATTATCTTACCCTTCCCCTTCCACAGGGGCAAGGGATGTTTTTCCCTAGCCTGGAAGCCTTGAATAGAGATCCCCAATTGAGCACTAGATTTCTCCCCCAACCTTTTTTCCTTTTGATTTCTTATCATCCACCTTCTTAGTAGGACTTTAGGATGTGGAATTTTCTCCTCAGGGGCTGGTTTTTAGGAATTTACTCCTTAAAATTCCTTTGCTCCAAAGTGTGTACCTTCAAAGTCTATTTCTTCAGAGCTGACTTGGCAAAGCTTTTTCTTCCTTAGAGCCAGTTTTCATGATGCCCTTCAAGCCTCAATGTTCAACTCTTCCAAGATTTTGAGTTAGGGATCCAGGATGGTCTTTGCGACCAATTGAGGAGAGTTTGAACCTATCAACAAAGGGGTCGTCCAGCTTCCCTTTGGTTTTTGTACATGACTCATATACTATGAGTCAACCACTCTTACTTTAAGAGAAGAGTCTCTTGTTGTACATTTTTGGAGCTATAGAAGAGATCAACCAAGATATTAGTAATTCATTGGCATACAATATACATGATATAGACAAGGAAAGTGCTCGGGGGCTCAGCCTCCAAGATCCCCCAAACCATCAGACGTGCAACATATTCTATCTCTTAATCGTAGACAGATTTCGTCTTGAGCTGAAAGAATTTTTCATAGGTGAGCTGCTCGGACTTTGTCAAGGATTGTTTCTTGTTGAGGGTGTGTTGAGTATCTTTGAAAATAAATGGCCAATCGCTAACTGCACATTCTTGAGGAGGCCAGCAGGCTATATATCGGTCCCTTCAGCCTTTATTACTAGAGGGAAGACTCTACAAAGACAGTGAAATTAGTGATAGCCATCCCCCTCTTATTAAAATAGTACCGCCCTTTTTGTGGGAGGTCCTTTAGCATGTGATCCATTGGAAGAGAATCAATGTGGGTTCGACTTCCAAGTTTTTGCAATACCCAAATAAGCCAGTAAGGATCCTCCAGCCATTCAACACAACCATATCAAGGTTCAACTTAAACTAGTACAAGACTTGCATAATGAAAGGGTGGAAGGGGACTCTTAGACCACCTAGCATGGAGTTGAAGTATAAGAGAAACTCATCGGCACCCAAACCATTAGCCCTCTCATCAAATGTAAGAAGACGTGGAAAATTTGAGGGCAATGGCGAAGGCTTGCCTCATCATTTGAAGGTATTTGGGATGAAGAAGACATGGAAAAAATAATGGACCTGAATTTCTACTGTCACACCCCACCCAGCCAGATCCGGTCATACCCGAATACAAGTGGAACTGATATACCGCAAGACCTAGGTTCAGTGACAATTCCATACAACATGTGATATAATAAAATCAAATGAACAAGAATAAATCAAGTTTCTCATGTAAAGTTATCAAATCTGAAGTAATGATTACAATCATCCATTACTTCAAATCAAAAGGTATAACATTAGAGTTTTAAGAAAAAAGGATAGTTTTATTCACAGCGGAAAAATAAACTAACTAATTCTCTAATGGAATCCAACCCCATAAGGACAGTCTTAACACAGACATGAAGCTCCATGCGCGTCCACTTCTTCTCTGGTCACTCTTTCAAGAAGATATGTCGGCCGCGAATCCTCCATTTGGAAGAAGTCCTCATAACCTGCAGTATAATCTAATAGAAAAAGACATATAAAAAGGAATGAGTCCATAGAACTCAGTGACGTCAACCCAACATCATACCATACATTCATTCACAAGATTCCACACCACATATATAACATGAATATCGATAATCTAATTAATGACAATGATATGATATATGAATGATTATGATATTATGCTTCTAACTCTATCATGAAGTCTCTATGATAGATATGCATTAAGTCATACACCAGTCTTCTTTGAGCGGTCTCAGTCACTCTTCCCTCACGGCACTCAAGCACGTCTGTTGGGTTCTCCGCAGTTGTTGGGTAAAGTCCTACCAAACGAAGGTTGGGAATTAGACCACTCTCCAAGTAGGGGGCAAGATTATTGAACTTTCCTATGCTGAAGACGTTCTTTCCTAAAGATACCTCGATCCTCACACAAAACCAAGGATAGACTAAGCTTTTGTCTTATGTGACCTCCAGTTTAGGGGTGTAAATGGATAACCGAAATCCACTTCCGAATTCGCATCCGCATCCATTTAGAGGTTTCCAAATTCATCCGATTACTAATAGGATGTGGATACGGTATACTCCTTTACTACCGATTATTCTCCGTCCGATAAAATTATCCGATTAAGTTACTTATTTAGGTTTATTATTATTATTATTATTATAAATTATTGCCTGTGATATGTGACTATTTTTCTAGATTTGCTACTAAAATAGCTACCAAAATTGCTAAATTCTTATATTTCACACCTAGCTTTTACAAATAGAATGGTAAAGATGTAAACAGGTAGTCGAAAACTTGTATTAAACCTGTGTTCATACCCATTTAGAAGAATCTACTTAAGAAAATAACTATCTGATTTTCGATCATCCGAATCCGACTGAATCCGTCCGAAAATCGATAGGATATTATCCGAATCCGTTCGAATATAATAAGATGCAAATATGTATTACCGCTATCCGATCTGAATCCGGTCTGTTTATACCCCTACCCATTGCCGATGCATTAAATAATGCAACATTTATTGTTCAAGAGAGACGCATTTAATTTTCCATACGTATATTAAATGCACCATATGCATTAGGATATCCACCTGGAGGCTATTTCCCATCGACTTGTCAGGCCTTCAAGGAAAGACATGTCACATCCCCTGCCAGTCCTGTGCCAAGTACAAGAGCATATTTGACGTGGCAACCTCACTAAAAGAGGAAGATTAGCCCTCATCCATCCAACAGTCCATAATCGTCAAGTAAGGATCTAAATATCCCCAACCACCAAAGGATCTGGTAATGCTCATTTATTCCCTAAACCTACCTAGCATCTACTCTACTCGGCTAATTACTCCTCGCTGGGAGGACTAGTGTTTCTCTTTGCTTAACTTGACCTTCAAAGGCGGCTAACCAACCACTGATTCCCTCACTTGTTTTCTTGGTGTATATCATTAAACCAACCATTGGAGAATGTATCAATTCACAGTTCAACCGAAGGTGGAGGATTCTAGAACTACAATAGATAAATAAAATAAAATAAACTAGAAACCAACAACAACAAAAGGATCATCCTTTCATCAACATGTCAATGAATTATTACCAAAAGGAAAAAAGACAGACATGTCAGTGAATTAATGTGGGGATGCAACAAAAGGTGACCAAAAATATTCAGCATATGACAAATCTGAAAAATCTATATGTTGCTATTGGATTCGATTCAAATCCAATTCTTGAGACCAAAATACCCTTCTTTTATTTCATTATTTCTTTAGATGTCAACCAGCTAGCTAGTAGGGTAGCAGTGAAATGTTTTCATGGAACTCATGGAATTCTCACTTTCCATGGGTTATATCTAAAGAGTGGAGCCAGTGGGTATAAGTGGATATATATATATATATATATATATATATATATATATAGCTAAAAAATCAATGTTACATGATGGTTGTTGTGTAGCTTTTGCAACGAGGAGTTTCATGACACAATCAATAGCTTTTCCTTTTGCTTATCACGCTTTATCAAGGCCTTTAACTTGCAGCAGCTCTTAATGAAGATGGAGATCAATGTTGTTTTTTCCGATATTGATGAATGGTGTACACTCGGTTACCTTATCCATGGAGACCGTGACCACTGGAGATGGTCCCTATTTTAACGTCTGTTTCATCAATGTTATTAACTTTTTGTAGTCATGTAGGGTTTACTAACTACCTTCCAGATTGGCTCCAATCAAAGGTTTTGAGAACCTAGCTGTAACTATGACGTAGCTTCTCTAATGTAGTTCCTTTCTTTTTTCCATTAAAAAAAAAAAGGGGAGTTTTTTCTTATGTATTTAACAAATGGCTTATTTATCTCTTTCGTGTTAACTAATAAAAAAACATTCAGCTCTAATGGAATTGAAGAGATTCTTACCTAAATTTTTAAGCCTTTGAGGGGAGAAGAGAAGGAGTTTATTGGAAAAATATTGGTAAAAGAACAAGAGGATCTGCTGCCATCTTATCCTTGCATATCAATTAGTCTGTGAATTAATGCGTGGGTGCAACAAAAAATGTGACCGAAAATATCTAGCATATGCCATGCTGAACGACAGAAAATATTCAGCACACGACAAATTAGCTTGGTTTCTCTTAGAAAATTTCGTCCACAAAACTATAAGGAGATTGGGAGAGTGTCAACCAGTAGGGTTGCACCAGTGTCCTTTACCTCTCATAACAGGATAATATTAGAAGAGGATTAAGAAAAAGAAAGATAATCCAACTTCTTTTTCTATTCGCTAATTTTGATTTCAATGTCTGTCTAGGAGTTGAGCTCTAGTTCACCTATTTATATTTATCTCTGTTCTTGAGATTCTTCACATATTGTCACAAGAGACGAGAGGATGAGGCTTCTGTAGCAAAAGAAAGTTATGGATATGTTGTTGCAACTCCAAGCTATCCAAGCTATCGTTGGTCTAGTAGCTTTAGTTCTCTTCTACTGTCTATGGATCGCAAAAGGTAGCTTTCTTAACAAGAGTAAGGCCACAGAGGCTCCAGAACCACCTGGTGCATGGCCTATACTTGGCCATCTCCTTCAGTTTACAGCCCCTCAGCCACTCTTTCGAACACTTTCAGCCATGGCTGACAAACATGGACCAGCCTTTACCCTCCGATTTGGTGTTCATCGAACACTGGTCATCAACAACTGGGAGTTGGCAAAAGAGTGCTTCACCATTAATGATAAAGCTCTTGCAAGCCGTCCAAGAAGTGCTTCAAGCGACCACTTGAGCTATGATTATGCTCTGTTTGGTTTGGCACCTTATGGACCATACTGGCGTGAAGTACGCAAGTTGGTTGTTTGCGAGCTGCTCTCAAACCGCCGGCTTGAGTCACTCAAGCATGTACGATATGCAGAGATCACCACTTGTATCAAAGACCTATATGAGCATTGTGCGAGAAACAATGAGAGCCAGATTAAGTTTGAAATAAGTCGGCTTTTTCGAGATCTAACCATGAATATTGTTCTCAAAATGATTGCTGGAAAGCGATATTTCAGTGTTGTTCATGATGCGAACGACGAAGAGGTATTGAAGATCCAAAGTACCATAGTTGATTTCTTTAAATGCATAGGCATCTCGTGTGCTTCAGATGTGCTCCCAAGCTTCCTATCATGGTTAGATTGGGATGGGAAACAAAGGGCAATGAAGAAGACTGCTGAGGACATGGATTTGCTTGCTGAGAGTTGGCTACAAGAGCATCTGCAAAATAGGCTATCTGGGAAAGCTAAGGGTGATGATCAGCAAGACTTCATTGATGCCATGCTTTCTATTCTTGAAGAAGATGCTCAGTTACACGGCCATAGTCGTGACTCGGTAGTGAAGGCCACTGCACTGGTATTTAGTGTTTCTCTCTCTTTTCTTCAAGAAGTTTCAAAGTAATTCATTAATTTGTTTTAGTTGTTTTTGGTCATTATCCTATTTTTCTTCTTTCTTACTATTGCGACCTAATCAGACTCCTTCATTGAACTGGGTTGACCTCTCTAGAACCAAACAACTGGAGCCTTTTGGAAGTGCTTGGGAGCAGCAGAGCATGGTTCAGATTCAATTTTGGGTCCAGAGAAAATCTGGGCCATTGAATGAATACTTTATTCAACGGTCCAGATTTGCTTTGAACTCCAAAATACATTTTGACTGCTGGGAGCAGTGCTGCTGCCAAGCAAAATCTGCCTTATCCTTGGTGGCTTATCCTGAAGGTCTGTTCGAATCAGATATAAACCCGTACCCCGACCTAGGCCGACGTCGAGCCCCGGGTTTAGTGAATTCCATACTCGACACGAGCATCTCGTTTAAATTATTTATTTGGGACCTAGCGTCCATGGTAATATTTGGCATAAAACTTAAAAATAATTAAATATAGACCTAGAACGAAAAGAAGAAGTATAGTTTTGTAAGGGATTAAAGAAACACACATCATAGATCAAACTTATAAGTATAATCTGATTTTATGATAATCTATAAGCTAGTGTGATTGGCATAGCTAGCTATCACCAAGGAAATGAGGGACAGAAGAAACATCTATGCATCCGATGAAAAAGTTGTGTCAAGAACATAGGTTAATTAAAACATTTATAATATTGAATCAGAATTGATTTGCATTCATGACTTGAATCATAGTTATGAACCTAATGATGAAAAATATAATAAGACAGTACATTATTGTAACATTAATACAACAAATAAAAGGGCAAACCTGGTTTCAGTTCAATAAATGCATTTAAAAATAATAATCTTTATTAATAATATTAATATTCCAAAGGGTAAATGAAAATTCAACATGAATTTTTTTTTTTTGGTAAGAAATTCGACATGATTGACTACTAATAGAAAGTGCATGTAGTAAATCAATAAGATTCATTTTGTTCAACCTCCTAATATTTACAGTAAATCGGAATCTGTTTTGCAGAATTTGTTCTTAGCTGCAACGGATACCACTTCAATTTCCCTTTCATGGCTTGTTTCATTGCTCTTAAACAACAAGAGAGTCCTAACAAAAGCTCAAGAAGAATTGGATTATCAAGTTGGAAAGAATAGGAATGTGGAAGAGAAAGACATTGAAAACCTTGTGTATCTCCAAGCAATAATCAAAGAGACATTTCGTCTATATCCAGCAGGACCACTTTTAGTCCCTCATGCAGCCATAGAAGATTGCTTTGTAAGTGGCTTTAAAGTCCCAAAAGGAACTCGTGTGTTGGTGAATGCCTGGAAGATACACCGAGACCCACATGTGTGGGTCAACCCTTCGGAATTCCAGCCAGAGAGGTTTCTAACAACTCATGCTGATATAGATGTACGTGGAAAAAGCTTTGAGTTGATTCCTTTTGGGTCAGGCAGAAGATCATGCCCTGGTATCACTTTCGCCTTACAGACTATGAACTTGACGACTGCTCGCTTGCTTCATGGATTCAATATGCAAACACCTTCTAATTTGCCTGTGGATATGACTGAGGGCATTAGTTTAACTTTGCCCAGGGAACACCCGTTGGAAGTCCTCCTAAGCCCTCGACTTCCTTCCCATCTCTATGAATTTACATAAGTAAGATGGATCAAGCTTCTCTCCACTAATAATGAAACTAAATGTCCACATTTAAGCGCATCAAAGTAATCTTTGGGATTAATATTGGATGAAGGTTACTTTGAACATCATACAATAAGTGATGAGAATTTGATGATAATATGGCATTCCACTTATATGATCATGTCATCTATCTACAAAAAGATTTAATTTCTTTGTTTCATGTATATGAGATATTACTCTTTGGATTATATGTTCCTATACCCATTCTCTATTGGCAATTGATTTTCTTATATATGCATACTTCCAACCTCTAATTTTCATTTGTAGTTTTTTACTTGTGACTCCCTTAAGTGGGGGTGAAACCCCTACCTTAAGTGCCAATAATTGCTTGTGACATCTAGAATTACTAGTTAGTTACACATAACAAAGTGAGTTACTATCTGTTATATAATTCAAAATTGAAACTTAAATGACAAAAATACCCTTGTTTGATGAATTATGACCAAACTAGCCCCACCATTCTCACTATAATTACCCACATACCCAACCCTTAGATGTGTGAAGGGATTCCCCCTTCACCCATCTTCTTCCTATAGCTTTCCCCAAACCTTCCCCTGCTGGTCACCACCGTCTGTTTAAGCTTAAAATTCCTTTATTTGGTTCAGATATGAAGATTTGGTATCTCTATGGTTCAAGCGCCAAGTTTCAGGTGTCACATCCACCCAACCGGTACCCCATTTGGAATACCCGGGATGTGATCCACAGTCCAAGGATCAATGATCTGAGGTCCATGCCTCCCACATACACGGTAACACAATCATGAACAGTAATAATCAATGGTAAAAACAGCTAATACCAAGTATCATGAATAAGATAAGAATAACTAAACCAGAGTACGGATTATAGATAATAATAAAGTGTGATCAAAATCATAAAGGGTGAGAAGGTGTGGTAGTCACCCTCTCAGAGCAGCGGAAAAGAAGTAAATCAAGTTAGTTACATATCCGAATATCACCAGAATAATTCAAAGACAAGTTAATTACAATATCCAAGGTTCCACAAATACACCAGGGGAATGGGGCACTATGCTAGGGTTTCTTCTATACTAATGGTAGTCTCCTCAACAGTACGGATGAAGTAAACCCAGCGCTGCCGCTCCCGCACAACTGTGGGGCTAACCCTGGTGCGGATAGTAATCCTCCTCGGCTCCAATATACGGATCCTCACCGACGCCACTACCCGGAGGGTAGTATGTGGAATCATAGTCAGCCTCATAGGAGGTGCCATCGTAATCTTCGGTGCACTGGAATGTAATCTAAAACATTTGCACAAAAGGAATGAGTTCGAAGAACTTAGCAAGGAAGTTATTCCATAATTAGAAATCATATATACACATTCAGAACATATAATAATGCAATGTGATATGGAACATATGATGCAGATATGAGCCTAACTCTATGAATGCTGGTCTCTAAGGTAGACATGCTTTAAGTCATAGCACCGTACTTCTCTGGGTCGTCAGTCACTCTCCCATTTCCATATCTTGGGAATGCCCGGGGAAGATCGGTAAAGTCATCAAAAACCATGGTAAGGGGATCGGTCACCGCTCTCTCACATCACCATTTGGTCAAGTACTGGCGCATGTCACAGTAAAGCCTAGCCCAATGCAAGTCATCTACTCAGTCGGTCAAATCAGATTCAGATACGTCCATTCCTCACCCCCGGTGATCCTTTCCGGTATCCTTCACACTAGAGTCAGCGAAATCCCGGATTTCGGACTCATCAACCCTATTGGTCATCCACATATAGTAAATGGGAAGCTCTCACGTCCTCTCACGGATTGGTTACCGGTCTTGAGCGCCCGTGAGCCCAAGTCTATCCATATGCAACTCTACCAATAAATGGCCCCTTTCAGGTATCCGTAGCATGGTTTATGTCCCCTACCGGATTGGCTACCGGCCTAGAGCGCCCATCCAACCATACACTACCACGGGTTGTTCGGTCTCAATGCCCTTCCGATTCGGGTCGACACGACAAGGATGAACCTAGCCACACAACTAGACAATCCTATGTATGTCATCCAATAACTCGGGAGAGTGTCGATAGGCACCATCGGAGAACATCCCATACTATTCCCTCCGATGCCCAAGGACAAAAGTGTCAGTAGGACACCCTCCAATCCCAAGTCATACGTAAGCAATCACACATCAAATCTCATCATTTCTCATGCATCCAATGCATATTCATAATAGTAATCAAATCATGATATTGAAACGAATCATTATAAACATAAGCAAATCAAAATGATAAAGTAACACAACAAATGTATAAAGATTTAAATGTTCTTGTTCTAACACATATGTAACAGGTATCATAATGATTGAAAGAAATTTAGGGATTTCATTCTTTGAATAAAGCACGGTTCAATATTTGATGACTTATATGTTTATGGATATAACCATCCTTACCTTGGATGAGTTGATGATGAATTGAGAATACCAAGAATAGTCCAATAGAATTGTTAAGGCCCTAAACAAACATCAATAATAAGTTAGAAAAGAAGTCGGGAAGATCGGATGTCATTTGGGTCAAAACCGACCAAGTTGTTGTCAAGCAACAACTTTGGTCGATGGTCTTGGTCGATGGTATCGACCAAAAGTATCGACCAAAATTGTCCTCGGGCAGAATAGTGGATTTTGGGGATTTTGGTCCGAAATGAGTCTTCCGGTGTTCGGATCAATCTGAAACTTGGAGGCATACTTAACAACAGTAGTAGGACACTATAAATCAAGGAATTAACCCAATCCAATGGTCTAATTAAAAAGCCCCAATTTGAGCTATCAAGTTCAAGTGATAAACATCATGGCATGAGTTGGAATTGATTGCATTGATGAGGAATAGCATGCAATAGCTAGAGGAACTAATAGAAATTCGATTGTTATCATATGGCAATGTTAAACATGAACATAATACACTCTATAGCTCAGTTTGATATCAAATGGTATGATGTTAATAGGTAAATCATGGAATACATATGCTAGGCATGAGATATAAGCATTAGCATCAATGAATGGCTAAGGGAATCATGGATTGAGCATGAGTAGGCACTTGGAGTGGTGGTTGCAAGGTTGCAGCACCATTCCAAATGTCCCATCAGCAAGATGACAATAGAAAAGAGTAGAAAATGGTAGGGTAGAGAGTGGAATGAAGAGTCATACCTTAGTGTGGAAGATGAAGACAAGAATCAATGATAAACTAAGTGTCTTTGATGAGATACCCTTCACACTAACCAAGGAGCTGCTTTGGGAAGCTCTCCCCACGTTCCCAGGTGAGAAAAATGATTGCAAAAGGCTCAAGGCTCGAGGTCATATTAAATAGAAAAGGAATATTCCATGGAATCATTAACTTGGCGATTGGGACATTTTGGTCGATGGTCCTTGGTCGATGGTATCGACCAAAATGATCGACCAAAATATTTTCAGCAGAAAACTCAGGTTTAGAACAGCAACTTCAAGTAGGGATTTGAAAGGCTATACAAGGTCAAATTGAGTGAGGTTTTCTTCCACAATTCAATCAAGAAGTCTAGTTTCGGGGAATACCTTCGGATTGTGCACAGGAGGTCATTTGGTACATCAACCATATTAATCTTCTCCGATGCGCAGACTTTCCTTAAACACTGACAATGCATTTAAGCAAGGGGTATCATTGTCAATGTCCATGGGCTCGGTCTCCGAATCATGATCATCAATCAGAATGGTCCATAAATCTCTTCTTCCACCGCTTCGGGTCCTCGGACCTGAATACAACGGTGGATCCGGGTCAGGGTCAAGGTTAGAATAGGGCTGGATATTACATTCTCCCCCCCCCTTAAAAGAATTTCGTCCTCGAAATTGAAAGCGTACACTGTGCTTCCAAAAAGATGAGGAAACTTCTCCTTCATGTCTTCTTCTTTCTCCCATGAAGCTTCTTCGGGGGTATGGTTTTTCCATCGGATCTTCACCGAGAGGATGGTGCGATTCCATAGCTGCTTGTCCTTTCTATCTAGGATCTCGGCTGGTCCTTCATCGTAAGAAAGATCGGCACTAAGTCCTTCGGGTGCTTGCTGTAGTATGTGCTCCGGGTTTTCTAGGTATTTCCGAAGCATTGAAACATGGAACACATTGTGAACTCCAGCAAGTGACGGAGGCAAGGCCAAGCGGTATGCTACAGGTCCAACCCTTTCCAAAATCTCAAAAGGTCCAATGAAGCGGGGACTAAGCTTTCCTTTCACATTGAATCTTGTCACCCCTTTCATAGGTGATACTTTAAGGAAGACTTTCTCTCCAATTGGAAATTCTAAGTCGGTTCTTCTCTTGTCGGCATACGACTTCTGTCTAGATTGAGCAGACTTGATCCTTTCCCGAATCATGTCAACCATATCCTTTGGTAGCTTCAATCATCTCTGGACCTAAGACTTTTCTTTCACGAGTCTCGAGTCCAATACAAGGGCGTTCTACAAGTGTTACCATACAAAGCCTTAAACGGAGCCATGCCTATTGTTGCTTGATAACTGTTGTTATAGGCAAACTCGACTAAGGCTAGGTGTTCATCCCAATTTCCACCCATGTCAACCACACAAGACCTAAGCATGTCTTCAAGAATATGAATTGTCCGCTCAGATTGTCCATCAAATTGTGGGTGATGAGCTGTACTCAGATTCAATTGGGTTCCCAAGGCTTTCTGCAATCCATTCCAAAACCTTGAGGTGAACCTAGGATCACGGTCCGAAACGATACTCACTGGTACTCCGTGTAGACGAACTACATTGTCCACATAAAGTCTAGCTAGCTTATCCAAAGAGTAGGTGATCTTCATAGGAATGAAATGGGCTGATTTAGTCAACCTATCAACAATCACCCACACAGTGTCATTTCCCTTACTCGTCCGCGGCAAGCTAGTCACAAAGTCCATTGAGATATCTTCCCACTTCCAACTAGGAATAGGAAGGGGCTGAAGTAATCCAGATGGGGGTTGGCGAACAGCTTTCACACGTTGGCAAGTTCCACACTGGCAACAAAGTCTTCAACATCTGCTTTCAAACCATTCCACCAAAAATGTTCCCTTAAGTCCTTGTACATTTTGGTACTTCCAGGAGTGTCTTGTAAAGATGGACTGGTGTGCTTCTTTCAATATTTCTTTCTTGATTTCATCAGCAGCGGGCACATAGAGTCTACCTCTAAACAATAAGGTACCATCCATAGATGTACTAAAAGCAGGGTCCATTTCTGAATTCGAGGCAATCTTATCAATCTTCTCTTTCAACTCTTGATCAGAACTTTGCAAGGCAACAATTCTATCTCTAAGGGAGGATCTTGCAGTCATGGCATAGAGAATACAATCCGAACCCTTAGGGACCACTTCCAAACCAAATCTTTCCATCGAGGACAACAAAGGCCGACTCAAAGCATTTAAATCCAACTCTTTTCTTTGACTCTTTCTACTAAGAGCATCCGCCACTACATTTGCTTTACCGGGTGGTCTTGGATGTCACAATCATAGTCGAGAGACCAACTCCAACCATCTTCTCTGTCTCATATTCAACTCCTTACGGGTGAAGAAGTATTTCAAACTTTTATGATCCGTGAAGATGGCGATCTTCTCACCGTATAGATAGTGTCTCCAAATTTTCAAAGCAAATACAACAGCTGCAAGCTCTAAGTCATGAGTGGGGTAGTTCCGCTCATAATCCTTTAGTTGTCGAGAGGCATAAGCCACTACCTTTCCGTGTTGCATCAACACGCAGCCCAAACCGATTTTAGAAGCATCGGTGTAGACCGTCAATCCACCGGAACTATCGGGTATAGTCGAGAACCGGCGCGCTTGTCAATCTAACTTTCAGCTCTTCGAAGTTCTTCTCACAAGAATCGGTCCAGACAAACTTCTCTTCTTTTCTAGTTAGCTTAGTCATAGGGGCAGCCAACCTAGAAAAGTTTTCAATGAATCTCCGGTAGTATCCTGCTAATCCAAGAAAACTTCTTATCTCAGTCACGGTCTTCGGTCTTTCCCAATCGATAACAGTTTGGACTTTCTGCGGGTCAACACGAATACCCTCGGCTGAAACAACATGGCCAAGAAACACTACACTTGAGAGCCGGAAGTCACACTTGCTAAATTTAGCATAGAGTTTCTTTTCTCTCAACCTTTGCAATGTGCGGATTCGGGTGCTCCGCATGCTCTTCCTCATTCTTTGAGTAAATCAAGATGTCATCAATGAAAACGATTACAAATTTATCGAGTACATCGTGAAATACTCGGTTCATGAGGTCCATGAACACGGCGGGGGCATTAGTCAAGCCGAAAGGCATCACTTTAAATTCATAATGTCCGTACCTTGTTACGAACGCTGTCTTAAGGATGTCACTTGACTTCACCTTCAGTTGGTGATATCCCGATCTCAAATCAATCTTTGAAAAGACAGCAGCACCCTTCAACTGATCAAAAAGGTCATCAATCCGAGGCAAAGGATATCTGTTCTTGATTGTCGGCTTGTTCAATTCCCGGTAGTCAATGCACGGACGCATACTACCATCTTTCTTCTTTACAAACAAGACCGGAGCTCCCCAAGGCGACACACTTGGCTGCACGAAACCTCTCTCTAAGAGTTCATTTAATTGAGTTTGCAACTCTTCGAGTTCGGTAGGTGCCATTCTGTAAGGGGCCTTGGATACGGGAGCCGCTCCGGGGAATTAAGTCTATAGAAAACTCAACTTCCCTATCGGGAGGCAAACCCGACAAGTCATCCGGAAAAACATCGGGGAATTCACTAACAACTCGACTTCTTCAAGTCTCTTCTTCTCTCGACCTTGCTTCCAGAGACGAAGCATCTCCCAAAAAGGCATGGACTTGCATTAGAGTGGACAAGGTCTTCTTGCTAAATCTTCCCTTCTCTCCTTGAAATTCGAAAACTGAATTCTCTTCTACACGGACCTGAATCTTCTTTGAGGAGCATAAGATCACGGCATTGTAGAAGGTCAACCGAGTCGATTCCCAAGATTACATCAAAATCTCTCATGTCAAACAATACAAGGTTTGCCTTCAGATTTCTTCCACAAATCAAAATGGAACAATCTTCTAACACTTTATCTAGTTTAACGACGGACCCAACGGGGGTACAAATAGACAAATGACTAGATAAACATCGAGGTGTCAAGTTAGTTCTCAAGGCAAAAGTAGATGATATGAATGAATGTGATGCACCCGTATCAAATAATACAAATGCGGGAAGAGAAGCTACTAACGAGTACCTGTTACAACATCGTGGCGGGGGTCTTGCTCGGTACCGGATATGCTAAACACTGCCGAGAGGAGGGCGGAAGTAGCAGCGGGAGTACTCTTCACTACGGGAGCTTGAGGTTGCACGGACTTCTTGGGGCAAGAACGAGCATAATGGCCTGCTTGCTTGCGAGAGGAAGCAAGTAGTATCTTTCGGTCCAATAGGAGCTGCAGCGGGGGGAGGTCTCGATAAGCTGGTCTAGGATTCACCATCCCGGGCCTAGGAGGATAAGTAGCTCCACGAGGTCGGCTCCCTTTGGACTGACCATAATAGCTCACGGGAAGGGAATTAGGATTCTGACCAACATTTCTCGGCTGAAAGGCGGGTGCAGGATAAGGAGTAGGTCTAGCAAAACGCCGATCAGTGCGGTCCACAAATCCAGAAGGTCTAGGTTGCCGGGGCTTTCGAACTCGAGCATTTTCCTTTTCATTTTCTTCAAGCTTCTTCGAGTTTTGAACCACACGAGCATATCCTTCAAGAGGCAAGACAGTGAGGTATGCCTTAATAGAAGGTCGCAAACCCTTGAAAAACTTTTTCGCCTTGGCTTCTTCGGACTTAATAGACTCGGGGGCGAAGAAGAAAAGTTCTTCAAATTTCTGCGATACTCAAGCACGGACAAAGTACCTTGTACTAAGGCCATGAACTCGGCCTCCTTTGCGTCCCTTTACGGCTTCCGGAAAGTAGTTCTTGCAAAAAGCTTCCTTAAACTTCTCCCGAGGTAACAACACCACTATTCAAGGTCTCAAGGATAGGCCTAGTGGAAGCCCACCATGCATCAGCTTCTTGCTGAAGCTTTTGCTCGGCAAACAACACTTTCTGAGCATCAGAACATTGCAAATGTCTGAAGGCCTTCTCCAACTCACGAAGCCACTTGTTCGGAAAGAGGGTGTCCTTTGTTACACCAAGTAAAGGAAGGTACTTGTAACTTTAGGAAACTTTCCATCAAGCGGGTGTGGGGTGTCCCGGTGAATCTTTCCATAAGAGGGGCTGCGGCTCCAGAAGTTCCAATTCCGGCACGGTTCTCATTGCGAAGGGTAGCAAAACCAGTCATCATTTGATTAAATTGGGCAGCTTCTTTGTTGCATCATGTTGGTCATGCGCCTTGGCGATATCTCTAAAGCTTCCGATATCGGGGGCACCGGGAATGCCATTCGTGGTGTGGCTATCGTCTGTGTCTGCTGATCGAGAGCCCCGAGCGGGGGTTTCTTCGTTTCCGTTGCTTCCGGATCCGACGAAGCGATTTCTAAGTAAGACCATTCTGCAAGGATCAAAGATAAGGATACCAAAATTTCAAATTTGACAAAGACAACTTGGCCAACGAATAGGATAACCAAATCATGGTTAGAATTATCAATATAACGATAAAATAAATCAGCATTGATCAAAATCCAAAGGAAATGAGTCAAAGAATCAAAAACTCCCAAAATAACCCAATGCGAGAAAAATGAAGGATTTTGGTCGATGCTTCTTGGTCGATGGTATCGACCAAAAGGATCGACCAAAATAAATTCTGCGTGAAAATCAGATTTAAAGGGCCCACTTCTCATTTCATTTTCATTTCTCACTCAACCATTTCGAGTTTAGCTCGGAGAAAGCGATTTTCTAGGGTTTTCAAAAGTGCTAGGACTTGATTCAAGGCTTCAATCATTCTTGATAATCTCACTTGATCATCTACACAAGTAAGTTCTCTTTCTTTTTCTCTTTTCTTGTAAACTTCATTCACCATTGTTGTGTTCTTCAATAAAACTGAGTAATACTTGTAGCTAATGGTTAGAATCATACATATAAATGATTAGAAACATGTTTTCATAACTTTTCAAGTAAGATTAAGTTCCAAACACAAGATTGCATCCATTTTGGTTACCAAAACACTATTCATTTCACAAAAACTCAACTTTACAAGCACTTGTCTCATTTTCAACCCAAAAGGAATTTTGACATGAAACAAATTTCTACAACACTGATCTACTAGGGGAAAAGTGTTCCCACTCTCCATTCGGTCAAATTCCAATTTTTCAAAAATCACAAATGCAAGCCAAAAGAGGGATTTTCTCTCTCTTACTTGCTGAATTTTCACTTTGAATATGCCAAAAAGATGGATTTTCACCAAATAAAGTATTCTAGCATGCTTGTATAGGTCTTATGCATATGTTAGAATGATCAAATCAAAATTTCACCAAAAATCGAATTTTCTGAAAATTTACGAAAATGCCCTTCATCTAACAATCATACACTTGAGACTAATCCAAATGAGTTTCTTTCCTTGTTTCAACAGATACACCATGCCTAGAGGAGGGAGACGAGTAGACGGGGGTAGAGGACTTGTTCCCCGGGCTGAGGTCATAGGCGAGGAGCATTTCACTACTCCTATGGCGGAGTTTCTATCGAGCATTATTTCCATGATATACCGATCGAGCACGGACGATTGGTGGATGTGGATGATTTAGAGGTATTTCGCATCCGAGAGAGATTAGAGGCTATGGATTGGCTTCACTTATACACTACGGCACAGCCGATCTACCCGGATCTTATCGGATACTTCTATAGTAATCGACTTACCGTATAGAGGATGATCCGAGGGATGGTTCTAGGATTGTCATAGATTCCATGGTCGGAGGTAGAGAGATCGGTTTCACTACGAGGACATTGGCTCGCATCTTAGATGTACCGATCATACGAGATTCCCGTTGGTGGATTCCCGCTGGTACAGATATCACGGAGGTGCTTCTTCCTTATGAGGTATACGAGGTGTGCATGACTCTATGGGATGACATTGATTGTTATATGCCCCGGTGTGGTACTTGAAATGCGTCCTTCAGCTAGAGTTATCGCTCGCATCGTCGGGCGAAACATCCTTCCGAAGGCGGGGCATCATAGCAAAGTGTCGGCGATGGAGGCACTGATCATTTATAGTATGTATCTTTGGAGTACAAATCGATTTAGCATACATCATGCAAAATGTCATGATTGATCGGATCGAGTTTCTGGGGATAGGAACTTGGCTTTCGGTCGACTCTTGACTCGTATCTTTGAGTACTTTGGTGTGGACTTGGAGCATACACCTACGATTCGGGGTCGAGATTTAGGTGAGCCCATTTGTACATGGTTGATCGGGAAGATGGGGCTCCGGGATGCGGTCGGATCGGAGGATGAGGATGATATCGATGATGCATCGGGAGATGACGACTCGAGAGGATGATAGTATTGATGATGATGATGGTGGTGACGATGATGAGCATAGTGAGGATGATGATCGGGGTCATGATGATCAGGGTCATGAGGAGGCTCCGAGGCATGAGGAGGTTCCTGCTCCACGATTTATTGAGGTCGGAGGCCCATCACACACGACTTATGAGGCTCCAGATGTGGCTTCTCATCAGTCGTCGATTTACTCTATTCTTGAGAGGATCGAGGCTCGGCAGGAGAGGATGGAGTTACACATGTGCACCCTCGGTGAGAGGTTTGCACGACTTGGAAGAGGAGTTCAGATCTAGGAGGGATCGGACGGATCGCGAGGAGTCGTTCACCTACATAGACATCACTAGGAATTTTCTTTTATGTCATTATGGATGTATTTCTCTTTTTCAGACTTGTAAAAATTTCCCTATGAAATCAATGAAGTTCAGTTGTTTTGTCTATATTATTGTGTCTTATTCATGAGTCAAATTATGTTTCAATATTTTGGTTTCTAGTCAAGGTTATCTATTATTCACTTCTAGGAGCACTTGAGTCACTTTCGGATTTGTGACTCGGAATGTTCCGTCACCGTTTATGTGGTCGGGGTTCCACTTGATCTTGGGCTCTGATACCAATCTGTCACATCCACCCAGCCGGTACCCCATTTGGAATACCCGGATGTGATCCACGGTCCAAGGATCAATGATCCGAGGTCCATGCCTCCCACATACCACGGTAACACAATCATGAACAGTAATAATCAATGGTAAAAACAGCTAATACCAAGTATCATGAATAAGATAAGAGTAACTAAATCAGAGTACGGATTATAGATAATAATAAAGTGTGATCAAAATCATAAAGGGTGAGAAGGTGTGGTAGTCACCCTCTTAGAGCAGCGGAAAAGAAGTAAATCAAGTTAGTTACATATCCGAATATCACAGAATAATTCAAAGACAAGTTAATTACAATATCCAAGGTTCCACAAATACACCGGGGGAATGGGGCACTATGCTAGGGTTTCTTCTATACTAATGGTAGTCTCCTCAACGATACGGATGAAGTAAACCCGCAGCTGCCGCTCCCGCACAAGCTGTGGGGCTAACCCCGGTGCGGATAGTAATCCTCCTCGGCTCCAATATACGGATCCTCACCGACGCCACTACCCGGAGGGTAGTATGTGGAATCATAGTCCGCCTCATAGGAGGTGCCATCGTAATCTTCGGTGCACTGGAATGTAATCTAAAACATTTGCACAAAAGGAATGAGTTCGAAGAACTTAGCAAGGAAGTTATTCCATAATTAGAAATCATATATACACATTCGGAACATATAATAATGCAATGTGATATGGAACATATGATGCGAGATATGAGCCTAACTCTATGAATGCTTTGGTCTCTAAGGTAGACATGCTTTAAGTCATAGCACCGTACTTCTTTGGGTCGTCAGTCACTCTCCCATTTCCATATCTTGGGAATGCCGGGGAAGATCGGTAAAGTCATCAAAAACCATGGTAAGGGGATCGGTCACCGCTCTCTCACATCACCATTTGGTCAAGTATGCGGCGCATGTCACAGTAAAGCCTAGCCCAATGCAAGTCATCTACTCAGTCGGTCAAGTCAGATTCAGATACGTCCATTCCTCGCCCCCGGCGATCCTTTCCGGTATCCTTCACACTAGAGTCAGCGAAATCCCGGATTTCGGACTCATCAACCCTATTGGTCATCCACATATAGTAAACGGGAAGCTCTCACGTCCTCTCACGGATTGGTTACCGGTCTTGAGCGCCCGTGAGCCCAAGTCTATCCATATGCAACTCTACCAATAAATGGCCCCTTTCAGGTATCCTTAGCATGGTTTATGTCCCCTACCGGATTGGCTACCGGCCTAGAGCGCCCATCCAACCATACACTACCACGGGTTGTTCGGTCTCAATGCCCTTCCGATTCGGGTCTGACACGACAAGGATGAACCTAGCCACACAACTAGACAATCCTATGTATGTCATCCAATAACTCGGGAGAGTGTCGATAGGCACCATCGGAGAACATCCCATACTATTCCCTCCGATGCCCAAGGACAAAAGTGTCAGTAGGACACCCTCCAATCCCAAGTCATACGTAAGCAATCACACATCAAATCTCATCATTTCTCATGCATCCAATGCATATTCATAATAGTAATCAAATCATGATATTGAAACGAATCATTATAAACATAAGCAAATCAAAATGATAAAGTAACACAACAAATGTATAAAGATTTAAATGTTATTGTTCTAACACATATGTAACAGTATCATAATGATTGAAAGAAATTTAGGGATTTCATTCTTTGAATAAAGCACGAGTTCAATATTTGATGACTTATATGTTTATGGATATAACCATCCTTACCTTGGATGAGTTGATGATGAATTGAGAATACCAAGAATAGTCCAATAGAATTGTTAAGGCCCTAAACAAACATCAATAATAAGTTAGAAACAAAGTTGGGAAGATCGGATGTCATTTGGGTCAAAAGCGACCAAGGTTCTTTGTCAAGCAACAACTTTGGTCGATGGTCTTGGTCGATGGTATCGACCAAAAGTATCGACCAAAATTGTCCTCGGGCAGAATAGTGGATTTTGGGGATTTTGGTCCGAAATGAGTCTTCCGGTGTTCGGATCAATCTGAAACTTGGAGGCATACTTAACAACAGTAGTAGGACACTATAAATCAAGGAATTAACCCAATCCAATGGTCTAATTAAAAAGCCCCAATTTGAGCTATCAAGTTCAAGTGATAGACATCATGGCATGAGTTGGAATTGATTGCATTGATGAGGAATAGCATGCAATAGCTAGAGAAACTAATAGAAATTCGATTGGGATCATATGGCAATGTTAAACATGAACATAATACACTCTATAGCTCAGTTTGATATCAAATGGTATGATGTTAATAGGTAAATCATGGAATACATATGCTAGGCATGAGATATAAGCATTAGCATCAATGAATGGCTAAGGGAATCATGGATTGAGCATGAGTAGGCACTTGGAGTGGTGGTTGCAAGGTTGCAGCACCATTCCAAATGTCCCATCAGCAAGATGACAATAGAAAAGAGTAGAAAATGGTAGGGTAGAGAGTGGAATGAAGAGTCATACCTTAGTGTGGAAGATGAAGACAAGAATCAATGATAAACTAAGTGTCTTTGATGAGATACCCTTCACACTAACCAAGGAGCTGCTTTGGGAAGCTCTCCCCACGTTCCCAGGTGAGAAAAATGATTGCAAAAGGCTCAAGGCTCGAGGTCATATTAAATAGAAAAGGAATATTCCATGGAATCATTAACTTGGCAGACTGGGACATTTTGGTCGATGGTCCTTGGTCGATGGTATCGACCAAAATATTTTCAGCAGAAAACTCAGGTTTAGAACAGCAACTTCAAGTAGGGATTTGAAAGGCTATACAAGGTCAAATTGAGTGAGGTTTTCTTCCACAATTCAATCAAGAAGTCTAGTTTCGGGGAATACCTTCGGATTGTGCACAGGAGGTCATTTGGTACATCAACCATATTAATCTTCTCCGATGCGCAGACTTTCCTTAAACACCGACAATGCATTTAAGCAAGGGGTATCATTGTCAATGTCCATGGGCTCGGTCTCCGAATCATGATCATCAATCAGAATGGTCCATAAATCTCTTCTTCCACCGCTTCGGGTCCTCGGACCTGAATACAACAGTGGATCCGGGTCAGGGTCAAGGTTAGAATAGGGCTGGATATTACATTAGGGGACCGGACTTCTCCTTTGCACACTCATAAAGAGATGAGAGGCAAGTAAAGATGTTAAGAGTTTTGACTTGTACGAAGTCCAGATACTCGAGCATCTCATCACATCTTGAGGCTGAAATAAAACAACAAGGAAAAATTAAAATGGATTTACAATAAAAGCATCAATTGAATTCTAAAACCCTAAAGAAATATCTTAAAACATTACAACCTTGGATCTTTCCAGAGAAGAGCAAATCAAAAGGAATAAAGCGCAAAAAAATAATAATAATAATAAATAAAGGGGATGGAAGAATCATATGCTAATCAAACAATTTCTTCACAATTATTAAGTGTTGTCAAAGTTTTGTTCCCTAATCATTTGTGGTTTTTGTTGCTGTTGAATATCTGCTTAAGCCAATATCGCCTAAGTTCAACCTTCTTCTATAAAGCTTCAAAACTTTTATGCTTTCTCTAAAGTTTGAAATCAAAGAGAGCAAGAGATGTGAATGAAACAGTTCTCCAAAATTCACAACACACATATTTTACTTGTTCAAGGCTACAGATGTTAGCCACCGGTGGATGGTGGGTGATTTCCAGCAAGGGAAGGTGTGGGTAGTGGTGGCTGGCAAGGGGAGGAGGTGTGGTGGTTTCCGGTGGTGGTGGCTTGTTTTCGGTAAGCATAGGAAGAAGATGGGTGAAGGGGGAGTCCCTTCACCCACCTAAGGGTGGCGTATGAGGGTAATTACGGTGAAAATGATGGAGGTAGTTTGGTCATAACACATCATACAAGGGAATTTTTGTCATTTGAGTTTCAAAATTTGAATCACTTAAGAGGGAGTAACTGACTGACTCTCTTACGCGTGAACCACAAGTAATTTTTGGCACTTAAGGGAGGCAACTTTAATTACATCCCACTTAATGGAGTCACAAGTTAAAAAACTATAGTTTTTTTTTATGCATTCCCTCGAAAAACATATAAAACACGAGGCACCCTCTCGTAAAATCATACCTTCCTTCAAACTAACATTGTTAAAGTTTTACTTAAAGATCATCTGGGAACAACTTTCATACCCTTCATTGTGAATATAATTCAGATTGTAATCTTGCCTTTAAAGGTATTATTTAGAAGATCCTAAAATAAAAAATATATCTATTTATTTACTATCTCTCATGTCCTCAATCATCCAAACCCAACATCCTATCTAACATTTGTTCCCAAATATTGTGTTTGATGGATTGACCAGAGCTTGATGCTTGGCTAGAGTTCACACGAGCAATTCACTTGTTAGGTACTTGACTAGGGTGCCAAAAGCTCGAAAGTTGATGGAAAAAGTTTAGCGAATCCCTTTAACCTATCATATGCTAGGTTAGCCCAATCTAGTACCTATACCAAAGTGGACCCCATTAGGCACATAACATATCACCAAGCTTTCACGGTCATCATCCTTGATGACTCTCACTCTAGGCAGCTCTCATTCTAACGGTAGATAGCCCTCTCCAAGTGGCTACACTTTTTTCCCTCTTCTTTTCCTCTTTTTTTCTTTCTTTTCTCTTGTTTCTAGAAGGTATGTAGCCCAATCTTGGCAGCTTTAGCTCCACTCCAAGTAGCCCTTTCTGAGATTTGAACATCTAACGTAGTGCCAACACTGATACCAAATGTTAGCTACTTGACCAGTTTTCCAAAAGCTTCAAAGCTAGTGGAACGAGTTTAATGAAGCCCTTTAACCAATCCGTACTAAGTTGGCCCAATATAGTGCCGATACACCAAATTTGGCCCCATTAGGCACATAATCCACCACCAATCTAGGGAAGAATCTACCCATATATATCAACTTAAGAAAAAAATGTTGACATTGGCGCTTACAATAGAGAAATGGAGGCATTATCTTTTGGGTTGACAGTTCATTCTAACATTTTATCAGAGTATCAATATTGAGAATGAAGTTGTTGGATCAATTACATTATTAGTTGAAGATGTCCAAAGATGAATCGATCGAGACCTACATGCTAAGGGATAAATGAGGTACTCAATGCCATCGGAGGACTTTGGGAAGAAATAAAAGAATCTACTGTTGTAAAGAAAGTCATGAGATTATTGCCACCACAATTTAATTCAAGGTGTCTGCCACTAAAGAAGTAAAAGATCTTGATAAATTAAGCATGGGTTAATTGCATGGATCTCCCTCAACATTTGAGATGCAACTTGATAGACCTAAAGCTATTGATAAGACAACTAATGCATTCAAAGTTCAAAAGAAAAAGTAGGTGGAGCAAAAGGATGAGGAAAATGACATTGATGTTGGTAGTGCAAATGGTGAAACAAACTTTGTTAGAAAATTAATGTGAGGAAAGGGTAAGTACAAAGAGAAACTATCACTGACGTATTTCAACTGTGGAGGTGTTGCTCAATTCACTGCCAAGTGTCCACATAAGGAAAAAGGTGATGATGAAGAACCTAAGCTGTCAGAAATAATAGGTCAATCTTCTATAAGGGGAATACAAAGAAAGAGGGACTTATTTCCAAGCACTACCGTAGCACTTCAGATGATAGCTATGATATTAAGTCAAATTATGATACTACTTATGAGTCACTATTCATGGCACTAAAAATTACTAAGAAATATGAATGAACTCTCCACTTCTAGAATCAACAATGATGATGGAGAGATTTAGGTTGACTTAGAAGGTGAGCTTCTCGAAGCTCTTCATGAGCTAAAGTTTAGACCAACTAGTCATGGAGGACCAGATTGTGAAAGATATGCTTTGAGCCTTTTCTATGGATACATGAAGAAGTTGGGATGGGAACTTATCACTAGTAGAGTTTGCCTTCTACAATAACAACTACCACTCACCATTAGTATATATGGACTCATCTAAGGCATCATGCTGAACACCACTCTATATGGATGAAGTTGGAGAGAGATGTATTTTGCTTGGAACTAGGAGAGGCAACTGGGGTGATGATTGACCTAAGCATTTTGCCTAGAACTAGTGGAGGCTACTGGGGTGATGGTTGACCACACCAATAAGAGGATTAAAGCCACACAATCTAGATAAAAGGCTTGTTAGACAAAAGGAGAAAGGATAAAAAATTCTAGGTTGTGGAGAAAGCTTTCCTCAAGGGGTTCAAGAGGGTTATGTAGTTTAATGCTAAAAGAAAACTCTGCCAAATATACATTTTCCCCTTTGAGATCTTGGAAAGTATTAGCATAATGGTCTACACTCAGTGTTACCTCCATCCTTAGTTGGTGTATGTGATATGTTCCATGTCTCTATGATAGAGACTTGTGAGTAACCATCCTTTTCCATATATGATTCTTCTTTTTCTTTATTATTCGCATGGTCCCAGGAAATGACTCTAGAAAGTCAATAACTTATACAATAAAGCAAATAGAAACCAAGGAGAAAATTCTAACAACTTAGCTAGACATGCTTCGTTGCGTATGGTCATGTCATCTTCATACAAAAAGATTTATTTGTTTTACATACACAAGATACCATTCTTTGGATTGAATATTCCCTTACCCATTCTCTACTAGTAATTGATTTTTCATATCAACATTTACCTATTTTTCAAGTTGTTAATAATTTTCACCCCAATGCCAATCGAATGATAATGACAACTAGAATTCAATATTGGCCAAAAAATCCCCCTTACACTGCTTCTACTCTCACTCCAATAGAACCCGTGTGTGCCCAAAAGCCATGCTTCCCACACAAATAGCGCTCCCCTTATTTTAAGTATGTATGTACTTAAATATATTTAAAGAATTATTACTTCCATATATAAACATATTTATGGGTGGAATGCTACCAAACATGGTTCTCCTGCTTATCTGCTCCAACATTAAATAAATTCATGCGCAAAGGCATTAGGACCCTAGAGAAAGCATACCATCCCTTCTACTTCCTAAGCTATTGCTGAAACCCAAAGAGCTATAGAGTATCTTCAGGCAGCGAACAACCCCCCCCCCCCCCCCCCACCCCCCTGGCGTCCATTTTGAACAGCAGGAAATACACTTGCAATTCAAGCAAGCCTCCCTTCTCAAAGAGGAGGAACTTTACTAGCGTCAAAGGTCTAGGGTTCAACAGTTGCAAGCTGGAGACAAGAACACAACATTCCATAATGCACTAGTCATAGAAGGTTGTCTAATGTCATTCATAGCTCAAGTCTGCATTGGGTCAATGGTTAACTGAGAAGCACCCAAAATTCTAAACCATTTTTCTCATAACTACACTTCTTCTCAACCCCAAGGCACCACCCACTTCCTCACCTTCACACAACCATGTATCTCGGGACATGATAATGACATGTTGTGCAAGCCATTTACTCCTGAAGAAATTCGAGTGGTTTTATTCCAAATGAAGGAGAACAAATCCCCTAGTGTAGATGGATTGCCTGCTAGGTTTCTTTCACAAGAATTGGATATCATTGGGGAGGATGTCACCTCTGGGATTCAACATTTTTTCACTAGAGACTTCCTTCTCAAAAGTCTAAATAAAACTATTATCACCTTGATCCCTAAGACGTATAAGCCTTTGCATTGTTCCTTACCAAATTATAGCGAAGTGCCTAGCAAATAGGTTAAAGCCTTTCTTTGCTGGTCTAGTTAGTGAAACTCAGAGTGCCTTTGTGCTAGGTTAGGCTATCTCAGACAGTATTTACCTAGCGCATGAGTACTTCCACTATACGAAGAAATCACGATCCAAGACTTGGTATATGGCTCTCATACTTGATCTCCACAAGGCCTATGATAAGATGGAATGGATTTTCATCCAAGAGATTTTAGGTAGATTAGGGTTTAACAGGATGTGGGTGAATTGGATCAGGCAATGCATCATCACATTAGAAATTCAGGTTAAAATCAATGGTGAATTGCATGGTAGGATAAACCCCTCAAGGGGACTTCAATAGAGATGCCCCCTCAATCCTTATATTTTCATCATCTGTCATGAGATCCTATCTCGTAGATTGACCTCTTCTGTGGGTATTCTAAGGTTACTTGGGCTTAAGATATCCCGCTCTACTCTGGAGATTAATCATTTGTTGTCTGCATATGATTGTTTTATTTTCACACTAGCTCAGGCTGAGTGCGCTATTAGGATTGGGGATATTCTACAAGATTATAAGGAGGCAATAGGCCAGCATATAAACAATTCAAAATCCTCTATCCTCTTTAGCAGAGGTGTTCCCCCTGAGCCAAAAGATATATTAGTGATCTCTTGCAAATCCAAGAGGTTGCCTCTCATGGAATTTACCTTGGCTTGCCCTCTACCTTTAGTAGATATAAGACTAGACGTTCTCATACATCTCTGAAAAACTAGACAAAGAACTTGTAGGGTGGAAAGATAAGTTGTTGTCCTTTACGGTAAAGGAGGTGTTAATAAGGCAATGACAACTGCTCTTCCCAATTATGATATGTTCTCGTTTCTTCTACCAAAATAAATGAGTAACTGTTTAACACTCAAATTAGAAAATTTTAGAGGAAAAATAATACAATTTTGGGATACACTGGGTTAACTTGGGGAAAATGTATCTCTCCAAAAAAGATGGGGGTTGGGTTTTAGGGACCTCCATCTTTTCAACAAAGCCCTCCTCGCTAGGCAAGGCCAAAGACTCCTTACCCAACCCCACTCCTTGTAGGCTCAAACTAACAAACTAACAAATCTTTTGTTAATCCCTCTTTCTCTCCTGGTGACTCCTGGGGATGGAGAAGTTTTCTTGTAGGGAAAGAGGTATTATGATGCATAGGCACATGGGGTAACTCAAAGTCCTAACTCGGAATGGGACGAAATTTTTCATGTTGATCTAAAACGAGCTTGTGAAAAGGACCCAAAACTTTGCAATGATGGACGTCTGCATTTCAGGATCATTTTGAGGGCGTTTTGGGCATTTTACTGTTTTCACTGACATTTTTGTAATTTTGTTTGTTTTTTTTTTTTTAAGGGTTTCTTGGCACTATAATATCATGTTTTGTACGTCTTTTTGAAGCATTTGAATATTGTTGTTTTTGAAAAAACTTTTGAGAGGCAGAATTCTCCATTTTCAATGCATTCTTCTGTTTAGCCTTGATTCTTTGTTGTTTAAGCATCATATTAACTTTAGGTTTGGTTAGAGGTATTGGAAATGAAGAGAATACTAAAGCCATGCGTCCCACACAAAGAACACTCCCCTTATTTCAAAATTGCATGTACTTACATTTTAAGGAATTATTATTTCCATTGATAAACATATTCATGTTTGTGAGATGATGTTCTAAAGCAGCCAACCATCAAGGAGTTTTAGGCTTTTTATATCGAGCAAAAGGACTCTTTTATTATAACATTGTTACTTTTTTCTTCATCTTTTTTTTTTTTTTTTTTTTTTTTTTTTTTTCTGACAAATGGTTTAAGATGATTATCAAAAGAAAGAAAAGAACAAATTCAGCTCTATTGGAATTGAAGAGATTCTTTTGCAAATTTTCAAATCTTGAGAGGCGAAGGGTTATAATATATTGGAACAACAATTGTTGTTCTATTCTTGAATTGACTCATGCGAAAGACATTCTTTCCCCAAGATGCCTACTTGAATAGAACCGAGGACAAACTAAGCTTTTATGTTATGTGACCTCTTGAGCGCATGTCAGATGCATTAAATGCGGCATTTATTGTTCAAGATAAGTGCATTAATTTGCTCAGTTTTGCATTCTTCTTCCTTAAGTCATCAGAATCCATGAAAAGGGTGTTATATTTACCCTCTAGGTCAGATTTTTTTTTTGTGAAGCTCCCAATCTCCACTTGAAAAACCTTATAGCACCTACAACTTTCAAACATAGCACCAACAGAATGCACAGAACTCCTAGATGACAAAACTCAGATGTTACTAACATAGCATTGAAGAAAGAAGAAAGAAAGTGATAACAAGTCTTGGGAAAGGAGCTTACTAGGTCAGATTTTTTTTTTGTGAAGCTCCCAATCTCCACTTGAAAAACCTTATAGCACCTACAACTTTCAAACATAGCACCAACAGAATGCACAGAACTCCTAGATGACAAAACTCAGATGTTACTAACATAGCATTGAAGAAAGAAGAAAGAAAGTGATAACAAGTCTTGGGAAAGGAGCTTACTGTGCCAAGAAAAAATCCAATTTGCCCTCAGGAAACGCATTCAGATTAGCCTGGTCTACTGGTCGAATAGCATGTTCTATTCAGTCCGTTGCTTTGAAGTTGTCGTCCCAAAATGCGCATCCTTCAAATAATGCCCATTTTGGGGACCACTTGCCAATCTTTTCTTTCTGAGGTGTAGAAGCTGCCTCAAGGGCCTTTGCAACATACCCAGTTTTCTCATCTTGCTTTGCCCCATTGGATTCCCCTTCCAATGGTTTACCTTCCTTTTCTTCATATGGGCTTCCTCCCATCGACCATTGCATCTGACTCAAATGTGGTCCCACCCTCAAGAAGGTTAACAATATTGATATTCTCTTGTTCCTCCTCAGTCATTGGGGGCTTTGCTTCCATTATCTTACCCTTCCCCTTCCACAGGGGCAAGGGATGTTTTTCCCTAGCCTGGAAGCCTTGAATAGAGATCCCCAATTGAGCACTAGATTTCTCCCCCAACCTTTTTTCCTTTTGATTTCTTATCATCCACCTTCTTAGTAGGACTTTAGGATGTGGAATTTTCTCCTCAGGGGCTGGTTTTTAGGAATTTACTCCTTAAAATTCCTTTGCTCCAAAGTGTGTACCTCCAAAGTCTATTTCTTTAGAGCTGGCTTGGCAAAGCTTTTTCTTCCTTAGAGCCAGTTTTCATGATGCCCTTCCAGCCTCAATGTTCAACTCTTCCAAGATTTTGAGTTAGGGATCCAGGATGGTCTTTGCGACCAATTGAGGAGAGTTTGAACCTATCAACAAAGGGGTCGTCCAGCTTCCCTTTGGTTTTTGTACATGACTCATATACTATGAGTCAACCACTCTTATTTTAAGAGAAGAGTCTCTTGTTGTACATTTTTGGAGCTATAGAAGAGATCAACCAAGATATTAGTAATTCATTGGCATACAATATACATGATATAGACAAGGAAAGTGCTCGGGGGCTCAACCTCCAAGATCCCCCAAACCATCAGAGGTGCAACATATTCTATCTCTTAATCATAGACAGATTTCGTCTTGAGCTGAAAGAATTTTTCGTAGGTGAGCTGCTCGGACTTTGTCAAGGATTGTTTCTTGTTGAGGGTGTGTTGAGTATCTTTGAAAATAAATGGCCAATCGCTAACTGCACATTCTTGAGGAGGCCAGCAGGCTATATATCGGTCCCTTCAACCTTTATTACTAGAGGGAAGACTCTACAAAGACAGTGAAATTGGTGATAGCCATCCCCCTCTTATTAAAATAGTACCGCCCTTTTTGTGGGAGGTCCTTTAGCATGTGATCCATTGGAAGAGAATCAATGTGGGTTCGACTTCCAAGTTTTTGCAATACCCAAATAAGCCGGTAAGGATCCTCCAGCCATTCAACACAACCATATCAAGGTTCAACTTAAACTAGTACAAGACTTGCATAATGAAAGGGTGGAAGGGGACTCTTAGACCACCTAACATGGAGTTGAAGTATAAGAGAAACTCATCGGCACCCAAACCATTAGCCCTCTCATCAAATGTAAGAAGACGTGGAAAATTTGAGGGCAATGGCAAAGGCTTGCCTCATCATTTGAAGGTATTTGGGATGAAGAAGACATGGAAAAAACAATGGACCTAAATTTCTACTGTCACACCCCACCCAGCCAGATCCGGTCATACCCGAATACAAGTGGGGCTGATATACCGCAAGACCTAGGTTCAGTGACAATTCCATACAACGTGATATAATAAAATCAAATGAACAAGAATAAATCAAGTTTCTCATGTAAAGTTATCAAATCTGAAGTAATGATTACAATCATCCATTACTTCAAATCAAAAGTTATAACATTAGAGTTTTAAGAAAAAAGGATAGTTTTATTCACAGCGGAAAAATAAACTAACTAATTCTCTAATGGAATCCAACCCCATAAGGACAGTCTTAACACAGACATGAAGCTCCATGCGCGTTCACTTCTTCTTTGGTCACTCTTTCAAGAAGATATGTCGGCCGCGAATCCTTCATTTGGAAGAAGTCCTCATAACCTGCAGTATAATCTAATAGAAAAAGACATATAAAAAGGAATGAGTCCATAGAATTCAGTGAGGTCAACCCAACATCATATCATACATTCATTCACAAGATTCCACACCACACGTATAACATGAATATCGATAATCTAATTAATAACAATGATATGATATATGAATGATTATGATATTATGCTTCTAACTCTATCATGAAGTCTCTATGGCAGATATGCATTAAGTCATACACCAGTCTTCTTTGAGCGGTCTCAGTCACTCTTCCCTCACGGCACTCAAGCACGTCTATTGGGTTCTCCGCGGTTGTTGGGTAAAGTCCTACCAAACGAAGGTTGGGAATTAGACCACTCTCCAAGTAGGGGGCAAGATTATTGAACTGTCCTATGCTGAAGACGTTCTTTCCTAAAGATACCTCGATCCTCAAACAAAACCAAGGATAGACTAAGCTTTTGTCTTATGTGACCTCCCATTTAGGGGTGTAAATGGATAACCGAAATCCACTTCCGAATTCGCATCCGCATCCATTTAGAAGTTTCCAAATTCATCCGATTACTAATAGGATGTGGATACGGTATACTCCTTTACTACCGATTATTCTCTGTCCAATAAAATTATCCAATTAAGTTACTTATTTAGGTTTATTATTATTATTATTATTATAAATTATTGCCTGTGATATGTGACTATTTTTCTAGATTTGCTACTAAAATAGCTACCAAAATTGCTAAATTCTTATATTTCAAACCTAGCTTTTACAAATAGAATGGTAAAGATGTAAACAGGTAGTCAAAAACTTGTATTAAACCTGTGTTCATACCCATTTAGAAGAATCTACTTAAGAAAATAACTATCCGATTATCATCCGAATCCGACTGAATCCGTCCGAAAATCGATAGGATATTATCCGAATCCGTTCGAATATAATAAGATGCAAATATGTATTACCGCTATCCGATCTGAATCCGGTCTGTTTATACCCCTACCCATTGCTGATGCATTAAATAATGCAACATTTATTGTTCAAGAGAGACGCATTTAATTTTCCATACGTTTATTAAATGCACCATATGCATTAGGATATCCACCTGGAGGCTATTTCCCATCGACTTGTCAGGCCTTCAAGGAAAGACATGTCACATCCCCTGCCAGTCCTGTGCCAAGTACAAGAGCATATTTGACGTGGCAACCTCACTAAAAGAGGAAGATTAGCCCTCATCCATCCAACAGTCCATAATCGTCTAGTAAGGATCTAAATACCCCCAACCACCAAGGGATCTGGTAATGCTCATTTATTCCCTAAACCTACCTAGCATCTACTCTACTCGGCTAATTACTCCTCACTGGGAGGACTAGTGTTTCTCTTTGCTTAACTTGACCTTGAAAGGCGGCTAACCAACCACTGATTCCCTCACTTGTTTTCTTGGTATAGATCATTAAACCAACCATTGGAGACTGTATCAATTCATAGTTCAACCGAAGGTGGAGGATTCTAGAACTACAATAGATAAATAAAATAAAATAAACTAGAAACCAACAACAACAAAAGGATCATCCTTTCATCAACATGTCAATGAATTCTTACCAAAAGAAAAAAAGACAGACATGTCAGTGAATTAATGTGTGGATGCAACAAAAGGTGACCAAAAATATTCAGCATATGACAAATCTGAAAAATCTTGATGTTGCTATTGGATTCGATTCAAATCCAATTCTTGAGACCAAAATACCCTTCTTTTATTTCATTATTTCTGTAGATGTCAACCAGCTAGCTAGTAGGGTAGCTGTGAAATGTTTTCATGGAACTCGATCATGGTATTCTCACTTTCCATGGGTTATATCTAAGAGTGGAGCCAGTGGGTATAAGTGAATATATATAGCTAAAAAATCAATGTTACATGATGGTTGTTGTGTAGCTTTTGCAACGAGGAGTTTCATGACACCATCAATAGCTTTTCCTTTTGCTTATCACGCTTTATCAAGGCCTTTAACTTGCAGCAGCTCTTAATGAAGATGGAGATCAATGTTGTTTTTTCCGATATTGATGAATGGTGTACACTCGGTTACCTTATCCATGGAGACCGTGACCACTGAAGATGGTCCCTATTTTAACGTCTGTTTCATCAATGTTATTAACTTTTTGTAGTCATGTAGGGTTTACTAACTACCTTCCAGATTGGTTCCAATCAAAGGTTTTGAGAACCTAACTGTAACTATGACGTAGCTTCTCTAATGTAGTTCCTTTCTTTTTTCCATTAAAAAAAAAAAGGGGGAGTTTTTTCTTATGTATTTAACAAATGGCTTATTTATCTCTTTCGTGTTAACTAATAAAAAAACATTCAGCTCTAATGGAATTGAAGAGATTCTTACCTAAATTTTTAAGCCTTAGAGGGGAGAAGAGGAGTTATTGGAAAAATATTGGTAAAAGAACAAGAGGATCTGTTGCCATCTTATCCTTGCATATCAATTAGTCTGTGAATTAATGCGTGGGTGCAACAAAAAATGTGACCGAAAATATCTAGCATATGCCATGGTGAACGATAGAAACATTCAGCACACGACAAATCTGAAAATTACAGACGTTGGATTCACTTCAAGTCCAATTCATGAGTGTTATCTATCAAGAGTGGAGCCAGAGGGCGACGGCAGTGGACACAACTTGGTTTCTCTTGGAAAATTTCGTCCACAAAACTATAAGGAGTTTGGGAGAGTGTCAATCCATAGGGTTGCACCAGTGTCCTTTACCTCTCATAACAAGACAATATATTAGAAGAGGATTAAGAAAAAGAAAAAGAAAGATAATCCAACTTCTTTTTCTATTCGCTAATTTTGATTTCAATGTCTGTCTAGGAGTTGAGCTCTAGTTCACCTATTATATTTATCTCTGTTCTTGAGATTCTTCACATATTGTCACAAGAGACGAGAGGATGAGGCTTCTGTAGCAAAAGAAAGTTATGGATATGTTGTTCCAACTCCAAGCTATCCAAGCTATGGTTGGTCTATTAGCTTTAGCTCTCTTCTACTGTCTATGGATCGCAAAAGGTAGCTTTCTTAACAAGAGTAAGGCCACAGAGGCTCCAGAACCACCTGGTGCATGGCCTATACTAGGCCATCTCCTTCAGTTTACAGCCCCTCAGCCACTCTTTCGAACACTTTCAGCCATGGCTGACAAACATGGACCAGCCTTTACCCTCCGATTTGGTGTTCATCGAACACTAGTCATCAACAACTGGGAGTTGGCAAAGGAGTGCTTCACCATTAATGATAAAGCTCTTGCAAGCCGTCCAAGAAGTGCTTCAAGCGACCACTTGAGCTATAATTATGCTATGTTTGGTTTGGCACCTTATGGACCTTACTGGCGTGAAGTACGCAAGTTGGTTGTTCGCGAGCTGCTCTCAAACCGCCGGCTTGAGTCACTCAAGCATGTTCCATATGCAGAGATCAGCACTTGTATCAAAGACCTGTATGAGCATTGTGCGAGAAACAATGGGAGCCAGATTAAGTTTGAAATGAGTCGGCTTTTTCGAGATCTAAGCATGAATATTGTTCTCAAAATGATTGCTGGAAAGCGATATTTCAGTGTTGTTCATGATGCGAACGACGAAGAGGTATTGAAGATCCAAAGTACCATAGCTGATTTCTTTAAATGCATAGGCATCTCGTGTGCTTCAGATGTGCTCCCAAGCTTCCTATCATGGTTAGATTGGGATGGGAAACAAAGGGCAATGAAGAAGACTGCTGAGGACATGGATTTGCTTGCTGAGAGTTGGCTACAAGAGCATCTGCAAAAGAGGCTATCTGGGAAAGCTAAGGGTGATGATCAGCAAGACTTCATTGATGCCATGCTTTCTGTTCTTGAAGAAGATGCTCAGTTACACGGCCATAGTCGTGACTCGGTAGTGAAGGCCACTGCACTGGTATTTAGTGTTTCTCTCTCTTTTCTCCAAGAAGTTTCGAAGTAATTTGTTTTAGTTGTTTTTGGTCACTATCCTATTTTTCTTCTTTCTTGCTATTGCGACCTAATCAGACTCCAAAGAGCTGGAGCCCAACGAAGTGCTTGGGAGCAACACTGCTCCCAGCAGCGCACAGTACATATTCAATTTGAGATCCAGATAAAATCTAGGCCATTGAATGAACACTCTACTCAACGTTCCAGATTTGTTTTGAACTCCAAAATACATCTAGGCCTTTGACTGCTGGGAGCAGTGCTGCTCCCAAGCAAAATCTGCCTTATCTTTGGTGGCTTATCCTGAAGGGCTGTTCGAATCACGATATAAACCCATACCTAGATCTAGGTCGAGCCCCGGGTTTAGTGAATTCCATACTCGACACGAGCATTTCGTTTCGAATATTTTTTTGGGACCATGCTAGCCGACGGTAATATTTGGCGTAAAACTTAAAAATAAATTAAATATAGACGTAGACCGAAAAGAAGAACAATAGTTTTGTAAGGGATAGAAGAAACAGACATCATAGATCAAACTTATAATTATAATTTGATTTTATGAAAATCTATAAGCTAGTGTGATTGGCATAGTTAGCTATCACCAAGGAAATGAGGGACTCAAGAAACATCTATGCATCCGATGAAAAAATTGTGTCAAGAACACAGTTTAATTAAAACATTTTTAATATTGAATCAGAATTGATTTGCATTCATGACTTGAATCATAATTATGCACCTAATGATGAAGAATATAATAAGACAGTACATTATTGTAACATTAATAGAACAAATAAAAGGGCAAACCTGGTTTCAATTCAATAAATGCATTTAAAAATAATAATCTTTATTAATAATATATTCCAAAGGGTAAATGAAAATTCAACATGATTTTTTTTTTTGGTAAGAAATTCAACATGATTGAGTATTAATAGAAAGAAAGTGCATGTGGTAATTCAATAAGATTCATTTTGTTCAACCTCCTAATATTTAATTGGAATCTGTTTTGCAGAGTTTGTTCTTAGCTGCAACGGATACCACTTCAGTTTCCCTTTCATGGCTTGTTTCATTGCTCTTAAACAACAAGAGAGTCCTAACAAAAGCTCAAGAAGAATTGGATTATCAAGTTGGAAAGAATAGGAATGTGGAAGAGAAAGACATTGAAAAGCTTGTGTATCTCCAAGCAATAATCAAAGAGACATTTCGTCTGTATCCAGCAGGACCACTCTTAGTCCCTCATGCAGCCATAGATGATTGCTTTGTAAGTGGCTTTAAAGTCCCAAAAGGAACTCGTGTGTTGGTGAATGCCTGGAAGATACACCGAGACCCACATGTATGGGTCAACCCTTCGGAATTCCAGCCAGAGAGGTTTCTAACAACTCATGCTGATATAGATGTACGTGGAAAAAGCTTTGAGTTGATTCCTTTTGGGTCAGGCAGAAGATCATGCCCCGGTATCACTTTCGCCTTACAGACTATAAACTTGACGACTGCTCGCTTGCTTCATGGTTTCAATATGCAAACACCTTCTAATTTACCTGTGGATATGACTGAGGGCATTAGTTTAACTTTGCCCAGGGAACACCCGTTGGAAGTCCTCCTAAGCCCTCGACTTCCTTCCCATCTCTATGGATATACATAAGTAAGATGGATCAAGTTTCTCTCCACTAATAATGAAACTAAATATCCACATTTAAGTGCATCTAAGTAATCTTTGGGACTAGTATTGGATGAAGGTTACTTTGAACTTCATACAATAAGTGATGAGAATTTGGTGATAATATGGTATTCCAATTATATGATCATGTCATCTATCTTAGTCCTTCTAATTATCATTTACAAGTAGTAGAAGACTATTTGATTTTTGAATTCATGTACAATTTTTCAAATAGTCTATACCAACTACCTAGTGGTAATATGATGATTCAAACAATATTTAATTTAAAACTATAAAACGGGTCATAAAACGATTTATAACGGGTTGCAGTTTGGGTTTGAGTTGGTGCGGCTCTCTGACCTTCAGCCCAAACACAGCTCATTAAGGTCCCCTTACCATACCATTAAAGCCCTACCTTACCATACAACTACCACAATATCAAAGCCCCTTCGGTCTGGACCGTTTGGGCTAAACGGGTGATATGGTTCGGTTTTAATGGTTCAAGCTGCAAATTGACACCCTTACTTTTGGGCTTGAAAAGTTTCTACTAGTTTTCTGTCAAATCTACCAATTATATGCTACTCAAATCCTCCTCTTCTCAAGGGTTATCCAACAACTTCTATTGTTGGCCACTTTTAGAGGAGTTTATGGAAGATTAACACTCTTCCCAAAACCAAGAGCTTCATCTGGAGGGCTGCTTATTATGGTTTGGCCACTAACAAAAATCTCTTTGTTAGGAATAGTGCTTTAACTCTGATCTGCTTCATTTGCTACCATAGAGAAGGAACACTTGCACACACCCTGTTTCACTGCCCACATCTGACTGCATGCTGGAGGGCTTCCATGTTGAGAATCAACACCATGGAGTTTCAACGGGAAACAGTTCAGGATTGGTGGGACTTTATAGTCACTAAATTTCAAAGTTCTGGTCAAATGGAACGAATTCACTCCATATGGAGTTCACTTCTATTGGTGATTTGGCTTGCTAGGAACCAATTTATATTTATAGGCACCTACCCATATCCTTTTACTTATGTGTTGTCTTCGAATAAGATATTGTGTGATGTCGACTTATTTGATGCTCTTATTGTGCAAGCTCACCCACCTAATCATCCACAAGAATCAACCTTTTTGGGTTCTAATGATCATGGCTTCAGAATCTTTTGTGATGCAACATGCATGGGATCGAGCAACTAAAGAGGGAGAAAAGAGTTGTATCGTGTGGGATCCAAGAGGCGATTATGTGGTTGCTAGTTCGGTGGCATCAGCTTTAGGGTTTGATGCAATTAGAGACTCTCTTTGTTTAGCTTTATCTTATAATATCCCTAGGGTGACTATCCTCTCAGATTGTCTGGTTGCAATCTTTGCTCTCACTGGGCTCACTCTATCTCTTGATTGGATCAGCAGCAGCATCCTTCAGTAAATTATTAGGTTACGATCATATTTTGAGATAACTCACTTTTGTTATGTAAATAGGTCGCCAAAGTATTATATTGCTAAAGGTGCTAGGCAATTTTGTTTCTCTCACGTGTGGTGGGAATCTCTACCCTTTGTCTTAGAATAATTTTGATACTTCCGACCTCAAATTGGAGAACCTAATATAATTTTGCTTTTGAACAAAATGGAAGGAAAAAAAAACATCATTGTCATGAGTATTCAATAATGTTCTAGAGCAGCCTACCATCAAGGAGTTTCAGGTTTTTCATTTTGAACAAAAGGACTCTTTTATGGTTATATTATTGTGATCTTTTTATGTTTCTCAGAATGGCTTAATTTATCTCTCTGTTTTTAACAACAAATGGTTTAAGATGATTATCAAAAAAGAAGAAATAAATAAATAAATAAATAAATTCAGCTTTACTTGAATTGAAGAGATTCGTTTGTAAATTTTCAATTCTTGAGAGGGGAATGGGTTACAATATGTTGGAACATATAATGATAAAAGAACAAAATGATATATCGCCATCTAATCCTTTCATCTAGGTCACTGTCGTTTAGAAGAAGAAGAAAAAACGTGTTCAATGAATTAGTCCGTGAATACAACAAAAGGTGACCAAAGATACGGATTCAGCATACGACAAATCTGAAAAGTCTAGAAGTTGCTGTCGTATTCGATTCAAATCCAACTCTTTATTTCATTATTTCTTTAGCTGTCAACCAGCTAGCAGGATAGCAGTGAAATGTTGTCGTAGACCTCATGGTATTCTCACTTCTTATGGGTTATATCAAGAGTGGAGCTGCTGGGTATGAGTGGAGGACATAGCCGGGTTTGTCTTGGAAAATTTCGTCCACACAACCATAAGGTGATTGGAATGGTGTCAATCAGTAGGTTGCTCCAGCGTTTTCACCTCGTATATATAACAGGGCAAGATTAGAAGAGGATTAAGAACAACTTAGATACTAAATCCAACTTCCTTCTCTTCACTAATTCTGCTTTCAATCTCTGTCTAGTTCAGTTATGGATATGCTATCATTCTAACTCCAAACCATCGTTGGTCTATTAACTGTAGCTCAATCCTTCTATCATCTATGGATGTTAAGGATAATAATGGTCTTTTGCAATCTGAGGGCAGAATAGAAAAATCACAGGCAACCCTAGTCAAACCTAAGGTTGTCCTAGCCACCACTACTCCATGAGTGCAAGGTTTCAAGAACTCCACTCAAACTCATGAACTACCTCTATGTGTACAGGACTTCAAGAACCAGACTCAAACTCAGATACTCAAGAGATGCCAGCAAATTACATCTTATCCACAATTGGATCAGACTCAAAGTTGCACTCAAACACACAAGAGACACAATTCATATCAAACACAAATAGATAACTTGAGTAATTTAAACTCTAGAGTTAGAGTCCAAGATTAATGTTGAGTAGGACTCTTGTAACTATAAATATGTAATCTATACTACAATCAATCTTAAGGAAGCAAATCACATTCCCGTAGACATAGGTTGTAGAGATCAACCGAACCATATAAAACTGAGTCTCTTTCTCTCTCCATCACCAAAAACGTATCTCTCTAATCTTAACTCATGGCCTTTAACAATGGATAGCAAAAGGTAGCTTTCTTAACAAGAGTAGGGCCACAGAGGCTCCAAAACCACCTGATGCATGGCCTATACCAAGCCACCTACTTCAGTTGAAAGCCCCTCAGCCTCTCTTTCCAACACTTGAATCCATGGCCGACAAGCATGGACCAGCCTTCACCGTCCGATTTGGTGTTCGTCGAACACTTGTAATCAGCAATTGGGAGTTGGCCGAGGAGTGCTTCACCATCAACGATAAAGCTCTTGAAAGCCATCCAAGAAGTGCTTAAGGCAAGCACTTCAGCTATCATTATGCAATGCTCGGTTTTGCACCATATGGAGGTTACTGGCGTCAACTACGCAAATTGGTTGCTATAGAGTTACTCTAGAACCGCCGGCTTGTCTCACTCAAGCACGTTTGATATGCAGAGATCAACATGTGTATTAAAGATCGACCTATATGAGCTTTGTGCTAGAAACAGTGGAAACCAAATTAAGTTCAAAATGAATTGGCTTTTTCGAGATCTAACCATGAATATTATTCTCAAGATGATTGCTAGAGAACGATATTTTAGTCTTGTTCATTATGAAACCGATGGAGGTATAGAAGATCCAAAGTATTATAACTGATTTCTTTAACATGTAGGTGCCTCGTGTTGAGTATGGCTCATGCTTCACATTGTGTTGCCGACCAACACAAGGTCCGAGGAGACCGCCCGGGGAGTGTGGGGGCAGCACCCCCATAAGCTGTAGAGGGTCCATGTTTCTGTGGGGATATATTTTCAAAAAAATATATATATACCCCTAAATTGTTGTAATCACTATAACAGTTAAAATATTAAATTACCCCCAATTAAAATAGTTATTAAAAACCAAAACTAAAACCTAAATTATCTTTAGTTATTAAAAGCCCAACATATATATATATAATTATCAAACAATTTACTGTTAGAGTGATTACAACAATTTAGGGTTTAAAATAAATAAATATTTTTAGCCAAGGGTAGTATGGTGTTTTAGAAAAATATTTTAACCGTAAAAGTTAAATTTAACTAAGAAAGTTAATAGATGGGAGGTGTTTGATATATTTGTTAGGTAAGAGGGGAAGTAAGTGATATTATCCAACTAAGAGGGGGTGTAAGTGCTATTTGTCAAGCTAAGAGGGGAGGTAAGTGATATTTAAAATATTTGTTGGAACACAAAAAGATTACTTGAAGTTAAGTGATAGACTTACCAAAAAAAAAATTAAGTGATAGAAAAACAAAAAATTATTTCAAATCTCCTAGGTGGTAACATAAAAATTCTCTAGAATGTGGAACAAATAACTTTCTTTCCATCGCATAAAGTGAGTAGCCTCCTTGTTGGAACGCTAGCTCCGCAATGGCTTCTCTAACTCGCTTTGGAGTAAGTGCTCTATGTACTATTAAACCCACTTTGGATATGAACTCGGTATTTTATAATCATCATTGACATCTCATTGGATTTCTTTCTTTATTTTAAGGGATCCATACACATACAATAATTTTCTACATCACTTTTCAAGTTTATTTACTAGAAAAGCATGTCATCCGGACCTGCAGCAAAGCTTTTCTACTCATAGCAGTGGGAAGAGAGTCGAGGACTAAGGAGGATCTCCAATGGCATTTTCTTTGGTGTGGTTATGCCATTCCCTTCAGTCATGTCTACTGGTTCATCAAAGGGTGTTCGCAATTCAAACCCATGAAGCAGACGAGCAAGCAACATATGAATGGTCTGAAGGGCAAAGGAGATTCCTGGACATGATCTCCTACCAGACCCAAAAGGAATCAACTCAAAATGATTACCTCGCACATCCACATCTACATGGTTTGTTAGAAATCTCTCAGGCTGGAACTCCAAAGGATTTGACCATATGTTGGGATCTCTATGTATTTTCCAAGCGTTCACTAGGACTCGTGTCCCTTTTGAGATCCTAAAACCACCAACGTTACAATCTTCTATGACTTCATGGGGTACCAATAATGGAGCCACAGGGTGTAACCGGAGTGCTTCCTTGACTATTGCTTGGAGATATGGAAGGTTATCAATGTCTTTCTCATCCACATTTCTTTTCTTACCTACTTGATTATCTAATTCCTCTTGTGCTACTTTTAGCACCCTTGGATTGTTTAGTAGCAAAGAAAGAACCCATGACAAGGCTGCTGCAGTGGTGTCAGTTCCTGCTAAGATCAAACCCTCCAAAAAAAAAAAAATAATAATAATAATAAATAAATAAATCTGAAAGTAAGAATAGAAAAAGTTCCCAATGACAAAAGATTGAGATGCGTTTCAGTGACATGGCTTCGTCGTGAGCATTCACTTAATGCGCAGCACCAAAGCAAAACACTGACCTTCATTACAATAATCTCACTTTTGATGTTGGGCTAAGAGATATTATTCCCTCTAGAATAAATTTCATGAGAGAGAGGTAGAGAGATATTGGGGTTCCATACAAGAACAATAATCTCAGTTTTGATGTGAACAACCCATTGTGGAGAGTTACTTGGGTATTTTGCTATTCTCTTAGGGCCTGTTTGGTTACATGAATCCAGAGATTTCAAATCTTCGGATTTATGAATGCGAGATTTATACGCGTTTGGTTGTGAAAATTTCTAGATTCATGAAATCTAGAAAGTCATCTTTTTACACTAAAAATGTGAATCTATAGATTTATAGGTATGGGGTGAAATCCAGAGATTTCATTTCTACTATAAAAACGCTAAACATTTACACGTTCACAAAAATCACAGATGAATCCACAGATTTCATTCCACATATTCAGTTAACCAAACAGTTAATTTTATAAATTGTGACTCCATAGATTTGAAATCTATAGATTTGAATTCTCCAGATATTTGAAATCTCTAGACTCATATAACCAAACAGGCCCTATAGAATTAGTTCTATCCAATTACCTAACAAAAATGAGAAAATAGAGAAAATAGAGAAGAACACTAAATACGTACTAGTGCAGTTGCCTTCACTACTGAATCACGACCATGGGCGTGTAATTCAACATCTTCTTCAAGAATTGAAAGCATGACGTCAATGAAGTCTTGTTGATCATCACCATGGGCTTTCCCAGATAGTCTCTTTTGCAGATGCTCTTGTAGCCAACTCTCACCGACCACATCCATGTCCTTAGCAGTCTTCTTCATCTCCCTTTGTTGGCCATCCCAATCCAACCATGATAGGAAGCTTGGAAGCACATCTGATGTAACCGAGACGCCCATAAGCCTAAAGAAATTAACTATGGTGCTTTGAATCCTCTTGACCTCTTCGTTGTCCCTGGAATGGACACCACCGAAATATCGTTTACCAACGACCACCATGAGAATAATATTCAAATTTAGATCTTGAAACAATTGATTCATTTCTAACTTAATCTGGTTTCCGTTGTTTCTCATGCAAAGCTCATACAGGTCTTTAATACAGGTGCTAATCTCTGCATATCGGACATGCTTGAGTGACTCAAGCCGACGATTCGAGAGTAGCTCGTGAACTACCCACTTCCGCACTTCACGCCAGTAAGGTCCGTAAGGTTGAAAACTGAATAATGCATAGTTGAAGCTCAAGTGGTTGCTTGAGGCACTTCTTGGACGGCCTGCAAGAGCCCTGTCGTTTATGGTGAAGCACTCTTTGGCCAACTCCCAACTGCTGATGATGAGTGTCCGATGAACACCAAATCGAACGATGAAAGCTGGTCCGTGCTTGTCGGCCATGGCTGCAAGTGTTCGATGAAGGGACTGAGAAGTTGTTAGCTGAAGGAGATGGCCTATTATAGGCCATGCTCCAGATGGCTCTGGAGCTTCTATGGCCTTGCTTCTGTTAGCAGAGCTACCTTTTCTGGCCCATAGATAGTAGAAGAGAGGCAGACCTAGTAGAACACCAATGGCTTGGAGTTGGAGAAGCAGCTCCATCAGTAACCTGCTACTTCAGGCTGCGAAGATGAAAGGGATGAAAGAATTATTCTATGTCAACCCTCCCTACTAGTCTTCATATGTTCCGTAGGGTAGGTAAAGAAACTTTATTTTCGATTAGATTAAAATCGTTCCTATTTGAATTTGTGGAAGAGATCTAGAGCCTATCTTTTTTTTTTACGTACTTCCAGCCCCACTGCTGCTAACGACAAGTGATTGATTGAAGCAAAATTCCAAAGAAAATGCAAAATCATTTCAGAACAATGTTAAAAGGAACCCTAGGGCCCAAAACAATTACCTTCAGATACATGAGGCCACCGACAGATCATGTGACCATTACTACATCTGACTTACAGATCAGTGTTTATCCAAAAAATATATATATATATATATATATATATATATATATATATATATATATATATATATATGTTACAGATCAATCAATATAATAATGATGTGTGAGAAAAATCTTTTCAAACAATTTTTTTTTCAATTCGACAACTCATAAACTGATCTATCACCATTAGAGACACAGAAGCTATCAGAAAAGACTCCGATCAGTTTCTTCCTGACCAAGGATTTACAAATGGTCGGTGGAGAGATAAACAAGAATACCAGATACCAAACCGCGATGATTCAAGAAATTAGTGACCGGGTTATTTGTAGTGGAGATTCTCTCCATCAATCTTGGTCCTTCACCTATTCTCTCACACTCACATTAATGTTGACTCACACTGCCACACCTAACACAGGCAGACCTATGAGCATAGATCTCATTACCTAATGTCAGTATGGAAGGTTGGGTGGAGGGGCAGTTGGGTGGAGAGAATCTGGACTCGGGTGTTTGTCCCTTCCAATGTGTGAAATCAGGACGTGTCCATATCCTCTCCACCCAGCCTACTCGTCAAACCAACCTCCACCACCCACATGAGGCAATGGGACCCACATCATTCACAGGCTCTGCCAATGTTAGACAAGGCAATTTGGGGCTCACACTCATGTGAGTGGGGGAGAATGCTCTGATGGGCAAGTTGGATGGAGAGGATCTCTACTATTATGTCTGATTATTACAAATCAATCAATATAATAATAATGTTGTCTGAGAAAAAACTTCTCAAACATCCCACATTATTGGATTATTGTCACATCTCCAATCTCAAAGCAAGATTCTCTTATTTTAGTAAATTAACTAAATTAATCATTGTTTTAGTTAATTCACTAAAAAAGAAAATAGAGCTTACTTTGAGATTGGACACGTGTCAAAAGTCCAACCATATGGGTTGAAAAAACTTCTCTCTATGTGGGTAAAGGTTCCGGATTCTCTATTGTAATTTCGCTAGCCCCAAGTTTTAGGCGATCTTAGAGCCTGTTTGATTACATGATTCCAAGGATTTGAAATGAAATGGGATTTCAAATCCATGGATTTCAACTCTATGGATTCATGATTCAAAAAAATTAATTGTTTTGTTTCTTGAATCTGGTGAAATGAAATTTGTGAATTTATCCTAAAAATTGTTTGGTTACTTAAATTTGTAGAAAGAAACCTGTGGATTTATCCTGAAAAACTGTTTGGTTATCTTGAATCTATGGATTTGAAACTCATGGATTCATCCTGAAAAACTATCTGGTTATCTAAATCCATGAATTCCAAAACATTGACTTTAATTTGTTAATTTAGTATATTTTACATATAAAAATAAAAAAACATGAAAATAAAAAATATGTAAATTGAATTTTTCACTTTTAAATTTGTCTCCGTCTAAGATATTCCATCATCAACTACTATAAATTTCGTCTTCATAATGCTTAGGTAGTGCCTGTACATCATAAGTTCTACACTATCAATTTCACTTTGTTATTTTTATCATGGACATTGGGATTCAGCACAATGTGATGTTCCCAAGTTTATATGCAATGTTTCATTATTCCTTTTAGGGCACCCCTAGAATTAATCGTACTCTTCTCTTGCTTCTGGAAAACTAATTGAAGATTCAAAGAGTTTTATTATCATACCTGAAAAACAAATTATACAAGTGCTCAAGAGAGACCATAACAGAGGAATGACACTTAAACCTTAAAACAATAAATTTGGGAACCGATCATTTGCCCTTTTTAAATTAATTGCTAGATATTACATGAATGAGAACTGTACCATGGGAGATTTTGATTATGATTATTTCCTTAGACATCAAAATCTTTACTTTAGTTATTTTTTGAAGCATGTAGCTAAAAATCAATTTTCTTGTCGAAAACTAAAGTATGAAGCAAAGAAGTAAAATTTTGTATGGCAAACTGTTGTGCATATCCTTCACTCAAAATTACTTTCAACATAACAAATAAGATAAAGAAAATATCATTTATGTCAATTAATTCTCTTCTATGGGTCCTTCGTTGCCATTGAATCAGCATTTGAGTGAGTCGTGAAAAAGCCCAAGCTTCACATAACAAGGTCAATCCAATCTAGAATCTAAGTAGATGATAGCAATATGCTCTCTAGCAGAATGAGCATGTCCGGTTGAGACCCAACATTCTTGTTGAAATCACAATTGAATCACTTGTTTCTTGAATTTTCTTTACATTTGGACTTCAATGAACTTCAGGTGCTTTTATTTGATAAGAAAATGACTATGATTGGGATCAAGAAAACATTAGCAAAGAAAAAATGAGGTAACTATTGTTGAATTTTTTACATTGATATTTATTTTAATACATTCTGATGCATCAAGTTACTCTAATATGCTATACAAACTCCTTTTTTGGTATATCCTTTTAAGAATCAGTATGTTGAAACCCTCAAATGTAGTCCATTTGGTGCTAAAACTCTAGGAAATTTTTTTGAGTGTTTCCACCAACTTCCATCTGCAACAAGAACTTAGAAAGTGAGGATGAATCAGGAGTCAATCAAATAAGCAAACCTATACCTGGTGACAAAGTAGGGAAGGAATGTGGATATCTCTGTAATACCCAATTCTTTCCCAGGGCACATAACCTGAGTCCACCTCCAAATTTCAAGAAGTCATTGTGGGACTCCAAGCTTTTATTATCCTGAAGAAGCAACTCTGGGTAGAATAACTATACAAAGTTACAAACTCTACTTCGATAGAAACTTGTCGATCAAGGGTCTTCAATGGCCCTAAATTTTTGAGTGGCTCATCAATAGAAGACATCTAAAATCAAATGTTTTTCATGCTTTTTGTCCACAACCAACTCCAATATAACTAGAATAGAAGTTTTAAGGCAGGCTCCACAACCAAAAACCAGAGTCATGCAACCAAACATCCCTGACCCACTTGAAGGACCAATACTTGATATTTTATGACTCAAATGAAAACCTATCACAACCATACCTATGTTTAAGAATTAGAACCAGTCAACCATGGCAAATTGCACAAACCTGGTTAGCAAGACAGATGTAGATTAAAAAAAATCACAAAAGCAAACTGGTCTCCACAAGCAGATAATTCCAACTTCATGACCAAAATCCATGTTACAATGACAGCATGGAAGCTAGGGTGAATGATGCATTGTGCTTGCAACCGTGACATTTTATATGGAATTAAAAGATGCAACTGAGAAGTTTCACCATTATCAGGCAAAAACATTGCTTACAGTATAATATAATGGCGAAAGTATTCTAATGGTGGACACAAGTTTCACTAACTAAATGATGTTAAATTATTAAGGGCCTATTTGGTTACATGAATCTAGGGGTGCAAGTTTGGCCATGGCGGCCCTGACCCGCCCTAAGCCCGCCCTGAGCCCGAATAGGGCTTGGGCTAAAGATTTTGGCCCTAAGGGTGAGTTAGGGCCAAAATATTCTGGCCCTAAACTAGGGCCAAGGGAGGGCCTGGGATTACTTTCTGGCCCGCCCAGTCCATCCCGGCCCGTTCCTGATTTTTGGCCCTGACCCAGGCCCTGATTTTGGCCCTAATTTTGGCCCTAATCTTGGCCCTGATCCTGGCCCTGATCTTGGCCCTGATCCTGACCCTGATCCTGGCCCTGATTTGAGTCTAAAGACTCTGGACCCTCCACCCACATGGAGAGGAATTAATTGTAATACATATGGATAGATACTTGACACGTGTCAAATTTTAGAAACATGATCATGTTTTGTAGAAAATTTAATAAAAATAAATTATAATCTCATTACTAATGTAATAAGCATTTATTTGATTTTGGCCCTGATCCTGACCCTAATTTTGGCTCTAATCTTAATACAATTTGACGATGATCATGTCCTATAGTACTAGATTTTTACCCTGATCTTCATACTAACATTGATATGAGTCTTGATTTTGACATTTAGTCACTTTGATCATATTAGACTATAAATTCACTTTTTATATTATTTTTAAGGTAATTTTATTTTTCTAACAAAGTCATTTTTAGTTCAATAAAATATTGATTTTGTTTTTTAACTAAGGCGAGATAATATATTATAAATAATAAAAACTATTACATAAAGAATTAATATCTAACAAATCTATACCCCAACTTCTCATCATGAATATCTAACAAATCTACTGTGATGTTTCAAAAAATTTTATTAAAAACATATAGTTATGTTTGTAACTAAAATATCATTTTCTTTAACTATGAAAAAAATACATTTTTTTTTGTTGAATACTAAATTATCATCGATTTACTTGTTAACAAGGTTTTGAATATGAATTTTTTTATTGAACAGTTGTGAATGAAAACATACCTACTTACGGCTTAAGTTCTTGACTTTGAAGATAAATTTTCAATTATCAGATTCCTTTTGAATTCTGAATCTCTGATGTTTCTAAGTTTACAAAAAGAGTTTGTGTGGCATTCTCTATAATTGACTTGACTTTCAAATATGCCTAAATTTAATTACAATTCTTCTCTCTACTTATTCTATTTCATGAATAATTTTAACTCTTTGCTGCTGGAGAAAAACCAAAGAAAAAAACAGAATAAGAGAGAGAGAGAGAGAGAGAGAGAGAGAGAGAGAGAGAGAGAGAGAGAGAGAGAGAGAGAGAGAACTTGGGGAAAGACATTGGAAATTTGGAATGAAGTTTGACCATTGTCTTAGAAGTTAGAAATTAATTGAGAATTGAGATAAATATTTTTCTTTTTCCCTTCGAGCTTACATATAATAACCTTAATTTTCATCGAATAGAAAATTAAAAAACCCTAGAAATTTGGATTTATCTATTTCTCTAAAATCTAAATGGGTACAAATAGTTAAATATATATATTGAATATAAGTTTTGGATTATTTGTTGATATCTATACTATTTTATTTTCCATAACTGAGTTTGGAATTTAAGAATTTAATTACTTTAATATGTATTTTAGTTACTACCTGTCTTACATTTGATATTTACGACCAAAGATATGGGCAATTAAAGCTAGGGACAGGGCCAATTAGAGCCAGGGACAGGGCCAATCAGGGCTAATCAGGGCCAACCCGGCCCAATTAGGGCCAATTAGGGCAAGAATGGGCTTGGTTTGGCCCTGTAGGGCTTAGGGCCAGGGACAATAATCATTGGCCCTGAATTAGGGCCAGGGCGAGAATGGGCTCAAATTATACCATATAGGGCTGGGCTTGGGATTGCAAAAGCCCGGCCCAAGCAGAGCTTCTACATGAATCCAGAGATTTCAAATCTTTGGATTCATAAATCTGTGATTTATACCCATTTGGTTGTGAAAATCTCTGGATTCATGAAATCTATAGATTCATCTTTTTACACTAAAAATGTGAATCTGTAGATTTATGGGTATGAGGTGAAATCAAAGATTTCATTGCTACGATAAAAGCGCTAAACATTTGCATATTCACAAAATCACGTCGGCCAAATAGTTTTTTCGGATGAATCCACAGATTTCATTCCACAACCAAACAATTAATTTTATGAATTATGACTCCATAGATTTGAAATCTCTAGATATTTGAAATCTCCAAACTCATGTAACCAAACAGGCCCTAACATAATCTCATGTCCTAACACTGAGACACTATATCTCATTAACAATTGCTTGTTAATGCTTCAGTTAGGTGTTTAAATACAAACACTAAAACCCATATTCACTCCATCAGCAAATTCAGGTCCTGTGTATTTAATGCTTTAATAACAGCTTAACAAGCAACAATACACAATCTCAAAGTCCACTCAACATTACGGAATACAAAAGTTAGTAAGCATTGTACAATGAAACAAGATGGAAACTATAAACGTTCAAATTAAGTCCAAGGGTAACAAAAGTGAATCGAAGTAACACAAAAGATTTCCAATTAAATTAGACTCAAAACAAGATAAGTACATGGAACAAAAATTATAAGGAGATCAACATATAATGCTTCAAATTCAAAACGAACAAATCTAAGTATCGACCAACAATTGCCCAATTGAAACCCAGAAGAAATCAAAAAAGAGAAATCCTATATCATGCATTGAGAATGAGGAAATGTGGAGAAGAGGTAGAACACATGCAAGAGAATAAGTAGCGATACATACCAAAATCTTTGTTGGTTGCTCTGCAAAATAAAAGATCACCTCTAATGCTCCAATGGCGAATCTGGAAGAGAATTTCTTTTATCAGATAAAGTAGCCCAGAAACTTAGGTCTGACATAAGGATTCCTGAGAAAGAGAGAAATTTATAAATTTATAAGCAAATCGAAAAAGAAAAAATAAAGAAGATGAGAATGATAAGATAAGAAATTAAATACCTGAACTAAGAAGGGATAAAGTGCATTTGAAACTTTGATTCTGCCTTTCTTTCACTGCTGCAAATGATTATGTGACACTATTGGTTAACAGCTGATGAGGAATCTGTAATCAGCAAAGAATCAGTACAGAGTCAATAACCATAATCGAAGAAGATGAAGAAGTTGAAGAAGAAGATGATGAAGAAGAAGAAGATGATGAGGAAGAAGAAGATGAATAAGAGAAGAAACTACCTTTCAGTTCCCTCTGGAACTAAGACGAGTTTTGAAAGCCTAGAGTTTGAAGTTCAAAGATGAAGAGGAAGCCTCCCTTTCGAAGTTCAAAGTCAGTCAAGAGTGTAAAATAAGAATGTGCAAATTCATGAGTGAGCATCTACAGGTTTCATCCTTTTATACTTAGGGTGATTCCACCCAACCCCCATGAATCTAGAGATTCTCATTTTTAGGCAAAAAAGTGAAATCCCAAGATTCATAAATCTAGGGATCTCAAGTAACTAAACAAGTGTAAATACTTATATTCATGAATCCAGCAATTTCAAATCTCTAGATTCAAGTAACCAAACAGGCCTTTAGAAAAAATAGAAGTCCAAGTGGGAGGATTGTTGTTGGAACTTCTTATTTTTATTTTTCTTCTTTTTCATTTTGTGGTGGCATTACAAGGGTTAGGGAGTACTAATATCCTTGTTTAATTATTAAGAACGTTAAGGAAAGAGAATAAGTAATTTAAGGAAAACAGAGCACTAATGATGACATGATTCTATTTAGTGAGAGGAGGTAAAATTGAATATACCAAAGAACTAAAACAAGGAAAACACAGGGAATTTCCCTTTCTTTTCTTTTTTGACCAAATTACACAGCACCCACTATATTTGGGGCAAAACTCTTGATGACATACTATTGTCTCATAAATTACATAGCACCCACATGTAAATTATAAGTTAACCAGAGTTAACTTTTCTATTAAAATTGATTATGAAATTAATTACCGTTACCTTTTATTTAGATCATATATAATAAAATGTATTTTAAATTACCTAAATACCCTGGGCAGGGAGTTACTCAAATATTGTGAAATTTCCCAAAACCCTAACCTGAAAATCCATATTGTAGGTCCGAAAACTTGGAGTGCAGGTAGAAGGCTACTGTGGACCATCCAAATTGAGACCATTGGATTGGTTTCCAAACCAATGGAAATAGATGGAGATGATGCTAAGTTGGGAGTTTTGACAGAATTTGGAAGAAGATCTTACTCGGATGTTGACGGACTTGATAGATGGATTAAGAATACAATGATGACACGTGTAGAAGGTCTCGAAAAATTAGGTAAAGCTCTTCTATAGCATAGAAAAGGATAGGGCATTCAAGGCCTTAAATTCAATACTGGAACAAAAGTATCAAGGGTGGGTTGCTTGCCCTAGTAGCCTCAGGCAACCCACCCAATTTCAAGGGGGAAAAGGGCATTTTGGGGGAAATGATTTTTGAAGCCCTATTTTATAATTTTTTTGTTCTAAAAAGTGTCAGTGTTTTAAAGCAGTGAGAGAACGTCAAAGCACCTCAAGAGAACCCTCCCCAAGGTGAAGGAAGGTGTGGAAAGCATCCATCAAGGTTTGCGAATGTTGTTTCACTTTCTAAAAGGTTAGAATTCATCTTCTTCATTCTAGTTATCTTCTTTTGATTGATTCCTCCTACTGCTAAAACCTAAATAAAGGTTTCTACTCTTTGTAATAACCTAATTCTTCTATCCTCTTTACTGTAAAGTGAATCCCCATTCACTCTGGCTCATCCGTGAATCTTGCGATTGGATTTCGGAGAAGACCTAATATAAGATTGGTTAAGTTTTCGTTCTTTTTGCTTTGTTTGATCTCTAAACTCTGTTAGATCAAGTTCTAGTATGATTTCAAAATCTTCTAAATAATTTCAAATTAGTTTAGAACCCAAACGGGAAGTTTTTTTGTCAATTTGAGCCAAATCTATCTATACACAGAAGGCTGGTTGATTGCCCTGGTAGCCCCAGGTGACCCACCTAAGCTTTGGCAGATTCTAAAGAAAGGAGGAGGTCAATCAAAAAAAGAAATGTTAATTAATCAAATGTCTAACTGATCTTTTAATACAGCTTAAGTGGGCCCCTGCATCAACCTTTTCAAAATAAAGGGTTGCTGCCTCAAGCAAGGTTGACATGGCTTAGTTCAACTAGAGTGGAGTAGGAGATTCCGGTTCTGGTGCCCTATTGTTGAGTAAGGGGGTGGGTAATGCTCGCAACCGAGATGATTGCCCTGATTGCCCCAGGCAACCCCACTGACCAACCCACCCACTGCCAAGTTGGTCATTTATTTCTCTTTTCAACACCATACCTCTAGGGTTGTTTCTAACTTTAAACCAACATGTTAATAGGAATTTTTGGGAAGCGTGAACATACTCTTACACCTAATTTATAAGGTTACAAATCGATAGCAAGGTGAGGACGTTCACTTGCACATAACCATTGTTACATTCTTGATTGTTATGAAACTTGCTTATATGATTACATGCTGCTATTTTAGGGTTTATGAATGATTATTATGACTCTGAAATTTCGAAATTTCAGTATACATGTGATTATTAATGTTTATGAAATATGGATCAACATGTGACTGCATGGACTTAGATTGACTTGTTTAATTGAGAATGTGATCCATCTTGTAATGTGAATGTAAGTTGTGATTGTGAATTAGGGAATACCATTTGCATGTTTCTATCTTGGGACATCAATGGAGGTGGTATGGGACACAATCCTATGATGCCCCTTGACGTTTTTCACAATTACTGGATGTCATAAGTAGGAAGTCTAGTTGAGTTTGGTTAGAAACCCCATCATATCATCACCCTATCGGCGGGGTATTGATGCCAATGACCCATGACAACGGCATTTGGTTGGTGGGCACCCAATAATGCGAGAAGCTTGAGGGGACACAACAGGCCATTCATTGATAGGATTGCATAAAATAGGCTTGGGCTCGTTGACTCCCAAGAAGGCGAGAAGCATGAGGGGGCACGAGAGCTTCCCGCCTATATTATATGTGGATGATCAATAGGGTTAAGGGAAGGCGTAGTTCAATAACGAAACGTTGACTCTAGATAGGAAAGGATACTAAACCAATAAGGCAAGAAGCATGAGGGGAGGTATCTGGACTTAGTATGATGTGACAAAGTAGATGACTAGCATTGGGTTAGGCTTATCTCTGACACACATTAGTACTCATGCCAATGGTGTGGCGAGAGAGTGGTGACCTAAACCCTAGCCATGGTGATAGTCCAAGAAGGATGCCTTGACCCCTTGCCTGGGATCTCAAGACCGATAACCAACCCATGAGAGATTAGACTGACGATACTTAGATAGAGGAGGCTGGTGTTCTATCTTAATGCGTGTCTACCATTAAAGACTAGCATCTGTTAGAGTATAGTTGCATACTTGCATTTTGCCTCATGTCCTATTGAATCACGTGCTGCATTGATTTGGATTGTGATATTGGTTATTTGTTTGTGAACTACTCGCTGAGTTCTTTTGAGCTCAACCTTTGGGGAAATTTGTTACTTTAGACACTGTTGCAGATACAGATGTTACCGAAATCCAAGAATACGAGACATTGGCGATCGATCCGTACGGTGTACGAAATTTTGGAGACTGACATTCACGGTGAAAAATGTTCATGTCTCGACTGCGCTTACCAAAATTAGCTCGACTTATGAGTTGATCTATATCGTTCTCGATACGGAGATTTTGAATTTAAAAACTATATTTTACTTAAGAATACATGCCTAATGTAACCCTTAGGATAATTTTGACTTTCCTTTATTCATTTTCAATTGTATACTTTAGATTTGATATCACTTCTGCACTCTAATTTTGTTTTGAGATCCTTAACATTTGATTTATTTCTTTAATAAGATTAATACATTGATTTATTCTTGCTAATGATTGGACTTTTGTGTGGAATGGTTGCTATTGTCTAAGACCTTATCTGTGGGGCTATGGATCCCCGGGTACTTGGGTAAATAGGTACCGGCTGGGGTAGACCTGTAAATGGATAGCCAAAATCCGCCTCCGAATTCGCATTCGTATTTGTTTAAGGGTGTCCGTATTCGAAATTTTTCTAACCGAAAAAAATCTGTATCCGTCCATTAAGCAACCGAATTCAAATTCGGATAATTGCTTATCGGATCGGATAATATCCGGATAAAAAACTATCCTGATAGAGTTTATTCAACATTTTTTTCTCTTAAAATGGATGATAATCAGATTCGGAAACCGGTATTCGGATTCGGAAACCAGTAATCGGATAATCAAAAATAAAAAATTATCCAGTTAGAGTAAAGAATTAAACATTTTTCAGAAAAAAGGGCTGATAATCGAATTCGGAAACCGGAAATTGTAAATCAAAAATATAAAAATAAAAAAATGACAATTACCAATCAATAATCGAATAGTTTATCAGATCGGATTATTATCGGATATCCGATAAAGTTCCGGAATCGAATTCGGATACCATCTCTAAATTTTTTCTAGATTCGGATTCGGATACTGGTGTATCCAAGCCGAATCCGATCCGTTTACAGGTCTAACTGGGGGGATGTGACAAATACCCTTAGGTGGGTGAAGATATTATCCCTCCACCCATCTTCTTAATATCCTTCGCCAGACACTTTCAGACCCCCTCTCCTTGTTAGAGACAACCGCCTCCACCGCCCTCTTTTCCCCTATTGGAGTTCACCCACCGGAATTCCCCTTGCAAAAGCTATAAAAGTTGCACCAAATCGAAGTTGAAAGTTGAAAATTTTGTTTTCATTTCAGTGGTCCTGAAATTTGAAACTCCAGTTGAAGAGAAGTCTTGTTCAAATGCTTGTGGAGCTGCTTTGATGTGGAAGCTCACTACAGGAATAACGAAATTACTCCTAGTATCTAAAAAAGTGGAGATTTCTTTTAAATGCTTGCAGTTTGTAGTTTCAAATCAAAGCATACGAACTTAATTTCGTGGAATGTTAGATGTTCGTGTTCAATACCTAAGCGGTGAAGTGCATTGGAGATCAGGAAAAGCAGAGTATGAGAGAGGTCGAGAGAAATCTACCGGGTCAGCCGGAGATGCTTTAGTACGGATCTGGAATTCATAGACATTTTATAGGATTTTTCAGTTGGCCATTTTTTCATTCCTAGATTTCAGGTTGATCGGAAGTGGAATCCAAAGCCACTATGATCCATTTACTTCTTTTTTCCTTTTTCTTTTTCTTTTTTCGGTAGAGATAATGTGGTTGCTTGTATTTCAATTTCGGTCATTTGTAATGGAAAATCAGAGAGAAAATCAAAGGAAGAAAACCCTAAATGGATGATCAATCCTTGCAAAGATAATAGAACCAATAAGACGGAGCATTCCAGGCAGAGCCCATTCACCATTTTTCTAATATAAATTAGAAGGGTAATATGAGGCCATCTAAAAGGGTAATATGAAACCTAGGCCTCATCGACAATACAAGAAGAACTTCGATCACACCCACGAAATATAAAAGGTGTTTTTCTGAACCAGATCTGCAAAACTTTCTTTACTAAGAGAAAGAAAGAAAAAATGAGGCCTTCCATTTTGATTAGGGAATTCCGAACCCTAAATGTGACAAACACTTGAAGAATATAAGGGAGGTTATTTTAGTAATTTTGCTTAAGGGAGAGCATTTTCATAATTTAACTTGAGGTTTTTAACTCAATTTACACTGAAGGTATTAGTGTCATTTGCTTAATGAAATGGGGTATTATCATTATTTCTTACCCAAAGATTTTAGGTAATCTGAAATTCAAATTTTAAATGTTTTAAATACAAAAAAGGGCATTTGGGTAATTTTATAATCAAGTTTAACAGCAAAATTAATTGTGGGTAACTAGTAATATACAAAGTTAAATGTTTTAAATACAAAAAAGGGAATTTGGCTTGCTAGGAACAAATTTATGTTTAAATGCACCTACCCATATCCTTTTACTTATGTGTTGTTTTTGAATAAGATATGGTGTGATGTCGACTTATTTGATGCTCTTATTGTGCAAGTTCACCCACCTAATCAACCTCTTTGGGTTCTAATGATCATGGCTTCAGAATCTTTTGTGATGCAACATGCATGGGATCCAGCAACTAAAGAGGGAGAAAAGAGTTGTATCGTGTGGGATCCAAGAGGCGATTATGTGGTTGCTAGTTCGGTGGCATGCTGTGGTGTATCAGCACCAGCTTTAGGGTTTGATGCAATTAGAGACTCTCTTTGTTTAGCTTTATCTTATAATATCCCTAGGGTGACTATCCTCTCAGATTGTCTGGTTGCAATCTTTGCTCTCATTGGGCTCACTCTATCTCTTGATTGGATCAGCAGCAGCATCCTTCACTAAATTATTAGGTTACGATCATATTTTAAGATAACTCACTTTTGTTATGTAAGTAGGTCGCCAATGTATTATATTGCTAAAGGAGATAACTCACTTTTGTTATGTAAGTAGGTCGCCAATGTATTATATTGCTAAAGGTGCTACGCAATTTTGTTTCTCTCATGTGTGGTGGCAATCTCTACCTCTTGTCTTACTAATTTGAATAATTTTGATACCTCCGACCTCAAATTGGAGAACCTAATATAATTTTGCTTTTGAACAAAATGGAAAAAAATAACAGCATTGTCATGGGTATTCATAATGTTCTAGAGGGATCAGCCTACCATCAAGGAGTTTCAGGTTTTTCATTTTGACCAAAAGGACTCTTTTATGGTTATATTATTATGATCTTTTTATGTTTCTCTGAATGGCTTAATTTATCTCTCTTTGTTAACAACAAATGGTTTAAGATGATTATCAAAAAAGAAAAAATAAATAAATAAAATAAATTCAGCTCTAATTGAATTGAAGAGATTCTTCTGTAAATTTTGAATCCTTGGGAGGGAAAGGGTTAGAATATATTGGAACATTAATAATGATAAAAGAACAGGATATATCGCCATCTAATCCTTTCATCCAGGTCAATGTCTCGTTTAGAAGAAGAAGAAAAAACGTGTTCAATGAATTAGTCCGTGAATACAACAAAAGGTGACCAAAGATACGGATTCAGCATACGACAAATCTGAAAAGTCTAGATGTTGCTGTCGTATTCGATTCAAATCCAACTCTTTATTTCATTATTTCTTTAGCTGTCAACCAGCTAGCAGGATAGCAGTGAAATGTTGTCGTAGACCTCATGGTATTCTCACTTCTTATGGGTTATATCAAGAGTGGAGCTGCTGGGTATGAGTGGAGGACATAGCTGGGTTTGTCTTGGAAAATTTCGTCTACACAACCGTAAGGAGATTGGAAGGGTATCAATCAGTAGGGTTGCTTTAGCGTTTTCACCTCGTATACATAACGGGGGCAAGATTAGAAGAGGATTAAGAACGTTAACGCAGAGCTGTTCTAGTGGTTGAAACTAATACCTCTTAGTAAAGAGGTCGTGGGTTCAACTCTTCGCTGAGACATATTAATATCTCATCCCTGGCATAATAAAACCCCTTTGTACAACAACAACAAGCCTTGTCCCAACTAAATGGGGTCGGCTACATTTATTCTTGCCTTCCAATCAGATATGTTAGAGGTCATGTTAAATACAAGGCATAAGCTATACATATCCATTTCTCACCACTTCTCCTAAGGTTATCTTAGATCTACCCCTAGCTCTTCTAGTTCCTTCAATATGGATTATATCACTTCTCCGTACAGGAGCATTTATAAGTCTCCGTTGAACGTGGTCGTGCCACCTCAATAAAGCTCTTTTGTTACCAAAATAAAAAAATTAAAAAAATAAGAAGATTAAGAACAACTTAGATACTAAATCTAACTTCCTTCTCTCCTACGTAAAACTGAGTCTCTCTCTCCTAGGTTCTCTCTCCATCACCAAAAACTTCTCTCTCTAATCTTAACTCATGGACTTTAACAATGGATGGCAAAAGGTAGCTTTCTTAACAAGAGTAGGGCCACAGAGGCTCCAGAACCACCTGATGCATGGCCTATATATACCAGGCCACCTGCTTCAGTTGAAAGCCCCTCAGCCTCTCTTTCCAACACTTGAATCCATGGCCGACAAGCATGGACCCAGCCTTCACCGTCCGATTTGGTGTTCGTCGAACACTTGTAATCAGCAATTGGGAGTTGGCCGAGGAGTGCTTCACCATCAACGATAAAGCTCTTGCAAGCCGTCCAAGAAGTCCTTCAGGCAAGCACTTCAACTATGATTATGCAATGCTCAGTTTTGCACCATATGGAGGTTACCAGGCGTCAACCACGCAAATTGGTTGCTATAGAGTTACTCTCTCGAACCGCCGGCTTGTCTCACTCAACATGTGTATTAGAGATCGACCTATATGAGCTTTGTGCTAGAAATAGTGGAAACCAGACTAAGTTCGACATGAATCGTCTTTTTTGAGATCTAACCATGAATATTATTCTCAAGATGATTGCTGGAGAACACTATTTCAGTATTGTTCATTATGAAAACGACGGAGGTAAAGATCCAAAGTATTATAACTGATTTCTTTGAACACGTAGGTGTCTCATGTTGAGTATGGCTCATGCTTCACATTGTGCTGCCAATGGACACAAGGTCCGGGGAGGCCGTCCCGATGGGGGGTGTGGGGGCAGCGCCCCCATAACCTATAGAGGTCCATGTTTCTGTAGGCCTCGGAGTTTCTTTACAATTTAGGCTTGGGCCCATGAATAGTTGTGGCTTAGGGTTTCTAAGTGACTATATATATTCTCTTGTAACAGAACATTGTATGTAATTGTTTTCGAGAAGAATATAGTGAAAAACCTAATGCTGGACATAGCCTCACATTGAGGTGAACCACGGTAAAATCCATGTCTCCTTTTTCTTTTTCTTTTTTATTTTCTATTCAATTGTGTGTATGATAGATCGCTATAATCCTAACATCTCGATTGCTTCAGATGTGCTTCCAAGCTTCTTCTCATGGTTAGATTGGGATGGGATGGGAAACAAAGGGCAATGAAGAGGATTGCGAAGGACATGGATATGCTTGCTGAGAGTTGGCTATAGAGCATCTACAAAAGAAGCTATCTTGGAAGGCTAATGATGATGAGGGCAAGACTTCATTGATATCATGTTGTCCATTCTTAAAGAAGATGCTCAGTTACACAGCCATAATCGTGATTCAGTAGTGAAGGCCACTGCATTGTTTGCATATGTGTAACTTTTTTTTCTCATTTTGGGGTAGAAAGTGTGTGTAAGTTCACACCCTAGATAATTACCGGTTGTGTTAAACTTTATACGGTAAGAACTTTGCTTAGTTGGATAATTTTAGTTCATTGCAATACGATTTTAATCATAATTATGCTTCCAGTAATGAAGAATGTAAGATGAGGGAATCGTCATTGGTTTACTTATTTAACAAATAAGGGTGATTTTCTTTTCTTTCTTTTTTTGGGGATAATAAATGAATTTATAATTAGAACTATCAAGTTACACACCCAGCTGGGAGAACCCCAACAGCCAAAGATTGGGATGTGGCCAAACGATCCTACTCATGATGAATAAGGCCTTCTGGGCCAGAGCATCAGCAAACAAGTTAAATGCCCTTAGAACAAAGCTAAAAGAGACTGACTCTATGGTGTGAGCATAACAGAGCACATCATCAAGTATGCCATTGATCAAATCGTGGAATCTCCCCCTTGAGTTTTGCCCAACTCATTTTTAATTAAAAAAAAATGGCACTTTTCACGGTGTCCAATAAGGTCAACTTGGGACACATCTCATTTTTTTTTTACCAAAAATGACTTTATGTATTTCTTGTTTCATTTCTTCAACAAGAAGCATGTTCAATTAAAATATACTCTAATACCATATTGTTGATACCTCATACCTTTATTCAAGATTTGAATAAATTGAAGAAATAATATTGAAAAGGCATAAAGATATTTTGATCATAAATGACAATGTATTCTTAGTTGATTTTTTTTGATACCATAGGAGAGGCAATGTAAAATGTTTTTCTTTTTATCTATATAATAAAAAAAAATGACTTAAATTAAACCTAGTGGATGTAAATAAAAATTACCCTAAAAATAACAGTTTTTATTACTAATACTAATTATTCTTTTTCTTTCCAAAGAATAAGATAATTCAACTTAATTGAAAGTGTATATGGTATAGATGTTGATGTTAGTAACTAAAGTAACCTGCCATCTATTTTGCAGACTTTGTTCTTAGCTGCAATAGACACCACTGCAGTAGCCCTTTCATGGCTCATTTTTCTGCTCCTAAACAACGAGAAGGTCCTAAAGAAAGCTCAATAAGAATTGGATAATGAGATTGGAAAGAATACGAACGTGGAAGTGAAAGACATCGAAAACCTAGTGTACCTCCAAGCAATAATTAAAGAGACACTTCATATAAATGTGCGTGGAAAAAAAATTTGAGTTGATTCCTTTTGGGTCAAGTAGAAGATGGTGCCCGAGTATCACTTTCTCCTTATAGACTTGACTGGTGCTCGTCTGCTTCATGGGTTCAATATGCAATCACCTTCTAATTTGCCTGGATATGACTGAAGGTATTGGTTTAACCTCATCTAAGAAACTCCCACTGGAAGTTCTTCTTGGCCCTCGACTTCCTTCCCATCTTTTTGACTAAGATCGATGGATTTAATTTCTCTCTAGTTATGGTGCAGTAAATCTTGGATTAAACGTTGGCAGCATATCCTATACATTATCCATATATGGAATAAAAGTTTCTGATCACTTAAGACTTAAGAGTATAATCACATTATCATATTATATACGACCCTACCATATGAAACCAAACTACTTTTCAGAGAGCATGTTCTCCTGTCTGTTGGGACTATTCTGTTGTTGTAGTAGCTGATCCTAATATAGGTGATCTTTTTATGAATTGCCATGTAATTAAAATATTTAAAATATTTGTTGGAACACAAAAAGGTTACTTGAAGTCATGTGATATTAAAACAATAAATTATTTCAAATCTTCGAGTTGATAACATAAAAATTCTCTAGAAAGTGGGAACAAATTACTTTCTTTCCATTGCATAAATTGATTGGTAGCTTCCTTGTAGGAACGCTAGCTCCACAATGGCTTCTCTAACTCACTTTGGAGTAAGTGCTCTATGTACTATTAAACCCACTTTGGATATGAACTAAGTATTTTATAATCATCATTGACGTCTCCTTGAATTTCTTTCTTTATTTAGGGGATTCATACACATACAATAATTTACTACATCACTTTTCAAGTTTATTTATTAGAAAAGCATGTCATCTAGACCTGCAGCAAAGCTTTGCTACTCATAGCAGTGGGAAGAGAGTCGAGGACTAAGGAGGATCTCCAATGGCATTTTCTTTGGTGTGGTTATGCCATTCCCTTCAGTCATGTCCACTGGTTCATCAAAGGGTGTTCGCAATTCAAACCCATGAAGCAGACGAGCAAGCAACATATGAATGGTTTGAAGGGCAAAGGAGATTCCCGGACATGATCTCCTACCAGACCCAAAAGGAATCAACTCAAAATGATTACCTCGCACATCCACATCTACATGCTTTGTTAGAAATCTCTCAGGCTGGAACTCCAAAGGATTTGACCATATGTTGGGATCTCTATGTATTTTCCAAACGTTCACTAGGACTCGTGTCCGTTTTGAGATCCTAAAACCACCAACATTACAATCTTCCATGACTTCATGAGGTGTCAATAATGGAGCCACAGGGTATAACCGGAGTGCTTCCTTGATTATTGCTTGAAGATATGGAAGTTTATCAATGTCTTTCTCATCCACTTTCCTTTTCTTACCTACTTGCTTGTCTAATTCCTCTTGAGCTACTTTTAGCACCCTTGGATTGTTTAGTAGCAAAGAAAGAACCCATGACAAGGCTACTGCAGTGGTGTCTGTTCCTGCTATGATCAAAGCCTGCAAAAAATTAATAATACATAAATAAATCTAAAAGTAAGAGTAGAAAAAGTAGCCAATGACAAAAGGTTGAGGTGCGTTTTGGTGACGTGGCTTCATCGTGAGCGTTCACTTAATGGGCAGCAATGAAGCAAAACGCTGACCTTCATTACAATAATCTCACTTTTGATATTGGGGTAGGAGATATTATTCCCTTTAGAATAAATTTCATGAGAGAGGTAGAGAGATGTTGGGGTTCCAAACTTCCATACAAGAACAATAATCTCACTTTTGATGTGAATAACCCGTTGTGGAGAGTTACAAGGACTTGGGTATTTTGCTATTCTCTTAAGAATTAGTTCTATCCAATTACCTAACAAGAATGAGAAAGGGAGAAAATAGAGAAGAACGTAACGCTAAATACGTACTAGTGCAGTTGCCTTTACTACTGAATCACGACTATGGGCGTGTAATTCAGCATCTTCTTCAAGAATTGAAAGCATGACATCAATGAAGTCTTGTTGATCATCACCATGGGCTTTCCCAGATAGTCTCTTTTGCAGATGCTCTTGTAGCCAACTCTCAGCGAGCACATCCATGTCCTTAGCAGTCTTCTTCATCTCCCTTTGTTGTCCATCCCAATCCAACCATGCTAAGAAGCTTGGAAGCACATCTGATGCAACTGAGACGGCTATAAGCTTCAAGAAATTAACTATGGTGCTTTGAATCCTCTTCACCTCTTCGTTGTCCTTGGAATGGACACCACGGAAATATCGTTTACCTACGACCACCATGAGAAGAATATTCAAATTTAGATTTTGAAATAATTGATTCATTTCTAACTTAATCTGGTTCCCGCTGTTTCTCATGCAAAGCTCATGCAGGTCTTTAATACAAGTGCTAATCTCTGCATATCGGACATGCTTGAGTGACTCAAGCCGACGTTTCGAGAGCAGCTCGTGAACTACCCACTTGCGTACTTCACGCCAGTAAGGTCCATAAGGTGCCATACCGAATAATGCATAGTTATAGCTCAAGTGGTTGCTTGAGGCACTTCTTGGACGGCCTGCAAGAGCCCTGTCGTTTATGGTGAAGCACTCTTTGGCCAACTCCCAACTGCTGATGATGAGTGTCCGATGAACACCAAATCGAACGATGAAAGCTGGTCCATGCTTGTCGGCCATGGCTGCAAGTGTTCGATGAAGGGACTGAGAAGTTGTTAGCTGAAGGAGATGGCCTATTATAGGCCATGCTCCAGATGGCTCTGGAGCTTCTATGGCCTTGCTTCTGTTAGCAGAGCTACCTTTTCTGGCCCATAGATAGTAGAAGAGAGGCAGACCTAGTAGAACACCAATGGCTTGGAGTTGGAGAAGCAGCTCCATCGGTGACCTCCTACTCAGGCTGTGAAGATGAAGTGGATGAAAAATTATTTTACGTCAACCCTCTCTACTGGTCTTCATATATTACACATATATAATGAGATGCTGAACTAGGTCTATTTTTACATGATTGTTCTGTTCGGTAGGTTAAGAAACTTTATTTTCATTTTATAATGATACACTTTATATCGATTAGACTAAAAGCGTTCCTATTTGAATTTGTGGAAGAGATCTAGAGCCTATCTTTTTTTTACGTACTTCCTGCCCCCACTGCTGCTAATGACAACTGCCTGATTGAAGCAAAATTCCAAAGAAAATGCAAAATATCTCAGAATAATGTTAAAACTTAAAAGGAACCCTAGGGCCCAAAACAATTACCTCTGGATACATGAGGCCACCGACAGATCCTGTAACCATTACTACATCTGACTGTTACAGATCAATGTTTGTCAAAAAAAAAAAAAAAACCCTGTTACAGATCAATCAATATAATAATGTTGTGTGAGAAAAGTCTTCCCAAACAAATTTTTTTTTTAAACTCAGACTACTCATAAACCCATCTATCACTATCAGAAACATAGAAGCTATCGAGAAGACTCCGATCACTTTCTTCCTCACCAAGGATTTACAAATGTATGGTGAAGAGATAAACAAGGATATCAGACACCAAACTCCGATGATTCAAGAAATTAGTGATCAGGTTTAATTTGTAGTGGAAATTCTCTCGGTGTCTCCATCGATCCTTATCCTCCATCCATTCTCTCACACTCACATGAATGTGTGACTCATATTGCCATTCATAGTATAGGATCAATTTATATAATACATGCACAGTCATAGTATAGGATCAATTTATATGATACAACTTATCTTTCATATCAGGAGAGAATTACAAGAATATTTGTTGACTATAGATTGAAAGATTTCACATTGCTATCGTGAAACTAATACAGTGGCAAATTTTTTGGCAAATTCGGCAGCTAGGACAGGAACTTCTGATATTAACATTCCTTTGTCAGCTTCAATCCTTAATGAACTTGATGTGGATGCCTCTGGATGTCCTAGATTTCTTTTTATGAGTTAGTGGTTTTCTAATCTAAGTAGGAACCAGTGAAGAAGCGTGCATTGGGGGCAATAGTTGTTGCGGGTAAAGGAGGTTGGTTCCTCATAAGGTATTAATTGATGTATTTTTAATATTTCTTCTTCGCTTAATATAATGATCTTTTTAGCGGAAAAAAAAACAACTCAAAACCGATGCTGACTAGCAAGATTTCATATGTACCAGTCCTTCATCGGCCATTTTGACTACTTTCAAATTGGATCTGGGGTTTCTCATAAACGTAAGGAAAGTAGGTCTTTGAGTCCTCTTTCCAACATATCATTAAGCTCTCAATTTTGACGCACAATGATAGGTCGTTTAATTGCATTAATATTATATCAAATCCTTTGTATTTTAATAAGATTAATTGGTTATTTTATTTGGATTTCTATTATATGGATAGATTAGGGCATTTGGATATCAAGTCTAGAAAAAAAGTGGTTTAAATCTGCAACGCCACATTTTTAAATCAAATCAAAGAACCAGACCCAAATTAAGATGGAGGATTTGATTATGTTCAAAGTTAGAGATTTGATTTTGTTCAAATTAGGAGGATTTTCACAAAATGTCTTAATTCAACAAACAAATATTTTATTCTCTCTTGTGATCAAATATCTAAGGAAGAAGCTGAATTGGAAAGTGACTAATTTAGAAACCACAGCATTAGCAAGAAGGATAATCGAAACAATCAAAAAGGCAAAGAGTAAGAATGGAAACCATTGAATGGCAAGGGCACGATGTTTTCTTTTTTCATTTCTTTATTCTTCTTTCCCATGTCTAGCTAATTCTATATTTCAATCAAGGTTAATAGAAGTTTGATTTTCGACAATTGTGAGACTCCGGTAATTAGTTTTCTTTAATTCTCAGGTATTTATACATTTTCTATGTTTATTATATGATTGAATTAATAATTAAACAAGAGGCCTATTGTTTGATGATTAATTCAATATTAAGTCAATTAGAATAGTTATTTGTTATCTGGTGCAACCAGAACTTGATGAAAACCTGAAAAGTCATCCAAACAACAATTATGAGATTTACCCGCTAAATGTTCAAGCATTTGATCAATAAACAGAAGAGAAAAATGACCCTTCCTAGTTGATGCATTCAATTTACACAAACTCTCCATCCATTTTGGATTCGGGTGATCACCAACTCACCATTCTCATTTTGAATCACAGTGATGCTAGCTTTCTTTGGAACGACCTGAACTAGACTTACTCATTTGCTATCTAAGATTGGATAGATTATACATGCATCAAGGAGTTTTAGAATTTTCTTTTTCCCTACCTCCATCATAGGTGGGTTCAAACAATGTCAAGTTTGCCTAGAAGGTTTACAATTTTTTTTCATGTAGGATTTTGTGCATACGTGTCAAGGGACTTAAACCTTTTATGTCCACTATGGTCCATCCCATGGTCTCCTTGTGTTCCCGAAGTACTCTAAGCAATCTCTCTTCTTCTAATGCATTGAACTTAATTAAGATTATTACAGGAAGACTTTTATTATCACCCAAGAATGTATATTTTGAATGATCTGGCAATGTTTTGAGTTCCAACTTGGGGGCCTACACAATAGAGGGCAAAAGTTTTATGTCAGAAATATGAAGATTAGCAAAAGGAACATCAACTCTCATAGGTCTAAGTGACTCTAATTCAAAAACAGTGTTTTGCAGTTCATCCTCTATTGCAAACTCTTCTTTTACAATCTGCACTTCTTTAAGAGTCACTACAAGAAAAAGTGGCAATTGCCACGAAGCTTTTGCCACGGAAAAAAGATACCGTGACAAAAGGTCACATATTGTCACGGGAATAAAGGAACCGTAATATTTAAGGGATTATATGCCACGGAAAAACAATTCCGTGGCAAAAACTCAGTATATACCACCCTTAAAAACCCTCACAATTACACTATTTGCCACAGTAATTTATTACCGTGGCAACAACTTCATATATACCACCGTGCAAAAATGGTAGAATACTTAAATCATTTGCCACGGTAGCATATTACCGTGGAAAATAGATTGACTAAATCCAATTATAATAAGACTTAAATCATTTGCCACGGTAGCACATTACCGTGAAAAATAGATTGATTAAATCCAATTATAATAAGACTTAAACCATTTGCCACGGTAGCATATAACCGTGGTAAATAGATTTACTAAATCGAAAATTGGTTATAATACTTAGACCATTCGCGGTAAGCTTTGGATATAATTCAATTTGCCACGGTTATATTACCGTGGCAAATATATTCACTGAATTGTGTGAAAAACACTTTGGTTATACACTTATATATATAATACTTTTACCAAAAAAAATATATATATATATAATACTTAAACCATTTACCACGGTAGTAAATTACCGTGGCAAATAGATTCAGTAAATCGATTTTTAATGGATTAATATATACAACGGACATAACTTCTCGTAATAATAGATTAATATATAAAACTTTATGGTGGACACATGCTTAAATGCTACGGTAATAACCGTGGCGTATAGATAGACAAAATGCCACTGTAATATATTACCGTTGGAAAAGTTTCGTATATACAACGTTGTTTATACCACTGACCCTTCTTGTCTTACTCATTTAGTCTACATGCTACGGTAAACTACCGTAGCGTACAAGTCTGGCGGTAATATTACATCATTTATTTCCTACGGGAGGTGATTACCGTGGCAAATAGATAGAGCAAAGATTATTTTAGGCGCCTTCCACTTATTCTCGCGCGAAGCTGATAAAACAGGATTTCTTTGATATTTCGTCGGTGATTGCAGTGGAGAACCAGCGCACGGAGCTGAGAAGCTTAGGTCGTGGTGCTCGATTGTCTTCCCGTCGGTGATTGCAGCGCTTAGTCCTTCGTTTCAACCCTTGAGTTGCCGATGAGGTTTAAAAGGATCTCATGAACTCTGTTTCAAGCTAAATTTGATGAACTGAGAGGCTTGCCATTTTCTTTTTCCCTCATTGCTAGGGTAAGGTTTGCTGATCATAAGACCTTGTACATTTTCGAATCATTGGCTCTTAGTTATTATTTTGAAATCTCCAAAAATTTTGAGACGAATCTCACAAAGGGTCTCTATTATTCTGAAATCTCTGTCTCTCTCAGGTAACCTCTTACTATATTTTCATTTGACATACCTGCAACTAACTAGATTTTTTCAAAAAGGTAAAGAGGGATTCAATTTTAATCAATAATGGATCTAGTGGCTTCTTCTGCAAGTGGTTTTAATATTTAATGTGGTCATTATTGATTCCTTTAAATGATTTTCAGGTAGCGAAGAGATACAGAGAGATGAAAAGAAACTCTCCATAAATTTTGAGAAGAATCTCATGAGTGTCTCTATTATCCTGAAATCTGTGTCTCTCTCGAGTGCAAATGTCAATAGAAGTTCTAATATTTGAGATTGACGTGGTTTAGAAGATACTATACAAGTAATTGGTTAACCCTAAAAAGTTATAAGTGTATCCTTAACACTGCTAAGTGAATCAGTGTCTATAATTTTCTACTGTGATGTTGCTTTAACTTGGCTTTGATTCTAGCTCTTGGTCCTCGTTTGAAGAATAGTTTGAATGTAGCTAAGTTAATTTGAAATCAATAGAGGTAGTCAATCTGACTTAGCACCATTAGTTTTCACACTTGTATCCTAAATCTCTTGATTCACCATTAATGAAAACAGTTTTTGAGTTATCCATGGTGGTTCACTCAGAAATTTTTTCACTATTAACTAAGAGCCAATGATTCGGCGATGGTAATGGATTTCAGTTTTAATCTGATGTGGTTCCATATTTCGAATTTCAAGTGTCACAGTAGGTACAAGTGCTCAGGACTATGAAGATGCCTTTGAGAAGCTTCTAAGATTGAATTTGCCTGGGAAGCAGGTGAATATTTCTTCTTATTTTTCAGTTTTTTTAACACTCCTTTTTTGTTTATTTTTTGTCTCATTATTCTTATGCCATTTTCATCTATTTTTTTTACATTCCTTTTTTGTTTATTTTTTGTCTCATAATAATTGAGGCGAGTATGGTTCTTTTATTTTTTGTAATGAAAGACTTCATCTATGAATCTAGCCTGAATGCATGACTCCACTCAAGTTGTGAAGAATTACATTGATCTCTTATTTTTTGGTGCTCTTCGCTATGGTCACTCTCTTTACTTCCAACCTTCTATCTCAGTGCTACAGGTGTGGAGATCCATCTACTGGAAAAAGAAATTACAACTTACATGGATGCTGTCAAAGCCAACTTAGGTAAACTTTTCAACCCAGATTTAGAAAGTTACTTTTTTCAGAAGAACTTGTTTGTTTTAATTTTAAAAATTCTTTAACTACAGGGGGAAGAAGAGTGGCAATTTGTGGAACAATTCAATATTTGAATATGTTTGAGGTTGCCATAGGTTACACAATTGCTGCCTCAATAAGCATGATATGAGTTATAATTAAACATAATTAGTTTTTATACATCACTGTAAAAATTGTCATGTATTTATCCTTACGTCACTACCATATGTTTGTCAAAGTTGGCATGTTTTAATCCACAGATCAGTAAATATACCTAGTTTGGAGAAAGAAAAAAAATATGGGGAAGAGCATATGAATTTTGGCTTTCATGGTTTCTTTTTTCCTCGGATGGGCGGTTTGAAGTGTTCTGATGCTGTGCTCTGGGTGCTGGTTCATGCTCCCTCAGAACCCTTTTTCCCAAAAATGTTCTGTATTATATTTTTAGATTGTTTCAACCTCCGGCTATGCATTTGGACAGAGGTCCCCCTTAGATGATGCTTCTAGATTGATCTGATCTTAAGTTCTAATCATAAATATCTCTTGTGTGTGGTTCATATACCAATGTTTTGATCTTGGAGGCTCCTTGGAATGATTTCATTTTCTTGTCATAATCACTGTATGTTTTGCTTTTCTGGTATTTTTGTTTTCAGTAATTTAATTACATCTCAGAACACATGGTTATGTAGTAAATAGTTAACACTTATTGTCACGACCCCAGTTGTCACAGGCTTGGTGGGGCCCTCATTATGGACATTTAACTAGGGCACGTGACAGTTCATTCCTTAAAATAAACCTGTTTTTAACTACTAAAACCAGAATAAACATTCTTTAGAACAAACAAACAACCTGTCTGATAATTTGACTCATACACATATGTACACAGTCTAAAGTCTTGTTATACTTACATTTGACTTTACAACAGTGTTTAGAAAAGTACATACAGTCTCAAAGAAATATATACATTCACAGTTCATTCAAACTAACATTAGTTGCAACAAAAAGAAAATGTTCCCATCTTCAACTTTAAAGGTACTGTCAAGTAGCAGCACCCTTGCCCTTATCGCGTGTCTGAGGACCTGTCAACATTTTCAATAATGAGCTTTGCGGCCCAGTAAGCAATATAGACAACCATGTAAGTAAGTCAAGCAGTTCATCATGCATCAATAATCATATAACATCATACATTCCAATTTTTTTTTTCTTTCGTTTTCCTTTTCCATTATCCTTTTCCTGCTCATTTTTCCTTTTCTTTTCTTTTTCCTTTTTCCTTTTTCTTTTACTTGCATTTCAGTTATCTGACATTATAGTCTTGAGCCTAGGCAAATCCAGAGGATGCACATATCTCTTCACCACCGAAGTGCGCGTCTCTTCACCAGAAGTGGCTTCTCTTCACCACCGAAGTGGCTTTCGTCTCTTCACCACCGAAGTGGCTTCTGTCTCTTCACCACCGAAGTCTCTTCACCACCGAAGTGGCTTCTGTCTCTTCACCACCGAAGTGGCTTCTAGGCACAAGGCCTTGTACACCTCGTGGATTGCCATCGGCACAGACTCAATCTTTTCACTTTTCAGTCTTGCTTCATGCCTTCCCATTTGGGTACATAGGCACCAGGACTTACAGAAGCCATTACATTATATTCCTTTTTCTTTTACTCTTTTCATCTGCAATTCAGTATTGCATTACCATACTCTGCCAATTTCAATATACATTTTTCATTTCAATCATCATTCAGTCTCATATGAGTAAAGCTGGACACAATTCCATACAATTCAATTATTTAAACATGAGAGCATGATATCATTCAATCTCATCTGAACACAGTTCATGTAGTTCCATCATTTAAATATGAGAGCATGATAATTTACATTTAACATGCATAATCATTCTTTCAAATGCATAATTAACAGTTCAAGAATGCTATCAACATTCCATTTCAAGCAGTTCAATCAAGTCATTGAGTTGTCATCCAATCCATGCATTTTCGCACAATACACATAAACATATATCATGCACATTGCATCAATGAATACATAAAATAGCTTTTATGTTATCATGTGCATGCTACATATCTATTAAAGGGAAACACCCACTTATCATACATAGGTTGGTCAATATTACTTACCTGTCCTGGTTCCATGTGTGTGTGATTTGACCCTGATTCTGATAAAACCGCTTTCCCTCCGGTACTCCGAACAATTACTGGCTATTTCGAAAGCGTAGGAACCAACGGTAGATTTTCCCCTTTTATTTTATTTTATTTTCTCTCTCCTACTTTCTCTCTCCTCCCCACGGTTTTCCTCTCTTCTTTCTTGTCTTCCTCTTCTCTCCCCACTCCTCCTCTCTCCTCTAGGCTTTCTCCTCTTTCCTTTTCTCTCTCTCTCTCTCTCTTCTCCATGTTCTCCCCTGTTCCTCAACTTCACCTCACACACAACTCACCTCTCCCAACTCTACCCTCTCTCTCCTTTAATGACCTCGCCCACTTTCTCTTTCTCTTTCTTATGCTAGCTCTCTCTCTCACCTTAACTCCTCTTCTACACGTTTCTGAAATCTGAATCTTCTCTTCTGAATCCTCTTTAATGGCTTCTTCTTCTGTTTCCCTTACTTCTCCACTCTTTCTCTCTCCTTTCTTACTCTTCTTCTCTTGCTTCTCCCCTACGCAACAATCAACCTTTTCCTTTAAGTTTCCTAAGTCGGTCCTCTTAAGTCGGTTAATCTATAATACATATAATATATATAATATATATAATATATATATAATACATATAGTATACATTTATTATATGACTAATGGGCTTTGTTATGGGCTTGTGGGCCCGCTGTAATATCTTATGCAGGGCCCACACTGAGGTGCTAATATTAGTACCTCCAGGTTCAGAAGATCATGCCGATCATTTCCTCGTTTTCAGTTCAGTCTAATTCCACTGCTGTGGGATCCACGAGCGATGTCTGACCTCGACCCAATATCAATTGGATCTAGCCTCATTTAAACTATCATTTAACTATACTCAAATCATTTAATTAAACCGTCAAATCAATTATCGAATCCGTTAATAATCTTAAAGACTGACACATTCACACACGATAATAACATAATAATATAAAAAGATACGGGGCATCACACTTATCCTGGGTGCATGAGAAAGGTGGATATTACTAGGGCCTCATTTTGTTTTATACTACTTTGCTGGATCCATTTTGAGATGAAACAAAATTCTATGAGAACAAAATCTGGAAACCATATTACTGAATTGCAAGTACAGTATTTGGAATGCTATATACTAGTTTTTATATCTCACCTTAATGCTATACACTTACTGCCATGCATGAATTAATGTGTATTCCATCATAGATTAATTATGAATGAAACTCAATTTTGCAGAGAATGGGAACTTCAGAGGGAGCTTAACTGGTGTTAGCATAGAAGCTGATATAACACTCAAGAAAAAGATGTGGCGAAGTGTTCAAGCTTGGAGCTGTTGCCTTTGCTTATTCTTTCTCTGTTATCCAAATCTTCTTACAGGCTTTGGATACTTCAGTGCTTATTGGATTTTTGATATTGCCAATGTTGCAATTGTGGTTCATCTGATTGGGGCATACCAGGTGATTACCTAAAGTCCCTATAAGCCTTCACATCTGTCAAACACAGCAAATCACACCACTAAACATTAATTTTGCAGGTTTTTTGTCAACCGCTGTTTGCATTTGTGGAGAGTGAAGAGAGAGAGACTTGTGTATTATTGGATACAGAAAGACTTGGGAAAGACACGGCAGAAAAGAGGATCGTGGGTCATTCGTGGCAATATCATTTGGGACAACAACGGCATCTTCTTGGCTGCGCAGGCCATTTCCTGCTATAGCTCTTCAGCTCTTGCTGTGGAACTTGAAGCAATCAGGAATGGAATGCTATTGGCTCTACAGCTCAACATTGATAATTTACTTGTGTCATCAGATTGCAAAGTTGCAATCTTGGCTCTTCTCAGCCCATAGATTGGTTAAGCTTGGGCTTATTACAGGAGATTAGAAAGTAATCTTAATCTTTTCAGCATTTGGTTTTTAGGCATGTAAATAGCTAGAATGGATATTTAGATCGGTGGGGTTCATGGCCATTGACAGTTTACTTCCCAATTGAGATGTTTATTGCGGAGAAGAAGATAGGAAGATGGACAAGTAGATGGCTTGGACTCCAGCTACTCAATGTTTTTTGTCTCTCTATCACTGTAGTTGCTGCATGTGGTTCTGTTGCAGGAGTTCTTACTGATCTCAAAACATATAAAGTGTTTGGGTCTAATTGATTATTGATGGAAAGAGTTACCATTTTAAATACACCGATTAGTTTTACACGTATGGCTAAGCAATGGTATTTCTGTACATGTACTGCTATAGTGCTGTACTAAAATAAAAATAAAAATAAATAAAAATAAAAAAAAAACTTATTTGTGACGGTAGGAAATTTCCATAGCAAAAAACAAAAGTGTGGCAAAGCAAACTATTTGCTACGGAAATCAGGGACCGTAGCATATGATGAAGTATTTGTTAATTTGCTACAGTAACAAATTACCGTAGCAAAAGATAGTAGAACCGACGTCACCCAATTTCCGTCGTACGGTTAGAAAACCCGATGGTAATAAAACCCGACGGAAACTTACCGTCGGGTAAATTCTTTTGCTACGGTTGCAGGGCTTTTGCCACGGTAATTTTCCATGGCAAAAGCCCTTATTTCTTGTAGTGAGTTAAACCATTACTAAGTGCAATTTTTAACTTATCTTCGTCACAAAAATTAAATGTTTTTTGAACTAGAGTGTCCATGGCATCAAAAGCATAAACAATATATACATCATTAGGATATTTCATGGAAGCATAGATATTAAACTTAATGATCTTGCCATCAAACTCCATTGTTAATGTACCAACATGCACATCGATTTTAGTTATAGCAATTTTCAAAAAAGTTCTCCCCAATAAAATCAAACTTGAGTTAGGAGAACTTCCTCCATATCAAGTACATAAAAATCTGTAGGAAAACCTAATCCATTTACTTGAACTAAAACATCTTGTAACACCCCTTCAGGATCAACATTTGATCTATTAGCCAATTGAATTATTATGCCAATATTTTTCAAGGTTTAACATTCAAAGATTTATAAACTGATAAAGGCATAACATTAATAGAAGCACCCAAATCACACATAGCTTTTTCAACTTTCACATTTATTATCTTACAAGGAATGACAAACATACCTGGGAATGACAAACATACCCAAAAACTTGTTTGAGAAATTTAAAAGTAACTGCAAGCGCACGGTATCATGTAGCCAACGGGTCGATCTCAAGGAGATATACCACTTAGAATTCAACTTCTTAATAGTAATGCGAGAGTGGAATGATTCAATTTTTTGTTAACTAATTAACTAAATTAAACGATCCTAATCTATACGTGTAATGCAATAGAATTGAAACAAAAAATAAATTAAACACAATCAATGCATAAATAAAAGACAGGGAAAAATGCGAACAATAAAAATAAAAAGGAAAATAAATAAATAAAATCAGTTAGTGTGTTAAAGCAGTCAGTAACATTTAGTTCATAGCTAAAATGCAGATGCAACACCACCCGTCACCGAAGCCAGAGGCATGACTGTAGGCTTGCTCCGGTTATGTGGTCCGAGATGATGAATGAATAGGTAGAAAGTAAATAACAGTAAATAACAAAGTAATAAGCAAAGCAATAAAATGAAAAGGAAGCCTTAACCAAAGAGAGGCACCACTGTAGGCATCTCTGATCAAGGATCTAGGGGAAGGGAGAACAATAAATAATGCTGAAAGTAAATCCTAAATTAAGAATATGGAGGGGTAGATAGAAGCGGGAATGGAGGGAGGAGAGAAGATTAATAAAGAAGGTTACTTACTTGCAAATTGAACAAACGATTCGAATCTCAACCAACCCTAACAACCAGATCTAGATCTAGAATGATCTAAATCTGCAATTGCTAGACCCAGAGAAAAAAGAATCTAAAAACTTGAAACTTGAACTTGAACTTGAATTGCATTACATAAAAAGATTAAACCTAAACATTGAATCTAGAAATTTAAATCTCACTAATGCAAGCAAAGAAAACTAGAGAAAACCTTAATAAACTAAAGAGAGAAGAAAGAATGCTTCTACTAAGCTCTAGAACACCCCCTCCTTTGATGGAGTATGGTCTCCTTTTATAGAGTTTACATGAGATATGAAGCACGGCTGAATTTGAATAAAACTCAGGGTTTCTATCTGACTCAGCCAATTAGGGTTTCGACGTAGTAATCACGCCAACTTAGAGAAATCAGATGCATATTTCCACCGTTGGATTTGAGGTTTAAGTAGTCGTGAAGCTCTCCTCCAAAAATCAGCACAATCGGACATCGGATGACCGTTCGATGAAGGGTTTGATCGAAACTAGACAAAGGCATTCAAAAACGGGATTTTTCCTCTTTTTCTTTCTGAATATAATTCTTTTTCCTCTTTTTCTTTCTTTAATTAAATCCAAGATAGGAGATAAGATATTGAGGTATGCAAGGACTCTTTTCGATTTGGACTCTCTCAATAATATCTCTGTAGATTTGATTTAAAATCGCAGCCATAGATTAAATTTGTCTTCTTTATCTCTTCAATATTTCGGAGTTGGCCCATAATCACACATCTCTAGCCCATCATGCTCCAGATCAGGCCCATTTTCGCATTTGAGAATTTGAATGGACTTTTTGACGTGTAAAATAGCATGATTCAAGCTCAAAACTCCAAATATTTGCTTAAATCTTGAAAAATCCTAAAATCTGCAAAAACAACATAAAACCCAAGGTAACTCTACTCTAAGTGTATAAAATGCATGATTTATGCCCTAAGATATCACACATAAATGTGCTCATCAACAAACATACCTGGATCCTTGCATTTTGAAGGTAACACAGCTAAGATATTCTCCCCCACACTTATTTTCTCATTGTCTTGCAACATTCTCTTATTAGTACATAATTCCTTAAGAAATTCTGCATAGCGAGGAATTTGTTTGATAGCATCAATTAAATAAATATTTACCTCAACTTTGCGAAATGTCTCGAGAATTTCTTTTTCCTCTTCAAGTTTTTTTATTGATAAAGTTTTGTTGGTAAATGAGGGGGTGTTACAATTCGGGCTTACATTTTGTACAGGATGTGTTATTTCTTTTTCTTTCTCATCTCTTAAATCTAAATGATGAGCAATGGGTCCTTCTAACTCTTTGCCACTTCTCAATGTCATTACACTCACATTTTGCTTTGGATTGATAATTGGTTGTGAGGGAAATTTTCTTTGATTCTCAAGCTTACTCACTATGCGAGTTGATTGATTTGATTATCCAAGTTCTGAATACTTGCTCTTATATCCTACTGGAATTTATGAGAACTAAGAGCAAGGTATTCAACTATTTGTTCAAGAGACTTAACCTTGCTTAGGAGCTTGTTGATATTGTTGATCGAACTGTCTAGGCTGGTATTGTTGTTGAAAATTGTTAGCTCTAGGCCCATAACTCGAATTTGGATGATCCTTCCATCCTAGATTGTATGTGTTTGAGTATAGATCTTATTTTCTTTGTGGTGGCCCTAGAAAAACTCCAACAACATTGGCATGTTCATGAGTCTCATCTTAAAGTGTTGGGCATGCATCTGTGGAATGATTTATTTTGAAGCAAAGACCACAAGCCTTCAATTGTTGGATATTTCCTACAACCAATTTTTCCACAAGAGTAGTTAGATTATCCAAACGTTGGTGAATGGAATAGACACTTACCTTATTAACTTTTCTTGGTGGATCATCCCGTTTAGTCCCAAATTGTTGAGTGTTTGCAGCCATATTAGAGATTAAATTCCTTGCCTCTATAGGGGTTTTATGTACCAACACAGCATCAATCATATTCCTATCCATATTAAATAGCCCTTCATAAAAATATTGCATTAGAAGTTGGTCAGAAATTTGATGTTGGGTAAGCCTTCACTTGTTGGATATTTCCTACAACGAATTTTTTCACAAGAGCAGTTAGATTATCCAAACGTTGGTGAATGGAAAAGACACTTACCTAATTAACTTTTCTTGGTGGATCATCCCGTCTAGTCCCATATTGTTGAGTGTTGGCAACCATATTAGAGATTAAATTCATTGCCTCTATAGGGGTTTTATGTACCAACACACCTCCACTAGCAGCATCAATCATATTCCTATCCATGTTAGATAGACACTCATATTAATATTGAATTAGAAGTTGATCAGAAATTTGATGTTGGAGACAACTAGCACACAATTGCTTGAATCTTTCCCAATACTCATGAAGAGTTTATCCATGATATTGTCGGATCCCACATATATCTTTTCTTATAGTGGCAGCTTAAAAAAATTCAAGAAATTGTTTTTTTATCTCAATCCAAGCAGGTTATTGAACCAGAAGGTAAGTAGAACAACCAATCATTAGCTTTTTCAGACAAAGAAAAAGGAAAGGCTCATAACTTGATTTATTAGTCAGTTTCACCTTGTGGCCTCATTGTGGAGCACACCCAGGGGCGGAACCAGGATTCAATAGTTGGGGGGGCGAATAATAAAAGTTCAGATTGGGGAAGCATGCCTACATATATTTTGTGGGGCCCACATATATTTGACAAAAATAGATAAATTATTAATAATGGTATTTTTTTCAACTAGATATAGGTAAATTAAAGCATCAGTTCAAAAAAAAAATACACGTGACTTTAACCCTAAAATATTTGCAAACAAAAAAAAAATTTAAGTAAGAGTTGCAAACCAATGGTAGTTAGTTACCTTACAATTATAGACATTTTATTTACAATATAAAATCAAATAATAAAAATTGCAAAAGAAATACAAAAACAAAGAATATAAAATCAAATAAAGAATAACATAAAAAATAAGTAAAAGAGAAAAAATAAATAAATTGAAAAAGATAAAGAGAACCTAATTGTGCAGAAGATTTTTTCCCAAATTTTCCTTAATCCGCACTCATAGAATAAATAAATAAAAAGATACTTAAGAGAATAAATAGGAGAAAAGAGGAGATATGAGAAAATAAATAGGGATTGAGGAGTTAATTTCCATTAGAAATGACATTTTGAATATTTAATAATATTTTTTTTTTTTAAATTTTCCTTAACCCACGTTTATAGAAGGCGAATATATAGGAAGAAAAGATGTGAGAGAGATGAGAGGAGAATTAATCGGAATTGAGGAGTTAGTTTCCATTAGAAATGGCATTTTGAATATTTAATAATTAATTTTTTTTCAAAAATCTCACTTAACCCACATTTATAGAAGGAGAATAAATAGGAAGAAAAGATGTGAGAGAGAAAAGAGTGGAGAATAAATAGGGATTGAGGATTTATTTTTTAAATAGGGATGACATTTATACCTATTATTTTATCTTTAAAATTTATTTTCAAATTGGGGGGGGGGGGTAAATAGTGATATTTCACATGTGAAAAGAGAAAAAAAGCTGGAAAAATGAAGGAAATTAATATAAAAAATGAAAAACATAAGCAAATAATAAAAAAAATTAAAAATCCGGGGGGGCCATGGCCCCCGGCCCCTTAGTGGGTCCGCCCCTGAGCACACCACATGGAGCTCCTTGAGATGTTTATGAGTATCTTCACCTGCAAGACCATGGAAAGTGGGGAGTAAATGAATCAAACTAGATTTTAATTCGAAAGTTACCTAAATATTTGGATAATCAATGCATAATGGTTGTTGGTTCAAATCGGGCATAGCTAAATCTTTTAAGGTCATTTTATTAATATTATTAGCATTCATGGTTTCTTCTTCAAACTCAAATAATCCAATTAAATCGATACTATGAGATGAAGAAGATGATACTCCTTGAAAACGTTGTTTGGTTTCCAACCTCAATCTACGGGCTATCTTCTCAATCTCAAGATCAAATTGAAGTTCACCTGTACGAGTGGATCGAAGCATTAAAAACTACAACCAAGAGATTAAGGGAAAAAATTCTTTAAAAAAAATAATAACAAATAAATAAATAAATAAATAAAGCAAAATGAATAAATCTAGAAGAACCAATCCCCGACAACAGCGCCAAAATTTGATGGGTGTCGAATCCACCAAAGATAATCCTTCTCTCAACTGAATTTGTAATAGCAGTGAGTAAGGTCGAATTTACAGAGATTAGTGAAGATTTATTCCTTAATAGAAATTTGGGGGTTTTGAATCAAGAAACTAAATAATGAATAAAACAAATAAAGAGAGACAGTAGTTAACAAGAAAATTAGAATAATAAAAACTTTCAATCAAGATTTAATTTCAGTATTGATTCTCTCAATCGATCATTGACTTAAAGAGAATAACTTTAATTTTGGGTAAATTGGTTATGGTCACTGAGGATCAATCCTCTAACAACCAATCTTTCCCTACTTTTCAATAACTTTCGAATCCGTCCTTTGAGTTATTTCCCTAATCAATACACATAACATTCGGATCTGTCCTTTGAATCATGTCTATTGATCGCATCAAATGTTAAAGACCCAATCCTTCGTCAATAAACCCGAAAAAATCTTGTTTATTTAAACTAAGACATACATTCTCATAACAAACTCTCTAGGGCATTGATTACCCATTCGAGGATAATATTCGTCACTTATATTAGAATGACAAATAACTATTATAATTGATTGAGTATTGAATTAACCATCAAACAATAGGCCTCTTGTCTAATTATTAATCCAATCACATAATAAACATGAAAAATATATAAATACTTGAGAATTACAGAAAACTAATTATCCAGTCTCACAATTGTCGAAAATCAAACTTCTATTAATCTTGATCGAAAGATAAAATTAGCTAGACATGGGAAAGAAGAATAAAGAAATAAAAAAAGCAAACATTGTGCCCTTTCTTCCTCAGAACTATGGCTTCCACTTGTTGTGGTGTATGATGATAAATTTTAGAAAATGATGTCATTCTTATAGAGGTTTCTTGCCAATTCTGCATCCTTTCCAATTTTGTCATTTCCATTGTTCTCTTTAGCAATGCAGTTCTTCCCAATTTAGTTATTTCCTTTCTTTTTCATTGCCCATTCAATGGTTTTCATTCTTACTCCTTGCCTATTTGATTGTTTCCATTATCCTTCTTGCCAATGTAGTGGTTTCTAAATTAGTCACTTTCCAATTCAGCATCTTCCTAGATGTTTGATCGCAAGAGAGAACGAAATCTTTGTTTGTTGAATTAAGACATTTTATAAAAATCCTCTTGATTTGAACAAAGCCAAATCTTCAGCTTTGGACATAATCAAATCCTCCATCTTAATTTAGGTCTTGTTCTTTGATTCGATTTAAAAATGTGGCGCTACGGTTTTAAACTACTCTTTTTCTCGAATTGATATCCAAACGCTCTAATCTGTCCATATAATCGAAATCCAAATAAAACAACCAATTAATCTCAATAAAATACAAAGGATTTGATATAATATTAATGTAATTAAGCGACCTATCATGCAACGAAGAAGTTAGGGTCGATTTTGTATGCGAGGGCAAATCTGTCAAAAGACAGAGCGACTGAACTGGTCAACAACCTGGTTCCAAATTAGGGATTTCTAATCCCACATACTGGTCTAGTTACTAGGAATTAAGAAACCATGAATTTCACTTAGTCTAAGTTTAGAGAAATTTATCTGTTGGGTGCCTCTTTTGGTATGAATAGATCCTCGAAATTCCCAATACATAGAAAATTTTGATATTCTTATACCACTACTGCACTCTTACTCTCGCTTTTCACCCCACAACTTCTTCTATTAGTCTCTCAATTGTTTTCAATTTTTCTCTCTCTTCCAAACGAGTTCTTCTCTTCCCTCTCTCTTTACTTCTCTTTCTCTCTCTCTTCTATCTCTTTACTCCTCTTTCTCTCTCGTCTCTTTTTTTCTCCATAAAAACCCCCACCTCTCATTTATTAGTAAAACATTATATTTATTATTATTATTATTATTATTATTATTATTATTATTATTATTATATATATATATATATATATATATATATATATATATATATATATTTTTTTTTTTTTTTTTTTTTTTTTTTTTTACTTTTCCATGTTGGTGGTAGGGGAAGAGAATAGGATGATGGTGAGTGGTGGGAGGTGCCACCACCTCCTTCCTCCACCATTTTCCCACCACTACAACCTCTCATTTTCTTTATGTGTTACTTATTTCATTGTTGCACCAATTGGAGTTGGTGACACTTAATCTTTAGGTGTCACTATAAGCTTTCTCATTCCTTTAAATGTCACCAGTTGCTCTACCATGCCCTTTTGCTTATTAGTTTATTATTATATTTTTCTTTTTTATTCTCTTTTTATTTCATAAACTTCACTTTCACTTCCCTTGGAACTTTCTCTCACCCAAGGTATATATATAAAATAAAATCTTAATGCGCCTTAGTTAGAGAATTGTGGACCCACCTTTGAGTTCACCTATGGGTCTATGTCAATATTAACTTCTTCGTACATCCGGTGCAAAAAATTATGCTAGTAATTGTTCCGCCTTCAGTTCAATTTAATTCCGCCATATGAGAGTCCGATAGATGCAAACGCATTTTGACCCCGTTATGGATTAGTAGTCCAAACAGCACTAATTATTTAATTAATCTAAAGTATTGGGGCATACCAACATATATAGCACAATAATATAGTATAATGAGATGCAGGGCGTCACAGGGGGTGACAAGGGAAGGATAAAAAATAGGAGAGGGACAGGTGTGGAGAGAGAGAATAAAATGAGGAATAGATGAGCGGCGATGAAAGAGAGGGGGTGCACCAAGAGAGAAGGGGAGTGAAGGACGGAGATGGGTTGGGCCAAGGAGGAAAGGGGAATTAAGGAGAGAGGAAGAAAGGAATGGATCAAAAGGGGAGTGGGCCAAATAGGGTTTGGAGGGGTAAGAGGGGGAAAGGAGTTGGGTTTAGAGAGGTGAGGACGATGGCAGAGATTAGGGTGAGATTGGCTAGACCCAGAAAGCCCAAGGCCCAAAGAAGAAGGAGAACATGAGGGGGGCAGCGATGGACTCATATCTAGTCCATTGCCTTGTAGATGTGTGACAAGTGTCTTAACATCACATTCCAATATTGAAATCCATTTATAAGTAACATAAAAAAAAATCAAATTTAATCACAATCTTTTGGTGTGACTTGCCAATAAACATCAACCATTTGATATGCTATTTGGACACATGTCACACATCCACAAAGAAATGAATGGTCCATTTCTAACAAGGAAATGAACTAGATAAATTTATGGGCGGCGATTGGAAGAGAAGATCATTGTAAGGGAGCAGTGAAAGCTACAGAGGGTAGAGGGCCTGAGACAGTGGCAGAAGGGCCAAAGGGCAAGGGAGCATAGGCTGGGATTAAGGGAGAGAATTTAGTGGGGAATGATGACAGATCGCCATCAACTAGAATTGATCTCCGGTGGCAAGGGGATGACTAGACTAGATGACAGGAGGGGAGGAGTTTATATGGGCTACAAAGAAAGTAGCAGGAGCATCATTAAGGAAGGTAGATGTAGGGTCTACAATGGTCTAGTTAGCGCGATGGGGTTAGAGATGGATTCTGGCTCTGGGAGCTTGATGAACAAGAGGGCTAGAGGGAAGGGCATGGGGTGGGGGAGGACGGGTGAAGTCAGGAGTGGGGTTGATGCAATGCATTCCATTGGAGAAGAAGGATCGAAGACTTTGTAATGGCAACAAACATGAGGGAGGTTCTCAAAATGTAGTGGTTGCTCAAACCCTCTCGCTTGCTCATCCAAAATAAGAATTGATTTAGGCAACGCATTTTTTGCAGAGCTGTCAACACAAATGTGAGTAAATTCTAATCTCTCTATGCTGCCAGTAGTAGCATTCATGTATAGAGGTTGTCCAAAAACTAACCCAATATACATAAGGCACTCTGGGTTTCGAAAGTGGAAGGGAAGACCAAGCAGAGCTATCCAAAGGGGAATAGACTTGTGGTTGATTTCCTGAGCTACAACTGAGGATTCCATTATTTGAGAAATAGGGTTTTGTGCCAATGGACCAAGGGGCTCTTTCCAGGGCTCTTTTCCTAAATTTTTCATTAAAGAACTTGAAGATGAAAACATCACTGCTAAGGAGGTAAATATGCATCGCTCCTTAAGCCTTCCATTGCTTCGTGAGGGATGGTTGAACAATGTTGAGAGGGGGCTTTGCTCCAACAAAATGGCTGATAACATTGTTAGGGGGAGGCTTCTCCATGTCTGCTCAGATTGTTTATACTTATCAATCTATTTTGTTATGATAACATTTTAAATAGGGATTCATGAATTTCCCATAAATCATATCACAAATTTGATATGTCTTTCATTTTTGTAATCTATGTTCTAACTTATAGTTGGGATATTAATACACAATAATATAATATATGGACATGAAGAGGCCAAGGTTTTGTATCAACCAAAAGGTCATTTATTTGAAATGTAATATACAACCATAACATCAAGCTTTCTTCCTTTTTATTTTAATATTTCATGTAGCACCTTTGTCGGACCCAAATTATATTTTGGGTGAATCTTGTAATTCTAAATGCACCCTAAACTATATTTAATTACCAAAAGGAGTGGGGGGAAGAAAAAAAACCTCTATATGAAACAGAGATTACATAAAATTTAACATAAGTAAAAGTATATAACACTTTATGCATAAAGATGGGAAGGAAGTCTAGGGGTGAGGAGGACTTCCAATGGGAATTTTTTGGACAGTGTTATACTAGCAATGCCCTCAGTCATATCCACAGGCAAATTAGAGGGCGTTTGTATACTGAACCCATGAAGCAAGCGGGCAACCGTCATGCTGACAGTTTGGAGGGCAAATAATACTCCTGGGCAAGATCTTCTACCAGACCCAAATGGAATCAACTCAAAGTGTTTTCCACGTAAATCAACATCAACATGGCTTGTAAGGAATCTCTCTGGCTGAAATTCCAAAGGATTTGACCATATACGTGGGTCTCTATTTATCTTCCAAACATTCACGAAGACACGTGTACCTTGTGAGACTCTAAAGCCACTCGAAAAGGTGCAGTCTTCAATAGCTTCATGAGGAACTAAGAATGGTGCTGCAGGGTATAGGCGAAATGTTTCCTTGATTATCGCTTGGAGATACACTAGGTTAGCAATGTCTCTCTCTTCCACATTCCTATCCTTTCCAATTTGGGAATCCAACTCATCTTGAGCCTTTTGTAAGACTTCCTTGTGATTTAGTAATAAAGAAATAATCCATGAAAGGGATATCGAAGTGCTATCTGTTCCAGCTAAGATTAGATTCTGCAAAATACAAGTCAATTTACCAAAAATTAGGATCTTGAACACAATGGACCTTGCATGGCTAGTGTTACAAAATCAGGATCTAACATGATTGGGAGCCCTAAATCCAAGATTAGGAGTTGGCTCTGATATCATTACTTAGGATTTGGGTTTAAATTTAACCTTGAAAGCTAGTAGTTTAGTAGAGGGTTGCCCAAGAAATTATGTCTCGAATTTGTGATTGAAAATCCATGGACAATTGATAGATTAAACACAATAAAACTACATACCAGTGCGGTTGCCTTCACCACTGAATCATGATCATGGCCATGTAACTGAGAATCTTCTTCAAGAATTGAAAGCATCACATCAATTAAGTCTTTCTCATCCCCATTAGCCTTCCCAGATAATCTTTTCTGCCGATGTTCTTGAAGCCATCTCTCTGAAATCGCATCCATATCTTCAGCAGTCCTCTTCATGGCCCTCTTCCTGCCATCAAAATCTATCCATGATAGGAAACTGGGAAGCAAATCTGAAGCAACTGCAGCACCTGATAACTGAAAGAAATCATCAATTGTTTTCTGGATCCTCTTAAACTCTTCGCCATGCTCCGTGTCTGCAGCACTCAGATATCGTTTGCCAACAACCATCTTCAGGATCAAATTCAGTATCAGGTCTCGAAAGAATTCACTCATCTGTACCTTCACTTGATTTCCACTGTTCTTCACCCAAAGTCCATATAGATCCTTCATACAATTGTCAATCTCTGCATATCGGACATGCTTAAGGGATTCAAGCCTGCGGTTGGAGAGCAACTCAAGAACAACACACTTGCGTATCTCACGCCAGTAAGGTCCATAGGGTGCGAACCCAAACATTGCATAGCCGAAGGACATGTACTTGCCGGCCGCACTTCTTGGATGGTTTGCAAGGGGCAAATCATTGGTGGTGAAGCACTCCTTCGCCAACTCCCAGCTGCTGATGATGAGTGTTCGATGGACTCCTAATCGGAGAGTGAAGGCTGGTCCGTGCTTGTCAGCCATGTCTGCAAGTGTTCTGAAGAGGGGCTGAGGGACAGCTATTTTAACTAGGTGGCCGATTATAGGCCATGCTCCAGGTACTTCTGGAGCTTCCATGGCCTTACTCTTGTTAACATGATTACTTGCAAAATATCGATGGTAGATCAGAACTAGAACTAGTAGACCAACAATGGCTTGAAATTGGAGCAGCAGATCCATATTTGGCTTCAGCTTTAGAGATAGAGATTAAGAATTCTTTTATAAGAACCTCAACCCATTTCAATATACAGGGGCTGCAAGAATCGACTTTTTCTGCGAATATGAAATATCATTGCATTTGGTTGACTTTCTTACCCCATTATAAATGTTGTAGGTGAGGAACAAACCAGACCGCAATTTATTTTATTAGGTAGTGGTTGAGGTTTTTTGACCAGGAATTGAGTTCTATTTCATGCTCTTCAATTTCTTTTTACCATATTGACCTCGGATTACTGTTTCTGTAGAGGCGTAACATGTGACAATTTGGCCTTCAATGTCATTGCACTGTAAGTCTTCTAGTTTTATTCAAAGAAGATAGCATTAGGTGTTAGAATAAATCTAGTCAAGATCACATAGATTGATCAAAAATAATTTAAAATAATTTGAATCATACAATAATGATACAATATGATGAAACATAACTTTGGGATCCATTGGAGACGAAATGTAGCGAAATATTTTCTTAGTCTCCCACTAAGAATGAACCTATAGTTGATCATATGATCAACTTGATACTAAATATTCTCCTCTAGACTCATTTCTATTCGCTAGCTCAATTAAACAACTTCTCTGAACTGACACTTTATTTGCAGAGAATAATGTGATGCCTTAGGATTTAGATGAGGGAACTAGCATCGTTTATATAGACAAGCTCATTTGATCATTCATTAAAGTCTAACGGTCCCTATTAGCCCACATTAACCTGTCCATATCAGAGTCTAGTAGCCATAAATTATCCATATCAAATCAAAATAAGGAAACCAAAGAGTATAACACAATCAATGAAGTCCACCTTATGTGAAATATGATATTAGTATTCTAACATTCTCCCACTTGGGCTTATATTGATTATAACACAGTCGATCAAGACTAAAACTCTCTTTATTTCTTAAGAAAATAGTTGGATGATATGTTGAAAACATTTTGACAATTATGTGTACAACTTTATATTGATCTGAAGATAATAATTAAACTCAATCCATTCACATAGAGCTTTAAATATCAAATCATAGCAGTAACTACATTTTTTAAGCGACACTAGACCATCCATGATCACAAATACTCTTAACTCTACTAAAAGTGGATGCAATATAGTATTGTGACAACTAATGACACTTTATAAAAAATCATCATGTGTTATTTTGTTGTTAATCAAAAACTCTTATTTTATGTGACACAAACCATGAGAGTATATTTTATGGTTCCCACAAATCTGTGACTCAATGCCAGGAGAATGTCACTTTATGGTTTTCGCAGTGTGACTCAATACCACAAAATAATGTACTTTATGGTTCCCACGAACCTGTGATTCAATGTCACTAAAAATATACTTTATGGTTCCTATGAATCTGTGACTCAATGCCATGAGAGAATGTACTTTATGGTTCCTATGAACATGTATGTCATCTTTATAACTCAAGTTTAACTTTATATATTACATGACATACCTCAAGGCTAATACATATATGCCCTAGAGAATGTAAATTTATGGTTCCCATGAATCTGTATGTCATTATTTATAACTAGAGTTTAACTATGTGTTACATAACTATTATAGACATAATGATCCAAACCCTTGAACCGGAGCAAACCACTTGAGTCAAAAAAAATGGCCCAAGCTTGGTCCAAGGAAAATCCCCTGATGGGTCTCAGTCATGACGCTTCTCAGAGCATATGTCAGCTGAGAAGTCAAAAATCATGCATCACGATAGCACACAACTATCATCAAATGACTTTTCGGCGGAAATAGTGCTGGCAGAAGATATGGCGCATCCTCGCCCAAATGTCAAATCTTAGCATTTAATTCAGCATTGAATGCACTGAGTCTCAAGACCAAGAAGCTTCTCATTCGTTCCAAGCCTGCCTCGAGTACTGCGTACCACCATTTTGTCCCGTCAACTAAGGAACAATGTTACATCAAGATCAACTTAACACTAATCACTTGATTTGCATGTGGGATGACCAGCTGTCTTGGGAACCATGCGTATCAATTTTTTGTGCTAGCCTTGCCTAGAAGCCATCTCTACCATTCACCTAAGTCTTCCTGATCGTAGGGCCATGAGGAATTAACCACCATTTTAGGTATAAACCAGTTGCATAAATAATTGATGGACGCACAGGTAAAGTGGCCACACGGACTTCAATTCTCTAGCTATTACTCTCCAGCATTTACTTCTGAAAAGCATTCCTTCCTTCGTTCCCTTGAGCATTTATTCCTCAAGAGAAGTCTCTGGTTCTCTTACCTGAACTAACTTAATCATTGGAGGTGGCTTTCCATCCCCAAAGGCAGCCCACTCTCACCTTTGTTTTGGTCTCAGGAACCAGGATCGGATCAAGAGCAAACCAAGGAGCTAAGAGCACATTTTCACTACAACAAATAACATACCTCAAAGCTAATACATATATGCTCCAGCTTTAGCTTAAGGTTAACACATACCTTAAAAATTGCATAATATGCAACATGAGAATAATAACACCTATGTGTACCAAAGAATTTCATTGAATTCAAACAACAAATTATCAGTGCATATACAAATAAAATATCAAAAAACAAGTACAGATGGAAAAACCTTATTACACAATAAAGCAAAATCTTAGCTTCTAAGAAAGTAGAATGCTTGAAATATTTTTCTTTCACAAGTCTTTCCCACAAGGAAAAAGGGGGTTGAGTAGTCAGTGTCTTTCAAGATAGAAATGTGAGGTTTAAAAAATGAAGGTCTTTTATATTAGGGCCACCTTCCTTTTTTGGGGTGCACAGGGTGGACCAATATGGAGAATGGACTCATTGCTTATTTCCTAATGCCAAGAAAAATTGTCTAGGTAGCTTTCCTACTTCATTCAAAATTGAGCTTGGCAACTTCAAGCAAGAAATTAAACATGTAGGCGTGGCTTGAATGGTAGACCGAATCAAAACAGTTTTACCTGCTTCTGTAAGTAACTGGGATCTCCAACCCTGTAACCTTGAGTTGACTCTTTGGATCAACGAAGAGCAATGCATTTTCTTCAATTTTCCTGGAATTAGTGGGATGCCGAGATAAATATCCAAATCAATTGCTGGAGTGATATTGAATTGGGAAGCAAGGATTCGCTTGATGGAGGCAAACATAGTGGGACTAATGAGCCCTCGTTTTTTGAATATTTAATTTTTGACCAAGGAAGGAACAATATTGCTATAAGATGGAGTGAAACTTATTAGCTTCTTGTGTTGTGGCGTATACAAATAATATCATGTCAACGGCAAAAGCTAAATGGGAACTTTTCTCCCCCTCTAAAAGACATATACCTTGTAATCTTCATGTTTACATTGTTGGATCTAAGTGTGAAGTGAGTACCTCAGCACAAAGAACAAAAATGTATGAAGATAAGAGATCTCCTTGTTGACTCCAAGGTGGAATGCATGTAAACTTAAAGAAACTAACTATGGTGCTTTGAATCCTCTTGATCTCTTCGTTGTCCTTGGGAAGGACTCCACTGGAGTATCGTTTACCAGTGACCACCGAAGGGTGATGATTCGACAAATTAGTGACTGGGGCATTTCTCCCTCCCAATGTGCAAGAGCACGACAGATTCGGCAGTCTCTATCAGTGAGAATGGCCATTACATTACCGATAAACCTTTCATATCAATGTTGCAAATGGTTGGATTGCCGGTTTCAAAATTTTTCATTTACTGATCATTTGAATACATGAAAACCATAGTTTTCCCTATTCCATATCCAACAGAAAATACTAATAAGAAAGAGAAGTAATGTGTGCACAATTTCAAGCTTCAACAATTAGGTTGGACTCACTAGGGTATCATGCCTGACTACAAAAACCTAAATCCATGATACCCGCAAACCAACCTCTCCTCTCCTTGCTTCTGTTATAAGCTGTAACCAAGAGCAGTGTTGTTCTGCCTTCAACCTTCATTTGGGTTATATTTGGATAATAGCATCATGTAAAATGAATAGCAGAGACTATCAATTGCATAGACTGGACACACAGACACCCATCCCCACAAGAGAAACTTTCATGGCCAAATATTGCTGGTTGTAAGTACTAGAAAAGAAAACCCCATGACACCAATAACGATGAGGGTAATGGTTTCATACACTGAATGACATGATCAAATAAGGAGAGTGCAGTGCCAAACTATGACAATGCTAGAATTCAAGAGGGTGGGGATAGGTCCATATGCTATTGGCATGGGAGTCCTCCTAAAAGAGCACAACTGATAGATGCTTAATCCACTAGAGCAAAACTGCATTTCTCGAAAGCAATAATCACAATCCCTTTTGAGTGAGATATCACAAACTCAAACTGCAGCAAGAAAAGCATTTACGATGATCACCTGTTTATAACTTAATAATGGAACTTGCCAAAACGCCCATCACTAAAACAAGGATTGGGAGATACTATCCTGTGATGATAATTGCTGGTTGGGCCAACGTACATGTAGTTTCACAGAAGTGAACTTGGCATTAGGAGATAAAGATAATGCATCGAGCGGTAAGCAACGAGACATTGCAACTACATCCGATAAGCTGACCATGAACATATGGATCCAACACATTAATCTGGATTGTCAGTACAAAGTGTTGTTAGTGGGTTTAAAAATAAAGTTCAGTAAATTAGGATTTAGTCTCATAGATTAACTTCAAGCAGACTCGATTATGTTTATGCAGTGAAGGAAAAATAACACACAAAAAGGAATTCTACAAGAGGCACACCTATCTTGAAGTATGAGTTAAAATAGCTTCCACTCTGTCTAGAGATGCTTGCAAACTTCCAGAGTTCAAGTTAAAGATTGGCTCCCCCGTGCCCAGGGCCCTGTTAGATAAAAGATTTCAATAATATTAAACCAAAATACAAACATGAACCCAATGGAAGATATAAAATTGCGTGATCATACAGTGGTGTAAAATGTAATGGTGAACCTCCATCAAAAAGACTAAGAAATACTTGGGTGGTCCCTACATTTGTCAGCAATCTGCACATCAGTTGTCAAGGCGACAAAGCCAGACAAGGCAATAGAAGGCAACAAAAACCAACACAAGGTGACACCAGGTCACCTGACAACTATGCTCCACATTACCCAATTTAAATTAGACTTCACTGCGATGTTGCCAAATATAGCCAGGGAAAACTCCTCCAAGCTAATCCAACAAAACTAAATCAAATCAGTTGTGCACATCATCATCCCTTAATCAGGAAATGCTAGCCAAGCCATCATCCTTGTATGAATTGGTCTCCAATGGTTGGCTATGATCCCACGCATCAAAGGATGCTCACTCAAGCAGCATCAGCTTAATTAAATCAGTAAGCAGTCCTTCAAACTAATAATCAGCTCTTTGGTACAGCTAGGGGAGAGATTTTGGGCTCATACAAGTTCCAAAGTTGAAGAAAATAATTTTTTACCAGCAACATGAAAAAACACAAGATTATAAATACAATGGCTTGACTAGCATCTGACAAGTAATTCAGATGCTTTTGTTTCAAGATCTGAGTCATTCATGGGGCTCTATTGTTTTAAACAACTCACTTTAGCTACAATATGGCCTTATCTTTCAGTATAACCTGCGTCAAATATAATCATGTGGTTCACCTTACAGACATATAGCTTGCCCAGCAATCTTGGTTCACCATCTCATGGGTCACACAGGGACCAAGAAATTCTCCAAATTACCTCCAGCATGGTCATTTCACCCGTCATGTTGGCCGTTATTCTTAAAAGATGATTTGATCAACAGCCTTTAATTGAGTATTTCTAACTAAATGTGGAGAATATCAATTAACTTACCCCTGAACCTCTGGAAGGACATACTCTGCCCTCCAACCCAACCGAAAATCCACCCCTGGGCACAATCCAATAGATGTCTTGTTTCGTATCCGAGAAACACCATCTCCCCCAAAACATGAAGAAAGTTTCCATTTCCACCCAGTGGCATGCATTGAGAAACTATGACCTATACCCACCTGCATAATTCAGAAAAAGAAAAATAAACAAATGTTGTTCTACAGATACAAGGATTTAACAGGTTCATATTTCACTGAGTATATGCATGTCAGCATGTGTTCCTGGAATTGTTCCCAAAGTTAATTGAACCGGGACATGATTGTGTCATACAAAAGGTACTAATTGCCACACAAGCATCTTCACATACTCAATATGCTCAGTGTTCAGCAGTTTATTTAGCATATGAAGCATTCAAAAATTGGATAAACTCATATGCATCAAATCATACATCCGATGTGAGAAAAAATACAAAAAAAAGGACACACATAACAAGGGAGCTGTTGATGTAGATTAGATTCTGACATGTCAAGTTTTCTGGCAAAGACCATGAAAAGACCCGCACATGGTCTAACAAAGACAAGGGAAAGGAAGAGTAGATATATTAACCATCTTAGATGTATTAAACTCAATAAAGTATTAATGAGTAAGGAAAAGTAGAGAAATTAACCATGTTAGATGTATTAAACTCACTAAAGTATTAATGAGTAATGAGAATATTGAAGTGCAACTGAAAATTTTCTACAATTTACAGAATAAAACCATACAAGTAATGTATTTACAAGGTTGCAACAACAATAACCAACCTTATTCCAACTAAATCAGATCTGCAACATGAGTCAAAAGAGGTTGCAATAACCATAAAAGAAAATTTAGGTAAAACATTTATGTTGCATTTGGCTTTTGTAATTCTGAAGTACATGGTATATTAAGAACATGACTCTGAGAATGATATTCTCGAGAACCAGGTCAAAACTGTTTGGATTTTAATCCTGTCAAATGGTTCTTCCAAGGAAGACTTATTGATAGGATTTGAAAAAGGTTCACATAGGAAGCAATCTCATGAATTTATTTTCCCAATTTTGGTTTTTTTAGTTTATTTTTCTAATAATTTTTCATTAATTTTCCCAATTTTGGTTTTTAATTCCAATTTCGATATTTTAAAGTTAGTTTTCTAGTTTTGGTTTTTAACTTATACTTTCTAATTTGGTTTTAAAATTAATTCCAATTTCATTAGTTTTAATCTCAGTATTTTTTTTATAATTTATTTTCGGTTCTTTAGTTTGTTTTTCTAATTAATTTTCCAAATTTGATTTTTATTGTATCTTTCAAAAATTTTAATTCATTTTGCTGCACCATTTTGGTTTGCAAAGTGTACAAACGGAAGAAAGGGTAGGAATCAATATGCTGCACCATTGCAGCAAGCAACCAATTCACAGAACAGCAGCAAGGTCTGCTTGAATGGGAGTGATGCAAACTGAATCCAGGACCACCCAAAGAGGGCCCAGGAGGTTACCAGTACCCTGCGACCCTACTAGCAACCCAGAGAATTTCGGCTAGCATGGGGGCATTCAGATCCTGTTAGGAGTTTAGATCTACTTTTATTTTTTAATTTGAATCCTTGGTTGTTAAGTTATGAACGAGACTTAACCTACTTAGGAATACTAATTGGAGAAGGATTCCTTTTGTTGGATCTAGTATGTTAGTATACCTAGTTCTGTTTTTGAATTTGGTTTTGTTTTGGTCAAGTTATTGAAAAGCCCTAGCTAAGTTAGGATTCCCCTAATAATAGTCCACTTCCTAAAAGGATTCCATATCTACTTTTATTTTTCAATTTTGATCATCCTAGTGTAAGTTATGATAGAGTCCTTGTATGAGTGCGAGTTTTATTCCAAGTAGGACGTCCTACTTTGATTTGTTTTCTAAAGTTAGGTCATATTGTGAGTTCCTTCTGAAAGGCTATAAATAAGCATCTCTATATTGTAAAAGGCAGATCATGATTAATGAATAAAAATGAGACTTCAAGGAGCACGAAGTTGGAGTTGTGGGTTCCCCAGAGGGGGACTTAGGGCAACTGTTTGAAGGAGTTTTTCTGCAAAATTATAGAATTCCAGCTTTCATCATCTCCCGTCAGTATATTAAACCCAAACCCAAACCCCAGCCATCCTTCTTCCTTCTCTCGCATCCACAAGCTTTCTCCCCATCCCCTCCGCTCAGCACTAAAACCTTAATCCCTCCCTTCCCCAACTCAAGTTAATAATTTCAGCGCGCGCACACACACACACCCTCTTTCTCTTTCTTCCTTTTCCTTCCTCTGTCCTTGCAGCAACTTCTGGAAATTTCAGAATCTTTAAAACTGGATTTACCTAACCTAAAACCTAGGTTTCCCTTAGCCAATGTCCTACCCCTCTAGGGTGTAGAGTCTGTAGACACCCCCACTATACTGTACCTTCGACCTAAAGTTACAGCATTCCCTTCCCCTCAAAACCCTAAAAAATTTGCAATTCTTCTTATTTTCTAGAAAACCCTAAACCCTAAGAACTTTCAAACCCTAAATCTCCTTAACCATTCAAACAAACCCCAGGCCCTTTAGATTAACTTCACTCAACCCTAAAAGACACTTGACCCTAACCCTAACCCAAACCCCAATTCAGACCCAAAAACTCCAATTCCCAAAACCCTCAAACTGAAAGTCAATACTGAAATTTAAGTTAGAGCAAGGTTTCTGACTTGGCAATCTAAACAGTAGCCAAACCTAACCCTACCCTTTCCAGCCTAATTCCCTAACCTGGTATTACAAACCCTAGAAGGCTGCTGATTCACTTGAAGAGGATACTGACGGTGAAGCTAGCTCTGCGGCTTTCATCAACCAATTAAACCCTGGATCCTGGTTCACATCAAGAAGTATCAGCAGCAGCAAATACCCAGTAGTTTATGGCTTGAAGAATCAATAACAACCTCCAGATTCTGTTCACAGTAGCAGCTTCAAAGTACAGAGCCAAGGGTGGTTCAAACAAGAGAACAAAGGAGAAGAAAATGGAAGGTTGGTAAAGATGGAGTTAGCCTCAACAGCATCCCAAACCTTCTCATCCCTCACTATGGATAAGAAAAAAGGATACTCAAAGCCAAAGCTCTTTCATTGACCATCAAAATCATGGGAAGCACTTTTAAAGGTTAGAAACCAACTTTGCTGAGAATTAAATAATGATTCTCTCATTGCTAAAATAGAAACACCTTTATTTTAAATAGGACTCAATAGAAATATAAACTAAATAAGATCTTCAGCTCCTAAAAGGTGCAGTGGATTTTTTGCATGTGGAGCCCACCAGAGATGCAATTCAACCAGCAAGAATACTTCATCTCAAGTTCCAAAAAAAATTTCAGCTGAGAATGACTAGTATAGCCCACTATAATCTGGATTTGAAGACCCAACAGCTCCCAGCCACTTTTTTTTTGGGCCAAGACACGCACAACTTTTAATTGCTTAATGGTTGTCTTTATGGCCCAAGGGAGTTGGCACACTGACTAGAAAGCTGAACCACCCCGGGTTTTATGAGCTCCTCTAACATATTGCTTGCCAAACATCCTTGCACATACATCAAAAGGACTCCAAATCAAGGTTTAAAGTATCGATCTGTATCATATCAAATCAACCGACACGTATTGGTATCGCAAGCCTGCAATACAATACAGGCCGATACGTATCGAAACTTTTGCTTTCCAAATCGTCTCTCGCATCTCTCAACGTATCAGCCGATACAATGCGATACACAATGATAAATACCTATAAGTATTGATCCAGCTTAAAAGAGGGAAAAAGGCTGGTCTTGTGACGAGTTGCAGAGGCAAAAATGAGTTGCAGTTCTTGTGTTTCTTACTATTTGTGCAGATAGTATGATGTATCCAGCCCCCAGGCAGCCCCAAAAAAGCCTAGAAGGGGCCAAGGCCCATCTAAACAGGGCCCAAACAAGGGGGCTGAAACTGACCAAAGGGGCAAATTGGTCATTTTCACCCCTTAATTCGAGGAGGCTAGGTCAGAATTATTTCTGAAGTTTTTAATTCTGTTTTTAACTTTTAATTTGAGTCTTAGTGAGTAACTCTGTCTTGTTTCCTTTTTAAGAGTCATTGAGTCCTAAATTTTAGGCACTAGTCAATTAGCTTCAGATTGCTTGGCAACCAAGTTTACCTTTTTGAGTCTTGAGTCTTTTGTTTAGGCTATAAATAGCCTCTTTTGCATTGTAAATTTCAGAGTTGATTGATGGAATGAAATAGAGTAAGAAATTTTCAACTTGGAAGTCGTGGCCCTCGTGGGATCCCTAGGAGGGTGACCTGCGGCTGGGTAGAAAGTGTCTTCTACAATTCTGATTATCTCCTCCTTCATCTTCAAGCTTCTACGAATTCAAGTTCTTTTCTGCAACTCCTGTAACAGCAGCCCACTTCAAGTAATAGTTACAGAACTTAGGAACAACCCTAATCTCATCGCAGACAGTTCCAGTCCCTTCCCCTTTAGTTTTCTGAAAATTCCAACCCTTTCCCAAACCCTAGAAACCATTAACCATCTCCTTTCTGCTTCCCACGTTTTCAGTCTTAACCCAGTTAGGAAACCTCACTTTCCCAGCCCCAAAACCCTCCTATCTACCCCTGTTAGAATCACCCAAGCCTGCTGAAGAAAAATCTAACCTTAGTTTCACCATAACAGCCCTAGATTATGGTTTTCAGAATTTCTGCACTTCATCTTCTTTGCTGAGAAGTTGCAGAAATTTCAAATTTCTAGATGACTCTAAAACTTCCCAATTCCCATCCCTTTCTTCTTAAATCAATTCTGAACAGCAGAAAACCATCAAACAGTCCTTAATAGCCACAGAACCAGCAAACCCTAATCCATTTCCCAGCCCAACCAAAACCCTAGATTGACCTAGAACTCAAAACTTGAATCCTGAATTTTCAAATCCCTTAAGTTTCAGACCTAGTTTGGCACTCCAGCAGCCTTGGAGACCCCCTTAAACCCTAGCCGAAACTTCAAAGACTCCTAACTTAATTAGAAGATCCTGAAGGTAACCCAAAACCTGGGATTACATCATAGTAGGCCAACTCGCCCATTGACACTAAATCTTGTACATGGGGAGAAATTTTCTGGATTTGCACACCCCCAAAACTTAGGGGAACTAAATGTCCAGACTGAAGAATGTGTTATGTCTAAGAGACTAAGACTACAATAGGGATGGTCTTCGGTGCACAGGTCTGGAAAAAAAGGATCCATTCTCGCAATATGTATTAGTCCACGCCTAGTCATCCTACATTAAGCGATGTTTGATTGCTGTAAATGGATCAATGATGTAATTTGTCTTGTATTTCAAGACCCCTTTTTGGTAATATAAAAATTGGTGGAGATTGGGAGCCCTATTCAAATTTGTAGGACAGAAGTAAAAAAGAACAATCTCAATCAAATGTGGAAGCCAGTTTTCTCGTAGTTGGAAGCGTGAATTGCCTTCTCATGTTCCTTTTTTTCTTTTATCTCTTGCTCTTTACTCATCTCTCGCAGCTCCATTTTTCTTTTGCTAATTTCTATTTATGTTTTGCCTTAACTTCTGTTCTCTTAAACCCTGAGCTGTTCATTTCTGTTCTCTTAAACCCTGAGCTGTTTGATGAACAAATCTCCAAATATCACTCTGCTGTCTTTTTCAATCCATTCGGTGGCATATCATGTTTCAATCCATTATGTTAATTACCCCGTGTAATTATACTACTGATAACACACATTCATCTGAGAGAACAGCTGGCAAACCCCTTAGGCCTTGGACATACACTAGAAGATGTGTTTGACACCAATTTGAGTAAAGATGTGAGGTGAAACCCTGAATCTTTGAAGGCATGAACTGCTTCAGGGCAATCTGCAAGCCATATGACTAGTAGTTGCAAGATAATGGGTTGGAAATTTGAGCCTTTCAATTGAAAGATGACTTTTTGTTCACATGGCCATTTTCCTTTTTACTCAAGAGAGAATCTTCTGTTTGTTATTCAAATGGGATTATTGTCATATATATTTTGATCATTTCTATTCTATTATACACCCATCGATACTATCTTCGATACGAACCAAAAAGCCTCTTAAATCACCCAACTGATACATTACCGATACGCTATATTTTAAACCTCACTCCCAATCACCCTAAAGACTCAGAAAAATAAATAAACTCAGAACAGAATACCATCCAGCAAATTAAGCATCCTAATCTGACTCAAACACTTGATTTGACTACTAATCTTGTGTACTAACAATATCTAGACTTCATGAACTTACATATTAGGCCTATTACATCAATAAACCTAAAGTAAGAAGCCTAGCCAAGCATACCCAAAACAAAGCATTTCGAGGCATAATTATCCTCAATTGGACAATATTAACAGGATCAGATTGAAGCAATTTAAAACAATACCAGTTTCTGCTAAGCTTCAACAAAAATTAAGTGGTTCTCAAAAATTTGCCACCAAATTAGAATCATCAATTCAGTATCATCACAATGCAAAACCCTCATCTCCATAAGCAAAATAAGTTCCCACACCAATCTATATATGGTTTGTACATGTCAATTCGATAAATTCCTGAGGCAGTTCCTAAGAAATTCTGAGATCTTTGAAAGCCACTGCAAAATAATACAGATCTAAATGGTTTAAACCCCCAATACAATTCACAGAAGAAAGGCCTATGCATGGCTTAACTTAAGCATGAAAGACAAAGATGAGGATCAGGAAAAAGGCATCAAACCTGAAGATTGAGAAATTTGGTAACAGGAATCTTCTTTGAAAGAACTCGTACATCATGATGTATTGGCTGATATACAAACTTCCACCTCCGATCTGGGTCTAAAGGCTTTAACACCAATTTCGTCTGAAACTCATTCAGTGGAACATTGTAGAACTACACCAGGGTGTTGGAAATCAAGAATCCCACATGAAGGAAAACATTTGACACAGTTTAATTCAAATAATATGCAGATACCCATTTAATGTTAAAACTGGAATACACTCAATACAAATAGCACAAACTTATGCTCCCTGAAGTATACAGAACCGACCAATAAACCTCAATCAAAGCTCAAAAATGAAAATGCTTTCATTTAGAACAAGAAATATTAACTAACGCTTGCTCAGGTACCGAAACCAACCAAGTGATCACTGCATCAACTAACTTCCCTCAAAACATATATATGAAAGACGGAGCTCAGTCACCTTAGTCCCATCTTCAAAGGGAGACATTTTCACACATTTCAGTAGGACAACAATACTCCATGGTGAACCATTTTAGAGGTTTGGGAATCAATGAACCACTTAAAGATGGTAGACTATGCTGTTCTGATTGAACACTCAAAATAGGATCCGAACAGTCAAAATAGGACCATATAATTGACATGCGAACATGACAAGAGACTAGATTCAACATATTCTAATTTCTAAGGCTGATTCAACAGCTAGCTCTTACCACAATCATTCAATCACAGAGCTATAGCATCATGAGATGTTTCAGTTATATAGAATTATTAACATGACCAAGCTATGGAAGAAAGTTTCCCCTTCTTTATATTAAGTGGCTTCGTGAAAGAAAATTGCTGATAGAAAGAAAGACAATAAGACCATAAGATGTTTATGTTCCTCTGAAGTCCGAACATGAGGTGTAATAGCCTCAGCTTACCTAGTAGGTAATCTACTCACCCCAAACAAACCCAACCACTGCAATTGACTTGCAAGAAGACAAATTGTCTGAAACCATGTATTATTCAGGATAAAACACAAATAATGCATGGAGGGAACAATAATAAGCTACACATAGTAAGTTTTCTTTCTTAAGTGACATTTATATTAAAAGAGAAAATCAAAACAAAGAAGGCATCATCTTGAACCCCTGTACAAGAGGGGTCAGGAGAATCCAGACAAGGAGGCTATTCTCCCCTAGCCAGTACCCCAAATAGGAAAATAAGCCGAATTACAATCTGTAATAAAAATGTGCTGCCCACCCCTTTGAATCAAATCAACTAGCTCCTTAAGGAACTGTAAAGGATTAGACTTAGGTTCTTTCATCTTTCGAACTAAAGGATAAAGAGGCACAGGCCTATAGAACTTTAAAAGGGTGGTCGGGAGACAAGATACACCAGCTCCACATAAGAACCATTAGCACAAATCACAGTAAACCGGTTTACTGTGCCATGAACCCCACCATGACTCGCCTAAGGGACACGTTCCAGACTAAGTCAGTCCACCGCAGCTTAGAACATCGCACTATTGGACCACTCCAACTAGAACTACAGACAAACAGCCCACAGTCGGCTACATTGGTTCTTCTTCTTTTTTCTTTTCCTTCTTCTTTTTGTCTTCTTTTTTATCTGTTTATTTGTTTATTTACTGATAACTTTTGTCTATTAGTATTATGAGCTTTACCATTAAAGTATGGAGTAATTTACTACTCTAGAACATCTTGAATTACTTCCAGACTTCCAGTATCGCAAATTCCACTATTTTTAACAAATGCAGGTTTTATTTAGTTTTTAGGATTGCTTTTAATTTGCTATTGTATTTCAATGTTCAGTCAAATTGAGGAAGACCTCTAACCAAGGCGTTCATTGAATAAATTAACTTGAAGCCAAAGTTACAGCAGGAACCAGAAAGAAATTTATCCTATTGCAATCCAAAGAACAATTAGAACTAGAAAAGCATATAAGAAAGGGCCTGGAGAAGTTGGCTAGTGCATATCATAACCGAGATATGCATGATTTATTAAGAATAAGTCCAGGGTTGGGTTCTACAAGTTGAGCCTTTAAATCCCATGGCTTTAAATCCATGGGCTTTAATTAGAAGGCCACTTTTATAGAACTAAGCACTAAGTTAAGGTTGCATACAGGATTGGCTAATTTATTTCTAGTATGTGCTCAAGTTGTTTTGGGTTAGTTCAACGAAACAGCTTGTATGTGTCCGGTCTAACTCATACGTAAGTGTTCTAGTGGGATAGATTGGGATTCTACAAGTTCAGTCCTCTAAAGTCAGTTTCAATTGTTATTTCACTTTCCTATTCAGCTAAGGATACCTTATAAATTAAGGAATGGGTTAGGCTTTTCCTTTTTCACTAAACGAGTCTATTTTTTAAGATTTCTAAATAAGTGATGCAAATCCAGCACCAAATTGGCCTATTTCCCTTTGAAATCAACCTATGGTTGATAAATATAAGTGGTGGGCCTTTGTTTAAAATGTTTGGGTGGTCATAGGCCTATTAAGTGGGCTCAAAATATAGCAAATAGGCCAAGTACAAAAATAGGTTACTTTATTACTCTAATTGGTCTAATTATGTAAATTTTGTCCAACTTAGGTTACAAGACAGAATAGTCTTTTCCTATGTGTTATTCAGTTTTAAGAGTTAAATCAGTTAGTTTCTATTTTCCTAGTTTAAGTCAGTTTCTAAGTCCTAATTACGCAAAGACTTCTGATGTAAGGCTACAAATAGCCCCCCAGAATAGACTACAGTTGATTAATAGATTTTTTTTTCCTTCAAGCCTTGAGTGCTTTTACATGTGTTGCTACTGCAAATCTGCAACTATTAGTTTATATCAACTTTGGTCAGAGAAGGTCCCAGAGTTAAGTATTCCATAAAGTTTCTTGGTGAAGTTGAGCCAAATCCTTGCTAGGCTGAATAGACAGCCTTCAAGAAGCCAAACCATTCAATCAAAAGCATCTATAAGGCTCCCAACCAGGTACCTAGCAACCTACACTGATTCCCCTTGTCCCACACTGTGGGTACATCCCCCCAACTCTAGAAACCTCAGACCCAGTTCGACTCCATTTTGACCATCCAATTTCAAGATATAAGCCCTCAAATCTTCTAATCTAACCACTCAACCCAACCAAGCTTGGGGAATAGTATGTTTATATTACTCCCTACATACCCTCCAAGTTTTAGCCCATTGACACCTATAGCTCCAGGTTTTGCATCTCACTGAATTTATCCCATATCTTCCATGGATGGGTTAAGAATCCTCGATACCCTAAATATCATTTAAGAGCGTAATGATTTAAACCACAAAGCCCTAATTTAACTTTTTTCCCCTAAAATCAAACCTATCCATCCCATATGAGTTGGTACTCTTTAAGATCTGGGAAGGACTAGCCCTCATTCAATTAGGGTTACTTCTAACGAAGAGTTGGAAACAGTTTTGATTAATGAACAGCCCTTCTGTGTTGGACAAATAGAAGGAACCAGTGTTTAAACAGACTGGCACCTTGTGATGGGACCATGGGAAGTGCAGATGAATCATGAAGGAATTAGTGTTAGACCCAATTGAAAACTTGTGGTGGCAAGCCCTGGTGGTTCATTTGAAGGAATTAGTGTCAAATCAAATTAACTCCGCCAATGTTTTGGTGTCGGTCCCAAGCCCGAGTAAAGGAGGAGGGTTGGTGCGTCAAGTCGGTAGCCGGCATCGGAAAAAATCTAGCCAAACCATTTTCATGGATTCGACCTTATATGATAAAAGCTATGCTAAAGCGTTCCCCGACAACAGAAGCGACGCGCTACTCTATGGCCCGGGTGTAGTGATAAATGGGAAAAGGATTAGCTAGGGCGTCCCCTGTAAGCAACGTGTTGCATCAGCGCCCGAATGCAGTAATAAGTAGGCAAGGTTTCCCATGCCGTGGACGAGTGCAGGTAAAGAAGCTAGTCCAAAAACGTAGGATTATATTGGCATCTTGGAACATAGGATCTTTAACAAGTAAGAGCTTAGAATTGACAGATGTTATGAGGAAAAGAAGGATTAATATAGCTTGCACTCAAGAGACTAGATGGAAGGGTAAAAAAGCTAAAGAGTTGGATGACTTTAAACTTTGGTATACTGGGGATAAAACAAATAAAAATGGAGTAGGTATAATAGTTGATAAAGACTTTTAAAAATGTGGTGGATGTTAAAGAGTGGGTGATAGGATTATTGCTATCAAGCTTGTAATGGAGAAAGAGTTCGTAAATATAATTTGTGCATATGCACCTCAAGTAAGATTGGATGAAAGTCTAAAGCTAGAATTTTGGAAAAATATGGATGGATTAATGCAAAGAATTCGTCAAAGAGAAAAGATTATCATAGGAGGTGATCTAAATGGACATATTGGAAAAGATCAAAGAGGCTATGAGAGTGTACATGGAGGATATGGTTTTGGAGAGAGGAATGAAGAAGGGATTTCAATTTTGGATTTTGCTATTGCTTTTGATTTATCAATTATAAATACTTACTTCAAAAAGAGAGATGAGCATTTAATTACCTTCAAAAGTGGACATTATAGAAGCCAAATAGATTTCTTCCTAACTAGAAGGACTGATAGATTGTTGTGCAAGGATTGTTAGGTGATACCGGGGGAAAGCTTAACTGCACAATATAGACTTGTGGTCTTAGATATGTGCTTAACCCCAAAAACTCATAAAAGGTCCAAGGTTAACTATCTCAGGATAAGATGGTGGAACTTGAAATGAGAGTGCTCGAAATCCTTCTTTAATGAAGTAGTCAAACAAGGAAAGTGGGATTTTAAGGGGGATACTAATGCGATGTGAAATGAGATGGCTATGTGTATTAAGAAGGTGGCTAAAGATGTCCTAGGTAAATCAAAAGGAAACCTCCATTCTTATAGAGAGACTTGGTGGTGGGATAGTGAGGTTCAAGCTGCCATTAAGAATAAGAAAGCTAGTTTTAAGACATAGCAAAGAACTAAGGATGTTGAGGATCTTCAAAGGTATAGGTTGGATAGAAATGAAGCTAAGAAAATTGCAGGAAAAGCAAGGGAAAAGACGTATGAAAAGTTATACATTAAGTTGGGCATGAAGGAAGGGGAAAAATCTATTTATAAGATAACTAAGATGAGGGATAGGAAGAGTAGAGATCTTGACCGTGTTAAATGTATTAAAAATGGAGATGGTAAAGTATTAGTATGTGATGAGGACATAAAAAAAAGATGGGAAATCTATTTCTCTAGTCTACTAAATGACCATACTTCAAGCACTTATGATTCGGAAGATCATACCTTTCACCAAGGCACCAATTTTCAAACTTATATACGTAGAATTTCAATGTCCAAAATAAAAGAAGTACTAAGGAGGATGAAACTCGGCAAGACACAAGGTCCTGATGAAATCCCAATAGAAGTATGGAAGAGCTTAGGAACCCATGGACTAGTTTGGTTGATTAAGTAGTTTAATAAGATTATGAGCACAGGAAAAATGCCAGATGAATGGAGGATGATGTTTCCCAAAGAATTAAAATAGGGTGAATGAAGTAGAGAGGTGCGTCCAGAGTCTTGTGTGATCGGCGTATTCCATTAAAGCTTAAGGAAAATTTTATAGGACCATTGTTTGACCAGCTAAGATGTACGGTGCAGAGTGTTGGGCTATTAAAAAGAATCATATAGATAAACTCAGTGTGGCAGAAATGAGGATGCTAAGATGGATGATTGGCCAGCTAGGATGGATAAGATAAGAAATTATCATATTAGAGTTGGTTTGGGAGTTGTTCCTATAAGTGATAAACTTCGAGAAAGTCGTTTGAGGTGGCACAACCACATTCAACGGAGACCTATAAATGCCCCTGTATGGAGAAATGATATAATCCAGATTAAAGGAACTAGAAGAGCTAGGGGTAGACTTAAGATAACCTTAAGAGAAGTGGTGAAAAAGGATAAGCATATCTTAGGCCTGGTATCTAGCATGGCCTAGAATAGAACTGATTGGAAGGCAAGAATCCATGTAGCCGACCCCATTTTGTTGGGACAAGGCTTGTTGTTGTTGTTGTTGTGGGAAGCCCAAGTGGACTGTTTGGTTTCTTTTTACATCTTCATTATAATTTTTCTGTCAACCGGTCAGGTATCAAGGTTTACTTCATCAATTACAAGGTCAATTCACAAATCCTACATCTCCATCTCTCTATTTTGAAGCCTCCATTTCATCCAGCCACTTTAACCATGGAAATCCTTTCAAACCATGGCTTGTGTTCAACAGTCACAATGGGGAATTGTGGATCAATTCTGCCAGCCAGTCTCCTTCAACCCAATTTTAGCTTTTTTATCACTAACCTTCATTCTATCCATTGTTCTCTTCGTTTCCTTCCTATTGTTCTCTGGGTTTCCTTAGGTGATTTAGTTCCCACTACTCTTCTCCTTCCATCATATGATTTATTACTGTAATCCTGGATCCCTCATGATTTCTCATTCAGTGGGGTGTGTGTTTTCCATTAGGTTGTGAATTGGATTAGACCTATTCTGGTTCTAATATTACATTATTGGTCATTTATTTTTTTAACAAGCTGAGGAGTTCTCCTTTTTTCCTACAAGAGATATTGGCTTATAGTTGCTGCGTATCTATTTGTCAGGAAATGCATATATTAAGATCACTATTTCTCTGACCTGCAATTGATTTTTTCATAAGAATTACCATTAACCTACCCAAATTTTAAAACAAAACTTCCACCATTCATTAATTCTATATTACATCACATAATTTACTCGTAACATTCTTCAATCAAGAAATTGTTATTCTGTTTTCAACTTTTCTTTTTTCTTTTTTTTTTTTTTTTTTTTTTCTTCTTTTTCTTCTTTTTTTCTTTTTTTATTTGAGGGTTGGGGGGAGGGTGTTGTTTGTAGGAATGGAGGGGTAAGCAGGGAAGACACAATCCACTCAGAAGTCAGAGACAAAACAACTCTCTCTTACAGAACCTCCCTTTAAAGTTAGTTTAATTCCAATAATCATATGCTATGTCGTTGCATTTTCATTTTACAAACTTATTTGGATTGTGACAGTTTCAGTTACTTGTTTCAATTTTTTCCTACTCTAAGTGCCTACTGGTCTTCAGTGCTATGCTGCTAGGGCCATCCTGAACTTCTTTGATAAGACATGGGCAGATTCAATTGGACCTATCCACAAACAGACAAGGGTGATTCTCAGGCGATCCTACATTGCATGTTTGAGAGTCTACAGGTTTCTTCCATGAAAATTTGATGAAAGTTAAAATCTGCAACACCTCACTCCCCCCCCCCCCCCCCAGCCCCACCCATAAAAAGAGGAATAAACAATGCCTGTCTTCCCTGTGTTTAATGAATACACAAGCAAGGAAATATCCAACAATCCGAATTATAGAAACTCTATATACAGGAGCAAACTAGAAAGAGATAAAATCAAGAAAATGATTCCAACAAGCCCTTCGACTCCTTCACTGAAATTAAAAACTAGAAATACTGAATTGCAAGAAAAATTGATGGTAGTTCAAATCTGCAACAAACCACCCCAAAAAGAGGAATAAATTATGCCCGTCTTCCCTGTGTTAAATGAATATACAAGAAAATAAATATCCAACAATCATGATTATAGAGACCATAAATATAGGAGCAAACTTGAAAGAGATAAAATCAAGCAAATGTTTCCAACTAAAGCTCTTTGACTCCTCCACTTGAATTAAAAAACTAGACATTCTGAACTAGAAGATTTGCAACAAAGGCTTTTCATTCAACACGCCAGTAGTTTTAAATAATGGAAAATTAAACTATACCTCCATATTCAGACCAACACGGAGCCCCTGAATTTCTTTCCGGAACTTGAGAAACAACTCCGAAGGTACAATATTAATTTTGACAAGATCCTCCCACGACCTGGGTTCTTCGTTGTTGTTCGAAACAGAGTCCATTTTCGACTGATCGAGACTACTAAAACTAGAAAGAAGAAGAACAGAAGATAATGAAATTGATAAATATAATACTTCGACTAATAGCTGGAAAGGAACTCGACGAAACATTCAAATTCCAGATAAATGAAGCTCCAAGAAGTTCTTGACATTTGAAACCACATGCATGTACGTTCCCTCAGTCCTTTACAAAAGTGAAAGCGAAAAAAAAAAAAAAAATTGGAATTAATGGTTTTTGAACATTGGAGCTTTCAAAACCTATGAAGAGAAACGGCTTGAGCAATCGTCCTTCCAAAGGATTGTGAGGATAGTCTACGGTGAGGTGATCTGTTAGTCGCAGAAGTATCATCTGCATCAAAATGCCCTATTTACGTCGAATGGATGCCACAGCCTTAGGTGGAGGAGTTTGGTCCATGTATGTGGGGTAATATTGAAAATGCATAATTAAGAACTAACTCGTGAGATGGCATTAATGTTAAGGGTAACTATAAAAAAAAAAAAAAATTCTATATTAAAATAGCAGAAGAATTATTATTATTATATATTTTTTTTTTTTTTCCTTTGACCATGTTGATGTCAGTCATGGTGACCTGAGGCCCTAGGTCCTTTGGAGATGGGATGAGAAGGGGGGAAGCGTGGAGGGAATGAAGGATCAAAAACCACAAACTTCCTAGGACTTTAGGCCTCTAACAAGATATTGCTTTCCAATGTGCTAGAAGCTCACCCACAATAGAAAGATTATATTACAAACCACAATACTTTTTTTTACTGGCATTGTTCTATATGAGTTTCGAAAGCACCGCTACTACAACATGGGATTGAACTAATCAATGGACCGAAAGAATTCTAATCAAAGAATCTACACATGACTTAACTCTCTGACTTGATGTCGTAAGTGCACTCCACGAAACTTGTTGCCAACTCTAGTATCTTTGTAACCATATGTAATACGTATTGTGGCACCATATGGACACCCTTTAACATTAGTCTTCCCATCTCTTAACCAAACTTCACTTGTAAGAACCGATAGTTCTTATCTTGTACTTTGTAATCCATATGTGAACAAGCTAATCCAGATGTACCTTAGATACAAAAAAAGAAAAAAAATAAATAAATAATTTTTACATAACAAAAATAAAAAGGACCAACTAGACTTCAAAGAGAATGGTACAAAGGTTCGATTTGAGAATATGGAATATATTAGTTTTTTTTTTTTTTATTTCAACTTTTCAACTTTGTTTTTCAAATAAAGATTCATTGTTTTGGAGATCTTGTCTCTTAAGAGGAGATAATAAAGGAATTTAAGACTTTAATGGGTAATCATGATTTTTTTTGTTTTGTTTTTGAAAGGTAGCTTGTTACTATTGGGTGAGAACTAAATTACTAATATGCGCCACCGAGTGGATGCGAATCCAAGACCTCCTCGTGGGAGGGCGGATTTTTAATCGCTTGACTTACTCATCATTGGCAATCATGATTTTTCATAAATAATGGTTTGAGTAAGAGAATCAATGAAATGAGATAATTATCTATGATAATATATTGGGTAAATATCATTTACCTCCCATCTTAGCTGGACAAATAGCACTTACACCCCCTCTTAGTTGGATAATATCACTTACCTCCCCTCTTACCTAGCAAATGTATCAAACACCTCCCCTATATTAACTTTATCGGTTAAATTTAACTTTTACCATTAAATATTTTTCTTGGTAAGTGATATTATCCAACTAAGAGGGGGTGTAAAAGTGCTATTTGTCCAATTAAGAGGGGAGGTAAGTAATATTTACCCTAATATATTTTTTAACTTCAAATCTCACATGGAGGTATTGGGTTTGCACACATTCCGATTTATAAGAAGCTCTTAATGAAAAAAAGAAGAAAGAAATCTAGATTGTCCAATAAAATCGAATACCTTTATCAGAAATTTAGAATCATGCTCATCAAATGATAAACAAGCCATAAATCTAGCAATCGGATAATTTCAACTTTGCTGGCAACAAAAAGAGAAATAGCAAAGGTTAAAATAATTAACAAATAAGTAATGCGAAAAAAAAATAAAGAGATTTATTGGACAATTCTATTCAATCGCCAAATTTATTGGTAGATTTTAAGAACGTTCAGCTAAGCGGATCTCACAGCGGTTCAGCTGCTACCTTCAGTTTTTTATTTTCAATTGAATTTTAATCTTAACTATTTGTATAAATATATATATTTTTGGTATCTGAGGTTCATCCGGGCCAGCTTGTTGCACGCGTCTCGATTACATCCTTTAGGGGAAATGTTTTGTTGTCTGCAAGATTCGAACCCATTAGCTCTCCACTATTTGAATAATTGGTAATTGCCATGTATGATGTATCACAATCTTAATTTTTTTTAACAAAAATAAAATAAAATAAAAAAGTAAACAGTAACCTTTCTTTTTGGGTAACCAAACAGTAACCTTTCGCTGCCAAACTACTGGTTTATTTCATAAGAGTATGTGGAACTTCCACGTTCTAAGTCTCAAGCCTCATATGGTCTCTTACCCAAAAAAAAGCATCATATGGTCTTGTCAGGCGGAACTTATGTTCTTAGAATCTAGTTTGGCCTTCTCCCAAGTCTGAACTCTGAAGTCACCATTACAGATCTTTCTGCAATTGACAATGGTGGCTGGATGTCGAATTTCTCAGCACTTGAGAAATTATGACCTTGGTTTCTGTTCCAGGGTTCCATTTTGTCATCAATTGGTTGGCCGGAAGTTTGTATCGTTCTCCCTGAAACCCTGTGATAACAATGGTCTCAAGAGTTGTCTGATTGGGATTTCCGGCAATGTTTCTGGGTTTAAAGCCGATACACTGGAAGCCAAATCATCCAGTGAAGCTCCTGCTCTCTCTGATTGCTTCAGGTTTGATTGTTTGGTATTTTCTTTTTTAATCTCTCCTACTTTACCCAAATGAATTATCCATTCTATAAACTTGTTCACATGCTTGGTCTATTTTTGAAATTTTTATCTTATGGGTTTTTTCACGCTTGAGAGACCCTCTTTTGCCTATGGTTGTGTTTTCGTGACTGACACTTATCCAAACGTTTGCTCTATATCTTATTGTGTTAGTCAACGTGATGATGATCGGGAACTTCCTTCTGATAATTCATCATCCATCACAGGTTTTTCATTTTGCTCCTATCTTCTGTTATTTCGCTAGCCTTCTTTGTTCTGGCTGGTAATGACTAATAGTTGCATTTGTCATTCATGGCAAAAAAAATTCAGTTCTTAGGAATGTGGTTTAACACTTATTTTCTTGTAAAAAATATGAATGAATTTATATTGATAGAACGAAAAGGGTTTTCATTTTTGTGCATGGGGCCATGGGGGGTGGTGTTGGGTTGATGCTGATTCCAATGGGTGTTAGAATCACACCCAACATACTGTCGGGGAGAAGTTCAAAAAAGACTGCAGCAAGAGTAATTCAAATTTCATATTTCACCTTAAAAAAGACTATTACCTACATTTCTGAACTCCTTTCAATAAATGACCAAGGCTTCAAGTTTTAAGAAACTATGTTGGGAACCAATGTACAACCATGAGGAAGAAAACAGGCAAAATACACTCACAATGCACTGAATTTACTTTGGCTTGGCAAAATTGCTTACCTCCTCCCAAGAGAACAAGAGATTTTGGCTATCTCCTAAAGAACTCCTCTACACCACTCTCCATCTCACAAAGTTTTCCCCTTTGAGTTTTGCCACAGAGACAACATATGGACACAATACTCTAATCTTCACATTATTACAACTTTACCCTTACATGTAATTTACCGAAAACCAGTCAAACCAAGTCTAATTATATGAAGTCGCAGAATACAAGACATTCCTAACCCTAACAATCTTTCCCTTAGCTTGAATTATACCAAACCACTCTATAGAAGACGTATTTTGATGTCAGATCTACCATAGCCTTTATCTCTATCTATCCGTCAAACCAAACTGTTGGTCTATAGGCCTGCTTAGGATGTCCTTTGTCTGCTATATCTAAATGGCATAGGTGACCCTTGCATCCTAACTATATTGTATGGCTCATTGTGGTAAGCAATGTGACATGGCTCCACCTCTCCTATTGTTGCTGCTTGCTTTTAGAGATCACTGCCAACCATTAAATCCAAAACAGAAGTCACCCACTTCTTTCCAAACTTTCCCTTATTTAACACCTGAAGGTGGCCAGCAAGCCGTGGAAACTAATTGCAAGGTAACAGATCAAGACCACCGCAAGTAATTGGTCTCATTAAGCTTGATGCAGTTTATCTGAAAAGAGGGGAAGTCATGCTCACGTAACTGGAGCCTTCTCCACTTCAAACAAACCAATAGATTAATTAGATAAAGTTCTGATCCAGAAAATATGGGTAACCAAAGAGACTCTATGATCCTTCTTCACGAAAGGATTTATACCATAAATGGGTAAAAAAAGACTCTTGTTGGGAGTACAAGTGCTCACCAACAAGGAGAATAAGCCACAAAGGGTACTCAAAGGCATGGAAGAGCTGACGTAAGAGAGGAGACCTACCACAGTTTTACCAGGTCAATTGAAAGCAGCTGCTCTGGGTCCTATGCCTATTCATCTTTGTGACTTTATTCTTGATCTTGTCTCTAACCCCTCCCTGGTAAACCAATTACAGTATGTAAATAATGAAGAACATTACTCACAATCCTATCTCTTTTGTTGTATCATATGATTTTTCGTCACATATTTTCCAATCCTTTGCTTCTTCCATATCTGTATTCTTAACACTTGGAAGGAAGCACTAGCTTAATCTCATGAGAAAGAAGCAATGGATGAAAAAATAAAAACTCTGGGAATAGACACAACATTATATCTAGTTGCCTTAACTACAAGAAAGAGGATTGCGGTTGCAAATGGGTATTCATAGTCAACCACAACATTGGTGGTACTGTCGAAAGATATAAAGCTAGGTTGGTGGCTAAAGGATTTACACAAACCTATGGCATTGATTATCAGGAGACCTTTGCACTTGTAGCAAAGATGAACATAGTATGGGTCATTCTTTCATGTGTAGTAAATTAAGGATGGGATGTTCAACAACTTCATATCAAGAATACATTTCTTCATGGAGAAAATCAAGAGGTGTGTGTGGAGTTCACTACTATAGAGTTCGCTACTGGAGAAAAGAAGGGTGCAAACTCAGCCGTGCTTTGTATGGGTTGAAGCAATTGCCAAGATCATGGTTTTGGAAATTCCATAAAACCATAGTTTCCATTGGCTACAAGCAAAGCAATGCTGATCACACTTTGTTCATTGAAAAGACTAATGCCCACATCATTGTGTTGATAGTATATATGGATGATATTGTTATCACTGGAAGTAGTGCAACTGAAATTTCTTCCCTAAAGACCTTATTAGGAATAGAGTTTGAAATCAATGACATGGAAAAGCCGAAATATTTCCTAAGCATAGAGTTGGTCTATTCATCTCATGGAATCTCTCTCTCTCTCAAACACACACACAAACACACACAGAAAATATACTTTGGGATTGTTAATGGATATAGGTATGTTGGGCTGTAAGCCAGCAAATACTCCAATTGAACCCAACTCACATCTTAAGAGTCAAGATGGTGAACTTCTGGACAAGAGAAGCTACCGACGATTAGTGCGGAGACTTATTTACTTGTCTTACACCAGACCAAATATAGCTTTTGTAGTCAGTCTGGTGAGCCATTACATGGATGATCCATATTCCTCTCATCTAGATGTTGTTTGTAGAATCATAAGGTTTAAAAGCGATTTTTGGAGAGGGAATTCTAAAATTTTCCCATCAATTTCTCAATGTTGAAGCTTATATGGATGCAAATTGGGCCAAATTTGCGGATGATAAAGGTCTATTTCAGGAAAGTTGGTTACTTGGAAAAGTAAACAGCAAGCTGTTGTAGCTCGATGTACTGCTCAAGCTGAATTTAGAGCAATGGCTCATTGTATGAGTTACTGGGGTTAAAGGGATTGCTTGAAGATGGTTTGGTTAGATGCAAAGGCTCCCATGCAACTATATTCAGATAGTAAGTCAGGAATTAGCATTACTTCGTTAAAAGAGAAGATTGAGTCTGGTCTTATACGCATTTCTTCTGCTTCTTTAAGAAATCACCTGGCTGCTATATTTAATAAGAGGCTTAGTATTAAAGTTTTTTGTCCTATTGCTAGCAAGTTGGGCATGGTTGATGTGTATGCATCAAGTTGAGGGGGAGTGTTGTAATTCTGGGTTTAAGGGTAGAATTTTCCCTAACATATTATTTTGTAATATCCCTCATTGGATATTTCTACTTTTCTTGTTCTTATTATCTGTTAATATAGATAAATGATGGCTCTGTCTCTCTGACACAAGTCAGCATCTCAGAATATTTTTCATTTTGACATCCAAAGGCCTAAGACACCTGCTGTTAAAATATGTTCAGAAAGGATGTTCAACCTGTTTATCATTGCATATGTACATTCAAGCCTTATTGTGTTGAGATAAAGGTTGAGGGAGAAGTACCTGATGTGTTTGGCTTAGATTGCCTAACATGGAGTTTTATCTTGAGATGTCTGTCAATATTAACATATCAGCTTCCCCTTCTAGCAGTCTTCTGGTGATTGTTGTATTAGTTTCCTCAGAATGACACTCTCAGGTACCTAAATTTTGAGGATTGTAGGCACTTTCACCATCAGGACATGGAATTGAAGAATAAGAGTGTCATCCCTGTTGAAAAGGATTAAGTCATCAAGGTCAAGAGTCAGAGTAGGTTGTTAGTCTTGGCCAAAACTAACAAACCAGAACTGATCGACAACAATTGCTGCTGATTATTAATTGGTTGATTCTGGTCCTAGCCATTAGAGTGTATTTTGGAGTTGGAATGAAACTGAACCAATTAACCAGTTAAAAAGATGGCTAGTTTTTTTTTTTTTTTTTTTTTTTTTCACTCTAATGAGCCAATGATGCTTATGTTAAAAAAAATGAACCATTGAGTACACTTGCTTTGTATTTCATAGATTCTTGTCCAATTTTATCATAAATTTTTGTATGGGCACCATGTATGGGTTTCAATAATACTCTTTTGGGGGTTGTCTGTTGTTTTGACGTTCATACCAATTTTATCACAAGGCATGCTGGAATTACATTTACAGAATTTTTTTTTCTTCCTACACATACTTCTATTTTATACTCCTAGTTAGTCATTCACTGCCAGTTCTAATGATTATGCATCATCATTCCTTATTTGACCCAATCTTCTGCTGTTGTTCTTCTTTATCACTTAACTAGGAGGTATAGCAGCTCTGGGAAAGTTTGATGCTCTTCATGTTGGTCACCGAGAACTTGCGGTGCAAGCATCAAAGGCTGGCGTTCCCTTTCTTATGTCATTTGTTGGAATGGCAGAAGTACTTGGTTGGGAACCGCGGTACATATTTTCTCTTTCATCTTTTTGTATTCTCTAAAGATGCTAGGTTTAAGGTTTCTACTAATTTCGTATGAAATGCATATTCTCTTTGGTCTATGTTTATTTCCCCAACCTTTCTTCCCATCTTTTCATTTCACTTCCATTCATTGTTATAATTTGGGAACCACTTCGTGTTTCTGCAGTTACAAGTACCCACCCATGACTTGAAGCAGTTTGGTTGGCATTTTGGTTGTGTTTAATACAGTATAAATCTGCACTTCAAATGACCTGGCCGTTGTGTAAAATGGCCAGTTTTATTGGTTATTCCACTTTACGATGGAATTTTTTTCCTGTCACGAAGGGGACGAGAGGGGAAAAAAGTGACCGTAGTTTTCAAGGTGCCACCTGGGCATCCAGGCACTGTGGTGGTTCTAGGCGCCTGGTTGGTGTCACCTTGATGTTCTTCCGCCCTCAAACACCTTGTCACCTAGACGCAGTGACCCGTGACAACCATGGAGGTTACAGGAGCCAGCAGTAATCTAACTACACAATCCTTCTTAATGGTAGTAGATGGAAACTTCGTTCCTAGGGATAACCAAGAACTGGGTTGCTTTTGTTGTACAAACTTGTTACAGAGGTGAAAACATAACATGCTATAAAGATAACTAACATTAGTGTACCTATCCCTGACCACGGTACTTGCTGCAGATATTTTATTCCTGAAATTGTTATATTTGCAACGTTCTTAGTCATGAAATGTGCGAGAGATAATTAATTGCACTTGCTTCACCTTAAGTCACTTTTGTCTCTTAATATGGTACTGCAGTTGACAGCAATGGATATCCATATGGTTATCAGTAGTGTAACACTGGTTTGGTTGATCACTGGGTTTTATGATACTGCCCATTATAAATCCTACTTAGACCTTGGCTTCAATGTTCTTTCACAGTTTGGGCCTGGAAGTTGCAGAAGAGCAAGGTTTGAAGTACCAATATCGGGTATCCTAATGGAAGGATGATTTTAAGAGACATAGCATACCAAAGGTATACAAAATAAGCAAAAGATATGTATGGAATTGGTCAAGATACACGTGGTAATACACTCTGTAGCAAAAAATGATATAGTGAGCAATATATAACAATTAGGGTTCACACATACTGCAAAACCCTAAAATGGAGTCACAACATGTGACAAAGCAAGTGCACTACTTTGTTACTATAAAAGATGAGGTTCTAACGTTGTAATAGACTAATAATCTTCTGCCATTAACAGTTCTGGGGTAGTTGAAACTCATATCTGGAAGGGTCTACAACAATAACAGTGAATAGGACGAAGTTGTTCACGGACTGAACATAAGCATAGTGTGATGGAAACCCAATTTTAGGGGCCATGGTTTCTTGGAAGAATTCCCTAAAATTTAGGGTTTGCCTTGTTCACGGACTGAACATAAGCATAATGTGATGGAAACCCAATTTTAGGGGCCAGGGTTTCTTGGAAGAATTCCCTAAAGTTTTTGGTTTGCCCATAATCTTCCAACAATAAATCTCCAATAGTCGATGGGTTGATCTAAGGTACCAAGGATGATCGATATGGGAAAGCTCAATTATCACAAATAGATGGGTAGGATCCAATTGAGGAAAAGGGTAAATTTAGGGTTTTATCAAATCAAGATGGGAGTGAACTTGTGATATCCAGACTGACCCTAGGAGGCTCAGGGAAGTCTGCGGTTGGGTTTGGAAGAGTTTAGGGATGATTCTGGGTAACTATGGCCTTGATCTCTGAGGGAATGGAAAAGATCTTTGGCAATCTTTTAATGATTCTCTTCTTCTTTCTTTCTTCTTTTCGTTCTTTCTTTTTCTTGTTTCAGATCTGCCGCAAGTCAGGAAAGGGGGTGGGGAGGGATGCGACGAAGAAAAGAGAGGGAAAGAGGGAGCTGCAGGGGAGGGGAAAGGAAGGGGAGGGGATGGGGAGAGTTGTAGGGGGGGTAGGGTAGGGGTTTTAGGGGCTGTCAGGGGTTGAGGAAGGTGCTGCCTGGGGTGTGGGGGCGGGGGGGGGGGAGGGGAGGGATTCTGGGTCTGCGCAAGAAGGGGAAGGGGCCTGGGGTTGGTGTGACAGGTTTGGGAGGGTGTGGGAGAGGATGGGGGCCTGCAGTACTTACTTGGAAGCTGCTGTAATGGCTTGTGGATGCTGGAGACTGGAAGAAGAGTGCTAGAATCTTTAAGAATGGGCTGATCTTGAAGAAGAATTCTCAATTTCTAGCCAACCGAGGCCTCCTCAACAAGGCCACGATCCTTAACTCAAACTCAATTCTTATTCAAATGAGACTTAACATTACAATGAAAAGACTAGGCTATTTTTGCCTACTAGAGGCTTAACTCTAATTGGGAGTCCTTTATAATTTACGATCTCCCTTACAATTAATCTCAGACACACAATTAAAACTTAAACTAAACAACAACTATGGAATCTTCTTGAAAATAGATTCCCCTACGACACTAGTGCTCTCTTTGGCATGGATTATATTTATGTTTTTCGCCTATTTATGAATAAACAATTATAATAATAGGTTATGAATGATATACAATTTTTGTTTGGTTACTATTAGATATGATATATTATACTAGTAAGAAATAGGTTTCGTACCATTGGGTGAATAATCAATAATATATATACTATATTATGTATCATAATTTTTATTTTTGGTTAGTTTTGTTTACCTTATAAAATATATTTGGGCTTCAGTTTTGGTTTTATCTAGTTTTTATCAGTTTTGGCTAGTTTTGATATCCTTAAAATATTGTTAAAGTGGAAATGGGAGGAGAGAGAGATTAGAACAATTTTTTGTAATTTCACCTCTTTACCCCTACTTATATTATACTAGTAAGAAATAGGTTTCGTACCATTGGGTGAATAATCAATAATATATTATGTATCATAATTTTTATTTTTGGTTAGTTTTGTTTACCTTGTAATCTGCACATGCTCATTAATGGTACCTGCATAAATAATAAATAACAGTTTTGGTGATAAATCATAAACAGTCCTAACCCATTTATGAATTTATGTTTAAATCAATTTATTTTAATGATAAACAAGGATCACAAATCATACCAAGTATATCTATTTATGTTTATAGATCAAATAATCATAAAATTCAAACAGTACCAAATAGAGCCTAGGACTCCAACATAAAGGAAAGGAACTCTTCTTGTAATAAAAGACTCGTAAAAGTCCTTTAAAGTAAGACTCCACATCAAGACAAGACTTCTACACTAAACAAAATTCTTGAACATTAAGAAATAAAATTCTGAAATTTAATTCCAGCAGATATTCGGGCTGAAATTGACCAAAATCCTCCTCTTGGAGGGTTTGGCCAGCCCTAGGTGGGCCACGTTGGAGTGGCCTTGGGGCCCACTCCAAGGTTTCGGCCAGGAGGTGAACCCTTGTTCACATCATAGTGTTGACCCCCAGTGAATTTTAAAGATGAAGAAATTTCATTTTTTTTTTGTGAAGTTTCTTGAATCTCAGTATAAATACTTGCAAAAATATTATGCAATTGGTTGGTTTACTTTTACCTAAATGGCTAAATCTATGGATTTATGGCAAAACATAGGTTTAAAAACAATGATTTTAAACACTAAAATTATGTTTTTTGTGAATCTCTCACATTTCTGTAATATTTCCTTCAATTTTTCAAAAAGCTTGTTTAATGATCCATACTTACTTCTTTTTAGCACCTTTTGAATTGTTTGTTACTGTACATGAACATTAACCCCAACTTAAATCTATGCAAAAAAGAACTTTTTTTTTTGGGTGGTGGTCAGCTAGAAATATAGCAGCTACTCAAAATAATCCAATTATATAGGAAAAAAGGATGGGTTTTTTTTTTTTTTTTTTTTTTTTTTGGGTTGGGGGGGGGGGGGAGAAGAAAGCACCAAAGAGGCCTAAGAGAAAGACAAAACAAACAGACTTAAGCCCTAGGGAACAACAATTGTATGTTACTTCCCCCATCTCTAATACAAGGATGCCAATAAAGGAAGGAAGGAGTCCAGTAGGAGACCCATTTATGATAACAGAGGAGGAAGAGGAGATGCAAGAGTAAAACCAGTGAACAAAAGTTGGAGGGATAGCCATCTGATTAAGGATGTCTTGGGTGCAGTCCTAATGAATGGAGTTGAAGGCTTTTTGAATGTAAATCTTCATAAGGGTAATTGGGAGTGAGGACAATAGTCAAAGCCAAAGACAATATCCGCACAGAGGAGAATGTTATCAGCAATACTTCTACTTGAGATAAACACGGTAAGAAATCTTGGCCTCAAGGCCAATCTTGTTTCCAAGAAACCAAGATCTCGGTCGAGATATGGTAACTCTTTGGGCCCAACTAGAGTGAACGCGAGGGCCCATCTCGGGGGGTTTAAAGGGTTAAGTTGAATCTTGGTATTTAACCTATTTTAGGCCTTCTAAACATACTGGTGGCCTTAGGTTTGTGAGAAAACAAGCTTATGTCTGAGTTCTAACTTCTAACTCGACCCTAAATTTGAAACTGAAATGTTGCATGAACGAAGATGCAATGTTACAAAACATGAGATATCAAACCATTAATTGATATAAATGTAAACCAAGTGATAAGATACATCAAATAACTCAAATTGTTCATAATTCCATCCATATTAGTGGTTCATTACTCAATAGAAAAATATAACATCATCTGTGTTGACTCTCAAAAATACAGTAGGACAAGCATCATAACTTCATTAGAACAAGGTGAAATAAATTCAATCAAGGCCTAAGGGTAACTAAGCAACTGCACCACGACCATGTCCTGCAGGTCCTTTACTGGCTCTATGTTGTTCAGCCAACTCAATGAGGTGGTCAAGAATATGAATTCTCACAAAATTAGGGACAAGAGAGCACCTGTGTGTATTGCATACCATCTAACCAAGTGTTGCTTGAACCTCATTTTGCCTCCAATGAGGATTTTACTGTAGTAGTTACAATTGATCGTCTATCACTGTGGATCCATGGGGACTCCGTGTTGCTAAGCAATATCAATATCCTCCATTGTTTAGCAACCTAGATTTTGAATTAAAAACCATCATCTTCAATGGTAAAGTGAAACAATCAAAATACTTGTACATTTGTAATATGTTAATTAAAAATCAAAATGCAAAGTGAGTTTTGTGTGCAAAGTTCAAACCTGGTGACTAACTGTCTGGTGAGTATCACTTAGCTTGTTCCCACATCTTATTCTGAGTGTAGGTAACATAGCCTTTCCTACTCAATGAGTTTCTATAATACCTCATAGGTGTTTACATACCCCAAGTGTGTTATAGTCCAAAATTGAAGGAACAAAACTCTGGGGTAACCTTTAGTGCTGCGTGGCTAGCTGATACTGAACTTGTAGGTATGGGTTCTTGAAGTAGTCACTCGGCAACCTAGCTTCACTCCCATAATTGAATTCTACAAGGTTGAGGTCTTGAACAATCTGAAGCCCTCCTTATGAAGAGTAGCCAACTATCAGAACTAGTAGTGTGATCGTCGGCTGCATACTTCGAGGACTGACTGCCAAGGCTGATGGTAAGTATCACTACCACTAGCATCAATGCTCATACTCCTGATGCTCTCTACCAGATTATGAATGCTTATATCACTTATATCCCTATGGCCCTTATAAGTCCAGGGTCGGGCACCATGGTCAGTATCCTGTGTAGCATGGGTAAACTGGGTCTCACCATTGAATTTTATTTGATGGTGGTGACATTCCCCTTTGACTTCCACTATATTGGCCCTCTCCACCTCCATTTGCAACACTAGCACCTGCACTACTGCTTGCCCCATTAACACTGCCTCTATGACTCTGAGACTGAGAAGGGGTGTCATCATCCATTCTCACTCTCTGTTATAGTAGGTCATTCAGGTGGCTTCTCAAATGGTATAAGCTAGTTGTGTAGTTGTTTGTGTATGCACTACAGCCTCATCAGAAGACATGTGGGCCTCCACCTTAGCTGGATCCATGGCAGTAACAATATTAGGATCTGGCAACACTCCTAGCGGATCCAACACTGGTCCACCTCAATCCTAACCCATTGGTATGTGACATCCTCCTCATCATCTGCCTCATAGAAAATCTCCACCAAAGTATCCTTGCACTTATGTGCTTTAATCTCAACCTCATGTTATATTGCACATACACCAACTGCTCGAGTCTCTTATTGTGCACCAACTGCCGGGTCTCTTATTTCCCAATCTGTTACGCATCTTATTGTGGATGAAAGAGAATGTGCTCCAGTTCCTCTTGCAACCAGAGGATGAACATGTCTACAATAGCACCCGAATGACTATTGTCCTCAGATTTGGGGCACTTGTTCCATATAGTACTCACCAGTGAACTGCATCAAAAAATGTAAGAATGCATTAGGGTTTTGGCAGGTAAATATTATAGCACTTGCTTGTATACTTAGTTAAACTAGAAATACTTAGTTACTAACCAAGGTCTCCTTGCTTCCTGGCCGCAATTGCAACAACATTGCCAAAACTCCTTGTGGCATCCCTGAAATCGTTGATCTGTACACCCATATTTCAAGTATTGACAAAAAATTAGTAAGTGTAAGCACTATATATGAAAGAAGGTGGTGAAGAGACTATAAAATAAGTTCTCACCTCCCCATTAATCATCCCTTGTTTGGTGGGACATGGCTCTAGCTTGTCTACCTCCCTTGCACCGCATTCATCAAATGGACCTCAAGCCCCATATTAAGCTTGTATTGGTACTTGGGGCTTGAGGTGGTAAACTGGTGTTGAGAAAATTAAAAACCTGGTCAGTGACTTAGTTGTTTATATTAATCCAATCAACAAATTCAACATTCTTAAGTGTAAATTATACAACATAAAGTGACTCTCCAGCCAAGTGCAAAAGATGCATCAAGTGCTTCTCCCATCTCTCATAAATAATCTTGAGGTAGGCTTTTGAGGATCTAGGGGCAGCAACTCTGACCATCTCCTTCATCTACTAGATGGCAGTGTATATGTGGGCCAAGGTGCACATTTTCTTAGTGTCCACCATCCTCAAAACAAACACAATAGGCTCCTATATACCCACTGTCTTATCAAGCTCCCAAAAGGAATCATAGAAATGATTTGTTGGGTTGTTCTTGCTTCATGTGTTAGATCCATGCCAACTAAAACATTCCTAACTCGCAAGCATCAATTGGAGAGCACCACTTTCAATTGGATGCTTTTTAACGCAACATTGTTTATTGGCAAATCTAGTGTCACCAGGCCTCACTAGATCACCATTATAGTTGCCCCTCATCATTTGCAAGGCACACCTATGGTTTATATATAAAAGTGGTCACATTGTCATTAGATCTTTTCGTGCCCAAGTCCTTCAACATAAGATCAATAGAATGGGCTGCACATTGTGTCCAAAAGCGGTACCCTATTGCTTTTCTTGGTCATAAGCATCTCCCCAGCCTTTTTGTAATTAGCAACGTTATCTATGACAACTTGGATAATGTTGATTGCCCCTATCTCAAGCACCACCTTCTTCAAAAGCTTGTAGATATAGTCAGCATCCTTCACCTCCTTTGATGCATCCACAGACTTCAAGAACATTATCTTACCATTGCAGTTCACCATGAAGTTAATAATGGATTGTCTAGTAGGACTAGTCCATCCATCTGCCATCACAATCACACCGTATCTTTGCCATCGTGGCTTAAGTGTCTCGATGTACTCTTTCAGCTCCTTTTGCTTAGGCAAGTAGACATCATCTGCTCCCATGACATTTGTCCTTTCATCCCTGGACCTACGCTAGCAGTCTTATCAATCAACCCCTAGTAATACGGACCCTGGGCTCAATTAGGTGCAATGTTGTTGTAGAATATAAACTTGTTGATCGCATCCCTATCGTAACCCTCCCTACTACTTCCAAACATCTGAGGGATGGTTGGTTGGAAGTAGCCCTACTGCCTGAAGGTGGTGGGGTCTTGCTCTAGTATAAGATCCACCTGTTAAGACCTAGGAGAATGCCATGTGGATGTGAGAGAATGGGATTATCACTACCAAGTACCAACTGCTGGTTGGAAGATTGTAAGAGGGAGGAAATATGTGAGAAGAGGGGGAGATGTTTTATGTAAGGTTTTGGGCAGCCTTTAGCTGAGGAACTATGAGTTGTAGGGGGTGCCTGGCGCCATTGAAACTAGTGTTATTTGTCCCTCTTGCAGCATAATGGTTGTAGATTTGGTTTTTGAAAATCTCTGACGTTCCATCAATCCTTTGAACCATGACTTTATGAATTTTGCAGCCCTTCCTTCACTCTCAATCTGGGTGGCATCCAATTCCACTCTCAGATTCGACATCTTTTCTTCACCAAAATCAACTTGCAGGGCTTCCTTGAAACTTGTCCAATTGAATTCCAGCCATTTTTTTCCAATAAACCCACTCCAATGCCATCCCCTTCCAGATGTTGGAAAGCCACATCCAATTGATAATCATACTCAATGTGGTGTGCCCAACAGAAGTGTATTATTACCTCTACAATCCATTCCTGTGCATCCCCTTCGCAGGAAAATATAGACAATCCAGTCTCCATCTACCGTCTCTCAGATCGAAACACACTCTGATGCCAATTGACAGGAACTTGCTTGTCGAATACGAAAAATTAACAAGATTTAATTACTGGTATACGAGAACAAACACGAAGATAAATAACAGTGGTTACAATGGTGCCAATGGTGCCAATCACCCCCTACACCTCATGGTGCCCTTAGCCAAAGCCTGACCCTAGGAGATTGCGATGTGGAGGAGAGAGAATGGGATTACCACTACCAACTGCTGGTTGGAGGATTATAAAAGGGGGAGGATATTTGAGAAGAGAGGGAGGGTTTTGGGCATCCTTTGGCTGAGGGCACCGTGAGGTGTGGGGGGTAGCTGACACCATTATAACCAGTGTTATTTGTCTTTGTGTTTGTTCTTGTTATTCCAGCAATCAAATCTTTTCAATTTCTGTATTCGACACGTGGGTTCCTATCACCACCCTCCTTTATGTTTGCTCCTCCCCATGTCCGGTCTTCCTCCTCTTCTCACCTCCCTCCTTAAGTCTAGATGGAGCTGTTGACCCTGACCCAGATGCACCTGCTCCTCTAGCCTGCTCATATTGCTTCACATTATCAAAATGCAAGGATTGTCTGCTAGCTTCAAAGGCAGCCTTCATTTGTTGCCAACCTCATCATCATTTGACTCCTCATCCACATCCACCGAAATGCCCCTATAAGACTCCTCCTTGAACTTCCTCTGCTGCCTTTCCCTCTTTGTCTGTCAGGGGTGGGGAAGGGACTGGGAGGGTCTGCGATGGAGGGGGTGGGCTCCTAGGACTTGTGCAAGGAAGAAAAGGGGTGGGGAGGCTGCAGGTAAGAGAGGAGGTAGGGAAAGGGGGTGAGGACCCTTTGAGTGCTTGTAAGTGCTGGAATGTGGAAGAAGAAGGTGGAATTGATGTGCTGATCCTTGAACAAACTCTTGATTTATTCAGCCATGGCCCCCTCAACAAGGAACCATGATCCCTAACTCAATCTCAAATTTTATTCAATAATCAGACTTGAATTATAAAGAAACAATAGGTTATTTATAGCCTACTAAAAGAACTAAACTCTAGGTGGGATTCCTTTATAGATTAGGAGCCCACTACATAATCTTGACCCTTGAAATAGAATCTAAATATCTAATGCTGGAAATTAAATAATTTAAAACTCTATATAAGGAAGTTCAGTTGAAAGAACTCCTTAGGACACTTGACTGCTAACTACTAGTAAAGACAAATTCCAATAAAAAACAAAATCCTGAAAGATAGGAACCCTTCTTGTAAAAGAGCCTTATCTTATCTACAACTTAACCAACTCAGTAACAACTTAAATAAAGGAAATTAAAATGGACTGGGACTCTTCTAGAATTCTGAAATTTGATTCTATCAGTAAGATAGGGTCCAAAATACCCTTGGAATAGGGTTTGGCCAGCTTGCTTGGGTGGGCCTTGGGGCCCACGTTGGGGTTCAGCTAGGGGGAGTCAATCTGTGTTCACATCAGGGGGTGGGTGTGGAAGAGACAAGGAGGGAAGAGAAGAAAGAGGCAACCTCAGCCATAATTGAAAGGATATCGGAGAGCAAGGGGCCACTTCCATCAACAAGGGATGGGATAGAGTTGAAGTTAAGCGTTGCCTTCAACGACCAGTGGAAGTAGGCAGAATCAGAGTACCCCAGTTCCAACCATTTGATGTGAGAGTTTTGGCAGAGGAACTCTTCTTCTCTCCTGGAGGAGAGAGAGAGAGAGAGAGAGAAGCTCATGGGGGAGTGCTCTCGTTTCTTCAGCAAGGGAACTTTTAAAGAGATCGGCCTGAAGCCGGGATTGGATGCCGGTCAATCTGGATCAATGAGAGGTCACAAGGGAAAGGGCCTTCTTGGACTGCTGGTTGGGAGTTTCTTTGCCCCTTTTCTGTGTGGAAATTGAAACCAACATGGGCTTTCTGATGGTCATATCAGTTTGTTTTAGAATGTATCACATGCATTTTATTGGGCGATATCCGCCAATTCAATGCACTAGCAATAAATACATATGTTTAAAATGAAAAGAGATACATATCAGTAGCCACTGATTCTGAAATCATCAGCCAGTATGATATGATACTGGCTGATACTTAAAAAACTGTGATGGAGAATGACCCGTTTCCCATAGGGTCATCTCCTAGACATGCTGGATGATGCTGTGGAGTCTCCTAGGCACTGCTACTCTCTTGTGGCATTAGTTAATTCACTGCTGACATGTAACATTAGTTTCCTATTAAATTTCAGTAGTGGAACAATTGCCAACATTTCTTTCTAAATTCTGGAACCATTCTCCTCTATAAGACTTAAGGTGATACAATGTCTTCTTAAATCCAATTATGACAAGTTAGACTTAAGAAGACATTGTATCACCTTCTGCTGATGATCTCTGCTGGCCATCTTGGATGATCCAGGTTTCCTCAAGAACACTCATTCAATTTCCTTGTGAAAATCCGTCAGTACCTGTCTCTGAACGCTTGGGATAAGGAAGAGGACATCGCTAACACGCCCAACCGAGCTTCACTAAATGACATCCCTGAAGTCAGTTATCAGGCCTCCCCCGAAAAAAAAAATGATAATAAAATGAATAAACTCAGTTATCTGGCTGTTGGATGATTCTTTAGGTCAATCATTACTTGCAAAAACTTGCAATAGGCAGAATGTCCATGTTCAGAGAGAATAGGAAATGGCGGTTGCGATGGTTGTTGTAGGAGTAACCACATATGCAGGGGCCAATACCAAGCTGATGGAGACTTCTTGACTGATTTTAAATCTCCCTGGAGAAAGAAAAAGAAGAATAGAATAAGAAAGTAGGCCTTTGTTACCAATATTTCTCTCTTCCTTGGTGCTTGCTATTGTTTCTTTGATGTAAGGCTTCGTGCCTGCTGTTTGCCTCTGGACTTGTCTGGGCCTGCCCTTAGTCTCGTTCTACTCTCCCCCTTCCTCCTTTCTTCCTTTGGTTAATGAATTTTTTATTCAAAAAAAATTAATAATAATAATAATAAATATAAAAAAAAAGGAGTTTTTTGGTGGCTTTCTTTCAAATGTAATATCTGTATATGGTCATTGTATCTATAAACTGGAAGTGAAAACAGGTTACACATTTCATTGATATCCTTTTCTAGTCACTTCACATTCTAGAAATTCTTTAGGTATAGACAGATTTAAGGGCATAAAGTTTAAGATCTTTTGACATAGGGAACAGTCCCTCCACGTGCTAACATGCACCCCTGATTTTTAAAAATAAAAACTGTGGCAGTTGTATTTGTACTAACTTCAGTAAATTTGTTAACTTCACCCTCCTCTTACAAGTAATCTCTTGATGTAAAACAACTAATCTCTGTCATTGTTATGTGATTTTCATATACAGGGCTCCTGTAGTTGCCAAATGTGACCGGAAGCGAGTTCTTGCTTCTTGGGCTTCTCATTGTGGTAATATTGCCCCAGCTGAGTTCCATGTTGACTTCTCAAGTGTTAGACATCTCTCTCCACGACAGTTTGTTGAGAAGTTGTCCAAAGATTTTGGAGTACGTGGAGTCGTGGCAGGTATCAATCAGTGAATGATTAATTGAGTTCTGTAGCTTCTTGTTGTTGAATGTTTTCTTTGTCTATCCAATTCAGCTTTATGTATGATGGTAAAGTTTTATGTGTCTCATGGCAGGTGAAGGCTACCGGTTTGGATACAAAGCTGCAGGTGACACATCAGACTTAGTGAAGCTATGTGAGGAGTATGGACTGCAAGCTTATATTGTGAGCTCTGTCATGGACAGGAGCCAATGCATCAGAGATAAAGGCCCTCCCAATTCAAAAGAGAGGGGACAAGTGTCATCTACTCAAGTTCGTCATGCTCTTGCTGAAGGAGATATGAGATACGTGTCAGAGCTTTTGGGGCGCAAACACCGTCTCATACTGAGAATGAGAGACCAAGAACTGGTTGGTGATGTGAATAGGATATCAGCTCCGAAGTCCAGTTTATTGAATCTGTCACCAAGGGATGGTTTATATGAGAACTGCTCTCTGTTGTTTAATGAAAGAAGCATAGTACCATGTAGAGCAATCATTGATGCAACTCACATACATATGGAAGCATATGAAGAAGGTTCTTGGACACAAATCCCATTCCAGAACAGCAGAGTTCTGGGAATTGAATTTGATGATTCAATACAACAATGATTGGATCCAATTCAAGTTTTCTTCTAGTTTTTATTTTTAAAATTTATTTTTGGTGAAGTAGCTTCTAGAGAAGATTACTGCATTCATGTATATCCTTATTAGAGAAAATTGTTTGGGGTACTGTGACTAAGAGCTATTGTAGTTCCTATGTATTTCATGCATAGAAATATTCTTTCCAAAGCATTAAGGGCCTTTTTGGTATCAATTCTCATTCTTATTTGCAGACATTCTTCATTTTGTTGATGTGTGTATTCATGTTGAATCCTATTTACATTAAAAGAATAGAAAACCTTCCAGGAGTCTATCATGGATTTTGAATCAAAACTTCATTCTATTCATATTTGTGCAAAGTCACTTAAAAATCCAAATGTAAATTGAGAGTATAATAGTAAATAAACATTCTTTGTATGAAAACATATTGTTTCTCCTTTTTCTCACTCCCAAATCCTAACGATTTATTTTCAGTTATTATTGTTATTTTTATCAAGTTTTCATTTTAAAATACTACTTTTTTTTCATTCCATAATTTATTCAGGACAAATTTATGAAATCAATTTTCATTTTTGACAAAAAAAAAAGTGGAGTCTCATATTCATTTATGTTAAATAGACGAAGTAGAGAATGAGAATTGATATAAAAAAAAAAAAAAAAAAAAAAAAAAAAGAAAAAAAAAAAAAGGGAAGGTATATGCAAGATTACAAATTATTTGGCATCTTGATTAATGTATGTCAATAAGAACATTCCTTACTAAAAGCACATTTTTGGTAGTCATGTAAAATGATAAGACTTGTCACTAAATTTTATAATAGTGTATTTTCTCATACTTTACTCGACAAATCTACCTAGATCCGATTTATCCACTTTCCATTTCCCTCCATTCAATAACAACAACAAGAAGTCTTTTCTAAACAAAGTGGGGTGGGCCGCAAAGATCTTTGCATTTCAATAAGCTCTATTTGGGGTAATACTAGATATAATGCCTAAGCAGTGCAAATCATTTCTCACCACTTCTCTTAAGGTTATCCTAAGTCTACCGTTAGCCCTTTTAATTTCTTTGATCTCTTCTCCGTACAGGGTCATTAAAGGCCTCCGGTTGAATATGGCCATACCAACTTCATCAACTTTCTCATAACTTATCACTTATCGGAGCTACTCCCATACTAGCTATATTATGGTCATTCTTAACCTTGTTTTCCTTAGTTTTGCTACTCATCCATCTTAACATCTTCATTTCTACTACACGGAACTTATCTATTTCCTCCTCTGGAGTGTCTAAGGTCCTCCTGCTGGAGTGTTTTCTTTTCCTGTTCCTCTCACTTTCTCAACTTTTGTCATGATGCAAGGAGAATCATCTAATTCTCATCCTTCAAAAAACCCCCACCAACACCGAATCCTCCACCTAATTTTGCATAAATGGATGAACCTTTCATCCTAGAGGTTGAAGATGAGGAAAGGCTGGACTGCCAAGAGGACCTAGTTCTTGCATGGAAAATCCTTGATGGTAGACTGTACGGGAGACAAGCTGTTAATGAGGGGCTTATAAAGGCCTGGCATCTTCTCCATGGAGTTCATGTTGATCAAGTCTCTAGTCATTGTTATACATTTCATTTTCACCATAAGTTAGCTTTAGCAAAAGTGTTACAGGGAGAACCATGGGTGGTAGCAAGTAATCTGATTATTCTGGAACAATGGTCAAAAGTAGTTCCATGTACCTTCCTCTATACCAAGCTCTAGATCCATATCTATGAAGTCCCTATTGAGCTGTTCTAGTTGGAATTTGGTTGGAAAATAGTGCATAAACTGGGTTTGCCTCATAAGGTTACACAGTTAAAGGTGATGGAGGAAATCTATGGAAGGATTTTTTTTAGATGTTGTATCAAAGTGGATACTCATCGACCTTTGAAGGAGAACATCCAGATACAAAGAAGGGATGGTATGTCATTTTTCTTTCTTGTTCAGTATGAAAGGGTCTCAGTGTTCTGTGTCTTGTGTGTGGTATCCTTGGTCATGATGAATTCCATTGCGAAGTATTTCACAATAGCCAAATTACTCACCCAAAGAACCATCATTGTAATGTCCAGAAGTGTTCGGAAGCCCCTCAACCATTTATTGGTGGTAATCTGAGAGCTGCTATACCACCAATGAGGATTCCTGATCATGCTCCTTTCGTCGATGGCGTAACCCCAGCTAGTAACATCTCCAATGGTCAAAGACCGACAAATAGTGAACATGATTGCACCAAGAATAACCTTTGTTTAATCCATCCAAGCTCACATCAGCCTTCACTTTTGCCTACATCCTTGTTCCCTCACATGTACCTATACAATTGGCTCAGAGGCCTGCTTCTCCTTCCCGAGGAAGCTACCATTCTAAAACCTCAGCCTCCCAATTGTCCCTTGCTAGTTATTTGTCTCATCCCATGACAACGACTACTTTGCCCCCCCCCCCTTACGAACATGGTTTCTCTCACACTGCAACTCATGGATACATCGCAAGTTCAAATAAATCAAAATCCCAATGTGGCTGCCTAGCTTATTGCTCTTCTCACACGTGTGAATATCCAACCACATGCTTCCCACTCCAATACAAGCCCATCCATTCCTCTTGGCCCACAACCCACTCACTTGGGCCTATTACCTCCCTTACTTACTGGAGCCATTAACCAAAATTATGACAGTCCATCATCACAAGACCCGAATCAATGTATGGTTCAAAATTTGCAAGCCCATCCTCATTTAACCCCAAAACCTAGTTTGAATCAAAATGTGCAAGCTTACCAACAATCAAACCCGTAGGAGATGTATCAGAACCCTAGCCCATTGACTGATCAAATTTTCTCTATAAACAGTCTCAATTCTAAATTTCCCCAGACTTCAAAAAAAAATTGTAGATGCAAGAGGGCAAACACTTTAGTAGAAGAGGTGGACATTGTAGCAATGGAACACGATCTGGCAACAATAGAAGAACCTTTTTTAACGGAGAACACCTTGGTGGCTGGGGGAAATCAGCCCCAAAGGGCCCCATGAAGTTTATCTCTAGGACCTGTTAAGGAATTGGGAGCAACTTGACAATTCTGGCTCTTACTAGGCTCTCAAGAAAAGTCAAGCCAAATGTTATATATTTTTTTTATGTAATCTCATTGCTCTGAGAAAGAATAAAGGTAATTGAGCACAAATTGAAGATAGAAAATTCCTTCAATGTTCCTTCGGTGAATGTTGCTGGTGGTCTTTTGGTCATTTGGAATAATGAAGTTAATATGCAGATTCTTTTTGCAAATCAACGGATTATCGATACTAGAATTTACTCTAGAAATGAAGCAAGTTTCTGCCTTACCTTGGTTCATGGTGAACTTGATAGGGAGAAAAGATATTTGGGAATTAGGGCGAGGAAGGGATGAAGCTTGGGCTTGTGCAAGTGATTTAAATTCATTTTTGCCATGGGCAAAGAAACAGGGTGGTTTGAAAAATAATGCTAAAAAAATGGGATTGTTTAGAAGCTTCCTTGATGCATGTAACCTGCTCGATGTTAAGTCTAAAAGAACTATCTTCACTTGGTCTAATAGGAGAAAGAGAGATGCAAATATAAAATTTAAATTAGACCGTTTGATGGCCAATAAAACTTGAGAAATGCAATTTGCAAATGCAGAAGTGAAAGTGTTCAGAGTACCATTGGTTCAGATCATCTTCCTATCATCTTGGATACTTGTCAAATGCCTTAGGGTAGAAGACCATTTTGTTTTGAAGCCATGTGGTTCACACATGAGCAATGCAAAAATATTGTAGAGTAGGCTTGGAAGATTCCTAGTTACGGCAAAGCTTTTGAGGTACTTCAACAAAAAAATCGGAGTTGTTAGCAGGTATTTACTCACCGGAATAACAAGGTATTTGATAACATCTAGAGGAAAATTGAAGATTTACTGGCTGAATTCAAAATATTACGGGATGCTCCACCTTCATAAGCAAATTAGATTAAAGAAGATGAAGTTCATGCTGAATTGAAGATTGCTTTTTAGAGAGAAGAAATTCACTGGTTACAGGAAGCTAAGCTTCATTGGGAAGAAGAGGGAGACCGTAATATTAAATTCTTTCACACTTGGGCTATTGAGAGAGGAAAACATAATAAAATCCTGGTCCTAAAAAATGATGAAGATGAGTGGGTTGATTCTGACAAAGGGATTCAAGAGCTTATTAAAAAACAATACCATATTGTTTTTTCTTCTCAACAAATTAATGAAGAGGCTCTTCACTTGGCCTTGTTCGCTCTGTCAAAGCGAGTGACTCAAGAGATGAATGATTATCTTGATGGTACTCATAAAGAGCAAGAGATTAAAGATGTTGTTTTGGATATGGCTCCTCTTAAATCTCCAGGGCCGAACGGACTTCCTCTTGCTTTCTACCACAAATTCTAGGATTTGGTAAGTCCATATGTTACTAAATTTGTTCTTGAATATTTTAGTTCTAGTTGTATGCCCCCTACATCAAATTTTATGTACATTTGCTTAATCCCAAAAGTTGATCAACCTGAATTAGTGGACTGGTTTAGACCAATAAGCCTATGTAATGTCACCTCCAAAATCGTAAGATATTAGCTACAAGGCTTAAGGTTCATTGTGATACTATTATTTCTCCACCTCAGTTAAGCCCTAATTCTCCAAAGACTTATTTCTAACAATGTTTGAATGGAACATAAAGCATTCCATTACATTAAAAAGGAGAAAAAAGGAAAAAAGAGGTTGATGACTAATAAGCTTGATATGAAAAAGGCATACAACAGAACAGAGTGGAAATTTATTGAAGAGGTCCTCATTGCTTTGGGATTTTCTAGAAAATGGACAGATATGGTTATGTCTTGCATCACCTGTGTTACATATAGTATACTTGTCAATGGCATTCCCCAACCAAGTATCGCTCCAAGTCGAGGTATTGGGCAAAGGGACCCTCTTTCCCCTACAATATTTTCTTTGTTCTCAATGTCTGAGTGGAATTTTAAGGTTGTGTTTGGTTCTGCAATTCTCTGGAATCGGCTTCGGAATCATGTTTCTAGGGAATCATGAGTCTTTGGAATTAGGTTGTGTAGAATCATATTCTTAAAATAAATAAATAAATAAAAATAAGAATAGAATACCTGATTCTATGGAATCACGTGGATTCCAAATCATCGTGGAGCCAAATGGTTTTTCTTTTTGTGGAATCATGATTCCTTGGAAGCTAATTCCAAGGAATTGCGGAACCAAACGCAACCTATTAGAAGTAGAAAAGAATAATTTCATCCACGGTATCAATGTTAGAAATAGAAGTTCTCCCCTTTCACACATGCTTTTTGCACATGACATCATTTTATTTGCTAAAGTGGGTTTAAAAGAAGTCCACAATTTGAAAGCTTGCTTAGACTTCTACTCTCTAGCTAGTGGGCAACATCACTTGTCAGAAATCCTCTTTGACTTTCAGCCCTAACACTCCTAGTAAGCTTAAGAGGTGGTTTTCTAAAATATTAAAGATTCCCTTATGGAGATGGCCCAAAAAAATATCTGGGGTTAACTGTGGAATTTGGATTGGTTAGAAGGACTTATTTAGAGAGGTGGAGGAAAAGACTCAAGGTAGAATCCAAGGTTGGAAGAGCATGCTTCTTTCTCATGTTGGTAAAGAAGTAATGGTGAAGTCAGTTGGTTTGAGTAGTCTAAGTGAAGTCAGTTGTTTTGAGTAGCCTAAATTATGCTACATCACATTTCAAGCTGCTCGTCTCTTATCACAACAGATTAAAAAGTGTCATCACTCAGTTTTATTGGGGTAATAATGAATAGGATAGGAAAATTTGTTGGGTTTCGTGAAGAAGAATGAGTGGATACAAAGAAGGTTGGGTTTAGAGACCTTGAGTTTCAGAACAAAGCTTTTTTAGGCAAACTTGCGTGGAGATTATGTTCTAACCCCTATTCTCATTGGGCTGTATTCTTTAAACAAATCTATTATCCTCATTGTAATTTCTTTGAAGCTAATCCTACCCCTAATCTATCTTGGGCTTAGAGGGGGATCATTGACGGAAGAAAGGTCCTAAAGGATGGACTCCTATGGAATATTGGAATAGGGAAACAAGGTAACGATCTAGGAGGATAATTGGTTACCAAAAAATCCATGTTTCAAGTTTCTCCATCCGGATGTTCGATCTGATCAAATTACATAGGTGGTTGATTTGATTGATCAAACTAATCGAATTCGGAGAGAGGACTTGATTTGGAGCTCTTTTCATCCTGATGATGTTGTAGCTATACACAACATAAAGATTTCCTTGTTTCCTGGGGAAGGTAAGATGATTTTGGGGCTTACCTATAATGGTATATTCTCAATAAAATCAGCATATCATATGTTATGTGATTTGAGAGATAAGGAAATTTCACATTTTAGTGGTGTTAAACTTCAACAAACATAGGTTCCCAAGGAAGTGTGGAAGTTAGTGTGGCAATGTGAAGTTCCTCCTAAACTACAAACTTTCCTTTGGAGGGCACTCTCAGGTGGTTTAGTTACTATTGTAGCTTTAAAAAACAAATATTTGTTAAATGATGCTAGATGTCCTAGATGTGGTGTGGTAGAGGAAACTGTCGAACATATTATTCTTCATTGTCCTAAAATTAAAGTTGTTTGGCACTCTTCTCCTCTAGGTTATAAAGTTCCTCACTCTAATCTCTCTCTCTCTCTCTCAGGTATTATTCAAGCTTGGAGTAAGGTTGGAAATGATAAATAGGAAGTGCACAAAATTTCTTGCATTACAACTTTCATTAGTTGGGAGCTATGACAAGCTCAAAATAGGTTGATTTTTGAAGGAGATAAATATTTTCTTGGCCATATAGTTCAGCAAGCATTAAAAGAAGCTAGGGCTCAAATAGAGGCTATTTGGGTGTTAGATGTGAAGATTGATTCTGTTGCCATTGTGAGTAACTCAAACCAGTTTTGGAAGCCTCCTCCTAAAGGTGTTATTAAGCTAAACTCAAATGCAGCCCTCAAAGACAAGAAAGGAGGTTTGGGTTTTGTTTTGAGAGATCACAAGGGAGCTCCTTCAGGTGTGTTCTCTGTCCCTTACTCTTTTTCTACATCTCTTGAGGGAGAAGCTTTGGGAATACGTAAGGCTCTTCTAGGTGCAGTTGTGGAGGGGTTTGATCATCTCATGGTGGAGAGTGATTGTCAGCAATTGATCAATGTTCTAAATTATAATTTACTACTCCTTTTGATATTTTGAATATTGTAGAGGATAGCATTCACCTCTCTTCTTACTTTATGAATTGTAGTTTTCACTTTATTCCTAGGGGATGCAACACTGATGCTCATTCTCTAGCTAGGAAGGCAGTTACCTTGACAGGGAGGACTAACTAGCCAAATTCCATTACTTGGTTGTTGGATCTCTATAACTTTGACACCTTGTCTTCTTCCTATTTTTTTAAATGAATGTTGATTTTTACCAACAACAACAAAAACCTTATATATTTTACCATATTGTATTATTATTTAAAAAAAAAACACTAAATCACATATATGATGCTTCCCACAATCTATAAATGAATCGTAAACGGGTGTACGATGGTCCTATAGAATTTTCCTTTAAGCATTAAAGAAATATATAATGACTAATACCACTTAGTGAAGAAGTTGTGGGTTCGACTATTGCTAATGGTACATGTAATATCATCATCCCCTATACATTAAAAACTCTTTTGTATCAACAAAAAAGAAGAAATTTGTCAATCACACAAAACCTCGGACGCACCTTTACACTTCATCCACCTTGTTTTAATTTGTTGGAAACCATCACCTTCTATATCACTTTCTTCTATTTATTCTATTATAATTGAACCAAGGTACCTAAAATAAAGGCTTTGTGGAATCTCCTCATCAAGTTCACCATTTTATTATCCGTCTGATTATGATCAAAGTTACATACTACATAATCATCTTCGTTCTACTTCAAAAACTTTTGATTCCAAAGTGCTCTCCACATTTAACGAAAAATTAAAAGTAATTAATTGTAATTCAAAAAAAGTTCTTCTGAAAAAGTTTCTATCTTCCCCTATACTTATTCTTTATATATTCTTATTCCCCTCATAAAGTTTCACCAAAGTGTTTACTACAGATCCACTATGTCACAAGTTCAGGCATAGAGGTAATATTGGAAATCCCTGTTGACTTATTAAAGCCTTTATGGAATAGTGGTGCAGATCATGTCCTACTACGCCACAATAATAACAGATGTTGGGTAGCTTGACAAATTCATGGTCGATCCAGAATTTGATTCCATCGTCAGTGTTAACTTTGAACCCTGGTTTGAATGGCTAGCAATATGGGGTTCAATTCTAAAAATAATAGGTTTCCCAAGTCTCGGAACCGATGAGACATTTTAATTGATATAACTACACCCATTTTACCACCAATTTGCAGTGCAAAGTCTTCCTTGTATAGATGTGGAGGAATATTCAGTGCATGGATTCCGATTTCACACCTATCAAAGACGTACCTCTCTTGCTAGATTTCCAGCTACCATTCTTTGAAAACCATTAGATTGCCTTTTATTAACCATGGGCCTTGTTTGGTTGCCATGCGGATTTCCTCAATTGTACTTAGGTTAACCAGAAACATATTGTCGCCTACAGGTTTAACCTCCACTGGATGTGGGAGATGCCAAGCATTTATAAGGGAAGTTGCCATTGTTCCAAGAGAGACAAATTTCATGGGGAAGACCTTGCCAAAGACAACTGTGGCCCAGGCAAAACCACCTTTGGGGTAGAGGGAACATTCTGTTAAGAGGGATGCAGTTCCAAGTCGGATAGGACATTGTGCTTAACATTAGGCAGCAATGAGAGATGTCCATTGTTAACCTGCAAAGCAAGATGGAAAAGTTAATATATGGGTGTAAAAAGCATGGCTAATAGCTCGGTTGAAGAGCTATAGGAGACAAACAAAATAGTTGAAAGGGAAAGAGATCAAAACCGAAAATTGAAATTTCCATGAGAGAGAGCAAGAGGAGAGAGAGGGAATAGTGAATAGAAAAGGTAGTGTTAATGGACAGAACAAAACAAAAAAAGTAAATAGCAAATAGCAGAATAGCATAAGCAAACAAACTATTTTAAAAAGCTAACAAGTGACAAATAGCAAACGAAAGTAGGTAGTAAATTGCTAAAGAAAACAAATCAGTAAGGTGTAGAACAAATAAGATAGCAATAAAATCAAAGTGGAGCTGTTGGTGTTGGGACCTTCTGAAAATAAATGGGGAAAAGTAAATCGGTGAAAGCATCGTTTTTAAAGTGGGGTTATAGTTCTGAAGGCAAAATTTCAGAGATACAGAAAAGCATGTATTAAAACGTAGTTAAGCGGTTAAAACGCTCAATTTGGAGAAAATGCAAAGAACCAATATGCAAATCGGCATTTGGAGAAAACGTAGAAAAAGCGTTATCACCACCGCAGAAGAGTGGATACTTTCCAGAGGAGTTGCCTTCAAGAGAGCCAACAAGTACGGTGATGATAAGCTTACTAGTGTTGTAAGAGTTGTTGGACCTTCACTCATTGAAAGCAGAATGAGAGAAATAGGGGAGACCTGCAAGCGGCAGGAGAGCGGAGGACCCTTCGACAACAAGGGAAAATGATCATCAATAGTTGATATTCACTAATTGATATTGCCCAACGCAGACCATTGCTACAAGAATTCCCCACCTTCCAAGACTTAAAATTGCCCACACTACCCCTGAAATTAATCATCTTTTCTTTGCAAATGATGCATGCTCTTTACCCCGCAAAATTAAAAAAATGCGGCATTACTAACCCAAATTCTTCAAGAATACCAAGCCAACATCCAGTAGGGGTGTTCCCTCTTCTGTAAGAGGCCTGGTTTCCCAAGTCCTAAACATTCAGGAAGTCCCTTCTCATGGAGTCTACCTCAGCCTTCCCTCGTATTAGGAAGTCCAAATCCCAGGTTTTCTCTTTCTTATATGAGAGGCTTCGTACAAAATTAGAAGAATGGAAGAAAAACTTTCCTCCCACGCTGGGAAGGAAATCCTTGTTAAAGCAATTGCAACTAAGATTCTGACATATACTATGTCAAACTTCCTCCTTCCCAAAGAAATGACAAATAAATTATCTAGGTTGATCTTCAATTTTTGGTGGACAAATAGGGACAACTCTGGCATTAACGAGATTAAGTGGGACACCTTGTGCCACCCAAAACAACATGATGGCCTTAATTTTTGCAATCTCCACTCCTTTAATAAAGCTTTATCGGCAAAATAAGGATGGCACCTCCTAACCAATCCAACCTCCCTTTGGGTGCGCATGGTTATGGCAAAGTACCTTTTACACTTCCATTTCCTGGATGTTGTTGTTCCTAAAAGGGCCTCTTAGGGTTGGAAAAGCTTTATGGCATGCCGCAAAGTATTGAAGCTTGGGCTCCTTAGATGTATCAGCAACGACTTCACCACCCACATTTTCCTTGACCCCTAGTTACCCCTCCTTCCATCCCCGCACCCCTCAAGGTCCCCTAGCCCTACCGCTCCAATTGTAGTATATGATGTCATTGATTTTCATACACATACATGGAATGTGCATCTCCTTAATGCTTGGTTCACTCTAGTAGAACAACGGGCCAATATTTCCATCCCAGTCTTATCTCTCGATATTCCTGACACATGGATTAGGAAAATCTCTTAGGATGGTTGCTTCTTGGTCAAATCCACCTATCATGCTACAACTAATTCATTCTCCACCCCCAACAGCCTTCCTTTCCAGGCCGGTCCCCCCCCCCCAATGAAGTAAACTTTGGTACACCGCAACCCTCCTTAAAGTAAAAACCTTTCTTTGGAGAGTAGCTCTTAACGGTATTTGTACCCAGCAGACCCCTTTTGCTAGGAACAACACCCCATCCCCCATTTGTCTACTTTGTGCATCTCAGGTTGAAACTATTTCCCATATTTTATTTCATTGTGATTTTGCGCTTGCTTGCTAGCGAGTTTCTCCATTACGTATTGATACATCTGCCTTTCGTGGTACTAGTATTCACAATTGGTTGCACTTTCTAGATGCAAAATTCAACACCTTAGGTGTGCTACCACATGTTTATACATTAAATAGTTTTCCTGCCGTGTTGTGTCATTCACCGCCTCCTGAAGCCAATGCTTTTGGTACTCAAAGCTTTACTCCAATTTGCACTAGCTTCCATGTCTTTTCCGATGCAGCTTTGGAACGTGCTACATCACATGCAAGTAGAAGCTATATCATGTGGAGCTCTACAAGGCAATTTGTCGTAGCTCACTCCACCTTCAGTTTTGGTTTGTTTGTCCATTCTATGGAATGAGAAGCTCTTCAAGACAGCTTATTTGCATTTTCACATCTTAATATTACTTAGGTTATTTTTTCTTATGATTGTCTGCCTACCATTCAAGCCTTGAATGGCCAGGTTGTCGTCCTTGATTGGTCTAGTGATGGGTTAGTCGAGGATATTTTGTGACTTTCTTGCTCTCTCCAGTATGTTTAGTTTTGTTATATCATCAGGACTTGTAATAGCTATGTTGACTTCTTAATCCGTGGTGCAAAGAAGTTCCATCTGAACAATGTTTGGTGGCAGTCCCCGCCAGTTGGTTTTGTAAATAACAATGACCTTTCCTCTAGTATTACACTAGAAGCTCTAATATAATATCGTTTTCCATTTGACCCAAAAAAAATAATTTTAATAGCCAAATTTTACTCTAGTTTTGTCCCTTTAGTCGACAAAACCATTTTTGGGGGTTTGGGCCCGCGGGGGGGGGGGGCTTTTTTTCTTTTTATTTTTTTTTTCTGGGCCCCCCCGGGTGAAAAAATTTTTTCCCCTTTCTTTCTTTTTTTTTTTTTTTATTTGGCAATTTTATTTGCCGGCCCCCCCCCCCCCCCCCCCCCCCCCCCCCCCCCCCCCCCCCCCCCCCCCCCCCCCCCCCCATCAACATTTTTTCTTTCTTTCTTTCTTTCTTTCTTTCTTTCTATAAGAATTCATTTATATGATATTAGGGTATTGTTTTTTATTTTTTCCTTTTCCCATCTTTTATAGATGGTTTTTATTTTTAATTTTTATTTATGTTTTATTTTTCCTTTGATGGATTCCTATAAAAGGAGGATAAATAAAAAGAAATGCATCTACTTATATTTAATGAATTATTATAAAAAATGGAAGAAGAATTAAAGTACATTTAATCACATTTGTGAATTCCTATAAAAAGAAAAAAGGTAGAAAAATTAAAAGAAAATTTTCTATAAAAAATAACAAAAGAAAGAAATATAAAACACTCAAATAAAAAATAATTTCTACAGAGAAGGAGAAAAGAAGGTAAAGATAATGAGATAAAAACAAAGGATAGTTTGAACATTTTAAAATACCAGTGAGAAATCGAAATTTCCATTCTTCATATTTAAAAAAAAATCATAAATAAATTTTAAAACTCCTAATAATATGACTTGTAGATGGTAAGTTGAGCAGGTGATTGAACAATGAATCAGCATCCAATCCATCCATTTCAAGGTAAAATTATACACTGAGAAAAAATTATACACGAGAAAGCCTGTTCTTCAATCGATTGGGTCAAGATTGAGTTTCGATTTTCGATTCTTCTTCCAAATTAACATACTGAGGGAGAAGACGTTACTGTTCTGCCATCAGGCATACATGGTTTGGCGACCCAGAACGTTTTCTTCGAGTAGACACAAGGGAGTTTTTTTCTGCTCTTTATTGGAATCCCAACGCGGCCGCTCAAAGGTGTATTTACCGACTTCAATCCCTACTTTTTTCCCCCTTTCCTGCTTAGTTTTTATTTTGGCGCCGATTTATTGACTGCCATTGTTCGATGAAAGTCCTCTGCCGTTGTATTTCTAGTTGTGGATGATCTCATTGTATCTTCTTTGGTGAACGGAGCTGCTTGTCTTGCTCTGAACTAAGGCTGGTAGATATCTCGTTTTCATGCTCAGGTGATTCATTTGATACGTGAAACACCCAAAACAGCCACTTTTAGTAGCTTGTGCATCAAATTGTATGCTATGATAAATTCATGAACTCCTCCCCCACCAGGCCACCCTCCCAAAAAAAAAAAAAAAAAGGGAAAAATAAATTCGTGAACAGCAGCAAGCTTCAGTGCGCCCTTTCTGGTTCAAGAGTTGCTGTTGGTGTAAGTTCCATCGACTTGGAATTGATCTGAATAAAGTCTGTGTGTTTCTAATGGCCGTGGACTGGATGCTTTTTAAGTTTGTTTTAATCATAAGGAATTGCCGAATTGGTATTGTTAAGCTCAGAGACAAAAAGGGAAAAGAAATTTCTGGGTGGGTTTTCTGTTGTTTCTATTCTTTCTATTGTTTATATATTTATTCGTAGTGAACCAATTTTTCTTACCAAAAATCATCAGAGATATTTTGTAAATTTCTTTTGGGTATTTATCCATGTAACTATGGAAGGTGATGTTCCTGAAAATCATAATATGTACATGTATCGTTCATTTTAGAACTTTTCCTAGTCAGAGTTGGGAGTGCACATAATATCTGAGGCACATGCAGGGACATATAAAGATGCCTAAACTGATGATGAATTGAATTCAAGTTGACTCGATTGGGACTAACCATTATGCATTTCAATAAGCAAGCTCTGTTCCTCTTGTTTATGCTAATTTTATCTATTATCTTACTATTAAAATTGATTCCCCAGTTTTCTCTCTCTCCTTCTTAGTGGTTTATACTCATGTGTTACACAGTTACAGTGACGAACATTTTTATTCTGCTCACTTAAGATCTTTAAAAGAACTGCAGTTTTGGGAGTTCATGTAATAAATTTTGTTAAAAACCACAACTTCCACATTTTTCATGGATATTCCATATGCGGTTTACAGGTAATGCTACCACTCATTTGAGAAGTTCAGTCTTGAGTGGGATCCTACAAGTGTGTCAAGGCTGTACAGGAATCTCCAGAAAACATGAAAGTTGGTGCTTTTTTTGAGAGGTGATATCCAATATAAGGTGAACTTGAATATATAGTGTGTTACTGTATATACATTCCTTGCTTGGTTGCTGGATCAGTCTCAAATGTTTTGTAATGGTGAAGGTTTAATTAAAGCATAGCAATTAAGGAATTTTGGCTGCACAAGACATGAGTGGGACAGGAACAGCAGACTTCTTCTGTAGAGAGGCTCAGCGCCTGGGCTATGTTGCACGGTCTGCCTTCAAGGTTGAAATTTTATCCAACTATTATTCAGGTTATATTTTGACTGGTTTGTTTGTTGGAAAATCAATAACCTTTTCTATGTTTCCTTGCAAGCACAGCTACTGCAGATGCAAAAGCAATACAAATTAATAAAACCTGGGGCATCTATTCTAGACCTTGGTTGTGCCCCCGGCGCATGGCTTCAGGTAAGTTTCCATCCTTAAAAGAGAAAGAAATAATCTGTGCCACCTTGGAGTTAGATTTCTCTGCTCTGAATAATATATTATTTTATAAACTGAATGCAGGTAGCTTGTCAGAGCTTAGGTCCCTTGAAAAATGGTGGGGTTGTTGTGGGTATTGATCTAAAGGTGAGGAATCAAACATGTTTCAGCTAACAAGTAATGAAGTTAAAGAAAAATAATTATCAAATCAAGAAAAGTGAGCATTTCATTCTCAATGTTTATATTTTTAAAAATATTTTGCCCCTTTATTGTAAACGTGTTGGATTTCAGAGCAGAAGGTGAAAGTTCCTTCTCTTCATTGTGATGCAAGAGTACAAACTGTTTGTGCTGATGTCATGAATCTTTTGAAGAATGAAGCTAGGGCACTCTCTCCTCAGGTATTAAGCAGTTACTTGTACTGTCTCATACCATTAGTTGCTATACATTGAGATTGCTAGTTCTAACTTCTAATTGTACTGTTGAGTGTTTCAAAATATCTAGATGCTAATGGTGGTAATTGTTGTCAGTCTACAAACAATTGGGCTTTAGAATTTCCATAAATATTTTAAGAAAAGAGAGAGGCACAGAGCATGTAATGATACTTGATTGTTTCGTGCTCACTATGTGTTACATGGCAGCTTAGATGGGGCCCAAATTTGTGTACAGTAGCTGTTTATAGAGAAACGGATGGATAATTGGCTATATAATTACCCATAAGTTGGGATTAAAATAAATAGCAGTAATCTAGAACAGCAGGTTAACAACCCTTACTAAAGAAAACCAGCAACCTGGTCAAAGTAGATACTCAAACAAGTCAATTGATAGAATCACGAGTCTAGACACACATGCACTAACCACTTAATGCAATTAAAGGCTCTTACAATGATCTTCAATGGAAAAAGAAAAAGAATGATTTTTTTTTAAAAATAAAGTAACTAAAGAAGAAAGGGGAAAAAAATAAAAACTAAAGGAGAAGTAGTAACTAGTGAAGTTTCCCTCAAATATTTAAACAATGATTACAAAGATTCCGGAGGAGTCATAGATGGTTGCTCGTGGAGAGGTCATGGGTCACTCTGTATGCTATCTCTTTTATAAGGCCTTTGACAAAAAAAATGATTACAAAGATTCGGAAGTCATAAGGTTGCCGTATAGCTTGTTGCTTTATAGGCCACCTAGGCAATCGAATCTGAAACCCCTACATGGGATCCTGCTATAGTAGAGTGGGGACTAGCATACATTTTTGTTTCTAATCTAATTAAGAGTTTAAAAAATTAATTATTTATTCTTTTTTTTTTTTTAAAGAACACTTCGATTTACTTAAGAATGAGAAAAATAAACAGATAATACCTCCCCAGCAACGGCCTAAAAACTTGGTTATTGTTGTATTGTGAAGAATTGCTCATCAAAGTATATTATTCACAAGACTCCAATAAGGTATTTATAGTTACAACCTAGTTAAGCCCTATACTAAGTAGAAGAAAAGGAAAATATAAAACAAATAGAAATAAAACACTAGACTTATTAGGAAACATAATTCTATTCTAATTTGAAAACCTCAGTCCATGTTTTCAACACTCCCCCTTAAGTTTGAGCATAGATATTTATCATGTCTAACTTGCTCATAATGTAATTGAATACCTTCATGCTCAAGCTCTTTGTTGAGCACATCAGTCCGTTGCTTGTTTGAAGTAACAAAGGTGATATGGATCAACCCACCCTCAACCTTCTCTTTGATGAAATGTCTATAAATCTCCACATGTTTAGTCCTATCATGCTGTACTAGGTTATGAGCTATGTTGATCGCTGACTTATTATCTGAGTATAACTGTATAGGAATATCCAAATCTGTCCCAACCTCTTGAAGCAACCCCTTAAGCCATAGTACCTCACAAATGCCTTGAGCAGTTGCCCTAAACTCCGCCTTGGCATTGGACCACGCAACCACAACTTGTTTCTTGTTTCTTCAAGTCACAAGGTTACCTCCCACATACACACAATACCTAGAGGTAGACCTCTTATCATCTGGACATCCTGCCCAATCTGCATCTGTATGTGCCTCAATCTTCAAATGTCCATGAGCTAAAATTAAAATTCATTTTCTGGAGTAGTCTTCAAGTATCTCAAGATCCGATATACTGCATCCAAATGTGAGTAGGGATCATGCATATACTAGCTAACAAGACTAACTGCAAATGTGATGTCAGATCTAGTGTGAGATAGATAGATAAACTTTCCCACTAATTTTTGATACCTTATCTTGTCAACTAGTTCTCCTTCCTATGCCTTCAAGTGTAGGTTAGGCTCAATAGGAGTCTTAGCAGGCTTACATCCTAGCATCCCAATTTCCTTCAAGAAGATCAAATGTATACTTCCTCGGGTTAGATATACACCGCTAGTAGAATATGCCAATTCTAAACCTAGGAAATATCTGAGTTTTTCCATGTCTTTGATCTCAAATTCAGTTCCCAAAAAAGTCTTCAATGCTGAAATCTCATCATCACTACTGCTTGTGATCACAATATCATCCACATATACTAAAAGTATAATAGTGTGGGAACCATCTCTTTTAATAAACAAAGTGTGGTCTGCATTGCTTTGCTTATAGCCATTAGATATCATTGCCTTATGGAACCTTCCAAACCACGCTCTTGGAGATTGCTTCAACCTATATAAAGCCCTCTTTAAGTTGCACACTTTCATATAAGTCTCTGTAGTAGAATACCCAGGTGGTATATCCATATATACCTATTCTTGGAGTTCTCCATGCAAAAAGCATTCTTCACATCTAATTGTTGTAAACCCCACCCTTTATTAATTGCACATGAAATAATAATACGAAATGTGTTCATCTTGGCAATGGGGGCAAATGTCTCCTGGTAGTCAACGCCATAAGTCTGAGTGAAGCTTTTGACCACCAATCTTGTCTTGTACCTTTCAACAGTCCCATCTACCTTGTGCTTGATCACAAACACCCATTTGCACCCAACAGTCTACTTTCTTATGGGCAAAGTCACCAAGTCCCACCAAGATGGCCAGTAAGACCACGAGCACCAACAGAGAGGGAAACTGAACGAGACCATCTAAGATAATTTGTCCCATTAAGTTTCACAGTGGTCATCTGAAGTGGAGAAAACTCACGATCCCTATGAATGGAAGACATTGGAGACTCTTCAGATGTACCAGATAAGGGAGATATGCGATCAGCCATCATCGTAAGGAGAAATCATTCAAATTTACAAATAGCTCCCCTGAACGTTTTCAAAATTATGAAAAAGTCCTTGAAATTGTTCAAAATTGTAGAAAAGTCCCTGAATTTTTTCGAAATTACGAAAAAGTGATAAGAACCTACTAATACCTCTGAAAATTAATACGAAAATATAAGAATTAACAAGATAGATTGGTTTTAATGGTGCCAATCACCCCCACACCCAAAGGTGCCCCTCAGCCTACGGCTGCCCAAGAAAACTCTCAAAACATTTGATCCCCTCTCTCATCAATTTCCCTTCTATTTATCACTCCTCAACTAACCCTAATGATCTCTCTCCTCCACATGACATCATCCTAGGGCCGCCCTAAAGATCTCTCTGCTCCAGGAGGATAAATAGAAGGGAAAGAGAGGGGTGGGAGAGGGCCCTCCTCCACATGGCGTCATCCTAGGGCCCTAGGATGATGTCATGTGGAGGAGAGAGACATTGGGTAGGGGGGAAGGAAATGAGAGAGAGGGGATCGAATGTTTTAAGAGTTTTCTTGGGCAGGGGGGGGGGGGCACCTTTGGGTGTGGGGGTGGCGGGGCCCGATAAAACCGGCCTATCTTTTGTTAATTCTTGTATTAATTATTGTATTAATTTTTGAGGTATTAGTAGGTTCTTATCAATTGGTAATTAGAGCAAACACGATCCTAGGGAAGTGATGGCACTGCCTTCGTTTTCTGGTGAAGGAGAAGTTTAGAGATGGATTCTAGAGGTTCTAATGTTTTGCTGGGAGAACTAGATCGAGGAAGAGTAGTAGTTGAGGGTGGCGATCCAACATTTGGAAGGAGAGGCACTCAACTAGATCTATTGCAAAAACTGGATGAAATTTACCTTGACAAACTTCAAGAAGGTGTTGGTTATCAATTTCGGTAACAGGAAGGATGCAAAGCTTCCTCATATCAAATCTGCATCGGTTCTTGGAGAGGAGGAATCGCAGCACCACTTCAATCAAGCACAGGGAAGTGTGCGCAGGAAGCTGCCGAGGGTTATGGCTAATTAGTTGCAGAAGGTGTTTCTCACCGAACCATGAGAAGAGTGCCAAATAAAGGTTTGATGGTTGAGGCTATTGCTCCTAGCAATGGAATACAAAACGAGGGTCACACGGGGACTGGAAGCTGGTAGGAAGCGCCTGGCGGGAATCAGCAGGCGATGGTGAAGATGTCTGATCACAGAAAAGGGAGAAGACGATGGAGTTTTAGGGTTTTTGGGGTTGGTTCGGGTCAACTCAAACCGGCTTATGGGTTTGGTTCACATATTAAGAGCCAAAATTCTTATCATTTGGGCCCAACCCAGGTATGCAAAATATCAAACTTAGACCCAAATAAAACCAAGTTTAAAGATTGGGCCGTTAGTTTTCCCAAGAAACCCCCTTGGGCCCAACCCATTCCATTAACCCCAAGCCCATCTCATTTCATTAACACATATTTCTTAACCCACTCAGCAGAATTATTTTGGGCCCATTCCGTTCTTATTACCCAAAGCCCAATCCATTCCATCAAACCCACGCCCAACCTATTTCTCTTAACCCATGGTTTGAATTGGGACCCCACCCATTCAAAAGACTCACCTCGGGCCCAGCCCACTCCATTCACCCAATACCCAGCTTATCATTTTCCATTCATGGGTTTAAGTGGTTGAACCCCACCAACTCAAAAGACCCACTATGGGCCTGGCCCATTTCATCACCACAAAACCCAGTTTCTATCCATTCTAAATTGGACCCAAATAACTCGGTTGGACCAAGACCCAACCCCAAGACTAGTACGAACCAAGGACCTACCCAAGTAACGGTCCGATCGAACAATCGTCTTCAACCTCTGAACTTCAAGATGGAAAGGGAGGCAGCGACGTTGGGGCTGCAGCACTGAGGGAGATCCTGGAGCCAACTTGGAGACAAATGCCAGAAGGGCAAAAGCATGGGCTGCTGTTGAGAGATCCCTGAATTTTCGGCTGCAGGAGGCCGAAGCCAAAGCTGCAGCTGCTGAGGAAAATGAGCGGTCCATGAATGAACGGCTATCACAAACTTTATCTTTGCATTACTATTCTTGAAGCTCAGATCTCATGTCTTAGAGCAGAGCAAACACAGCTAAGACGCTCCATTGAAAATGAAAGGCAGAGAGCTGCTGAGAACAGACAGGAATACCTTGCGGCAAAGGAGGATGCTGATACTCATGCAGGCCGTGCCAGCCAGCTTGAGGAAGAGCTTAGGGTGCTTAGAAGGAAACATAAGCAAGAGTTGCAGGATTCAATAGCGAACAGAGAACTTTTACACCAAGAGTTAGAACGGGAGAAGAAAGCTGTTCTCTCATCATCCTCTTCATATTTTGTTCTTCAGACCATTGCAGATAAGGGAGATCCTGGAGCCAACTTGGTAATGCTTGCGAAGAATGATGCTTTTGATTCTTAGCATTTTCCTTTCGACATCAGATTCATTTTGAAGGTGTTTTTGGGGGTATTTTTGGGCAATTACACGACTCACGGGCAATTGCAAGACACCAACCTCTCAATCACTGTGGCAAACATGTGAAGTCTACACTTCAAAATTTCCATCCCCTTGAGGAGTGAGGACACCATGTGGAGGAGAGAGAGTATTAGGGTTAGTTGAGGAGTGATAAATAGAAGGGAAATTGATGAAAGAGGGGATCAAATGTTTTGAGAGTTTTCTTGGGCAGCTGTAGGCTGAGGGGCACCTTTGGGTGTGGGGGTGAGTGGCACCATTAAAACTAATCTATCTTGTTAATTCTTGTATTTTCATATTAATTTTCAGAGGTATTAGTAGGTTCTTATCAAAAAGTCCATGAGATTGTTTGAAATTGCAGAAAAGTCCCTGAACTTTTTGAAATTATGAAAAAGTCCCCCAAAAATTTCTAAATTACGAAAAATCTGTGAATCGAGAAAAGAAAGTCGAAGAGAGTAGAAAAGAGAGAAAGAGAGATTAGATAGCAAAGGGTTTCTTGTTCGTCGTCTCCGTTCTTTGCCTTTTCGCATCAGCTCCAGCTCTGAATGGACCCTTAGTTTAAAACTGAGAAAGCCTCACCTGTCACTACTAAACTTCGAAACCAAGGTTCATGTCTGAACTCGATGTCCAGATTCTACTGCCTTCGATCCTTTTGCAGAGGCAAATGCTGAGGACTCAGGTGCTGGATCGAAAGAATATGTGCATGTCCATATACAACAAAGAAATGGTAGGAAAAGCTTGACTACGGTGCAGGGTTTGAAGAAGGAATTCTGCTGCAATGGTGATGCTGCCCAGGAGCAGCGGCAGCGATAGTGACAACAAAAGAAGGAAAAAAAGCAGCGACAGCGGCAGTTAGCGGCAGCGATAACGGTAGAGGTAGTGGGAAATCAAGAGAAAGTTTCTCTAGTTCTCTCTTTCTTCCTTAATCGAAATTAGGCTTTGATACCATGATGTGAAGAATTGCTCATCAAAGTATATTATTCACAAGACCTTAATAGGGTATTTATAGTTACAACCTAGTTAAGCCCTATACTAAGTAGGAAAAGGAAATATAAAACAAATAGAAATAAAACTCTAGACTTATTAGGAAACATAATCCTATTCTAATTAAAAAACCTCAGTCCATGTTTTCAACAGTTTATAAAATAAAATTAACTGCAAGTGCACGGTATCATGTAGCTTATATTTTAATCCTCTTACTAATAACACGAGTAGGCAAAATTTAAAATTTTATTATTAATTGTTTAAACTAAATTAGAGGTCCTAACACATGCATCTAACGAAATTGAATAAGAAAAAAAAAGAACAAATATAATCTAACCATTCACCATTGGAAAAAATGCATAAATAAATAAAGATAAGAATAATAGATACAAAGAACAAATAAATAAATAACAAGGAAGTGGTTCGAGTGTCAGCTCAAGATCAAGGGAAGGGGAGTGTAGCTAAATGCCTTTGATCGTGGACCCTTTACCTTAGCTTACAGTCCACTGATCGGGGGAAGGATATTAAAAAAAATGCAAAAGGAAATAACAGAACGATAAATATCAGAGCAAGAAATAAAAGGGGAACCTTAACCCCTTTTTATTTTAACTTAATGAAAATTAGCAAAATAGGAAAACCCCCATGCACAGGAGGAAATGTTACAACCTAAGTTTTTCACAAGATGGAAATTCTATATATCTTAAGTTTCTTTTTTTTTTTTTTTTTTTTGGGGGGGGGTGTTGCAAATGATGCAGTTATGTGTGTTCGATTGGGCATTCACCAATGGGTTTAACACTAGTACCTATGATATGCATAAAAGGGGAACCCCCAAAAGGTGTCCAGTTGCACATTCTTGAACAAGTTTAACACTGGTACCTGCAATATTCGATGTGAAATATCTACTGGCAACAATGAGATAAGTAGCTGACTCTTAACTAGGCTGTGGGAGGAAACCCTAAATTGCCCTTGCAGGCTACATAACCCAATGGTCACACAGTTTGACTCCTCACTTCCGATAAACATTTCTTTAACAGAACATGTTCCAAAATTTATTTTGTGACTTGATTGTTATCTTAATGATCTGAATTCAAGTTGGAAATAGTATTATACTGGAATTGTTACCTTCAGCAGCGTTCTGAAACCTAGCAATTGCCCCTTGGTAAGCTGGTACAAACTGGTGGAGCGGCCCCCGGATTCAACCCCCCCCCCCTCCTCCTGAAAGATACCACAAATCCTCTTTGATCAAGTTGGTTGTGCATAAATTGAACAGTTTTGGTTGAGAAACAAATAAGTGATTCAGTCACAAACATGGGCCAGTGGCTGGTTGAAACCTTGCCTTTTACTTTCCTTGGAATTTATCTGCTTCTTTTTATCTCCTTAAAGTGAAATGTCTTTATTTATTAATTACTATTATTTTTTTATTTTGATACAATATGAATCTATTGAAGTTATGTTAACAGTTTCTTTTTCGTTTCTTTGTTCAATTGTTTGAAACTCTGATCTCTTGGAAATCAATAGCTTGGATTCTCTAGATTTGCAGAACTAGAAATTCTAGGGAGCGTTAATTCTCTTGCTTTCTTGTTTATGTCATCACTTTACCATGCAAAGGGTCAAGGTGTTAGTGTTACTGTCTTCCATGATGAGATGGATTATGACTGGCCTCTGGAAGAACTGTCAGAACCTTTTCTGGTACCATCTTATGTGACCATCAGTTAGAGAATGTTTATCTAGATTCAGCCATGGTTGTCAAGGTGTTGCCCTAGACACCCGGGGTGCTTTGGTGATACCTATGCTTCCAGGTGTTGCCTTGGTTTTTGCCTTGATTTCCCCGCTTCAGACTCCTTGGTTACCCAGGCGTCATGACCGCTATGGTTCAGGCAATGAAGGAACCTAGTAGTTTATCTGTTCCCAAGTAGCACTAAGTACTAACATGGGTTTAACATTATCATTTTCAGGGGAAAGGATTTTCTGTGATTCTATCTGATATGTGCCCCCTTGTTTCTGGAATTACAACTAAAGACGCTGCTTTATCTGTGGAGTTGGGGATGCGGGCACTAGATTTGGCCATTGGCAAAGCTGCCTTTTGTCACCCAGATGACAGTGATGCTGAGGACTTGGATGATTCCAGTTCTGGGATAGACAGGAATGGCATTTTGCAACCTGGGGGAAATCTTGTAGTTAAGCTTCTTGAAAGCGAAGATGTTAAAGGTGACTAGCTACTAAACGTTGCACATAATCATATTATTCTGTGTTTTCATGTCTGTCTTACCTTCTCATGGCTTTGCACCCTGCAGAATTCAGTCAGATCTGCAAGCCACTTTTCAAAAAGGCATCGTGGTTAAGGCCCAAAGCTACAAGGTCATCTTCTAGAGAGATATATTTGATTTGTCAAGGCTTGCAGTAAGGAATTGTGGCAATTAAACCGAGGCAATTTTTTAATTCCTGGAACTAATATCAGTTGCATGAAATCAAGATCATTAGAGAAGTTGTCATCTCAAAAAGTCTTGGCTGGGACATTTCTGTTTATGGTGAATACCCAAGGGGACAAAAGCAGAAGGTGAAGAAGAGGGATGAGACCAGGGCAATTTTATCATTTATATTCAAAATTGGAATTACTTAAGGGCCTGTTTGGTTACATGAGTCTAGAGATTTCAAATATCCAGGAATTTCAAATCTATGGAGTCATAATTCATAAAGTTAACTGTTTGGTTAACCTAAATCTGTGGAATGAAGTCTGTGAATTCATCCGGAAAACTATTTGGTTGATGTGATTTTTGTGAATGCTCAAATGTTTAGCGCTTTTATGGTAGAGATGAAATCTCAAGATTTCACCCCATACCAATAAATCTACATATTCAGGTTTTTAGTATAAAAAGATGAATCTCTATATTTCATGAATTCAAGAATTTTCACCACCAAACGGGTATAAATCTTGTATTCATGAATTTGTAAGGATTTGAAATCTGTGGATTCATGTAACCAAACAGGCCTTAATAGAATCTAAGTGAGTCTATTATGCGTGAACTCTTAAGCTGCGTTTGTTTGCTGGAATAAAGGTGGGGTGGAAAAAAGGGTAAGAAAATTCTTGAAAAAAATGTAGATTTCTTTTTTTTTCCTTAAATCCCAAAATGGTAGATTGTTTGATTACTTGGGGTGGGAAAGTGAGAGGCAAATTTCCCCAACTTTCCCACCCCAAGCTTTTTTAAAACTACATATTTGGTAGGACTTTGTGGAAAAGTTGGGAAAAGTAAAAAGTGGGACTCACCTTTATCACTTTTCCACAAAATTCTTTTCTTTCTTTCTCCCTCACCTCACAACACATGGGACCAACATGTTTTTTTTTTTCTCACCTCTTTTTTCTCACTCCACCTTTGCAAACAAACGTAGCCTTAGTAATAGAAGAGTAAGTTACAAGTAATTTTTTTGCGTAAGGGAAGCAACAAGAGTTTTACCCTAGTGAGTTATAAATTAAAAAAAAAAAATCTCTTTTTTTTGGGTAGAGTGTACATCTCATTTCTTATGAACGCATACATAATGGTTTCACTTGTGTTGCGCTGGCACTCCATCTAAGGTCAGCTCAATTAAATGTTATTTAATTAGGTCCAGCTACCATTCCATTCTCCATAAGTTTTCTGGTTAGGGTTGGTTGGGGAATGGGAGGGAACTGTAGGTGTCCATTCAAAAATTTATGGAAATATAAGTAGGTGTCATATGCTACACAAGATCAGGCTTTCTCTCTTGAGAGCCCAAGACCCGTATTAGTTAGAGTGTGCAGCAGCTCTCTGTCAGGAGAGAACATAGGAGTGGAGTTCATATGAGACTCATTAAAAGTTTCACCGTTATTTTACTTTTTTTCAATATTTACAGGTGGGTTTTACCACTATTATGTGGTTCAAAAAGTGTTTGGAAGCATATTGCTCTCCTGAGAGGTCATTTAAATTCGTCAATTCTAATGGAAATCAAACACTATGGCTGCGTTTGTTTGCAAAGGCGGAGTGGGAAAAAAAAACTTGTAGGCCCCATATGTAGTGGGGTAAAGGTGAAGAAAAGGAAAGTGTGAAAAAATATTAATTGTGGGTCTCATATTTTCTTTTTTCACAAAATTCTACATTTTTTGTGATGTTTTGAAAAGGCTTGAGATAGGAAAATTGAGTTGCCACATCACCAAACAAGCTCACTTTCCCACCCCAAACAACTAAACAATTTACATTTTTCGTAAGAAAAGTTTGTTTTTTTCAAGAATTTTCCCACCCCCATCTTTATTCTCGCAAACAAACACAGCCTATAGAAATCAAGTCCAAAATACTATTTAGATTAATATTGGGCTATTTGGCTGCTAGTTTCCTTTTTCTTTTCTTTTTTTTCTTTTTTTCTTTTGGGAAAAATAGCTTATTTATATGACTTGAAAGGAAAAGCGAGTTCTAGGCTTCTAACGTATATATCCTCCACTACAGGTCCTCTGGAAGAGAATCAGAAAAAATAAAATAAAATAACTTTCAACATCCCAAAACCCTGCAAAAAAATCAACCCCTGTTTTTAGCCCACAAACATGATTGGTAGAAATTTTATACAATTGTTCAAAGACCTCTCAACCCCCGGATTTAATGAACCAAGTCGTACGCTGACCAAGGGATTCCATAACGATTTGGAATCGCAATGATGGCAATAAGCAAGTCCGACATCACCGGCATGTTATCAAATACCCAGGTTCTTTGAAGGGAAACATCCTCTGTGGTGCACAGCAGTACACATATATATCAAATGATTGGCTGAAAAAACAAAGTAAATATAAAACTATTGAAAATTTTTTAAATTAAAAATTAAGTTTTTAATCTCAGCAAATCATTTGGTACAAAAATGCACTGCTGTGCACATCAGAGAATCCTCTAGTCCATCCTGCAAACTTTGTTTAAAAAGTTAATTTTTCTTTCAACCTATTTATCTTTTGCAACTGGGTTGGTGTCAATACTATAATATCTATCACTAATTACCTAGTATAGAAGATTTAATATTGATGTCTCACCACCACGTCCAATGGTTGTGCTATGTATAGAAATGTTAGGGCAAATATCAATTGGTGGATGACTGTTTGAATTTTTTTTTATTTTTTATGAGAATATTAATATGCCTCAATAAGAGTCGAATCTACGACCTCTTCATTAAGAGGTGTTGGTTTCACCACTATTGTTCCTTTATTACTGGAGAATAGATTGGCCTTATTTATCGACAAAAATTGACTCATTCAGTCCAAGATTACGACCCACGTATCTCTACATGGATTGAGCCCCAATACCCCCACCACAATCGTGGAGTCTTATTAGATAATTAGAAAAGATTCAATCTATACATTAGATTCGAATTTTGAAAAGCTTATATCAATATATGCATGTCTTTCCAAATCTCAAATAGCCAAGCCAACCCATCCATATCAAGATATCAATAAATCATATATCATATACCTTACCAAAAGTGAAAATTCCATAGATTTTACTGTCGATTAAAAAGAGAAACCATGCATCATGTATGATTTGAATGAAAATTTCAAAATTCGAATCTAATGGATAGATTGAATATTTTCTAATTAGTGAAACCATCCATTGTTTGTTTTGAGTGTATTGCTTATATATCAATTCCATACCTCTGATATTGTCAAGACGTATCATGACCATAGAATCTTTCTCATTAAGATGGAAGGTTGAGATTGCTCATAATGGATAACTTAATCACCAAGTTAAGAATTTAATCTTTCTGAAGAAGCTTCAAATTAGCTGCACCTTATCCTAAATTGATTAGGAGTTCAGAGTCACGTGGGCTCAAATGTGACAGTCATCCCTTAATCCAGCAGACAAAATATAGGGAACAACACTTGAAAAGACATGAGCGAATGAGAAGCCTTCCGATGAGCGTTGGGCATTTAATGTGTCTCAGAGCATTTAATGCCATCAAAATCCCCTGATTGACGTGTGAATAAAGATGAGCCGAATCCCTTTGCAACATTACTTTTTCCGAGAAGTCACATCTCGGGAGCCATGTAAACTGTTAACCGAGAAGTCCCAAATGCCACGCGGCATTCACTAAGAGACACTCTTCAAAGCCAGCATTCCTCCGAAAAGTGACATACTTAAAAGTACTTGAGCAACTCCTTCAAATCATGTTTAACAAACGACTCTTGCAACTTACTTGCGGGTTTAGTGGTCTAAAACCACAATGTACATAACAATAAAAGAAGGTTATCTATATGATATATGCAAACTTTGTTGTTTGTAAAGGGTATTTTTGTCTTTTGGTTTAGATTAGGACTGGGAGGTCTTATGTAAATGTTTCTAAGGGCAGCTTGGTCTTTACACAATGATGTATGTGTTATATCTATTGGGGTTGAGGAGAGAGGTAGCATTCGGTTCATTCATCTCATTTGCGATTTCTAAGTTTATTCCTCTCGCCCGCTCAGGCCGCTATGGTTTGTGAGGTCTAATCTAGGGCTAAAGGGATCGGGCTTGATCTTCTGCGCTTCAAGAACGTGAAGCTTGGACCTTGAAGCCTCTTGCCGAAGGGTGAGTTCTCCCTGTTGGTGTGCTCGTTAGCCTTGAAGAGAAGAGTGGTTCCGGTCAGTGCACATGTCCGAGTTGCCTTCTTCTTCTTGATTAGTTCATGCTTGGGGTTCTTGTTGGGTAGATTGATTAGGCTGTAACCTCCTTCTCTACCTATTGGATGATTGCATGATTTGATAAGTTGTTAACTCATCCTTGGACGTAGGTCGATTGACCGAACCAAGTAAAAATACTTGTGTCTTGTCTCTTTCTTTCTTTCCTTGTTTCTTTGTATCTGTTCCGCTGTGTAGTTAGGTTGATAATTCTTAACAACTTTAAACAAAGATTTTGTCCTGTGTTTTTGTTTTCATGCTAAATCTTGCAACTTACTTGCGGATTTACACCAATTATTGGCTTCTTCGAATGTGCCATGAATAAATCAATGCTTGTATTATTTCCACCCTTCAATAAATTTCTCTCTTATCAAAAAAGAAAAAGATTAAAAAATAAAAAGGTTATAGTAGGTATATATGAGGGGCAGATGGTTGATTTTTATCCTTCCACTTCTTACTATTTTGAAGTTTTCATTACATCTTCACAAAAACTATAGGGTTTTCCCCAAAAATATTATAAGAAAAAATTACATGATTGGCTACTTTTGGGTTCATTTTTACAAAATTAGCCACTCAATGTTTCAAGTTTCGAGGAACAAAACTAGCTAACATAAACTTTGGTTTACAAAACTAACCAAAACATCGAGTTTTCCTCTCTTTTTAGACATTTTTACCCCTAAAACTAACAATATGATCACGTTAGACAATTGTCACTCTCGGCAATCATCATCTTCTTTCAACCCAACCCAAGAAACCCCACCTGCTCTTGTTTTTTTTTTTATTTGTCCCCATTGTTTTCATGGTTGTTTGATGTGATGGTGTAGTTAGTTTTATGCGTAAAAGTGTCAAAAGGAAAAGAAAAGTCTTTTTGGTTAATTTTTTTCTAGATAATTTTGTAAACCCAATGTCAATTTTAACTAGTTTTGTTAATTGAAACATTAGTGATTAATTTTGTAAAAGGAAACCTACAGTAGCTAATCATGCAATTTTTTCAAAATTTATTATTTTTATCACTTAATATTAATCTTCTTGTGTTCACATGAAAAAAAAAATTATTTTTTTATTGTCATCAACAAAGCCGTCACAAGGATTGGGACCCATTGGCCTAGGGGATGAGGGGTGGTGGGAGAAGGTGTGGGGGACAGAAGTTCATACCCAAGACCTCCTTATTTTGAAGATCTCTAAATAGGAGGTTGTTGTCATTGTGCCAAAAGCACAGCCATTTCATGTTTTAATTCGATTCACTACTGTAAACTTTTTTTTTTTTCCCTTAATTGTTAATTTTTTTGAAAGATGTTTTTGCGTCTATTTTTATTTTTTATCAATAATTTTTTTTTTATCATTTTCTGTTAACAAAAAACCTGCCTCATTATATATTGGATTATTCTAGCACATCTAACTGTTGTAAAAAACCCCAATTTTATAATTTATAGGAAATAATTTTTAAGCAACCAATATATGTATCCAAGTGCACTACAAAAAAATGAATTGTAGGTAGAAGAGTAGTTAATTACTTATAGAGATAGAAGCATGCAATAGCATACATTGCTTCGATAAAAATTAGGATCAGAATGTGAAAATCTACAGATGGAGAATTTCACCAATATATGATAAAATCAAGACAAAGTCGCAAATTCATATTAATGTATTACTCTTATTTTCCAAAGTCACAACTATCAATAATCAGTGATTATCATGTGCTCATTGGTGATGGAAATTCTATTGTCCAACTAGTTACATAACTACAATGTTGAACAAAAATTATATATAAACATCGGGTTTGTAAACTATTATACTCCTACTACAAACATCTCGGTGTGCCAATGTCGCTAGTTTAAATGGAGAGAGATATTTTTCCTTGATAAGTATTGTATACAAGTTAAAACAAAATTGAATACTACCAAAGGAGCAGTCATATTGTAGTCCACCAATGGAAGACATAATGACCTTCCAAATTCTCTTCTTTTTCCCCCCCTTAAAAGTCAAGAAAGATGACGTTGACTCATCATTTAATCCATTTATTCTAAAACAATAGAAGTATGTTGATATATATAATTTGAAACACAAAGGATGTAAATATAATAGAAAACATCTACTTGGAGCATGAATGCCTGCATTATATGAAGAAATCATAATCCAAAACTTGTTTCATGGCTCTGAAAATTGACTTGTGCAAGGCTTATGACAAATTGGGGTGGAATTTCATCCAAGAGACTTTGGGTAGACTAGGATTTAGTAGGCTATGGGTGAATTGGGTAGAGTTTCAGGTCAAAATTAATGGTTAACTCCATGATAGGATCACCCCATCCAAAGGGGTGCAACAGAGATACCCCCTTAGCCCCTACATCTTTATCCTATGCCATGAGGTTTAATCCCGTAAGTTGACTTCCTTTGTGGGTATTGCCCAAATCACTGGGAATCAAAATATTTGACAAGCTCCAAAAATTAATCACCTCTTCTTTGTAGATGATTGTTTCATCTTTACACTAGCACAGGCTGAGTGTGCAATAAGAATTGGAGATATTCTACAAGAATATAAGGAGGCTTCAAGCTAGTCAGCATATCAACAACTAGAGATATATAAGTAATATCCTACAGATCCAGGAGGTTTCTTCTCATGGAATATGTTTTGGATTACCCTCTACCTTTTGCAGATCAAGGACTCAAATGTTCTCCTTCACATCTGAAAAACTTGACAAGAAACTTGCTAGATGGAAAGATAAATTGTTGTCATTTGCTAAAAGGAGGTCTTAATCAACGCAACGGTGATTGGTGACTACTCTCCCCTAATTATGTCCCGCCCTCCTTTCTTCTACCAAAAGAAATGAGTAATCGACTAACCATTCAAATCAATAAATTTTGGTAGAAGAATGATACAAATTCTTGGATTAGTTGTGTTAGTTGGGAGAAAATGTGCCTTCCCAAAAAAGATGGGGGGGGGGGGGGGTTGGGTTTCCAAGATCTCCATCTCCTTAATAAAGCCCTCCTCGCTAGGTAGGGATGGAGAATTCTTACCCTAACCAACCCAACTCTTTGTGGGCGAGAACTATTAAAGCAAAATCATTTTCCAATAAATCCTTCCTCAATGCCTCTTTCTCTCTCTCTCAGGTGCTTTTTGGGGGTGGAGGAGTCTCCTTGATGGGATTGAGGTCTTATCTTTGGGACTAATTAGAGGCATTGGGAATAGTGAGACTACTACAATATTCTTAGATATGTGGATTCTAAGGATCCCTCCTTTGACTAGTAGATATTCTTAATTAGATTCACAAAAGGTCTTCGAGCTTATTCACTGTAAGTATCCCTTGGCTTGTATGTGGTGATTTTAAGGAAACCCTAATCCATGATGATAAATTTAGTGGGATTCCAGAACCCCAAGCCCAAATGGATAGATTTAGAGAGGCCATTGATATGTGTCATTTGAATAAAATTAAATGCTCTGGGGCCAAGTTTTCTTGGTCAAACAAGAGACAAGGACGAGCTTTGGTCAAAGAGTGTCTTGATAGGGCTTTTGCTAATAGTGACTTTCTACATCTTTTTGGAGGTTTCTAAGGTCATAGGCATGCCATGATTGGCTCAAACCATACCCCAGTTGAGACAAACCTTGAACCCCCTAAAAGATGGCCCATTAGATTTCATTATGAAATGAAATGGGAAGACCACGCTGATCTTCATAACCAAATTCATAGGGGGTGGAATTTCTCTCCCCTGGTTCAGAACTTTTTAAGCTCCAATCTAAAAATAATAATTGTAGAAATACCCTCAAACACTAGAGTAAGCACACTTCTCAGTTTGCTGCCAAGGAGATAACATCCCTCAAGAATGACCTATAAATATATCAACAGCAAGCCCCTAGTGACTAGAATTCTCAAGAAGAATTGAGGATTCGATCAAAGTTAGAATCTTCAATACTTGCTGAGGAAAAATATTGGTTTCAAAGATCCCGAATTCAATGGTTGAAAGAAGGGGATAGGAACACTAAGTTCTTCCATGCATCTACTGCTCAAAGAAGACAAAATAACTCTATTCTCAAACTTAAGAATAGGGATGGCTCCTGGATCACTGAGGAAAACTTAATAAAATTTGAGATTTGGTCTCAATTTTCTGTTTTGTTTAGATCTTTTGACCCTTCCCCCCCCCCCCCCACATGACTTTCTCAAAAGCTCTCCTCAGTGCATTAGAACTCAAGATAATGAGGCATTGTGCAAACCCTTTACCAATGAGGAGATTAGTAAGATACTGTTCCAAATGAAGGGGACCAACGCCCCATGAATTGGTGGCCTCCCTACGAGGTTCTTTCAAAAAAATTGGGACCATTTGGGTTTGGATCTTATCAAAGGGATCCAACAATTTTCATCGGGGGTTATATGCTCAAAAGTCTTAATAGAAGTGTGTTAACCTTGGGGACCCGACCGGGTGCAAAATCCCCCCGGGAGACACCCGCCGCGGGCAGCCTGGACCGGGTTGGCAACCAAAAAGAAGTGTGTTAACCTTGATCCAAAGAAATCAAATCCCCAGGAAGTGGCTCACCTAAGACTAGTTAGTTTGTGTACTATCCCTTATAAAATGATGGCAAAGTGTTTGGCTAATCGTCTTAAACCCATCTTAGGAAACCTTATTAGCCAAACATAGAGAGCCTTTGTATCAAGGAGGGCTATTTCAGATAATATATATTTGGCCCACAAGTATTTGTACTTCATGAAAATGTCTAAATCAAAAAAAGATTACATAGCCTTGAAACTTGATCTATGTAAAGCTTATGATAAGCTTGAGTGGCCCTTTATTGAGGCTATCCTTAGAAGATTTGGCTTTGCAGACAAATGGACTAGGTGGGTGATGCAATGTATCACAACAATGGAATATTAGTTGAAGATTAATGGGGACTTGATTGAAAAGATTATTCCTCAAAGAGGTATTAGGAAGGGTTGCCCATTGAGCCCATATATTTTTATTCTTTGCCAAGAGACCCTTAGCCAAAGGCTCTCCTCAAATGTTGGAATACCCAAATTACCAGGCTTCAGCATATCTAGACATGGTCCTGAAATGAATCATTTATTTTTTGTTGATGACTCTCTCATCTTCACTCTTGCATCTATCCAAAATGCTTCATAAATGAATGTTTTGTTGCAGGAATATGAATCTAGTATCAAGGTTTCACATCAACTCTAAAAAGTCCAAAGTACTCTTTATTCTTGCTACTCTCCCAACCACTAGAACCGAGGTAATCTTTACACTAGATATCCAGGAGATAAAATCACATGGCATCTATCTAGGACTTCCTACCACCTTTGGTAAGTCAAAATCCCGTACCTTTTCATTCATTCAGTAGACTTAGCTCTAAGTTATATGGTTGGAGGGAGAGACATCTTACCCAAGAGGGGAAAGAAATTCTCATTAAAGTTGTGGCTTGTGCTTTACCTATGTATGTTATGTCATGTTTTTTTATGCCCAGGATCTCTATAATAAACTCAATCAGAAAATCAAACAATTTTGGTGAAAAAACAATCAAAGGAAGGGACTACACTTAATCAAATGGGAGACATTGTGTAAAAGGAAAATGGATGGGATTTGGGATTTGGGATTTAGGGACCTTAATTGCTTTAATAAGGCTTTGTTGGCCAAGTAGGCCTGAAGGTTTATTACCACCCCTGACTCCCTCTAGGTTAGGGTCATGTCTACCAAATACCTTAGAAACCAAGTTTTTCTAAAGAGTGGGACTACCAAGAAGTTGCCCTTGGGGTTGGAAAAGTGTCGTCGCAAGGAGGGACTTGTTGCTTTTGGGTTTGGGAAGGAAAGTGGGTAATGGCACAAACACACTCATTTACCTAGATCCCTGGATTCCCTCCATTCCTTGCAAAACTATATTGAATCATCCCCTCCCTAATGGACCCATTTATGTTAGTGAGCTCATAAATTGGAATGAAAATTCATGGAACAAACTCTAATTGAATTCCCTCTTTTTCCCACTGGAAGTGGAAGAGATTATGATGATACCTATACTATCACAAGTTACCCCTGACTTTGGATATTGGACAAAGCAAGTACAAGCCAAATTCACAATGAGGTTAGCTTACTTTTCTATGCCTTTCACAGGTTCCTAATACTAGTTATATGGCCTCCTCTTCTTCTCTATCATCATGTTGGAAGGAGATCTGGAACATCCCCAATCTCCCAAAAATCAAAAACTTTATATGGAGAGCTGCTAGTGAGGCCATTCCCACTAGTGAAATTTATTTCATAGATAATGTTGTCTTTCTCCTTTATGTCTCTTGTGTGGTCAAGCTATTGAATCTACATTGCATGCTCTAGTTTTCTGTGATTTTTCACAATATTGTTGGCAAGCTTCCCCACTTAGACTTAACTGTTTAAAATTTACTGGGTCATCTATTCATGACTGGATAGCTTTCTTACATGCCAAATATAAGAACACAGATGATTTATCATCTATTGACATCATATGGAGTACTCTTTGTTGGATTGTTTGGAGAGCTCGAAATGACTTCCTGTTTGAAGGGAAGTGGCCTTCTTTGGAAGGCTCCCTAAGAGCATTTTGGGCTCTCTCTAATTATGTGACTTTATATACTTCCAACCCTCCTGGGAGCCCAAAATGCTCTTAGGGAGCCTTCCAAAGATGTATTATCTGGGAAGGTTCAGTAATATGTGACTTTATATACTTCCAAAATCATTATCCTCCCTTTCTACTACTCTCCTAATACTGAATTTCATTTTCAAGGTTTATGTAGATGGAGCTTGGGATAAACATAGTAGAAAGGGAGGACAAGGATGTATTATCTGGGATTTCCATGGGAGTTTTTTTTGCAGAAAATCATTGTCATGGTTCGAGCCTCTCGGTTGCAATGGTGGAGTTGGAAGCCGTTTGAGATGGTTTGCTACTTACTATAGATTTGCAAATCACTAAGTTAGTTCTACATTCAGATTGCAAGAGTTTGATTGATGTCATTAATGGTAGTGACCACTCTTTGGACTGGGCATGTTGTTGCTTGGTAGATGAAATTCTTAGGCTTAAGAACTCCTTTAATTCGGTCTTTTTAACTTTGTTAGTAAAGATTGTAATATTTATGCTAGCTATATAGCCCGTGGGGCTGAAACTTTTAACTTATTTAGGGTTGGTGGAAGTGGAACTGTCCACCCTTGTTCATGTTGGACCATAACCTTGCCAGCTTCAAGGGCGTTTCTTTGGAGTATCTAATATGAATCTTCTTTTGGAGGAGGAAAAAACGTGGAGATCCTCTTTGCTCAAGGCTCTTTTCACCCCTTACGAATGCAAAACAATCTAGACCCTCCTAATTCTTTCCCAAAATTTTGAGGACTTTTGGGCATGGAAAATTTTTGGTCAAAATTGCCTACTATATGCTCTCACCTCCTCTTCCTCTCAAGGGTCATTCCTAGCAACTTCTATTGGTGGCAACTTTTGAAGGAATATGTGGAAAATTAGTTATCTTCCCAATATCAAGAGCTTCATTTGGAGGGTAGCTCATGATGGTTTAGCCACTAATAAAAATCTTTTTTGTCAAGAACAATGTATTAACCCCGATGTGCTTCATATACTATCATAGGGAAGAAACCCTTGCTCACACGTTGTTTCATTGCCCACATCCAACAGCATGTTGGAGGGCTTCTATATTGAGAATTGACATAAGGGATTTTTCAAGGGGAAACAATTCAGAATTGGTGTTATTTTATAATCTCTAGATTTCAAAGCTTTAGTCAGATGGGACGTAGATTCACTCCATTTGGAGTTCTCTTCCGTGGGTAATTTGGCTAGCTAGAAACTAGTTTATGTTTCAAAGCACCTATACATATTTATCTAATTCCATGTTGTTTCTCAATAAGATTTTATGCAAAATCGACTTATCCTTGGCTCTAAATGTGCATGTCTACTTACCGAACCATCCACAAGATCTACCTTGTATGGAAACTAATGATCATAGCTTTAGAATATTTTGTAATGTAGCTTGGGATCCTACAACAAAAGAAGGAGACCACAACTATATTGTATGGGATCCAGGAGGAAACTTGGTGGTGCTAGATCGATGGCTTGTTGTGGAGTATCAACCATAGCATTAGAGATTCTCCCTATTTAGCTACTTTGTACAATATTCATAATTTAACTTTCTTATCAAACTGTCAGGTTGCTATCTTTGCTCTTAATGGGCTTACTCAACCTATGGATTGGTTTAGTAACAGAATCCTCGACGAGATAGTTAGTTTATAGTCTTATTTTGAGTCAGCCCGTTCAAAAGCATGTTTTATCAAATATCTAAAAAAAAATTCTTTCTTTCATAAATACTTGCTACTGTTTTTGATGTTTCTTGAAATAGAAACACTTGGTGAGTTATCAAATAGATCATTAATGTTTGCATGAGGGTGGCTGGTTTGTTAAATTGGCATGCTTCTTTTTGGATTTTTTTATTTTAATATATTATTTTCTTTAAGGAATTTTCATGTTTTAAGTAGCTTTTTTTTCATTGATGAAGTGAAGAAGATTAAATGAAGGGTTATCTATGAAACAATGAGAACTAGTGGATTTTTTATCTAACAAAATGATTTTTTTTTTTTTTAATCAACGGCTGAAACCTTTCATTCATTTAAAATATTCAAAATTTAAAAACAGGAAAAGAAGATAGCAGTGATGGGTTAACAATAAAAGCCGGTGGAATTCCCCCCACCGTGTTCTATCAAAATTTAAATGGCAAGCGCCCCTTAGTTAGAAAATCTGCAAAGTCATTTATAGACCTAGAAATAAAGTGGAAAACAATGACTCATAATAACAATAAATGAATAGTTACCTGTGCCAGAAAAACCAATCCCATATTGTTATGTGAATTACTTTTTGTACATTGTAAATAGGGATCTCTATCTATCAATTTATCTAGATGGAGACTACGCATGTACACATATCCAATTACTAGTATTCTAAATGAATTTTGTGTTGTATGATGTTTACCCCTTTCTAATTTAAGGTTAAATTTTCCGCTGATTTAAGAAAATAAAAAAATCTTTGCCCAATATGATCAAAAAAGTAAGGCTAAAGTGTAGCTGAACGGTGTGTGAATATGTTAGCTGAACAACTCTAAATATTCATCAGGCTAAAGTGTAGGTGAACAGTGTGTTAATAGATTAGTTGAACAACTCTAAATATTCATCGTCGGATTTGTTAAATTACATATGAATCGTCCAATAAAATTTATATTTTTTTCTCCCATTATGGGTTAGTTCAGTTTAACCTAATATCACGTGTTATCGATTCTTCTTGGCAGTAAGCGTATCTCTCTTCTTTCTTCTTCTTCTATTCATTTTCTATCAACTTCTCTAAAAATCCTTTCACCTGCGTTCATCAAGAAGCTTGGAGGAGTTCTTTACCCATGGAGATAGAACGACATCATCAGTTAAGATAGTGGGGTACGGGATAGGTTTCTGAAAATTGGATGAAACAATATTTGTTTATAATTCTGATGGATAGAAATTGGCTTCCAAGATCGAATGGGTTTACCACATTGGATTACGAGAGAGAGAAAAAAAACAAAGTAGGCTATGTTTGAGTATAGATTAAAAATGAAAGATGTGGAAACCCTTTGTAATAAGGCAACGGAAAGATTGAATAGGCAGCTGGCTATAGGAACTTGGATGAATTGATACATGGAAAGATTGAATAGGCAACAGCTGGCTACAGGAACTTGGATTGATAGAATTTGAGTTGTTGATGTTCTCTTCACCAAAATCTCTTGGCCATGTTATTCTGATAAAGGGACCAACTGGGTAAAGCCCTTGACAACTACAACTACTATTATTCATTTGGGTCATCATGTCATGGATATTTTGAGAGAATTTCTTCTTTTCTTGTTTCGAGGTTTTAAGATAATTTCTTTTTCACTGGTTGAGAAACAATGGAGTTTTGAGAGACCTTTTCTTCACTTGTTAAGAGTTCAACAGTGAAGGTTTTAAGAGAATTTCTTCATTACTTGTCAAGAGTTAAACCGTGGAGGTTTTGAGAGAATTTTTTCTTCCCTTCAGAGTTAAATGGAGGTTTTGCTAATTTCTTAAAAAATAAACTATCTTGCATGGGTGTAACGAAACATTCAAAAATTCAAAATTTGAATGTTCCATGCGAGCCACCCCGTTAGAAACTCAACAAACTTGAGTCTCAATCAAACTCAATTGTATTTCCCTGAATTGTAATACACTTGTAACTCTCCCTAAATTCCAATATAAATGAGATATTTCCTATCGTGAGAACGGTATAGAAAAACTTCCCTCATAAATCTTTTATCAAGATCTTATATTATACGGGGATTTTCAATTATCTGTGTTAAATTATCTTTAGGTATTTCTATGTTCTCTTCCTTCTTTTTTTTTTTTCATAGATAAGAAACAAAGGAAGAAATAGAGGAGGAGAAGGACAGAGAAAGAAAAAACCACCAACCCGTGAAAATTTAATTGGTGATAAAATGTTAACTTAATTAACCCATAAATAATAGGAGGAAAAATAATAATTTTATTCAAAGATTCAGATTTAGTTAATAGATTTGAGGGTAGATATTTAGAACCGCTTAACATATTCACATATCCGTTCAACTACCTCCTTCCCAAAAAGTAATTATTTAGAGTAAATCATATTTATACCCAAATATATTTGCAAAAAGTTGTATCTACACCTCCTAGAATTCATTCCATTATGTTCCATTCCTCTTATGATTTTAATTATACAAAGGGCGACGGAAGTTCTCTGCAACTTTCTCTGTTTCTCAACCTGATCGCCGCCTCCAATAATCGCAATGACTGAGGCGGAGAGGCTCCCTGGTTCTGTTTCCCTCACTGCTTCCTCTCTCCCTCTCTGTCTATTTCTCCATCTCCCAGCGCCTACGGACTCTGCCTCTTCTTTCCCTCTCTGTCTCTCTCCCAGCCGCCTCCTTTCCCGGCTCCTCTTCCCGCATCCCGCCTCCGTTTTCCATCTCCCATCTCTGCTTCTCCCCCTCCGCCTCGCATTCCCCGCTTCTCACCCTACCGTCTCTGGCCTCCCCATCTGCGATTCTGTTTCTTCTTCCATCTCAGCCTCTCTTCTTCTGTTTCTTCTCCCATCTTCCCCATCTGCTCACTTCCCATCTCCACCTCGCTTCTCCGCTTCCATCTCTCCCAGATTTTCCTCTATCTATTTCCTGTCGACCAGATCTGGTGTTTCTTTCCCGTCTCTCCGTTTCCCTCTTTCCCGTCTCAGCTTCAATAACCAGATCTAGGGTTTCCCCTTAGATTTTTTATTTTATTTTATTTTTTTATTTTTATTTTTTTTACTGCTCCTTTGATTGCAGCGGCTCTTTGGTGCACACCGCAGAACAACTCCAAGTCTGGGTACAAGTTTTTCTGCGTCGAGCTTGACCGGTACGCCTATACGGTATCGATGGATGGAGGTCTGAACCTTATCCGCACTTTCGCTGCTACCATCGCTGTAACTATAGGAGTTTTGGGTCCGCCCTTGAGGCGTGTATTTTGTCCCCCTATGTGGGTGTTATGTTCGCCCTTGAGGCGTGTAAGTTGTCCCCTTATGAGGGTGTTTTGTCCGCCCTTGAGGCGTGTAGTATGTCCCCTTTTGAGGGTGTTGGTGCTTTCTTGGTGTTGTTGTTCTAAGGGTTTTGTGGACGTGATCCACTTTGGGCTTGACCCAACCCTTACCCTGGTTGACCCTGTCTATTGCATGTACGACAGTTTGGTCATTTGCCGCTCTTTGGTTCGATTTGAACCTTGTGTACTCATGCAGATGTGTTTGTATTTTTTTTAGTTATCTAAATGAAGTGATGTTTTACCAAAAAATTAAAATAAAAAAATTATAAAACAACTTAATAGGGGACGTTTTTAATAAGACGAATTCCATGAGATGTCAAAATAACTATTTGCAGAAATAAGGGGGTGTAAATGTAATTTTGTCTTATTTAAATAACACATCAAATATAGTGTGGCTATGTGGGCCCATATAATTTAAAATTTCGAAACATGTGACCTATTTTTAATCTTTCTCCAACTACTTGCTTTTATTTTATACCTCATTTCTTATGAACATGCATATTGGCTTCACTTGCATTATATCTCATCTTTGGTCAACTTAATTAAATGTTATTTAATTAGATCCAGCTACCATTCTCCATATGTTTCCTGGTTGGGGTTTGTTGGGAAAGTGTCCATTCAAATATTTTTAAACGAGATTTACGTACATTGATATATATGTTGGTGTAGTTAAAAAAAAAGAAAAAAAAGCATTTAGCTCAAAACATAATACATCAAATTCGTGGCGATGGTCGTAAACATAGTGTGAGTTGTATGCTGCGCATTTAATGCGCAAAGATGCGCAAGACGGTCAAGATCGAAATCTCGACCGTGATTTCAATCTTGACCATCTGTTTCGGTGTCGAGACGGACAGTCAAGATCGAAATCTCGGTCGAGATTTCGATCTCGACCGTGCGCTTTATCGTGTTGCGCATTTAATGCGCAGCACTGAAGCACGTAAGCAAGTCCAATCTCAGTTGCACTTTCTCAAATGCCCACTCCATTGCTTCCTGCAAACTAAAAGTTAGTTTTCTTTTATCCTTCATATATTTTGCAATTGATTTGGTACTGAATCTACATTATGTATCACTATTACCTAATATTGAAGATCTAATGTCTCAACTTGGGTAAAGTTCCACATCCAATGGTTATGCTATGTATAAAAATGCATATGGCAGATACCAATTGGTGGATGGCTGCTCGAGTGATACCTTGTGAATCATAATTTTACCCTTTATTATTGGAGAGTCAGATTGACTCCGAGTGATACCTTGTTTATCGACAAAAATTGATTGATTATGTTGTTCCGAACCGAAATCTGCCTGATTGCAATTTGGTCCAATCCTGGTTCCTAAGGATCAAAGAAAGTAAGAGTGGACTGTCTTTGAGAATGGAAAACCACCTCCAATGATTGAGTCAGATTTAAAAAAGCACAAATTCTCGTATGAATGAGTACATGCTCCAAGAATGAATGTCTTATTTGGAACTTGTAGGAGAATAAATGCCAGAATTATTGTAATTGGAGTTACCTTTCTTTTGTGCTTAATGTAATTGCTTATATATCAATTACATACCCTTGATGTTGGAAAGATGCATCGTCGCCATCCAATTTTCTAAATCAGGATGAAGGGTTGAGATTTCTCACGTTGGATTACTTAATCACCAAGTTATGGACTCAATCTTTTTGTATAAGCTACAAGCTAGTTGCACCTTATCCCAAAATGATCATGAGCTCAGAGTCACATGGGTTTAGATGTGACAAAATATAATATCATTATATATGGAAAATCATATAAGACAAATAAATAAAGTAGCAACATAAGCATGAAACTATCTTGTATCTTGTTTCAAATGGTATGAACAATATCTTGATCGAAAGCATAGTTACGTATATCCATCTAGTGATACGCAAACAATTTTGCGGAGTTGAAACGTACCAGTGGTACTTTCTTTAAGGTATTTAATCGCCCCGAATAGTGCATATGAGTTCTAAATGTGTTTTCACCCCCAATATCAGTCAACCCCTCAATCACGGAAGGTGCACTCCGTAGTTGATGGACTAAGGGATATCCGTAAAGGTATATTCACCAATTTGTTTATGACACAATTTAAACAAAACTAACGGTAGTCCTCAAAACAATACACTCACTTCTTTATATAGAAGAGTAAGAGACACCAAAGGTTGTCTTTAAATAACATATCTCTTCCCTTAAGGCATGTTTGTTAGCTAACAAACTAGCCTCCCAAAAGAGACACCTATTGGCCATTTAGGAAAAGATCCAACATTTAGCAAACAATAATGTTGATTTAATGCATTGATTGTTGACGTTTGGATCAAGATGAGTCAAATCCCCATACAACGTTACTTTTCAAGGTGTAGCATCTCAAACGCTTGACAAAGGCTTTATCTGAGAAGTCCTAAATGCCACGTGGCATTTACTAATAAACGTTATTTAAAGCCAACATTCTTCTGAGAAGTGCTAGACGAATCCTTCGAACCGGGTTTTAGCCAAATGTTCTCAATTGTATAATTCACATTTGTTCAATGATTTGAACCATAATGTATATAACATATTCAATCTAAAATTATGACCCAAGTATTTCTGTATGGTTTGAGCTCCACCACAGTAGCGGGCGTCTTGTGGAATAATTAGAAAATGTTGAATCCATACATTAAGATTCGAATTTTGAAAATTTCACACAAATCATACATGATGCATGGTTTCTCTTTTTAATGGACATTGAGATCTATGGAATTTTTACTTTTGGTAAGGGAGTATTGATATAGATTCTATCCCAAAATAAAAAAGATTTATTGATATGGATGGGTTGGCTCGGCTGTTTGAGATTTGGAAAGAAATGCAATATATATTGATATGAGCTTTTCTAATTCTTTGGGTGAAGATATGGATATAAATCTAGGTCCATAAATCATTTGTAAGGTATAACCAGGCCTTCTGAAAAGAAAAACAATAAGTCAACAAGAATCAATGGGGGCGGATTTGGTTGAGCTACCAACCATCAAGTATAACATTAATTCTTGGCTTCTTCAGATGTGCCGTGAAGGAGTCCTTTTTTCTCTTTGTAAATTGCCGTGAAGAAGTCTTTTTTTTGTACAAAGGTGCTTTTATATAAATTGCCGTGAAGAAGTCAATGCTTATATTAGTTCCTCTCTTTACTAAAAATGTGAAATAAAAAAATAAAAAAATAATAAAAAATAAAAAAAAATAAAAAATAAAATGAACGGTTATATGAAGAACACATGACAAAGGCAGAAGATGGATTTTTGTCCTTCCACTTCTTACTATTTTGGAGTTTTCATTTTACATATTCACAAAAATTATAAGGTTTTACACTTTACCAGAAAAAAATTAAAGAAAACATGATTAGCTACTTTAGGTTCTCTTTTACAAAATTAGTCACTCAATGTTTCAAGTAACAAAGTTGAGCTAACATGAACTTGAATTTTTGAAACTAACCAAAACAGTGAGTTTTCCTCTCTTTAGGACATTTTTACCCTTAAAACTAACAATATCATCACATTAGACAACTGTCATTATCGGTAACCATCATCTTCTTTCAGCAACCCCAAACCCAAGAATCCCCACTTGCTCTCTATTTTTTCATTGTTTTCATGGTTGCCTAATATGACGTATGATTAGTTTTATGCGTAAAAGCATTTAAGGGGGGGGGGGAAAGAAAAGTCACTATTTTTGTGGTCAAATTTTTCTAGATTAGTTTTGTAAATCCAGTGTTAATTTTAGCTTTTTTTTTTTAAAGAAATTTTAGCCTGATTAGTTCTGATTAGTTTTGTAAATCCAGTGTTCTGATTAGTTCTATTTTTGTAAATGATTATCCTATGTTCATTCGCATAAGAAATTCTATCATTTCACTGGTTACACAATTACAATGTTGAACAAATTATACATTGCCACCAATGGGTTTGCAAACTATTGTACTTCTCTACTACAAACATCCAGTTGTGTGAACGTCATTAGTTTAAATAGAGAGAGACAGATAATTGCCATCATTGAGTCTTTTGTATAAGTTAAAACAAAATTGAAAACTACCAAAGAATCAATCGTTGTAGTCCACCAATGGAAAGATGTAGCAATCTTCCATATTTCGTTTTTCTTTGCCCTATAAGTTTGGAAAGAAGACGTTGACTTATCACTTAATCCTATTATTCTCACATTAGAGTTATGTTTGATATACAATTTGAAGCATAAATGGATGTACACATAATAAAAAAAGTTTCAAAGGGCCAAGGGGTATAAATATAACGTTTTGTTTTTTTTGGGTTATAGTGTAAATATAATAATAACAGTTGAAAAAATCCAGGGGATATATTGATAATATATTTTATAATATTCTATGAAGATTCAGTGGCATTTACGTTATTACAGTAGCAACGAAGGTCATTTATTTTAAATTGATTCCCAGTAATTCGAAAATTCGAATGCGTGTAAGCGGTGTGGTTACCCGACTTCGGTTTATTTAATTTCTTTAAAGAGAAAACGATACAAAAACAGTGCTCTGTTTTGAAAACACGACAGAGGCGGACAAATACAAAGACACATGCACGGATTTCAGGGCTCTAGAGATTCTTTTCTGCGCATAATCTTCATTTTTGAATCTTAAATCACAAATCACAATTCACAAAATTTAATTAGTGAATAATAATTATTGTTTTCGTATTCCATTTTTTGTTCTAAACTTTACGTGTTAAATACGATTGAAAAGGGTATTCGGAGAGTCCTGCCCGCTTACACCATCTGTTAGAGCGGGAAGTTGAAGAAAACGAAATTTATCCGCAAATCTTGTTCTTCTATTTTGTTCTATCGGTTTTAGGGTTCATATTCTGTTAATAGTTTGTCTTTTCAATTTCAAATCATTTTATATGTTATATTCTTCGGGTTAGGCTCTGCTTATGTAGATGAAATCGTAGGGCTTTAGATTCTAAAAGTGGTGTTTTCGATTCTTCGGAAGCGAAGATGAGTTTTCGCAAGGGCTCCAATGTCTGGGTTGAAGATAAGGACTTGGCTTGGGTAGCGGCGGAAGTAGTTGGTGTTTCTGGTAAACAAGTTCAAGTCGTTACTGATTCAAGACGGAAGGTGAGTCATTTCAGAGTTCATACTGTTATTTCTCTCTCTATTTCTGTGTGTATTTTTCCTTTTTCTTTTCGCTTCAATTAGATGTGATTTGCTCAAAATTTTTTCTCTCGCAGCTCACGGTTTCTAGTGATAAATTGCTTCTGAGGGATCCTGACGCCGACCACGCTGGAGTTGACGACATGACGAAACTAACGTACTTGAATGAGCCCGGAGTACTGTATAATCTGGCTAGAAGATATGCACTCAATGATATTTATGTAAGTGAACTGTGTCCTGAAATGTTTGTGTTTAACTGAGAGAACTACTCCATTGCTGCTTTTGCAATGCGAACTTTAATAATTGAAGATACAGTGATATATCTGGATGATTATGAAAATAGAACTTGAGCCGAAACCTGGGCAGGGAACGGGATAAGTACTAGCCAGTTTGTTGGTAAAATTGGCAAAGGAGGTAGTAAATGATTACGGCTTCGTGACACTTCCTCATTGCTGACCACCCTTAAAGAGTGTCATCAGTATATAAAGGACGATCTCTCTTTGTTAGATGTTAGAGAAAGGCCCATCCCACCTCAATAATGCTGCTGCCTGGTAGATTTGTATTTGGTTGTTGACTTAACTTGCCCATTTATCGGCACTGCCATTCACATGAACATGGTTTTGTATCCGCTTTGTTGAGGCAAACATGAGTCCATTTCAGCTCTAGTCGGTTCATCTGCCTTTTAAACTCTATACTTTAAAAATGTAGGTTTTACCATGTGCTAATATATATATGTATATTTTTTTTTGGAAAGAAAGCCGTGACTATTATTTATTTATAAATTTCAAACCCACGAGGTATGTTACAAGAAAGAGAGTCTAGAAGTAGAGCCCAATACAAGGAAGGGGGTGGGGTTTGAAGATACCAAAAGGATTCTTGAGTTTTAGCTGCAGTCTTTGCAAGTACATCAGCTGCAAAGTTGCCATCTCGGTGAGTATGGAGGAATACTTTATCTGCGAAGGTCAATGCAAAGCACCGGATATCTCGTAGAAGAAGGGAGATCTTCTATGGAGTGGTCTGGGAGGGGTGGTTTAGTAGACTCACAATGGCTTGGTTATCACTCTCAATGAGTACGTGTGGTAATTGAAAGTCTGTTGCTCAGAAGAGAGCTCTGCGTATAGCTGTTGCTTCTATAATAAGAGATTCTTGGATACCTGTGGTTTGTTTGAAACATAAAAGGGTGCGGCCTCTATGATCGCATGCTATACCACCAAAACCTATATGTTGGGAATCTGAAACAGAGGAGCTGTTGATGTTGATTTTCACCCAGCCAGCCATGGTCTGGTGGCTGCCAATGCAGAAGAAGATGCTTAGAGTTGCTGTGGGGTGGAGAAGTATCAGTGGCGTATTTTGCTATTGCACTACAGATGGAAGACATGACTTCAGTCACTATTTTCTTTGGAGATAGCGGCTTGAAAAGAAAAGTATACTGTTTCCGGAGTACCCATAGTGAAATGAGGATATGGAACTGGTAGAATGGCTATGGTGAGTGGGATATAGGGTGAGTGATACGTTGTCGAATATGTGAGCTTAAGGAAATGGAATTGTGCCGCAGAGGAAAGCCCAAGGTTGTTCATACTTGTGATGTGAATGGGCAAGAGACGAATATATGTTGTGCTGAGGCAGATTGGAATCCACAGAATAAACATGAATTGCGAACTTACACAACCTCTGGAGGATAGGAGGTTTGAGGTAGGTAGTTTCTCATATATTGCTTTCCATAGGAAGTTGAGAATGCCCCCGGGGGGGGGGGTTGAAGGAGAAGCTCATGAGGAGGAACTAAGGGGTGGAAGAGTTGGGTTGGAAAGCGAGGCAATAGGTTGATTTCATGGAGAATTACCCCAAGGAAGTAGGCTTCCAAATAAATTTATCTTCGGTTGGATGCAAAGGTATACGGACATGAAAATCTTATGAGTTAGGTGTGGGGCCCACCAAGATAATGCTTTATCTCTATCCCAGGAGGACGAACTCTGTAGTATGAAATCTGCAACCTTCAGAGGTAAGTGACTAGCAGGATAGCATCCCATATTCAGCGGTGAGTCAGATAGCCAAATGAGAATCTAGAGGAAGATTGCATACCGAAGCCTATTTGGAGCAGAAGACCCTTCTTGAGAAGGTCCCGAGCTTGCAGTATTGACTTCCACCACTTCCAAGATGCCGAGGGAGTATCAGTGGCCTCCTTTTTATGCTTGAAGAATTTGTGTTTCATTAATCTACCCCACCAGGAATCAAGTGGAGAGAGGACATCCCATGCCTTTCGAGCTAGAACAGTGAGTTTAAAGCTTTCAACTTTTTAAAGTTGAGTCCTCCATCAGTAAGAGGGTGCAGATGATATCCCAAGAGATAGTGTGAGAGTGTTGTTTCTCTCCGTTTGAACAATAGTTGGATATTAATCATGCTTCGGTGGTTATACAACTTTTCTCTATCAGCAGTAATGGGACATGATTTTAATGACATTGGGTATACAATTATACTAGGAATTTTCTGTCTTAAAACCTACTAAATTTACTCTTACTTGTCCTAATCAAATTTTAATTTTGCTAACATAATTTTCCCAATAAAATAATTTATGAAATGCTAAATATGTTTCTGGACTAAAATAGTTTTTGATTGGGGTTCCCAAATGGATTTGGATCAGTCAATGGGTATGCTCATCAGCTGCATAAATTATGATCCTTCCTAGAGCTTGAGGCTGCGGCAGCAGCTTTTTGCAGTTGGTGTGTCTTTCTTTTGAGTAATTATTAATCTAGTGTAGATGGATGGATTTTATACTCGTAGGGTTGGGAAAGAAGAACAGTACAAGACAGGAAATACAACACTCTAGGGTTTTTTTTTTTTGGGGTGGGGGTTGGGGTTGGGGTTGGGGGAGGAGATTTCTTTGGGAACTCAATGTAATAAGCAAATGTATTAATCTAAAGCTAGTAAAAACCAATAGTAATTCTTATGTGAAATTATCTACTGAGGCTCAAACGAGAAATAAATAAAGGGCAAAATTACAGAAAACCGGGAAAAAGTTCTAGGAAATACTTATAAATGCAAATGAAAAATAAAATGCAATTAACAAATGATTGTGAAAAGTTTGGAGAGTGAAGGAGAAATGGCCTGAACCATTATCCTATCACTGAGTTTGATTTTGTAGTGGTTTCTAAAATTTTCATCTAAATATGTCCCATCTTGTTCTCTCTTATGTTTGTTTCTGTCCCCCCCTCCCCTGAATACGTGTTGCTGCTGAGGAAGTTAATTTTCTATCTTTGCTTTTGTAATAACTTAATTGGATTTCTTAATTTAGTTAAACATAAATCTCTTTTAGGTTTTCTATGGAAAGTTAGATTGAACAGGACATTTTGAAACTCTTGAGATATGTTTTAGACGCAAATGGAAAGAAAAAGATGTCATAAATGGTCAACGTTAAGGTTTTGCTTTTGAGTAATAGTGTCTTTGTCCTAGGGTGTTGATGAGTTGAGATTGCCAGTAGGATGGATAAGGATAAAAACATGGAATAGGCTCAAATTCCTAAAAATGGAGAGAAAAAAGGGAGTGTTGTTTTCATCGTTTGAGAACTAGCTGAATTCTTGAAATATCTTGGTTTTTTGAGAATTCAGAATGAGATGCTATATGAAATGGAAGAAGTGCACAGTTTTGGTAAAGGTTCCAGTTTTGAGCGAGATTGATCCATTACCCCATATAAATTATGCATTAACTGAATGAGACCGGTCAAGATCTAAACTTCTCTCGGTTGTCTAGTTGGTTGTGGCAAGAAGCTCCAAAAAAGAAATGTAAAACTGCCTCTTCTTGGTCTTCCATACCCAAAGGATAGAGTACCTTTAGTTTGTGAATAACTCCACCTTTATGTAAGTCATCTCAATGGTTTTGGTATAGAAACTCTGGAAAAAAAGAAAAAAGAAAAAAGAAAAAAGAAAACCTACATCTTCTGCGTCTTCCATACTCAAAGATAGGGTACCTTCAGTTTGTTGATGACTCCACTCTTGTTGTGTGGATGAGTACAAGTTATTCTTCAGCAGCGCTGTGACATGGGAACCTACTTGTCACTTTAAAAGACTTGCTTTGGCAGGTTCAGCTGAGGTCTCTAGGTTTTGGTCCAGTGTTCACTTGTTTGCATGATAGAACTGGAAATTTAGAATGATATATTTGCATATGATTTCGGATGATTTATTAGTATTTGATGTATTAATGTAAAGAGTGAAAGAAGATTTTTTTCTCTCTCCTTCTGATAAGTAAAATTTAATTAGTAATGAAAGATTCATTACGGAAAAAAAGATTTCTTAAGAACCCCGAGGAAGGGGAAGGTATCCAATCACAAAAGGCACAGCCTCCTGACCATTATCCCCAGCAAAACCTGAAACCCCTTTACAAACTTTAATAAATCTGGAATTCAGCATCCTTCTTAATCATATCTGTTCCAAATGAAATTCCATATCAAATCTCAGTCTGGCACCTGTACTCTAGTCATAAAATCAGCTGGCTGATTTTGCTCCCTCCACATATGCAGGTTTTTAATGACTCAATAAGGTTAGCAGATGTAAATTTTTTCCTTTATTCCTTGAATCTTCTATGGACTTGGGCGACTCATGATTGCCAACTTAGAATCTCACTGAATTGATACTTCCAGCAATCCTCTCTCTACACATTACAAAACTCCTCTGTGGATAGCTTTCATTTCCATTCCCAGCACCAACAAGTCCTTTCCTTTCCCTGCATATGATGCGATTGCATTCTCCAGTCTTCCATCACAATTCAGGGCAACCATGTCTGTATGGGACCTAAAACCAAGAGCAGGCCTTATTATGTCACCCCCAAATTGAGATTCAGTCTCAGTGATCATGCAATTGAACCAGCAGTAAAATTAAGGTTCTTCAAACCCTGCAGTTATGTCTAGGGCTGTTTTGAATGGTTCTAGGGTTCAGGAATAGGGTAGGCAGGGTCTGGTTATGTTTGAGGAGCAAGGGTGTATGGAATTTCAAATCTGAATCTTGCTGTATTTTAAATTCAGAATTGAAACTCCATGTTAGGGTTTCGGAAAACTAGCGGTTTATAGTTTTTAGGGTTTCTAGAGGGTGGGTAGGTTGGGGTTAGGACCAAAGGTAGAGGGAGGTAGGGGATAATGGATCCAAGAGGAAGTTGGATTCAGGTAAAGGGTTTGAAAGATCTAGGTGAAAGAAGGTGATGTGAACCCAGTCTTAGGTTAGGGTTTTTGAGGATTTTCCCTGAAACTAAGGGCTTCTCAGTATCTTCCATCAAAGAGAATTATTATTTTAGGACGTGTAAGGTGGTTTTAACTTTTAAGCACTTAAAACGTTGCTGTAATGCTGAATTCAGGTCTGAATTTTAACAAGGGCTTGAAAACCAGGGGTTTGGGATTTTGGCTAGATGGGAGCGGGCTGTTATTGCTGTGTTGTAATTTCAGACTTAATTCTAATGGTTTTAGGTTGTGGGTGAGGGTTTAAATTGAACTAGGGTTCAGGTCTAGAGGTTGAAGATGAATTGTAGAATTTTTTGATGAAGAAGATGAAGTGCAGAATCTTAAAAGTGTTAGGTTTTTGGGTTTTAAGCGGAATTAAGAGTTGGGGTGGGATGAGGGACAAGATATGACCCAATTAGAAGAAAAAGGGAGGTAAGGGTGTGGGGGATTAGAGACTTAACAGGGGAGGCCTGCTGCTGCTGCTGCAGGTCAGAGAGGGGAGGGAAGAGAGTCAGAGAGAGACGGAAGGGGGGGGGGCTATTGCAAGGGGTAGGGGGAGTGGGGGATGGGCTAGGAGGGAAGTAGGGGTGAGGGCCAGGGGCTAAGGGATCCGGGATGCTGCAGGGGATGGGGCTGCTGCTGTGTTGCTGCAGCAAGGGGAGTGGGGGGGGGGGGAAGGGGCTGCCTAAGGATGCGATAGGCTTGGGAGGTGAGGGCAAGGGGTGGGGGTGTGTTGTACTTAAGGTTGCTGGAATTATTGAAGGCTGTAGAGGGAATGCTTGAACTTTGAAGAAGCTTGAAGGGAGGTGCTGAATATTGAAGAACAACTTACTAAATATCCGCCGAGGCTCCTCAACGGGAACCCCAGTCCTCAACTCAATAACTTTTTCATTCAGTAATAAGACTTAACTTTCAAAGAAAGAGTAGGCGTTAATTGTTTTATAGATTAGGATCCAACCACATAATCTCATCCATTGAAATAAAAATTAAATGATCTAAGGTTTGTAATTGACACATGCTGAAATAAACTTTTAAGTAACTTAAAACTCTAATAAGCACATGCTAAATTCTATTTGATTAAAATTCTAATTGACACGTGTGCTAGAGTTTAAAAGAACTAAGGACTCAATTACTAACTCAGCTAGTAATTCAATTCAAGACTTGTTAACCAAACTGGACTCTAAAATTGAACTGGAAATAAATTCCAACAACTAAATATGGCTGAAAATGTCCAAAATACCCCTCCTAGAGGGTTCAGCCAGCCTAGGGAGGCTTCTTAGGAGCATCTTTTGGGCCCTAGTTAGGGTTTCGGCTGAGGGAATTTCGTGTTCATATCAGCAAGCCTAGGTTTCTAGGGTTTGGGGAAGAAGATAAAGTGCAGAATTTTTGGTTTTGGGTGAGCAAATTAGGGCTAGGTTTGGGTTCGAAGGTTAGGGGAGGGAAGGGAAGGGAAGAGGTTATTAAATACTAGATAGGGTGGAATATAGTTGAGTAGTTTCCTAGATCTAGGGTTTAGGGTTTGGAGAAGAAAAAGTATGGTTGACACAAGAGAGAATTGGGGTGGGGGAGTGGAAGGTGCAATGGGGTTGGATTGGGTGTTGGTCTAGGGCTGTGGAAGGGGAATTTGGGCTGGGGAATTGGGGGGGGGGTTTGAAGGACTAGGGTTAGGGGATGAGAAAAGGCTGCCGCAGGCTAAGGGGAGGGGGAAGAAGAAGGGTGCGAAGGAGAAGAAAGTTGAAAACTTGCAGAAATAAAGAGCACCAGCAGCTGCAGGGCTCTTCTTGGAAGCCCACTACTTAATCAATTCTCCTTAAAAAGTTTATTCAATAATTATAAATTGTCTTCTTTACAAGCGAAGGTTTATATTTATAGTTGTTATGTTGTGACCCGAATTCTTGTACCCAACTTTGAAGATGGACCCACACCAACATATTATGGTGGGCGACCTGAATTACCTGATTTGGGAGATCTGTGATGGAAATAGAGGGTTTGGGGTTGTACGGTATGTCCCAACCCAATGGATCGATCCGTTTACCCAATTAAAATCTATAAGTATGTACCCTATGTTCACCTATGAGGTCATTTGAGACTTCGGATTTTTGCCTTAGGGTTTTGGTGAGAGTTCTTGTAACGCCGCTCTGGGGATTGGTTGAGAGATCTCCTTTTTTTTCTTCTACATAGTTTGTTAAGTTCTTCTTCTTTGCCCATGGAGATAGCACACTGCGTTAATGTGTGAACCACATTAATTCTTTGTGTTTTTTCGTTTTGTTTTTGTTTCAATCCGGGATTTCTTGGTGTTCGTTCTATCAATAGCATTGCATGAAGGATTCATACTAGGATTCAAACATTAGAAAGCAAATCAAATTGGGATTACATAAGACTGTCATTCTACCAAGGACTATCACATGACTCAAACTAGGATGATTCACATTGTAAAACAACAGTAGGACTAGTTCCCCAGTGGAATTTGGACTACAACTACAGCCTACCGGAATCCTCATATAAGTAGGTGATGTAGCCCAGGTCAGGGGCCAATCTTTAGGATTCTCTTTTAAAGAACCAGCAGTAAATTAGAGTTTAACCTTGTTGTTGGAGGTTTGATTTCAAATCAAATTTTAGTGGACAGCAGCTAAGTGTACTCCAATATACCCTGTGGCTCAGGTTTCTCAGCTGATTTAGGGTTTGAAAATTCTGTAATGTAGTTTTCTGATGGACATCACCTATGTTTGCTCAGCTAACTCTGCAGCTGAGAAAATTGACTTCCAAACCTTGGATCTAGGGTTAGGAGGTCTATGGTTAAGAGGGGAATGGTTTTGGAGGGGAGGTTAGGGTTCGGCTAGGCTGTATTAGGACTAAAATTAGAAGAAAATAACTCTGGTTTTAACAGTTTTTAATTTGCAGAGTTATTTCAAGCTAGGGTTATGGAATTTAGGGTTTTGTAATTTCCAGGCTTTCTATGGTAGGGTTAGGGTTAGGGCTGGGATTGAAGGTAGAGAGGGGGTAGGGGAAGGTTCTTCTAAAAGGGAGATATAGGGATTTGAATGAACCAGGGTTTCTAGGGTTTAGAAGGAAGAAGATGAAGTGCAGTTTTAGTAACCTAATGAGGGGATAGGGTGTAATGGAGTTAGAAGGGTGTGATTAGAGGGGGAGGGGAGGTGCAATCCTAGGGGAAGGGAAATATGGTGGAGAGGTAGTGGAATTAGGGATCAGTGCCTCATAGAAGAAGGAAAGGATGGGTGTTTTGCGCAATGGTTGAGGAAAGGATTTAGAGTAGTGTGGGGGTTGGAGAAATGACTTGATGGGGGAGAGGGACATAGTGTGGGGGTTGGAGAAATGACTTACTTGATGGGGGAAGGGACTGTTGAAGTCAATTGCTGGACTGAGGGTCTTCAAAAGGCTACTACAAGCTTGAGGGTGAGAGGGAATTCTGGGAAATTGCAATCTCCGAGGCCGTGGGCTTCCTCCTAGGAACCCACAACTTCCATAGTCAACCTTCAATGTACATGTGTGGAGGGCTATATTTATAGCCTTTAACGATGAACAAAATCATAATTGGACAACAAATAAAAAACACCTTAGGACCCAACAAGGAATTCAATTTGGATTGGAACTCCTCACAATAAGACTGACTTAGATAACTAGAAGGGAATTCTTTTAAGAACTCCTAAACAAATAGAACTTGCAATATAAAACTTCCTACTTTAAGAAGGAATCCAATTTGTAAATGGGAATCCAACTGGGACTCCTAATTGGACAAGGGCTTTGTCATAACTTGCTATCCAAGGACTGAAACCAATGCAAAAAGTAGATCTCTAGTCCTTGTAGAGACTGGAATGCAAGTAAGGAGAGATCCTTCTTTATATGGGACTCCTAACCTAACTGGGACTCTTCTATAACTAATCAAAGACGAACTCAAATTCAAAAATAAAAGTAGATATGGCTCCCACCAGTTTTTGCTGCTAGTTAGATTTGGCCTTCATGGAGGGCTTTAGGAAAACAGGGCAGGGTCCTCCCTGGTTGCCCTATTGTCAAGGTGACACCTAGGCATCCTTGCCCTTTTCTGAGTCAAGGCGACTTGGTGTTGCCTTGGTTTTTGTTGCCCTCTATTGCCTCGCCTCGTCTCATCACCTTGATAACTATGCTGGTTACATTAGTAGGACTCCTAACTAGACTAAGGCTCTTTCATAACTTAACAAAGAAGAATTCAAATAACAAAATAAAGATAGACTTAGACTCCTAACATGATTTTGATTTTGACTCTATCAAATTGGGTTGGACTAGGGGTATCCAAAATGACCGAAATGCCCTTGTTGCTAAAGACTTGTGCGGCTGGATTGGACCATAGGGGTTGGGCAGCAGCCGTGTAGTCTTTACTGACCTATAAAAAGATTATGATAAGAGTCCCTAGAGCATTAATTTGGCAAGTACTAGAGAAAAGAAACATTGCAAGTAAATATGTGGACATAGAGATATGTATGATGGTTTTGTGACAAGTGTAAGAACAATGAGGGGACAAGGTGGTGAATTCCCGATAACAGTTTGTCTACATCAAGGTAGCTTTAAGCCCATATTTATTTGTATTTCTAATGGATGAATTAACCAGAGATATCAAGAGGAGGGTCCTTGGTGTATCCTTTTTGCTGATGATATTGTTTTGACAGATGATACACACAAGTAGGGATTAATATCAAGTTAGAATCATGGAGAACAACTTTCAAAAGGCTTTAAACTAAGTAGAATGAAGACTGAATATTTTGTGTGTAACTTTGGTCATGATCGGTGGATGATGAGGTGATCAAACTTGATGGGGAGAGCCCACAAAGTGATTATTTTAGGTAGCTTGGCTTAATCATATCATAAATAAAAAGGTGATATAGGGTCTGATGTTTCCTAAGAATCAAAATAGGTTGGATGAAATGGAGAGGTGCACCCGGGGTCTTCTGTGATCAGCATATTCTATAGGACTGTCATACGACTTAACTAGGATGTGTGGTGCAAGGTATTGGACTGTTAAGAAGCATCATATAGATAAACTCTCCCTCCCCCCCCCCCCCATAGAAGTCATACAAATAAACTCAATGTAGTAGAATTGAGGATGCTAAGATGGACGCGTGGCAAAACTAGGAAGGATCAGATAATGAACGGTAATATTAGAGTTGGTATTGGAGCAGCTCCAATAAATGATAAGCTATGAGCAAGTTGTTGGAAGTAGCATTGCCACGTTCAATGGAGGCCTCTAAATGCCCTTGTTTGGAGAAGTGGTTTGATTCGGATTGAAGGAACTAGAAGAGCTAGAGGCAAACCTAAGGTAATCTTAAGAGAAGTGGTGAGAAAGGATATGCATAGCAAAGGATATGCATAGCTTAGGCCTTGTATCTAATATGGTCTCAAATAGAGCTGATTGGAAGGTAAGATCATGTATCTGGACAAGGCTTGTTGTTGTTGTAGTAGTATTATATATATGCATGTGATCCACCAATGTTAGATAGAAAAAATGAATTGAGTTTGTGAGTGCTTGTGTTGCCTGGTTTGTGTGACTTCCCTACTTCTTTCCTTCCCATTTCTTCTTTGTGTGACTTACTGTTCTTACTTTTTTACCTCTCTAATCTGTTCCAGTGGTTCTAGCATGTCTCTTGTTTGCTTTTGAACTCTTCTCTCCCTTACATCTTCTTTCTGAGATGTTTTTTTATATGAAGCCGTCTATAGGCAATTAAATCCCCCAAGCCCAAGACCTGGATATGCCCTTTTGATCATAGTTGTCAGACCTAACTGAGGCCCTCTTCTTTTTTTTTTTTTTTTTTAAATCAAACATCAGAAAAAATTTCAGGCAACTTCTTTGATGATTGGGTGGCTGTTTCACTGCGTTGAATGTTATATGGGAATGAGTGGCAAATGTAGTCCCAAAGTCATGGCTTGGTTTGGTTTGCCTTGTTGGAGTATTCATCATCATAAGCTTCTTCTGTTTGCTGGTGCACTTTTCTTTGTAAGGAAGAAGGCAACCCTGCGTCATTCTTCCTATTTTTATATAATTATTATTCCTGTTCTGTTTTTTTCCTGAAACACCCTCTCAATCCATCCTTTTATTTTTGTTTGTAGACTTTAGATCACTTCCACATTTGCCCTCTTACAGTAAATATTATATATTCATTACATCCTTTTCTATCAAGTGAACCAGTTGCATACTTAAAGAGTTCTCTTAAGTGTTAATTATCAATTTTGCACCCTCACATAAATCTTTGATCCATTTATAGAATTATCTCCATTATAAAACTGGGTTGGTCCAGAAGCTACTCAAACAGAGCTATTATCCTCAGTTTCTTCATCACCCATCGTCATGTTTTATATTTATCACAATTTTATCATGTTTCCAAGTTGTGATTGGAAGTTCATAAAGCTGTACAGGTTCACCACTTTTTGTTAAACTATTTTTGATTAATTATGTACTTAAAGCATTTAGCTGTCAGGAGATGTTCTGATTGCAAAATTCCTCTTTCCAAAGTGTAAATATTAATCTTTGTGAGTGGCATGTGGGTCCGTCTCTTTACATCATCAGCCATCAAATATGCTAAGTGTTTTTTCATTGGGTCATGTTTTTATTCTTATTTATTTTTTATTTTTATGTTACTGAAGTCAATTTAATCTATTTTGCTGTCATGTTCTTAAAATAGTATTTTTATGTCTTTGCTAGACGTATACAGGGAGTATCTTGATTGCTGTAAATCCATTTACAAAGCTTCCTCATTTATATAATGTGCATATGATGGAGCAATATAAAGGAGCTCGGTTTGGTGAGTTAAGTCCCCATGTTTTTGCAGTCGCTGATGCTTCTTACAGGTAAGTTTGTGGTTATACAAAATGTGTTCCCGTCCCCTCTCCTTTTTTTTTTGTTTTTTTTTCTCTCTTTGTTGCTTTTTTTTTTTTTTTTGGAGGGGGGGGGGCTCTCCTTGAAGGTGTTTCTGCTACACTGTTCTTTCTTAATTTAGGGCAATGATGAACGAGACTCGTAGTCAGTCTATTTTGGTGAGTGGAGAAAGTGGGGCAGGGAAAACAGAGACAACAAAATTGATTATGCAGTACTTGACTTTTGTCGGTGGTCGGGCTGCTGGTGATGATCGGACAGTGGAGCAGCAAGTTCTTGAAGTAAGAGTTGTAGTGCATTACTGCATTTAATGTATTTAGTTCTACTGTATTTGATGTGTTTAGTTCACATATAACTATTTTAAACAGATTGTCAATAACAAGTTTAGGGGCCCCTGTTGCTATACAGTGTGCACTCCCTTTTGGTCAAAAAATTTCTATTGTTCTTTCAGATTAATATTTGTTTATGGTTCAGTTCATAGTTTGCTTTTGTTGCTTGCCAGTCAAACCCACTGTTGGAGGCATTTGGTAATGCAAGGACGATTAGAAATGATAACTCAAGGTGGGTATTATGGTTCTCCAGTAGTCAACCTTACTTAGTTTCTATATATATATATATGTATTTTTATTGGGGGGTGGGGGTGGTGGTGCTGGTGGTGTTATAGTCTTGGTCAAATCATCTATTACCATGTTCATTGTGTTTTCTGGGTTATGATCTTCGTCTATATCATCTTTAATTTCAGAGGGAGCCTTACGCTTGTCTTCGAGTACTGGGTTTAAATGATCTTGTTTAAATTGAATAACCCATAGTAGAAATGCATGCAAACAACATTGCTTTTAAGCTGTGATACAGAAAAAAATTGAATTGATAATGTATTATAAAGTTGTGCCGGCATAGTATTTCTAGAAACAAATGTTCATTTTTGGTAGTAAATCTCGATTAGTGTATCACTAATGTACAAAAAAAAAATGATCTGCAGAAAAGGACATGCACTGATATGCTATTAAACTTCGTGCAATAACGTGGTTCAAAACTTCCGTTTTGGATCACTTTGGGCCAACCTGAAAAGTTGAAACCCAATAGCAAGCAGTGGTAGACCTAAATTGAACAGAATCTTAAAGGTTCTTGACTTATTGTTTGTTGTTTATGTATGCTTTGCCACTGTTCTTACCAGTTCAAGCTTTAGGTAAAACTGTAGTGAACATAGTATCAAAGAGTGGAGGTCAAGGAGTTGATTCTTGAGTTAAGTGTAATGGAAGTGATTTTCTGGCCTCTTCTTGTCTTTTGGTGCTGTGTGAAAGAAATACTGCATGAACTCCATGGACCATAACATTTTGTGTTGGATGAATATGGACCATGAGATTTGCCTGCATGTGCAAGAGAGTGTTGATGCATAATATCTTGCTGCCCTTCTGTAATAGTGAGAACATTTAGTTGAACTGGAGGCGAAAATATATTAATGTACACAGGGCTAAAACTTAGTGGATCATCGCAGCAGGATCAGTATTTTTATCTTTTTGCTTACGATTTTACCTGTTACAAATGTTTGATTTGGTAGGTGAAGGGACTCCCAAGGTGTATTACTGGGGTATAGGCTAGTTAGTAGCTGATGTGGGAATCGGGATTGAACTCCAATTCCACCCTGCAAGTGTGGCAGTATAGACTGTGGATGCTTGGATTTTCGCTGAGTGTGCACTGTGTCACTATATACTATGTAAAGTTTTGATCCCGAAAGTTCAAACTAAAAGGAGGTGGAACTCCTTGGTGTACAATAGGTCTTTAGATAGAAGCTGATGTGGAAAAAACTCCCAACATATATCCATTAATTAATTAGGGAGGGACATAAGGGGTAGTTTATCCACTACCAAAGTTTCTCCCTTTTGTAATTCCATTGTTCACGGGCGTATCCCACTGTGTGCCCATGTGCAACCCTCATCTTGCCGTGCTTTGAATAACAATATCGATCAAAGTACTTGTCTAAATCATATAGCCACTCATAAAACTTCTGAAGATCATGGACACCATTATAAGTTGATAACTTGTACATCTCTGGAGGTCTTTGTGTTTGCTGTATCCCTCTATAGATACGGTGATACTGGTAGTAGTCTCTAGTCAATTCTTCCATGCTTATTGCTTCATCTATAAGGGTGTACGGCTCTTGGAAATCTTCGCTCTGATACCACTAATGGAACCCGAGATCTAGGGTTAGGGTTCCTAGGTAATTCCCCTAAATTAGGGTTAGCCTTGGAAAGTCCAGCATGGGAATTAGACCCAGCCACAGGGTTTAGGAAGGGTTCTAGGTCCAAACAAGGGCTGGAGTTGAGGTTTTAGATCAAAATTAGTTTGATCTAGGGTTTGGTAAATCCTACAGAACTCGATTGGGGAAGATGAGTTGCAGAATTTTAGAAATTGTGAAATTAGGGTTGAATGGACAGTAGTTACTGGGGATACTCTCTAGGGGATAGGGTGGCACTAGGGAAGGGTATTTAGGGTCCAAAGGGGTTGGGAATGAAGGTCGAATGGGGGAGGGAAGCTTGCTGTGACGCCGAGAAAAGGGGAAGAATGAGGAGGGTCACGAAGCTAGGACAGGGAGTAGGGAAGGGCTGGGACTGTAGGGGAAGGGGTAGGGGTCTTCTTACTCACGTGTGGTTGAAGGTAATTGCGGGAATCTGCAGATGGAAGCTTGAAGAAGGCAATGGAGGTGTTGAACTTGAAGTATGAAAGCACTCAAACCAGCTGTAGGGTACCCAAGAGGGATCCCACAACTTTACCAAAGCCATTTCTTAACTCAACTCATTCAATAATCAATAACTGAAAAATTACATCAAAGACTAGGCAATTTATAGCCTCCACAAACCATACTACACTCAAGTAATGAATCACTACCTAATTGGGATCCAAATACTTACCAAAATAGGACTTACTATAACACTCTCTATAACCATTTTGGCCCCCGCACAGTCTATAACACTCGTATCCCCAAATCCACCCCCTTGGCAGCCTTCATCTCTAATGGATCCTAGATCCCTATCCCCCTGTCCATTCTCACACAGGTTTGGGAATCTCTCCCTACTCTCTCTAGCTTTCCTTGCGACCTCACCATTTGGCTCCCTTCCCCCACCAAATCCTTCTCCACCTCATCAGCTTGGAACCTTCTTAGATCCCACAACCCTAAACCCCCATGGCCCCCATTGGTTTGGTTCAAAAGCCACATTCCCTGTTACTCCCTAACCCTCTAGAGAGCCCTTAACCTCGCCCTTCCCACCCAATCCTTCCTTATTTGCCGCCACATCCCTTTTAACCCCAATTGCATCCTCTGTTGGTCCGGTTTGGAGAACCTTGAGCACCTCCATTTATCTGGGGAAAAGCCATTACCTCCATTTGGCCCTGTTCAAGGCGTTCGTATGGGTTTGGGTGAGATTGGTCTTGGATTTTGAGAAACTTTTCAGGTTCTTCCATCTGCGATCGGATTGGTAAGCTAGTGTTTTGTGCCTTGATTCATCACCTTTGGTGGGAGCGCAATCTTCGAAGATGGACCTCCAAATCTCGATCTATAAACAGGATTTGGAATGCCATCTATTTTGATGTTTCTTATAGATTGTTAGCTATTCCACATCCCCTTGTTGATGATACCCCAAGGAACAGGCTTATTGTTGTCTCCTGGGGTTTTAGTTCTTCTTTTCGGTCCTCTCCTTAAAAACATTGTTCTCTTGCTTTCTTTTATTTAATATAATTATTTATTCATCGAAAGATAAAATAAAATTGGACTTACTAGAACCCAAAGTTTGGAGATAAGAGAGTTAACTCCAAATAGAACAACCTCTAAGGATAAGTTCCCTTTCTAGATAAGGAATCTTATCCACAATTAACTAACTCAACATAATTTTAAATGACTATAACTCTCAAGCCACGAACTCAAATAGAAAAATAAAAGTAGATCCTTGATCCTTTTGTTGAGGGAATTCTATCAAGACCCATATCTAACCCTAAAAAGGGGCTGAAAAAGTGACCCAAAATACCCGAGGTATTTGGCCAGCTTTAGGTGCCTCTTTTGGGTTTGTTTTTTTGGGCCCAATTTTAGAGGGCAAACCCTAGTTATATGAAGCTTTCCTCTCCCTCTTCATATTCGATGGCTCTTGGACCCCCCTCCGTTTCTATTCCTGAACTTGAGCCATATCTGCACCCCTCTCCTTGTCCCCTAGTTGAAGATCGTCTGGTTCAAAGGTCACATCATGCCTTCACCATTTTGAGAGCCCTCTCTATCTGCCTCCCCACCCAATCCCTCTTTATTCATCGGCGTATCCTTGTCTGCCCCGAATGTGCCCCTTGCACTTAGGGTAGCGGGATTCCCCCATCTTTTCTTTGCCTACCCTTTCTCTGAGCCTATATGTTCCTTGGTCTTGCTTCCATCTGGCATTGGGCTACTCCATCGGAGACCTTGTCGTGAAGCTGGTTTTAGCACTTGTATTTTTCACATCTGGCTAGAGCGGGGTCTCCATAGATGGACTACCAAATCTCTTTGACACAATATCTTGAGTACCTATGATGGGGACCACATCTGCTGGCATGTGATGTTTGGACAAAGAATCGAGTCCTTGTGAATGGGCAGAGCCAGGTGCTCTTATTTTACGACGGTAGGGATGATTGCTTCCATTACTGATCGGAAAGACACAAATTCTCCTTTGGGTGCTTCAACCACGGTATAGGTAGAAGAAGCTGGTACAAAAAAATCTTCTGTATACATGGTAGATTGACGTAAGGTACACCGATCCCTAGATCAAATTTGGAAGGCCATCTGTGAAGATCTCTAGTCTAAGCTCTTTTTGATCCCTCACAGAACCCTTCTAGATAGGCATATGGTTGTTGCCTACTTACCTGGGGTTTAGATTTGTCCCTGCTCTCTTAGAGCTGAGTTAATGCACCTCCTCTCTTCGCTTTTGTACTTTCTTCCCCCCCTCTCCCCCTGCCCAAAAAAAAAAAAAAAGAAAAAAACCAAAATGAAACCCTACTACTTATTTTATGAAATAGGGTTTCCTTTTGCAATCCAGAAACTTAAGCAACTCTCAAAAGTGAAAACCAGTGCAAGAATCACAAACTGGTATCAAAGCTTTGATACTATGTAAACAATCCCTGAACTTGTAACTAGTATTCGGTGAAGAGTAGGGAAAAGGAGAGAGATTGAGGAAGAAGGAAGTGATAGAGTGTATAGACTATATTCTACTGTATCAGCCAACTATTAAATCAAAATAGATTTGCATAAGGAATATTATTCTTACTTAATTAAGCTAATGCCTATACAGGAAATATAGACTTGGAAACTAACAGCTAAAGACTTCAAACAATAAAGAAAAACCACAAGATAGGGCGATTCCCCCTATCTGTTTATATTAAATGAGCATTGCGGATAGCTGCAAACCAAACTGACAATATATGTTGATGCAGACCTTAATGCATCAGTTTGTTGTAGATCAAATATATATGAATATTTCTTGAATACCATCTTCAAGTATAAAACTTTAGTTGAGGATGCTAAAAAATAAAATACATAATGGTAATCTTCAGATATAAATAGGTTGAGCGAATGACTTGAGCAAATAAGATAATAAGGAAAACAATAATTTGCACTTTCCCACTCACATGTTGCATTACACATGGACAAATACTGAAAGCCAATATTCAGTGTCTCAAAAAGTGAATATCGCAATAGAAAAATGCAATAAGCAAGCATATTGTTGGAAAATGATTTCAAATTGATTCTTACTTGGGTCCACCAAACGAATACAGTTCTCAAATATTCAAGTCCATTGGCAATTATGTAAATAACTAAAACAATCTTGGGTTCAAAATCTTGTTTGGGTTTGCAAGTGGCCCAACCAAGTGCTTTCACATGTCAGTGTGTATGGCAGTGACAGTCTAGTAATTAAATTGAGGTACATACCCCAATCAAGAAGGTAATGGCATTCCAGTTGACATTCAGAAATTCTGAAGGTTATTTGGTAGGACAAAAAGAAAACAAAGGAAACTTGGAATTTGAAACTTTAAAGAGTGGCTATGCTTAAGGAGGTGTGGTGTAATGGGTAGTCAAATGAGGGTGGGAGAATAAGCGAGAGAGATTTTGGGCGTGGATTGTGAGCAGTGAGCAAGAGATTTAGGGTTTGTGATAGTTGGGAGAGATAATTGGGATTGCATGTGAAAGTGTCAGTGATGTTAGGTGCGCTTCATGATGCTGAGATGGATCACCAATCTGGAGAACATATCTGTATGTGGTTCTGAAAGAGATTCATGAACAGGAGGGACTCTCCTGTTGATGATTCGGAAATAGGGTTGGTTTTGGTAGTTCTATGGTAATCATGTCCCCATTCAATGGTTTTTGGCGTGATTGCATACCATGTTTGGCATTGCATGAATCCTTTTAGCATGCATATATTTCGTTACTTACTCAGTATATCAATCTGTTAATAGTTAGAGGCTTTTGTGTATCTATTAGTCTTAATTGCCATCCTAAGTGATGCGTGGGTGGATTTGGGACTTAGAAGCATTGGTTGAATTTATCCATACAGCTCTCCTTCCATGGCGTAGGTTTAGTGGACTAGTTTGAATCGCCCAGGCGATTCAAGGCATATATAGTGCCCCCCAAGGTGTTGCCAAGTGTGTTTTAGTGGACTAGTTTGGTATGATAGTAAATGTTAGCTCATGGAACATAACCATTAAAGGATTATTAAGTGAGAGTTGCTTTTATCTTTCTACCTTTTTTTACTGTTTCTTGGTGTCGAGCTAGGAGTCGCAGGTTAGCCTTGACACTTTTTTGGTTCCAAATTTCATGTTTGTATTTTTAGAATGTTGTATTTAGGACATCTGATCTGATATGTTTCCAGATTGTCTCAGATCTGATCTGATATGTTTTCAGATTGCTAATTAAACTGCTTAGAAACTTTTCATAAACTGAGGCTATTCCATTGTTAATATGAGGGGAGAACTGCACTTCTGCAGCTCCTCTTCTTATCCTCACTTCTTTTCCATTCTCCTTTCTTTCTTTCTCTTTTGTCTCACCATATCTTCTCTGGGTTGCAACTTTTTGGTTGCTGTGTAACAATAACAATTGCTGACATACATGATATTTAAATGGTTATTTTTATTTTTTATTTTATTGTGTTTCAGTTGGTTTACACCGTTTGTGCTCTGGATAACTTTCTTCCCTTTGGTGTAACTGTTTCTGTTACAATTAATGCTGATATGTGAATGAGATCCCTTATCAGCTGCTTATTTTTTGTTGTGATTGGTGTTCCTCCTAGTCATTATTTTCTCTAGCTTCTGTTTCTGTTTTATCAAATTCCTGTCAACTGTATGTTTTATTTTTGTTAGTTCTGATATTATCTCTCTCTCTTGTTTGTTTTGTTGGGGCTGTCACTAGTCGTTTTGGCAAGTTCGTTGAGATCCAGTTTGACACGAGTGGTAGGATATCTGGTGCTGCCATCAGAACCTACCTTTTGGAGCGGTCACGCGTGGTGCAGATAACAAATCCTGAAAGGAATTATCACTGCTTTTATCAGTTGTGTGCCTCAGGGAAGGTAAGTCTCAGATCCTAAAAAAAAAAAGATTAAATAGAAGTTTGGATGGTGATGCTTATGATATCCATAAGATTGACTTTGGTGACTGTTAATGTGGGCTTCTGTTATGGGTTGTTTGTCAACATCTCTTGTCAGTTATATGACTTGTTTCTACTGGCAAGATGTGCTTTTTTTCCCATAAAAAGTTATATTTTATGTGATTATCTGCATGTGTGGATGAAGATTCTCAGGCAATCATATAATAATTCAGTGTTGCCTATGCTAGTTTAGTGATGCATTACTGGTGATGCTATATATTATTTTGCGAAAGATCATGTAATGTAAGGATAGCTTAGGAACTGGTCTTTAACCAGTTGCCCTTACTGTGTAATGTTATTTGATCTTCATTAGTAAAGTAATCTAGTTATATGGGTGTGTTAGAGAGTCACCCCAACACTCAACATTCTACCGTTTCATTCTTCTCTGCTCCTTCTCTCCTCCATCTTCTTCGTTCTCGCTTCCTCTCTATCAATGTTGCTGGTCTCTGTATTATTAATCAGGCAGATATATTTACTTGTCTCATTTATTTCCTGTAATTTTTTTTGGCTATTGAAATATCGTACTTGCTTGAACTTCCGTAGTCCTCCCAATGTTGCTGAAATTGTAGATAATGATTTTATACTCATCTTTTCAACTCACTGTTTGTTCTGTCTTACTGCTTTTTGATTCTGTTATGCCTTACATATGTACTTTTAAGCATTTTCGGGCCATTGGTTTTACTCAGTTGTCCTAAAATGATGCTATCATATTTCCAGGATGCAGAGAAGTACAACCTGGGCCATCCTAGAAACTTTCACTATTTAAATCAAAGTAAGACATATGAATTAGATGGGGTGAACAGTTCAGAAGAATACATCAAGACAAGGAGGTCAATGGACATAGTCGGTATAAGTCTTGATGATCAGGTTTCAGACGGTTTATACTTCCATAGTTATTTAATGACTGCTCGGTCTTTTTCTTTTGTTTCTTTGACTGACCTTTTGATGACAGGCTATTTTACATCTCCTCTTTAAGTTCTCCTTTAATGTTCTCAGGAAGCCATATTTCGCACCTTGGCTGCTATTCTACATCTTGGGAACATTGAATTTTCTCCAGGCAAAGAGCATGATTCATCAATTATTAAGGACCAAAAATCTTGCTTTCATCTTCAGATGGCTGCTGATTTATTTATGTTAGTTATTTGACCAGAAAAGATTGCTTTCCTTTTTATTTATTTGCTGGGATGCTTTGAATGCCATACCTCAAATTGTAACTGCATATGTGATGTTTCTGTTTTCATCATAGTTGTCAGGACCGTAGGTTTCAGGTGCCTCGGACACCTGGGGACCTTATGAGTTTTGCTTTGCATCTAGCTCCTGCTAGGGCCTGGATTCCATGACAACCATGCTTTTAATGTTGGATGCTGTCCCGTGTTACTTTGTAAAAGAATGTTGAAGCTTCAACTCCATCAGTCTCTTGTATATTATAATTTTCTGGTTATGTTCTTGAGTTGTAATTACTTATAAACTGTTATACACTGTTAACTGCTTATGCAATTCCAGAGAGATGGTGGCTTGATGCAGGACAAATTCCTGCTGTCCACGTTTACAATCGAATTTCAAGATGGAATGGAGAACAAAAAGTCGAATAGGTTGCACTAAATTTTGATTTGGAGAGGGTTAGATGTGACACTAGTTTTTTGTTGGCCATTGGCATGCACCAATCATATGTCTAGAAACAGGAGGCAAGGGGTTCTTTTCAGAAGAGATGAGGGAAAGGATGACACATGCTGGGCATCCTGGCGGCTTTCGCCCAGGTTTCACCTTTTTTTTGGGTCTTTTTAGAATATAAAATTAGTGTAGGTTTGAGAAACTTAGATGTCATAAATCCATAATTTTTCAGCTGAGTGATTTGTGGGTAAAGATAAAGGAACAACTGGGAATATCAGGCAGGATATGTTATTCACTTCATTGGGGATGAGAATGGAACTTGCAATGGCTGAACAATTGGCATCCAGAGGTGTCCTACTCAAGTGATCTGGGAACAAAATAAAATTTGGTGCAGGTTTTCAGCGCACACTGAATGTTAAATATGCCATGAAAGATCTGCAAATTTGATGGAGGTCTGGAGGGATTTTTCTTGTGGTGGAGAGGTTGAACCAGGATAATACCGACTTGGTGATTTGGAAAGAGATATGATGTAAACTAAGGAGGAGAGGGCCAATTTTATTAGGATTCTTGATGAATGACAGACATGAATAAGTTTTCTAGACCCTCCGGCTAGGGTAAACAGGGTTGTAAACCCTGCAGCTAGGGTTTCTAGGGGCTTGAGGTATTTAGGGTTGAAAGGGTTGCTGTCCAGGGTTCACCAGTAGGTTCTATGATGGTGTTTATCTGAAAGTTGAATCTGAATTTAGTATTTTGCAGTTTCAGATTCAGTTCTAGGGTTTAGGTTTCATGGGAAATCAAGAGATGAGATTCTAGGGTTTTGGGGATAGGGTTTGGGCTACACTGAGGCTAAAGGTTAAGTCCAAGAGGGAATGAGGATTGGTGGAGGGGATAGGTGGTTCTAGAATTTGTGAAAATTCCAAGGTGTAGCAAGAGAGGGGAAGGTTTGGAGAGGTGGAAGGCAGTATGATTTACTGATAATATCCCTAGGCAGTCCATTGCAGACTGGAAATGTCTTTGAGATGCCATGCCAGCTAGAGACAATCTGATTTTAAGGAATATTACAGTGCAAGATAACTATTGGTTCTGTTGGGACAGAGTAGAAAGTAGAAACCACCTTTTTTTTGCATGCTCCTTAAGTTCTTTCGTGTGAGGCAGTATCTTTACAAAGTTTAATGACAAGGTTGTCAAAGTGACAAAGCAACCAAGGCGATGGAGGGCTTCTAAGGTACTAAAGCGACAAAACACCAATAAAGCGATGATTAAGCGGTCAAAGTGTTTTGGTGTTAATATTTTTGATATTTGATCCAATATCAAAAGTTACATAAAATTCCTGGCATTTAAGTATGAAACATTTTGCAAACTTAATAAAAAGTTCATTAATATAATGAGTGTATAAGATTAGAAAATGTAACATGGTCATTAACTTCAAATATAACAACATCAAAGTCACAAATCCAACTTCAAGGTTTAACAACCAAAAAATCTAAACAACTAAACAACCCTACTAGGAGACAAAAAGTCACTCAGACACCAGTTGAATAAATAACTTAGGCATTATGCATTCACTTCCAGTTAAGGTAAGAAAAATCGCTTACGCCGAAATTCGGTGATTTCAATGCCGTGCAAAATGAACCCAGCACTGAAATTCAATCTGGCGGGATATCACCGAGATCGCCGAACATGCCGAAAATAACGATTTCTCGGCGATAACACTACTGTCGCAACACCACCGTCCGTATAGAAGCTTATTCATGGCGAGCAAACATCGTTGATGCTCCTGGTGTTCGGAAGAGCAAACTCAGACTTTTGGATTCCGGCTTTTGTTCAGGCAAGGATGGAGGAGGAAGATGAACAGTAGATTGCATATTTTGAGCCACACACGTGGTTCATGTAAGACCATGGAAGTATATATAAAAAAAATAATAAACATCTCTCTGTACATGACTTGACTGTGGAGGACATGACTTGACTTATTTGCTTTTAAGTTTTATTTTATTATTTTTTAAAACGGACAGTTGACATTAACGTTTTGCAATGATTATATTACATTATTTATTATTATTTAAACTTTACATTTGCATTTTGCAGTTTGCAGTTTTGCTTTTGCATATTTCGGCGAAATCTCGCGAGATTTCACGGGTTCGCCATGTAGCGAACTGGCGAATCAAGCCGAGATTTCGTTCCTTGCTTCCAGTTGATGACCAAGAAAAGTAACATGTAAAAAAAAACCAATATCAGAATATCAGAGAATAAATTCTATTTCAGAATCACAGAGATGTGATGTTGGGTTTACCATTGATAACGAAAGATGTGATATACTGATATTGGGTTTACAATTAAGTATTATTTCAAAATCTCAAAGAAGAAAACAGAAAAATTGCCCTAAAAAAAGATTTAAAAAAAATAAGCCAATAAAGTAGTGGCTGGGTGACCAAAGCGTCCATGATGCCTAAGCAACTGCTTTATTGACTTCAAAAAAAGCGACAATCGCTTTGACATGGCTAAGACCGCTTTAACGCTTAAGCAATGCCTTGACAACTATGCTTACAGATGAGAGATGGGCATATGCTAGGAGTGAGTTATGTTGTTTTATGGGAAAGATACCAGTTTGACTGAAAGGAGAAATTTGCTTGCTTCCAAAGCTAGCTTGTTGTGCAACAACTAAGCATCTTCGGATGGAGAAACCTTCGAGCTTAGAAATAAAAGCAAGACAAAGAGTAATTGGAGGCATGGTAAAGATCTCACAAGATCTCTTTCGAGATTTCGCTTTAGTGAGGTCTTGAGACGAGATCTCAGGCGAGACCCCTCGAAATCATAGATCTCAACCGAGATCTTGGTCCACCCATTCTCTTAGAACCCAAGATTTGAGCGAGGTAGGTCGCGACCTGTCTCACCTTCTCTTGCCTCCCAAGTCACTGATAGCTCCCCAAGTTCATTTTTTGCCGGATTGTCGCCACCTTTCACTGACAGGTTCCCAAAGCCAGCTATTCATGGTCCCAAGCCCAAACTACAAAGGAAATCCCTAGGCAAAAAGTGATATAAGGCCTCTACAGGCCTGGGGGCGTTGCCCTCTGTGACCCCCACCAAGAATTCTATGTGCATTGTGGGGAAGGTCGTTGGCAACATAATGTGAAGCATGAGCCATGCCCAACACATTTGTTATGAGCTTATTATGGTTGTATTATTGTATTCTTGAGAGTCGAGAATGTGATGTTCTATTGTGCTCTTATGGATGGAACTCTATTACTATTTAAGTTAATTGATGTATCTTATCACTTGCTTTTCATTTATATGTCCTAATGATTCTATATTTCATGTTTTATAACCTTGCATGTTCATTCATGCAGCATATTGATTCAAAGTTAGGGTTGAGTTAGAACTCATACTTAAGGTTGTTTTCTCACATTCTAAGGCCACCAATGTGTTTAGAAGGCCTAAATTAGGCTAAATAGAAACTTTGAGCCCAATTTGACCCTTAAAACCCCATGAGATGGGCCCTTGAGTTCACTCAAGTTGGCCGGGAAAGAATACTAGATCTCGCGCGAGATCTTGCTTTTTCTCAAGGGTGAGATTGCCCTTGAGAGCGAGATCTTGGAACTTGGTTGGAGGCAACTATTATGGAGGATGTTAAGACAAAGCATGCTTTTGTTTGTATTGTAACTATCGTTGGAGAAAGAAAGCTTGCAACCAATATATTACTATGCTGCTAGGCAGCAGCCGTAGGTGTTGGGCAGTAGCCCTAGGTTTCTCTTGTCCTTGCCCTCGACTTAGTGTGGGTCTTGACTCCTGGATCATTTTGTTCAACACTGAAGGTTCTGTCAGCCTGAATGTGATGAACTAAGGAAGCTGTTGTTTAGGGGTGCTTAATGGTAAATAGCTAAAACTGGTATTGCTTTGAAAATTCCAGACATAATTCAAAGGGATAGGATATGGAGTTTCAGATCCCACTGAGGAATTTGTAGTAGTGGTTTATCATGGGCTTACCAATTGGTGGAGGAAATTAGGTCGATAGGCCGTTGTGGTCATTGTATTGCTATTAGGTCATTCTCTAGTAGAACGATGATAGTGGAGTGTGTGGATTCCTGTACCACCATTGTACAATTTTCTAGTCAAGCTGAACTCTGATTTGCTCTTCAAAATCCTATGGTGGGCTTTCTTGTTTCTATGTATACCAGCAATTATAAGCCTATTTTTTTACAATTGCTTTTAAAAAGCTTCCTCTCTAGTTGGCACCTAGTCTGTATTCATATGAATGGATACTTATAAATTGACTTTTGGAGTAATTATGTAATCTTTAAATGCCACTTTTTTTTAATATTTCAGATGTCATATTGTTTTGAGGCCTTTCATCTGATTGATCCTCGTACAATTGTTTATTCTCCTCAGGTGTGATGCTGATCTTTTACGCACAACACTCTGTACTCGATCAATTCAGACTCATGAAGGAAGTATTGTTAAGGCTCTTGATTGCAATGGTGCTGTTGGCAGTCGTGATGCTTTAGCAAAGAGTGTTTATGCACGTCTGTTTGAATGGTATTATTGTCATTTAAATATTCAAGATCCCTACACTTTCTTTTTGGTGCATTATTAGCGTATTGACTAACTGAGTTTAAATGCATGTCCTAGGCTAGTTGAAAAAATAAATAGGTCTGTGGGGCAGGATCAGAATTCCCGCATACAGATTGGTGTCTTGGACATTTATGGCTTTGAATGTTTTAAGAATAATAGGTAAACTTTCTTTGCTCTTTGCACTCATCTTTTTTGTTGTTTAAAGTGTGGAGTGGGACTTGAGCTGTATTCTTTTCTGTTGTTATAGTGTATCAAAATCTGCTAAGCTGGCAGCAAGTCTGATCAAGACTGGCTGAACAACACTAGTACTAATGACATCTAGATTCTACATTTTCATATGGACCAGCATTCTAACATTGGCAGTGAACCATAAATTGGATGTGATTGGGTGACAATTCTTATAATTTTATGTATCATTATTCCATCTACCTCTATCATCTATGCATGAAAGGATGGTATTTGGTCAGTGATAGAACCCTCAATGAATCCCCATTAATCCGTTACTGCTAACAGACATATAGGAATTATCTCCTGAAAGCTATGAACTCAGAACAGCATAACAGCAGAACAATATTGGAGTAACAGTCAATTTCATTAAGCATCCCTGAATTGGATATAGCTGATGAATACAGACTGATTCTACTAACTGATAAAATACTTTTGAAATTAAGAAAACCAAATCAAAACTCAGATAAACAAGAACTGCACAATGGCTATGCCATTCCCCAGAGGTTTCCCTCTCCTCAAGCACTCGCTTGCATCTTTTCTCCCCCCCTTCTCCTCCCCTCTCTTCCCTTACATAACCGAATGATTCTATCAAACTCTTGCACATCTACCCAATCTCCTTCTGCCACCTGGACTGTCCCTTCTGCTCCTCTGCTGAAATCAGAGTATTGGTTGCTGTCCAATAAGAGGTTGCCAACTGTTTCCTCTCCCCTTTGATCCCCTGCAGCAGCTGGAACTGATATTGTGTTTTTCCTTTTATTCTTTCACTTGTACACGTGCATTGTGAGGGGCTTATCAGTCAGCAATATTTTGGTCATCATTTGCAAGGTTTGATAATACACTGGAGTGGGAATTCTGGTTATTGTTTGCAATGCAACGTTTAGTTATTATTTGGTTGCTCAGTTGTATGAAATCCAAATCAATATATCCCTTACAATGTAAGAGTCTTTTATTATAAGGCACTCGTGGTCTAAGCTAGTTCAACGTTATCACATTCAGTAGGTTCCAAGCGTTATGATCTAGTCTCCCATTTTATACAAACAAGGATTGGTTATTTAACATATTGCTAAGTGCAGGTCTATTCTACTAGTTTGTTTGAAGGAAACTCTGGAATTCTAGCAACAAGGATTGCTAGTGATATTATTTCTGCTTCCATATTATAAGTAGGAGTATGGAATTGTTAGACAGATTTTGGACGGACATCTTTTGTTCAACAACTTGCTGTGTTTTTTTGGACCGCCGGGTTTATATCTTTCTATTCAGCACTGTATTGTTCCTTGTTTATCAACATAGCTTGGGCATCATTGTGTTTTAATTAATTGATTTATATTTTAAATTTTTTGCTTGCATTGAGTTTGAACTAATTCTAACTCCCTTCCCCTTCTCAGTTTTGAGCAGTTCTGCATTAACTTTGCAAATGAGAAACTGCAGCAACATTTCAATGAGGTTTGCAAACCTTAGATGTTCTTTAGCATTAATCTGGTCTTCTTATACGTATATGTTATTAATTTATCATCTTATTTTCTCCATTTGCTTTCAGCATGTGTTCAAGATGGAGCAGGAGGAATACAGCAAAGAAGAAATTAATTGGAGCTATATTGAGTTCATTGATAATCAAGATGTTTTGGATTTGATTGAAAAGGTTTACTCTTGTTTCTGGTGCTTCTGTGCTTTTGGCAAAGTCCTAGCCAAAATCTGATTGATGCCAGTTGCCATCCTTTGAAACTTGAAAGTTCAGTTGTAAACTTAACCTCAGCAGATCTCTTTTTCATTTTTCTTAATGTGTTTCTTTGTATCTGCTGGAATGGATTCAACCTGTTTTAATTTAGTTGGCTTCTGGTTGACACTAAAAGAAACATTGCATTAAATTTTGAAGGACAGGATGGAGCACTTTCCAAGTAGGGGAACAGTGGAACAGTAGAAAGGGAAACAATGTAGTCTATAAGTTCACCCAAAAAAGCAGTAGAGGGAACTGTACTATTTTTATTTTTATTTTTATTTTGATATGCTTGACCGCAAATTGTTCTCGATGTAGTTCCATAACTTTTAGCTGGGTCTATAAGGTATTTAGCTCTTATGAAGTTAGTGGTAAATATTGATGTAGGCAGGCCCCCTCCCCCTAGCCAAACCAGCAATTTAGGCCCTAGACTCAAGCCAAAGTGGCACACCTGGTGGGCTGGATGAAACCTACAAGGTGTTTTTTTTTTTTTTTTGTGATTTTCCCACTTCTTTTGATTATTATTGTAGTTCACTAATTAATGTTTTTTTTTCCTCCAATTTTTGTGAGTCTATATCTAATTTCATTTCTTTAATTGAGTTAGTATTGACTGTCCTAGTTAGAGTTGGAGTCCCAATTGGAATCTATTTTAAATTAAGATTCCTTTTGAATAATTAGTTGTTACTTTGCAAGTTGCTTTCTTTGGTTTGTGGTTGTTTTTTATTGAGTGTAAAGGGGATCCTAGTCTATAAGGGATTCCCTAATTGAGTCAAGATTGGTTTCCAAGATTGAGTATAGGTCTTTTCCCGTCAAGATTGGTTTCCAAGATTGAGTATAGGTCTTTTCCCTCCAATTGTAAGGCAATATATAGCCCACCCAACCTCATTGTAATTCACATTGAATTGAAAAAGAAATCAGAGTCTTAAAGGAAATTAAGTTGTGCTTTTCTTGGAAGGCCATGACGGGTTTTGAAGTTCATCTTTTTTCAGCAAGATTCTTTCATCTCCTATGGCAATTCAACACGCACAGCAGCAAACTAACCTAAACCAGTAAGTAGAGCCCTCCCTGCCCTTTCCAGCCCTCCCTTTCTCTCCCCTAGCCTATGGCCCCTTCACCACCCCTTCTTCTCCCATCACAGACCACCAAGAACCCTCCTGCACCACTGTGGCAACCCAAGAACCTTTCCTCACCCTTGTGGCAACCCTAGGAACCCGCCCTCCCCCTTGCGGCACCCATAGATCTCCTCCCCCACCCATCTCAAACCTTGCCGCCCCTTTTCCGCCTTTCTTGATTTGCAGCAGCATCCAGAAAGAAAGAAAAGAAAGAAAGAAGAGAGAGAGAAGAAGGAAAGAAAAGAAAGAGGAACAAAAGAGAGATCGAGTAAAAGAGGCAAGATCCAGAGATTCAACCAAGAACCCAAGAAAAGGAACCTGCCAAGATTTACCCGAGAATTAGTTCTGTACTCTTAACCCTCCCCAAGGCCAACTGCTGTGATGTGAATGAAAATTCTTCCGTCGGCCAAAACCCTAAGTTGGGCCCAAAACCCACACCTATAGGGAAGCCTCCCTAGGCTGGCGGAACCTTGGTGGGGGGTGGGGGTGGTAGTGAGAAGAGAAATGTTTTACATTCCAGAGGGGCTATAATTGGAGATTCCATTCTTTCTAGTGCATAAGTTTCTACACAAATTCCTTAGTCCCCCTTAGACTAATTTCAACATGTGTCTTTAGTGAATTAAGTCTTAATTTCAGCTTGTGAGTCTTTAATTTTTTTCTAATTCCAGCATGTGTAAATTAGAGTCTTTAGTTAAATAGAATGCAACATGTGTCTGTTAGAGTCTTTAGTTAATTAGGATTTTATTTCAGCATGTGTTAGAGTCCATTAGATCTTTTATTATATATTTGGTTGGTTGTGATTCAATGCAATGGGATCCTAATCTATAAAGGAATCCTACTTAGGTTTAGAGTCTTTTAGCAGGCTATAAATAGGCCTATTCTTTTTTTGTAGTCTAAAAGTCTAATTATTTGAATAATATCATTTGAGTTGAGGACCGTGGTTCCTGTTGAGGAGACCATGGTTGAGTTAAGAACTGAGTTTCTTCAAAGATAAGCACCAACACTCTGTTTATCACTTTTCTTCCAGAAATCCAGCTAGTTTCCAAGGTCTTCCAAGTACAGCAAGCCCTACCCCTTTCCCCTCTCGCACTCTCCATTGCAGGTAATCCCCACCCCTTTTCCTTCAATCCCAGCAAGCCCCAGCTCCTCCCTCAGCTTCCCCTGCCCCTGCAAGATGCTTCCTGCCCTTCCCTGGTTCTGCGCAGACACCCCCACCCCACTCCCTTGCTGCTGCACCTTGGCAGCAACCTCCCTAGGGCACTACGACACCCCCAATCCCCTCCCCTATCCCCTATGACTCCTATAACCCATTCCGTACCTCTTCCCCTACTCTACGGGTAACCCCCTTTCTCTCTAAACCTCTTGGCCCCTCCCTCTCTTTTCTTCTTCCTTGCGATTATAGAAAAGCAGAAAAACAGATAAGAAAAGAAGAAAAAAAGAAGAAAGAAGAGAAAGGAAAGAAAGAGGAGAAAAGGTATGAGCAAAGAAGAGATAGAGAAATTTTTGTTTTCTTTCAAGATCCAAGCCGTATTTGTTAAGCCTCAACCCTTTCCCTTCCTTCCATCTAGTTTTGTTGAACCCATCTCCCACCCATAATCCATGGAGTTGGATCTCCATCTTTAGTTTAACAGTATTTTCCATACCATATTTGTTTCATCCCATAATTATTTTGGGTATCCATACCATCCTTTGGGTGACTGGTCAACAATTCTGACTTATCTCTAGGGCTTTCCCGTAAATTCTTAGAGATCCATAAATATCCTATGTTATTTTTTAGACTTCTTTGCTTGAAGATTCTGAGCAACCCTTAATTTTAGGGAATCAATTGAGAAACCCTAACCCTAAAATTGGGTTTCACATCATACAAACTTTCCTTTTAGCTCTGGGTTAATTCTTGGTATCTCATACCCAACCCATATTGATTTGTTTAAACCCTAGCTTTTCTCCTTGATAAAATCCTAACACTGCCCATATTTCTTTGCTAAACCATAACTTTATTTCCTTCTCAATTTCATCCAATCTAAGTTTTTGTTAACCTCAAAATTTTCCCAAATCCCTAACCATCCAAAATTTCACCATCAGACCCATCCCATATAGGTTTGTTAAGAATCTCTAATTCTCAGGTTTGGTTCTTTATTTGTTGGTTCATGAAGGACAGATTATGGGGTAACCGTAATTTTAGGGAGTTAAATTGCACATCTCAAAACCCTAAAATCTTGGTCATATCCATGGTAGAAGATCTCGCCACCTTGAGAAAGAGAGATCTTGACCATGTCGGCGTGATCTTGGTTGAGATATACAATTTTTTGGCGTCAACTCGTTGACCCATCTCGATGGGTTTTAGGGTCCCAATTGGGTTGAAACTTGGTATTTAGCCTATTTAAGGCATTTCGAACACATTGGTGGCCTTGGATTTGACAGAAAACAACCCTATGTGTGATTTCTAAGTCTACCTATAGTGTGAAACTGAAATGTTGTAGGATTAGGGAATGAAAGGTTATTCAACATGTAATATAAAACCTTTAAGGCATATAAATGAAGAGCAAATGTATCAAATGCATCAAATAACCTTAATGTTATCTAAATTCCATCCATATGAGTATCTCAATCTCAATTTTCAAGAATAGAATAATAAAATTATACAACCATTAGAAGTTTTATATAAGTCATTAAATCATAAGTTCATCAGACAAGAAGAGAATGATTGATCTTCCTTCGATGTTGTAGATGTGTTAAGAGTAGTTGCAAGTGAAAATCTAGTCGAAATTCACAAAAAAGGAAAAAATTGAGAGTTCCAGCGAGATTCAGGGCGAGATATCCCAACTCTTTGCTCTCGACCTCCATCTCGTCTCGCCTATGTAAAAAAACGAGATATCTCGCGAGATCTCCCACCATGGTCATATCAAGTATAGAGGAGTTGGGATCAAAACAAGTCTTTGAAGCAATGGTTGGAGTTCTGATTAAGAGCTTTCAGGTACTTTTGAAATGATGAATTGTAGTGTAATGCAATAATTTGGTTCCCAAGGGTATCTACAATAGGCAAGAATAGTTGAGCATTAATGTAAGTCGAGCATTAAGAATAAGAGAAGCGTTCACAAGAATGCACTCCTCTTTTGGCCTCTAGAGAGATTTTGTTAGTGGTTCTCTTTCAATATGGTGGGTAGTGAAAAAACCTTTACAATCTTTGTTACCAGGGAAATAGTACCCTTTACAATTTCTTTTCAACCTTGAACTAGAATTCGAATAAAAGAAAAATACAAGGTATAAGTTACCTATCAAGGGTTGTGATACTTTGCCCATTGATTGAATTGTGATGCAATGTGGAATGAATTGTAGAAGTGAGATGGTTGCACTACTTGGGATTTACTTGATTTCCAACTAGCCTTCTTTCACCACATCCACAATCAATCTTGATGGGCTTAATTCATTGGAAGAGTTTTTCAAGGTGTGCACAAGGGATGAGAGGCTTGAAATTATTGTAAGTGAGAATTTGGAACTTTTGGTCACTTAAAGATGGGCACAAAATTGGTAGAAAGGTAGAGTTTTAACTAGCAAGGTGAGGGGTTATATATAGGAGAGGTATTAGGAATGGCATCTTCAAATGGATTAATAACATTCAAATTTTCCATCAAATTGTTTGTCGTTTTAGAATGTTACTGTTGGAAAAATAGCCGTTGGAGTTCAAATGGCATCTCTTTTGTGAATTGGCTAGCCGTTTGGTCTTTGGAATTGAAATTTTTTTCAAATACATGAATTACATAAACAAAACGGCCTGCGTTTGGGGAAATGGCTTGCCATTTGGAGATAACGGCGTGCCGTTTTGCAAGCGTTTTGCTTGTGCTGAAACAGCTTGCCATTTGTTCATCAAGCATGGGGCTTTGTATAATATAGGACTTTCATCTTTCTAGCCATCCCAAAATCCATTTTGAGCCTTTCTAGCATGTTGTAGATGTATGAGTGTGTGCAATATTACAAGTGTATTAGAATGTTGTAAGTGCATTTGATCAACTTGAACTTGGTTGGTCCTTGTTGTTGATTTCCAATTCTTCATGTAGTCTTCAAGCTTCAAGTTTATGCACTCCAATTCAGTTGTTGAGCCTTAGGTTTGGCCTTTGATTCATGCCTTGATCCCCTCCATGTCTTGATTGCTTTGCTGTGATCTGATTCACTTGACTTGATTCGCTAGGCTCGATCAATTTGTATTAGCCCTAATTGGGCATTTCTTGAATAAGGCATTAATGCCTTGTATTTGTTATCATCAAAATTAAGGGCTGGCTGGCAATCCCTGACAGTAATCATATATGGTGAATCGGTGATGATCTCTAAAGTTTGGGTCTGTTCTAACGGTTAGAATGGTGTGGGTCTTAGTTTGAAATTTGGGTTACTTTTGGGAGTACAAAGACAGAAAGGGGGAAAAAAAATTTAGGGTTGGGGAATTTAGAATTTCAGAAGAAGATTTGGGATGGGGATTATACAGCTTGCTCTTTTAGAAGAAAACCGCAGGTTAAATTGCTGATAAGGATATTTGATCTTGTTAGAAATTCAAGTAACATGAAGGAGAAGAAGTTGCATGTGTGTGTGTGTGTGTAGAGAAGGGGGGGGGGGGATGGCTGCTATGTCATTGTACCTTATTGGCAGCAATAAATAAAAGCAAAAGTTAATTCATTGATTCATATAGTTGCTTTTTTTTTTTGGGGGGGGGGGGAGACGTTACATATATATGCACTCTAAAATTCCTAATTTGACTGATAAGAGGACTGCTAATCACTCTTTAAGACTCAACGAAGTAAATAAAATCAAAACAGAATTGTATCTAAAAAATAAGTATCCTTATCTAACTGAAGCACCAAATCAAATATTGGATTTAACACCTTATCCCATGCACCATCATCACCTCCACTTTCTGGGCTTACAAATCAGGTCCATTACATCAGTAAACTCAAAAATGGGAAGCTTAATGTCTGTAGAACCTACATGGGCCCAAATTAAGTCTTTCAAACCTAATTGACCCCTTTGGACATTCTTTACTGCATCACATGACCTATATGACCTCTCCCTAGGCTTTTCCATAAGTGTAGAAGCTTAATTTGATGCTGGACCTCCATCAGTGGATGATATAGCTTTTAAGAGAAAAATGAGGCATTATTAGTTTTTGATTTTTCTGTGGCTATGGCTTGTCTATTGAGAAGAGATCATTTGAGAAAAGGAAGAGGTTTATTGTTACCTACAAAAGTGACAACACGTCAGCTAAATAGATTTCTTCCTAGCTAGAGCCTAGAAGGTCCAACAGACTGTATTGTTAGGGACCATCAGGTGATACGAGAGGAGAGCTTAGCCAGTGAATGCAGATTGGTTGTCTTGAGTATTTGCCTTAGGTCATAGAAACGCAGGATAGGGAACCTGTTTGCCCCAAGATAAGTTGGGTTGTTTTGAATTCCTTACACTGAAAGGTCAGCAAACAAGGAAGGTGGGGCCTTGAGGGAATCACTAACACAATGGTTTAGATTGGTGTTTTGATAAATTGCATGCTTGAGATATTAAATATTATTCTCCTTGTTTTTGGTTTTTTTTTTCTTTTCCTTTTCATATTGGAAGCATTGTTAGTGTAGTTCTTAATTTCTTATGAAGTAGGTTTGTATTGTGATATATTATTTTCCCTGTAAGGGTTATTGTTTCACTAATTCTGCCTTGTATCTTATTTGCAGAGACCTGTTGGAATAGTTGCACTCTTGGATGAGGCTTGGTATTGTTTGTTCAACAATTTTCTATCATAAATTTGGCGATGGAATAATTTATTTCATGGTATTCTTATTGTTACTGCATTTTGTCTGAGCAGCATGTTTCCAAAATCAACCCATGCAACATTTGCTATGAAGCTTTTTCAGAGCTTCCATACACATCCTCGGTTGGAAAAGGCAAAGTTCTCAGAAACAGACTTTACCATTTCACACTATGCTGGCAAGGCATGTTACACGTCTTAATCTTGTGATATGGATTCTGTTGGATCTGATAACACTATTTTTTCTAATTTTTGGTATTCTTTTGGTAGGTTAATTATCACACAGATTCTTTCCTAGATAAAAACAGAGATTATGTTGTGGTAGAACACTGCAGTCTATTGTCTTCCTCTAAATGCTCTTTCGTTGCTGGCCTTTTCCCTCCTTCTCCGGAGGAATCTGCTAGATCATCATACAAGTTTTCTTCTGTTGCCTCCAGATTTAAGGTAATTACAGTAAGGGAATAGTAGTATCTTTTATTTCCTTATAGGTATTATATTCATGTTGGTATTATTATAATTATTATTATTATCTTTTCCCATTTTCCAATGGGTTGCATGAGCTGGTTTGAGTCTTGTCTATTCTGCTCCAAGTTTAGTCCCAATGACAAGTTGATTGAGGTGTGTTTGATAAATGTTATTTGTCATTGAGGTGTGTTTGATAGGTGTTGTTTTTTCTTTCTTGTTGGAAATAGATAGTATCGAATTACTTTTTTTCCTCAACAGGTAATTGGTATTAGTAATTCCTGCTTTAAGTTTTTGTGCTGTTAGAAAGATGTGAATCTTTCTTCTCTTGCTTAAAATATGCCTGACAAGGTATCCTGATAGTGATTCTACTTTTGTTTGTAGCAACAACTTCAAGCACTTATGGAAACCCTCAACTCAACAGAACCTCATTACATTCGCTGTGTAAAGCCGAACTCTGTGAACCAACCTCAAAAGTTCGAGAATCAGAGCGTATTACATCAGTTACGATGTGGGGTCAGTAGATTCAGACTTCTACTCGCATATTTTAGAACATTCATGGTTCTTTATGTTAATGAATATTTTGAGGAAAAATTTGGTTTGCTACTAGTTATAAGTAAGATGAATAAAGTACCTATCCTTTCAAATAGGGATGCAATCCTGGTGTCCTAAAACCCAGTTGGGGTCGCTTATGGGCCTTACTGAGACAATTAGAACTCAAATACAAGAAAACAAGGAACTCTGTAGATATCCTGAGGTTGCAAAGGAGATGAACACTTTGGTAATTGAATTCTTCAAGAGGAGGGGGGGGGGTTATATTGGGAACAACGAGTGATTGATGCCTCAATGGGAAAGAGTTAGGACTTTCACCAGAGAAATCCCCAAGCAGGAAAACCAAGCCTGATTAAGGCCTTGAATTACAACTAACACTTTCTAAAGCCAGGTATTAGCACCCTGATCTTTACCCATTACGCTATAAACAGTATCAGCAACGGAACTCTTATTTAAAGAAGGAAAATCATGTATGGCTGCAGAACTTGCTCTTACCAAAGAAGAGTCTTGCTATTACAGGGTTTGAATTACCTCAAGAAATGAGATTATGCATCTAAGCCATGAGGACAAAAAAGGGAAGGAGAGTCAAGATGTGAAAATTGCACAGAAATAATGGGGAAAGGGGAAGAAGCTACACAACACAATCCACGCCATGGTTGTCAAAACGTCCACCTAGGCCCCCGTGCCTGTCGGCAATAGAATATGTGACTTGAGAATATTTGTTTAGCTTATTATAGAAAGTAGTTGTATTGAAAATTTTTGACCCAACCGCTTTGGTAGCCTTATTGCCGCCTAGGTGCCGCTTTGTTGCCTAATTGCCTAGGCATAGCTCCAATCACTTTGGTCGCCTTGCCACCTTGACAACCATGGTCAACGCTACTAATTTATATCCTCACAATGTGGTCATTAATGGTGGTTACATGGTATGAACAGAGAAAAACATAATGAAACTGCATTATTACGTGCCCAGATTTTTTCCTTTGGCAAACGCTACCTACTTTATACAAAGTAAAACAGAGTATGATGATATAAAGTTGAATACGTAAATAGACTACCTTTTAACACTTTTAGTTCATTTTCTTTTAGAACTGTGATATATCAAAGGCTGTTGAGGTTTTCTTGTCTGTTTGAAACACACTAACCTGACAGACCCAATTGATTTTTTTATTGAATATATGAATTACAAATTGAGAGGAGGCGCGGATATCGTATGAAAACACTAAATAACTCTCAAAATGGAAGTTATCCTATATTCCTATAGATGCTGTATTCATGCCTGTTAGAAATGCGAATTATAGTATTCATTCTTATGGGAATGGAAACAAGAAACAATAGATCCTTTTTCTCCAAATATGGACGAATGGAAGTTTAACTCCTAAAGAAGTAGTTTATGAAGCCTCTTGGAATTTGATTGATTTATTTATCCCCTTTTTATATGCACAAGAAGGGGATATCAAGTTAAAGGACAATCAAAACAGGGTGGCTTTGCCCTTTTTATCTTTCATAATAAATTGGCTAAACTAAGCAAAAACAAAAAAGCAATGGCATGGAAACATATTTTTATTGACCATTAGAATTCTCCCAAGGCCTATAATTGCCTCAAAAGGTCCAGTATACATACATTATTGGACCTTTTGAATAAGAGTGAAGAAGACCTTATGGAAATGAAATGCATTCAAAATTCTGAAGAATTTGGAAGTTTTTTGCACAAGGATTAAAATATCTATGATCATAACATTTGAAGATACTGCAATCTTGGCTGAATCCATAATAAATAGATTGAACTGACATTACTTATCTAAAGCCAATGCAATTAAGTTACTGAATGATGTTAATGCTATTGATTTATAATGCTTTAAAATATCAACATGTTTCTGCTCATAAATGTTTCATAGGAATTATGTAATCTGTACTACAGTTTCTGTTGGATGGGTGGCCAAACGTTCACTTGCACACCCACTCAATATCCACCCACTCATGTACATGCACAAGTCCCCACTTCATCTTTTTTATTTGGTTTTTTCTCAAACATATAAGGTTAGCTTGCCTCATCTTTTTAGTTTTATATGGTTGATTTTAAAGTTTATATGTATTGGTTGTCTACTTTGTGGTGGATGATGTTTAGTTTATAATACATCATGTAAGCATGTAGCCTTGTACTCTCTGTCCGTCTGTCGTATTCTTGTTTTCCTTTAAATTGTTGATATTCATTTTAAGGCATAGTCCATTGTCATCAAAGTGGTGAACTAAGCTGTAACATTCTTTTAACTAGCCATCATCTTATTCTAAGAGTTATTTAATGCAACATAGAAAAGGATAATCAAAAGCTGAAAGTCATTTAATGCATTTATTTATGTGAAAAGACAGGATTTACCTTCATTGCAGAAAAAATTATTGTACTAAAAGTGCAGAAATGTTACAATCTTGTTGTAACCAATTTCTATCTCAAATTATATGTAGTATACAACAACAACAGCAACAACAACAACTATAAGCCTTGTCCCAACTAAATGGGGTTGACTACATGGATTCTTGCCTTCCAGTCAGTTTTGTTTATTTATTGTAGTATATGCTTATTTATTTATTTATTTTTGAGATTTGATCTTAATTACAGGGTGTGCTGGAGGCTGTTCGAATAAGCCTTGCTGGTTACCCCACTCGAAGGACTTACTCAGAGTTTCTTGATCGTTTTGGGATTTTAGCTCCAGAACTTATGGATGGAAGGTGCTTTCAACAATTATATTTCTAATGCTTCTTTTGAGTGTCCTTTTGAATGATATTTCTGGGCCTGTTCTATTTCTTCTGTGTTTCTTATCATAGGTGCTGATGTGTGTGTTGTTGGAAGTTTTGCTTGTTTAGTTGCTTTCAGTTTCATATTTTACTTACTTTTCAATCATTGGAAGGCTTAATGACACCTAAAGCACCTAATGTTTGGAGAAATTGCTCATAAGATGCCCAACGTTTGAAATCTTATCATTTGAGACACTTCATGTCTCATAATATGATGTTTGACGTTGCCATATGTCACTGAGTTTATATTTGAGGCTTCTTTCTTCCTCTTTTTTCTTTTCAAGTTTTTTAATCTTGATTTTACCCTTTGTTTTCATCCATCCCACATCATCCTAGCAAACATAGATGCTAGACTCAACACCACCCAAACCATGCATACCCCAATTTCTTCGTTTTAATATAGGTTTCTGTAAGTGCCTTATCTTTTGAATGATATTGGGTATCATTGGTGGGACTTGGGAGTAATTCCATTAATTGAATTAAGGAATATGGCTGTTGGTTTGTGCTTGTTGATTTCACATGGAGTATTGCCATACTCTTTGGACTGCACTTAGAGCTTAAGTTTCTTTGGTTATATCTGTCCTCAATGGGGATTAATGCAGTCTTGGTTCATGTTTGCTGGTCCTTGTTCTCTTTTCTGATTATTTGCTTTAACTTATTTTTATTTATGGCTTGCAGTTTTGATGAAAAGACTTTGACACAACGGATTCTTCTAAAGTTAAATCTTGAGAACTTCCAAGTATGCGTTCAAATATTTTTCCTCAAATTGTCTATTAGTAACATGATAGGTTTTCACAGAGTAATTTCTGATTTTCTTTTAGATGTTCGCTTCATTAGGCTTTACAATATGGTTTCTACATGTGTATCTCAGTATAATATTCTTTCTCTGTGGAAAATATTTCTCTTTACAGTTGGGTAAGAGCAAAGTTTTCCTTAGGGCCGGTCAGATTGCAGTTTTAGATTCTCAAAGGGCTGAAGTTCTGGATAATGCTGCAAGGCTTATTCAGGGTCGGTTGCGGACATTTTTTGCTCAAAGGAACTTCATTTTGGCTCGTGAAGCTGCAATTGTTCTCCAATCATACTGCAGAGGTTTTTGGTCCACTTTATTTTTACTGCTCATTATCATGAAAAGTTTTTAGTGACTATTGACTCCTTAATTCGTATTGCATATCAGCGGTCTTACTACCAAGAATTGCCCTTGTCTAGGAAAAAAATATGGAAAAGTTTTATTTCTAAACTGGGGTTTTTCCATTGGATTTTCTTTTCAGATTAGTGTTTTCATTCATGGATTTGTTTTTTGTAATTCTACTTCAGATTTGCTTAGTACTTCTGATCATATTGGTTCAAGTAAGTGTGCCTAGAAATTTGGAGGGTTGGAATTAATGGACCAATATGCATGACTTGCTCCCTTGGTGTCCTTTTCGATTAATTAATTCTATCCTCCAAAAACTACCAACTTTAATAATCAGAATATTACTTGTCTGAAAAATTGGCTGGTCAGAATTGGTTGAAACTTTCGGGTTTTATTTCTCTATTCTAGATGTTTGTCTGATGGTAATCTATGTCTGTTTTAGTATTCTCACTACAAGTTTCTATTTTTCTTGATCTAAAGCTTTAAGCAAACTGATTTGAGATGTCTGGTTTTAATGTTGATTTGCATACTAAGATTAGATTTCTGAATTTGAATTGAGTATTACTGTGGGGATTCAAGGTAGTGTTTATTCTGTCATTAGTTTCTGGATAGTTTTCTTTTTCGGCACATTCTGTTGTAATTTTATTGTCTGCTGGGTTGAATTGTGATAGGTTACCCCGAACCCGATCCTGTATTTTAAGATAAACCAAGGATCGACTTACCTGGTGGCAAAACAGGATGTCATGTGAAACGAAAGAGAAATCTGAATCCCCCCCCCCTCTTAAATGTATAACTCATTGACACTTGGTAGATTGATACTTGATGTTTTATTCAGCTGGGAAAGAAAAACCAAAACATAACACTTAGGACTCAATTGACCATGAATGTTGCACCCCCTATCATGATCAACCAATTGCAATGAAGTACTGCAGGGGATTTGACAATCATACCCCTATAGTTATATATACAACCACATACCCAAAAGCTCTTACCATTAAAGGTCTCAACTATTTAGGTCAATACAGCCCCTCTCCCAATAGGTTAGACTTAAAAGTTTCTTGGTATGGTAATTACATTTTTGATTTCCATATGGATTATATGTTGATTGGTTGGATGCTCTGTTTTACTCTTGAAGAGATGATTTGGTTGTTAAATCAATCCTTGGACACTGATATAACCCTTGTTTTATCTATTTATATAATTATCTTTTGGTAGAAGTTCTAGAACTGCCAAGATTTTGAGACTTCCCTTGCATTTGCCAGGTTGCCTTGGTCGACAGTTGTTTTCTGTTAAACGTGAAGCTGCAGCTGCTCTTTCAGTACAAAAGAATGCTCGTATGTGGCTATCCCGCCGTGCATATTTGAGACTTTATTCAGCTGTTGTTCTTTTACAATCTAGCATCCGAGGTTCATCAACCCGTTGGAAGTTTCTTCACAAAAGGGAACATAGAGCTGCTTTATTTATCCAGGTAATTTTGTTAAAGAACGAGTAAATAACTCCTGGGCCTATAAAGTTTGTAATAACACACAATTATATATCCATTGATCTTACATGGTTGTTTATTCCTTTGGGCATGAACTTGGATACTTTTGACTCATATGGTTATCTGTATTATATTCACATAGGCGAAAGCATCACTTAAGCATATGACACGTTACTTGTGTAGGATGTGACAATTGACTTGGATATATCCAGTTATTCACTTGGCAAAAGAAAGAGATGTGATTTTAGTTTTTCTTTGAATATTCATAGTTTTTCTCTGGACTTGAATATTCATTTTTATTTTCCCAACTAGCATTTGGATCTGTGGTGATCAGATGTACTGATCTTGATGCTTCTATTTCTTTTTCTTGACTGGTATGTAGGCCCAATGGAGGATGTTTAAGGCACGTTCTTCTTTCCGATGCCATCAAAATTCTGTAATTAAAGTGCAATGTCTCTGGAGGCAAAAACTGGCAAAAAGAGAGCTTCGGAGGCTAAAACTGGTAAGAAGGGAGTCAACGTTTCTGTGTCCATAGTTAAGTTTTGATGTTGCATTTACTTTTAATTTAATTGCAAAATCTGTTTTGTTATTTTATATTTAAATTAATTGGAGAATTCAACTTGGTACATTACATGCTTGAACTGCTTAGAATTTAAATATTAAAATATCTGGAAGAGAATAAAGTTTTGTTCCATGCTGCTAAATGGTTGGTCTTTTACGTCTTTCATACTTTTTAATATTGTGGTAATTGATGGTTTGTGTCCCCCCACCATCTCTTTCATATGAGGTGGTTTTAGCTAGCCCTTCATTTGCCTTTTGTTTTCTTTGCAACAATGATGTCGCATTTTATTTTTTATTTTTGACCTTTGGGTTTACCTTTGGATTCTAAGAGTAATAAACTTTTGTCAAGTATCCATATATCTTTATTTTTTTACTCTGGCTGCTAACTCTATTGCACCAATACTAATGCTTCATCACTTCTCCATTATTCAAAATCTTGGGTAATGTTGGATGCATGGGGATGTACCCATCAAATGTGGCTCCACCGATGTGGGGCCTTTTGTGGGGAGAGAAAAGGGGAGGGGGTTGTTCATAATGGTGCAAACTCTGCGTCTCTCTCTCTCTCTCTTTTCCCTGTCCCATTTAGGTTATTGTTCAATCTTCTTCTGGCTTGTACATATGCATTTGTTTTGGTTCCTGATCTTTATTTTAGTTTCCTGTTCTGTCTCTGAAATGGATGTTCCATTTTCAGTCTGTTCTGACTGTTAGTATGTAAAGTGGGAGTTATTGAATGACCCATATTCCATGAGTTATACTAATATTCCTACTTAGTTTTGCTTTTGCAGTTCCCTTGTTTGTAGTAAACTTTATATCTGATAATTGCCATGCTAGTTTTGTGTTGATAAAAATGTTTAGGGAAACAAAACTGTTATATAAAAAAAGAAGTTCAACGATATCCTTATTTAACTTGAATGCATTTTAAGTGGAGAAAATACCCTTCCTCAGTTACATTTAACCCAATTACCCATTCTCGATGCTTTTCTCGCTAGCTTTCCTGCTTTTTGAATTTATTTTTCCTGATGGTCTTCTTATCTCTCATCCACTGGCATTGAGTGGAGGTTTGGTTAAGAACAAGGTATGGGCTTCTCCTAGCACAAATGGTGGGAGACTAATTTGGGATACAATAGGCAATCCCCCCCCCCCCCCCTCTTTTCCCTTCTCTTTTCTGGGTGTGTTTGTGTATGGGTGTTCGTCTGTTGGGTGTATATGGAGCAGGGCTCTTGTATGAATGGGGGTAAGTTAAATGAAGTGCAACCAAATCGTGTTGGGTAGGACCATGGTTCTTTCTCTTTTTCTTTACGGTGTTCTGGGGGTGGTTTCATTGGTTTTCTTTTTCCTTCTTTTTTATTTTTTTTGGGGGGGGGGGATGGGAGGGGGAGAGGACTGATGTAGCCCCAGCTGTATGAGGATCAGTAACGATGATTTTATTCAGAAACACTTCCAAAATAGGATTGGGCTATGGAAATTTTGGCTAGGTATGTTGTAACTGTGGTGGTGTGGTTTCAAGTGGCTTCTGGTTTTGTTAATGGTGGGGATGGTTTAGTGGTTTGGCCAGGTAATGTCAGATGGGAATCTGGGAAGTTTAGGTTAGGTTTCAAACAGAATGGGTTAGTTTTACCGGCTGTTGGGAAGATTTCTTGATATGGGTTGATTATGGGGTAACTTCTTTGGATGTGTTTGGGTTGGTTCTAGAATTGGTCGAATTCCCCCCCCCCCCCCCCTCTCTCTCTTGGGGTGTGAGGTTTGTCCTCATAAAGTTTGGATGTTTTCCATTGCTAGTTTGGAAGTTATATTGTTTGTTGATTTTCAGTTTGACAAACTAGGGTTATTCAAGAATGGCGAGAACTGGTTTTCCGTTCGACCTGCAACTTGGATCGAACATAAGGACTTTGGTACGATGGTTTGTATGAAATACTGGTTCATTCTGATGGTCAAGTCTCCAGATCCTAAGGGTTTAGGGTTGGCTTGATGGAGGGTTTCTTGGATCAGAAAAAAATAGAAATTAATAGGGGAAAGATGCAGGATTAATATCTAACTGACCAGAGAAAGATTATTGCTGGATGGGTGTAGGCTGGTTCCACAGTCAGCAGATGGAAATAGGGTCCCTCCAACGCACCATGATGCTTTCTTGGACTTGAACCACTGGGAAGCAAGAATTGAATTCCTCCAAGGATGGTTTCCATGCAAGAACTCGAAGGGCAGGCTTGCAAGTCAAATAAACTGTAATTTTATTCTTCTGGTTTTCCTTTTTTCTTTTTTAGGGTTTCTTCTGATTTTTTTTTTTGGGGGGGGGGGGGGGATTGTTTATGTAGACTATGCGTGTTGAGTACGGTGTTATAGTTACTGACAAACAAACTCCTAACTAACTCAGGAAATAGATTCTTAATAAAACGGGGCTCATTTAACAGCTAACTCTTAGGAGAGCTAGTCCCAATGACTTAAAACAACTACCCTGAATCATGGGACAATGTTTTAGTACAAATGATAGTGGATGCGTAGAGATCAAACTGCCCGTTTATTAGCTGAAATAAAACAACTAAAATAACCAAATTAAAAGTGCTCTGCAGCAAACCAAGCTGCTGGGTAGAAAAACAGGATATTATGGGTCCTATGTTCCAACAAGTCCATAAGTTGGTAGATTTGCTAGGAACAGAGTTTTGCCTTACCAAAGCTTGACCAGGAATTCAAGAACTGAAGCATCTGGTCTACATGGTTATTTGGTCCAGCTGGGGCGGGTAGCTTACATAAGATGTAATCTTTATTTACTGTGTTCCCTGTTGGGGTTGTTAGATTATGTATTAGTTCTTTGGATAGCTTCTTCAGAGTTTAGACGATGCCTAGGTTGTTTAGTTTCAACTTCTAGTAGGTTTCAATTAATATGTTTTTGTTTTCCTTATGTATACAGTGGAGAACAGAATTGGATGAAGTACTAGTAGGCCTTTTTAATAGTTGCTTCTCTGGTGTGAAGCTGTGTGTGATTGCAAACCTTCCTACTGTCCATATTCCTCGTTTATCCCCGGGCACAGTTTTTTCCCCTACATCCTTTCATGTTTTCTTTTATAGAGTATTTGGTTATTTAATTCCACTGATACTTGAATTGACTCCGATTTCAAGTCCATGGAATCAGTGTCCATTGGATTGTAGTTCCTTGAAGCATCAACTGTTCGATTACGCTGATCCCTTCAACTGATTCATCTTGTGGATACCATGACTATGTGAATCAAGGGCTTTCATACCGAGGGAGTTGGGTTCAAGTTGGAGGAATCTGTAGATTTAACCTCAAATCATGAAATCCAAATGATTCCAACTTTTTTGGCAAAATCCATAAGTTCACATGGTTCTTGGTTCTGATCACTGTTCAAATTTGGGTTGAAACGGGCCGAAATTCTGGCCCTGGCGAAAAGTGAGATGAAACTCCAGTGTCAAATAAATACAGCATATCTCGGTTGGGTTTTTGACCATGATGGGCTGTCTCAACTCCCAACCTTATTGAACTATTTCAGCTCATTTTGGTCCACTTTACACTTAAAAATCCCAGGTTTAACGAGATCTGTAGGTATTGCAGATCTCGTCTCAACTCGCCTCTGCAGATTTTGCCCATTTCAGCCATCTTTTGGTTTTTTTTTGCTTCTTGATTCTTATTTTCTGTTTTGTCCTTAAAAATTGTGATATATTAGTACAACTGTACAAGTACTTAGAAATAATAAAATATTAGTATAAGTATGTATGTAATTATTGGTGTGGTTTATTATGATGATGCTTATGGTATTAATTAAATTTAGTTAATTATGTAGTTAATAAATAATGATAAATAATAGTTTTAAAAAGGCAAAATGGTAGGATTCCGTTTGATCAACATTGTGTATTTTAACATTCTATTTGATTGCATGGAACATTTAAAGTACTTTTGTTTCAATTTAGAACCCTTTGTATTTGTCGGAACTGTCACACGTCTCTGGAGTGGTAGGATATGAATAAGTGCTTTTTCTTGTTTTTTTAAATGCAAAATTACCTCTTCCATTATGTTATTTATGCTTGAAATAGGTTGATTCAATAATCCAGGTCAAAACCCCATCAAAATAGGGACGAATCTGGCCATCGAATTCTTTTATGAAGATATACTAGGTTTTGGTTCGGATGCCAAAATTTTGCCCCCATCTCGGTTTTGAGGCTGGCCGAATCCGGCCTCAACCAAAATTTTGAACTTGGGCTCTGATGCGAATTACTTAACAAAAGTAAGCTAATTAAAAATCAGACTGATGATTTCACAGATTTCAAATCCGTGGAATTGTGTAAAGAACTGCACTGTTAGGGTCTTTGGTTGAGGTTAGGGTTGATAAAATCCAGTGCACTCTTAGGATCATTAGGTTGATGGAATTTGGTGTAACAGCTATATTTCGATTCATCCTCTTCTTCCAAGGGTTTTATGATTGGACCTTAAACCCATTTCATGTGATGAGAGTGGTTGGCGTATTGGGTGCTGCAGTAGAAAATACTTTATTCAAAGATGAAAATAGAATACAAATTGGATTTTTCTTTAGTAAAATTTCCAAATGGCAATGGATTCAAACTCTGAACTAGTCGGGTGGAGTAGAAAATGTCCTCGTTGATTTGATATAGTTATTTGTGCAAGTATTTTACAATTAGGTTTACCAAAAAAAAAAAATATTTCATGATTTACTGCTTTTGTCTAAGTGATCCACAAACGATGAAAATCTCTCTTTTGTCTGCTCTTATCCTGATGAGCTGAAACCGATGCTCTCAATTCTTGTCGAGTAGTTGTTGGAATAAGTCTTCAATGAACCCCTCTTTCGTCCTGGCATCGAGGTAGGACGTTCCCTACAGATTGTCACTGCACTCGAGTTTAGCCACCAAGTTCAGGATGGATTTCTGTGGTTCCGCACCTAGGGCCCCACAATATCGAACTATGAAAGAAGAAAGGCATGAGAGAAAAGCATGTTGGCTAGTGATTGTGAGGCCCCAATTCTTGACTGGAAGGGATACCTTGATGCATACCTTTCTTTCAAGGAAGAGAAAGAAAATAAAAATATTTGAATGTTATTCATAGATATTCATGATATGCTCCCTATGGTAACTGGGTTCATGAATTATGGTCAACTCAAAAGGGTTTTATTTGGAAGAATTTGGCAGCCAGTTGCATCAAGTGTCAGGGTTGATATGAGGAGTCATGGGCTGAGTGGTTTTTAATTGTGAAATAGGGATGTGGAAGGTTGTGGGGGCTAGTGTTTATAAAACTGAAACTTCAAAAAGGGAGGGTTATGAGTATACTAGAGGATTAGAAGAAGAAGATGAGGGGTTGGGGATGATCCAACTTACTACTGTTATACAAGACTCCAAAATTGACTTTCTCCACTAAAAAAGACAAGGCCTAATTCAATCCTTATTAGGTAGTTAAACTGGCAAGGACTAAGGAGACTCAGAATAAAGCCGATTGCAACTTAAAATGGAATATTTTCATAGTAAAAAAATAGAATATTCTAAACTTGAATTTTTAGTTCAACGCAGATAGACCGATTCAATTTGAAACACACAATAAAAAACTAATATGGAAATGAAAATATCAAATTTTGTTGGAATAAAAAAACATATAGAACCCAATTTTAGGCTTGTTCCCTTTGGCCGGGGGGGGGGGAGTCCACTTGGTGATGAATCTGCATCAAATTGGCTCAGCTTCAGATTATTCTCAACTCAACTTTGCCATTGATTTGCTCAAGTGAGTTGATATTAATCTAGGTGGGTGAACCAAAATTTTGGTGCCTTGGATTGCTGCAAATTCATGATGAGATCTTAGAGAATGAGGGTAAGCTTAAGTTTCAAATAAAAGTTCTCCTATGCTTTTGAGTTCAGTCTTTGCTGGTAACCTACTGTTAGCTGTACTTCTTCTTTCTTGCAATCAGAGGTATTGTTATTTTGATTTTTTTGAATGCATTGTGAAATATTAATGATGGCTTTTACAGTTTTCTCCTTGAAACAGTAGGAAAATAAATCCACTGCTAAATGCTTAGCTTAGTGTCCGTAATGATTATGCTTTTTATTTGGGGATGGGAAGTTTTGAGTATATATTGTTGATTTATTTATCTGTAATGATTATGCTTTTTATTTGGGGATGGGAAGTTTGAGTACATATTGTTGATTTATTCCTTCTATCAGGAAATCAGAAACTCTTCTCAACAATCTTTTTAGCTATGGATGTATCCAAACTGTTGTTTTCTTTTGATGGAAATGTTTGATGTTCTGAAAATTTGTTTGGTCAATTTTAATAGGAGGCAAATGAAGCTGGTGCATTGCGCATGGCAAAGAATAAGCTTGAGAAGCAATTGGAAGAGCTTACATGGAGATTGCATCTAGAGAAAAGATTACGGGTATAGTTTCTTCTCATGACGTAATTTTTTTTGGGGAGAATTGTTTTAAGTGGTTCTATGGTAGGTATAGTAATGTTTTAGGTTTGTGACATGTTGTGTTGAGGAAGTGTCCTTCAAAACAAAGTTCTATTGTTCTCTGTGCTGCTCATTTTATCTTTCTCTTTTATGCTTTTGACTTTCTAAATTGTTGATGACTAGTTAATTCTCTTAACTGTTGGATTGAAATCATGGGTAGACTGTACACATTTTTTATTGTGGGTTGGTTGTGTTATTTAATTACTTCTTAAAAGTTTGAGGTATTACCTAGTTGCTGTCATTTGTTTCTTGTGATGTAATTAAGAACATAATTCTGAAGGGGTAAGAGAAAGAATGAGTAGTCAAGTAGGAAGTTTTCATGTGAAATTGATGCATGCCTAATTTATCCTCTTCCAAATCAAGTTTTGCGTAAACGTTGTACTGGATGATGAGAAAGAGGCTTTGGCCTTGAATTTTGTAGCCCAAGTTGCTTTCACACTGCTCTACCAAAAAGGCAATCGATTAGATCTTATGATGGTCTCAACCAGTTATTTGGATAAATCTCATTCTGGTGCATTCTAGAAACATGATACCACATATATTGGCCCTCCGTAGAACCTTCCAAATGCAGGAGCATTGTGCCCCAGATATGGCCATTTCTATTCTTTTGGAAAAGATATTTATAGAAGCATTGCAAGCAGTTCACCGGTTTGAAAATTAGAAATAAAAGTAAAAATTTTCATAGTCTTTTACGAAGATGTAATTACCTGTCTTTTGCTTGTTAGAGTATTCTGAAAATTTCTGATTTCTTTGATTAAAATATTTGACATAGGTCTTTCTTAAGTTTCCAAAGTAGTGAACTAAACTCCAGTTTGTTCTTAATACTTATATATGTCTTCTTATAGCTGCTTAGCTGCATTCTCTTGTCTGCATTTTGTCAAACGACCTATGTGATTTTATGTTTTTTGAATATTTCTGCCTTTTTTTGGTTTATGTTTCTTCTTCTCAAGAAAAACCTTGTGTTATTAAATTCATGCATATGTATACGTTGCCTTTGATTAAACCTTTTGGTTTGTAGGTGTCTAATGAAGAGGCCAAGTTAACAGAAATTTCAAAGCTTCGAAAAACAATGGAGTCATTGAACATGGAGCTGGATGCAGCAAAGTCAATCACCACTAATCAATCCAATGAGAACATGTTGCTTCAGAATCAACTGGAATTATCCAGGCAAGAGAAATCAGCTTTGGAGAGTAGACTTGTCGGAATGCAGGAGCTAGACAAGGAGAATGCCATTTTGAAGGTCTGAATTGTGTCAAGATTCATTGTTCTTGATAAATGCAATATCCCTTATTTATCTTTTGGTAATATATCCATTTGAATATAATATTTTCCTGGGAAATTGTGCTATTAATATTGTTATGAAAATGTGCTGGTTCATGTTCTTGCAGAATTTAAATTTAGAATTAAGTTTCTACTGAATGTGCTAAGACAGTTGATTACCACATTTATGACATAAAACCTTTTCAGCTTCCCTACTCTGGCATTTTCTAGTCTTGTGGGGTTATTTTGGTCCCTCTGTATTGACACACATGTTACTTCTCAGGTTTTCATCGATGCATATATGGAAACTAAGAGTAACATGTGCGGCACTACTCTATAATGTTATTTGAATATGGAGCCCATTGGAGAAAGATCCGTGTATCTAACTCCATTTTCCTGGGATAAAGATTAGTTGAATGGTTATGATATTATAATAGAGTCAACATATATTAAATTGATTTTAAGGTTTAAAGCCAGTAGATTTAGATTTATACACATCATTTGACTACTTTTTTGGGATGGGAATTCCTGTGCCCTGTTTTTGCAGGTGAATACACTCTTCACTCCAATATTTTCATTGATGGAAAACTAAGTGAATGTAAGATGTGGGATAAACTAATTGATCAAATGTTTCAAGTAAATTAAAGTTTAAAGAACTTTGCAGCAATTTCAAGTGCCCCATTGGTGGTTTTGGATTTGGGTGGCCAAAATTTATAATATGATCTTCCATATGGAAGAAACCTGACTTTGCGTAAGGACCCAAATAATTTACACCATATAGGTTCCCAGGAAAAAAGCGGCATTTGTCTCTCTTATGATTTATTTCAGTCTCCATAAAAGAGAAAGCATGTTTGTTGATATAAACTTTATTTATTGTCTATGTTAGATGTCTCCAATAATTTGTCGAAAAAGTAAATCCAAGCATAACTTCACTCTTTGGTTGCTAAATACAATTTTTTCCGTGTATGAGATCAAACATAACAAGTTCAGCCATTGAAGTGTCCCAATTGCAGACTTGCAGCAGATTCTTTGATTTCATTTTAAATAGATCACAGTTTCAACTGCTAAAGCAAAGTGATGGATCTTTATATTGTCTCTAGCTACTGCTTTAGCTAGCTGCACAAAATACTCCTAGTACAAGACTACAAGTATATAATGTCATTGACATGTAGATATTTGGACTGCTGAGAAACTATAATAAATGTTGAAGCAAGTAAACCCTCTTTGTCAGTGTCCTCAATATATATGGTTCGTTTGGGTGTTTCGCCCCCATCATTCTATCTAATTATCATGTTGTATCCAAGGCCAGGTTTGTCTGATAGTTAAATAGTCTTGGTCATCTTGACCTTTTCTGCTATGATGCAAGATATCTGTCCTTTAATGAGTTCAATTGTAGTTGGCAAGGCCTTGAGAGAACCCAAGGTGGTGAAGTTTAAAATATAAGGTAAAACTAATCAGGGTAGCAAGGCATTGACGCCTGGTTGGGTGACCCAGGCACCCAGAGCAAACAAAGTGCCTGGACACCAGTGCACCACCCAGGTGATGCCTTGACAACTATTTTCTTAACAAATGGTTAACTGTGAAATAAGCATTTTGACCATTCATCTTGACTGCAACTTCTTGATCCAAATCATCATTCTGTCTCACCCCACCAGGGATCGTCTTCATAAGGGGTCCTTGATGTTTCTTGCATCCTTTCAAGAATGATGTTCACTTACTTGGTTTTATGTTTTTTTTGATAGAGTTCACTGGGATCCTTGGAAAAGAAGAATTCAGAGATGGAGATGGAGCTTGCCAAAGCTCGGAAAGATTGTACTGGTACCATGGAAAAACTGCGGGATGTGGAAGAGAAGTATTATCAGCTTGAGCAGAATTTGCAAAGGTGTTTTGTCATATATGTACTACCTATTAGTGATTACTTGTTGAAATACATGTCACTTTCCAATTGTTAATAGATTATTTTCTTTTTCAACTTTTCTGTTTTGTTGGCTTACCTACCTATCATTTATTATGGAGTTCTCTGTTGCTTTTTTGGACATATCCTTACTTTTATTGCCATTTTTGTTGCTTCACTGTTTCCTTCCTACCATAATAGTGTTTCTCTAATGCATGTGCTTTCTGTAATAACTAGTCTGCAGGAAAAGCTTTCAACTTTTGAGGAGGAAAATAAAGTTCTACGACAACAGGCATTAAGCACAACTCCAATGAGCAACCTTACTGGGTTTGCCAAGTCATTCTCTGAGGTATGAATTTGTGATCTTCATTTCCTCAATAATCTATTGCCTTTTGAAGAACTACGTTATATAATGAATGAATTGAAATCACTTTGTTTTTGATGAATCAGAAGTACTCTGGAGCACTTATGCATTCCATTGGTGGCCGAAATGCTATATATGTAAGACACTTCTTGTTTGTGTTCTTGTATCATATATTCGTGGTCTGCTACTCTGATTTCTTATTTTTATACTTCTTCATGTAGGAGTCACCTACTCCTACAAAAATTATGCCTCCTCTTCCACACAGCCTCTCAGAATCACGTCGATCAAAAATGACTGCCGACAAGCATCAGGTTTCTGCTGTTGATTTTATCAAGATGTCTGATTCCATTGTGTTTCACTCTGTCAATTTCCATGTTATTCATAGACAGAAAGTGAAGGGGTTTTCTCTAAAGCAATTACATTCTTCTTGCTTTCCTTGCATATCTTTACGCTCTTTACTTATGATTTCTTGGACCTGAGTTGATGATATTGTCGCGTAGGAGGATCATGAATTCTTATTAAGGTGTATTAAAGAAGATTTGGGATTTAAAGATGGAAAACCAATTGCAGCTTGCATCATATATAAGTTTCTCCTTCGATCACATGCATTTGAGTCTGAGAGGACGGCTATTTTCGACCATATAATTGAGGGGATTAATGAAGTTCTCAAGGTTTCGTTCTTGTTCCATAGCCTCATTCAATTTTGTTTAGTGTTGTTTTTGTTCTAATCAGAATGATGATGATTTGGTTTACTTTATTTTTTTCACTTATTTGTTAATAACTTCACTTAAAATCGTTGTTGATGCAAGTTTCTTTTAGCTGATGTCCTTTATTGATTTGTCTGTTCCAATAAAAACATCATTTCCTGTAGTCATAATTCATATTTTAATGGCAGACCCCATAGGGTGGATGCTATTGGTACGTTTCTAACTGCTGTTGCTTACAATTGTTCCAGGTGGAGGATGGGAGCACTATCTTGCCATATTGGTTGTCCAATTCTTCAACACTTCTATGCCTGCTACAAAAGAATTTACGGTCCAATGGTTTTCTTACACCATCTTCTCAACGTTCTGGTCACATTGCAAGGATGGCACAAGTGAGTTATGTGGCTCTGTTTGTGATTTTGTGCATTTTAATTGTCAGGTAGTTTTGTCGTTGACTTAGTCTATCTAGGCAAGGCAATGCAAAAACATATTTAGGAATCCATGGAAATTTATTTTGGTTTGACATCTTCATTTCATTTTTAAAAAGATTAAGTTATTCTACCTATGGAACCCAAACACTAACCTCTTCTCTCAACATGCTGTACGGTTGCAAGCAATCTAAATGGAATCTATATGTACTGAAAGCATAGTTGTCGCGGCGACGAGGTAATGCGAGGCGGTTTAGGCTAGTTGAGGCGGTGAGGTGATATGACGCCTGCCGAGGCGCTTTTGAGGCGGTCAAGCCGTTTTAAGTGAAATTTTTAGTGTACATCCCATACTCTCTAGTTCATTATAAATATATGGTATCTAATAAAATAAAAGAACTAACATTAGGCTATATTAAGTCATCCAACATACCACAAACCACACATAGTAGAGTTTTTAACACTGTAACAGTATACCTTAGTAACATGATTACAACATACAGAGTTTTCAACAAAAACAAATGCTGCAAATGGCTGAAGGATACTAGATATGTGGTTACTAGTGCATCATGAAGTCAGAGGTGGCAAGCCGTGTTTCACTTTCTCATTGTTTGGGGTTTTCTAAACAATCTCAGCCATTCATCCAAATTTTGGATATCAAGTTAAATGGGATGCGTAGGATTGATATATTCTACTGCATGTCCCAACACAATGTTTTCCATATAGCCTCATGAATAGTATCAGACGACATGACATAATCTGAATTACCCATATATCTTCCCTTTGATGCTCTTGGCCAACCTTAGGGCCTGGAATAGAATCTAGTCTATAACTTCTTCATTATAGCTCCAACGTGAGCATCATTTATGGCCATGTGTACATGTCAACCAACACTACCAGTGTAACTCAACCACATCATCAAGTCCAACGTGCCACATCATTATAAAATGACAAAAATACCCTGTGGTTAATCACCAATGTGGTAGACAGAAATGCCCTTGGACTTACACTCACTTTAGGAGCTATATGGACATTTCTTCACTACCAAAAGGCTGCCAACTCACTCAACTCATCCAAAATCTCGCCTATATGATTTTAACCTTTGTAACTGCCTTGAAATGCCACCATAAACCACCTCATTACCCTGTACTCTACCTAGATGCATTGTGTTAACATTAAAATCATGCATGCACTGTGTTGACAACAATGACAACCAACATACAGGCACTACTGTGTGCACTGTCAACTGAATCATTCTTTTGTCTCAAGAAAAACGATTATCAGCTGACATTTTTTTACCAATTAGCAATGAGCATATAGTTTTCCCTCTTCTTCAATAGTTAAGTATTTGAATTGGGTATGACATAGGCTGAGGTGCTGAATAGATTTTCGTAGTCTTGTAAGCCTACTACTCAGCTTTGGCTTGATAAACAGTGTATGATATTACACAACCTAGTTTATCTGTGCCCCAGTGTACCAAGTGCGTTGATCAATATACTTCATATTTCCTATTTTGCTGGGTTTGCGCGGTAGAAAATAGGTGCCTCTGGGCTTGCTTGGTAAGAAATCAAATGCTGTCTTGGAGCAAGATAATCCAATGTGAGAAGTCTTCTACAAAGTAGTTACACTTGAAATATAAAAGAAATCTGTTTTCTATTTGTACAACTGTGTTGTATGACATGTCATTATTCCAGTTGTCTGGTATGCTTGACTTGGTAGACCTTTGACCTATCCATTCCTTATTTCTTACTTCTTTGATTATTAGTTTCTTGTATTGGGCCTCCAACAAGTTTCCAATTTTATTACTTCATCAATATAATTGCTTCTCACTGGTTTGCCTATTAGTGTTTCTTTTTCAGTATAGTTCCCGATGTTGACACTTTGCATCCTCCTAGTACTTCAATTCATAATCTGGCTTTGTTAATTTCATTTGAGACTTCTATTCAGGGTTTAAAATCACCTATTAAATACATTGGATTCGAGGAAAGTGCTCCGCATGTTGATGCTCGTTATCCGGCTATACTATTTAAGCAGCAACTGACTGCTTGTGTAGAGAAGATTTTTGGCTTAATTAGAGATAATTTGAAGAAAGAGATATCTCCACTTTTGGGACTCTGCATTCAGGTGAGTTGTGTCTTTCTTCTCTGTTTAATGCAATTATATGCAATGTGTCATCAAGTGTTTTTGACACATCTGATGTGTCATTTTTAAGGCGCCCAAAATTGTGCGTTCACACACCGGGAAATTGTCTAGATCACCGGGAAATGTCCCTCAGCAGTCAGTGAACAGTCACTGGGAAAGTATCATCAAATTCTTGGATTCTCTTATGAGTCGATTGCGTGAAAATTATGTGAGTGCTATTTATTGCATTTAGCTTTTCTGTATATATGATACTCAATTGTCCATATGACATTGTTCAAAGTATTTCCCTATGATAGTAACATATGTATTAAAAAAAATTGTGACATATATTTGGTTGTCAACTGTAGTGATGGTCTTATTCATTCATATATCTTATCTTTTGCATAACAAATAAATGAAAAGATACGCAAATGTAACTTGGAGAATTTGTTGCCTCATTAGACCGCGTTATGCTCCCTATTATTCAATGCTGTCGAGCTTTGGTGTTTCAAAGTGTGTATTTTATGTTTTTATTATAAAATAACATCTCTATGCTATCGAAAGCTATATCTTTAATCTGTCTTTTTTGCTTTCACTTTCTTTGACTGAGGATAAATATATTCTTTTAGGTGCCTTCCTTTTTCATTCGCAAGCTCATTACCCAAGTTTTTTCCTTCATCAATATCTCTCTTTTCAATAGGTAAGCTTGGCTTCTAACTGCTACAATAGTCTCCTGTGCCAACTATTATTTTGTAATTCTTATAGTGGTGATCTCTCTCTCTCTCTCTCCCCCCACCCCCCCACCCCACCAAAGCCTTCTTTTGCGGCGTGAATGTTGCACATTTTCAAATGGAGAATATGTTAAATCTGGTCTTGCTGAACTTGAACAATGGATAGCTAAAGCTACGGAGGAGGTTAGTAAATAGTAACTTTTACCTTCTAGAGAAATTGCTGAATATAGTTTCTGAGTTGGATTTAAAGCGTCTAATTTGTGAACAAATGTAGTATGCAGGAACCTCTTGGCATGAGCTAAATTACATCAGACAAGCTGTTGGGTTTCTGGTACACGACAAATATCAGCAAGGAACACATTTTAAGTGCAAACCTCTTATGGTTCCCCTATTCCTTTTCTAATTGATTGTTGAAATTTGCAGGTGATACATCAAAAGAGGAAAAAGTCTCTGGAAGAGATCAGACAAGATTTGTGTCCGGTATGATCTGTTGCTACTGCATGCTTCTTTCTTTTTGCAGGTATTTTCTGTAAGAACTTTATAAGCGGTTTTAATACTGATTTACTTAGTTGGTCTTGTCTCTTCTTTCTTGGGCAGACATTGACGATAAGGCAAATCTACAGAATTAGTACCATGTATTGGGATGACAAATATGGCACACAGAGTGTATCAACTGAGGTAAGTTGCAGTTGGAAAATCACCTCCTAGTGAATTGTCCTCTTGCTTCTAAAGTTGATAAGTAAACTTGGCAGGTGGTTGCACAAATGAGAGAGATTCTGAGCAAGGATTCTCAGAATTTTAATACAAATTCGTTCTTATTGGATGATGACCTAAGGTATACAGCTACTCAGTTGATCTTCTTTCATTGCCTTCCAATTTTTCTCCTTTTTCTCTATGAATAATATCACTCGGAGTCTAGGATTTGCTGGGAAGCTGAGGCACGACAAGAAAAGTTATTGGGTTGCAATTTTTACAAGGTTCTTGACCCTGTGGTTATTTACTTACATTTATAGCTTCCATGATTAAATCTTGCTGATGTTTCTGATGGATATGATTAGGTCTTTGCATCGGCAGGATTCATAGAAACTAGGTGATTTTGATTTGCAGTGGCTATTCCTTACTAGTAAACCTTGTCTGAGGATATTTACTTATATTTTATAGCTTCCATGATTAAATCTAGCCAAAGTTTCTGATGGATATGATCAGGTCTTTGCAGTGCATGACTCATAGAAACTAGGCTGTCCTAATTTACTATGGTACTATTCTCTGGTAAACATATCTTGGAATGGTTGATGGCTCGCTTCCTGTGATAGTCATCCAACTAACAACATGCTTCAATTATTTTCTTGGAAAATCGACTGCTGACTTGATGGAGATCAAAAGTCCATATGTACCTTTAGGAACAAGCTCCAACCCTGCCCACCAAGGTTGTGGGATGCTACTGCTGTGAGGCAGCCTGGTCTAATAATTTGGTGAGTTTTTGTTGGTTGAATAGAACTTGGCATAAGACAATTCGACCTCCAAATAAAAGCATGGATGAAAAACCAAAAAGATCAAACACTGTTCACGTCATTGTTCATGTGACTGTCTTACAGCCCCATATTTGGTTCAGTAAGAATATTCAGAAGATGTGTGGTCCCAAGATCAGATTACATCTTTACATGAGGATTTTGTCTTGGGATATCTAGAATCTTGGTTTGGTTTGTATTTTAGGAATCTCTACTTTAGTTATTTATGCATGTAATTGAATTATAAAGCCTGGTAGTTTCCAATTTTAAGTACTCTTTATTTTCCATAAAATTCTATTGTCACTACTTGCTAGGTAATTTTAAAAGGGTGAACTCGGTGCCAAAGTGATGGGAACCTGAATCAGGACCGAATGGGGCCTCGAGTGATAACCCCATGCCTTACAGCTCTTTACTAAAACCTGGGGTATTTTGGTGATTTTGCATCACTGGAGTAATGTCAACTTAGGATTTTTTATCCAGTATCTTAGTAGTATCCCAGATCTACGCTTAATTTTATTAATTTGAGTCCTTAATTGTCAAGTTATTGAAGAGTCCTAGTTAGGGTAAGATTCCGAGTAGAGAGGGACCATCCTAGGATAAAATATGATAGAGTCCTTGTATGAGTGTTAAGTCATACAAAGAAGCACTCATACAAGAAACCTAGATCTACTTTTAATTTGCAAATTAGGATCATCCTAGGATAAGTTATGATAGAGTCCTTGTATGAATGTAAGTCTTAAGTCTAGCTAGAGTCCTGGTTAGTGTCACCTTCCTATGTTAAATCCTAATATGATTACACATATGTAAAGGCTATAAATAAGGCCACCCAAGCTTTTAAAGGGGAGGTCATGATTGATGAACAAAATTTGAGATCTGAAGGTGCAAGTGAGGAATCGTGGGTTCCCCGAGAGGGAACTTGTGGCTGGGTTGTGTCATGCTTGCATGAATTTTGCAGTTACTCAGTCATTCAAGGTCCCTTCTTCTTCCACAATTATAAGGAAGCCCACCTCCAGCCCTAGTCTCTCTCTTCCTCTTCTCCCATCCGCAACCTCCCTACCCCATCCTCTAACCGTAAAACTTATGATCCCAGCCCCCCCTCCATCCCTTTGCACATAGCCCTTTCCCCTTCCCTAAATTTTCCTATATTTCATTAAGGCTATTTAAGGAAAGGATTTGTCTTTATTTACGAGCATCTAAAGCACCAAAGGGGAAAAAATTTAGAAAAAAAACACTCAAATTCAGCTTTGGGAATTTCTGGCGGAACTCTCTCCTCTCTCTTCTCAGCCAAGTCTGGTTCCTCATTCGATTTCTTCTCGAGTCTGAAATCTCCAGCATTTTCTCTTCTTCTAAGTACGGCAATCTTCCTTAACTGTTTTTTGTTTTTAATAAAAAAAAAAATTTCCTCCTACTTTGCCTGCTTTTCTTTGCTGTCAAAAACCCTTGCAACAGAAGTATTTTTCTGACCTTTATCCTACCTGCTGGTTCTCTTCCCCTTTCTGTCGAGCAAGAACCTCTTGTCCCACTTTCCTTTTCGCTCCTTGTGGCAGTACTGTTTTCTGCCTAGTATTTTTCTGTTGCTTCCCCCTGCTGTTGCTCTTCACTTTCTCCCCTTTACAGTAATCACCCTTGCTGTTTTGTTTGATCTAATTATTTGAGACTGCTGGTTACATCATTACATGCCCTGTTATTCCTAATTTTTCCTACTTGGTGCTTGGTTAGATGTTAGTCTAGGTTTGGTATTGAGATTGGACATTGTTTATGTACGTTGTGCTTGGTAAGATGTTAGTCTAGGTTTGGTATTGAGATTGAACGTTGTTTATGTACGTTATTTTTTATTGAATAGGATATATATATATATATATATATATATGAGTTGCTTTAATTTTATTTTTTTTGGGATGAATAAATAATTAAATTACTAAAAGCCAAAAGGAGCACATACAAATGGGATCATGGGGGAGGGGAGAGTCACAGTCAAGAAGGGGACAGGAAAGAAGCTGAGAGACTCCAAGAACTAACAATCAACCTATTTCTTGGAGAGTCTACAATAGGGGGTGGGAGAGAGAACGAAGTCTCTAAGAAACATCAAAGTAGATGGCATTCCAAATCATATTTCTAGAACGGGATTTGGAAGTCCATCTTCGCATGTTACGCTCCCACCAAAGATGGTGAATAGTGGCGGAAAAGACAAGCTTACCCATAAGGTCATAGATAGAGGTACCAACAAAATTTCTCAACATCCAGTTCCAATCTTGAGCAAAGCCCAAAGAACGACGCAATTTGGGCCAAATGGATGCAAGGGCTAGGGACCAAACAGAGTGGGAAATAGGGCAACAGAAAAAGAAATGGTCAATGTCCTCTGAACTATTCCAACAGTTGGTATAGTTTGGGTTGGCGAGGATGTGGCGGCTAATGAGAAAAGCTTGGGTAGGTAGGGCAAGGTTAAGGGCTCTCCAAAGAGAGAGGGCATGGCGAGGGATGTGGCCTTTAAACGAAATAAGGGGGGACCAAGGTATAGGGGGGACGGGGTTCTCAGGAGGTTCCAAGCCGAGGTAGTAGAAAAGGAGGTAGGGTGGGGGTGCAACCAAGTAATGTGGTCGTCGGTGTGGGGAAAGAGGGGGGGGGAGGGAGCTCCAAACCTGTGTGAGACATGGGTGGGGGCAGGGGGACCAAGAACCAAAGGAAATGAACGTGGAAAGGGGGTGGATTTTGGGATAAGGGTGTGTTAGAAAACAAGCATTAAATAATCAAAACAGCCGCTGAACTTGAATAAAGAAAAGAGAGAAGAAGAAGAAGAGAAGAGAGATGAAGAACTAGTAGAAGAGGCTTGTGATTCTTGCTTAAGAGTCTAGAATCACAAAGCCCTTTTATTTATAGCTTCTAATGAATCTAATACAACTTGAGAGACAAGTAATTGTCCTCTAGAAAAAGGAAACAAAAAATTACAACTTAAGTAACTTCCTAACTCCTAAAATAGAAATTTCTAAAAATAGAAACTTCCACCAAAATAGAAACTATGCTCTCTAAAAACTCCCAAAACTTATGTAGCAAGACTCCAACATTAGAAATAGAAAGTAGAGTAGCATCACTAACATCATACAAACAGATTTTACTGTTCACGTGAACAGTAAAAATCATACTTTACTGTTCACGTGAACAGTAAAAATCATACTTTACTGTTCACGTGAACAGTAAATATCATACTTTATTGTTCACGTGAACAGTAAATATTTCAAAGTACATATACTTCAACAAGTGTTATAAACAGTTCGAGGGCCAAGGAGAGTGTACAGGATACCCATCGGATGCCAAGGGTCAAGCCAAAAGGAAGTGGAGACACCATTGGAGACAAGGACAGAAATGGCAGAGAGAGCACGACCACGAAGAAGCAGGAGCTTCCTCCAAATCCAGGAGGGGTTGGAGGGGGCGAGATAGTCCAAATCGAGTCATTCTTGAGGAGGTAGGAATAGACCCAGGAAACCCAAATGGAATCATGTTTGGAAGCGATCTTCCAAATGAAGCTTCATGAGACAAGCCATATTCATATCACGAATACGGCGAATTCCAAGACCACCCTCAGATTTGGGACGACAAACAGACTTCCAGCTAATAGGATGAAGGAAGCGGGGAGACTCAAGGCCTTTCTAGAGGAAAGCACAGAAAATGGATTCCATGGAGTGGATGATAGATTTAGGAAGGGAAAAGATACCACATCAGTAGAGATAGGAGGATTGGAGGACAGAACGGATGAGCACCATTCTCCTAGCAAACGAAAGCAGCTTGCTCTTCCAGAGTTGGAGCTTTTTCTAAATATGATCAAGCATGGGGGAGCAATGGTGGCGAGTGAGCCTACTGGGGATAAGGGGAGACTAAGATAGGTCACAAGGAAGGAGCTTGGGCTCAACCCAGAGAGAAAAAGGAGGGAAGCTCTAGTAGAATCAGAGATACCAGAGAGAGATGGTGGAATTCTCGAAGTTGACTATAAGACCCGGATTCGAAGTGGGAGAGGATAGAAGAGATGGAGGAGTGGTCAGCCTTAGAGAAAATCATGAGGTCATCAACAAAGGCAAGGTGGGTGAGCTTGAGGGAACGACACTTGGAAATGGGAGAAATGAGCATCTGATCAGTTTTGGATTGGATGAGGTGAGAAAGCACTTCCAACGCTAAGGTGAAGAGGTAAGGGGATGGGAGGCATCCTTGACGAATGCCAACTCGCGAAGAGAAAAACCTAGCCGGGGAGCCATTGGTGATGACAGAGAAGTGAGGAGTGGAGATACAAGTCTCAACCCAGTGGATAAAGGAGGGGGGAAGCCCATAGCCGAGAGGACTTCACTGATAAAATCCCACCGAATAGAGTCAAAGGCTTTATGAAGATCAACCTTCATAAGAGCAGTAGGGGAATGGCTAGCTCTATCAAAACCACGGATAATCTCCGCACAAAGGAGGATATTGTCAGAGATGCTCTGGCCAACAATGAAAGCCAATTGGTTGGGACTTACCAGCGAGGGGATAACCAATTTAAGTCAATTGGCTAGGCCTTTGGAGATGAATTTATAGATGAGATTACAGAGCGAAATTGGAAGAAAACCAGAGAGAGGAGGCACCAATTTTTTTGGAGATAAGAGAAAGAAAAGTATTATTGATGGTGGAGAGCTAGGAAGGGTTAAGGAAGAAGCTGCAAATAGCATGAATGAGGTTAGGCTCAATGAAATCCCAGGTGGCCAGGAAGAATCCCATACTGAAGCCATTATGACCAGGGGCCTGGTTGGCTTTGTGGGAACGAATGGCGGTGTGGATCTCATCAGGAGAAGGAATCGAGCAGAGGGAAGGGAGAAGGGAGGGGTCGATGAATTTATTAAGAATGGAGGGAAGGAGGGACGGGTGAGGGGAGAGGGGGGAGAAGAGATTCGAGAAATAGGAGACGACTTCCTCCTTGATACTCGGGGGGTTTGAGATCCAGACACCACCACTAATAAGGAGGCAAGGAAGGGAATTGAAGTTGTGGCGAGTTTTAAGAGAGCAGTGGAAGAAAGTGGTATTGGTGTCTCCAAGATCAAGCCACTTGACCTGGGACGGAGAAAACTTTCTTCAAGGGAGACCAGAGAGGAGAGCAAGGAGAGGGATTTCTCCTCCGCCAAGGAGAGGCAAAAAGGGTCAATCTGAGGTTGGGATTGGACTCTGGCGAGGTCAACCTGACTCTTGAAGACCCTAGGGGAAATATTACTAAAGGTAGCTAAGTTCCAGGAACGGAGGGCAATTTTTGTGTTTCGGAGTTTTCGAGCAAACGCCACATGAGGGAGTGAGTGACAGTGGACAGGTTGGGACCAGGCAATCATGACAGTGGGAAGGAAGGAAGGATTATAAACCCACATATCGAAGAATTTGAAAGACTTGGGACCGAAGGAAGGATGGTCAAGGAGCTTGAGATAGCAGGGGGAGTGATCGGAAAGAATGGGAGGACCATAATGGTCATGAGCGGAGGGGAAGAGGGTGAACCAAGGTTGGTTGACAAGGAATCTATCAAGCTTAGAGGTGACACGGGCGGAGCCAATTCTATGGTCATATCAAGCTTTAATTTTTTTAATCATTTTGAATGCAATGCCCTCCCCCCCCCCCCTTTTTGCGAGTCTAGTTCTATGGAATGATTGAGTTTAATTGTTGCATGTTATTTATATCTTTCATTGCTGAATTATATTCCACATTGTTGTTCTATTGTCGGTCTAAGTATTTTCTATGCAAACCCCTCCTAGTGTCCTAGTTAGCTTGAATCTTGTTTCCTTGTTCAACACCCTAGTTCCTAGGGCTGTCTTACATCACTAACCCTGTAGCAACATTCCCTCCCCTTGCTCACCCCTAATCTGTAATCCCCACACTTCCCTAGCCCTAGGTCTCTTTCTATTTCTTCTTTTCCTTCTTTCTTCCTGGCTTCAATGCTGGAATTTTCAGATTTCTTAAAAACTAGAATTTACGTAAAACCTAAACCTAACCATAACCCTTTACCAATCTCCACCCTCTTTAGGAATCAAGCCTCTCTTCCTCTCCCCTACTTTTGATTGCCTATCTCAACCTTCACTTCCCCTAAACCCTAGTAAAACCTAATTTTCCATCTTCAAAACCTATAAACTTGATCTTATCGTGCCTTCAACCATGACTTTCAGACCACTTATCTAAAAACAAAACCCTATTGGGATCATCCTCTTCCTACACCCTCCTTGACTTGACTATAACCCTAGACCTAACTATTCCCTAAGAAAGTCTAATTCCTATCAACAATAACATTAAGAAGAAGCCTTGTCCCAACTAGATGGTGTTGGCTACATGCATTCTTGCCTTCCAATAGCTCTGTTTGGGGCCATGCTAGATACAAGGCCTAAGCTATTCATATCCTTTCTATCTTAGCTCTTAAGTCTGCCCCTGGCTCTTTTAATTCCTTCAATCTGGATTATATCACTTCTTCAAACAGGGGCATTTACTGGGTTCTATTGAACGTGATTGTGCCACCTCAAACGGCTTTCTCGGAGCTGATCACTTATTGAGCTACTCCTAGAGCAAGTCTAATATGATCATTCATTATCTTATCCTTCCTAGTTTTGCCACTCATCCATCTTAGCATCCTCATTTCTACTATGTTGAGTTTATCTGCATGATTATTTTTAATACCCCCCATCACTGTGCACCGTACATCATAGTTGGTTGAATGACAGTCCTATAGAATTTTCCTTTAAGCTTTAAAAGAATACGTTGATCACACAAAACCCTGAACGCACCTCTCCACTTCATCCACCCTATTTTAATTCTTTGAGAAACATCATCCTCTATATCACCTCTCTCTTGCACGCTTTTTTTTTTTTTTAAATGATTGAACTAAGGTACTTAAACAATCACTCTTAAGGAATCTCATTTATCATCAAGTATCGCCACCTCATTATCTGCACAATCATAACCAAATGCAGGCATCTGTATTGCCTTCACAAGAAGCCATTCCTGTTGCGTTGGAAGAGGATTCAACCTTTTCATGAAGACTTGGGCTTCAATCTCGAAGTTAGAAGCTCCAACTCCGTCTCCTTCACCTGAGTTGTTACTGATCTTAGATAGGACTCTGATGGAGAAGCACGATGATGGCATGTTAAAATTGTTCTTGGCCAAACTGGATGAATTTTTGGGTTCTGAATCAGTTTCCGGTAATAAAATTTTAAGAGGGATGCTTTCACCAACCTGCCCATAATCAGTTACACTGAAGGAGACCCTGTTTCTTTCACCATTGCTAAATCCGACGCCGATTTTTGTCACCTAAACTGAAAATTTGCATATTTCGCTGGAATATCGAATCGCTTGCTTTTTTTATTTTGCCCTGTGTCGAACTTGGCAAATTTCGCCGAAATTCACCGATATGTTGTTCACTTACCCCTACCTGTATCCTCTCGACTCTTCTTGCACGCCAGAGAACGCAGCCGTAGGAGGCGGAGACCAAGCACTCAAACCCCATCCATCAAAGGCCAATGGCAGGGAGCCAGGGACACTGGGAGCCGATGATGGTTGCGGAAAGTTTTCAAATCATGACAACTCTAGCGCCTTGGCTCGACTCTGCTGTTAGGTCTGGCTATCAATTCGGGATTGAACCAAGATTATGATTAGTGCTTGGGGGGCCCTTCACACTAACCCTTCTGCAGCGGTCCCCTGGTATACACAAGGGCTGCAAAACTCCTCTTTGCAAACTTGGGACTCTTGGATTTGGGGTTTGTTTTGAGGTGATGGGATGTCAAGCACAAGTTGAGATTCAATTTGCAAGTTGTCTATTTTCGTCTCTCGATCACATTGTCTCTGAGGTCGTAAAAGGCAGATACCAAAGTGGGAACCCATACAGTTGCTGGATCCCCATCCTCTTACTTGACCCAAATTGGCTTTACCACATGATAGTTGAGGAGGACCTTGTTCATGCTTTGAAGTCTCCACTACCCCAAGTGGAGATGATTGCTGAGGGACATGACTGCTGGTAGTTGGGGTGCCCAGCTTTCAGTCATAGAATCAGCCTGTGAAATTTTTGCAGACAATCTTTTTCCAGATCATGTATAGATATAGGGAGCAAGGGAAGAAGTCTAGCATCCTTATATCAAACAACTCACACAAAGAATCGCTTCACTCACCTCAAGAAAACTGGGATTCAAGGCCATGACGAGGGGCTTCACAGGTGAAGATACTGATCTTCCATTTTATGCTGATTTGGAGATGTATGGGGAGGGGAAGATCTCACGGCCATTTTTCTTGAAGACTCTAAGCTGGCATGGGTATGTGGCAAACATGTGATGACTAAGCTTCTGATTTTCCTTCACCTGGAGGACAAGGTGAATTTCGAGGGCTGATAGTGTTAGGGCCATGGGATTATGCCATGTGGAGGAGAGAGAGGGGGTTATTGTTGGTTTGGGGGTTATAAATAGGGGGAAGAGGTGAGGAGAGGGTATATAGCTCTTATGTGTGATATTAGGCCAGCCAATGGGTGAGGGGCAGCTTATGCTGTGGGACCGGCACCAGTGTAACCAGTTTTTCTTGTCAATTCTGTTGTTTTGATATTAGTTTTAGTGTTATTTGTTAATTCCCTTGTTTTGATGTCAATTTTAGTATTTGATTCGCTCTCCAGGGGGTGTGTGTGGAGGTAGTTTACCTACGCAGCCTTACCCGAACAATTATTACTGAGAGGTTGTAGTTACTAGATTATTAGTTTCTATTTCTTATAAAGCTTTAGCCAAGCTATAAATATGCCCCTTTCATTGCAATACAAGATTAGACTTTTGGAGAAATTGTTTTGTGGCTTTGTATTTGGAGTAAACTTCATGCTCAACAGCTGTGATAACCTGTCGGTAAGAGCCAGGGCTGAGATAGCCCATCTCCCTTCCCTCCTTCTACCTATCTTTGTTTTTATGTGGAAAAAACAAAACAAATAAAAGTTCTAATTATTAGTCTTCATTTTTTTTTTTTTGGACCCTGGTTGCAATTGTTCTGCTGCTAGCTTTCCCGGTTCGAGGCTGACTCCTGCATTAGTCAGGCCCCATTCTAGAATGGAATGGATATAGAATAAACCAGTCTTGGGTCCTTTTTTAGGTCAATACCAGTCTAGGCTCTCGAATGCATGATGCTATCTGAGAAATTATTTGTCACAAGACGTTCCACATCTCTAAATTAAGCTTTTTGTGATGCTTGACGGAGCAGTCTGGTTACAGATCTGATTTGATAAAAGCACTTTGCACTTTGCCACTATTCAGTTTCGGGCATTCTCTAATGATAAACAGTCTTAAAAACTCAGCATGGCATGTTCTTGGAAATAGATATTCAGATTTGCATGTCATAAGTTGTGATGTTCTATTTGACATTGTTCCATGTTTGCAGCATTCCGTTCTCTACGGAAGATATATCAAAGGCCATCCATGTGGTAGATCCGTCAGATGTTGAATTACCATCATTCTTGCATGATTACCCCTCTGCACGGTTAAGGCTTTTGCACGCCGAGTAAATGGTTATCAGGAATTGATTTGGAAGAGGACAGCTCGATGATGGATCCAACTCTGGATGCCAATTGTGTCAATAATTTGCAAATGCTGACTATAAAGAATGGATCGCTGTGAATCCTCAGGATGTGATCCAGACTCCACGGGACGCTCGGTAGCCAATGGATGTGATTGTTCTAAGTGGTGGTTGACTAGTTCACAATGTGTACCATAGGAATCTACTCTGCTTACCTGAGCTTCAAGCAATTGGCTACAATGTAATATAATCATTGTTGGAGTTCCATCTTCTATATAATTCATTCCAGCAAGGCTCAGCACAACCTCTATGAATCGAATGCATTTTAGGGAATGCCTCATTTCTGTCGACTCTCTGCCAATTTTCCATTGTTTTACTTTGTTGATTTCATGTGGATGCAATCAAGGCATTCTGTTATATTGCGCCGACCCTCCCCCCAACAATCCTCCCGTAAAACTGAATCATGAAATAACGTTGGTGTTAAAAACTGCATGATATAGGCGGGCATTTGGTTAGTCCCATTGATATTGAGCCAAAGAAATACTTGTGGTGACGACGGCCTCTGTTGTGGCTTCCACAGGTATGGTATGTTGGAGGTATATGGTCAGCTATCTTGTCAGAAACATCCCTCTTCGATGAGACAGGGCAGGCTATACCCAGAAATGTAGACTGGAGCAGTGTTTCAGAACCTAGTGCAACAACGAATCATAATTAGTTAAGACAGGTTACTGATAGGATATGGGATCCTTAACAATATAGTTGGTTTGTACAATGTCAGTCGATCAGAATGTGCCCACTAATGCTAGTTCCTGTACAGGCTTGGTTGCTCGAATTGAGTCTCCCTGGTTTTGGTTTCTGTTTTTAAACGTTCGCTCAGTTGAAGGTCGACTCTCGACTACTTGGCTGGAACTTATGAGGTGCAAGACTGTTTTATACCCCAGTCTTGAATCCCCTTCCATCAATAAGAACCATAGAATCATCATCATCATCTTCAACCAGACGACTTCTTAGTTTTAACCAACAACTTTATGATTTGGCAGGTCGAGAGAGGCAGACCTAAAGTAAACGGAGAGAGGACTATTAACACATTTCACACAGCACAATCGCCCAATCCGAATCTTATAAGACTTAGGACTCTTCAATGCCTCTAATCTCTCTGAAACTCTGCAATGAACTAGCACTAGTTCGCAAATATCAAAAATCCCTCCTTATTATGCGCCAAAAATGCCCAGAAACTACAGCACATAACTGAATCTAAGGACATCAATTTACAGATAACCCAAGAGAAAAGGTTTCTTGACACAGTACACAGAGAGAGAGAGAGAGTAGAGTAGAGGGTGGTGGAACACCGTGAAGCCAGTGAGCGGTTTTCAGTCTGCATTGCCGATGGCCGAGCCAGTTGAAGCAGCGCACTGTAAATCCGCCAGTGAGAACGACCTCCATGTAGAGAAGTTTCTTCGTGGAGACAAGTCCGAGAGCAAACCATTAGCAATTGCTGGCTTAGCTTGTGGATGAAGAGGGAGAGGAAACCGTGTAGGGGACGATGAGTTTGAATTCGAGTTCTCACTGGAGTTATTGCTTTCGGAGCTGCTCATGGCAACTGCAAGAGCCAATGTACTTCGACTGGAGTGTGTCGTTCTCTTTGATATTCCACCACCATTACTTCTCAGAGGTGAACCCCGATTCCTGTCACATAAGGTACTAAAAGCCAAGAGGTTCTTGCGTTTCCTGGAATATGGGTTCTCTGGTTTGGCAAGCTCCCTGATGGATGATGCAGCAGCATCTGCCAGGCTCGCGAATGACTTCGATTTCCCACGATAGAAATTCGAAATTCCTCTCCTGCAACCACCAAGAAAAACTCTTTATTAAAGCAAATCCTGAATAAGAAACGATCGTTGCCAGTTTACACCATATTTAAGGTTAGCATCTCTCATCTAATCAGTATTTTCCCTCTCAGATGTCTCATCTGATCAAATTAGATCTTGGAATATACTCATATGATTCCCAAAAAAATGGGTGGTTCTCGTAAAGTTTAAAATGGAAGGTCTGGAGTTGGGACACTAGAAAAAGGAATATTCAGAAGGAAGTAGATAATTCCAGCATCGGTCAACCCTCTAAGTCAGAAGCAAACCGTGTCGCGATAGATATCATGTTCAATCGCAAAGAAAATGAAGTTCACACAAAACCGCTTTAGCAATCGCAGACCCAGAAGAAGGAAAAAAAACAAAACCCAGTAAGATAAAGATTGAAATTTTGAATCTGATTATCATTTATCAGTAGGTTTTACTGGTCCTCTTTGCATCAACTTAATTAGTAATTTTTTAGTCTCTAATTTTTTTTAATGGAAACTCTATGAACCCTAAAGGGAATCTCTTAGCAAACAACAGGAAGGTGGAAAGTTAACTAAATCGGCTTTTCGCAGCAATTAAATTGAACACCTTAAACTGGAAATTTCAAATTAAAGCAAGAATCAACTAAGAGATGAAATAGAGTAGAGCAGAAAGTCACCTAATGGGAAGAACCTCTTCCAAAGCATTCATGGCATCCAGAGGACCCTTATAAGAGCTTTGCACCTCTACTTCGCCGGAATCTTCTCCGTCAGAAGACCTGCAGGACAAATCACTATTCCTCCCGATGGAAGAACTACAAGAATCAGGTTGCTCTTCTTCTTCTTCCCGTGATTGTGGTTTCTGCTGTTGTTGTTGTTTTTGTTGTTCCTTCATCGACGATGGCATCGCCAGATTCCCAGATGAGAATCGACTATCACCAGGTAAGGCAGCCGCCATGGATCTACCGGGAACCGGCGACTCAAAGATCGGAACACAAGACATCCCTCTAATGAACCCAGATCCTTCGATCCTGTTTCTGCTACTACTGATGCTGCTATCCAAAGCGATCGACAACATCCCACTTGTTCCCCCAAAATCTTCCGAGACAAAAGAGACTGTTAACGGATGATTAAGATCAAAAAGTTAGCCTGGTTATCATGATCGAAGGATTCATGATGAGAAAGCTAAACCGATATCTCCGGCATGGCCAACATAGATCTCTTCTTCGGAACCAGAGAGGCTTGGCGATGGAGAGTGAGAGAGAGATAGAGAGAGAGAGACGAGAGAGAGAGAAAGAGGGATAAGAGAGACAGCTAGATAGAAAAAGTAATGGAGCTATTAATTTCAGTACGATAATATATTAAATATATAATTTCCATTAATAATGCACTTATTTTCTAAAAATAAAAATCGGAATTAATAAAAGGGAAAGTAAAGCCAAAACCTTATCCTTATCTACCATATAAGAGGATGGGAACAAAAGATACAATAAATCCAGTTGTATTACAACATCATATGTAATTGTTGTATCTATCCAATAGAATTGCGACTTTTTGTTATCCTAGAAGATTCCCTAAATCCTACGGTCAATATTAGGGTTGTAGATAAACCATCGTGATCCGCACGCGTGCGTGAGGTGTGACGAGCGGTGACTTGGCCGACGAGGCGTCTAACGAAGAAAAAAAAAAATTTGTTGTGAGGCGGTGTGGTCTCTGAGGTTGCGACATGTGTAAGTGTGACTAGTCAGAGACGTAAATCTAAAGCGATATTAAGTGGGACCCAGTCTCAGGCAACGAAACCCGCCTCAGATCTTTGTCTTCCCCTCAGTTTCGTGTCGTCTCCGATTCCATGGTCCTCAGACTTCTAATTCTCCCAAGCCACTTCCCTTAAGAATTTGAATTTTCTCGTCCGAGCTAGGCGTACGTAGTATTATCAAATTCCGAACATGCACCTCGTCAGGGAAGCGTTTTGTGCTCTCCGACGGGTTTTTCACCAGAAAAAACATGTGAGACTCACATGAATTGGTTTTTTTTTATATTTTATGATTTTTAGCTGTGGGCCCCACATGTTTTGTGGTGGAAAACTCGTCAGGGAGCACAAAGCGCTTTCTTGACATGGTGCAGATCTGTAGGGCATCCAACAATCAGACGCACAGACATAAAGAATTTGCATGCTCCCATTGAAATATTAGTAAGCTTTTGGATTGGGCTTCCTCTTTGGTGTACAACAGAAGCCCCCACCACCTATGAAGTCTGAAGTATTGTTGAAATCCGAATCAATACGAGGTTAATTCAATTAATGTGTAGCTCCGCTTCTGTAGCGAAAGGTTGAGATTATTTTCAAAAAATATATTTTCATATTTTTGAAATAATGAACGATCGAGATCGAACCATTCAAGTTCATGAATTCACCCAATTCAAAAATGTTAAGGAGGTCGATTTATTTGAGTTTAAGCCCCATAGGGAAAAGATTCAAATATTATTTTTAATTTAAAACTAAATAAAACGATATGATACGAAAGTTAGTAAGAATTTCAAAACCAATCCAATACAAACCTTATCTGATTAGCCTAAATTGAACCTAATTCAAATCTAAACGAAGGTAGCATGGAATACATATGAACTTCTAAAAAAAAAAAAAAACGATGAAGATCAGTTGAATCTTAAGAAATGATGAGTTGGAGTTGGCGTCACTCGTGACGTCATGAAGACCACGTGACACATATCCCTCTCGAAAAATCTAACATCAGACGACCCCGGTCTAATCCGATCCGACGAAATTTGGAAAGAAACGACAAACTGAACCGGAGCTGTTATGGTAGGCGTGGCGGCTCTGACCCGGACGTGGACGCTTTCGGCCAGCAACACGTGTCATATCTTTGGTGTCAGAAGATACGGAAATGAGACGAAATCTGAACCGTTAATTCCAACATCAATATATCTGTTGCTATGACCATAAGTGACGATAGTGACGAGACAATAACCACAAGGAAAGAGAAGAGTTTATCCAATCTTGGATCTTGAGATCTTGGATTGGTGTGTAGCATTTCCACCACGAAAATAAGCACGTGAGTCACGTGACTATATATATATATATATATATATATATATATATATATATATATATATATTTTATATATATATATATATATATATATATATATATATATATATATATATATGCCGTGACCGTTCCGGCCAGGCCTTCACCGATAACAACCTCGTTAGAAAAGTTTCGGAAATTTCTAAATCAGATAGATTCCGAATCCTCTATCCTTTCCTGCGTAAGATAAACGCTGCTTCTTTTTTTCTGTTTGTTGTATGAGATGAGATAAACGTTTTCTTGTTTGATCGTGTGGATACACTACTTTGAATGAAAGTGTATCCTAGTACTCCAAGTATTATTGAACTATCAAAAGGGTTGGTTTAGTTGATAACGACCAATAACCCATAAATGGATAGATGAAATCTTTCTCTAAATTTGTATTTGTATTTATTTAAGGGTGTCAAAAATATCTCTATTGAATTCAACTTCGGATAATAACTTATTGGATTGGATAATATTCGGATAAAAATTTATCCGGTTAGAGTAATCTTTTAAACATTTTTTCTTTATTTAAAAATGGCTAATAATCGGATTCGAAAATTTGTAATTGTTAATCGGAAAATTGAAATCTGAAATTATCCGTAAAGTTTTAAACATTTTTTTCTCTAAAAATGAATAATAATCAAATCCGGAAACAGTAATCGGTCATTGGAAAATAAAAAACTGAAAATTAGAAATAAAAAGAGAATGACAATTAGAAATCAACAATCGGATAGTTTATTAGATCGGAAGATATCCGATTTCGAAGGATTGGATTATATCCGATAATGTTCCTGTTATGGATATTACGGTCCAAATCCTTGAATCGGCGCAGACCACTTGAACCGAATCAATGGTTCAAGCTTGGTCCAGGGTAAACCAATTGATGGGTCTTAGTCATGATGCTTTCGGAGCAGATGTCAGTTGAGAAGTTAGGAATCACACATCACAATGGTGCACAACTGTCATCGTATGACTTTTCAGCAAAAACAATGCTAGCGGAAGATTTGGCGCATCCGTGCTCACATGTCAAACCCTAGCATTTAATTTAGCATTGAATACACTGAATTTTATTAAATGTTTATGGATAGACCGAAAGCTTTTCATTCGCTCCAAGCCTGCTTCGAGTCCTGCATACCACCATTTTGTCCCCTCAACTGAGGAATGGTGTCACATCAAGATCAACTTAACGTTGATCTCTTGATTTGCTTGTGGGATCATCAATTGTCTTGGGAACCATGCGTATCATTTGGCTGTGCAAGCCCTGTCAAGAGGCCATCTCCTCCGCCCACTTAAGTCATCTTGATCATAGGGCCACAGTGAATCAGCCATCATTTTAGGTATAGACCAGCTCCATAAATAACCCCAACACACACAAGTAATGGTAAGCCAAGCAAACTTGAAGACTCCAGCCATTACTCTCCTGCATTTACTCTCGAAGAACATTCTCTCCTTCATCCCCTTGAGCATTTACTCCTCAAAATGGAATCTCTGGTTTACCTACCTGAACTAACTTAATCATTGGAGGTGGCTTCCCGTCCTCAAAGGCGGCCCACTCTCACCTTTGTTTTGGTCTCAGGAACCAGGACTAGATCAGGAACAAACCAGGGAGCTAAGAGCACATTTTCACCCCCAACAATTTTAAACTCAAATTTGGATGCCTTCTGCAAAATTTGTGATGGATATCGAATTCGGATAGCAATTTTACTTTTTAGATTCTAATTCGGAAAGTGGTATAACCAAGCCGAATCCGATCCATTTACAGGTCTGATGATCAATGCTTGTTAATAAATTGGTCTGGGTTTGACTCTCTTTGGTGGTACTCATAATGGTTCCTTACCCCTACCATAAATGTAAAATTCTAAATTCTAAAAATAGATCAAATATTATTAAAGACCTCAAAAGGTTGGTTTACTTGGTAAAGATCAACACCTCATAAGATGATGTCAAAAGTTTCAAATCTCCTTGGGGTCATGGGCGGACCCATATTTAAATAATTAAAAAGTTATACCGCGTGAGGATGTAGTCGTGGTGGGTGTGAGCTAGCTTGGACGAACCTTAATTCCAAAAAGGAAAAAAATGTTAATAAATAATTATCTAGCATGCAGTAAAGAGTTCGAATATCTTTGGGCCACGATGAAACCCTGCTGTATATTTAAATAGCTCTAAAGCTATATCCTCTCCCGCCTCCCCCCCCCCTCCCAAAAGGATATAGTTGAGATGCGCATAAACTATATTGGTAGAACCTTAATTTTAAAATAAATAAATAAATGTTATTGAAGCCCAAAGAGTGGCATAACCAATTCCTCATGAGGTTCAAATCTTGAATATCCTCAGGGTATGGGATCCTCTCTTTTATATATATATATATTATATATAAGCTCCCTTAAGGATTAGTCAATACACGTAAGTTGATTTGGACACCTCAATTCCAAAAAATAGGAAAAATTAGCAATGTTATTTTATATCTATGTTCTTCAGGTATATCTGTTTTCTTTATAATTATCTCTTCGTAGTCCTAGAACAATATTTTTATGGAACCAAAAAGTAATGTGTCAACACCTGATTCATCTCAAGGGTATCAAAATCAAATGTGATCGTTTATTAAATGGCTCATTTTGGCTTTTTAGATTGAAAACATGTAGTTAAATAGTTTACATCTAACATACCTAACCATCTAGATAGATTTAAATTAATCAATGAATTGAAGTGCATAAGTCATTCATGATTAAATTAAATTATGGAAACAACAACAAATCTCACCAAAAAAATAAAATAGTGATATTTTAAATTTTAAATCACTAGGAAAAAATAAATCCTATCAAAATAAAATAAAGTTAAAACATCATCCATTATTAGAATAAAGAATTATGGTAATAATATAACAAGTCCCACTAAACAGTGGTAATATTTAAATCACATAAATGAGGTGATTTCATAAATTATTAAAAACTTAGGAACCATTTGATAATGTATCTAGAAAAAGTTTCTAATATTTATTGCTTTGAGAGATTACAAAAATTGGTGGAAAACAGTTTGGTAAAATTTGTTCTATTTCTGGCTATTTTTACAACATAATATGAATTTTGTGAAAATTTTTATTTAGAGAAACACTTTTTGACTAATCTTGGGTCTATTTTCCAAAGCCAAAGTTGGGCACTATAACTTGAAATTTTATGACAAAATGCTTGTTAATATTGTTTCAGCTTCTAAAAACTTTTAAAAAAATGCTTTTGGTGTTTCTCAAAGCAGAAACACTTGGTGGATTATCAAAGGAATCCTTAATCTGAAAAGAAATTAGTTTTCAATTTAAGGTAATTAAGAGACTGAGGTTCTCATAAAATCTAGGCAAAACTCCCAAGATTTAATCCATCAATTTTTTTAAAACTAAAACACACTAAAATTAGGTAACTAAGAGATTGAGGTTCTCATAAAATCCAGTCACAACTACCCTCTCACACCCTACGTTCCTTCCCTCTCTCCACCTTGAATAGCCTCCAAATAACTGTCATGCGCCCTCAGTATTTCACCCTACATTGATAAGAAACTCAAGCATCTATTCTTCTATGAAAGACTCTTTCTTCAGCAAATCAATTTTATTGGTTGTTCTTGTAGTGATTCTTCAAATACTGTTGTTGGATGATCGAACTCGGTAATTCCAGTTAGAGCAATGTCGTTTATTCCTAGGGCATCAATAAAAGCTACAGTGACATGGTTGGCTTTATTCAATGGATTCTTGTTTGTGGTCGTCAATGGTGATTTCAACTACAAGGAGGCACTCACCAAATCCATTATATTCTTGGAAGCACAGAGGTCAGGAGACCTTCCTCCCAACTGTAGGCTTCCATGGCGAGGAGACTCTGGCCTTCAAGATGGCAAGCAGGCTAACGTGGGTCTCTCTATCTCTCTCTCTCTCTCTCTCTCTCATATAGATTCATGCATGCATGCATGCAGGGATATATATTGACATGCAATAATGGCTGAGTTCAATTGCAGGTAGACCTGGTTGGGGGATACTATGATGCAGGAGACAACGTGAAGTATGGTTTACCAATGGCTTTCACCATTACAACTCTCTCATGGGCTGCTTCCTTTTATGGTCATGAATTAGAAGCAGCAGGAGAAATGAAGAATGTAATGGATGCCATCAAGTGGGGCACTGATTATTTCCTTAAAGCTTGTATGAAACATAACCATTTATGGGTTCAGGTAAGACTGATATATAACCAAATCCTCCAGAGTTTTCCCATTGATAAGCTGCATGAGATTCTATGGTTTTGATTCAATTTTTGGTTTTCCTGGTTTGATTTGGGTATTAAGGTTGGAGACCCTAACTTGGATCACCAGTGTTGGATGAGGCCAGAAAACATGAATACACCAAGAATCGTTCTGCAGATAGATGAGAAAACGCCTGGAACTGAGATAGCTGCTGAAACCTCCGCAGCATTAGCTGCTTCTTCCATTGTCTTCAAGCGTTCTGATCCTGTCTATGCTCATCGACTCCTCAACAAGGCCAAACTAGTATATTGGCCGGAACTTGGAACTCGATGTGTTGCTTGATTTCATGGCATGACTTTATTATTGGAAAACACCTACTTACCTCTCTTTTGTTTCTTTTTTGGTGATTCATCATGCAGCTCTTCGAGTTTGCCGATAGATATAGAGGAACTTTTGATGGAGAATGCCCATTCTATTGCTCTTCTTCAGGCTATAACGTACTCTCTCTCTCTCTCTCTCTCTCTCCCTGTATATATATAGTTGATGGAATTACTGAGTGAAGATTAATGGATGCAGGATGAGCTACTGTGGGCAGCATCATGGCTATACGCTGCTAGTAGGAACCCCAAGTATTTGGCTTACATACATGATGAGTCCATCACTGCATGTATTTCTGAGTTTAGCTGGGATCTCAAATATGCTGGAGCCGAAATCCTCCTCTCCAAAGTAACACACAATCTCTCTCTCTCTCTCTCTCTCTCTCTCTCTCTCTCTCTCTCTCTCTAATTCACAGGAAGCCAGCTGGTATAATTTGTCCTGCAACCATTGTTTTCTTCTTCTTTTGCAGCTTTACTTCCAAGGGGAAAAATCTCTAGCGAGCTTCAAGACACAGGCAGACAGTTTTGTATGTTCTGTGCTTCCAGAAAGTCCCTACCATCAAGTCTACATTACACCAGGTTCTCTTTCTCTCTCTCTCTCTCTCTCTCGTTTTCCCGAGGGAGACATACACACTATGTAAAATTAACATAGAAAAGCTGTTTTGGTTTCATCAGAATTGGTCTCAAAACCCAATATTGGCAAGAACATCAAGATCAAATTACTTCTGATTTTTTTTTTTTTGAAAACATGATCCTGATGAACAGATTAATTATGTATATGTTTGAATTGAGCAGGTGGGATGGTTCACATGAGAGATGGAGCCAACACACAATATGTCACAGGCGATGCATTCTTGTTCAGCGTCTATGGAGACATATTGGCCAAAGCGCAGCAGAAAGTGAAATGTGGGAACCAAGAATTTGATTCTACTCACCTCATAGCCTTCGCCAAAAAACAAATGGACTATATCTTGGGAGACAACCCAAAGAAGAGATCATACATGGTGGGATTCGGCCAGAACCCACCAACCAAACCACACCATAGAGCCTCTTCTGTGCCAGTGATGTCAGCCAATGCCGCCACAGACTGCGCCATGAGCTTCGCCTTATATTACTCCAAGGATACTCCAAACGCCTACGAACTCACTGGAGCCATCGTTGGTGGACCAGACCGCAATGACGACTTCGTCGACCAACGTTCCGCCTCTGCCATGCTTGAACCTACCACTTACATCAACTCCCTCGCCATTGGTGCCCTTGCTAAGCTCTCTGGAGCTAGCCACACCACAAAAGCTTAGCTATTCCAAGAAACAAATTAAGACTGTAGATGAGACGACAACCATTGCATCCTCCATATCACTGTACACAATTAAAATTGTGAAGAGGAGAGATGTTTTCTTTTTTTTTGTTCCCTTAGCAAACCAAGGTATCCATTGGTCTTAATTTTAAGGATTAGTGAGAGTCAAGTGTAACCCAATTTTGTGCAAACCACTCTGCAAAACCTCAACCTTTGGGAAAACTAATTGTAAGTAAAATAAACCCATATGATTTTTTGGAGTTCTTTAGAGTGGCTTTGAAATATTATGTATGAAAATATTGGGAGGCAAATTAATAAGATGCTATTCTCTTTTTCTTTTCTTTTCTGTTTTTTTTTTTTTTTTGATCAGCCAAAGAAAGTGGACATTTATATTGATATAAAGGAGGTTCTACAGGATCATGTCGAGAGATTTTGTTCCCAACTATTACCTATTAGGAAACATATATTTACAAAAAGAGATATAAATACACTTCTACATTTAAACCTACATACAAGAGCCAAAAACTGAGGTAGAAACACATAAGGGATAGTTTTAGTAGGCGTAGGTAGAAGTTCTGAAAGCTGTGGGCAACATGTTCGGATACATATGTGCTTAATATATATATACTTAAGTTTTTTTTAGGCCACAAAAAGTCCTTCAAGTGTTGCCAAAAGTTGTGAAGCATTAGTACACCCCTTGCATAGATATCAAACATGATCCTCGATCGACAATACAAAAAGACCATCAACTTCTTTTCAAGGCATGACGAGCAATCCCTGCAGTCTACATTGCTGGCGCATTAGTGATTGACCACGAAATAGAAGAAGAAGAAACATTAGGTGGGTCTAGAGAGGGATTTGAATGAATGTAAACTAAATCTAGCTAGAATCTGAAGCTGGGAGATCCAGTAGTTGAATTGGTTTCATGAAGGATGGCTAGAGGCTTGAGATATTGATCACCAAGGCAGTTAATATCTCTAGCATTCTGGATATAATAAGAGGCATGGATTAACTAGAGAAGAACCAGATTTTAGCAGTAAGCTGCAACTGAACATATAGAAACCACTAAGGCAAACATCGTCAGGCCTTGACAGAGCTACTGCTGTTGATCTTCTCAATAGGCTTTCGATTGCTGCTCTTGGTGATATCTCCCTCTAGGCGCATCCTAACCAGATTTAAGAGCTTGAAGACTTTTGGCTGTTTGAGTTTTCCATGGCTACAACCTTATGCTAAGTCTAAACTTGGGCCGCAGTCAGTTCCCTGTGTTTTCTTGGGATATTGTTTACAACACAAGGGTTATAAGTGTTGGGATTATTCAGCTAGATGATTGTTTGTTTCTTGCCATGTTCGACTTGCAGAGTTAGTTTTTCCTCTAAAGGCAACAACTATTTTTTATGTTTTTGTTGATCAATGGCATAGTCCAGAAATTTCTGATGTAATTGATGATTCGTCATTATGTTGTACTTCCCCAGCCCCTTCATCTTCAATTTGTAATAGTGCTACAAATAGTGCAACACAACCCCATCCCCAACAAGATTCCTTGGGTTTGAATTTTGGGACATCTTTAGAACCGCTTTGGTCCCTTGGGCCTACGGTGGACCCTCCTAGGATTGTTTTCCCTCATGGGCCTGTTGCTTTGCCAAATGGCCCCTTGGCATCTACTTCAATTGAGCTTTGTCAGCTTCAAATATCTTCGGTGCCTTTAGCACCAGCTTCCGCTTTAACAGCGCCATCTGTGACTGACAATCCGGGACATGCCTTGTCTGCTCCACGCTTGACCACTGTGTCATTACTACTTTTGGGTTCTTCTTCTAGTCTGAGTAAGCTTGCTGGCTCTAACCATCCTATGCAAACACGTTCCAAAACCAGTGTTACTTGTCCAAGGAACATTTACACCTTGTTGCCACTAGTATAGATTCGGCGGTGCCCACATATTCTACCAAAGCTCTTCAATCTCCTCAATGGAGGGCAGCAATGTTAGATGAATTTAATGCTTTCCTTCGTAATGGAACATGGGATCTTGTTCCTTCTTCCTTGTCTCAAAATGTTGTGGGCTGCAAATGGGTTTTTCACATTAAGCAACGGTCAGATGGTACCATCAAGGGCTTATACTTGTTGTGTCAAAGGGGTTCATTAACGCCCGGATTTGATTTTCATGAGAACCCGACTATTATCCGAGTTGTTCTTTCATTGGCAGGTACCAATAAATGGCCTAATCTCCAACTTGACGTGTCCAATGTCTTCTTACATGGTGATCTTAATGAGGATGTTTATATGAGTCAACCACTGGGTTTGTTGATCCACGCTTTCTTGATCACGTGTGTGGCAAATCCTAATTCAAGCAAATGTAGTTGCAAAATTAAGTTCATTTGCCCCACTGTAGGCCCAAGACCAACACCTCTTTATCATTTATCCCATCAAGTGTAGTATCTACTTTCTTATATATGTGGAGAAGAGAAAACAGATGATCGTGATTATTAAAGCCGCTACCTTGCTCTCAAAGATTTAGGAATCTTTATTATTTGCAGGAAGACACACCATGGGTTATATCTACTCAACAAAAGTAAATTTTGGATTTCTTATCATGAAAAACTAAACTATACACCGATGGCCGAATTCGAGCACTAAGACAAAAGACCAACACACCCAATTTGTAGTCAACAAAGGCAAATCAAGCATGAGTGCGATGAAAACATTTTGACATGTGGGACCTCTCATGGTTTGGTCTTTGGGCTCCAATCTCACCTACCACATACCAAGGACTAGAGCTGCCCAATTCCATCATTCAACGACGGTAATTCCATTTCAAGCACCTATATGAGTTCTAAGCAACCAATCGCATCCAAAGAATAAGGTTACAGCCACAATAATGAGTTCTTTGGTTGTGCCCCTATGTGAGCTGGGACATCAACCCTCCTTGGGGTGAGACAACTTGGGCAACACAGAGACTAAGGTTGAATGCACACCAACACATCGAAAAGATCACTTTGTCATGAGTGGTTGCCTCCAAACAACTGAGCTGTTACATCTCTACAATTGATCAGATTTGGATATCTCATTAAAGGACCGCCCAAGCAACAATTTAAGGCCTTCGGGACAAGCTTTATGACTCCCTTGCGAGGCGTACGAGAGGACAAGAACAGAGTAGAACAATGACAACGGCTCCCAATAAATAGGTTGTAATATCTCATTCATCATTATTGAAAACTAATCAAAACCACAAGACAAAAAGATAGAGTGAAAAGAACTGTGAAACAGAACCAACCAACAAACCACAGTCCACAAACGGACCTCATCCAAGGAGGCCGTGGCAAGAAACCCCAGACACGGAGAATGAAGGAGATGACCGAGAACCAAATGAAAGAGGAGAAAACCAACAGATGGTAAAAGAAACACGCACATAAACCAAGATAAGTCCCAAACCAAAAACCCCATGAGTTAAGCAGAGAGGTACCACCCCAAACAAAACCACAAGAGAAGAAGAGCCGAGACCAAGAACCCCGAAAAGGCAACGGATTTGGATTTAAACCCCAACTACTGCCTCACATAAATATTTTATTCTTGAGGCTAAGAGCTTGAACAAGAGAAGAGTTGGGCTGTGTCAAATCATTGAGGATAGAGAACCCACTAGTCCCTTGTAAAATTAGCACATGAGAAATAAAAGTGACCAGATAAAAGGAGAAATGTCCTGAAAACCAACAATCATATGGAAAAAAAACTAATTTTCAGTACCAATCTTACACAAAACTTTAGAGAGAAAGGAACGGATGAGTGACTTTAAAACCCACCTGACCTTAGAGCTAGACTTCTTAAGAATTGAAGGGTTAAAGGAGATGTTGAAGGGAAATATTTCACCTTTCAAAGTCTAGCACAAAGAGAGGAGGATTGGGTGAGAAGCCTCAAAGAGAGCTTGAGCAGTAAAGCTTTGTTCTAGACTTCTGTTTTTCGAAAACCTAATCCACCATCTGATAAAAGGGTGGAAGGCCTTTACTCCATGAAATTTGACTTGTTGATTTTAGAAATATTCCCATTCTGAAACTTGGAAAAGACAAAATCCAGTTTATGATAAATGGAATTCAGTATGGGAAGAAAAGACATAAGGTATATGGAAATTGAAGAGAGTGCAAACTTAATTAAAGTGGTATCCACCCGCATAGCTCAAGGTATGAGATTTCCAAAGTTTTAATCTTGAATATACTTGATCAATGAGGAATTGAAAATCTTTGATGGGGGATGACCTAGAAGGTCCAGGGGATGTCCAAGGTGTTTCACACTTGTTCGTGGATGGAGAAATACCAATAATCTTTTCAAGAGAAGTATGCATGGATGAACCTATGTCAGAACTGAAATAAAGACCACTCTTAGCTAGATTAATTTTTAGGCCAGAAAGACTTAGAGAACTCAAGGGCTGATTTAATGGTTAGAAGATCCTCAAGGATTTCTCTACAAAATATAAGTGTGCATCAGCAAAGAGGTTAGTAATTTTAGGGCATTTCAAAGCGAAATTTTGACCAAGATCTCAATCCAACAGCCCACAATGTCTTGCTTAACAATTTGACCCATTAATAATGCTGAACCGAGGCAAAATCCGAGAGTTGGAGGTTATAGGGGAAGGGAAGAAGTGTTTCCTAGGTAGGGTTTGACCATAGAGAAGAGATCCTCTGAGGTTTGCGCATTTGAGGGTGTTCACTAGAGTGAAATTGGAGAAGATGATCAAAAGAGGCTAATAAATCGTTGAACTGAGCAAGGTGTAAACAAATTATTGAGTTGGTTCAATGAGATTGGTTCAAAGAGGAGTTTGGATCGTCTCCCCTGATAAGGAGCATTTTGTGCTCCCTGGTGGCTGTTGACCGAAAAATAAAAAGGTCTAGATCCATGGGCTTAGGGTTTAGATCATCCATTGGCAATAGTCACATCCGGACGTACCTCTTGATGAACTTCTCGACCCTCACTTATTGGCAAGATTGTAATCAAACATGAAGCAGTCCTTATACAGTTGTATGCGTGTCAAAGCACTAAATTTAGCATTTAATGCACTGTACCTATGCATTTAATGATCTACACTTATCAAGAGATATGCCAACATGTCAAAATCCTAATGGGCATTGTTTCCCGTCAGCTTATCGAGAGTTCAAAACAAGACATGTCACATTTGGTGTCCGTTTTTGCAAAGGTCTATATTGATCTTGTGAAGTGTGTCCAAAGCATGCTTCCGTATTGGCTCCTTCAATAGGATTTGTTGAAGATCTCATCTGGCCATCCTACGGCTAGCATCAATTGTCTCCATGGTGTTCTCCAATTACAAAAACAGGTCACTTAGACTTGTGTTTGTTAAGTCAAGTCAAGTTAAGACAGTATTAATTTATGCACCTACCCAAGAGAACTTTATCTCTTCGGGCATTTACTCCTCCCTGGGAGGAACTATGTTATCCAAAATCTAACTTCACCATTAAAAGTGGCTTCCCATCCACAGAGGCGACCTCGCTCTCTCGTGTTTCTTTGTTCACATATCCTTGGTTTGATACACTTTTTGGTTGAACCAAAGTAGGGAGATTTTAGAGCCATAGGAAAATTTCTGAAACTACATCTTGAAGCCACTCATAGTGAGTTCAAATTTGACATTGCTCGGTTGAAGATCTTATACACAAAAAAACAATCGATGGTATTACCCATTTCAACAATTTGAAATTCTGAAGGGATTGCTTTTCAAGTTGAGTTTAGGTACGAACTACTTGTGGTGTGCTGGAAATGTGGCAAAATCATCCATGAGACAAACAAGGGTATGTTGGGCTTTTAATAGAGGTGTTAAAGGTAGTTTGGGTTTTAATTATGGTGTTTTGATTTTTAATAATTATTTTAATTAAGGGTAATTTAGTATTTTAACTACTAGGATGATTATGGTAATTTAGTGTTTAAAATAAAAATATATTTTTAGCCAAGGGTAGTTTGGGATTTTAGAAAAATATTTAACGATAAAAGTTAAATTTAACCGAGAAAGTTAATGAGGGAAGTTGTTTGGTATATTTGCTAGGTAAAATGCGAGGTAAGTGATATTATCCAACTAAGAGAGGGTGTAAGTGCTATTTGTCCAGCTAAGAGGGGAGGTAAGTGATATTTACCCAAAAAGATACAGAAAGCTCTTGTTCAAGAAAAAAAAATTGCCAGCATGTTCTCTAACGTCTACAAGGAAATATATATATATATATATATGATATTCAAATTGATATTTGCACATAATAGGATCATAGTAGGAAATGTCGTCAAAATTCGATGATATTCCAATATTTTGGTAAGTAGCAACACGAAATCCAATATGTTGGTTATGTATTGCCCCTGTCTCAATTTCTCAGCGATGACTACAAAAGCCTTCATTTGGGCAACATTTTGCCTCATTTGATCAAAATTTGGCCCAAAGCTTTTGTCTCTTCTAGTGTTTGAGTCTTGCTATTTTTTCGTCGATCTTCGACTTTTGAAGGTAGTTCTTGTGTGATTCTTGCCGGCAAACGTGTGCATCGCGTCAATCAAGCAACATTTCGCACAAATCTTGAAGATTTTCATCTTAGAGGTAACCACACTTCTCCAAATTTCATTTTTACAAAATGCATGATAGAATGTTGTTGGATTGGTATCATCAAAATATATAGATCCACCGAGCACAATACTTGGTGTTGGGATGGGAATTCACTATGTACTTACCTACACTTGTATAGTTGTATAGTTGTACTGATGTTTACTTGATTATGTGTTTGGTGTTGAGATGATGGGATCACTTGTTCTTTTTTCTTCTAATTTAATGAAGATCTTTGTGTTCTCTTGCATCATTGCATATTCATATTTATTTAAATTCATTGACGTCATATTCCAAACTTCTAGTTTCGCCCGCATACAGCGGGAATGTGTCGATCAAACCTTTAAATTAGATTTTAGGCAAAAATAATACTCTTTATATATTTATTAACCTCATATTAGACTAGATACCAAAAATCAGTCCAAAATGACCGCACATACCCCCAAACTGGGGGTGAAATTTCAACAAAACATTCCCAAATTCCAATGACATGTCGCCGACATTTCGAGGTTTCGGTGATTTTGTCAAAATTTCGCAATATGAATCACCAAGATTGCACACTAAGGTGACTTGAGATCTTTAGTTGGAAGTTACAACTTTTGGTATTATCTCTATGGAAGTAATAAGGATATCCATAATCAATATTATTTATAACATTATTGTGATTTCCAACAAATTTTTCAAAATATTTTAAGTGAAACCAACTTGTAATAGTATCAGACTCCGCTTGAAATCTGATCAAGAACCTTCATCTATTTTCAGCAAAATACCAACTTTTTAGACCTTTGACAAGGTTCTTGACCGAAAAATGAAAAGACCTAACCAGGAGGCACATATCTAGGCCATCTTAGGCTTTATAATAGAAATGCTCCCCTCAATCAATCAAATACGGTTGAGAAGATGAATAAACAAATAAGTGTACAATAGGGAGTGGTTGTTTGATAAGTTTATTGACTTGGAAACCAAGCAGATCTATTGTGAAGACAGACTTTCTCAACTTGTGGGAATAGTTTCACAGGACTTCTGGACATGAGAAACAGAGATTATGCAAATGTAGAGAGAGAGAGAGAGAGAGAGAGATGCAAATGGTAAACTGAAAGGTTTGGTACAAAAATGTGAAAATTTGGGCAGCTGAAACTTACATTCATCTGTGATTCATTAGTGAAACAATGTCATTAGAATACAATAATTTTCCTTGGAATTTTCTTCTTTTAATAAAAAGGATGTATGCCAGGTGCAAGGTCCAGCCAAAACTCCCAAATGTTTAAGAGTAACTGTAAAGCAGCAATCAAGTTCAAAGATATACAAAACCCCGCAGAGATCTTCAGTATGTCTCCAAGCAGCTTGAAAGCTAAAGCAGTCTCCCTTTGCCCTTGCAAGTTGGTCCATCTTAGTTGTATAGAATTCCTGCATTCTCTTATCAGCTGGAAGTCTCATAATAAGTCTATCTGAGTTCATATGATACATCCATCGCCACAAGCTGTTAGTACCGTCACTAAATCGGGCATTCGATGCATTGCATCTGAAGTGGGATGAGGAAGAGAACAGTGTCCAACCAATTTAACACCGACTCATTAAACTGCCAATGTTTCTGGCAATCTCTTCTTTTGATTCTGCTGATACAGGTACGTCACCAACATACATGTCGAAGAAAGCCCCTGCAAGTGAGAATATGTTAAGACATAATTCATACTCCTAAATTGTTCCTTCCATCATTAATGTGCACAGTACAATTCTATACAAAGTTTGATTTTATAATGAGTCTAACTGCCAATTGGTCAACATTAGCTGAAAAGATACACCACAGACAAATATTATATGCAAACTCTACTCCCCTCCTTTCAGAAATTTATACTAAAACAATTTTGTTTCCTTAGTAGAGATATACTGGCCACTGTATGACCTCTATATTGTTGGTTTCTGTACAGAAAATCTAGAGATGAAAACACCTCACACATCATTCTATAGCCTAAGATCCTTGGATAGTTTATGTTAACCAAGTACCAGGGCCATTTAACAAAAGCAAGCATTCCAGTTGGTAACATTCTCCATCCGGAGGTCTAGACTTGGCCCAGCCCAGCACAATTACTGTTCAACTCATCACTTAGTTCCTAAAACAGATGACCTAGGCAGATTGTTTATGCAAGTTGACGTCTGGCCTGTGACTAATTGAATCATTTGATCAATGAAATGGTCCCCAAGGCAGGTCAAGGGCCAATTGGGTATTCAGAACAAGGCTTATCCTGGAAGATTTAGGCCACAATATTTTAGGATAGTTATAATAAACTATATCACTACTCTTGAAATCATATAAATATAACATCCGTTGAAAAATAAATAAGTAAAATAAAACCCCTGAGAACAGTAACTTTCAAAATGCAGAAAAGAAAAGCCAGGATCCACATATTTCCCTGGTTATTCTGTCATTTAAACAGTAACAAACATGGTCAGAATTCTAACTGAAGTATATTCTTTGACTTACAACCATGGGACTAGATGTTTGTTTAAGAGCATTACATACTAAAGGCAGCACAACACTACATATAGGTCCAGTAGACAGACACACACACAGTAACTCAAAAATAAGAAGAAATCTGGGGATATCAAAAGATCAACTTACTACATAAATCCTTGCTATGAACTGCTCCAATCTTTTCCCCACCAACTGCAAAATAAATGCCAACAACAATTAAATGAGAAAAATACTATTTAAGTTCCAAAATCCACAAACAAATAACAAGTAACAAGACAAAGAGGCCCACACCCTAAATGAAAATAAATAAAGCTCCAGTTTAATAGGTTCAGCATAATGGTATTAGATGCTTAAAATTCATTTAGGGTTGATGCACCTAAGCAAGTCAATGGCACAACATTAATGGATTCAAGAATGGATGCCCATATTTAACCAGAAAATATGGTTAGAAACACCATTTAAAATAATAATTAAAAAAAAAAAAAAAAAAAGGGAAGAAGAAATCTTGTTTTGATGTTTTCAACGAATGCAGGCTAAGCTCTGACAAACATGCAAAATAATAGATCCATGGTAACGACTTACTTTCTGTAATTAAGTCCCCATCAACTGTTTGTCGGAAATCAATTGTTGTACCCTGTATTTTCCAAATTAACATTGAACTTACATTATGGCCATATCACTGGGAAGAATAAAAGCCACAAAAGAGCCACTGATTACCTCAGGTATTGGGATATCACGAGTGAAATATGAACGAAAAGTTCTCAGGCAGTGACCGTCATTGTTAGGGCTCAACTGAAAATTTATGGGGAGCAAAAGCTTCAGCAGACTTTCATTTAAAAGACCATCAGAAAACAACGTACAAACTAAACTCCAAGGTGCATGACTTACCTTCAACAACCGAGCACGGAGAGACTTCTCAAAAGCACTAAAGAAAACAATAACATAAATAAATATAACCGAAGCATGAAAATGAGAAAATCAATCGTCCATATTAATAACTACTCTGCATTTTTTAAGATAGACTTCTGTTATATAATATATAATACATTAATAACTTTTAAGGTTTTTCTTTTTTTTCCGGTCGCCGGGGGGGGGGGGGTGGAATTTATTTCAACACTGTTTTACATTTTGAAACCTTATGTACCTTACATTGGACAACAAAACTAGCCTACTGTTCATCAGGAACATCATATATTTCATCATGATAGGAAAAACCTTCCAAAGCAGAGTAAAAAGTACGATGATGATTGAGGATACAAATGGATACAAGTAATTCATACAAAGAAACACATGGATAAACATGTGCATAAACAAGTCTTGCCTTCCTATGAAGTACATACAGCTCATGCCCAAGAACAGACACTTTCCCACTCTTAAGTTATTTAAAATCATAAGTCATCATTCTATTAAGAACTAATACATCAGAGACTGCAACAAATTGAGCAGTTGTAGCCTTCCACATAACACAGTATGCCTCTCACTGCCAATAGCACGTTTCATGGTGCAATGAAGTTGTAGAACACTAGATGTAACAACCACTTGCAATATTCCTTCACAAAACTAGTTGCAATGTGAATTCACAAACAAAAAGGATCAACAACTCATAAGCAGCCCAAAAGTTGACTTTCCTAGGAACTACTATCAAACTTCATTGTTAAACCAATCTCAGTACTGTGTGGATGCAGTTGTAAAAAGAATAAAAGAAATATATCCAGAGATGACTATTTCAAATGAATAACCAAAGGACCAATATAACTTACTCTCGCACTGTATTGATTTTAAGCCCATGGCAATTAACCACAAGCCTTACTGTCATGTGAATGTCATTCCTGCAACAAGTTGACAGACAACCTGTAAGTAAAATGTATATTGTTACCCCAGTGCTTAAAAGATCTTTTTCTTTTCCTCCTTTTTTTTTAATTATCATCATCATTCTAGCAGCCTTTTCATGTCTCAGAATAAGTCGAAACAGATACATATAGTAACACAACTCACTTAGGGAAACTCAATCCCATGGTGCAACAGCTAGTAATTCTCAGCCCTTTTTTGTTGGCTGACCGAAAAGTAGATTAATATTATCAAACTACTACGAAAATTTTCTATAGACTATTTATCAAAAAGCCTATCTAACAAACTAAAAATACTGGAACTTTTAGTCCCACCAACGCATTCAAATTTCAGAATTCTGCACACTGCATCAACCAGCAGAGGCGATGAACTTTCAGGCCCACCAACATATTCAATTTCAGATAATGCACACCAGCACACTAACTAGAAAACCTAGATAATTAAGAGAAACAAAATGCAAGTGAAAGACTTTTCCAGTAGAAGTGCCTGCAGTGGATAAACTACTGTTCTAGTGATTTAGTCACATCTTATTAATTCTTCAGCTTCAATTCTTAAATACAAAATTTGAAGAGAAAGTGGCAGCTGAGGATCACCACCAAATAACATGTGATGGATTCACACCAACACCAGGTCTGTACATCACATGGAGGCTTCTCTCCACTTCCTTCCAAACAATTTTTATTAAAGATTGTACAGAAGGGGCATGGTTTTTGTGGATAGCAAATTGAGGTAAGGGGACTGTCCCAGTAGTGGTATATTTTGTTTCCTATGTTCCGCAACTAGATCTATTACCTCGTAGGAACTTAGATTCTGATTTGTGTTAGCAGCAAGCTTATAAATAATTATTTAGTACTGATTTATGGTTGCAACAACCTATGCTGACTTTCATAATATCAGACCTATAATAGCCTGTCATCACCTTCATTCATTTGATAATCCATTTAGACATATTTCTGGTTGCAATAACCTATGCTGCCTACATGCTGTCTACAATCCAGGTTGATGGTGACACAAAGATACTTGGAATTTCTACTTGGTGTAGCCTTAAACTGAAGAGGTTCAACTAAGGGCCACTAACAGGATCTGTCAAAAAACCAATTCAAATGGTGATGTGTAGATTTGGGTTCAATGCCAACCAGTGAGGACAACCTGTTTTGGTCAAGATTTGGAAGGCGCATGTGGAATGACATTATAAGAGATTGTTTCAAGCTGAAGGGTAGAAGTAGGTACGTAGAAAAAAGTTAGGGTTTCAGGGTTCTGGTTGGGTACACAAAAACATAGGTTATAATGGTTGGATGGAGGGAACTTGTGAGAGAACTTATGTAATGGTATATGGAGATGATCCCTAAAGGTTCAGACAAATCTGACTGTTAGATTGATGCAGATCTAAATTTGAACTTTTGGTTTTTAAGGGAGTACAAAAATTCAGAAAAGGGGGTTAAAACCTTGGATCTCGGAAAGTAATTGATGTGTACTCTTGATTGGAAGAAGAGGATGCTATGCATAGGCTATGGGATGGATTTCCAACAAATTCTAACGTTTAATCCAGGTCTGAGATAGTTTTGAGGGCTAGGGTTTAGAGAAAGCGAAAATATCAAGAAAAAGGGTAACTGGGAATTAGGATCTAGAGAATTAGAACAAAAACTGCAGAATTTCAAATCAGAACTCACTATTATTGATACAATGCTTGAGTTAACCCTTAACCTTACAGAATTTCCAACAACTTTGAAGCTTCTCCAATGGAGACGAAATGAGATAGCTTGAGGGAATCGTAGGAGACAGATAAGGAATAAGCAACAATGCTAAAAACAAAACTTTCAAAAACCAAATAGTCTCTGATCACTCTAAAAGACTCAAATAAAATCAAAACAAAATTCTATCTAGCAATTAAGTATCTTAGGTTTTCTTTGTCATAATTTATATTTATGTTTGTGACCTATTTATGAATAACGGATTATTATTATAATAGGTTATAAGTGATAAACAGTTTTCGTTTAGTTACTACTAGACATAATATAATATATAACAAGAAATACGTTCGCTACCATGGAATGAATAACATATTATGCATCATCAGTTTGGTTTCGGGTTGGTTTCGATTAACTTGTAAATATATATCAGCTTTAGTTTTGGTTTTGGCTCACTTTATAGGTTTGGGCTAGTTTTGATATCCCTAAAATATTGTTAAAGTGGAGATGGGAGCAATGTGGAGGTTGATGAAGTAAACACGATTTGAAACCCTAAGTGGGGCCACAAGATGGCTCTAAGAAGCCTCCCTAGGCTGGCCGAACCCCCTATGAGGGGTATTTTGGGCATTTTCTGCCCTAAGAACTTGTAGGAATTTAATTTCAGTTTAATTTCTAGAGTCCAAGCTGGTTAAAGAGTCTTGTTGGAGTTGGTAGTTGAGTTAGTTATTGAGTCCTTAATTCTTTCAAACTCTAGCACATGCAACAATTCGAGTTTTACTAAAAACAGAATTTAAGCATGTGCTTATTAGAGTTTAAGTTAATTTAAAGTTTTATTTCAGCATGTGTCCATTAGGGACCTTTGGATGTTTTAGACTTTATTTCAATGGTTGAGATTATGTGGTGGGATCCTAATCTATGAAGGAATTCCACTTAATGTAAGAGTCTTTTAGTAGGCTATAAATAAGAGCCTACTCTTTTTTTGTAAGTTTTAAGTCAGATTATTGAATGAAAAAATTGTTGAGGACCGTGTTTCCTGTTGAGGGGCCCTCTGGTGGATTTTTTCGTAAGTTCTTCAATATTGAACATCCTTCTTCAAGCTATTTCAAGTCTTCCAAGCCTCTGCAACCTTCACAAATTCCAGCCACCAATTAATAGCAGCAGCAGTAAGAACCAAGTAAGTACAGAAGCCCACCCCCTCCCATCACCTCCTTACCCAACCGCAGCCCTTCCCCCACGATTGCAGGCCCCCCTCTTCCCTTCCACCTGCCGCCGTGACCTGGCAGCAGCCTCCCCCACTACATGTAGGCATTCCAGCCCCTCCCCTCATCCCTACAACTTCCTGATCCTTTCCCAGCCCCTCCCCTCCCTTCTCTAGCCCTCTCAGCCCTCTCTCTGTGTCTTCTTCCCTACGGCAGCACTAGAATCCCTCCTATTAGGTCCCTAATCCACACCCCTTGCCTCCCTTTTCCTTCCTAATTGGATCGCATGTCTCACCTCACCTCATCCCTTCTCCTGATTCCATCTAAAACCTAAAATCCTAAAACATCAGAAAATTCTACACTTCATCTTCTTCATTAAAAATTCTGCAATTCATCTTTAACCTCTAGACCTAAAACCTATTTTAACCTAAACTCTCACCCATACTCCAAAACCATTAGAACTAAATCTGAAATTACAAAAACAGCAACAACAGTCCTATTCCCCTAACTAAACGAAACCCTAATATCCTAGTTTCCAAACCCTACTTTAATTTCCAGATCTAAAACTATTTTACAGCAAGGCCTTGACCTAACCCTTGTGAGCCCTAAAACCAGTCCAAAGATTTACATGCTGGCAGATTCTAGGCAGCCCTCAATTTAGAGAAAACCCACAAAACCCCTAACCCTAAAATTGGGTTCACATCAATTGAAGAGTGAGAAAAACAAGGTTTTGTTCTAATTTTTGGTAATTTTACCATCTTACCCTACTTAAGTAGTATTTCTGCATATGTTCATTAATGGTACCCTCATAAACAAACATTAAAAGTTTATGGTGATAAATCTTAAACAGCTCTTGACCAGTTTATGAATTTATGTTTAAATTGATTTATTTTAATGAGAAACAGGGGTCATAAATCATACCAAATCTATTTATGTTATAGCACAAATAATCATAAATTTAAACTATGCCAAAGAGAATCCTAATCTGACTCAAATACAGAATTAACTACTAACCCCGTGTACTAGCATTATCCCCACTTCATGGGCTTATAAATAAGGCCCATCCCGAAAATAAGAAGCCTAATGTCAATAAAACCCACTCAAATGACCCATTTGGACATTCTCAACTGTATCATTTGGTGCTGTTGAGCATAGCAATTGCTGTTGCGATTCTGATTTCTTTTCTCCTCTTCTCTTTTCTTCCCCTAAGTATATCTTCTGTCATTCAAGCTACTGCTTAGACCCAACCCCAACTCTTCTTCTTCTTCTCAATCTTCTAGACCAAATCCTACTTCCCCCCCTTTTTCTGTAAAACCATTCCCCTTTTTCCAGTTATTTTATTTTCCTTAAACCTTATCCATCAAAACATATCTTCCATCTAAAATAACCATCAAAACTTTCCCGAACTTTAGGGATCATCCCCATACCATTACTCAAGATATCTCCTGGGCTGTAACCCAAGTTCTTGTGGACCCAAATCAACCACCCTAAAATCTTAAAATCCTCACTTCTGGCTCCTAGTTGGTCATCAATTAATATAGGACTACATCAATAACCCTAACCTTAAACTTATTCCAACTAAAAAGAAGCCTATTTTTTTGTCATAACTGCATCAAGCTGTGCAAGTGCCTTGGTCACCTAGGAAGGCTCCTTAGACACGTTGTTGGTGTCACCTTGTTTTAACCCTCTCCGATGCTTTCAATTCGCCATAGTGCCATACCATGCCCACTATGCCATTAATCCCAATAAAACATACTTGTGGGTAGATAGAACTGGTTTGTGGCTTGATGTGGATTCCCAAAACCTGTCCTAAATCAAATTGGTATTTCAAGAAGCTAGATGTGAATGGTAACCTACAACCTCTCTTTCCAGATTGCAACATGTAACTAGCACTGAAATCTTCTCATTATATTAATCGAAGCATTAATCATTACTTCTGTTCTCAAAATCCATAAACAACAGTAAGACACAACACAAGTAATATGCTGATAGAAGGAGCATTTTCCAAGAGATCTCAGGGCTTCAGTATTAAGTGTACCTGAGAAGGTCATCAAAGAAGTCTTGCCGGTTGTTAAGTTCACTGATAGGTACAGAAGCATATTTCGGCCCCAGTTTCTCACAAATTGAGTCAGGTTGAACATCTATAGGGAGAAAAATAAAGCAAGAATAACTGAACTATTGCAAGAAACACAGGCTTTCTAAAGCAAACAAGCACTCTTCACAACAGAGACAATTGTAAAAAACCCAAGTTCAAATTGCCACATACTAAACTTGCTGCTATTATAACAAAAGGTCAAGAATTGTAGCCTGGTCATATTGCACCAGCACACAATTCAATGTAGCATGCACAGGGACATCACACAAGTAGAACTTATCATTCCACAGTGGTGGAGCAGTTACATTACACACCCCAATATTTGGGTGCAAGATCCATGCACAACTAGGTAGCACTCTTTTTCCAAGCACTATACATTTTGATCCTACTTTTGATTTAAAATGTCATCATCCAGCCTCCATAAACTCTACTGAACTAAGTCTTATCTCAATTATGCTTGGTGTCAAATTTGGATCATCACTCAAGCATTATAGAAAAACAAGTCGAAATACTACAATTAGAAAGACTCAAGAAACATTTAAGCAAACTCACATAGACCAAATGCATACACCTTCAGAGATTTTATTTTGAGTATTCTCATAGTCCTGGATCCAGTTCCGACAAGAACCTGAAATGAATGCAGAGAATTTGTTATTTTTAAGAGACAACTGCATTTCATAAAAGACATGATCCTCATTTAGCTAGTATAACTACCTTAACAGAAACAAGTTCAACAACAGCAACAATGCAGCCTTATCCCAACTAAATGGGTTGACTACTTAGTTCCTTGCAAAAGTAAAATAATGATAATACAAGTAGAAAAGAATGCAGCATAATTATTACTACACTAACAAAGTCAAGCCATGAGAACTAAATCATAAAACATGATCCTGCTTCACCGTAACCTTACGTAGTGGAAAAGCAAGGATAATAACATCCACATTGAGCTCTCAGAAGTACCGACTTAGATTAAAAAAAAATTAAATTTAGTACAAACTATTGTTTTGGGTGATCAAGAAATGGAGCAGCATGTATATTTGGAATAAAAGAATAATTTATTAACATCGTCAAGTAGAGTAATGGGATTCTATGGCAAGAATGGCACCTGAGGCTAATTGTTGATGTTATTGTCATTGGTTTGGAAATTTACCTTCAGTGTGCTATAAACAGATATGGGAATTAGATTACAAGGTTTACTTATAGTACCTCATAAGTGGTTCACCAGCCTAAATCCTCTACATTGTATATTTTTTAGCTGTAAATTCAAGTAGCTAATTCTTCATCTGCTTGAAATGTTACACTAACTTAAAAAAAGGCACATCCATATGGTTCCAGTTAATTCTCATATACCAGTGGAGTTTGGATATCAACCATGAATATGAAAACCAGAAAGGAGACTGTTTACATTCTAACCCCCACCCCCCCCCCCCCCCCCCCAAAAAAAAAAAAAAAAAAAAAAGAGAGACTATTACTTATGAGCACTTGCAATGTAACTAATATCATTGGCAAAGTCACTAAGAACAATGGGAAAATTGAACACATAAAAATCTAGAGGTGGTATGCAGAACAATGACCTCCGAGGTTGTGCTGCACTTATTTTCTCCATCTAATTCCAGAACTGTGGGGAATTTGATGCCTGTTCTGGGCTCGGTTGCATGCCTTGTCCAATTCATGTCCATAATAGAAAAGCAAGCACATCCTCGATGCTCATCCAGGCATGGTTGTTGATTCATGCAACTATGGATTTCCACTTCATTATTCTCCAGAGGGATAGCTAGAACCCTTGAGGATCTAATTACCATGAATAATCAAACTAAGTTAGAGTTGAGAAGTGCACGAAGGGTAGATGAATAAATGAATAAAGAGCTTTACACAGCAATTCAACATCTAATGCTATGATGCACCATTTCTTCTCCGTCATTGATGAAGTTACATGTAAAGGGGCTAAGATTTGAAGCAACATGTGGAACCACATGACAATCTATTCAAGATTCTAACAGAACAAGAAAAATCCAAAATGCACATAAATAGATGAACCGCTCAAGTTGATGGAGTATGTCCGGCGCAAGAGACTCACAGGTTTTTGTCAAATGGTGGAACTAAAGCAGCAGCTAAAGAAAGCACGGGAACTGACTGAAGCTGTTCAAATTCCTTGCACAAGTGTCTGAATGTTGATCTAGCTATCTTGCCAAAATGAAAAGCGGAAGAAGATTCTCCTGTTGATCTAAAATTAAATTGCAACCCAATAGTATTATGTCTACATGAAGTAACTTGCTTAACTTGGGAGCAAGTTTTACAATTTCTCTGATTTGAGCCATGTGAATTGCCCGAGTGTATGACATGCCTATTTGACCCACTTGAAAACAAGAAAAAAAAAGCTCCAGCAAACTTTGAAAGGCAACCAAAAGCTTCTTGGAAAGCTAAACTTCCAGGAACATTTAAATATCTGGTGAGATAGAGAGAATTGTCGACAAATGATCCAATGTGGGACAACAAATGACCCCCAAAATTCTGAGATAAAAGGTGCTCCGAGGGAAGGATATATGGAGATCCTCCATCAGCATCCATAAGGAAAAACCAACTATTCCGCATGATCCGTGAATTAGAAACCTGAAGGCACAAGCAGATTATTTCACTTCAATTAGTAAAACAAAACCGAACACCCCAAAGGGTTCCACAAGAAAACGAGATAATCACATGATACGAGAGTTCAATGAAGAAATTCCCAAAAAAATAATCAAACCCAAAAGAAAAAGGGATACATAGAGGTCTCTCCATTTCCAGGTTCCATAAATGAATCAGAATTTGATCAACCACGAATCTAAGGCATCAATTTCTTCACTAAATCTGTTAAAGTAGCTTTCATTTAGAAGAGAAAAAAACAGAACAAACCTGAAATGAAGTCCGACAGGCTTACAGAGAAAGATCGAACAACTTTCAGGTACAAAAGAAAATTAATTAAAACATAAAATTTAGGGTTATTACGGAGCAAATTGTTTTTAGCAGAGAAGGAAAAAAAGAGAAACAGAGAAGGATCAATTAAGAGGTCTGTGGCAAAGCATGGAATATTCTTTCATTGGCGATTCCGAACAAGTCTCGCCATTGATGCTTTTCGGAGAAAGTATCTTTCGAGTTTCGACTTCCTCCCTTTTCAAAGGGGGTGCGGTTTTTACGGTTTCTTATTATTAACGCGCGTGGCGGGTACCTGAGTCAGGGGTTTCCGTTGTTTTCAGTCCGAAAAGACTTTAATAACCTTCTTGATCTTTAAAATGACCTCTCATTTCAAGTACAACTTGTTGCTCAGGTTCAGGTTTTAAGGTATTTTAGGTCATCCGAGTCACCCGGATTGTGAAGTTTTTGGACGGAGAGTCAAACCTCACGTTTCAGTTCAACACGGTTAGCCGTCCAATCACTCCTAGTCCAAACACCTTGGCTACCAAAAATGTGATTAATTGCGCAGCCATGAAGTCAAGCCCTCCTCCTTACTCACATTGGGGTCTGCTCTCTAAGGTGCCTTTGTCAAGTTGGGATCTTCTACCCACGAGGCAGAGAAGATAAAGGATTGTACTTCTTCACGGCTCTCAACCACACATTTAAGAGAGGTGTTCATTTTTAGTTTATCCTATTCAGAACTCTCCTTTGCGATTTTATCTGTATCTTCCTTTAGAGCATGTTTGGTTACCTGAGTCTGGAGATTCAAATCTATAAAGTCATAATTCATAAATTAACTGTTTGGTTAACCTAAATCTATGGAATGAAATCTATGAATTCATCCTGAAAAACTATTTGGTCGATGTGATTTTTGTGAATGCGCAAATATTTAGCGCTTTTATAGTATGTGTAAAATCCATATCCATAAATCTATAGATTTATTTTTTAGCATAAAAATATAATCTTTAGATTTCATGAATCCAAGGATTTTTACAATTAAACGGATATAAATCTCGCATTCATAAATCTAGAGATTGAAATCTCTGGATTCATGTAACCAAACAGACCAAAAAAGAAATCTATGGAACTTTCAACTCTATATGAACGATTCTCATACAATCCTTCTCATTTAGGTGTGAATCACATAACATACTAATGAAATCCACCTTTTATGGATTCTATTTGTATAACTCATATTATACAAGAATGGTACTTATTATGCACAAATGCACCACCAGCTATGAATAGCTAGGATTGAACTTGTGTGAACCCTTGAAACTAGTCGAGCCAGGGTTAGATGCAGATCAACCCTGGATATGATCAACCAGATCATGTCGAGCTACTCAACTTGAGAGTGATAAAGGAAAATCCATCAAATGAATTTGAACGAGGAAATTCCCCAAGTTCATTGAGCTGGACCACACAAAGAAGGTACCACACGTAGTGGTGTGGCCTTCCTTCTGATGTGTCTCAGTTTTGATCGTGGTTCCATCTAAGCCGCACCAATAATTGAGTGGCCTCCCGAGTCCAAAGACAATGAGTCCTACAAGAAAGGTCAGGCGCGGGCAAGCTAGGATGCCAGGTAACCACCTCCGATGGCTAAGTCAGACAGTGATCAGGTTAAGATCCCATGTAAAAGCTACACATGAGTTTACTTAGAAGGAATTCATTGCTTACCGGAGGGTGAGTCCTTGTTTAAATAATGTGTGTGTGTGTGTGTGTGTGTGTTACCTTTTCGAATGCCAACAGGCTTCCCTGACGAGGCCGCCTAATCTACCTTGGTTAGGCTCCCTCGTTGGTTACCTCGTTTAATCATCTTTATAGTTGACATTCCATCTAAGGTGATATTGCCATGTTGGTCTAGTGTAAGTGGAGCCTTCAATTAAGGTGGTCGGCTAAGAGCCTGACTGGCCAACTGGTTTAGCCCAAGTCAAGGTATGTGTTCAGTCGGGTACAAACTTCTCGTATCACCTTCTAATATCTTCCTTGTGATGTTTGAGTCCATTTTGTTTGCTTGAAGAAGGGGCAATGGGTTGTCAAATCTAGCCTATGAGGCTACACCTACTATCAGCATATGATGGGATGCTATGAAGCTTCCATTCTCATGGTGTGGCACTTAAAAGGATCACTGCCATGTGGACAATCCGCTACTCACCAAGTGTCAGGTTTGAGTATAAATACCTCAAACCTACTTCATTTAGTGGTAATGTCCATTTACCACACAACTTTCTTTAAGTTATACTGGTCGAGTAGCTTTAAAGCCACATTATAGGGTGGTGTTATACTTGAATCTGACTTAACCTTTAAAAGGAGATTCCCAAACACTCGAGTTAGCTTGCACTCATCCTTCTTTGTTCATATGAAACCAGAACCAACTAGAGTTAAGCTTGAATCGCTAAAAGAGTCAGATTTGGATGCAACAGTTCTCATATAGGTATGATCCACGCATGGACTTCTCATGGATTCCATTGTTCAACTCATATCGTATCAATGATTATCATAATAAGAACTGTTGGGTCGACCTCAAGTGGAAGACGGTTCTCCATTTTGACTACTTTTCCTCTGAAGAACATAGAACAGTGTTGTACATGAACTAATAATTTGAAATCGTGATCAATTGATTAACGGCTAGTTTTGATCCTAACCCTAGGTTCAATATGAGGTTTTCTTCCCCTTGTGTGTTTACGCTACTAAAACAATTCTAAACAAATCTGGTGTTATTTAACATTTCATACCGACTTTTTGTTCAGCAACATCTCACCCAAATCTTTTTCATCTCAAATTTAAAAAAGAAAAAGAAAACAAAAATCATACTTTTCATATGATGATATTTCTCCACAGAAAATCCATAAGTTGGGTTATTGCCAAGCATAGAGTGCCAAAATCTTAGTTAGAGACACCTTTGTTGATTCATTTGGACGTCGAAGTAAAATCTTAAACTAAAAACTTAGAATATCATGTATCAAACAAGATCGGAGTTTCAATTGATTTTTAAAAAAGATCGGAGTCTAGATCCTTTGCCCACGTAGAAAAAAAAAATCAATACCTAAAGTTAGATTGATGATACGTATCCAATTCAAAATTAATTTTCTATTTTAGGAAAATTCTAAAAATTTTAAATTTTAAATTTTCTCTCTCCTTATAAGAGGAATTTATTTTGAATTTGAAGACTTGAGATGAATGTAACATATGAATTGAAAACTTTTTTATTGAGATTCAGAATTGACTGTTCCATCACAAGTCACAGTCATCTCTAATTTGGCTGGAGGATCAGATGATTCAGATCAACCCATCGGGCCATATTTGAGCAGCTCAAAGTTGGAATTTTTTTGACTTTTTCAACAACGCAAATCAGTTGGAAATCCAGCATGCGCAGCACACGCCGGCAACAACGTGCATTGGAACGTGGCGTATTCGCATATGAGAGAGAAAGGAAAGATACTACGAATGCGAGAGGAAAAAGTTCAAAAGAAAAAAAGAAAAAACCAAATGAAAGTCAGAGTCAGAAATGTTCGTCTGATATAAATACCGATCAGGACGGTTAGCCTAGCTAGCATCACGGCGGGGCCCACTGGTCGGCGATGTTCGGTCAGGCCGGCGTCGACCCGGGTCCCACTTGCTACAGTTTGATAAGTGAGACCATATATAAAGATTCTCACGAAATGAAAACGACAAAAAATAAAGAGAATGCATGCTAAACTCAAATCCATGATCTCTTCGTGACCTCTTCAGCAGTCCTTGGCATGATTTTCATTTTATTATTTTATTTTTTTATTACACTAAACGGGGTCAATGACCCAAGAAGAGCACTAAGAACGACAAGAAATACAATCCGTCATGAGAATCTCCTCCAAAGCTAAAGGAGCATTCTGAATGAACATCGGAGAACACTCAGGACTAAGTGTCATTTTAGACATTCAATCGACAGCCTTATTTGCATTACATCCCACGTGACGACACTTAATGCAATCCACACCATCAAGCACCAAGCTAATCTCATCTATTAGCCTGTCAAATCTACCCCGATCCACGCATCCAAAGTCCAAAAGATTCACAGCCTTCATGGAGTCCAACTCCAAATGAAGAGGCATGAAACTCATTTCCTTAGCCACACATAGGCCAACCCATATAGCTCTCAACTCCAACTCAAGAACACTCCCAGAGGGTACCCGTCTAGCAAACCATCCTAAATTAACCTTGTGAATTACGGAAAACACCTCCCACCATTTCGTTGCCCCTCCTCTTACTCACAACAGCATCGAGGGGTAAAACTCTTAACCACCTACAATCACCTCTTAAATTACATATCACATACAAGTTACCTACAATTATATTTTTAATTAAGTGGACATGTAAAATGATCAAAATACCCTTACTTATATTTAAAGCATTTAAAATTTAATTTTTAGATTACCTAAATATTCGCTGGGTATGAAAAGGACGATATATCCCCCATTTTGGATTCAGAACCCTCTCTTATGCAAAACTACCCAAGCATACCCCTAGCGTGTCTCTGCAACCCATTTCACTTAGGCATCGATCTTCTCCGATTGGCTACTACTTCTGGCTATGCTGAAATCTAGAGCATATTTAGTGTCTCAGTAGCCACATCCAAGTTTTGTACCAAGTAGCTTTGTTGTGTTCTTTGCACCAATTTTAGGTTTTGGGTTGCATTTCCTAGCCCTTCTAAGTTGCAATCCGTCTTCGTTGCATTTGAAGAAATTGGTGGAATCCCAAATTGTTGCGGTATGTCAATTGTACTCGATTCAGGGTTGCAAGAGAGGGGGATGAAACTGTGGGTGTAGAAAAACAGAGAGATCTTCATAGGCAATGGCAAACCCTAAGGTTTTCTTTGATATGTCCGTCGATGGTGCTCGTTGAATCGTCATGGAGCTCTTCACTGATGTTACTCCTCGTATTGCAGAGAACTTCCGTGATCTTTGCACCGGAGAGAAGGAAATCGGCTGAAGTGGCAAGCCCCTGCACTACAAGTGTCACACCCCACTTGCCGGTCTTGGTTACCCGCCCGACAACCCGTGGGAGTGATCCGTCACAGGATCCACGGTCTTACCCACCAATAATAATAAATGCAAGTAAAGATAATCATGAGCAAGAATAAGTTTCAATAATTAAATAAAAGGATTACAAGAGTCCAAATACTCCAATAAAATGATCAATTAAAAAATCAATGATCAAAAGAATATAAGTTCAGCAGAAGCAATTCAAAATGACTAAATAAGTTTCTTTCCCTGTTTTTTTTCTAAAGCTAGAAAATGTTACTAGAAAATGTTTCTCATGTTTAGCAAGGAAATGGGTTCTCCAGTTCTTCTCCAGACGGTCAGCGAGATGTCTGGTAACTTGTCTCCTACGCCCATCAATGGGTGCTATAAGCGCACTCCATGCACTCGCGGGAGTTCCCGCACTGGCTATCTCCATCTCCCATTGCCGGTGCCACATCTTCTTCATACGAGAAGGCTCCTTCATGGGATACCAATCCATTTTCCGGCGCATATCCTCCATTTGTACAGGCTAATAATACATAGAAAATAAAGGAATGAGTTCTGACAAACTCAGTAAGAATAACATACTTCTCATCCATATGTCAACACCATCAAAAATGCATATATGATATGTATGAAGTGCAAAAGTATGAATGCCATTAAGATTTAACTATGCAAGTCTCTAACAGTTGACATGCTTTAAGATATACACCAGCCCTTCTCTGGGTAGGTCTAATCACTCTGATCCGGCAAGGACTGGATACCTCTATAAGGATCCTGGGTAAAAGGGTAAGTCCACACCTGGCTCTCAAACCATGGCTGGGATTAAGTCAACACTCTCTCACCAAGACCATACACTCTCTCACCACGACCATTGGCATGAGTACTGGCGCATGTCGGGGTTTCTAATCCAATGCAAGTCATAACGGTGACATACTACATGAAGTCCGAATACATCCCCTATGGCACCAACCTACTCGGTTCAGTATCCTTCGCAACCTAAGAATGAGAACCCTCACGGACTGGATACCGCTATTGAACTCCATTCCATAACCCTATGGTCATCCACATATTGTTGGGGCGGAAAGCTCTCATGACTCTTCACGATACTCGGTCCGCTCCTTGGACGTCCATGAGCCCAACCCTAACATATGCAACCCTACCATTGTATGAACAACAGTAGACCATTGAGTCTCCACACGGACTTGATACCGTTGTAGGATGAAACAAAGTCACATCACCATCGTGACGGGTCATCCAGCTTCAATTCCCCTACCTAAACGATAGTAGTATGTGGGGTACCTAGCTATGCAACTCTAGACTCTACCTAGGTATGTCATCCAATAGTTATGATAGTGCTGCAGACATCAGCGAGCATGTGTTCCATACCACAGCCCTCTGATATCTCAAGCCAAGATATCCCAATGGAATACCCTTTCCATCAGAACCACAAAACATCAACCATCATCATATCGCATTCATAATTAATAAAATATATGTAAAGACAATACAAACAACAAGTATATGACAAATTCAGCATGCTATATACAGTTACAGCAGCATATACAATTAAATAACAGTATTGAAAGACACTGGACTAGCATGTTCAAATCATTACATAAAGATAAGATTGTATGTCCTTACTTGTAAATAAGTAGAAATCCTCTAGAATGCAAACCAAAAACAATTATAAAACTTTTACTGGAAACAAAGGACACTTATAAATAGGGTTACAATAATATGTAAGTCAAATGAATCAAATTGGACAAAAGCCAAAAGCCACATGCTCCTCGAAACCAGCCGGTTGCTTGGCTCAAGCGACCGCCTTGAGCAACGGCCCCAAAAACAATGTGTTGCCAATCCGAAACTCAGGCTTTTGATCATCCGTTTTCAATTCGATTCTGGGATGATCTCAATCCGAATTTCGAACCTAACACACCAATAACCAAAGTGTAACACGAAACCTAACAATTAATGCAAATTGGTCGCCCAAAGCTCTCCCCTTGATTGGATTCATCCTTTTCGTGAAAGCAGGGTTTTGTTTTCGGACAAGATCTCATCAAGAACATTAAGAAGGGGATATCATAATGAGAGGATCATGAATAACCAAATAGGAAAACAAATCTACTCTATTTAATGACTGAACAAGGAGACCGAGTGAATGGAGACTCACTTACCTCAACCAAATCAGCAAGAAAAAGAGGGAAAATCTTCCAGATCACCAGCAACACTTCGCTCACCCTCCAGCACGTCTCCACTACCTCCTAACCACCAAAAACAGCAATCACGAATATAATATTCATCAAGTGGGCTAGGGTTGCTATTTATAGAGGTATGGGGGAAAATTAGGACAAAACCCCGCAACCAGGACCAGGCAGTCGCTTGGTCCAATCAACCTCCACTAGTAATCACCCTCTAGTATATTGCTATACAAGGGTGTTTTGCTCAAGGGGTTGAAATCCAAGTACAACCTAACTCTAATCAACACATGGGGGCGGTCTTACCTTCATTTCGGACATCTCCAGACACAACTTGCCTTCTAGAGATCCAACTTCCAAGCAAGGCAATCTTAGACCATGTATTTAAATTGTATTAAAAATAGAATTGTTGTTTATTGGGAAAGATGCCACGAAACAACAACCAGTCACGAACAAATGCCTAGTGCAATTTGATAACTCTAATTTTAGGAACCAGCAAAAAGACGGCCAATCTCCAACCTAATCCTGCAAAACATGACCTAAGCTAAGACTAACAGGGTTGTGCATAGGTTGAGATTTTTATTTCAACTTTGTTAGAATTTACTTAAACCATCAACCTTAAACAAAAAGATAAATTTGAAGCAAGAATCAGTGACAGCCCAAAAGTAGAACCATTCCTTTTTACCTTCTATGATCAAAACATCAATTGATTGGGGGGAAAAAATTGGTAAATCAATTTATTGAAATATTAGAGATAACTAGGTTAATTTCTCTCTAAGCATTGAAGAGTAGTTCAATGAACGCTTTTAATTCATCATTTGGTCAACAGATGCAGGTACCTTATATGGGCAGTTGTTTTTGCCTAACAGTTCTGATAAATATCATAAAGGTTCAAATGGGTCAACACAATTAGATGAACTCGTTTGATAATTAAGAAACAAGCTCATACTCATGCTAACCCTCACGTATCACGTATTGTAAGTTTGTAACTTAGGCATGCATAATTCTTTTAGCATGAAATCATAATGAAATGCAATTTGGACTTAAATATATGTTCCACCCAAACTATTTTCTTGTGAAGTTCTTGTAGCCAGATGTGGTGTTTTTAGTGATCTGAAATAGAGGTATCATAAGCCTGTAGTCAATTGAAGAAACTCGAAGGGAATGATATTCATTAACTTCCTAACTGTTCAATTCTCAAAAGAAGTAATGAGAGACTCTTATTTAAGATATGAGATATTGGAAGAAATTGATGAATAGATGGTCAAAATTAACAAAAATCCCAGAAATCCCTCGCGTGAAAATTCTTTCTTTGTCAACTTTTCAGTGGGTTTTAGAAAAATTCTTCCGAGACGACTTCGATTTATTGCTGATTCGGCTGATTCAGCTCGGTCTGCTACTTATTCTGACCATTTGTTATAGTTGATAAAGATAATGCATTTTTCATTTTCAATTTTCTGTTAACGTTGACTGAAAATTACCATTTTGCCCATGGGTTGAAGGGGGTGAAGGAAAATATACATTTTTTTTGTTTTACAATACTTCATTAAATTTTTTCAAATTTACAAAAGAACTCCCCGTTCACTTGATTCACCTGAATAATTTCATGTTGCTTGGGTTAAAAGATTTCGATTTCATATCACCAACGTGTCTTTAGTGAATGAGAGCCAAAGCTTATAAAATGCTTCTAGATTGGGGCTGCAGCAAGGTTTATAAAATGCTTCTAGTGAAACACCAAAGAACAAACACAAATATAAACTTTAACCAAAAAAACACACAAATACAAACTAATGAGGGTTGGTGTCGGAGCTACCAAATCGAAATTGTATACGGGTCTGGTGGAATGGTCTCTTGTCAATTCCAATGCAGAAAATATCCAAAAAATTAGTTGATTAGTTACTTTTAGGTTTTCCGTTACAAAAATAACAACTCAATGTTTCACTAAACAAAACTAGTTAAAATTGAATTTGCATTTACAAAACTAATCAAAAATAGTGATTCTCATCATTTTGGACATTTTTACCCCTAAAATTGACCACATCAATATGGGGATGAAAAATTAGTGATTTTTTTTTCCTTTTAGACAAATTAGTAATTTTTCTCTTCCATGTACTAATTTTAGGGGTTAAAAATGTTCAAAATGATGAAAAATCACTATTTTAGTTAGTTTTGTAAACTCAAACTCAATTTTAGCTAGTTTTGTTAAGTAAAATATTGAGTAAAGTTTTGTAAAGGAAAATCTAAACGCAACTAATCAAGTAATTTTCCTGAAAAAAAACTTAAGCCTAAAGATCTTTAAGTTCTTAAACATCATTTTTTGGCAAAGAATAAAACATTATTCTCCGTGTCTTCTCCTACCCTTCTTCTACTTACTGTTCTCTGTTCTTACTAACCAAATAGATTCCAGAAAGAAAAGGTAAAAGTGTCATTTGCTCTAAAAATAAACTTTTCTTTCTCTCCAATTGAATTTCTCTAAGGGCCTGTTTGGTTACATGAATTCAGAGATTTGAATCTCTGGATTCATGAATCTGAAAATTACACCCGTTTGATTGTAAAAATCTCTAGATTCATAAAATCTAGAGATTTACCTTTTTACACTAAAAACGTGAATTTGTAGATTTATGGGTAAAGGGTGAAATCTAGAAATTTCAAAAAAACTAGACATTTGCACATTCAAAAAAATCACGCCGATCAAATATTTTTAGGATAAATCCACAAATTTCATTCCACAACCAAACATCTAATTTTATAAATTATAACTCTATAAATTTGAAATCTATAGCCATTTGAAATCTCCAGACTCATGTAACCAAACAGGCCCAATCTATAGATATTTAAAATCTCCAGACTCATGTAACCAACCAGACCCTAAGACCATCACCGACTTTTATCCAAAAATTACAAAACTATTTATAACCCCTCACTTACCAAACTTACTTTTCATTCCATCATTTATTTTAGACAAAAGTTACCAAACCATTTTTAGTTTCGGCTAAAAATTGGATGCTTGTATCCATGTTTTTTAAATAGGCAAAAATAAATTAATACCAAAAAGACCCCCAAAAGGAAATGTATATAACCAGAAAATCTCAACAGCTTATGCAATTAGGGAGAGAATATCCACAAGAGGCATTTGTGAAGTGAAAGTCACAAACCAACCCCTCCCTCCACCTTGTTTTCCCATTTATCCCCTCTTCCTCCGCCACCCCCAACCTGAAAATATCAACCCCACCCCACTTTCAGGAGGCAAAAAAAAGACCCCAAATAATGTACCAACATAATCATATCCGAGCTCTTTTACAGGCCATTTAGGCGTAATGAGATGACAGTGTTCAGTTTTTCACAGCCAGAAAGATCAAAAGAATATGTAAGTCTCATGCATTCAACCCAACACCAACTCTCCAAAGCATAAAGCCTGAAGATAATGGAAGAAGGTTTCCCCATTGATGAATCAGAGCAGCTAACTCAGAAATCATGAAGAAAATGCAGTTTCTCTCCAAGACCACTAATTCATGGTGTCCAAAAATGACAGTGCAGCATGAGATATCTCCCGGTATGGCAAAAATCAGAGAACTTCAGTGGCAAAAATCTGACCAAGCTCTCTAAACATAACTTCCTCCCTTGTATTGCTTCAAAGTCACAACAAACCAGCCTCAAGAAGATTTCGCCTTCTCAAAGTCTCATCTACCAGTTTGAATGTCTTCTTAACAAGTTTCTGATCAAGAGCAGTGGTCCTATAAATTTTGAACACCCGATCCACACGGTCGGGGGCAGTGCTCTGAAAATATAGTTCCTCAAATTTCTTCTTCACAAACCTGGCAAAGAAATAAAAAGATATGGATAGAAGAAGAACATATTTGTGGAAGGAAAAATACAAACTGGACAGGAAGGCACAAGAAATGAATTCAACAGATGAAGGCAAAATAGTATTAAATAAGCGCTGCATCTGCATATGCACATGCCAAGCAATCCAGGACGCAACCCCCACCCCTAGCCAATCAATGATCATAGGCGCCTACTAAGGGCCCCCCTCAAATTTTAAAAATTTTCATATTTTTTTTATTTTTTTTCTTGATTTTCTCTTTGTATATATTTGAAATACACTATTTGCCCCCCACCCCCAACTTTCCAAGAATCCCTAAACTTTCTCCTAAAATTTTGATTCTTACTATAGCAAATTAACTCTTGTTAGAATTTCAACCATTTGATTTTATCACATCTAATCATAATTATTGGATTTTTTTTCAATCCCTAAACTTTCTCCTAAAATTTAAATTCCTACCAATAGCAATTTAAATCTCGTTTAGAATTTCAGCCATTGATTTTATCATATCCCATCATAATTATTGAATCTTTTTCTGAGTTTTTCACGTGTCGGTCCCTTTAGTGGACCATAAACTAATGTTGGGTCCCCTTAATGCGATATATTACATGTGAGTCCCAAGCAGACTAACACCTTTAGTCGCCGTTACGTAAATTTGAATATACTTAATGGCAACAGTGTTAGTCTGGTTAGGACTCACACGTAATATATTGCACTAAGGGGACCCGACATTAGTTTGTTGTCCACTAAGGGGACCCGACATTAGTTTGTGGTCCACTAAGGGGACCAAATCTAATCCTACAATTTTAGCCCCTATACTTTATTTCAATACATTCTTTACAATTTACTTATAATTGTGTTATCTATGTATGATGGTTCGGTGACTAGTGTTAGAATAGTGGGGGGACAAAATAATGAATTCGCGATAACAATTGGGTTACATCAAGGGTCAACTTTAGGCACATATCTATTTGCACTGGTAATGGATGAATTAACCAAAGACATTCAAGATGAGGTCCTTGTATGCTTTTTGCGAATGATATTGTGTTGATTGATGAGACCCAAGTGGGGATTAATACCAAATTAGAATCATGGAGAGTAGCTTTGGAATCAAAAGGCATTAAACTTAGTAGATTGAAGACAGAATATCTAGTTTGTAACTTTAGTCATGATCGGGTAGATGATGAGGTGGTGATGCTTGACGATAAAGAGATTCCTCAGAGTGATTGTTTTAGGTACCTAGGTTCAATCATAAGTAAAAAAAGTGATTTACAGGATGAGGTTCCCAAAGAATTAAAATAGGGTGGATGAAGTGGAGAGGTGCGTCGGGGTCTTATGTGTTCGGCGTATTCTATTAAAGCTTAAAGGAAAATTTTATAGGACCGTTGTTCGACCAGCTATGATGTACGGTGTAGAGTGTTGGGCTGTTAAAAAGAATCATATAGATAAACTCAGTGTAGCAGAAATGAGGATGCTAAGATGGATGAGTGGCAAAACTAGGATGGATAGGATAAAAAATGATCATATTAGAGCTGGTCTGGGAGTTGTTCCCATAAATGATAAGCTTCAAGAAAGTCGTTTGAGGTGGCAAGGCCACGTTCAACGGAGACCTATAAATGCCCCTGTATGGAGAAGTGATATAATCCATATTGAAGGAACTAGAAGAGCTAGGAGTAGACCTTAGATAAACTTAGGAGAATGGTGAAAAAGAATATGTATAGCTTAGGCCTTGTATCTAGCATGGCCTCGAACCAAACTGATTGTAGGGCAAGAATCCATGTAGCCGACCCCATTTAGTTGGGACAAGGCTTATTGTTGTATATTTTAGTCCTATTAATTTACCTAAATTTTTAATGTGGGTCCCACGTCGGAATATGATAAAATAATTCAGAAGTGGGACTCAAAGTGGGTCTCGCATGGGCCCACAATATGTGTGGTGAAAAGGCGTTAGTGCTCACCCAACAGAGAGGTGATTCAGCCTCATTATTCCCTCCCCCCCCCCCAAAAAAAAAAACCAAAAGAACTGAGAAAAAGGTGGTATATAGTCAAGCAATCAGTCAAGACCAACTTTTGTTAGTTTTTGCATGGATATCCAAAGCAAGATCAAGTTGTTGGATTCTTTATTTTAAAGAACTAGACTGTTGATAATTGACTAACAACTTCCTAGCAGGAAAACACCATAACTTGTAAGTAATACCTCATATACTAATTAATTCTTCTCACATTTACTACTGCCATGTTCTGTTCTGCGTCCTTTTTTTCCTTCTTTTCTTTTTTTTTTTTTTTTTTTTTTTTTTTTTTTTTTTTTTTATTAATGTTAAAACTAAATTTAAGACAAAACTGCACGGTATCAATTACAGGTTCAGCCTATACATGTCAAAACTTCAGACGAAATTGAGCATACTTCAATACCAATACAAGTTTTTTGGGGAACTTAAAGTGATGGGTCGGTAGGTTACTCAAAGCTTCAATTCATACAACATTTAATGAACACTTTCTATTAAGATTTCAATTAGCAAGATTGAATGCCATGTGGCATGTCATGTCAATTTTCACTATAAAAATATCAGAGAATATGTAGATGTTGTGTATTTTGGCCAAGAGATGCAAAATTCAAAATTATGGATTAAAAAGTGGCAAGTGTAAGCAACTAAGGCATGAAGTATTTACTCATATGCATGTTCAATCTCTTGCTTCCCTGTTGACATTGGCTGGTAATCTTTAAACCACTCGCATACATTTAGTGGTACCTGTGTAGCAGAAAAAATCAGCATCCTACGTAAATTTTGAATTCTCCTCCCAAGATCTCAATATATCTAAGAATTCTCACCTTCAAAACCTTCTTCTCAAATATATCAAACTTGTTGAGGAATAGCATGAAGGATGTTTTCTGCCCAAGAGAAATGGGTTAAAGTCAAAAGAATGTGATTAGTCAAAATAGAATGTTCTCAATATGCACGCAAATAAAGGTGACCTCAAAACATGGTTGCTTCAGGACCCAATCAAAGAGTTCCTTGGTATCCATCATTCTGTTCCTGCTTTCATCCTCAAAGAGTGTCTGATCGTACCTGTATTACAATCATTACATTGGCTTTTGTCAACTTTGGCATTACTCATTAGGATTGGGAAGGCCACAAAAATCTTTTACTCCATGATTGGGCAGGTGGGGGATCAACTGATTTTCACAAGAAAATTCCTGTCCCTTAATTTATGAATGATCATTGAATCATATGTATAATCTATTGAGCAAACTTACCAACTTCATCTGATTGGTACTTTTCAGACTCCTTCCATCCACAAGATGGTCACTGCACCGATTTTATCAATACAATTATATCCGGTAAATAGCCAACTCTAACCTGGTACTATACTCTCTTCTCAGCAAAAAGTCTTGCATTTAAAAGGCTACTAAACCAACAGCTGCTAACATCATTTCTGGGACAAGAGATGAGTTTGAGAATAACAACAGAGAAGAGAGAAGCAGTGGTGGAGAAGGAGGGAATGGAAAGTAGCTCATGATGTAACGCTCGGACTGTAATTATATTGTAAGTTACCAGATATAGAAGATCCGTGAATATCTTCAGATCTGGTTGCAAAGAAGACAAATAAAATCCAGATTGAGGAATATCTTCAAATCTGGATACAAAGGAAACAAATAAAATCCAATATTTCAATCCTAAACTAGTCTTGCTTGACATCAAACCAACAAGACAAAAAGGAAAGTAACTATGAAAAGAAAGAAAATAATAAAGCAAACAACGAGCATGTGCATGACCTATGTGCACCTCACAGTACACAAGGGTGATGCCCATTACAATACTTATTTGTGAGTACTCCCCTAAAGCTGGGGTATACATATCAAAGGCTCTAGCTTGGAATAACAAGAATATATATTAAAGAACTTCCTCAATCTTGAGCACTAGTAGCACTAGCAAATACCAATACACACTGAGAGATAATTAACAGCAACTTCAATAAATAATCTTGATGTAAACCCCAAATCTAGGGTTAGGGGTATTTTAGTAATTTCCCTAGATCTGTGGGTTGCCCAAGAAATGCAACAAATATGAAGGCTGAATCAGGAGGTTTTAGGGTCTTCTAAGGTTCTAAAATCCTGCTGTAATAGATGTTTCAGATATGAAATTTATAAACTTGGATTTTCTCGAAGTTTTCCAAATTCTGCAGAATTTTCCAAGGAAGAAAATGAAATGCAGGATTTTTCTAGGTCAAGGAAACTGGGCTGATTGGGGAAATAACCTCAGGAACACAACCTAAGGCCAAGTGCGATCCTAGAGGAAAGGAAAAAATGTCTAAAGGGCTGGGGAAGACGGACTAACAGGGGGTGGGGGCTGCTGCTATCACAAGGAAGAAGGGGAAAGGGGAGACGCCTACGGTTGCAAGGGGGAGGGGTGGTAATGTAGTACTGTATTTGAAAGATCAAAACAGTAGCCAAATAGGACCCACGGCAGGAACACAACCAAGGCCAAGGCGACCAGAGGAAAGGAAAAAGCAAAGGGCGGGAAAGACGGACAACAGGGGGGGGCGCGCACACAAGGAAGAAGGGGAAAGGGGAGAGCCACGGGCAAGGGGGGAGTTGCAAATTGGTGGGCTTAAGGTAGTAAAACAGAAGTGGAAGGCTGAAAACGAGAGTGGTAGAACAAGGATATTGGTTTAAGAACAAGGTAACTGGGTTTCAAAAAGGTAGCATAAAGAGAATGGGTGGAAAATAAGGAATTAAGAGAACAATAAAGCACAAAGAACCTGTGCAAAGGTGGGACGAACAAGCCTACCTGGTAAAAAAGGGTTCTCCAAAGAGGAGGAATGTAGAGAATTTGATTTCAATTATGAGTTGTCACGCATAGTTAAAGAGAAAAACACTAATGGTAACATCAAAAAAAAAAAAAAGGGTGGGGAACACTTTGGACACTAGAGCCTTTGACTTTTGAAAGCAAATGGGAGGGGTTTGCGCCATGCATGGGTCAACTACAATACCTTGGTCAATGATCTTGCCGAGGGCGACCATTGGGTTTTCTCTCCGCTTGCTGGGTGGGCTTTGCTAGCTGAAGGGGAAGGGGGAGGTGATTGTGATGCCCTTGGGGTGAATTTAGGTTTGGGGGGGGGGGGGGAGGAAGGGTGGGGAGGGGCTTTGGACATGAGGGAAAGCATGGGAGGGGTGGGGGAGCTACTATACAAGGTCAATGCGCCACCCTGATTTCATGCGCTAGCTAAAGCGTTAGCCCTTATTTGGTTTAGTAAAGGGGGGTCGCCCTAAACAAGGTTGGCCTGATTTCATCTCCCGCGCGCCCTATGATTGAAGGCTTGAATTCTTGAAAAATGCTTGTAAGCTGCTAGATTGATGAAGAAGAATCTGAGACTTGAATGCTTTACTCAAACCAGGGCTGACCCAACTAGGAGACCTTGATCCTCAACACAATCAACTTTATTAATTACCAAAAACTGAAAACTACAATGAACTAATAGGCTATTTGTAGCCTTCAAAAAACTAACTTGGGTGGGATTCCCTAATGCATAAAGATTCCACCCCTTAACCAAAAACCCTAGGATTGGAATCTTACTAATTAGAAGACTTGGACTCTAGGTGGTGTTCCTATATAGATTAAGATCCACCTCATTACATGGATTCTTTGATTTGGACTCTAGTAACACATGCTAGAATTAAACTTTTGAGTTAAATTAAATAAGAAAATGCTAATTTCAGATAAATAACCTAGGACTCAACCAACAACTTCGAATTAAAATAGAACTCCCTAAACCAATCCAAACTCAACTCAACTTTTCAATTTAAACTAAAATAAAATTCTGAAATATTCTGGAAATATAATTCCAGAATTTAAAAATGGGGCAAAATGCCCAAAAATATCCCCATTTACGCTTCGGCCAGCTTAGTGTGGCCTCTTGGAGCCATCCTGGGGGCCCCACTTGAAGTTTTAGCCGGGGGGACATGTGTTCACATCAAATCTCCATCTTCAATGAACCATGAAACAACGAGAGAACGATCAGCAGTAGCAAACATGAACCACATCCAAAAGTATAGCAGCAATAGCAATATCAAAAGCAGTATCGATATAATGCCAATAGTAGTTAAGTAGCAATTGTCTCAAAGGTGCAACAACAATGTCCACACAAGTAGATAAAAAGTGAGATCTAATGTAGCAAATAAACTCTTCAAGAAAAGGAAAGTAGTAGGTAAGAGGCAAAATGGGACTACAAACTAAATAGAAATAGATAGGTGAAAGGCAGTATGGGTTACTGCAGACAAAGTAAGTAGGTGAAAGACAGCATGGGTTAACTGCAGACTAGGTAGGTAAAATGTAATATGAGTTATTACGGGCTAAGTAGGTAGGTAGAAGGTAATATTGATTACTACAGGCCAAGTAGGTAGGTAAAAGGTAGAATACCATCTTAAGATGAAAGTCTTGAGCAAATTTAATAAGTCTCCAATCTCCCCCTTACATGTAGCTATACACATGGACAGAATAATCTAATCACCAAAAATAGCATTGCAATCAGATTATACTAATTTCCAATGCACCTCTTCATGGTAAAAGTAAAAACCAAGCAACTAGATCCAAGTGATAACTTCCAATCTCCCCTCATGGTAGCTAATATTGTGCACACACGTGCCTAGCTTAAAAATTGGAACACGCAAATTGATATGATTGGTATTGAGTGATTAAATATGTCAAAAAAATCAGTGAAAACCATGAACTCGAACATCAAGAATGACATTTAAAATGGCAAGGGACAATACTGGAATATAATATGGTGATGGGTCTAAATTTTAATAAAATATCAGAATCAAGGCAAGCTTGGAAGTGATGTAAAGTGCAGGGACATCCCACGAGAGGCCCAAAGACCAAAAGAAGATTAGGGTTGCTGCCCAGCACCCTACGGCCCAGCCAGCAGCATGGAGTATTTTTTTTTATCAACAGGGGCATTTGGTCATTTTGGACACCCTAGTCCAGTCCAAGTTGGTCTTTTAGATGCAGAATATTGTTAGGAGTCTAGTCCTATTTTTGTTTTGTTATTTAAGTCAGTCCTTGTTAACCAAGAGTCCTACTCTTGTTAGGACTTAGGAGTTCTATTTAAGGTAGGAATTTTTTTAGTTGTCCAAATTTCACATGGAGTCTAGTACTTGTGTAATTTCAATCATTCTAGGTGGAGATAAGGAGTCCAAATCATCTTAGAAGTCCTTTTTCTTTTTTTTTTTTCTTTTTTTTCCCCAAATATTGGAAGATTTTACAAATTGTCTACCATCAGTAGAAAACAAATACTGTTAAGTGATCACGTCAGCCTTATCTCCCTTGTATGGTGTGATATTCCAAATTTCCAAAGAACGAGAACTAACACTGAAGGATGATGCGACCATCTAGACTGATTCAGGAGGGGAATGATTGGAAGATCAAGCTTTGTCAAAATCACCAAGCTGCTAAAACTGTCAGGAATAATACCCATTAGCTGTTCTGAAAAAAGATAGATTATAAACACTTTACCTTGCTAAACTCAACTGGTATCTCTCTTGTCATATAGTTCTCGAGAAGTCGAATTCTTCAGTCAGAAGAAGACTGCCTACTTCCTTTGGAATAGTCCCATTCAAACCATTCCCTTAGAGGAATAAGTTCTCCAGGAATTTGAGGTTTACAATCCCAAACAGAATGCTACCGACAGGGTAATTCTCATCTAGAGTAGCAGTCCTGAGGTTTGCACAATTCCCAAGCTACATTGGAATAACCCAAAATTAGCTAATTCTCCCAAGGGTCAGATCACTCTCCCAAACTCTTTAGGCATTTCACCTCCTGAGTTCTGTGGGAGAAAGTAATCTCAATCTCTAAAACCGACTAATTTCTGCTAGTATGCTTTGAGAATTGTATCCAACATGCTCAAAAATTACCAAACTATTGAGGTTCCCAAGTAAACAAGGCAGTGGGGCAGAGACATTGTAAGTGAATGCTATAAGTTCTTCCAAGAAAGAAAGCAACCTAAGCACATCCAGGAAAGGTCCAATAATGTATTGTCACATTATTCAAATTTATTAAACTACTCAATTCAACAGGAACTAAGCCTTCAAATCGATTTTTTCAGAGAGAAACCCCTCAAAAGCGAACACTTTCTATTCTCCTGTGGTAAATCACTTAAATCTTGCCATCATCTTTTATTGATTCAACGGATTGGATGATGATTAAATCATCCAGGCTGTTCTTGAGCATAAGCCTGTGAACTTGTGTACTGCACCTGGGAATTTCACACAGCTCAAACCAGCCAAATCTCAGGTTAGCTTGAGATTGTGCACTCCACCTGGGATTTTCAGCAGTTGCTGATCCATGGCATCTAATATCAGCAAGGGCGATACAGGTGGTGAAGGCAGCAATTAGGGTAACTCTGAGGTGCAGAGAGATGGGGTGAGAGGAGTTGCAGGCAGAAGAAGAAGGAAAAAGAAAAAGAAAGTAGGGTATAAGGCTAAAGATGAGGGTATCATTGTCTTTTCCATTGCATTTGTAACACCAACTACAAATATGGACAAACGTGATAGAAACCTTTGGTTATAAGTGTAGTTTACCCTCAAATGCTTTAAGACGCTGCAGGATTAAAATTTTGTTGTTCAAAGGAAACATAAGCTTACTCGCTTATAGCAGCACAGAAAATCACAGCCGTGACTCCTTCAAATAGGTGGATCCATTTTCTTCTCTCATTTCTTTGGCCTCCAACATCAAAGAGCCTATAAACTTCACCACTTTTCTTATTTTCTCCAACAGGACTGCACAGATTGGATAACTTTTAGTGAGTTAGTAATAATCCTGCCAAGAAAGAAAATATAATGTAGTAACATATTGCTCTCATATTTGACTGGAATATGCACTAACACCCTAATAACAATTTGCCCATATTAGCATGTACCCCGAGATGTTAAAAACATACAATTATACGTCTTAAGCAAATATACTTATATATCACACCATTAAGTTGCCGAGGTTGATAAGCACTTTTATGCGTGAAATCTTATGGCATAAAGCATGCATTTTACACACTTAGAATAGAGCTAATTTGGGGTTTTAGTCGCCAATTGCACGTTTCGTTGGAAACATACACTTTTCCCACCCCTTTTTGTCCATTCCATCAAACAGATGCTCTTAAATGACTGACAACGCAAGGATTAAAGCGAACACTAAGTAACCTTGCCCGTATACATGTGATAACACCAGAGCTTAGTGAAACCAGCAAACAAGAGAAGAAGATTGAAGTAAAGAGCAAGAACAGCTAGACTGTGATAGGAAGGAGATAACCCTCACTTGCAATCAGCAAACCAATTCATAATATAAAGGTATAGTGATAACTTGCTATCACAACCAGTAAACCAATTTATAATATAACCAACCAACCCTCAGGGTAAAGTGTTAATCCTTTGTCAATTACTGACCCTCGGCAGAGATTTTACAAAAACAGTGAAAGACTTGTTAGGATGCAACTAAATGACCAACTAAGCCCAGTCAAAAAGGAAAAAAAATAAAAAATAAATAAGAAGACTAACACTGTGTTTGGTTTACATGATTCTTTAGAATACAATTTTTCAGATTTACGGTTCTCCAATAAAAATCGTTTGGTTTCCAAAATCTTATTTTTTAAGAAATCAGTTTACTCCTTTTTTTAACAAAAAAATGATTTTCTGGATATCAACTCAGAATCATATTCTTGAACATAATGAAACTAGAGAAGTAAATTACAGATATTAAACCTGGAACAATAAACTAATAAACCAATATTGGAAAATGAATTTAAATTTAAATATAGGAAAGAGTGCAATTAAAAATCAAATTTAAAAAACAATTAGAAAATTTAATTTACAAAAGACCAAAAAAATAAATTAAAAATACTCAGAGTGGGGAATTAGATTAAAACTAATGAAATTTTGGAATCAAAAGTTCTGAAGAAACATTTGACAATAGTAAGGTAACCAAACAGTTTCAAGATAGAATCACATTACAGAATTTCGATAACTGAACAGTTTTGAAATGATTCTCGAGACTGTCATTCCGACAGTCATGTTCTTAAAAAACTGCATTCTTCAAAATTACAAAAAACCAAATGCAATGTAAACTACAAACTTATCCTATCCCATGGATGTATATAAAAAGCCCACCATACACACTAAACATGCACTAAACTTGGGCAAGCATCTCGGCATTTGGGTCTGTGTTTGAGCAGCTACAACTTCAGCCCATTGTCAAGTACCAGAAGGATAAGGGATTTCAGGAAGTCTACCATTGAAATTTCCAAGCAAGACAAAGAGAATGCACCATCAGTACTGATAGTTGATTAATTGATGCCTACCAGAAGTTAATAATATTAACAGAGACATGCATGGTGCAGCCCTCCAGAATCCAGTTAAACCAAAATATTAAAAACTAAGAGGCAAAAGGATGGTTATACAAGTTTAAGTAGCAGGAAATGTTAATGAAGGTAACTCACCTAAACTGAATTTCTACAACACCAGTTGTCCGAACTCTGGCATTCAGAACATCCTCCTGAGAAACCCAAAAACCTTCCTCAGAGAATTGAAGAACTGAAATAACTAAATACTAAAAAGATCTGAGAAAAGCTATCAAGGAGAAAGACTTAGAAGCTGCCAGTAAAGTATTGCCCCAAGGGCAGAAGATACATAAAATAAGTTCACTATTCAGTCCATAAACCTTTTCCATATCTGGAAATTTAGAACATCTGATGCCCTCCTATCACAGATTTCATCAATTCAGTAGTTCACTTCTTACCCTTCTTTTGCCTTTTCTTAATCCAATATTTTTTCTAGGAAGGGTAGTACATCTGGAAAGTTTGAATTCAGGAAGAAAAAAAAATGATGGAGCAATAATAGCTATGGAATCATCGAAAACAGGATAAAATAGCTTGCCACTAGATCTGCAGGTAGACAATCTTCCGACTTAGAGGTCAACTGACAATAATTATCCTGTTCTAAATTGTTGATTATTCACAAATGGAGATCCTTCCACCATCATAGAGGAGCCTAGAGAAAGCTTATTCAGTATGCACCATTTCACCAGAGTAAATGCTTCAAGTACCACAATAAAAAGCCCAAAGGATAAGAAGGAACATGGCACACAAAATACAGGGTTAAAAGAAAGAGGTTGTCCAGATCAATCTGCATAATCCAAGTCAACAATGAAATCAGAGAACAATGTCAGTATAAGATAGACAAGGATCACCTAAATGAGAATTCAACTGCTTATTCTGGTCACCCAGGACACAGTTGGTCATATGCTTAGTGATTACGTTATACTACATCATTTACTCACAATGTGGGGTAAATTTCCAGTTAACTGGGCACTCCCACTAGAAATGCAAATTCTCACATAAGTAAATCGTTGAATTCAATGTACATCATCCCCATTTAACAGCTCTTACAATTTTATTAAGTTGAGAAACAGAAGGAAATTGACAATAGAATAATCAAATCTACAGTGTGAGACCTTTGTTGGGACATAATTCACATCAGATAATCTTGACAAATTCTCCATGAAATAGTGAGCACAGTCTGGAACTTGAAGTTCATTTCCACGAGCATAAGTTTCCTACGTGCACGTGGTAAAGTTAGTCACTGAGAATGCTCAGTTGCATATGGTAAGAAGACAAGATCAGCAATCTTAAAGAAAAAATAGAAGAAAGAACTGAAGTACTAAGTTAAAGACTACGTTGGAAATATTAGTAAAACAAGCAGAAGATACCTGAATTGCAGAATCTTTCCACAAAGTTTCTATCTCCTGCGCAAGCTCTGTGGTCAAGCGCGGATAGTCTAACCTGCCTCCTATTTCTGATAGCTTCTCTCCAATATCCTGATATCAGAAATAGACAAATGTATCACTTAACAAAGAGGAAAAGACGGAACATGGCATCCATTGAACAATCATAAAAACTAAAGAAAATGATTGCTTTTTCTTAAAAGAATATTCCAAATTTCATTCAATATTCCAGAAAATAAAGTTGTATAAAAAATGTGAGAGACAGGAAAGACAGCTAGACCTTATTTTCAACTGATAAAATGTATTTTGATGAATCATCTTCATTTTGTGCAAATTCCTTCGAGCCGTCATGCAGAATCTGTTTGGAAATTTAGAATATTCCCAATCAGCAACAAAAATAATGGGTTCATAAATAATCTAACCACAAAACATCCTATGCCTCCAATTAGCAATTGACACTTAATATCAATAGTTTCATATTTTACAAAAGGGAAACAAACCAACACACCCTTTCTAGTATTGCATTCGTACTTTAATTGTCTGATACACATTGGCATGGATGACTGGTACATAGCTCTTTAGCTCAGCCTCATCAAAGCCAGTCTGAAATAAAAGCTTTATCTGCAGGATAAGAAAACCAAGAAGAATTAGAAGGCAGCAACCTAGAATGTTTATTTTTCTCCTTTTCACCAATAAAGGAGCTGTAAAATTTAGAATGCAGTAATTGGAAATAAATATATAGAGAGGATTCTTTGAGCAAGCCGTGGGAGTACACCAATGAGGTTTGACAAAATGGTTGTACACTGGACCATTGGGGGGCAGCAAAATATTCCATGTAAGGAGCAAAGGAGAGTGACAGACACAGAAATGCTAGCTAACCCCACCCAACAGCTCAGAAAACCTTTCGCATAAAATTTAGTTTCATAGGGATATGAAGCAATATAAATTTATCTGACCTGCTTAAAAATTGTAGACTTTCCCGATTCTCCAGCCCCTTAACACCAAGAAGACAATTTATAATGAGATAATAAATGGAAAAAATCAGCCAAACAAATTCCATAGAAAAAACAAAAACAAAAGTAAAACAATAAACACTTATGCAACTTATCCTAACTATCAAGGCTCAAAATAGCATCAAGGTCCAGGAAACAGTCCCCACCTTGCATGGTTCAAGGTCTCATGAGATCTCGCCGAGGGCCAGATCTCTTTTTGAGACATAGAGACGGGATCTCATGTGAATCAAGACAATCCCAAAAAATACAAGATCTTGGTCGAGATCTTGAACCGTCTCGACCTATCTCAACGCTCTTTCTGCCTTTGCTGGTTCTGGCGTTTTGGCCAAAAAATTTGCCAGAAAGTAAGTCACTTCTCTACCTAGGCTGCATCAACAAGCTATTTGTATCACTTACAACAAAGATTTACTGATTTTGAAGGCAATCTTGAAGCAAAATGAGTGTTCTTCCCAAACTTCCTTATGTTTAAAACTATGTTCTACACCAATGGAGGTAGTGCTGGTGGACCAGAGTCAAAGAAGCAGTTCACTCAATGATTTTACAATTGTACCCTCGTGGTATAACTTATAAGTACACCAATTTGTAATATGAAATTGTGAACAACTGAACATGTTTAATGTATTATTTGACTTCAAACTCTATGTTTTCATTTATTTCAAGTAATGGTTGTGTATTTCATGTTTTATAAGTATACATATTCATTCCTTCAGCCACATCAGTTTCAAAGTCAAGGTGAAGTTGGAACTCATATATGCACTTGTTCTCTCACAAATCTAAGGTCACCACTGTTTTTAAGTCCAAAATAGGCTAAATACCAAATTTCAACCCAACCTGAGCCCTATTGCCCACTAAGTGGGCCCTCGAGTTGGGTGAGTTGATCAAGGATTTTTACTAAATCTTGGTCAAGATCTCGCCAGATCTCCACTTTTTGAGGGATTGAGATCCCTATCAAAATCGAGATCTCAAACCATGCTTGCACCTATAGGATATAGTCCTGTATATTTATTGGTTTAGGTTTGGGATTCCTACATAGGGGAATTTGGAGCCCCATCTTGTTTACCTTATGTTAGAGATATGACGTAACATAACATGGTGAGTCCCTCTATTCTGGTTTCCTTATTGCTCTAGGTATTTCAGTATCAATGCCTGAAAGATCAATGCCCTAGTCTAAGTAAGTTCCCTATTAACTAGGTAGGAGTTATATTCCTTTGAAATTCTAGTTAAAGTTAATAGATGTATTGGCTAAATGATAAAACACACATTCTATCTCCCAACACTTTTCTCCTATTGTTTTCTCTTCTTCTCCCTTAATCTCTCTTTCTTCTTCTAATTATCAATACTAATAACAGATAACTAAGTATCGTATCAGTTGTATTGTGTTATCCTGACCCACATCCCCTACCCCTCCTTTACCTTCGACCTTAACCCTACCCCTAGCCAACCCCCCCCCCAAGGAAACCTTAAAAACAAGCAAACCCTATTTTGCTTAAATCTTAAACCTGAAGTTCAGCTCTGAATTTTAAGTTACAATAAAGGTTCATGTTGAGAAATGCCATGTCAACATTTGTCACATCGGCCTCCAATCAGTTTTGATGATGACAAACACTCTACTAATGATTCCATTTAGATGTATCTTGTCCAGCTCATCACAATAGTGAATCTCGATGCAAAATGACCGGATCAAAGAATTACCGGAGAATCAAACTCAAGACCAACTCAAACCATCTTAGACAAAGAATAAAAGTCAAGATGAGTATCAAGACCGTTGCACAAGATCAAGTCGAAGATCAAGACTTAGGCTGAATTAGAGCTTAGGACACTCTTGCATACACATATATGTAAATGCATCAATTATATGTAATTCATGTTACTAAAGTGACCTAGGACATGTTAATGAGGTGCATAATGCTTAGGGTTGACCAAAAAGTCCAAAAACCCAAGCCAAGTCCCAGCCCCAAGTTAATTCAGCAAAGTGTGCACCAGACGGTCGACCGTCGACCGTCTAGTTTGGTATTTCAGTTTTTTAGACAACAGAAGGCCAGACGGAATTTCAGACGGAATTCCATCTGGGCTAGTCAAGCCAGACGGACGACCGTCTGGCCCTAACTAAGTCATATCGGCTAGTTTTTAACGGATCTTTTCCAGACGGACGACCGTCTAGGCTAAAAACAGGACAAAAGTTATGTCCGTTTTCTATCCGTTGGTGATTGGGCTTAGGCACTCAAAGGTGCTCTATATAAGCCCAATTCACCTCATTTGAGAGGTTGAACACTGACACTCGATCACCCACTCCCCAAGTGATCCTAAAGCTCTCAAATTGCAAGAAAGCCTTGTGCTTTGCCTTTCACCTTCTCCCCAACCTTGAAGAACATTCCAAGGTATTAAGCAAGCTTGTGGAAACCAACCTCAAGGTGACTAAAGGCGTTGTGCTTTGCCTCTCACCCTCTCCCAACCTTGAAGAAATATATCAAGGTGCTTCTAAGCTTGTGGAAGCCAAGCTTGAGGTGATTAAAGGCATCGGTGGTGCATACATTTCCATTTGAGCATCCAACTCACATTGCATCACACTCACACAAGAGGTAAAGTGTCACACCTCTTGTTAAGGTAACATCCCTTCTTTTGTAAATTGTTTCAATTCTAGTCTAGGTAGATTGGAATTGGTCATTGGGTGCTCTTGCCCGTGAACAAAGATTGATTGGGTGCTCTTGCCCGTGAACAAAGATTGATTGGGTGCTCTTGCCCGTGAACAAAGATTGATTGGGTGCTCTTGCCCGTGAACAAAGATTGTAAAGGGTACTCTTGCCCCGTAACAAAGATTATTGTAAGGGTTTGATCTCTACCCATTGTATTGAAAGAGAATCAATAGTGGAATACTCTCTTGAGGCCAAAAGAGGAGTGGACGTAGACTTGTAAAGTCGAACCACTATAAATTATTGTGTCGTGATTGCTTGTCATTATCGAATTTCATTTAAATTGTTAACTTACTTTGAAATTGCAATTAAATCGAGAATTTGGGATAATCCACTAGGTACAACCTAATCACCCCTCTAGGTTGCACCAACAGTTCAGATCAGGACTTCATTAAACCCCAGATCCTAAGCCATTGTCGAACCTATATGCCCTATTCTTAAACCCCAAAACCCTTCAAATCAGCCCTACACCTAAAAGCGCAGGGTTATAAAACCCTAAATTTACTTTTCGTTCACTTGCATTGATCCTGAAGACTAACCCAAGAATTGGGATTCACATCATTGTAATGTTAGTACAGGTTGTTTAGCGTCTCAGGACTAGTCAACAGGTTTATAGGTATTGTGTTTTATTGGATTCATTCTTATTTTCTTTTTATAGTAATAGCTGTCACGAACTTAGCAACTTAGTAGGAATCCCCACACAGGTTTTGTTTTGACATTTTACATATTAGACTATTCCTCAATAGGGATATCTATCTTATCCTACTTAGCTTTTTACCTCCTCCTACTTCTACATTGTTTTCCTCTTCTTCTCTCATTCTCTTCCTCTCTACCTTGCTTTGGTAGATACTGGTGCAGATGTCTCTGCAGCTGCACAACTAGACGCTATCTTAAGATCTGGCAGTTGGTTGTACACAGAAAGGAAGGCTATTGAATAGTAGATGCCCTACCAGCAATTCAAGTTTTTAACTCCTTGCAAGTCCAGATCTTGCAACCTTCTAAGGAAACAAGGTAATGGAAGATGACAGAATTCCCTTTCCAAAAGACAACAGTTTGACAAAGAATCTATATGTTAATAAGGTAAAAGGAACCTGGAAGTCTCATAGAAAGAGAATTCTATGGGCCATTCCCACATCAAACTTTCAGCTCCCTTGCACCTTGTACCTTAAACATAGTTGTTGGGGTGCGAAGGTTAGTATTATATTACGGGTATGTCTGCCATATTTCATGTAATTTTTCAATATCGGTGCCACGGATTAAACGTATGTTTCCTTATCTGGGCATAGGCACCTTGAAAGAGAAAAATATGGTGACTGGTCACCTTGGGCATCAAGGCATGCCCTAGATACACCCAAGGCAATTATGGTTCTAATTCATACAGAAGTCAGTAACTAATACATCCATAGCAGCTACATGAAATCTCACATACAGATAATATGATTCAAATCAAATGCAACATAATTTAGACCAGAAAATAGTTGCCGACAAATAGTTGCAATAAGTATAAGGTAGTTAAAGACCAGTTAACCAGAAAATAGAGTAATCACATGTTAGGCTTAAAGTAAGCCTACAAGACCAAGGCACCTGGATGCCAAGACAACTCTGAATGAACACCATTTCATTACAACAACTAAATTCATGGTTAATATAGGAAAAATTAGCTTCAATCATTGAGTTGTCTTAGCTCTTTGGTCTTGGTTTTTAAAGCCTAGGTCCTTTTTCTTTGATTTGCTTTTCGCTTAGGGCCTTGTTGGCTTTGGAGGGCTCTGCCCCTTCTTTTTGTGCTCTACCCCCTCCCTTCTCTACTTTTGGTTAATGAAGTTTTTATTCATCCAAAAATAAATTTGGCAGACAATAAACAGCCAATGTACAAATTATTGATACCAAGCAGTAGAAGTTTCTGTACGTGCTTTTCAGCCTTTGTTTCTTGAGCAATACGCCTCTCAATTTCTGCAGCCTGAATAATGTTCAAAATGGCATGTTCAGAGTCATAGTCAACCTCAGCAAGAGGGGTTTCCATATTTTCTCCACTGCAAATTAAATATATAATAATCATTAATCTTATTGTGAAAGAACTTCCACCTGAGCATTTTCTTCAGCATCAGCTTCAGTAAGATGTGAGTGTTTGCTGCAGAGTAAGCCCATACTTTCTATCACCACAGAGAGCATAGGCAGTGCTAGTGGTTAGGCACCACTTGTACCGCAGATCTTCAGACACTAGATAAGTGTCCTTCAGAAAGTAGCCAAAGATTGTACCCACTGTTGCCTGTTGACAGCTCTCCCACAAATTATCATGATGCACAAGACATCAGTAATAGCTCAAAAAAGGAAAAAAGGTTACAAAAGTAGCATTAAGACAACCTCAAAGTTACAAACAAGAGAAACTATGCCCATGGGTAAGGGGATTTCATTAAAGAGGCCAAGATTGTTCTTTTGAAGAAGAAAAAGCAACTAATACCATTTCATCAGATTCCATCAATATAGTCTGGTTTCTATAAGCCAAAATTTCTGTGTCTCATCTCTCCACATATGGAAGATACAACTCTGTTATTCTGTTGCAGACATTGGTGCCAAAACATGGGCTACATCATCACAAATGAGGTTATGTACAAGCCCTGACAGTGCAGGAATCCAGAACCCACATCAATTATTGCAGAATCTAAATACAAAAATGAGGTTACATACAAGCCTTGACAAATGCAGGAATCCAAGAACCCACACCAATTATTGCAGAATCTATTAACACATCTGTACTATTCAAGTTTGTATACATGGTTTAGTTAGTCTCATTTACATTGTCTTGTATATATCAGGATAGTTTGAATTGGCCATGTGTTAAGTTTCACCCCAACATTCTGTAATTCACCCTCCCATGTAATTGCATAACCTCCCAGATATCTGTTGAGCTCCAACCCCGCCCTTGCCCCTCCAAAACATCACCCATTAACCCTTTTGGCAGTCTCAAATTTGTCAATGCATTGTTTTGCCACTTTACAAACTTTGATTGTACTGAAACTCAACAGCGGGCCTCAGCTCAGTGTCCAAATTTCAACCCCACCTGCCATGTGGCAAATGGTGAAGCATCCATCCAAGCTTACGAAAGGTGGTCACTAGCCCAACCTTTGCCCCCTCTTTCTTCCATTTATTGGGTCTTAGACTCGTTATTCTCTTTGATTCAGACAAACATGCAGAAATTTAAGCAACCCTCCCCCAACCCCCAACTCTTTCTTAGCACGAAGCAAGTCCCCGCTCATAGTTCGCAAATGAATTATATTAATTTCCATCAGGATAACACGAATTCTTGGTGCATTCTAAAAAATTTCCTTAGTGCATGTAAATCCATTTGGAAAACCCTTCCAAAATCTAAACAAAAAAAATTATAGAGATACGGTAAAAATGAAAAGATGAAGCTTCAAAATTCTAAATTGTTTAAGATTAAAGAACCATCAAATTAGCAGAGCATGATCTGTAGACTACTAATACTCGAAAAAAAATTCACCAGTAAGGTCAGATTGTCCCAGAAGTCCCATCGCAATAAAGTGTTTTCAAGTGCAAAGGGTTCATGAAATAATACTAGACAAAACGGAACTACGAGAAAATCGATTTACCACACACATGATCAGCCTAATAAATAAAAATATTATACTTGAAATGATTATCTAGTAATAACAGGTCTCCAAATAGGAGAAAGCAAGAAAAAATAAGCAAAAACGCAAGCCGAAGATCCAGATTTGTAACCTGTAAATTGAACGATATCGCTTATCTCATTCACCAAAACCAGCATACTGAGCTCGAACTCAAACAATATCCTTTAAACTTCTCGACAGTAGATCAGAAAGAGGTACATGCTTCTCTTCCCTTCTCTGTTAAATCTGCAGAGGAAGGGAAGCGCCGAAAGTTGAACGCTTTGTCCTTGGTCAAAGTAATAAAATATCAGCTGTGGACTTTACTTCTCCACTCCCTCTTCCGAATTTGTTGTTGCTCCATTTTGCCTGAAAACAAAAAACTCACGAAACCAGAAAAACGCACCCAAGAGATCTTGTAAAGGAATTTTTACGTGTGCTTTAGGGTCATTTTCGCTCCTATAACTTTTTCAGCAATATTCCCATCCATCGGACGGTGTGTGTTGACGAGTATTTTTCAGGGTGAAGCTCTACCGTTGAGTTTAAGTACTTTATTTCGTTTATTTATTCAAACGGTCAAAAGATGTTTTTGACCAATTACAAAAATGGAAGTTCTCTCAAGTCTCTTTTTCTCTCTCCTCCCTCCTACGAGGCAGTTATGCCATTTTCCATAGAAATAGACGATACGTTTGTTAATTGGGGTCTATTAATAAATTAATTATATAAAAACAAAAGTGTCTTTTTCATCACATGGGCATTTGGTCTAGTGGTATGATTCTCGCTTTGGGTGCGAGAGGTCCCGAGTTCGATTCTCGGAATGCCCCAACTGATGCTATTTCACTCTACTTGAATGAAGTATTTTGTCTTTCTTCCCTTTTTTATTTTCTTAGGAATAAAATAAGCAATCTGTTTTACTTTATCTTTCTTTTTCTTTTTATCTTAGGAATTCTAGGATTATTAAGAACTTTTAATATGAATCTCCGGACTTACCCAAAAAAACAGATTTATATTGCAACTCTTATTTTGCTTGGGTGTGTGTAGCACTCTGGAGTATACAGTCAATTTCGAAATCTCGACCGAGTTTTTTATATCTACAGCTCATTTTCAAAAGGTGGGTTTTCAACCTCCACTGTGCACTGCAGGTGTTGCGCATTAATTACGCAACACCAAGCACAACCCTGCAACACACACCCCATTCTCTCCTACACTCTGAAAACTTTATAGAAAACCCCCAACAATTGCTTTACCCTTACTAACCCAACCCTTCTTTATTCATGCGACCTAAATCCCCTCCACCTACATCATCGGCATCCAACCACCGACCCCCACGGCATCCGCATCCAATAACTTACTCCCTATCAAAAGTCATACTCAACCTCCACACACAAATGCAGACACCGTATATACGGCACTTCACACGCAAACCCATTTCACCACCACCCTACCCTCAAGGTAATTGATAAAATGCTTTTGAGAGTACCTAGCAACCCCCCTCCGGGGGACCAATATCATATCCCTTTCACAAGGCGAAAGGAGACCCCGCGCGGGGCCGCCGACGGAAAAAGGAGAACGGAGGAGAAAAGCGGAGGAAACCGGAAGAGAAAGAAAATTCAAAGAGAAAGGACGGAACGAGGAAGAAAAAGAAAAAGAAAAAGGACAACACAAACGGAATTACGGACGGAAACGGACGAAAGTGGAGGTGCGGGCCAAATGCCGGTGGCGGAGCGGTGGGTGGAGGGTCCGACGATCCGGTCCGGCCCTTACAAGGAAATGGACTTGTAAATGTGTGACGTGTGTCCAAACATCACATCAAATGGATGAAATTCATTTATAAGTCACATCAAATAGTAACTCTTTGATGTGACTTATAAATGAATTTTCACCATTTGATGTGATGTTGAGACACATGTCACACATCTACAAGGAAATTAATGGTCTACCTGATAAATTTTCGAAGCGTCTCACACATGCACAAACCCTTGTAAATTCCCCTTTTTTTCCTTTTTTGGGGGTAACTTTGGGCACAACTTTTCTTGAATTTATGTATATACTAAACTGATTCACCGGTTCTCAATCACTAAGATCAGACTGTAACCCATTGACTTCTCACTAGACTCAGATCCGACCCATTTATAGTTCTTTTATAGGAATCTCATGATTACTTGCATTTTAAGCTGTTAAAGCCTTCCAAACCTACTTATTCTTACTCAGATCTTATTATTATCGACCATCCAATTATTATCATCCATATCATGATCCTCAATCCAAAGTTGTTGGATGAATAATTGAAATGTTTGTTACATAAGCCCATATTTTACATGTACAATTGTCATATATATTGAACACGTGTTAAATATGCACATATGAGTGTCTTGTTTGATCCTCCACTCCGGTGGAGCAACATGTTGGTCAAGGGAGAGCCGCCAGGGCGACTTAGGTTCTATAAGGCCTTTTGGTCCTCCGCAGCCGGCCGTAAGGGGCGCGCGCGGAAGTTGGAAATAAGGAATTACGGGCTCGCGTCCGTCAGTTTTAGTTGTCGTTCGAATTTTAGTCAAAATTGAATCTTGACCGTTGAATTTCAATGGTCGAGATCAAAATTTCGATCAAAAATCTGATCTGATGACCCATGATGTTTGGCTTGACGGTAAATGTGCAGGACCCCAGCAAAGTCCGAAAATAAGACCAATCAATAGTGAACACTAAAAAAATAGAAATCCTCTCCCTGCCCTATAAAGGTAGTTCAAATGGTGATTGATAATCGGTCAACTTTGAGGAATGTGGGTAATGCAACTCTTCACTCTCTCTCAAGGGGCAAATCTTCTAGTATGGACAATCATTTCTCTACTTGACATTCTTTGTGCACTATCCCCTCTATTTTGGTTGGCTCCTCCCCCTAGACCACATTTCTTCTTGAGCAAGCAATATCATAGGCTGGCATGCACTTCTAATGGATCTTTTCTTGAGACAAGTTCAAGGCCCGCCATGAATACATGGCTAAAGCTCAGTCTGAGATACCTCCATAGAACTTGGCCTAGGGCATCTCCATGGCGCGTTTGATGGACATACAAAATCTCTTAAGGAAATCTCTGAAGATTGACAGAGAACCAACTATAATAAGAATGACATAAGGTGTCTCAAATGTGATGCAAAACTATGAAGGAAAAATAACCACTAGCAAAACACACAAAAATAATTTAACGTGGTTCGGTAAAATCTTGTCTACGTTCACCAGAAAGAAATTTTTTTTGTCATTTTCAAGAAACTCACACCACTCCCACACATTACAAAATTCTATCATTTTGTTTGCCTTGTTACCTAAATTATCCCACAAATATTATTTATAGCAAAAACCTAAGCCTTAATTCAAATATACTTATAATTTTTATCCAGTACTAATAATTGACTCAAACTCTATTTCAATTACAGATAGTCAAATACAATCAAAATCATAATTACATGGATCGACAAAATACAAAACACCTAAATTCAATAACCTCCACCAAAATCAGCGTAGAACATCTCTATGATACCTCCAAGGAGATAGGAGATTGGCCTAGGACACCTCCACAAAAATTAGATCAACATCTCTCATGGACAAATTTTGGCCTTAAGTGGGATTCACATCCTCTGTAATTTCTTTCCTTGCAATTCCCTGTTATTCTCTCTTAGGATTGTGCCATATGGCATTTAAGTAATCCAACGGTTACCCAATTTAAACTAAATTTGAATTTTATTTAAACCCACCCATAAATTTGAATTTTATTTAAACTCTAGTTTGTTGGGTAACCGTTGAATTACTTAAATGCCACATGGCACAATCGTAAGAGGGAATTGCAGGAAATTGCAGATAAATGAATTACAGAGGATGTGGGGTGATTTTTTATTTTATTATTATTATTATATTTTTTTTTTGATGAGGTTCATCCGGGCCAGCTTACGCGCACCATGATTACATCCTCAAGAGAGATTTTATATATATATATATATATATATATATATATATATAATTATATATAATTAATGCCGCCAAATGGGTGCGAACCCAAGACCTCCCCTAGGAAAATTGAGCCTTTAACAGTCGACATATGCGTGGGGTCAGCTCCACTTACCAGGTTAGGCCTCAAACATGTGTAGACATTGTCGTCGGTCCCATCTATAGGGCTTGGCCTAATGTTCAATGGTCAAACCCCGTGTAAAGTGCTTGGCTTTGGGTGCATCGAAACAGATTGACCTTGGAGACATTCACAAGCTCAGTCTCAAAACCGTTCTTTTCTTCTTTCATTTTTTTGGGTAAAGCAGTCTCAAACCCATTCACGAAGCTAGGTCTTCGACATGTGCAATATTACATGGCTGAACTGCCCTTGACTTAGAGAACTTAGACGCAGACATGTGATAATATGATATAGGTCAGACCATTTATAGTATACCAGCTTCATGCATATCTTACTAAACTGCATGTTTAAAAGTAATGTTATTGCATAATTCGTTTATTTGTTGCATGTACTCACATTCCGTGATGTTTACTAAATAAGATCACTAAGGGTCAATCTTGATGGTTGTTGGATTTTTGTTTTAAAATAAAATAATATTATAATATAATATATTATTTAGATAAATTTCAAAAAACATTAAAATTTTATCACTCTAGTTTTATTTTAGGACTCTTGTTTATTCTTATTTTATATAACTCTTCTGGATGTATAGATTCCAATCAAAGGTTTTTGGTAATTCGGGCATATATATTAGGTAATTTAGATTACCATATGTGTTTAGTCTCACATCGGATGGAGCTAATGATTAATATATATTATATATATATATATATATATATATATATATATATATATATATAGCTCCTAAGTGGGGTGTATGCCGATAGAGAGCTAAGTGTGGATTACGCGCATGCACCGAGCTGGACACGTGGATCCAGAAAATCCGGTTTTGAGTTGTGCAGTAGGAAGGTGACTGATCATACAGTCACAACTCTCTCAAGGTGACCTTATGTACATATGTAGCTCTCTAAGGTGTCCATACGAGCCTATAAATAGTGGTGAAGCTCTGAACAAATAACTCACTCGATTTTTGGTGAAAAAACAGAAATTCGAATTATAGAGTTAGAAAAAATTCCATTTTGTTTTTCTTCATTCTTGTGTTGTGTATTACCTTCGTATCTCCTTTGCAAGTAGACTATGTTGGAAACTTGGAATGCTGCCTTCAAATCTAGGAGTTGTTGTATCTTGGAGGTGAGAACATCAAAGTCAAACCTAGTATGCATAAAAGGGGGCGTTCAAATACCTTAAGGAAAAGCACTGTACGTACACCCAACAAAGGTTGGCTCAGAAGACTAGAGGCACAGTATAGACTAACCTTTTCATGTAAGAGGTCAAACTTCGAATCCCCTCAAGTTAGGAACATAGCTTGCTCCGCCTACTCCCTAGAGATAAAATTATCCAATTAAATTACTTATTTAGATTTTTTTTTCTTATTTTATAAACTTTTTACTTGTGATATGTGACTATTTTTTTAAAATTTATACTAAAATAGCTACTAAAGTTGTTAAATTCTTAAATTTCAAACTTAACCCTCACAAATAAAATGATAAAAATGTAAACAAATAGTCAAAAACTTGTATTCAATTTATATTTATGCACATTTAGAAGAATCTAAAATAATTATTTGATTATCATCCGAATCCGATTAAATCGGTTCGAAAATCAATAGGATATTATCCGAATGGGATAATTCCCTTTCGATATTACTACTATCCCCCTACTTTTTAAATGCTAATCCAACCTTAACTGTCTAAAATTACAATGCCCCTGAAGCAAGTAGTACGATGATGTGGCATTATATATTTCAAAACCAAAAAATAACCCATAATACTCTACTATACCGCAAGTATAATACATCTAATTAACTATGGAGAAAAATAACAAATTAAACTTTCAAAAAGAAACACCGAATAAAGAAAAGACGATTTCTCTTAAAAGAAATCGCCAAATAAAGGAAATATGTGATTAAATAAAGGGATAATTACAGCCCCCATACTTGATTTATTACTAATGTATCCCCGATTGAAAAAACTAATCCAACCAACGCTATAATACAAGCCCCCGAAGCCGAGACCGATGATGTGGCATCTCCATATTGAAAACCCAAAATACCCACATCTCCTAGCCCGCTAGTACGAATACCCTAATAATGTAGAAAAAATATCATAACGTTACTCAAAAAAATCACCAAAATAAAGAAAAATAATTGAATAAAATTAAAATAGAAACCGAAGAGGAGGGAAGATAGAATCAACCAAGGAAACGAAAACCACGAACCCCGGCAAGATTGTGGTTCGCAAGGGGGAGTAAGCGGAAAGCAAACCCAAGGGGAGGTGACGTGTTCCAATATTAAAAAGCACCGCCCCCAAAAAATAAAAAAAGTGGCCCCACGATGCTAGAGGAGAAGGTGGGAACCAAACGAAGAAGCCAACTAATCAAAATAAATAAGAGTGAAGGTGGAAAACAATATGTTAACAAAAAATGAAGTAGGGTAAAATTGACAAACGGATAAATGGGGAGATCGTGATTTAAAATGAAGGACAAAGGGACAAAACAAACAACACACCGAAAGGAAGGGAACAAGAAAGGAAAAAAAAACAAAGAAGAAAGAAATCCCAAAAAACAAAATAGAAACAAAATATAAGGAAACGAAGTAATCAAAGGAAAAGAAAACCCAAATATGCAACCAGACAAAGGGGGCCACCAAAGCAAAATATGAAAATAAAGATTTAAGAATATAACATTCAATAAATGAGGATAAGCCATATTTTTAACTCTAATTTTAAGAGGGCAAAAAGACAACATTTGATGAACACCGTAGAGTGAGGGGGGAACGAATTTAAAGAAAGAGGTTTGATTAGTAATAAAACCAAAGTACAAGGGGGCAATAGTAATTATCCCTATCCGAATCTATGCTAATATAATAGGAAGCGGATATGGTCCGTCCATTCACACCCCTACATGAAAGTGCAGAAATTTTTTTTTTGAACAAATTGTTTAAACAATTGTAATAGAAAAACATATAATCGGATAACTCAAATTTATATTATCATTTCGAAAAACATCTACCGTTGTTATACTTATACATGTATAATATAATTATCACGTGGAGATTGTTTTTAGGGAAGTATAAATATATCAACATAAGAATTTCATGACAACTGCATTGAATTGGTTCGGATCTTCAGCCTGGGGCGCATGAGATGTGTTCTTCAGTACTTGTAATTGAACATTTCTTCCTCCCAATATCCTGCATATAAATAACACCAAAATTTAAGCATCAATTTGTCTACCCAGATAGTATGACATAATATTGTGTTTGAATACATACTCTTTAAGCTCAAAAGCCTTCTTTAGTGGGAATATCTGATCATGCTCTCCCCATACAATTAAGACCTCCTGCAACCAAAACGAATACTCCTTTATTTTACTTTTTTTATTTTTTATTTTGTATTTTGTATTTTTTTATGGTAAAGAACGAAAATACTCCATTATAGATGAAGAAAACTAGATATAATTAATAAATAATTCACATACAAGAGACCATATAGAATTTTTGCACCATACTATCATGACTGAATGAGTTAGTGTTTTTTTTTGGAGGGTGGGGTGGGGTGATGGGGGACGGGGACAATGACAGATTTTTATGGAGACTTATCTTCTTGCAAGATTTCATATTTGATGTCTTTGAAACCCAAATCTAAAATCATCTCAACTATGCAAGACCTTTTATTTTGTAATATAAGCAGTGGGAGCCATGTTGGGACCGGAGGGGGCCATGGCCCCCCCCCAAATTTTTTGAAATTGTAAAGATCATTGGTTTTTTCCTTATTTCTCTATCTTTAAATGTGAAATACCACGCCCCCTCTAAAAATTTAAAATAAAAATTTAAAATAAAGATGATGGGTGCAAATGTCATTCATAATCTCTATCCAATGGTTATCATTAAATCCCTAGTTTTAAGGAATAAAATGTTAAATTCTAATTAAAAACTAAATCACGATCCATGAATTTCTCCTTATATATTCTCTCCTATTTTCATTTCTATTTATTCTCTCATGAATCTCCTCTTTTATTCCTATTTTTTCTTTTTTTTTTCCGACACGTCTCACAAAATATTGAAGTTGTTAGCAAACTTTGGAATTTTCCTAAATCTCTCCACACGGATTCACTCTCTCTTTCTAAAATTATTCACTCTCACACTCACGAATTTTCTATTAATTTACCTAATTTTTAAGAGTACATAAAATATAATAATAATCCCGAGAGGGACGGGTACATTGGCCCACATACATTCGGCCACCCTCCATGTTCAATTGTGGCTCCGCCCCTGAATATAAGAGTACATTTTATACATAGGAGATGGAGATATTACATATACTGCTAACAGTGGTCAAACTCACAACCTCTTCACTAAGAAGTGTTTGTTTTATCAATGGAACAATCCTGTTAATACCATGCAAGACTTTAGTGTGATTCTATTAATAAAACAACATTAATCATAGAACTGGATCAAACACCATACAACCTTTAGATACAAAAATTTTGTAAGGGGTTTGAAAAGATTTATGAAGAAAAAACTTTATAAGTTGTAGAATGGCTCCCAAGCCTGGACACATTATTGCACAAAATTGAACTTTCTGACCTGGGTTGTTGTCTATTATTGGCCTCAATCCCGATACACATGCAACACAACAGTTAGCATTTTTCACACCCAAAATATCACTAGATAATGGGTCAACGTCTAACATAGACTGCTGAAGGTCTCAAACGAACGCCACCTAACAAAACAAGACTTGTCTAAAGATGTTTCTCAGTTTGGTGGTAATGAAATCCGCTATTGATATGTTACTGTTCGCTTATTCATTGAATCCCAATCCTGCTGATTTTTTGAACAAGATGAGGTCACTAATTTAGTTTTTAGAAGTCAAAATTTATATTTGACTTCATTTCTTAAAAAGAATTTTTTTAGTGAGTAAATAAGATTCAGTTGTTATAAAATTCTATATCAAGGGCACTCACTAAATTTACCTTAATTTTTAGATTAAAAATATTTTTTATGGCTAAATTCTGTAATTTGTTTGACACCCAAAGCATCATAACAAAAAGGAGAAGCTTCAAGAGAAAAAGATTTGGATTGACAATAGTAAACTATATAGGTGGATTAGGCAAGCAAGGTAGGAAGAATGTATGGCGGATGTGTACTTTTTTTAATGCTTTATTGACTCTAAGACCTAAAGATGAACATCATCTAAATTTCCTACTCATAAAATTGATTAGTGAATCGCATCTAGGTGATCGTTTTCAAGCAAACTCTAACCAAACAATTGGTGCTGTAAAATGATTGATGGGTTTTGTTGGGTTGTCAAAAATGATAACCAGTAAATTATTTTAACGTATGAGATGCATTCAATTGAAATCCATTAGAGGTGAACATTCATCGGAAGAGTTTGAATCTTCTTGAAATTAGAGTAAAATCTGACTTATTTATTAAAAATATTCTTAGTTTCTCAATTAAAAAAGACAAAATATTATGCGATTTGGGGTGCAAATGATCTAGACTCGATATTCTATGACTTGAGATATTATCCCTTCATCCATATAGTCATATATCCACACTCATAAAAGTGTAAGCCCTGTGTTATCGTGCAGGTAAAATTGATATAGTGTAGACCCCACACTCTTGTGAGTGTAACTGTATAATTATACACCCACATTCACAAGAGTGTAAGTCCTGTCTGTCAGATTCAGGCAAAACTGATATAGTTTAAACCCCACACTCTTGTGAATGTGAATGCAGGCAAAACTGTATAATCCAAATTCTTGCTCCATGAATTAAAAGAACTTTAAAACATCAGAAAAATTTTCACCCAAAAAAATTCATAACAAAAATAACTACCATTGAATCTTTGTCACTTACCTGCAGAAGACCAGAAACGTTTGGCTTGTCGTCACGCCCAATTGTCAGTCCTTTGAGAAGTTCCATCTTATCTTCTCTGTTTTCAGCAAACAACGTCTGCAAAGACAAAATCGTTTACTAAAAGAAAATCAATTTACAAAATTGTCAAACCCTAGACTCAAAACCTACATATCCTGATTAGGACCTCTTCCTGATATTGGTTTTCATCCATAAAACTCGACAGACATTGCTGAATTGATACATATTATTATTTTTTTAATTAGAAAAAAGACTCTCGATGAATGCTAATGATCAAGACACGTAGAAGATTTTGAAAATTTGTAGTTCAGTTGGTTCATAACATTCTTCTAGGTTTTCATCAATGCAAAATATTTTTCCAGATTCATTTCGTTGGCTGTTGGTAAAGCTAAGAGAAACATTCCTGATACGAAGTAGCAGAGAAGTGAAAGTTCGGATGATTACGGAGAACAAGAGTAAAAACAAATTGCTTACTTGGAGAAGATCGTTAAGGAAGAAATCCAATAACACCGGAGGCTGTTTGAAGATCACCAATCGAATCAAGTTGCGTAACTGCGCCGCCGTCTTCGGCAGCATTAGATCCTCAATTGTCTTCACCTTCGCTCTCTCCAGAAGCTCCTCGTGATCCTTCTTTACCATATTCACACCAGAACTCGAAATAACAACTTTCTCTACTCTTTCCGGCCACATCAATGCCAAATGATACGCCACCATTCCACCATAACTCGTTCCAACAACACGAAATCGTTCCAAGCCTAATTTATCCAGAAGCTTTCCTAGAGAAATCGCCTGGAAAACCTCCGATCTCTCGGACGATTTAGTAGTTGATCTGCCGAAGAATATGAGATCAGGAATGTATAGATCGAAGTGAGCAGAGAATGACCGAAGCTGATGCTGCCATTGAAATAAACCACTTGGACCGAAACCATGGATCAAAACCAGTGCTGGCTTCGAATTTGATCGAGAACCAGGTCGAGGTCCCCAGTAATGGATAGTGGTGTCTTCATCGACGTCGACGGTTGCCGGAGAAAGGCCTGCCGACGTGTAATTTCGCCGGAGAAAGATTCCGTACAAGGAGACTAGACTGAAGCAAGATGCAACCATGGTGATGGTAGAAGCTTAACTAGCCTCAACACTTGCAGCCATTAACAGCATGAAACCAATTTGAGCTTCCTTGTGAATTTTGCAATCCAAGAGTCAAACCGGTTTTTCACCGTCATTATGATTGTGTGTATCCGGGTTTACAAATTTTTTTAAACCTTACCAATTTTAAACCAATCATCGAAATTAATTTGGCATCAAAGTTTCTTATAACGAGATTTTTTTTTTATTCCTTTACAAGAGAACCAAGATCTTTAATTTCTCGTAAGTGTAACTATAAATACGGACCATTAATTAGTCGGGTGACTCGGGTCCCACCGTTCCGATCGATTCCAATCAAGATTGGCTGTATTTATTGTTCACTGTGAAGGATTTAAATCCTCTAAAGTAGGATGCCACGTGTCTTGTAATAAATCCTAAACGTTGAATGATGAAAATGGTTTTAATTTTGAATCGGTTTAACCAGTTTGGTTCATCAATCAAATTAAACCTTAAATAAACCTAATAAAATTTTTTAACTAAACCACTCAATATATTAATTTAAAGTTTTTTCTTTCTCCTATAATTTACTCCTAGAAGTAGACCTGTAAAAGGATCGGATTTGGCTTGGATACACCAGTATCCGAATCCGATTAGCAAAACTGTTAATCTCTTTTGTGCACGGGGTGTGCATGCCAGCATTGCACGCGTGGTCAGAAAGCATGGCAGGTGCCTCAGTGCGCGCTGGGTCCAGACTCCGCGCGCTGACACCAGCCTCCGCCTGCACTGGCAAAGACTCCGCGTGCGCTGGCTATAGACTCCACGCGTGCTGGCTATGCATCCGAATTCGAATCCAGAACTTTATTAGATATTTGATAATAATCTGATCCGATAAACTATCTGATTATTGATTGGTGTTGTCATTTTTTTTTTTTTTATTTCAAATTTTCGATTATCTAATTACCGGTTTCGGAATCCGATTGTTAACCTCTTTTCTAGAGAAAAGTATTTAATACTTTACTCTAACTGGATAAATTTTTATCTTGATATTATCCGATCCGATAAACAATTATTCGAATTCGAATTTGGTTGCTTAGCAGACGAATATGAATATTTTTCGGTAAGAAAATTTTCGGATACGGACCCTTAAACGAATATGAATGCGAATTCGAAGGCGAATTTCGACTATCCATTTACAGGTCTACCTAGAAGCAACTGTTACTTGTGTTTTTTTTTTTTTTTAATTAACGAATTTACTCTTACAATTTAGTGCGCATGCTTTATTTAAATATTTTTAATAATTTACTCTTATATTTTATTTTAAAAACATAAATAAGTTATTTTAAAATGATAAGTGTTAGTTAGTTTTAGGAGTAAATTATGAATTATACACTTAATGGCTTATATAATCATTTCCATTAAAAAGATGGTACTTGTTCAAATTTAGTTTGGACAATGTACAATATAACTTCATATTTAGCAAACACCACCATGTGCATTTGTACAATTATGTTTACTAGTTTTGGTGAAAATAGCTACAATATGGAATTAGGGATTATCTTATTATTTTGTCGTTAGGTTTTGGTTAGAGTTGGGGTTAAGGTTGAGTACCTCATCTAACCTATCTTGCTATAGGGTTAAGGTCAAGGTTTAAAGTATCCCACGATACCATACGATACTAGCCGATACGTATCCATATTTGACCCAACCGATACGATACATATTGATACGTATCTCCATGAAATTACACTAAAATACATTAGTCAGAGCGATACAATACTTGATACAGCACGATACGTCTCTTAAAATCACCTGACCGATACGCTACGCGATACCGATACTTTAAACCTTGGTTAAGGTCGAGGTAATGACTATGCTATAATAGTTGGGCCCCACGTTGATGTGAGTATGGGTGTATAACTGTATGGGCAGATTGGATGGAAATGATCTAAATTCTATCATGGTCCAATAGGTAATTGGGTGAATTATATGATATGTGGTGAGTGGGCTCACTTTGGTGCTGATTCTAGAATAATAAAATATAATTTGAAAGTTAAAAGATAATATAAAATATGAGTTAATGAGTCTGACATATTGTTGTAATTTTAATAGTTTTATTTAAAAATTCAAAGAATTTATATTTGCTAAAGGTTGGATCTTTTCCTAAAAGACAAGCCAATAGGTTTCTCTCTTGGGAGGTTAGTTTGATGGCAAACAAACATGCTTTAAGGGAAGATATATGTTATTTGGAGACAACCTTTGCAGGTGTCTCTTACTCTCTTATATAAAAGTGGGAGGGATTGTTTATTCTTGTGAGAGTATTGTTTTGAGAACCGTTGATTTTCTTTCAACTGTGTCACAAAACAGATTGGTGAATATAGATTTGCGGATCCTTTAGTCTATCAATTACGGAGTGCATTGTCTGTGACGGAGGGGTTGACTGATCTTGGGGTGAAAATGCATTCAGAATCTGTATACACCATTCGAGGCGTTTAAATGCCTTAAGAAAAGTACCACTGACAAGTTTCAACTCCTCCAATATTTTCACGTATCACTAGATGGATGTATGTAACTATGCTTTCGATAAGGAGATCATTCATACTATTTGAAACAAGATAAGTTTCCATACTCATAATCCTACTTTATTTATTTATTTGTCTTGTACGATTATCATAATATTATATTATTTCCAACGCCTTTACCTGATCAGGTCTAGACCATCTTGAGTCCTTGCATTTGGATTCTTGCCCATTTTAGACACAAATGAACCATAAATAGGAATTGGGTTTGGATATTTTGCTTCCTCAAAAGCTCTATGTTCTTACACGCGGTTCTACTATGTTTTCAAATAAGCTTTACATAAGCCCCATTGGCCTCCTGAAGATTCAAACTCTGACTTCTAATATGAAAGCAATGGCTCGAGCCACTTTTCGGAATTAATTATCATACACCCTGTTTTGGTGACCTCTATTTTTCACATCAAAACCTTTTGTTTGTCAAGTGGAAGTAGGGGTGTTAATTTATAGTCCGAACCGCACCGGCCCGTTATAGCCCGAATTGGCCCAAACTGAACCTTAATGAGCCGTAAGTGGGCTGAGGGTTGTGGAGCCCTCACCATTCTGAAACCGAACCGCAACCCGTTTTAAATAGTATTTGAATGATTATATTACCATTAGGTGGTTGATATAAACAAATAAAAAAATTAAAGATGAATTCAAATATCAAATAGTCATTTTACTACTTAATATCTAGGTTCTTGATTTCTATAGAATGGATGGGTTTTTTTTTTTTTTTTTTTTAATGAAAATTGACCAATGACAACTTTGCTTTCCATATAATTTTCGCTTTTGTTGTAAGATGCTCAATTGTTTCTTCTTGTTCTTTTTCTTACACACCATAAACCATTAGTCAACCAAAATCTAAATTATTAGCCCAAATCGTTAGTTAGCCCGAACCCAAATCGCATCAAACCGAAACCGGCCCGAAACCATTATTTTGCTAATGGGCCATGTTTGGACTAGGTGCTTTTAAGCCCGAAACCGTTAGGCCCAGCCTGAAACCGCCCCAAACCGCACTGTTGACACCCTAAGTGGAAGTCTTAAAAGATTGTTTTGTTTAAGGTTAGCATGGTATAGCGTTTATTAAGCTTTTGATGGTGTGAATGTTGTTAGAGGGAAGTATACACAGCGACCTACACTTGGCAATTTCTTATGTCTAAAAAGGTCCCTCAACTTTGATGACTTTGTACTTTAGGTATGCATTTAGTAACGTTTCTGTTCTAAAAAACCAGTTCTTATGCAAAACCGTTTTTTCATGTTTCTGTGCTAAAAGACCGTTTTTTGCTTGAAAATGACGTTTGATAAATCTGTTCTGAAAATATTTTCAGAACACTAATAATAGAATAAGTTGGTGTTTTTTTCTTTTCTTTTTTGGGTTGAAAAATAAAGTTGGTGTTTGATAAACCTATTTTAAAGCTTCAATTTGAACTAATTTTATCACTTTTGTTTCTTATCTTTGGTAAAAACATCTTTTTTATGTTTTGCAAAAAGTATTCTTTAGAACACTTTTCTGATTGGTTCGTTCTTAAAGAACAGAAGAACAGAATCGTTTTATGAAACACCTTTAGCCCGTTCTTTCGTTCCCAAAGAACAAAAGAATTGCTAAAAACGTTTTTTAAGAACATTATCAAACGCGCCCTAGGTTTCTGTCTTCATAGCTTTAGGTTCTTTTACAATGTTCTTGCAAAGAACTGGATTTTCTGATAATAATACTATTATCTGTTGATTCTCTTTTGGATGGCTTATCTGCCACCTCGGTCTCAAGAGAAAAAAGAAACCCAATCTCATATGGGGACAATTGTATTATTGTTCTTCTCCCATTGTGGGATTCTCATAGATTTTAAAGGGAACTAGACGAGAAAAAGCTCCCATTTCCCAACACCATCACCAAAAAGATTTTAAAAAATAATAATAATAATAATAAAAATAAGAAAAAGGCATATGTAATAGTTCCAAAGTATATGAACAAAAACCATTGTATAATAATCAAGACTCCCTACCCACCTATAGGATGTAATAATAGTCTTGAGGACTTACCAAAAAAAATAATAGTAATAGTCTTGAGGTTTACGTATTCTTAATTTTTTTTGTTCGTTCCACTCTTATTGAAATGGCCAAGTTGGTATTTTTCTAACCCTTATATGTTTTGCATATATGATTAAATTTGCTTGTATGGCTACAATTCTTAGAAGTTCGGTGCCAAGTTTTTGAGTGTCGTAGCATTGTTGCAGTTACACCATGAGCCTCTTTTCTATGTTATTACCGGGTAGACAATTAAAAAGGTATGGGCCAACTCGGCGGTCGGGAAGCCACCTCCGTAAGTTGAATATGTAATTGGAATACCATAAAACCCTGGTTAGTTGCAGAACTTAATTGAGAGATAAAATGGAAGAAGAACGATTCAATTACCTTCCTTTAGTAGCGATTGCTACATTATATAGGGTTTTACCATTCATTCTCGACCATCAGATTTACCCTTGAGTCTTGTTTGTGATCGTATGATCTTAGGGTTTAAGTTCCCTAATCCGTGTTATTCCATATTCTTTCTTTGATCCGATTACCTATCCCGATTTTGGTGGGATCATATCTCTTACCATAGCGGTTGGGTCTTCTATAATAGTTAAGTTTTTTCATGCTCAAGTAACCTTTGGGTTAGCTTATTCGTTCCAGTCCTGATCAAGACGAACCTTTCAACCATGGTTTGACTTAGCCGATCTATTATTATTATTTTTACTCATCATGCGTAAACACCAAAATGGAGAAAAAGTTATAATGATTGAGGTGTTCAATGATTAATTAAGAATCTATGGAGTTATCAGGTTTTGATGCACTATCCAATTGTACTGATACGACTCTCTGATGAAATCTATCTAGTGATCAAAGTTTGAAGTTTGGTCATCAACAATTCTTTGGCCTAAATGTATTGTATATGAAGTAAATAGGACTGAAAACTCTAATGCAAATATAGAAATAAAAATAAAAAACTCTTTCGAAGAAGTGAGGTTCTCCGAGGCCAGTCTATGCATGTACTTAACTAAATTGTTCGAGATAGCTTTTTATACATAATTTAAATATAAGATAAAGTTTTGCCCCTAGCCTCGAGGGAAGTTGAACTCTTGACCTCAGTTATGAGGCACTGATCTTGCTAATTGATTGATTCCTTGAGGTTAGAAATCAAGTTTTTTTTTTCTCCCCTAATAAAAATTTCTTGATTCTTGAATGTATGATCAAATCATAAAAGTATACCCTACAAATACAATATTAAAATTATTCAATTATGTTGTGGAACATTATAAAGCTTTATCAAAAGGAAAAAAATATATATATGTTCTGGATCCTAGCCCCAGTTTCTTTCCTGCTTCTATATAGACTAACTGCTTTTTCATTTCTAGATTCGAAATCATGGGAAAGAAGAAGAGTAAGACGAAGAAGAAGACAAACGAAGGGACTTCTAGGAGTTTTGATTCACAAGTTCAAGTTCAGGAAACGACAGTGAATTAGGTTCAGGAAGCAACAATGAATCAGGTTCATGAAGCAACTTTAGCAGTAGTCGACGAATCAATCTACAATGCGATCAAAGTGTTAAAAAATTTGATGAATTCGACTCCTAACACTTCTGAAGCTTCAGATCCTTACATCCACATGAAGATTGTTCTTCCTATAGCAACTCCAAGTGATGCAGTTAGGTTCTACCATAGAGCATTTGGTCCATGCCTACTCCACAACACTGTTAAGTAGTATGCCAAGATGATGGATGACGACTGCAGGTTTGTTCACAACGTACAAAACTGATTCAAGTTGATGATTTTATGTTCTTCAAAGTCTTGTTTTGATATGCTGCTATCAGAGCATGTAATTATGATTATCATCAAGCAGTTTGATTCTGCAATACTCTGTCAAGTTTATTTGAATTGAAACTTTCATATTTATGTAATTGGCATGATGATGATACTCTTTACAATTTTATTTGATTTCTTACTTTCCAAGGCTTTCGGTTGATTGAATTACTAATGACATTAGTCCGATCTAAGAAAATCACGGTTTCGGGCTCTTTCTGTTGTAATGTGTTTAGGGTCTTTATGGTATTTTCACAAATGTAAGGGATATGACTATATGAGAGTCTTATGTATTTGTGTGTGAGAGTAATAAAGTCTTTTAGGTGTTTTATATATGTTTTCTTTTGGGCCTTGGGTGTTTAAAACCAGATATTTTTTCATTCAAACATTCTCTAAACTGTATAGAATGATTTAGAGTTGGTTCTGCATCATGGTGAATTTTAGTGGGTTGTCTCTCGTTATTGTTCCTTCTGGGGGACGCTTGTACAAGTGTGATCTTGATGAAACATTAAGAGCTTTTCAAATGGGAGTTACTGCTGGTTTTGGTGTGGTAAGCAAATTCTATCCTAAATGGAGAAGGCTTAACATCAAGAAAGTTGTTAGCATATTCCAGAAAGAAAACAAAAAGGAAAACAAATGGATACTTGGGGGTTTTCTTGTCTTTACATTTAAATTTATTTGATTTTAGGTCCTAAGACCTACGTCCAAGGATGAGTTGAGCACTCATCAAGCTTATGCAATCATCAAATAGCAAAACAGGATTACAGCCCTATGATCTTGGGATAGAACTGGATACATGGACAAGAAAGGTAATCAATCAAGACTAGGAACAACTACAGCCCAAATCATAGATGAACCGAGGTTCAACCTTTAGCCTTCAAACGCGACAACCAAGAGTATCCGGTTTGGGCACCTTCACGCCTCAAGCGGGCAAGAGTTGATTAAACCACCATGAGAGCCAATCACACAACCAAGATCAACACTAGTGAGCATCGACCAACCGAATCTCTTTTGTTGAATGTGTTTAAGGTCTTTATAGTATTTTCACTATGTAGGGAAATCGACGATATGAGATTATGATTTGTGTGTAAGAGAGAGAGAGTCTTTTAGGTGTTTCATATGTAAGCTTTTGGGCCCAAGCCCTTAGGGTTCTCAAGTAACATATGGGATCTCATTTCTTCTTAGAGATGATACACTAGACCCTCTAACAAATACATAAGACTTAACCTATCCTAAGTGATGAAGCTTAGAAAGAGCTAATAAGTGCGGGAGTTACATATACTGGATTTGGTGGCCTTAAAGAGAAGAGATATTGTATGTTGATTACCAGGTGTGGTTGTTCCAATTTGTGTTGTCTTTCTCTTGGTTCATGTCTTGTGAGTATACTTGGGTAGCAACTAGGTCTATAACCTTCTTTGATATTTGATTAGTCCAAAACTTGTTGAGTCTCTATACTCATCTTTGGACGTAGGTCTTTAAGACCAAACCAAGAAAAATCCCTGTGTCTTACATTTTGATTGTATCTTCTTGCTTATTTCGTTGCTATAAGGTATAGATTTCTTAACACTTTCCTACTTCTCCCGCTTTGCACCCTCTTCTTGAATCAAAGCCTTGAAAGCATCAATGTATGGGACAATTTTCTTCTCCATAACTACTTCAATTTAGGTTATTTTTTGTATCAATTTTCATTCTCTATTATGGCTATTTACAAGAAATGAGTACAAGAATCCATTTTTAGTAAAAAATGAAAAATGGTTTGGTGACTCAGTCAAGAATAAATTATGGAATATAAAATAAGTTTGGTATGTAAAAATGTAGAATTTTTAGAAAATGATAATGAAAATGGATATTAAAAAACCCTATTAATCAGATGTGCTTTGGCCAAAGAAATCAAGCAGGAACCAAAGCAAAGATCGGAGCATTATTGCAGTGTTTTTCAAGATGAGAACATCAATCGTTGCAGAGTACAAGCGATTCTTTTGTTGCTTCTGCTTCTCAACAATATTCTAATATTTTAATCAATTTCAGAACAAGAAGATGAAAAAGGGCAAGTCGTGTCATTCCCTTCCAGTTACCCTCCCCTACAAGACAAACACAAGTACTTATAATAATAATAATAATAATTCGTTAGAGGATTGCTCGGATTCTAAAGAGATCAACGATAGAATTGAAGTTGCAGAGATGGTGCCACCTCATTTGCTGGTCGCCAGCAGATCGACACAACAGATGGCTTTCTCAATTTGTTCAGGCAATGGGAGGACTCTCAAAGGTCGTGATTTGAGTCGAGTTAGAGACTCAAATTCTTAGAATGACGGGTTTCATCGAGACGAAGAAGAATCAAAAGTCTAAGAGAATCCTGAATTTGAAACACACATACCCACAAGATTTGAAATCTAAAAAAAAAAAAAAAAAGAATTATACCCGGGTTGTAAAATTCGAAGTAGATTTTTGGACAATTCAATCAAATTGGAGTATTTGACCTAGAAACGTGAAGCTAAGATTTATAGAAGGGGTGAAATCCGAAGATTTAGAAAAAAGCATTAGTTATGGCACACTTCACAAAATGCACGTCGACCAAATAGGGGCTTGGGATGAAGACGCTATGGGAGTTTCATTGCACAACCAAACATCTAATTTTATAAATTAGAACGACATAGATTTGAAATGGGTAGAAACCTAGCAAATCTAGATATCCTAGTCAAATAGATGAGATCTTAAAGGTGTTGTATCTGCCGTTCAGGGCACCCACCAGACCACCCAATCCTAATTGAACACACTACTCACAATCAAATTAGTTATGGTCTAGAGAAAAAAAAAAAAAAAGGACCCATTCAAACTCTTTTGGAAATTTAATCAAGATGGAGTCTTTGACTGGGACTAATACTATAAATGAAGCCGAAGAGGAATAGATCATTTTTTAGTGATGGTAAACAAAGATGATGGAGCACCTAAATGCATCACCTATGGGGCATGAGTTGAAGACGCTATGGGAGCTTCTTGTGTAAATGGCGTTGTCTTCCTTGAAGAGTGAAGACATTAGAAATGGGTAGAAACCTAGCAAATCTAGATATCCTAGTAAAATAGATGAGATCTTAAAGGTGCTGTATCTGCTGTTCAGGGCAGCACCAACACCACTAGAAGTAGAATTGAGTTTTGGTCTAGAGAGTTTCACTAATGCAGGCAGAACCCCCATTGAAACTCTTTTGGTTTGATAAGTGTGATTTAGCGATAACTTGATTGCATACAGTGAGCTTTCATCAAAACATTGTATACAGACAAAAATCAAATGTTTGGTGGTTATACCCATAATTTTTAAATAAACATATTAATTACCCATACGGATTTAATGAATTATTTGATAAATATCTTTTTATATATCTGTCTTATCAATTTAAGACATAGAATTTCAAAAAAATAAAAAATAATCTCAAATTTTATTATTATTTTTTGATATGGAGCATGGAGGCATGAAAACTCTAAATATAATATCTTGATTTTTATAAAAACTAAACTTCATTTCTTATCCACATTTTTGCTCCGATATTAATTCAAATCAATCCTACTAAAATAAGTTAAATAACACCTAAAATACAATTTAGATCTATTGGACCAGATTATTGAACACATACTAGCCATATGGACTGATCCTTAGCCAAACTTACTTAAAACTAATATTGGTGGTAAACATTCGAACTAGTCAATACAGAACTGTTCTAGGTCGTGGGTTCGACTTTTGCCGAGGCATATTAATATTCCCATCCCCTGGCTTAGGGGTGTCAATGGTGCGGTTTGGAGTTATTTCGGGTTGGCCCTAACGATTTCGGGCTGAAAAACACCTAGCCCAAAACACGGTCCATTAACAAAATAATGATTTCGGGCCGATTTCGGTTTGGTGCGGTTTGGGTTCACGCTAACTAACGGTTTGGGCTAACGGTTTAGATTCGGGTTGACTAATGGTTTATGGTGTGTAAGAAAAAAAACAAAATGAAACAATTGAACATCCTACAACAAAAGCGAAAATTATATGGAAAACAACGTTGTTATTGATTAATTTCCATTAAAAAAAAACTCACCAATTATATAGAAATCAAGAACCTAAATATTAAGTTGTAAAATGACTATTTAATCTTTGAATTCATGATTAATTTTTTTAATTGTCTATACCAACTACCTAATGGTAATATAATGATTCAAATACTATTTAATGTAAAATTACAAAACGGGTTATAACGGGTTGCGGTTCGGTTTCGGGTTGGTGCGGGCTCCACAACCTTCAGCCCATTTACGGCCCATTATGGTTCTGTTCGGGTCGGTTTGGGCTATAACGGACTGGTGCGGTTCGGTTTTAACGGTTCGGACTATAAATTGACACCCATACCCTGCTCAATAAAACCCCATTGTATAAAAAAAATAAATAAAAAAAAAAGAAAGAAAGAAGAAGAAGAAGGGAAAAAATGAAAAATGGTAAACACTCGAACCATCCCTAAATTCCAATCCCCCAAGCGTGATCGGCCAACGTGTCTCTTTGCGTGCGTAAAATTTAAACTGTGTTTCACTGGTTCGCCGCTTGTTTCAGAGGAACTTCACTAGAGCTAGAGAAGGAAATGAACATGGCTTCTGCTAGAATCAGAGATTTCGAGGACTTCGTTAAAGTGCACGGTCTGCTCCTGGAAGCTTCAGGCATTCCTCCATCTCTGCATCGTCAGCTATTTCAGAAGCTCTCTTCAGAGACCTTCGATAGTGGAGACTTCTTTCAGGTCGAGCTTTGTGAGAATGGTAGACAGAGACAACTCGTCCTCGCTTCGGATTTCATGGAGAAGGAGTCTCAGCTCTTCCTTATTGACCACGCCTGGACATTTCGCCTCGCCGATGCTCGTAAACAGGTCCCTTCTAGGAACCTATTTATTTAATTGAACGAAGTGAATGGAATTTTGTTCGATATTATGTGTCTCTATGCTGGAGAAAGAGTATTGATTCCTGAAGTTCGTAATTACTGTTGCCAACTAAGAAATAGGGAAGACAAGGTTGCATCTTTGTTTGAAGAATGCTTACTAATCTTCCTAGAATTAGTTCTGATTCTTTCATACTTAAACTGAATTTTTTCGTAAGTTTCCAAATGGTTGGCATCAGCTTTCATTCCAGTCGAGGGAAGTAATTAAGAACTCATATAGCCTCTTCTTGCAATCCAATTAGTTCCGTCTTCTGATTTATATATGCCTTTTTAGTACCTCCAATTCGCATTTTGTCATGTCATTCCTGTTAATGCCACTTTGATATATTTGATTGATGATATGTGTGAAATGTGGATGTGTTTATCTTTATCTCATAGTCTTCCTTCAAAAGTATTGCAGCTTGAGCATTAAAAAGGGGGTGGGGGTGGGGGTGGGGAATCAAATGCTGCAACTGACTGGCCTCAACAACATTTATGAATGTTTTGCTTATTGAAGTTTCATGAATGCAGTTTTATATATTTGATTTGATATGTGTGAAATGTGAAGGCATTTATGTCAACAACAGAGACATTAATGTAAACCTAAGATCAAAGATGAATTAGCCCTAGTTATTCCCACAAATCAAGGATTAGAAATAAAAAAAGAGAGAAAAAAAGGACAAGAGAATATAAAATAGGGATAGGTAGATTTAACTCTCATTAGCAAGATTTCCCCAGGTCTGGAGTCAGGATTTAGCATGGGGAGGGGCCGAATAATGATTACAAAATGTTTACCAATATTAAAAAAATAATTATCACGTATTAATTAAAAATCAATATTAGTTTCTTACAAAAACAAGAACAAGTGAAAAGCCACAAAAACACAATGACCTTGCTACCCATTGTCTTCATCATTAGAAATTTTCTACAGTTGGGGGGGGGGGGCAACTGCTGATATTTCGCACACAGAAATTTTCGAAAATGAGGGGGGGCAGCCTAAGGGAGCTCCGCTCATGGAGCCCTAGATGTTTAGCTCTTAATAGAAGGGTCCTCACCCTTCTTATCTTTAAAGTAAGAGACAAGAAAGTAAGCAGAGCTTCAACTTAGCAATTTGTAAAAATCGTGTGTGTATATATATAGGTGAGTTATTCAGCTAAGATTCTCAACAACAATAGTAACTTCATAATTCTGATTTTAGTGACTAAGAGAATCAGAAACTAATGAAATAACATATTTATCTACTTCTAAAAAGGTCTTTAGTCTTTAGTCTTCAGTCTTCATAAAAGATCTTCACATGATTTACTCTTGGGCCCCACAAAATCTTGGAATAGTATTCCTTCTGGGCCCCAAAAGGGTTGTGACACTGTCCACCTTATTTTCCATGTGAACAGTGTTTTGGCATCTTTTTTGGTCCCTCTAGAAGACTAGCTAGGCTGATTTGGCCTGGTCCAGTCTGTCTGTTTGAAGCTGGTTTGGTCTAGCACCAGTTCTATATCAGACATTGTGAGGGGGTGGGGTACAAATCAAAGCGAGCAACCCACTGGCTTCAACATCTCTATTTCGACAACATTTATGAATGTTTTGCTTATTGGTAACCAAATAAATATCCTGTTCACTGGTGTTGTGGCCATGGTACCGGATTTCCTACTTTTTGGTTAATATTATTATTTTACCTCCATTGTTACCACATTCTTACTGAAGTTTGTTTCATTCTATTGTATCTCTTCAGAGTTTTAACTATTAGGTACATTGGAAATGCATCAAAATAATAGAATTTTAGTACTCTGTGTTTTTTTAAACCTAGGTTCGGCCTTCATGTGATATAATATAAAAAATTCAATTTCATGGAAAGGCAGAAATGTTGCATTGAGCACCACAGATGCAATGCCTCCAACGGAAGTATACAAGAGCGCAACAGTGCGACAGATGCCTTGATTTTTGGCTGCTGTCCTTTTTATTCACTTATTCTCTTAATTAGTAAATCCTAACAATTGGGTTTCCCAACTGGTTACCTTGGTTTTGGGTTACTAATTTCCCCCTATTTCCTATCAAGAAAAAACTGCTAAATACAATCCTAGGTCACTAAAATTAGGGAAAAGGTAGGATCCCATTGGGATAATCAACCAAAGATATATAAGTCCCTTATGCCACCCTTTTCCAATTATTGATAATTACTCATAAGCAACTCCTAAGTATCTCTCACCAGTGTAGTAGTTAATTTCACTTTAGTCACTTTATCAAATGACAGACCTTTGGGCATGGAAAATGTTACTATGCCACCTTGGTTTGCTGCAATTCCATGCACAGAGATCCTGGGCTGCAATTCTGCTTCTAAAAACTTTCCAAAACATATATAAAATAAATTCATGCTAATATTTTATAATCTTTTGTAAAAAATTTATGAAGCATGCCTCAGCACTGGACTTTTTATTTTTTTCAAATTGAGATATGACTTGACAATAATATGGTATCATAGGTGAACTTGTGAGGAAGAACATTCAGTCTAGTTCTTGTTCCAAGAAGAAGCTTCCGTAGATTCTATTTGAGGAAAGGATTCATGTAGCAGACACGTGTAGCTCAGATTCTCCTTACTTGCTGGGCTTTATTCCTTCTATTTTCACCTTTCAATATTTTTTTCTCTCTCTATTTTTCGGTTGTCATTTTCCATTTTTATTTTCCCATTGGTCTTCTCCCCCACGTCTTCTTTTGCCTTAATGTTTTGACCTCTTGTTTTTACTATTTTGTTTTGTTTGGATCAATGTAGCCAACCCTGTTAAGTTGGGAAATGGCTTTCTATATAATCTCTCTCTCAGATATTCTACTCAATTCCAGTGGATTTCCTTGTCAGGTGTATCTATTGATCATGGTCACGCACATTAAATCTAGTGTCCCAAGTAAGGAGACATGAACTGTTGGTACATCAAAACCTATAATGCCTAATTGCTTTGGTAAGGGTATCATAGGTGTCGGACCATGTAGCAACAACAATTCAGCATTTCAGCCTTATCCCAACTAAATGGGGTTGGCTTCATGGATACTTACTCTCCAAGGAGCTATCTTAAAGGTCATACTTGATAGACAGCCTAAATGATGTGGCCTTAATTAAGATGAGTGCCAATGCCAATATCTCAAATTAAGACAGTGCTGTAGGGTTGGTGTCACACCCCACCCGCCGGTCTTGGTTACCCACCCGACAACCCGTGGGAGTGATCCGTCACAGGATCCACGGTTTTAGTCTATCAATAATATAAACGCAAGTAAAGACAATCATGAGCAAGAATAAGTTCAATAATTAAATAAAAGGATTATAGGAGTCCAAATACTCCAATAAAGTAATCAAGGAAAGAAATAAATGATAAAAAAGAATATGAGTTCAGCGGAAGCAATCTAAAAGAATTAAATGATTTTCTTTCCAGTTTCTTTCTCTAAAGCTAGATAATGTTTCTCATGTATTTCAAGAAAAGGGGTCCTCCAGTTCTTCTCCATACGATAGGCAAATTGGCTGGCAACCTGTTTCCTACGCTCATCAATGGGTGCTATAAGCGCACTCCATGCACTCACAGGAGCTCCCGCATAGGCTATCTCCATTTCCCATTGCCGGTGCCACATCTTCTTCATATGAGAAGGCTCCTTCATGGGAAACCAATCCATCTTCCGGCGTAATCCTCCATCTGTACAGGCTAATAAAACATAGACAAATAAAGGAATGAGTTTTGGAGAACTCAGTAAGAACAACAATGATTCCCATTCATATGTCAAACCATCAGAAAATGCATATGTGATATGTATGAATGCAAAGTATGAATACCGCTAAGATCTAACTGTGCAAGTCTCTAACAGTTGACATGCTTTAAGATATAACATCAGCCCTCCTCTGGGTAGGTCTAGTTACTCTGATCCGGCAAGGACTGGTTACCTTTGTAGGGATCCTGGGTAAAATGGAAAGTCCACACTTGGCTCTTAAACCATGGTTGGGGTTAAGTCAACACTCTCTCACCACGACCATTGGTATGAGTACTAGCGCATGTCGGGGTTTCTAATCCAATGCAAGTCATAATGGTAACATACTACATGAAGTCTAGATACATCCCCTATGGCACCAACCAAATCGGTTCAGTATCCTTCGCAACCTAGGAATGAGAACCCTCACGGACTGGCTACCGTTATTGGACTCCATTCCATAACCCTATGGTCATCCACATATTGTTGGGGCGGAATGCTCTTATGACTCTTAACAACACCCTGTTTGCTCCTTGGACGTCCATGAGCCCAACCTAACATATGCAACCCTACCATTGTATGACCAACAGTGGACCAGAGTCACATCACTGTCGTCATGGGTCATCCGGCTTCAATTCTCCTACCGAAAGGGTAGTAGCATGTGGTGCACCTAGCCATGCAACTCTAGACTCTACCTGGGTATGTCATCCAGTAGTTATGACAGTGCTGGAGACATCAACAGGCATGTGTCCCATACCACAGCCCTCTAATATCTCAAGCCAAGATATCCCAATGGAATACCCTTTCCATCAGAACCACAAACCATCAATCATCACAGCAGTCATACCACATTCATAGATGATAAAGTATATGTAAAGAAAACACAAACAACAAGCATATAATAAGGTCAACATGCTAAACAAGGTTACAACAGTATATGAATTGAAAGAATAGTATTGATAGACACTGGACTAGCATGTTTAAGTCATTATATAAAGATAGGATTGTATGTCCTTACCTGTAAATAAGTAGGATTCGTTTGAATTGCAAATCATAAACAATTGTAAGACTTTTATTGGAAACAAAGGACACCTATAAACAGGGTTATATTAATATGTAAGTCGAATGAATCAAATCCAAAAGTTGCAAGCTCACTAGAAACCAGCCGGTCGCTTGGTCTGAGCGACCGCCCAAAAAATAGTGAGTTTCAGATCCAAAACTCAGGCTTCTAATCATCCGATTTCAATCCGAATTTTGAATGATCATAGTTCGAATTTCAAATCTAACACTCCGACAACCAAGGGTAATATGAAACCTAACAATTGACATCAATTTGGTTATCTAGAATCCTCCCTCTTGATTAGATCAACCCTTTTCACGAAAGCCGGGTTTCGCTTTCGGATCTGATCTCACCAAGATCATTAAAAAGGTAGGTACTGTAATAAAAGGATCATGAACAACCAAAGAGGAAAACTAATCTATTTTAATCATAGCTAAAGGTAGAGTATGAGTGAACAGGGAATCACTTACCTCAACCAGATCAGCTAGAAAAGACAGTAGAACCTTCTGGAACACTAACCGCACTTCAGATCACCTTCCAGCACGTCTCCACAGTCGCCTAACCACTAAAAACAGAAATCCTGAATATAATATTCGTAAAATAAACGAGGGTTGCTATTTATAGAAGTCTGGGGGCAAAATAGGGCAAAACCCCGCAACCAGGACCAGGCGGTCGCTTGGGGCGGTTGCTTGGTCTAATTAACCACCACTAGCAACCGCCCCCTAGTATATTGCTATACAAGGGTGCTTTGCTCAGGGGGTTGATGTCCAAGTACAACCTAACCCTAATGAACACGTGGGGGTGGTCTTACCTTCAATCCGGACATCTCCAGACATCACTTGCCTTCTACAAGTCCAAAAACCAAGCAAGGCAGGCTATTCAACAAGAGAATCTAGATCCATGGGTTCAGGGTATGGATCATGGACTTCTATCCGGACACTCCACAAATTGACCCGGCTAGACCTTCGGGTTCTCTGACCTACAATATGGATCCCGGGTTAGAAATACAGGGGTTGTTACATCCCTCCCTCCTTAAAAGAAATTTCGTCTCCGAAATTATAACGTATCTGTAAGTCTTAAAAGATGAGGGTACTTGATCTGCATCTCATCTTCTTTTTCCCAATATGCTTCCTCAAATGAATGATTCTTCCATCTGATCTTCACCAAAGGTATAGACCGGTTTCTTAATTGCTTATCCTTCCGGTCCAAAATTTCAGCCGGTTCTTCATCATATGTGAAATCCGCACTCAAACCTTCCGGTTCATGTTGGAACAACTGCTCTGCGCTTGCTAAGCATTGCCTTAGCATAGATACATGGAAAACATCATGCACACGAGCAAGAGACGGAGGCAGAGCCAACCGATAAGCTATTGGTCCAACCTTCTTAATAATATTAAAGGGATCAATATACCTAGGGCTGAGCTTTCATTTGATATTAAAACGCATGACTCCCTTCATCGGCGAAACTTTCAAAAACGCACGCTCACGAACTTGAAACTTAAGGTCTGATCTTCTTTTATCTGCATAAGACTTCTATCGAGACTGGGCTGTTTTGATCACTTTCTCTAATCATATCCACCATGGTACCGGTGGTTTCAATTAGATTAGGGCAAAAAACACGCCTTTCCCCAACTTCATCCCAATTACAGATGAGTTCTACAAGTCTTTCCATACAAATCTTTAAACGGGGCCATTCCGATAGAAGACTGATAACTGTTATTGTAAGCAAACTCCACCAAGGCTAGGTGATCATCCCAGTTACCACTCATATCAATGACGCACGCTCGAAGCATATCTTCCAAAATTTGTATGGTCTTTTCCGATTGTCCATCGGTTTGAGGATAATGAGCAGTACTCAAATTCAGCTGAGTACCCAGGGCTTTCTGCAGACTATTCCAGAAACGCGAGGTGAACCTCGGGTGTCTATCCGACACAATACTAACAGGAACACCATGCAGTCTCACCACATTATCAACATAGAGTCGGGCCAACTTATCCATAGTATAGGTGATCTTCATCGGAATGAAGTGAGCCGATTTGGTTAGTCGGTCCACTACCACCCACACCGAGTCATTCCCTTTGCTAGTTCGGGGTAGACGTGTGACAAAATCCATAGCACTTCCAACTAGGTACTGGAAGAGGATGCATAATGCCAAACGAAGGCTGCCGGACAACTTTCACACGTTGACAAGTCCCACACTTAGCAATGAAGTCTTCCACATCATTCTTCATGCCAGACCACCAAAAATACCCTTTCATATCATGGTACATCTTTACACTTCAGGGGTGAATAGTAAAGATGGACTGATGAGCATCAGTCAAGATTTCTTTTTAAGGTCTTCTACAGCAGAACACAAATTCTATCTCTGAAAACAAGAGCACCATCAAAGGCTAGGGAGAAATCTTCTACTTCCTTAGTCTTCGAAGTGATCAGGTCAATCTTCTTCTTTAATTCCGGATCAGTCGACTACAGAGCAACAATTGAGTCCCTCAAACTCGGTCGAACTGACACAGCTACCGAAATAGCATTGGAACCTTCTGACAAAATCTTAAGTCCAAATCTGACAATAGAGAACAATAAGGGCTTACTAAGAGATGCCAGATCTACACATTCTCGATTACTCTTTCTACTCAAAGCATCAGCAACCACATTAGCATTTCCTGGATGATACTGAATATCACAATCATAGTCCTTCACCAATTCTAGTCATTTTCGTTGTCTCATATTCAACTCCTTTTGAGTAAAGAAATACTTGAGACTCTTGTGGTCAGTAAAAATCGATATCTTTTCACCATAAAGATAGTGACGCCAGATCTTCAAAGCAAACACCACAACTGCCAATTCCAAATCATGAGTAGGATAGTTATGTTCGTAGTTCTTCAACTGCCTAGAAGCATAAGCTACAACCTTCCCATGCTGCATCAGAATGCAACCCAAACCAACTTTAGAGGCATCGGTATAAACTGTCAAACCTCCAGAGTCATCTGGTATTGTCAAACACCGGAGCGTTAGTCAACCTCTTCTTGAGTTCTTGAAAACTCTTTTCACAGGCTTCGTTCCACTCAAACTTGATTCATTTTCTGGTAAGCTTTGTCATAGGAGTTGATAGTCTAGAGAAATTCTCAATAAAGCGCCTATAATATCCCGCCATACCAAGAAAACTTCGAATCTCGGTGACTGAGTTAGGTCGGTCCCAATCGGCTACAGCTTGAACCTTCGTAGGGTCAACCTTAATACTATCAGCAGAAACAATGTGACCTAAGAACATAACTTTAGGTAACCAAAAGTCACATTTACTGAACTTGGCAAACAACTTCTTCTCTCTCAAACGCTGCAGGGCAAAACTCAAGTGCTCAACATGCTCTTCCTCGCTCTTTGAATAAATCAGAATGTCATGAATGAATACAATGATAAATTTGTCCAAGACATCTTGAAATACTTGGTTCATCAGATCCATGAATGTTGCCGGTGCATTAGTAAGACCAAAAGGCATGACTCGGAATTTGTAATGCCCATATCTAGTCCTAAATGCAGTTCTGCAGACATCACTGGACTTCACTCTCAACTGATGATACCCAGATCTCAGATCGATCTTTGAGAAAATAGCGGCACCTTTCAACTGATCAAACAAGTCATCGATCCTAGGAAGAGGATATTTATTCTTGATCGTCAACTTGTTCAATTCCCGATAGTCTATGCACATCCGCATACTACCGTCCTTCTTCACGAACAACACCGGGGCTCCCCAAGGCGAAACACTAGGTTGGATAAACCCTTTGCTTGTCAAATCATTCAACTGGGTCTGAAGTTCTATCAACTCAGACGGAGCCATCCGATACGGAGCTTTCAAAACAGGGGCTGCTCCAAGAATTAGGTCAATTGAAAACTCTAACTCCCTCTCTAGGGGCAAACCAGACAAATAATTAGGAAAAACATCAGGAAAGTCCCTGACAACGTCAATATCAGACAACTGTTTCACACCTTTCGAAACATCCATAGAAGAGGAAAGAAGTCCAACATCTTTGGTCCATTGCCTGACTTTAACAGTCGCAGCCACAATCTTCTTGCTCAACTTCCCTTGATTACCTTGATACTCAAACGGACGATCATCCTTGGGATGAAACAGTACTTTCCTTTCAGAACAAAGGATAATTGCACCATACTTAGACAACCAATCCATTCCAAGTATCACATCAAAATCAGACATATCCAACTTGATCAACCGAGCTTCTAAGATTCTACCAGCAATATCAACTGGACAAGACTCAACCACTTCATCTAATCTAACAACAGATCTGGTAGGAGTACTAATAACTATTCATCTTTCCAACTTTACAAGTGTAACAGGGATACGACTCACAAATGAAGATGCAATGAATGAATGAGATGCACCAGTATCAAATAATACAAAAGCAGAGGTGGATGATATTGGAATAATACCTGTCACAACATCGTGATCTGTCTCAGATTCTACACCGGTAACGCTGAACACTTTCCCAGAAGAAACATTTGAAGTAGACTTCATAGCTGACATCTGAGGATTCGGCTTTTGAGTGAAGTTACGGGAATAATGACCCGCTTTCCCATAGTTAAAGCAAGTCAAATCCCTACCACCAATAGGAGCGGCTGAAGAAGGAAATGCAGGTCTCTGGTTATTAACCACTGGACGGGGGTTAGATATATTGGTCCAGTACCCTGACTTCCTGCAACAGGACGCACCGGTCCACTGCTAGAACCATAACTCGATGCAGAGCTAAAGCTGGGACTAGCTCCTCTAGGCTGAAATGAAGGTGTAGAGTATGGAGCAGGCCTAGAGAATCTCCGGTTACGGTCCACCAAATGGTTCCGGTTCGCAATAGATCGCTGGAGCTGATAATTCTCTCTTTCATTATATTCCACTTTCTTCGCATTTAGCATAGTCCACAATCGGATGAATCGCCAAATAAGTCTTCAGAGACGGCCTCAAACCTTTGAAGAATTTCTTTGCCTTTTCACTATCACCTTTAAACGCTGTAGGGGCAAAGAAGAACAACTCTTCAAACTTCTTCCGGTACTCCAGAACAATACTAGGTCCCTGTGTGAGTGCCATGAATTTAGCTTCTTTAGCATCTCTCACAAACTCAGGAAAGTAATTCTTGCAAAAGGCTTCTTTGAAAATTTCCCAAGTTAGAACCGGGTGCGAAGCTTCCAAAATAGGTCTGGTAGCATTCCACCACGCATCAGCTTCATGCTGCAGTCTTTTTCTTGCATAGAATCTTTTGAGCTTCATTACAACGGAGGTTGCGAAAAGCTTTTTCCATCTCTCGGATCCACTTATTAGGAAACAACGTATCCGACGAAATACCAATGAAAGTAGGGATCAAGAGCTTCAGGAAATGCTCCATCAATTTTGCATGAGGTCCAGGGGCAAAACCGTCCACAAAAGCACCAGCTGCAGAAGTACCAACTCCAAGAGGATTAAGAGCTACTTGGGCATTCTGCTGAGTAGTCGCGAAACCTTGCACCATAGCAGTGAACTAATTTGACTGTTGATGCAACATGTTTCCCAGAATGTTCATCACATCCTGAATAGAGACTACTTGCGGTGGATCTGGAGGAGTAGGGTTTCCACCAGGAGGAATTTCAACACTCGGGACTTCAGTTCCCGTGCTTCCAGTAGGAACCTCAACACGAGCCTGATCTTCGTCACCAACTTCACCTTCTTGACCATTAGCTACAACTCGATTCCTTAACTGAACCCTTCTGCGAAAAGAACTCCAAGAAATTAGCAATGCTGTAAGATCAAGTCCGAAAAAGATTCTTTAAACCAAACATGTACCACAACAAGGCCAACACTCATAAACTAGAGGCAGCATTAAGCACAAAATCTAAAAAGAATCAAAACAGGGCCAAAATCCAAAAATCTGGGCAACAATAACTCGGCCGGTTGCTCAAGCCGGTCGCTTGAGTCAATCGACCGCCACAAGCGACCGCCCCAAAATTCGCGCGACAGAAAGGCTTCAAATACGGTTTTGGGTCCCATTTCACTTCTACACTTCTCAAAACAGTGTTTGGGCTCTGGGGATTTCGTGCTTAGGCTAAGGAAAGTATTTTAGAGACTCCGTTGGCTTCGGATCTACTTCCCACGCGATCTATACACGCTACTCAGGTAATCTTCTCACAAAACCCTTCATTTCTATGGTTTGCATGTGAGAAACTACAATGTGCTTCTATTTATAGGTTTTCTTTGGTGCAAAACATTCCTTTTATTACCCAAAAAATGTCTAGGCATAGATCTACTGTTCATTATGCATTTTTACTCTTGTAGGTAATTAATGGACATGTCCTAACTCTCATTTTGCTTCCTTTTTTTAACCAAAAACAGAGTTTTCACATTAGATGGCTGCCCGCGGAGGTAGGAGAGTACCTATTTGTGGCCGAGGTCATGGTTGGGGTGACGCACATGACCCAGTCCATCCAGACTACTTCAGATCTCCAGAGGCACAAGAGCTGTACTTCGGCCACTTTAGTCATCACTAGATTGAGCTAGGAAGACCGGTGGTGACTTCAGAGCTAGAGCAGTTCCAGATAGAGGACAGGTTTGCAACAGTGGGTTGGAGAGGTACACTGTTCTTGAATGAGTCCGCCTATCCGAAACTAGTCATGTTATTCTACAGCAACCTGACCTTCCACAGAGAGCCAGTGGGAGAGCACGACACTAGGCTCGTCATAGAGAGCCGGGTGAAGACTACAGACATACGCTTCACCATTGAGGAGCTGGCTCACATCCTTGACGTTCCTTATATCCACAGCGACAGGAGATGGTTCGAGCCGAGGACAGAGTCAGATGATGTCATCTTCTGGTAGGAGAGGGCTCTCATCTACTCGAGCATTTGCATAGGGGAGTGCAGCGGGGTAGAGTCGGTGACTAAGCTGCATCCCTCATGCCGGATCATCTCACAGATCATCGCACGGAACCTGCTGCCTAAGGCAGGACACCAGAGTGAGATTTCACTCATGCAGGCCCTGATGACCTTCTCCGTGTACACCCGCTATCAGATAAACTTGACATACATCATTCAGAATGCCATGATCTATCGAGTGACACATCCGAGGGGAGCAAACCTTGGATATGGACGACTTCTGACACGGATCTTTGAGCACTTCGGGGTTGACTTCGAGGGAGAGGAGGCTATTCAGGTCAGTCACGGCGGTACGATCGGTTACAGATTGGTCGCTCAGATGCACTTACTGGGCGGACCAAATTCACCAGATATGCTAGAGCGAGCCGGAGGACATGGATGTAGAGGTTGATGATGCAGTTCATGTAGACTCACCACCACCTTCTCAGTTCGAGGTAGGGGGTACATCCGAGACTTAGGATACTTCAAAGGTCGCACCACCTTGGGCTAGGGGTTTGTTTACTCGGATGGACCAGTACGAGCAGGGGCAGGTAGAGATGAGGGGCCAGATAGCAAAGTGCCTTGACGTTCTCCGCCAGATGAGGCTACCACCACCACCACCACCACCATATCAGTAGTTAGACTTAGGCTTTTTGTCCTTTTTGATTCAGTACAGACTGACTTTAGGGTTTAGATATGTTTATTGTAGTTTTTATTCAGCACATGTTTATTCCCTATCTTTTTGTAAAGCGTAGAGCACGCTCCAAATTATGTAAAGCTTTTTCTTATTAATGAAGTTCATTTATGCTTGTTGCATTTTTATTATTGTCTCTTATGCACTTTCTTGATATTTATAATGTGAGAATATGTTTCACTTGACTTATAGTAAATTATGCAAAAGAAAATTCACTTACTTTCTTAGTTTGTTTCTAACGAAAGATTTCCCTATTATTCACTCTAGTTCTTTTGAGTCATTTTTGGATCTATGACTCAGATTGCTCATCTAACACTTGTATTAAGTATTAACTATTATTGACTTCGTAAAACCATGGCTTTGATACCACCTCTGTCACACCCCACCCGCTAGTCTCGGTTACCCGCCTCAACAACCCGTGGGAGTGATCCGTCACAGGATCCACGGTTTTAATCTATCAATAATAATAAACGCAAGTAAAGACAATCATGAGCAAGAATAAGTTCAATAATTAAATAAAAGGATTACAGGAGTCCAAATACTTTAATAAAATAATCAAAGAAAGAAATAAATGATAAAAAAGAATATGAGTTCAGCGGAAGCAATCTAAAAGAATTAAATGATTTTCTTTCTAGTTTATTTCTCTAAAGCTAGATAATGTTTCTCATGTATTTCAAGAATGGGGGTCCTCCAGTTGTTCTCCATACGATAGGCAAATTGGCTGACAACCTGTCTCCTACGCCCATCAATGGGTGCTATAAGCGCACTCCATGCACTCACAGAGCTCCCGCACATAGGCTATCTCCATTTCCCATTGCCGGTGCCACATCTTCTTCATACGAGAAGGCTCCTTCATGGGAAACCAATCCATCTTCCGGCGTAATCCTCCATCTGTACAGGCTAATAAAACATAGACAAATAATGGAATGAGTTCTGGAGAACTCAGTAAGAACAACAATGATTCCCATTCGTATGTCAAACCATCAGAAAATGCATATATGATATGTATGAATGCAAAGTATGAATACCGCTAAGATCTAACTGTGCAAGTCTCTAACAGTTGACATGCTTTAAGATATAACATCAGCCCTCCTCTGGGTAGGTCTAGTTACTCTGATCCGGCAAGGACTGGTTACCTTTGTAGGGATCGTGGGTAAAATGGAAAGTCCACACTTGGCTCTCAAACCATGGTTGGGGTTAAGTCAACACTCTCTCACCATGACCATTGACATGAGTACTGGCGCATGTCGGGGTTTCTAATCCAATGCAAGTCATAATGATAACATACTACATGAAGTCTAGATACATCCCCTATGGCACCAACCAACTCGGTTTAGTATCCTTCACAACCTAGGAGTGAGAACCCTCATGGACTGGCTACCGTTATTGGATTCCATTCCATAACCCTATGGTCATCCAAATATTGTTGGGGCAAAATGCTCTCATGGCTCCTCACGACACCCTGTCTGCTCCTTGGACGTCCATGAGCCTAATCTAACATATGCAACCCTAACATTGTATGACCAACAGTGGACCAGAGTCACATCACTGTCGTCATGGGTCATCCGGCTTCAATTCTCCTACCGAAAGGGTAGTAGCATGTGGTGTACCTAGCCATGCAACTCTAGACTCTACCTGGGTATGTCATCCAATAGTTATGACAGTGCTGGAGACATCAACAGGCATGTGTCCCATACCACAACCCTCTGATATCTCAAGCCAAGATATCCCAATGGAATACCCTTTCCATCAGAACCACAAACCATCAATCATCACAGTAGTCATACCACATTCATAGATGATAAAGTATATGTAAAGACAACACAAACAACAAGCATATAATAAGGTCAGCATGCTAAACAAGGTTACAACAGTATATGAATTGAAAGAATAGTATTGATAGACACTGGACTAGCATGTTCAAGTCATTATATAAAGATAGGATTGTATGTCCTTACCTGTAAATAAGTAGGATTCGTTTGAATTGCAAATCATAAACAATTGTAAGACTTTTATTGGAAACAGAGGACACCTATAAACAGGGTTATATTAATATGTAAGTCGAATAAATCAAATCGGACCAAATCCAAAAGTTGCAAGCTCACTAGAAACCAGCCGGTCGCTTTGTCTGAGCGTCCGCCACTAGTGACCGCCCCAAAAATAGTGAGTTTCAGATCCGAAACTTAAGGCTTCGATCATCCGATTTCAATATGAAATTTGAATGATCATAGTCCGAATTTCAAATCTAACACTCCCACAACCAAGGGTAATACAAAACCTAACAATTGACATCAATTTGGTTATCCATAATCCTCCCTCTTGATTAGATCAACCCTTTTCACGAAAGTAGGGTTTCGTTTTCGGATCTAATCTCACCAAGATCATTAAAAAGGTAGGTACTGTAATAAAAGGATCATGAACAACCAAAGAGGAAAACTAATCTATTTTAATCATAGCTAAAGGTAGAGTATGAGTGAACAGGGAATCACTTACCTCAACCAGATCAGCTAGAAAAGACAGTAGAACCTTCTGGAACACTAACCGCGCTTCAGATCACCTTCCAGCATGTCTCCACAGCCGGCTAACCACAAAAAACAGCAATCCCGAAAATAATATTCGTAAAATAAACGAGGGTTGCTATTTATAGAAGTTTGGGGGCAAAATAGGGCAAAACCCCGCAACCAGGACTAGGCGGTCGCTTGGGGCGTCGCTTGGTCTAATCAACCGCCATTAGCAACCGCCCCTTAGTATATTGCTATAAAAGGGTGCTTTGCTTAAAGGGTTGATGTCCAAGTACAACCTAACCCTAATGAACACATGGGGGAGGTCTTACCTTCAATCCGGACATCTCCAGACATCACTTGCCTTCCAGAAGTCCAAAAACCAAGCAAGACAAGCTCTTCAACAAGAGAATCCAGATCCATGGGTTTCAGGGTATGGATCATGGACTTCTATCCGGACACTCCACAAATTTGACCCGGCTAGACCTTCGGATTCTTGGACCTACAATACGGATCCCGGGTTAGAAGTATGGGGGTTGTTATTGTTGGTCAGAATAGAACTGAAGTGTAAAAGGGAAATTTCAGGTAATTGGCCGAGCGGATGGATTTGAATACGGTATTGAGTCTCTAGTAGGGGTAGGAGAAAATTCTATCAAAATTTCAGTAGGTTTTAACGGTTAGTTTTGGCTTTGGCAGATTCTTGCAAAATAAGGGAGTTGATGGATCCCAGTGGTATATTTAGGCTGTGGGTAGGATTTATTATACTAGTGTATCCAAAGATGAAGTAGGGAGGGTGAAAGAAGAAGATGGAAAAGGAGGAGATCTGGATATTACTATATAACTTGCCGCTTGCCTGATCTAGTTACAACAACTTGGATATGAGTTGTGTGGAGGCCCCCTTGAGTTACACAGTAAGGCAACCTGGATATGACCCACCAGATTAGGTTCCCATGATGGAGACACAAAAAATGGTGGTAAAAGCTCCTTGTCAACTAGTAATAATCAATTCTCAAGTCTATCAGCTAGTAATAGTCAATACTTTTTTTTGGAATTAATAATCAATACTCGTATCTTTTCGATTTGTCACAGAATGGGGTTATTTATGGTTGCTTTATCAGCCTTACAAACTCAAAAGTCAAAGTAACCTGACTACCAGTTGTCCAAAAATAACTTTTTACTCCAATTCTTTCTTTTTGAAAAAGGAGTTTCTAACCTCTTGATCACTAAGCACCTCAACCTAATTGAGTCATTAAAAACATGTGATATTCACATTACCTCTAGAATTAACCTAATTAAAAACAAATTAATTAAATAAATAGGCTAAGTTTGTGTACCACCTTGGTAGATATGTTTTAGGCCCATAGGGGAGAGGTCCATTATCAACTGCCCCCTTGAACAAAAGGCCCAATCCCGACATAATCCGACCTATGCTTATTCCTTGGTAAACAAGCCCACATAGGGGCTAGATCTGCATCATTAACTTATGCATGTTTCTGTTAGGTACTTAAACAATACACCTAAAGCTTAGAGCGATCGAATATGTCAAATCAAGCCTTTTTAACCTATCCCATACCAAGTTGACTCAATCTAGTGCCTGTGCATAAGTGCTGGTCATACTAGATAAATAAAAACCACCAAGGTTTTGTAGTCATTGTCTTTGGTGGCTTTCACTCTACCGGTAGGCAGCCCTTTCAGAGTGGCTTCACTTTTTTCTTGATGGGAGGTTGCTTTTCTTTTACAGTTGCTACTTTATTCTAGGTAATCCTCTCTTAGATAGCCCTTTCCGTTACTTGAACCCTTGATACGGTGGTTGACTTTGATACTAAATGTCAGGTACTTCATTGGTATGCCTAAAGTTCAAGAGGTAATCAAATGCATCAAATCAATCCATTTAACCTAATTCATACAAGGCAGCCCAACCTAGTCTTCAAACACTAGAGTGGACCACATTAGGCACATAACTTCTTTCTTAGAATTTCTAGTAGAACCATTTTGGGTCTGCCTTTGGATCCTTTAGCTTTTCCCATTTGAATCTGTCATGAGGGACTTCAACCAGACCAGCGCTAGCAAGTATTTGGTAAGAGTCCTAATTGAAATAGGACTCCCCTCTCTTTATCCTGTTAGGACTCTTTATTTTGCTTCTGTTTTTTCTTGATCTGATTTGTACTCCTGTTCCCTCTCTAAGTAGTACTAAACTCTGTGTTGTAAATTTATAAAACCTTATTAGAGTGAAAGAATGAAATCATCTGGGGGGGTGGGGTGGATTTTCTCTGTTTTCTACATAGTATTAGAGCTAGGGCTCCAAATCTATTCTCTCTTCTATTATTGAGTGAAAAACTGTGAACAAATCATCCAAAGTCTCAATTGCAGAAAGAAAACAAACTTAAATTTGTCACTGATTGGTTCCTTCCCCATCACAAACCTTCCTGGTAACTCCTGCCCCAACTGCTAGCTGTCTATCACAAGAAACATCAAAGATCTTCATTGCAAGCTATCCCTTCATTGAAGAATTGCTGTCACAGGGTTTGAAACCAGGTTAGATCATCACAAGCTGTCCCTCCATTGAAGAATCTCCATTGCAGGCTGTAAAACCAGGTTAGATGCATCTCTTCTTCTTCGTCTTCTTCTTCTTCCTTTCAAATAACTCAGTTGGGTTTGTATCTTAAAATTGTTACCTGAATAGCTCAATAGGGTTTGCTACATTAAAATTAGGGAAAAGATGAGTACATTAGAATCAACTACAACCACAAACCTTATATCTACTGCAAACTGGGGGCAAACTGAAAACCCAGATAAGACTGATTACCAGCCTCTTGTTTCTCTTCTTTTTTTGGTAGACTGTTTCTCTTCTTAAATCCTGGACGGGTCAAATTACTTAATGTGGTCAATGTCTGTCTACATTACCATCACCGGCAGAGGATTACTAGGACATATTACAGGAACTGCTGTAAAGCCATAAAACCCACCCTAGACCAACACAAGATTGATGTCTTGCATATGATTCTCTGGTAATAGCATTCCTGGTTAGATCCATGAGACCGGAGGTACGTTAAACCTTCCTTCTATTGGACTCTGCTGCTAGTATTTCAACTGCTGCACAGAAGACTCATGGGGAAGTTGTACATAGGTCAGGTCTATGAGTTTCGTAGACAAGTTCATGAGATAAAACAAATAGATAAGACACTCTCTCAAGACTATAATGCTGTTGGTGCATGGCAGAAGATTGACAATGACAACACTGATGCAACCTATGCAAGCACCATGATGAGATTTGAGTATGTGATGTAATAGCAAGACATAATGTTGAATATGACCCCATTTGGCTTCAAATTCTCCATCAAGATTGATGTAATGCTGATGTAATGATCCCTTCTTCTACACCTGATAGGTCAGCTCTTTAGATCCAAACTGGAAATAGGAAAGAGACACTAAAGGAAGTTATCAAATGTGAACATTGTGGTAAACCATGTTGTATAAAAGAAAAGTATTTGTAACTGCATGGAAACCCATAGACTTTGAAGCAAAAAGAAAGGCTGCTCGTGGATAGAATAGGGAAAAGATTCATGCCAATCAAACTGAAGCTGACTCCACAACTTCCACTGAAGCTGACAATGCTCTCGAAGCTCTCCAATGAGGACATGCAAGCTCTTTGTGGGCTACTACAAGCTGTCCCCACTACCACTACTTCTAAAACTGCCTTAGCTACTTCTGGTAATTATCAACCCCATTCAGGTATTTTTGAGCTACCTTCTTTGTGCTTTGACTGTATCCACCTCCTGGATTATAAGTTCTAGGGCTACGGATCAGATGAGTGGTTCGCCCACTCAATTCCAGCAGTATACCCATTTTTGAAGGAAAAAAACACAATCCACATGGCAAATGGATCCCTCTCTTTAAGTAAGGGACTATTTGCTCCTCTCCCACCTTAATCCCATCTTCTATTTTGCAAATTCCCTCATTTTTTTTTTCTAATCTCCTTTTATTACTAATCTTACTAAAGGTCGAAGCTTCAAAGTTATCTTTTCCCCCCTTCTCACTGTGTTGTACATGATCTGGTGACAGGGAGGACGACTGGACATGGTAAGGTGCAGAAGGGTCTCTAGACTCTCTACTTGACAGTGTAGCTCCTCTTATTGCTGCAACCTCTTCACCAACACCACAGATTCACTCCATCTCCTCATATGTTCCCCTTCCATCAGAGGCTTGGACATTCTCCAGTTAAAACCCTTTTTTCCGTTTTCCCCATTTTAGTCAAACATCTTAATAAAGATTAATTTTTCCATGGAGCACGTATTTATGCTAAACAAACACGTGCTGTTTGTTCTCCCTCTGATAAAAGAAGTGATCAACCCGTTGATTTAGTTCATTCTAATATACGGGTTCTGAGTCGTAAATTGTAATCCTATTTCCGGTCATTGGTGGTTTGTAAGTTCTAATAGAAAAGGGCAATTTAGGAAGGGAGACCACGGAGTTAGTACTGCGCTAACACAACTCTCGATAGGAAAGGGTTGTAGGAATTAAGAGTTTTATACCAATTGAAATAGGTTTATGCTTTCCTATATAGAATAGACGTAAATTAGCCTATATATAGAAAAGTTCGAGGAGTTCTCACAAGATTCATGAGACTCCACAACAAAATCGTGGCTTCCATCCTCTCCTCTCCCCCATTCCTCACCTTATTCTTTCTCAAAATAACATGGTATCAGAGCAGTAGGTCCTCTTATTCCTTTCGATTCTATAGGAAGGAAAGAAATTGTACGGAGAAGAAGCAATCGATAGCTGGTTCCTTTTTGTTCGCTTCTTAGGAGAAGAAGTAATTGTTGCTGGTGGGCACTTGCTTCATAGGAGAAGAAGCAATCGATAAGAAGCAATTGTCGCTGGTGTCGGTTCCGCTTCTTAGGAGAAAAGCATCGATTGTGTTGAGATTTCGAGACTTCGACTTCGAGAAAGAAAGCTGCGACGATTGTTAAAGAGTGAGAGAGATCGATCATGTGTTGAGACTGAGACTTCAAGAAGAAAGCGCGACTGTTCTCTGCTTGGTCTTGAGTTTTGGTGGTTTTAAGGAGACTTCAAGAGTGATCGATCGTGTTGAAAGACTGCGATCTGGTTTCTTGTTTGGACTTGAGTTTCGGTGATTTAAGGAGACTTCGATCGAGTTGAAAGACCGAGATAAGTTTTCGGTTTGGTTTGATTTTAAGTTGATTCAAGTTTTCCGGTTTGGTTTGATTTTAAATTGGTTTATTTATGTTTATGAGATTAATCAACGGGATTAACTGCGGAATAATCCCGATTCGGTTCTTTGATCGGTTTCGATTCGGTCGATGATTCGATTCTAATTTATGGGATTTGATTTTAAAATTGTTTGATATGGGAGAAACTTCAAATAAAAATACTATGACTGAAATTATTTCTTCATCCTCTCATCGGTTAACTGAGAAGAAATTGGAGGGTGGATCAAATTTCCACCAATGGAGGGCTATAGTTAAAATTGTTCTTCGGACGGGACGGATAGATCATTTGACTAAGACTGACCCATAGATGATGATGCTTGGGCAATTGTTGATGCACGAATACTTTGGCAGATGTTTAATTCCTTGGCGGATAACATTATAGATTTGGTGACTCACTTACAAACTGTGAAGGAATTATGGGAGTATTTGAATGTGTTGTATTCGTCGAATAATCGGCTAGAATCTACGAATTGTCCCAGGAATTTTATCGAGTAGATAGAAAAGGTAGAGATATTACCCAATATTTTGCAGATTTTAAAAGAATGTATGAAGAACTAAACTCTATTCTACCTATCTCCTCCGATGTCAAAACTATGCAAAATCAAAGAGAGCAATTAGCGTTATGGGTTTCTTGGGAGGTCTTGGAAAGGAGTTTGAGGCGCTAGAGCACGGATTCTTGGTAGTGATCATGTACCCACGTTAGCCGACACATTTTCAAGAGTTCTTCGTGTTGCAAGGGAGAGTACCAATAACTCTACGAAAATTCAGCTTTGGCAACGGTTTCTCGAGGCACCTCGGAGGACGGGTCCTTGGTGGACAAAATATAGGACGAACTCGAGGAAATAATACTTGGAAATATCCAGGTTCACACAACTCTATCGACAATCCAGGACAAGTTAAGACTTGTCATCATTGTGGTCGTCCGGGACATATTCAACGATATTGTTGGAAGCTTCACGGGAAGCCCACACAGGGAATGCAATTATCATGAATCAGGCTACAACTACTAAAGTTCATCCGAGGTTAAGATTGTAAAGATGAGAGGAAGATTATATTGTTCACTGGTAGGCCACTCAACCACAATCAGGTGACTTGTTGAAGTAATGCTACTAGTTGCCTTTAACCACATCTCACCCATGGATCATTGATTAGGAGCTGATCATATGAGGGAAGGTATATTTTTTTTTGTTCCATCATCCTCTTTGGTTACATTGTGATGGTTTATATCAATGTTAAAGGAGTGGGTACATTCAACTCACTCCATCCATTACCCTACTGTTACGTACCTAATTTGCCATTTAATATTATCTGTTCAAAAATTTACTTCCGTAATAACTGTTTGGTGAAATTCTTTCGGTATTATTTATTTCAGGATCTTACGACGAAGAAGATACTTGGTAGAGGCGATGTCGGGGGTTGTATCTATTGAGAAGAGATCCTCATCGCTTGTTCTAGTATTTCCATCCCCCATAAATACATTGTGGTTGGGGCATCCTTCGAAACCCAAAATTGGTAGATAAAAGTTTTATTCTCTTTCAAAGTTGGATTGTGAGTTTGTCAATTTGGAAAACTTCATCGTGTGAGTTTTCTCGTATAAAACCAGATCAGACCACCCTTTCTTAGTTATTCGATGTGTGGGGAGTCTGTTAGTTCTACTTGGTTCGAGATACTTTGTTACATTTGTGGATGATTTTTCAAGAGTCATTGGTTTATTTAATGAAAAATTGTTCAGAATTATTTGACATATTTTGCAATTTTGTTATTGAAATTCGTATAATTTGGTGTTCCTATTCGTATTTTCGTAGTGATAATGCCAAAGAATATTTCTGATCCGTTTTGTAAATTTATGGCTTTAATGGGATTCTTCACCAATCTTCGTGTTGATACTCCTCAACAAAATGGGGTTGCGAAAGGAAAAATAGACACTTATTGGAGGTCACCCGTTCTTCTTATTTGAGATGAAGGTTCCTAAATCTTTGGGCTGATGCAGTTTAATGCTTGTTATCTTATTAATAGGATGCCTTCATCTGCCTTAAAAGGTGGCATTCTATTTCTCTTATTTCCTTCATCTCCTTATTTACTTTACCTCATGCGTATTTGGTTGTGTGTGTTACATTGTAATCATCGCCCGGGGATCTCTAAACTTGATCCACGTGCACTTAAGTGTATTTTTGTGGGGTATCTGCACTCAAAAGGGATATCGTTGTTATTCTTCGACTTACGAAGATATTTTGTTACTGAGATGTGTCATTTTTGAGTCAACTCTTTTTCCACCGAATCTCATAGTTTAACCGACCTAAATGATGATCTATGTATTTTTCAAAGTGTGTCTCCACAGGGACAGTTCTTCCCCTCCACCTCGGGACATCACCAAAGTGTACATGCGCCGGCCAAAACCACAGCCCCCTCGCACCTACGGTCTCTACTGTGCGACTTGCGTGATCCGCGGACGTTCCGCCAAATCTGACCTTGATATTCCCATGCTCTTCGGAAGGGTACTGCTCTTGTGTTCAGTATCCCATCTCTAACTTTATTTCATATTCTAATTTATCACTTGGGTTCTCTATGCTTTATCTACTATCGAGAATTATCCTATTCCTAAGAATGTTTTGAAGCCTTGTCTAATCCTGAGTGGGTCAGTGCAATGAACGAAGAATTACAAGCCTTAGAAGACAATCAAACTTGGGATCTTGTGCCTTTACCCTCAGGAAAGACAGCTATTGGTTGTAGGTGGATATTCACTGTGGAAGTTAATCCTGATGGTTCGTTAGCTCGCCTGAAAGCTCGTCTCGTTGCCAAGGGCTATGCTCAAGTTTATGGCATAGATTATGTTGATACTTTTTGCTGTTGCAAGCTTACTTCCATCCGTATTTTAATCTCTCTCGCTACATACAAGTGGCCCTTGTTTGCTTGGATGTGAAGAATGCCTTTCTTCATGGAGATCTACATGAAGAAGTGTATATGGAGCAACCACTTGGGTTTGTTGCTCAGGGGGAGAAGAATAAGGTTTGTCGCCTCCGCAAATCATTATATGGTCTCAAGCGACCACCTCGAGCATGGTTTGGACGCTTTACTACTGTTGTAATAGAATTTGGGATGACTCGTTGTGAAAGTGATCACTCTGTATTCTTTAAAAACTCTGATGCAGGCAAGATCTTTCTTGTAGTTTATGTTGATGATATTGTCATTACAGGAGATGACACTTCAGGAATTGATAGGTTAAAGACCTACTTACAAGAGAAATTTCAGACCAAAGACTTGGGCAAGTTAAAGTATTTTCTAGGAGTTGAAGTTGCCCAATCAACAAAGGGCATCTTCTTATCTCAACGGAAGTGTGTACTGGATTTGCTTTCTGAAACAGGAATGTTGGGATCAAAACCTATAGACACTCCCATGGAATGTAACTTAAAGTTAATGCCAGAAGATGGAACCCTTCTTGATGATCCAGAGAAGTACAGAAGGCTTGTTGGGAAGCTGAATTATCGATCGTGACTAGACTCGAATTGCCTTTCCGTCGGTGTTGTGAGTCAATTTTGTTGCCACGAACATCACACTCGGGATGCGTTATACGAATTCTGAGGTATCTTAAGAAAGCACCAGGACACGGGCTTTTTACACTAATCATGGACATAGAAATGTAGAAAGATTCTCTCGATGCTGATTGGGCTGGATACCTATTGATAGAAGATCGACTACGAGCTACGCACATTCATTGGAGGAAATCTTGTATCATGGAAGAGTAAGAAACAAACTGTGGTAGCAAGATCAAGCGCAGAATCTGAGTATCGTGCTATGGCACAGGTAACATGCGAGATGGTATGGATAAAACAATTACTCCAGAATTAGGAATTATTGATGACACACCAATGAAGTTATGGTGTGATAATCAAGTGGGTTCATATAGCATCAAATCCAGTCTTTCATGAACGTACCAAGCATATTGAAGTAGATTGCCACTTTGTTCGTGAGAAGTTACTGCAAGGCATAATATCCCCCAAGCATGTGAGGACTGGAGAACAACTTGAGATTTGTTCACCAAAGCTCTAGGGAATACAAGGGTTACCTATATTTGTAACAAGTGGGATGAGTAATATATATGCTCCAGCTGAGGGGGAGTGTTAGAAAAGGGCAATTTAGGAAGGGATTGATCCATCGAGAGTTAGTACTTGGCTAATCTCGATAGGAAAGGGTTGTAGGAATTAAGAGTTTTATACCAATTGAAATAGATTTATGCTCCTATATAGAATAGACTTGTAAATTAGCCTATATATAGAAAAGTTACTTTGAGGAGTTTCAAAGATTATGAGACTCCACAAAAAATGTGGTTCCATCCTTCTTCCCCATTACTATTCTTTTCAAATATAATTAAACAAAAAGGTGTGTTTTTTTCTCTTCTAAAAAAAAAAGGATCACGCTGTTTTTTTTTTTTTTTTTTTAAAATGGGGGTTGTGGTGAATGAAAATTTATTTTTTTTTTTTTGTTGGTTGTTTTTTTTTTTTTTTTTTATTATTCTTTTTTGGGGGGGGGGGGAAAAAAAAATAAATATAAAGAGAGAAATTAAAAAAAAAAACACACTGAGGGTGGGAGAGAAGGATTAGAGTGAGAAGATATAGATTATTTATATTTAGAAATAAAATATGAATGTGGAGTGTGGAGGGGAAAACAAGACCTACTAAAACGCAAGACTTTTCGGTTTCTAGGAACATTTTAACTAAGCTTTTTTAAAAATTAAAATTTTGGCAAAATCTTGCCAAAGCTTAACCATGGTGTCCACTTCCTTCACTAATGTGCATCATGCTACTGATACAGACTTATGGTGTTGACTGTTTTGAGACTTTCTTTCTTGTTGCTAGGCTAAACTTTGTTCGAGTTCTAATTTCTCTGATTGTAAATCACGACTAGATTCCATTCAGTTGATATCAAGAATGCTTTTGTATGGTGACCTCCATGAGGAAGTTTATATGGAGCAACCCCTTGGGTATGTTGCTCAAGGGGAGGACCGTACTCATTTTGCAAGTGATGTAAAGCAAGTTATAGTCTCAAATAGTCTTTGTAGGCTTGGTTTGAGAAATTTGGCAATACGATGGAGTCGATGGAGTCATATAGGTTCGTTCAGTGTAATTTTGACCATTCCATTTTTGTTCGACGGTAGGGTAGCAATATAGTTGTTATGACTAATTGACTATGCATGTTGATGACATAATTTAAAAAAAAAAAATGATGTTATGTCATTAATATAGTTAAGGCACAGCTACGGTAATGGTTCTAGACTAGAGACTTGGGTAACCTATAATACTTTCTTAGAGTTGAAGTAATCTGCAGTGAAAAAGGAATTAGTTTCTCATAGTGGAAGTATGTTTTGGACCTTTTGACTGAGACTAGATTGCTTGCCTCCAAACCTGTTGACATTCTTATGGACCTTTGTTAAAATTTGGACTAGATGATGGTGAATTTTTGGATGATGTTCATCGTTATAGAAGTCTAGTTGGAAAACTTATATATCTCATAGTTACATGTCTTGATACCTCTTATTTTGTAGGAGTGTTGAGCTAGTTTATGCATTCTCCTAAGAGAGCCCATTGGGATGCCGTAATGAGAGTGATTGGTCTCTCAAGAGTGATTAAGTAAAGGTCTTATTTATCATCCCAATTGGAGTATAGATTTGGTTGCTTTCTTTGATGCTGATTGGGCAGGGTCTATAGTTGACTGTCGATCTACTATAGGTTACTAGACATTTCTTGGAGGGAAGCTTGTGACTTGGAGAAGTAAAAAGCAATCTATCATTGTTTGGTCTAACATTGAAGTTAATAATAGAGCTATGTCTCATGCAGCTGCAGAGTTGATGTGGCTTTGTTCCTTATTGGAGGAGATGAGGATTCTGATTTCTTCTTCTTTGAAGATGTTTTTGATAATCAATCTGCCGCTTATATTGCTTTTGCCCTGTTTTTTATGAGAGAACAAATATATAGGTGGATTGCCATTTTGTTCGTGATGCTATTAAGAAGAAAATTATGTTGACACCTTTGTGTCATCTGCTTATTAGCTAGCTCACACTAAGGCCTTATTTTATACTATTTTTCATTATATTCATGGTACCAGATCTCCCTCTCGAGGGCAATCTTGCCCTTGAGAAAAAGTGAGATCTTGCTCGAGATCAAGTATTTTTTTTCTTGCCGACTCAAGTGAACTTAAGGGCCCATGTCGGGGTTTTAAGGGTCAGGTTAGGCTCAAACTTGGTATATATACTATTTTAGGCCTTTTGAACATACTGGTGGCCTTAGATTTGTGAAAAAACAAACCTAAGTATGAGTTCTAACTTGACTCTTAAGTTTGAAATCATAATGCTGCAGGAAGGAATATGCAAGGTTATAATACATGAAATATAGAACCATTAGAGACATAAATGAAAAGCAAGTGATAAGGTATATCAAATAACTTAAATAGCAACAGATTCCATCCATATAAGTACAATAAAACATCACGTCCTTGATTCTCGATAATACAATGATACAACCATCATCAGTTCAATATAAATCATAGGTTCAAAATAGAAGTGTTGGGTGTGGTTCATGCTTTAATTCTATTGCTGACAACTGACCCCTGTCGTAGACGGGGGTCCTGCTTCCGGGCCTGTAGAGGCCTTATATCACTCTAGGCTTTAGGATTTCCATTACAGTTTGGGCTTGGGCCCATAAATAGCTGTTGTGGCTTAAGGAAGCTGTCGACGAGAGGAGGCAAAAAATCTTGTAAAAAATGAACTTGGGAAGCTGTCGGTGAGAGAAGGCAAGACAAGTCGAGAGCTCGACCTTTCTCACTCGAAATGTGGGATTTTAAACTAGTAACTGGACCGAGATTCGAGTCGACCAAAATCTCAGTCGAGTTATGGTATTTCGGGGGTCTCGCCTGAGACCTCGTGAGATCTTGTACCATGGTTCTATTTTTCCCAAGCTGTGCATGGGAGATTTGTATGCTCCACCTTGAGGGGGAGTATTGTGACTTGCAATAGCTGTCGTTTCTGCCTTGGATTGAGTTCTGGTTCGGGAGATCTGAACTGTTTGTGCTGTAGTTGCTGTTTTTGCATAATCTGCTTTTTTGACTTTCTATTTTTTTTTGACAGAATGTCAGACAGAATATTCTTTCCTTTTTTATAATCTGTCTTTCTATTTCAGTGGACAGATTATTCTGTCCTGATCTATTATAATTGCAGCTATAAATAAATGCCTGCGGTTCAGTGAAGACTGTCCAGAATTGCAGGGAGTTCTCTTCTCTCTGCTGGTCTCCTTCTTCATCCTTGCTTCTAGTTCGATTATTAGAGTCAGATTACCCACATGATCGTTCCTTCCTGGTTTTCCTACACAGCTTTCTTAACATTCTCATGGATCATTTATATGATGCTTCTAAACAACTCATAATTCTTCACCATAGGCCGTCCTATAACTGTCCTATGAAATTCCTTTAAGGTTTAGGAAAGTCTTAGAGGAATCGATCATATAACAGCTGGGATCCTATTTTGATTCTCTATGAGACATGATCATCTATATCACGTTCTTTATTATGATCTACCCTAAATGCCTAAATTACTTATATTGTGAAATCTACCTCTCATCAAGTTTCACCACCTCATATCCATCATAGTTTACTAATCTACCATACTGCCATATATTTTGTCCCACTTGTGAGATTCTTGTTCATGAATCAACTCAGTAGTTAATTCAAGATTCTCATCTAAGCTAGTCCAATTTTTATGCATTTGTATGCTCACAATTCTGTTTTGGAATCAGTGTTCCTAAGAACACTAGATTACTGGTTACTAATCGACGGTGATAGACAAGATGTTAGCCAGTGTTGTAAATTTATTTGGAAAGCTCATCTCTCCTGGCCCAGAAACAGTTATTGTTCAATTATAACTATATGATATTTCTTGACATCCCATCATATGGTTTAAACCAATAAAGACTTTGGTCATCAAATTTTAATGACTTCAATGAAAAGAGATTTCACTCATCAATCGCCGGTGACCTAAATCAAACTGAATATTTCTATATGTTGGTTTGTGCAACAAGAAGTGATAGAAGGACAGGATCAAAATGGTATGAACAGAGAAAAACTTTACCGGCACATTCAGTTTAAACTTACTAGCGCAAATGGGGTGGTTCTGGCAAGAACATGCATAGGTTAGGCCAGGGGTAGCAAATAGTATGGAGAAGAAACAGAAATTCCTTTTGGACGAGTCCTTGTTCCAGCTTGTAAACTTCCATGAATGAACCTAAAGACAAATGTGATAGAGCTGGACATTTTGGGTTGCTTATCGCATCCTAGATTCAATTGAACTCTAGTTTATCATAAGCTCTGGTCACTGAGCTATGGAATTGCCACCTTTGGATAACAAGTCTAATGAGTTCCCATGATTCCGCTGAAGCTACTACTTCTTGAATCTGAACTTGATTTAGCATCTAGACACAGAATTCTAGTCATTGGGGTACTTACTATTACATAGCATGATTACATTGCATTGACAAAAAGTGAGATATAGAATATGTGACCTGCCTTCCCTTGATATGATATAAAATTCTAAAAAACCTTGAATGCGTACAGCTGCAGGACATTCCAGGGTTAGCTCAAAGGATGGCTTCATTGATGTGTGTGGATAGTGATTTGACTTCAGATACTGAAGATGCGGACCTTGAACCTGATGGTTTGAATGAGACTTCTACCAGCAATGTTACAGAAATGCTGCACAAGGAAATTTGTCAAGCCCAAGAAAAAGGAATTGATGCAGTAATGTGGCTAGAGCTGGAGGAGCTTCACGTTGATGATGCTATGCTGTTGTCATTGGATTTATCTGTAAAATTTCCGGTATGTAATTCAGAACATGTTAGATACTTAAGCACATTTTGTACATTTTTTGTTTATATTAGAATCTTCAAATGAAGTTAACCAAAGCAGGATTTTTTGATGAAGTTCCTTATGAGTTAGCATATCTACTCTCAGAATATCATTTACCAAAGGCTTTTCCTTGCTGATTCTGCTGTCTAGAAATGACTTCTATTGCTGTCCTTTCAACGAGAGTGTGATCCAATTGAACAGAACTTAACAAAATCAGATTTCTGCAGAATTTCAATGTAAAAGATGAAGTGCATGTTTTCTAAAGTTAGGGTTGAAGGACCGATTCGAAGAAAATAGCAGTGGGGTTGTTCCTAGGGTTCATGCTATCCTAATGGGGGAGAAAGAGTCTTGAAAGGAGCTGGGAATGAGGCATGAAGGAGGAGGGGGAGGGGGGCCTGCAGGTGCTAGAGGGAGTGGGGAAAGGGCTGGGAAGGTCGTAGAGCTGAGGGGGAATGACTAAGGGAACCGTAGGGGTGGGGGAAACCTGCTGTTGAAGTGCAGCAGCAAAGACGGGTGGGGGAGTGTTGCGCAGAACAAGGGAACGGTGGGGGATGCCTGCGGGTGAGAAAGGATGGTGGGAAAGGGGCTGTGGACAAGGGGAAGGCAGGGGAGGGGTAGGGAATGCTGCTGTACTTACTTGGAGGCTGTGTTTGAGTGCTCAAAGGCTTTGATGATGCTTGTACTTTGCAGGATTGATGAAGAGGATGAAGAACTAGAACAATTTCACTCAACCAAGGCCTACCCAACAAGGAGACCCTGGTCCTCAGTCAATTTTTTTAGTCATCAAAACTGAAAATAATATTGCATGAAGGGCTATTTATAGCCTAAAAAGATATACTTTGACTCAATTTTTCCTTAGCAAATAAGTTTGCCGTTGCATCTTGGACTGGACTCTTAACAGTAAAGCAACTTCCTAAAAGATAAGATAAGGAATCTTATCTTATCAAAACTAACTTGGGACTCATTAAAAACAACTTTAATTCAAACTGAAACTCTTCTAAACAAGGCCAAACCTAACTCAAATTAGCAAGCTGGACTCAACGAAAATTCTGGAAAATAATTTCATAAATAAAATAAGGGTTAAAATGCCCAAAATGCCTCTCAAAAGGGGTTTGTCTAGCTTGGGGTGGTTTCTTGGAACCATCCTGGGTGCCCCAATTAGATTTGGGTCAAGGGGTCTTTGTGTTCACACCAATATGTCTTAAATCTTCCTTATGACATGGAAGATAGACATTGAGGATCTCATAAGGAGTTGACCCCTTCACTCAAGTCCTAGCCCTACGAGTCTCATCAAACATGATGCTATTGTATGGCCCCTAGGTTGCATTTGCAGGAATGCTGTGGTAGAAAGCCTATTTTGAGAAAGCAATCCTCTCTTTCTCCTTCACATTGTGCCAAATATGCTTTAACTTCTTTGTTTGTTCTTTGGCTTCTTGAAAAGGGCAGGATCTGTGCAAAGAATCTCAATATCTGGGGTTTTTGATTAGGGGGTGCTCTAGATGAAGCTCGGGACTATGGAGGCAGTGGGACTGGGATGGGATTTGGCTCTAAGGGCCTCACACTTTGGGTCCTCCTCAGTGGAATGTCTCCCCCTCTTCTTCCCTCTCATACTTTGGATCATACCCAGGTTGTCTAGATGAACTTGCTCCCTTGGCCATTTGCAATCTTCTCATGTTATCCAGCCTCCGTTGCTCTTTGCTCATCATAATGGTTCTTCTCATTTGTTCTACCGTTGTTGATTGTGAAATCCCATACTCACCTGGTTCCTCCTCATCATAGTCTTGCTCTCGTAGATCCAATAGGTCATCTAATCATGGATCCTCGAACTCCCATCGTCTGTGCCCTCTCGTTCTTCCTCTTTACTTTCCACCCTTAAGATGTTGTGCCATTGCTACTTGTATCTCTTCTGGAATTTCTGGACATCCCGTGACATTCTTATCCCCTATGGCTAGATGGCACTTTAATCTAGTGGCCTCACTAACTCTAATTTGTTTCTTGCATTACACTTAGACCTCTTCTTTTCTGTAGTCAGTGGCCTCCTATGCAACTAGACAAGATCACCGTCTTTTAAAAAGGAGCACCTGAGCAACCTCATATAAGAATTACACACTAAGTATCTTAAGAAGCATTACTAAAACTCTAGTAATAAGCCCTAAAAAAAAAGAAAGCATATACTAAATTAACTCCCTAAGTTTAGAAACTCTTGGTTTTTTTTGAAGCCATTTTTTATAATCATAATATTATTTATTAATTACATTATTAACTAAATTTAATTAAAAAACATAAATGTTATCATAATAAACTTCTCGAACAATTAAATACATACCTGTACTAATATTCCACTATTTTTAACTTTTAAACAGAAAATAATTGGTTTATTTTTTTCTTTCAATTTCACAACAAATATTTAATGATTTTTAGATAATTTCAATAGATAATTAAGAACAGAAAAATAAATTCGACACCATTAAGGCGTAGATCAACTGATGGTGTCTTACATGTGTTAAACTCATCTATCTTGTTTACATACTAATTTTTTTCCCTCCAAACGACATAATATAGAAACTAATATTTAAAACCAGAAAATTGAAAAAAAAAATACTAGAGCCCTCCAAAAAAATAAAATTAGCAACACACATTCATAGATCAAGCTCCTATATTAAAACATTTATTGATTTAAAAACAGGCATGTTTTAAGGTCATCAACTATCAAGAATAAAAATTTGTGATGAATGTACATACCTAACTTCAAGCTGTGTTCAATCCCCAAAGAACCAGCAAGGAAGATGTTTGTTGACAAGGTAATACTCTGATTTATGGGGAAATGAGAATAAATAAGCAAAAAAACCAACAAATGGCAGAACTTGGCAAAATCTGCAGATGAGAGTTGACATGAGATCTGCAGGTATCAAAACGTGGGCTTTTAATGTGTAAAGTGGACTGAAATGAACCGGAGTGCTTTGGTACGGTAGAGATGGCACATGTCGGTCAAAATTTTGACTGAGATGGACCAAGATATGCTACATTTATTTTGCACAGGAGGTTTTGTCTCGATTTTTGCTAGGGACAAAATTTCAACCTTTTTCCACCAAAATTTGAACAGTGATCAATATGTATTGGTCGGTTGGATACACACTGATACTGTTTATATGTATTGATATAAAATATAAAGTTTGTAAAATTTCAGAAAGAGAAGTATCATCATATTGTATTGTTTCAAGTTGTATCGCTCAATATGTATCGTACTGTTTCATTTTATTTAAAATTATATTGAATTACTTTATTCAAAGAAGAAATGTTTTGTATATCACATATCGTCTCGGTGTGTATCAACTGATATATTGAGAGACGTGATAGATGAGATGGGAAAACCAAAATTCAGAGACATATCAGCCCATATAGTATCACAGGCATGCAATCTGATGTGTACCGGCTGATGCTGTACAATAGAGACCTATTCTTTAAACACTGGTTGTGACCAAGTGGGAATGAAAACAGCCTCCCTGCAAAAGTAGGGGATAAGGCTACATACATTTTGACCCTCCTCAGACGCTGCAATAGTGGGAACCTTTGTGTCCTGGGTACACCCTTCTTTTACAGTTATTTTAATCCCTTCTTGAAAAGGTCTGTGATAATCTAATAGTTTGGTTGATGCTGGCTCCTTATTTTATCATGCCTTACAAGAAAAATGTTTTGAAATGTTTATATACCTTATCTCCTTCATTGCTTTTGCTTCATCAGAATCTGCTTGCACTTAGCCTGTGTGGGAACAGGCTCCAGGATGCATCAACAGTTGTGCAGGAAGTGACGAGATTTAAAAATTTGAGAGCTCTTTGGTTAAATGACAATCCTGTACTCAAAAACTGGTAATTTTTCGTGTGATTGTGTTTAGCCAATCATGAAAATTACTTTTTGTATAGAATCTATAGATATTCCTTTTGGTTTAGTTATGCAAATGAGATCTCCTTTCTGAGCTGAATAGGAAGTTTCAGCTCCACATGCTAATATGTGTGGCTGTTCTCACAGCTATGTAGACTTTTAATTTGATGCCAACATAAAATAGTAGGCCAAAGCCGACCAGTAATGCTTGCATTTGTTGATGAAGCAATATTAGCTGTATAGCTGGTAAGAGTTGAAACTTAATAATAATTGATAGGAACGAAGGCTCCCACATTTGGGGGGTACTATAGGCTTTATGTAAGCTGCATGAAAAGAAAAAAAAAAAAGATCCAGTTTCAGTTTTGATGGACATTTTAGTCTGATAGAATATGCTCTACATACTAGCATCTTGGTGATATTTACCATCCAGTTAGGAATAATCTTGATTTCATACTAATAATACTAGTATTCCATTAAGAATGTAATTTATATGTTGTTGTCTCCAGTGGTGATCAGATGGAGGATGCAATCCTTAAAGGAGTTCCAAGCTTGGAAATTTACAATTCATGTTTCACCAGTAATTTTGGAGAATGGGCATTTGGTTTTTGTGGTGGGCTATATGGGAAGGAGAGACCAGGCAATCTCGATAACTCAACCAATCCACTGGAGGCTGTGACATCACTTGACTTGTCAAATAGATGTATTCACAATTTACTTGATAAGGTGTGAATGACTACTTTGCGATGTTTTCTGACTCCTCATGTCTTATGTAATTATTCTCTTATTATTTTTGACAGTTTCATATTGAGCATTTAATACCGTATACAATAAATGATCTAGGAATCTGTGTTGTTGTATAGTTTCTTTTTGCTCAATTATCCACGGATAGCAACTTCTGGTCCATTTTCTGTGCCAAATATTCAATGATCATAAATTTCCATCTGCTCTGATTTGCATTGTCAGTATGACACCTCTTAGATGTAGTAGTGCTGAACCTTTCTTCATTTGGTGTACTGAATTCTTCTCCTTTTGGTTTAATTAGTCATTCTCTGCCACCAAAATGCCGTGTCTGTCATATTTGAATCTCCGTGGAAATCCTTTAGAGCAGAATTCTGCTGAAGACTTGTTGAAACTCTTGAAAGAATTTTCTTGTCTACGAGAGTTGGAGGTGTGTATATGTCAAGTAACCTTCTTGTTTTAGATTTGTTTCCAGAACAAAATTGACAGGGATGATAAAGAAACTTCGTTATTTTAATTATCTTGCAGGTTGATATTCCTGGTCCACTTGGGGGCAGTGCATTACAAATTCTTGAATCTCTTCCTCATCTTTCTTTACTGAATGATGTTGAGGTATTGACAATTGTAGAAGCTGGAAAGCACGTGATTGATTCAAAGCTGCAACCACGTCTTCCTGAATGGAAATCTGATGAACCTTTTACTGATCGTGTTATTGGTGCAATGTGGTTATACTTAATGACATATAGACTTGCAGATGAGGAAAAGATTGATGAAACTTCTGTTTGGTATGCATTATACCTCATATAACGTCATTTTACGTGTAAACTTTTAGTTATAACAACTTTGTCCTAGTTGCTATGATTTGGATTGTTAAATCCAAGCTGGTTTAAAATTCTTATGTTATTTTTTTATTTTTAATTTTAAACCTGTGATGCTCTGAGGGATGGCTTTGAAACTTGAAAACTTGGCATTCCATGGGTGAAGGAAGAAAAATTCTCCCATCAAGAAAATTAATCAGTGGTCACCATTTGTAGCTGCTAGCAATCAATCCTTTTATTTGTTACAGGTTTTTCCATGAAACAAAGATGCTTATTAAAAGATAGTACTTGATATCAGTCATTTCACAAAGTGGTGTTGGATGGGTAAATATTACAATAATGAACACCATTGCCTTGTTAATGTTGTTTAGCAATTACCAGCACATTTGGGAGTCTTGCAGGCACAGTAGTTACACTCATTGGTTAAGAAAGGAGTCCAAATATAATATTACATAATTTGCTTGCGAATTATTTTCTTATTGTTTCCTTATCATGGTAAAAGATGCTCCTTTCATTTTGATCTTCCTATGTGAGTAGCATACAACCTTGTTTTAGGTGGTCTGAGAACATGACAGTCAATTGCTAATATGCATTAGAATTCTGGTCACTCGTCATGTGTGCTAAAATCAATTGATCTTGGCTGTGATAGGATGTAGGTACCCAGATAGTTTCGCCATGCTGGACAAGCAAGCTCCATCTAGGTGTGCTACCTTTAATACTCTGGTGATTTGCAAGCACATCTCCACATTACTAACTCAATTCAAATTCTATTGAGAATTTTCAATTCTCTAGATATTTAGGAGGTGCTAGTGGAATGGGTAGCTTTTTGTTGTCTCCTAGTCAGGTTTACCTGAAGTTGCTCAACTCATCTCCACACTGTCATTCCATTGTTGTTTTCGTCTTTAACAAGTGATTCCAATTGAGAGTCTTACCTGGATTAATTCTGTTCACTTCAGAAAAACTTGAAATAACTGATGTCCCCCTAGCTCTTATTCTTTTTGTAGCTATGATATCTAAAAAACCAAATATAGAAGGTATTCCCTTGCTTAATGTCATATGTTGACAGTTAACCATCCATTAAAATTACATTTGGCCATTCTGTGCTGAATCATGGTCATTTTTAAATTCAATTGTCTCTCCCCAGTTTTCATGCACCTCATGCTCTCATTCATTTCTCCAATAATGCGATCAATTTATTAGCTAGCAACCGTTCCCTCACATACGACGTTGGTTAATCTCTTAGAACATTCTTCTAGTTCTTGATCATGCCAAGATGTCCAACATCTCTTGAAATATTTTCACCAATTGTTTGAAAGAAAAGCTTTCAGCTGTGACATCCTCAAAATGAAGGACATGATTTTCCTGTGAGATTATTGTGTGTATCACCTCTTGTGCACTGGGATTACCTTATTAAATTGTTAGTAACATGTTTGACCCATTTCAATTGCTTTTTAACTCAAAGATGAGTCCTCATCAAGCTCAAAATATCTTAGTTTACCAAAATTCCATGAAGCACAATGTTAAATATGCCTTTGCATTAGTTGATTTCATGACTATCATAGATCTGCTGATTGATTGGTTAATGATCTGTTCTGAGTGCGTTGTAGGTATGTGATGGATGAGCTAGGTTCAGCTTTGAGGCATAGTGACAAGCCAAACTTCAGGGTTTCTCCTTTTCTCTTCATGCCAGAGGGCAAATTTGCATCAGCTGTGAGGTACTGTTGTTATCATTCTTTGCTATGCTTCGTTGGGAGTAACAAAATTTTTGAGTAGATTTCTATATGCTGTGGATGCACTAAGAATTAACCATGTATTTCCTTTTATGAATAGTCATTATAGGTTCCATATGTCTGCTAGAATTTTATGCAGTTGAGGACCTAAAGTACTTTTGGTTTGGAGATCCCTCATTCTAGTTGCACGTAATTAAAAGTAAACATAAGACTTGAGCATGTTTAGATATTTCCTGATCTTGAAGATTTTAGACTATGAGAATGCTGGCATCTCACTACATGCACATTCAGCTGCATTTCAGTGTGTAAGCATAGGAAATGATGCTTCTATTAATGCCATTAGTTGTTTTTTGTTGGGATATGGTTGTGTTAAGAAATTATTTCTCAGAAAATTGTGCTTTATTCATATCCCCTAATGGGGTATTTATAGTTTACAATCTGTGGGAAGAAATGCTCTGAGAAGGAAAAGGAAATACAAGTCTGAGGGGGTAAAAAATCTAGGTTGAACTGTAGGGTTAGATTCCTACTCCAAACATGAAAGAAAAGGGTGGGAAAAACCCCTCTTGAGGTCTTGCGCTAGTGCAATCCCCAAAGAGGTAAGGTCTGCCCTAAACTGCTCCTGACAACCCCCCTCCCCCCCAACTTGGGGATGGATATCAGCATGCCCCACTTGCTCAAATTAGGATTGAATATATGTCCAGATAATCCTTTAGTGAAGACATCTGTTATTTGATTCTCAAACTTCAAACTTCACAAATAGCATACAGATTATGCTGCTTTACAACTTTTCTTAGATGAAATGTTTGTCAATCTCCAGTCTTCACATGTTTTCTCCTCATATTGTATTGGATGATGGGCTTTGTTGTCACAATAGAGCATCATAGAAAGAGAAACTTGCACATCAAGGTCTTTAAGTAGACCACATGGTCATAAGACTCATAACAGCTTAGAAATCCTTTTGAGGCATATACTGAAATTTTTGCTTCAACTTCAGATCTCACACAACATTCTGTTTCTTGCTACGCCAAGTGATTAGATTTCCGTCGACAAAAGTATAATTTCTTGAGGTGGACTTTCACTCATGTGATCCTCCCCAGTCTGCATCAGTGTAGGCTGAAAAGGGAGATGATCATGTGGGGATAGGTGAATTCCCTTGCTTGGAGCTGACTTCAGTTAATGAAGAGTACAAAGAACATCAAACATGTAAATGTAATTGGGATGCGGATCATGCATGAACAGAGTCAACAGACTAAGCGTACTAACTGCTGCAGCAATGTCATGTTGAATATGAGATAGGTAGATTAGTTTTCCCACAAGTTGTTGATAAGGGCTTTTATCGATAGGTTCCCTCCCTTTCTGTTTTTCAGTCGACTAGTAAATTGCACAGGATTAATTTGGATGACAACCCAGTAAGCTTGTTTCTGATAACAAGTCTAGGACATACTTCCTTTGGGACATAAATATACCTCTAGCAGAACAAGCAACTTCCATCCCTAGAAAGTACCTTAACTTTCCTTGATCTTTTATTCTGTATGACTTAGGAAATTTTCAGTTTTACAATTTCATCTCCATAATTGCCTGTCACGACTATATCATCAATAGACAATTAGAAGGGTTACCTTTTGACCCATCCTTTTAATAAATACGGTGTGGTCAGCAACCCAGCATTACTTTGTTTTTATCCCACTGACACCATAACCTTGTGGAATCTTCCAAAGCATGCTCGAGGTGACTGCTTCAGCCAATAGAATGCATGTCGGAGTTTGCACACTTCCCCTTGGTTTTGTCATAAAAAAACCAGGTTGTATCTTCATGTAGTTTTTTGCTTCAATTCCCCATGTAGGAAGGCATTTATTCATGACTAGTAGTTGTAGATTCCATCCCAAGTTTACAGCACATGTAAGTAATACTCTGACTATGTTCAATTTTGCAATTGGGTCAAAAGTCTCCTAAATGTGGATTCAGAAGGTTTGAGTGAATCCTTTGGAAGCCAGTCTGGCGTTGTATTGATCTCAGATCCATCACTATTTTATTTCACTATAAACACCCACCTGCAAGGCTGCGACTTAGCTGGCAGAAGAACAACTAGGTCCCAACTTCCATTCCTGTTTGGTGCTTTCATATCTCCCAGCCACTGCTACCCTTAGGATTTGCACAAGCTTCCGGCCACTTTTGTGGGATTGATATAGAGGAAAGAGAAGACACAAAACTATGAAAGGAAGTTGAAAGAGAGACAACATGAAATATGGGGTAAGTGCATGTCGTAACACCCTTTTGAAGGGCTACAGGTTCCTTAATAGAAAATTCCTTACCGGATGGCGAAGCACGTGTAATGTAGTACTGTATTTGATTGATCAAAACAGTAGCCAAATAGGACCTTTCACAGGAATCAGTTTCAGATTTGATGGACATAAGGTGAAATAGAGTTTAGATGGGAAAGAGGGCTGAAACTAGAATGATATTAGAAGGATAATAGCATATAACAAAATGGGCTGAATAGATCTTCAAATAGGGGCAAAACTATAATGAAGAAAGTAGGGCTGCAACTGGGCCGGGCTGGGTCGGGCTTTTGCAATCCCAAGCCCAGCCCTATATGTTCTAATTTGAGCCCATTCCCACCCTGACCCTAGTTCAGGGGCCAAGGATTATTGTCCCCGACCCTAAGCCTTACAGGGCCAAGCCAAGCCAATTCCTGCCCTAATTGGCCATAATTGGGCCAGGTCGGGATGGGTTGGCCCTGATTGGCCCTGGCCCTGGCCCTGATTGGCCCTAACTGGCTCGACCCTGATTGGCCCTGTTTAGCCCTGTCCCTGGCCCTAATTGACCCTGACCCTGATTAGCCCTGATTGGCCTGTCCCTGGCCCTAATTGGCCCTGACCTTGATTAGCCTTGTCCCTGACCTTGATTAACCCTATCTTGGCCCAAGTCTTAATTGGTCCTATCCTTTGACCTAAAATATCAAATGTAAATTCATAAAAAATATAGAGCAAATTGCACTGGCACCCCAAAATAGAGGCCTTAAAGCATTGACACCCCCTTTATGTTTATTTTCGTCGAATATATTTGTCAAATTTATCACTGAAAACAGTTAAATCACTATTTATTTTAAAAAATATTCCGAAAATAAACACTATCTGAAAGGTTTTCAATGATAAATTTGACAATTATATCCAACAAAAATCCAATTTTGAGGTTTTTGTGCTTTTGAAACATAAAGTGGAGTGTCAGCGCTTTAAGGCCTCCATTTTGGGGTGCTAGTGCAATTTGCTCAAAAATATATAATAATAATAATAATAAAAGTATCATAAGTAAACTAAAAATAAAATTCATAGAAATATAAGATGATTCAAGCTCATACAAAATGATAAAATAATCAATAAGTTGATAATGTTGCCTTAAACATAAATAAATTCATACTCCATAATTCCATATTGATCTCTGAAAGTCTCTCATTGCTTTGACGATGGAAATTGAAAACCTCTCCCATTACTTTGGTGATGGAAATTGAAAACCCCTTCCATTGATATCCTTATTTTACAAAAAAAATCATATTCAAAACTTTGTTAACAAGTAAATTAATGATAATTTAGTATTGATATTTTTTTCGTAGTTAAAGAAAATTATATTTTAGTTACAAACATAGCTATCTGTTTTTAATAATTTTTTCCCCTTCTTCTGAAATAACACATTGGAGGCAAAAGAAAGATGTCAATATTTATGATGAGAAGTTGGGGTCTAGATTTGTTAGATATTAATTCTCTATATATTTGCTTTTATTATTTACAATATATTATCTCGCCTTAGTCCCCAAAAAAAAAAAAATTCAATGATTTTTTGTAACTAAAAATTACTTGGTTCGAAAAATAAAAATTATCTTAAAAATAATATAAAAAGTGAACTCATGGTCTAATATGATAAAAATGACTGAAGGTCAAAGTTGACACTTATAGTTATATCAATGTTAATGTGAAGATTGGGGCAAAAATCTAATACATGATCAGGGTCAAATTAACATTAAAACTAAAGCCAAAATTAGGGTCAGGATCGGGCCAAAATCAAGCGGATGCTTACTACATTGGTAATGAATATATAATTTATTTTTATTAATTTTTTACAAAACATGATCATGTTTGACACGTGTCAAATATTCACCCATGTGGATTATAATTAATTCCTCACCATATGGATGGAGGGTCCAAACTCAAATCAGGGCCAAAATCATGGGCCTAAATCAAGGCCAAGATTAAGGCTAATATCAGGGTCAAAATCAGGGCCAGAATCAGGGCCAAAATCAAAGACGAGGCGGGATGGGCTGGGTGGGCCAAAGAGTAATCCCAGGCCCGCCCTTAGCCTTAGTTTAGGGCCATAATATTGTGGCCCTAACCCTCCCTTAGGGCCAAAATCTTTAGCCCAAGCCCTATTCGGGCTTAGGGCGGGTCAGGGCCGCTAAGGCCAAACTTGCACCCCTAGAAGAAAGTGACAATAACAATGTAACATGTAACACCCGGGCTTCACACCGCAAGGTGGATCGATTGGATCAAACACCAACCTATCTTGATCAAACACAAGGGTTCTCCAAAGAGGAGGAATGCTAGCAAGCAATTTGATTTCAATTCATGAGTTGTCTGTTCACCTCTTACATAAGTCTCTTTATATAGCATTCTAAAGAGACATAAACATTAATGGTAACATCCAACCACTAGCTAACACCACCTACCTATTAATAACTCAACCACTACCTAACTCTTTGACAAAGGAAAACTCCTTTGACAATGAGTTCTTTTATTTTCAAACCATAGCCCCTTTTATTGACTTTTCAAAACCTAGACTTGGGCTTAGGTATAAACTATGAAGTTCAACATATGTGGGGTAACTTTAACCCACTAAAACAGTCCTAGCCCATGAAAGCCATGGGCTGATTCAAGTGATAGTTTTAGGCCGTTAATGGGCCTAACCCAATGGGATTTTTCTTCCTTAAATATGTCTTTAATTCTACATGAACGTGGAGAACCAGACTCTGGTTTTGAAGAGGATTCTTGTAATAGTAAGCTACTGGCAGTAGTTTTCTTTTTATTGATATTTGCAAAATGTGCAAACATATGTCTTTGAAGGACCTTTAGCTGGAGACTGTTGCTCACGCTCACTTAGTATAGACAGCTGACGCTGCTGCTCCCCTCACTTAGTATATAGATGGCTAAGGCTGCTGAGGTTGCTGCTTTTCCTCGCTTAGTCTTTCTGGTTCCTCTGTGGGTGGCTGCTGCATTTCACTTGAGATTGTTAGATAAATATTTAAGCCAGTAAAATCAGGAATAGACACATCTTCATCATAAGTACTCTCCCCCTGAAGAGGTGTCGATATAAAGTAGGATAATGACTTATGAAAGATGACGTCCATAGATTCGAAGAACTTGTGTGATGGAGGATGGTAGCAGCAGTAGCCTTTCTAGGAAGGAGAATAACCCACAAAAATATAGCTGAAACTCCGTGGATCAAGCTTGCCATGAGAGTGAACATAACAAACACACACTTTAGGGGGAACCAATAAGGGGTTTGTACCAAGGACAGCTCCAAAGTATGTGGGAAGGCATACTATTAACCAAATAGGTAATGATGAGGACAACATCACTCTAATATTGTGAGGGATATAACGAGCAGACATGAGAACATGAGCAACCTCCAATAGGTGTCTACCTTTTTTCCCGGTGACTCAAATAAGGGAGAAGGAGTGTCAACACAGCTGGTCTGATGAAGAATGCCATTAAGTGTGCTCAATTTATTCTTTACCATTGTCAATGTGGAATTCTTGATCTTGCCATTGAACTGGGTCTGGATTATCTCATAAAATAGTTGAAATCATTGAAAGACTTCACTCTCTTGGCACATTAAGTACTTCCAGTGACACCAGTCTGAAAGTCGATAAATGTAACAAGCCATTGATGACCAGAAATAGAGAAACAACAATTGGGACCTCATACATCATAATGAATTAATTCAAATAGAAAGTTACTCCTATTATTAGAAGGAGAATAACTAGAGCAAGTTTGTTTAGAAACACTATATGTCTCACATTGTAACTCATCTTTAATACAAGAGCAAATTGCACGAACATCCCAAAATAGAGGCATTAAAGCACTGACACCCAGTTTATGTTTAAAAAGCACAGAGACCCAAAAATTGAATTTTTATTGGATATATTTGTCAAAATTTTTACTAAAAATAGTTAAATCACTATTTATTTTCAAAAATATCTTTATAATAAACAGTGTCTAAAAGGTTTTCAATGACAAATTTGACAAATATATACAATAAAAATCCAATTTTGGGGTCTCTGTGCTTTTTAAACATAAAGTGGAGTGTCAGTGCTTTAAGGCCTCCATTTTGGGGTGCCAGCGCAATTTACTCTTAATACAATGCTGACATAAGGAACTAGAAGAGCAGGGTAACCAAGATAACCAGGAGAAGTGGGAGAAAGGATAGATAGCTAGGCCGTATCAGCAGGCCCGAACGTGGGGGGCAAATCCATGGCCGACCCCATTTAGTTGGGACAAGGCTTATTGTTGTTGTTGTTGTACAATGCTGACATAAATTTGGAAAAGAAGAAGTTAATGTCTTGACAAGAGGGTGATTAAGTCTTGATAGAGAAGCTGAAGATCTGATATGGTTGAATGATCTATAGTGTTAGTGAAGATGTTGAGCTGCAGGGGGAGGCAAACTGTTGAGTAAATAGAGACCATTTTGCACCTTACCAAGTCCAGTCATCCTCTCTGTCACTAGATCCTATACAATACGATGGGAATGAAAAAAAAGTAAATTTGCAATTTAAACCCAAGTAAGTCTACTAATAGATAATAGGTAGAAAGGGAGGGAATGTGCAAGACTGAAGATAAGGTAAGGGTTGGGAACAGCGAATGGACCCTTTCCCAGAAATAGAGGAAAAAGTTCCATTTGTCACACGACTGTATCTTTTCCAGAAAGAGGGATATATTAATGGAACTGAGGGGAAGAACCAGTCATATGATTTGTAGACCTATAATTTATAATCTAGGTATCAAATATTGTCATGGCATAAAAAGGTCAGGGGAGAAATACTTGAGTGGACCTGATGATGACAGGTTTCATAGGCAGATACAGATGAAGTGGAACTAGTGGGCACAGCTTGTAGTAAATTACAGCGATCTTGCAATCCGTCAGTAGAGAGCCTGGAGACTGTGTCAGTAGAACGAGCAAGACCGACGTCAGTTTGATTGGCCAAAATCTTTCCGCTGTTTGTTTCCGAAACCAGCCTTTCTTTTGGCTTCAAAATTTGCAGGCTTCTTGTGCAATTTCCAACAATTTGCTTTGGTATGCCATGGCTTACCACAGTATTTGCACTTGATAGCATCTTTAGGGGCTTCTGTACTAGCCTCAGTCTGAGTCTGGAGGCCGGCCTATTAACTGCAAAGGGAGGAAGTGTAGCTTAGGTGACACTCTTCAATATATACGAAGGTGTATGATTCCTCTAGAGTAGCAAAGGGATCCTGGCTGAGAATTTGAAGCCAACTGGAATCATATTCCACATTGAAACCAGCCAAGATATTGTACACTTGAGTCCCAACTAGATTACAATAGGGCTGCAGTATCATTTGCACTGGTTGGCTGAAAGGTGTTATATTGGTCAATCTTCTGTGCTAGTGCGCTGAGAGCATTATAATATTGACAGAGTGACATCTCCCTTTGTTCTGTGTCATGGACTTCCTTGCATAGTTCATAAATTTGAGTCTTGTTTCCAACTTTACCATCGATCTGTTGGGCAGAAGTCCAAATCCTAACAACAGTGTGCAACAGGAAAAAGGTTTGATGTAGCTCGGGTTTCACAAACTGAATTAAGAAGGCCATCACCTGAGAGTCATGTGCGAGCAACTGATCCTAAAGTGGACCAGGGGTTCTTGTTGTTCACAGTAGTGCCTGTAATATGGCCTACAAGTCTTTGGCCAGTGATGGTAAAGTAGCAAATCTTGACCACATTATGTATTTGATCCATCTAGGATTGTAAGTGAGGGACTATAAGATGCTGGTAGTCATTTTATCAGATTTTCCAGAGGTAGTGGGTGTTTTCTGCTGTTTTAGCTGTCTCTGATCTTAAGCTTGGTCTACAAATTTACTAAACCAGATTTAGGGTACCTAAACCAGTAGTATATTGGTAAAATATTTGGGCCAATACACAATCTTAAGGGCTTTGGGCAAAAATCTGAACTGTTATTGGAATACAGATCAGAACACAGTCATTGATAAAAAGGATTGTAAAACAAATCTTCTACTTGTGTCTACTGATGAACTGCATCCACCGCCGCTTGGGATGCAGCTGAGAACAGGGTTTCAGATTTGCCGTGAAGTTAGGTCTCCAATGGGGAAGATTGCTCCAAAAAATTTGAGCAGAATCTTCAGGTATTGAGAACAGTTTCAGGGCAGAATCTGGTCTGAATTTTTTCATCTTCTCAAATCATGAAGATGCGAAGAGGAAGGGCAGTAACTGGTCCATCAAACTCCCCTTAGTGCTGCCTCTAAACTGAAGTAAAACAGAGGCTGCTACACGGATGTTTCTGATAAAAAGAACTGCAACTTACCTGGTTTATTTTCTGCAATACAAATTCTATAACCAATCTTCAAGAGGATTGGAAAGAACCAGTGAGCTGCAAAAATCGAAGGAACCAGCCTGTGACTGGAGTTGGAGAAGAGTAATCAGCCTGCTGCAATTGGAGTTTGAGTAGGGTAGTCACTCGTTCACTACCATGGTTAAACCCAAGCCACTGTAGGAGAAAGGATCAGATATTGAGGCCAAGGCTCTGATACTGTGTTGTGCATTAAGAAATTGTTTCTCAGAAAGTTGTGTTTTATTAGAAGGGCGGGCGGGCCTGGCGCAATGGTGGAGTCTCTCCATTGTGCGCTGGAGGTCGCGGGTTCGAATCAGCCTCTCTGCAAAAAGCAGGGGTAAGGCTGCCTAGAAAGTCCCTTCCCCAGACCCCACAGTGTGGGAGCTTCGGCACTGGGTACGCCCTTTTAAAGTTGTGTTTTATTAGCAGCCTGTGGTATTTACAGTTTGCAATCAGTAGGAAGAATAACTCTGAGAAGGAAAAGGAAACACAAGTCTGAGAAGCAAAGTGGAAAACAAGAAGAATTCAAGGTAGAATTCTAGGATTAGCTTCCTACTCGAAATAGGAAAGAAAAAGGGGGGGAAAGATCCCTAGCACTAGCGCAAACTGCCCCTGACAACAGGATAATTGTACAAGTATTTCAGAGAATATATGGGTTCTGGGGGCAATATTATGTGTTGGTGCAATCTCTTTTTTCTTCCCCTTCCTCCTCTCTCTGTTCTTCTGTTGTAATGATTCTCCAGTCTGTTCTGCAAAAACCTGTATTTTCATCCTTCATAACTTGAGATATATAGTTCTTACTTTGCATGTAATATTTCCAGCTTTTCTATTCTATGGCCAACCCAGAGCATTTATAAAGGTGATGAGTGTACTCGTGATTACTTGTTTGGTATTGGAGAGGACAAGCAGCGATCTGCTAGGCTCACAGCTTGGTTCCACACCCCCAAAAATTATTTTGTAAAGGTGATGAAATGAGTTTCTCCTGTTATTAAACTGACTTTTACTGTTTTCTCTAATGGTTGGCCTGATTTTATTCTTCAGGAGTATGAGAAATACTGGAAGGAGCTATTCCCAAGAACTTCTGCCTCTTCTTGCATTGAAGCTTCCAAATCTAGTAGTCTACTTCGAAGCGAAGGCCAGGCTTTACGTGTCTACACTGATATTCCTCACGTGGAGGAATTTTTGACACGCCCTGAATTCTCACTCAGTATGTTGTTAGTTTAGCATAACTCTGGAAGATATGGTTTAATAGTTCTCATGTCCCTCATGTCCAGTTATTGGTGCTGCTTTCTATTTTATTAGCACATTGAAATGAAACTCCTAAATTGATTAAATTTGATGATTTAATGTTCTTCATCCCCCCCCCCCTGCCGCCCCAATCAGTTATTGTGCTACTATGTCCTGTCTGTTTTCATAGTATATTTATGCTAAAATCTGTGTCCATGTGTTTGAATTTTAAAGAAATTATTGCTCATAAAGTTTTTTTTTTTTTCATTCATAGGTCCCAATGGGGTATTTATAGTTACAATTTGAGTAAATCCTACTTTCGTAAAAAAAGAATACAAAAAACAAGTAGATAAATTAATCTTAGACTTATTAGGAAACCAATCTAACACTAAATAGGAACCAATATAGAAAATATAAGATAATAAAATTTAATTAAAATAGAGGATTTAAAGGGGAATCCTTTTCCAATTAGGAAATCTTAGTCATACTTCGAACACTCACCCTCATGTTGAGGCATGAATATCATACATGCTCAAGTTGGTCAAAATATGATGAAACATCTGTCCCGGTAAATATTTGCAAGTGGATCTTTATATTTCACTATTTAATGATTGTTTTCCAATTTTTCTTTGATAAAATGGCTGTCAATTTTGCTTGCTTTGTCCTCATCTATGTTGCAACTTTAGGTCTCCAAGGAACAATGTCAAATGCAAAGGGTAAAAATTTCAAATATCGAGAAGACCAATTTCTGTGCAAATTTAAGGGAAAAAAATATTGTTTGGGGATAACAACTACTAGGATACAACAGGAAAAATGAAACTTTGGATCTGTTGCAATATTAGATCTCTAAAGGAAAATTTTGTCTAGATAAGGGACAATCTCCAAAGGTAATTGAGAACAGGTATTGCATAGGTTAGACACCAAATCTACAACAATGTTAGATCTCCAAAGTGGAAGATTGTCAACGTAAAGGGAAAATCTCCAAGGGTAAGAGGGATCAAGTTTTGCACAACAATAACAAATAAAACTTCAGATTTGCAGCAATGTTAGGTCTCCAAAGGGGAAATTTGCCAAGATAAGGGCAAATCTCCAAATGGAGATCAAGTTATGCATAGATATCAAGAAAGACACTCAAACAAGAAGAAAATTGATTGGATTTAACCCAAATGAAACGGAAGCACAATACAACAAATCTAGGAAAGAAGAATAAAATCTAAAAGGTCCAACTAACTCTCTCTCTTGCACCATTTTTTTTCTTCTCTTTTTTGTTTCCCCCACAACCGAATTAGGAGGTGATTGTAGAAATTACGAAAAATTATGGATTTGACACCGGAAACAACTAAAACCTAAAGAGAACTAACAGAAAATAAACGTCTTCACTCAACACCAACGAACAATAGACTTAGCAAAAAAGGAGTGAGAAAAAGAAAAACTAGAATTACCCATATGCTAATAGACGGAACTTCCAAAGAAACAAGACTACGATAACACAAGAGCGGGAAGAAGTTCACCACCCACAAAAATCATATCGATTAACAAAGAAAAACTGAAAATACTTATTACGGACGAAGACCAAGAAAAACATATACAGTTTCCCCGTATTAAACTTTCATGGGGACCCTAGTTCATCTTATTCATTGAACTAGAGCCGAATTCTTCAAACTGGAAACTTAAACAACTCTCAAAACAACAATCTCAAGAAGGCTTTGATACCATGCTGGAATTTAAGAAATTATAGCTTAGAAGGTATTTTTTTCATTCATAGGTCCCAATGTGTATTTACAGTTACAATTTGAGTAAATCCCACTCCGAGTAAGGAAAAAAAAATACAAAAAACAAGTAGATAAACTAATCTTAGACTTATTAGGAAATCATACTAACACCAAATAGGAAACCAATATAGAAAATATTAGATAATGAAATATAATTAAAATAGAGGATTTAAAGGGGAATCCTATTCAGATTAGGAATCCTCAGTCATACTTCCAACAATACATTCACATAGATATATATTATTTGTTCGCTTTCTTTACTTGTAGGATTGCCATCCTAGTTTGGTAAGTGATGTCTATTTTTGTAGTATATTCATGCTAAAATTTGTTTTCATAGTTTCATGTAAAATATTGCATATATTATTTAGTCTCTGTTGCTGTTAATATGACCAGCAATTTACCATTCCATTGATCAATCAAATTATTGGCTTGAAATGATATGATTGTAGATGTATGGTGCGTTTTTATGGTCAGTTCTGATGCCAAAATATGTTGCGGTGAGTTTGCATAGGGCATCGTCACATTTTTTGTGACCTTAAAGAAACCAGCCTTCCAGGATTTTGTGTTGTTGCTGTATAAGTAGTTCGCTCTAATAGGTAGTTTGACCTATTGCATATTGCAATGAAACCGGGACCTGAAACCTGTACCTACAATTGCTAAAGAGGAATAACTATGGGGAGAGGATATGCTGAACGTTTATCTATTTATCTTCGTACTCTGAGATTCTGTTTATAAGATAGCAATTATATTCTTAGTGGTAATCCTGCTAAGAGTCTATGCCTATTTATATGAGGAACCAGAGCAAGACTCAATGGCTACTTGCAAGAGGAGCCACAATAACAATTAAACGAATAATAAACTACTGACAAAACTAGCCTATATCATGAACACTTACCCTATCTTCACTAACTGCTGTTGTTCCCAGGTGGACAACTTTTTGTGTGTGTGTGGGGGGGGGGGGGGTTAATCAGTGTACTCAGAACTTCTTCCTCAAACAGTTCACCTTCCAGTTCACTTGTTGGTGTCCCCAACACTTAAAATCACTGGTTGGCACCCCAACCAGGCACAGTTGATCACAATCACAGTCAGAGACTTTGCCTAGAGCTGATGAACATAATGCTGCCAAGAGCTGATGATCACAACGTAGAAAACCATCGCTCAAACTCGTAGTCTTAATCACTTTTGGAGACCCTCACTAACTACATAGAGGATCACACCTCGTCGTACACATCCCAGCCTGACTCAAAGTCTATTCCAAATGTTTATTCCTTTCTTGCAATAAAGAACTCCAATATCCAACATGCATAAATAAATAGTAGGTAAACAGACATAGATATACATGCTTTGGCAAGTTGCCTGTATGTACAGGATAACGGTCGTACTTGGCTTAAGATATCCTTAATACTGGTCTTCAGTTGCAATCAATAGTCCAGGTCATACACTTCTTGATGCAGCCCTAAATTGAAGAGGTTCAACTGGGATCAACTTTCGAAGATCTTAACTCAAAAGGTAAGGGATTACGATTATAAGATTTTGGAAATTTTAATTGGATACATAAGAACATAGTGTTTCCCCTTTTTTTTTTTTTTTTTTTTTTGGGGGGGGGGGGGTTTGTCAACCAGTCAGTGATTGGGGGCCCACAGGCCTTGAGGGCGGGGGGAAGGGGAAGGTGTGGTAGGGGCAGAGGTTCGAACACATGGCCTCCTTGGACTTACTGCCTCTATAGAGGAGGCTGCCACCACTGTGCTAGAAGAGATTTTAGAGTAGTGGAGTATATAGATGGATGGGGTAGTGTTTTAAGATGTGGAATGAAAAGTTATTGGTATAGGGTGGACTTGGAGAAAACTTAAGTAATTATATATAGGGATGATCCCTAAAGCTTGGGATTGTCTTAATGGTTATATTGGCATAGATCTAGTTGGAACTTCGGGTATTCTGAGGAGTATGAAAATAGAAAAAGAAAAGAAGTCAGGGTAACGGAATGTAGAAGTTTAGAATATTATTAGAAGCATTGGTGTTGGGAATAATTCAACTCAAGTGTATCTTGCTTTCTCAATGGATCAAAGACATTGTTGGCACTGAGATCTTTTTCCTTGCTGTGAAGTGTGAACACAATAAGAACTGCTGGATTTTGGCCAATTGATCTTCCAATGTGCTAGTTTTAACAATTCTCATTCTTTACATTTCTTCCTAGCTGCTTGGCTTGAATTTCCGCTACACGATTGGACAACCCAAAATTCAGTTATTTCAACTACATCGAATGATCCTTCAAATTGGTCTAGACTCTAGTTTGTGGCCGCTTCTCTATGATACCAGTTTAGTTTAGTGTTTTTTTTATTTTTATTTTTTAGTATACTTTTATTGAATTTGCTTCATTAATAGGCTTTGGCTTCAACCTTGATCATCTTGTCTTGAGCTATTGGAGATCCCATTTCCGTACCAACTCAAGCTATGCTTATGGGACACTGTGTAGTAATGATCTTAGAGGTATTTCTGCAAATAGTCTGGGAACACTTTCACTGTATTAGAAACTTGGAAGTCTTCCAACTCATGCAGAATGCTATCTGGACTAACCTGACCGTTGTGACTGAATTGAAATACTACTGTACACTGCCTCTATACAGTAATGCACCAAGATGCATTGTGTTGACAATAACAAGACACATGCATTGTTCTGAGTCTTCTGATGTCAATAACAATCAGTACAGCGACTCTGCCATCTGCATTGTGTGTTCAACAACCATAAACAACTAATCTACCACAGGCCAATAACACATATTTTGATTTATATCAGAGCATAGCTGCTGCTTTTATGTTAAGTCCTATTTATATAACCAGAATAAATAGGTCGACCATTAACCAACTTGAATACTTGAGATAGTATGGTCCATTCTATAGAATTTGGGACTGTTGGTTCTACTGCAAAATGGATTGCTGTGCTAGACTTGTTTAAACTTCAATGCACCACCAAAATTCAAGTAACCAATTTTGATGTCTAAGAGGCACAAACAGACCATAATGAAGGGCATTTTTTACTTAACATACCAAGGGTATATGGTTGATTGGGCGGTTTTATCGACATTTTGCTGCTTCCTAATGCTTATCTACTAGTTTTACTTTACTTCAATCTCAACCCTTTGATGCATATTTTTTTGAAGCTGTGAAGAAAGGCATAGTCTATTTCTTAGGTTTTTCTTTCGTCTTTTTTTATTCTCATTGGGATAAGTCCTATCATACTTATTTCCTCCTTAATAAGTTAAATTTCTGGTGCTCTTTCTGTATAGCTGCATAGATATTTTGATTTGTTATCATTTTATATGGGGGAGTTTAGTTTGACTTTTTGCTTTGGATTTGTTTAAGCAGCAACTGATCCAAAAGATGCTGATATCATTTGGACAAGTATGCAGATGGATGATGAAGTTAAAAAAGTTGCTGGAGTAACAGATGATCAATACATTAATCAATTTCCTTTTGAAGCTTGCCTTGTCATGAAACATCATTTAGCAGAGACTGTTCAAAAGGTTAGGAAATTGTCACTTTGAGTTATATATGTTGTATCCTTGGGATTATGATTTATAATTTATATAAATAAAGCAGTCATAAGTGGTTGCTTAAGTTATCTTGAAGCTGGGAGAGGCATGCTCTATTTTGATTCTCTTCTAGTGTCAACTTAGGCATCTGGGGAGTGGATAAACCTTTTGGTTGGTCTGGATCTTAAAATTGTGACAGTACATTTGGTCATGGTTGTCAAAGCTTCTGCCTAGGCGCCTAGGCCCATCTTTGTGTCAAGGCGACTTGGTGTCACCTTGGTTTTTCTTGCCCTCTATCGCCTTGTCTCCTTGATAACCATGCATTTGGTACATAGGCACCTGGTCTACACCTTATAGCATAAGGATGTCAATGAGCAACCAAGAACCAATCCTGAGTCTGGATCTGGATCAGTACCCTGGACCATTCCAGACCGAATTTTATTTGATTAGGTATTGGATCTAGAAATAGCTTTAATCCATATCTAGCCAAAGGACCGGGAATCTGACAAGTTCCTGACCAAATACCCACTCTAAATTTGAAGCACTTGAATTATTTCTTTCTATAGCCATTTCCCTTTCTTCATTAAGATTACATTTTCTTTTGAACTCTTTAGAATTGAGATTCTATGTCCCTATTGGCTCAGTCTCCTATACCTTAGAATCTCCCCCGCCCCCGCTAAACACAAGAATTGTAGACATTGAATTCTTATTTTCACTATATTTAACTTCATCGGTACTTGTTCTTTTACTTCATCAAAAAAATTTCATATTCCTTCTTGAATTTAGTATTACGATATTAATTGTTTGTTGTGGATTCAAGAATCAAGACCTGTCTAATGTGAATCAAGATTGGTAATATTTCACCAAAAGAAAATTATCTATGGATCTACATTTTTTGTTTTATCTTGTCTCGTGGATATCACAATTGAACAAGAGCTAAGTGGCATATTCGAATTTAAATTAGATATGGTAACCAATGAAGGTAATCATGTAAGAACTGAACACAAGAGCTGCATTGCAACCAGATCACAATGGGACCAGATCTGGGTCTCACTTTTACCACTCAGAACCGAACCGGATCAAATCCCCAGATCCTTAACTAATTGACATCCTTACTGAGCAGATAATCCTTTTTGAAGAAGTCTTTGCATGCATTTTTCTCTAAAAGATAACATAAAAATAAAACAAAAAGGGCGAGCCCAGTGCGGAAGGCTTGCACACAAGCAAAGTCCGGGGGGGGGGGGATTTCCTATGCAGCCTTACCCAGCAATTTGTACTACCCAGATTTGGTCTATGACATTCTTTAAGGTCAACCAAGTTCTATTTTCACCTCATTCTGAACTGCAGTTGCAAGACTTGGTAAGCGACTACCTGAAATATTGGTTTGTAATTGTGTTGGGATTGTCATATAACTAACTCAATAGTGAATGAATGTTTTCTGTTTTGGTAGAATGGTGAATGAAGGTGATTCCAAATTCCAGCAACACCCTGAAATTGGTTTGGGAGCAGGGATCCTCCCCCCCAACCCCGGTGGGGTGTCTGCTGCTCCTTATCAGGTTGTGGGCATATATATATTGGATGATAGTAATCTGTCTTTATTCTTTACCCAACCCTGGTGTATGGCTGGAGATCTGATCTTCTTGACCCCCCCCCCCCTCTCTCTCTCTCATTATTGTACCTTCTGAATCCTGCATGAATGACTGTTATTTATCAGAACAAAAAATTAAAATGGGAGCTAATTCTTGGTACTTCTTTTTCCAACAGGCATATGGATCTCCAGAGTGGTTTCAACCTACTTATAATCTGGAATCACATCTTTCTGCACTAATTGGAGACCATTATGTACGTGAAAGAGATGGGCTTGACAGTCTTTGGATTTTGAAACCGTGGAATATGGCCCGAACCATTGATACTACTGTTACGGGTGATTTATCTGCTATAATAAGACTTATGGAAACTGGTCCAAAAATCTGCCAAAAGTATATAGAGCATCCTGCACTGTTCAGAGGCAAGAAATTTGACCTACGTTACATAGTCTTGGTCCGTAGTATGAATCCTTTGGAGATATTCCTCTCTGATGTTTTCTGGGTATGTTAATAATCTATTTATGCAATTCTTGTAAGAAATTTTTACTTGGGCCTTCTTTTCTTTCTTTTTTTTAATTTGGGGCGGGGGAGGGTAGGGGATGATTTTGTGGCGAGGGTGGGGTTGGATGGGGGCTGTAGGGAGTTATGGACTCTTTAGAGCATGTGATTTTGCAGCAGATGAAATATTTGTCTTTTTTCTTTTTCCTCCCTCATAACTCTTTTATTTCTTTCCTGAATTTATTTGCAGGCAAGATTAGCAAATAATTCGTATTCTTTAGATAAACGCAGTCTTTTTGAGTATGAAACTCATTTCACTGTCATGGTAAGTTCTAATTCAGCCTCTGAGGATTAGTTTATTTTACTATAAACAAACTTTGCTTGTGAAGGTAGGATTCAACTAGAAACTTGGATCAAAGAGAACTTGATTAACTAGTTCGCTTCTCTTAGAAGAATTTCTCTATTCTATTCAATTGTCTGTTTATTCTTCTGTCATCATTGGTTTCCAGAACTATATTGGGAAATTAAATCACATGAACACACCAGATTTCGTAATGGAGTTTGAGAAGGAACATCAAGGTACCAAGAGCTTCCATTTTAGCTTCTAATACTTTTCTTTTCTGTACTCTTTTAGGATTAATTTGTGCATGTCCTCAATACATTCCAATGGGGAGGGTTTTCCTTGATTTAGATCTCATTTATACGTGATGTGTCTTGCAGTTAAATGGATGGATATACACCATAGAATACAAGCAATGATTCGTTCTGTGTTTGAAGCAGCTGTAATAGTGCATCCCGAAATGTGTGGCTCAAGATGTAGGGCCATTTATGGGGTGGATGTTATGCTTGATTGCTCTTTCCAGCCAAAGTTACTGGAGGTAAGTCATTTATTCTTCCCGCTTCTAATTTTTCTTTTTTCTTTCTTTTTTGGGGGGGGGGTGTTTCATTTTACTCCTTTGGGTTCAATTGTGTCGTGTGAGGTCTAATCTCCTCTAAACCCTACCGATACAGGTTATATTCACTGCAACAACCTTTTGATTCACCATTTTTAGTAATTAAAATATTTTACTTTGAGATGTACTGTTTTATTAGGTTGAATTGGATGCATCTCTATCGCATTTGGTGGCCAAACCTAATACTTTTATGTTCACGTTGCATGCTCCATTCTTCAATTCTCCACAATGCTGTTTGTAATTGCAGCTGGGTCCATTAGTTGCAGGCTGTCAAATTGTATGCTTCACATTACAATTAACCATCTGGTGCTCATTTGTCTTTTTGTCTTTTCATATTCTTCTCTCTGTATGTTGAAAACTCCTGTCTTGTTTTATTTAACAGACAGCTGCTTGATGCAACTCCCATAGATGAGTTCCATTTGATGTGTTATTTAGGCTAAGACTCTTGTATGGCTTTGTGTCCTTGAACATCAAAACTTTTAATGGGTTTTGTAAAATTTCTATATTGACTTTACCTAGTTCATGTTTATTATTATTTTCTAGTGACTTATGATGCTACAGTAGAATATTCTCCAAGGAACTTTCTGAAAATATCCTGTTTGTGGAAATATGTAGGTCACCTACTGTCCTGACTGCACAAGAGCATGCAAGTATGATACAAAAGCAATTGTTGGAAATGGCGACATTGTCAAAGGTCAGGATTTTTTCAATCAGGTGTTTGGTTGTCTCTTTCTAGACGAAACCACCAATGTAACTCCACTATAGTTTCTGGGGGTTGGGGGTAATTATATATGCTCATAGTCCGGAAAATCTAGATGTTCCAATCCTTGGGGGTGTAGTCACTTCTTGTAAGCCCCATTAGCTTCTTTTCAAATTTTCAGGGGTAATAATCTACCAGGTTAAATTTTTCTTGTTAATTTTATTGCCACATTTAGAAAATTTTGAGTTGTATTGCGGTCCGTAGGTTGTGATAGTTTTTTTGTTGGGGAAGACTTAGGCCTGAGGCAACAATGACTACTCCAATGTGATTTAGGGTACTTCCTATTGACACACAATGAAAATGAAAACCACAGCATGAGCTTGGGAACAAAGGGGCATTAACAAAATTTTCATGACAGTTTGAGATAATTTTAGTGCTGTGATTGTTGGATATCCTAGAAATGATTGGTGGTCACTGGTCCAAATAGATGCACTGCTAATTTGTGAGCATGATTAGGAAACCAAGACCATGAAATTAGATGGGTTTGGACAGCTGTTGTTGAAATTTTCATGGCTGGCTGCATGTCAAAAGATTTGCTTAGATGGGGTGCAAATGACAAAAAAGAATGGGATTCCATTGGTTTAAAGCGCTCAGTGGATTCAAATGACAAGAAATAAATACAGCACAGAAGCAAGCATTGGAAGGTTGAAGGTTGCCGTCTTGGGAAGCTAAAGAAAAAAACTAAAACATATGAGGGAAATCAATAGATTTAACCCGAAATGGGAATAGCATTTCAAGTCTCTCTGGCATAGCCATATAGTCAGCACAGAAAATATCATTGGATTATATGTTTTGTTTTCGTTTTAGGTAAAAACACAAACTGTTTGACTTATGTGTCATGTTAATTGGATCAGAATTTGTAATGTGTGGCACATTTATTATTCTGTCTTAAATGATTTTTTGCCTTTTGAAGTATGAATGCAATAAATCCACGGTCCATCTGAATGAAAAATGGTTGACCATCAAGGCAAATTGCCATTTTAAAGACATTTATCAGAACATAAGTAGGACTTCTCCCTTGAGGTTTCCTAAGGTTTCAAAAGAAACATAATCAAAATTGAAAAGATGTTTTAAAATGAGTGGCAGGATCACCACCCAACAGGTTGGCTAGCATACCAGAGCACTTAAACAGCCAGCATTCCTTGCTGATTATGCTCTATAAAATAAGGGACACGGTGTGCGTGGTAAGAAAAGTGAGGGAATATGAGATGGAGCATTTTCATTTTCATTGGGTAGGAAATGGTTTAGATTGTTACAAGATCACCAACCCCTGCTTTTTTTACCACAGAAATGAAATGAGACCCATACCTGAATAAATATTAAAAAAAATTCTAATGTGGAACCCATTAACCCATCTTATTTTTATAGTTGAAAAACATCGGGAGAGCAGTATACAGAGAGGTGATCCAGACTCTAAATCCTAACTCCTCTGTTGATCTGTTCTAATTTCTGTCCTCCACCCTTTATTCCCGTTCTGTTAAACAAGCTTGAATGTAGGAACGTATCATTTGGTCCGACGCTATTGCCGACCGCCCGGACTTCAATGCTGCGCATTTAATGCACAGCATGTGAAGCCGACGGTCGAGATTGAAATCTCGACTGTGATTTTGATCTTGACCGTTCATTTCAGTGTGTTTATAAACCGAAGTGGATGGTCAAGATCGAAATCTCGACCATCGGGTTCACTGTTAATGCGCAACACTGAAGCTCGACCACTTAATGATGCAGTGAAGAATCTAAGAAATATGTAATAGCAAATTCCACTTTTTTAGTGTCTTAGTTTACATGACAAGTCTACAGTTTCAGTGGTGCAATCCACGTCTGAAACCAGGACGTCAATTTTGAACTAGGATTCTCTGAGCAAGCCGTGCAGTGAAGATGCTATGGAATAATTTGATAGAGGCACTAAGCGCAATCACAATTTATGTAAGGAAGAAAAATGGTACCAATATAGGAATTTGAGTCACAACCCTTGGCGGGAAGCACGACTGACACTTTATGACCACAGAAATAAGAGAGCCACGAAAAAAAATTATATTAAAAAGAATAATTAGAAGTGAGACCCACAATATCTCCTGTGGCTTCTCGTATTTTTGTAGTCATAAAGCGTCAGGAAAGGTGATCCGGACTCCCCATATAGCATCCTTGCCTAGCAGCTCAGAGAATCTCTTCCAGAAAAACTTTTCGCAATATTCCAAAATGCTTTTGATTTAGAACCTATTTGGTTACATGAATCCAGATATTTCAAATCTCTAAATTCACAAATGGTAGATCTATACTGTTTAGTCGTGTAAATATCTGAATTCATAAAATCTAAGAATTCACATTTTTACACTAAAAACGTGAATCTATAGATTTATGGGTATGAAGTGAAATCCAAAGATTTTACCCCTACTATAAAAGCGCTAAATATTTGAACCATGATTCCATAAATGTTTTTTCAGGATGAATCTACAGATTTCATTTCAAAGATTCAGGCTAATCAAACAGTTAATTTTAAGAATTATGACTCCATAGATTTGAAATCTCCAGACTCAAATAACCAAATATAACCAAATAGACCCTAATTTCACCAATACAGTCCCAAATAATATATGGAATGGTGTGAGCATCCTGGTCCCCGCTGCTTCCCTTTCATTCATAATCCATTCAAGTAAAAGCTAATTTAGCAGAAAAAGGATTAGAGTTCGAGTCCAACAAATAGAACAGATTAAAGGGAAAATGTTTCCATCAGGCCTTCAGTTAAGTGATTTCTTACAGGAAAATGCACCTACAACCAAAAGCTAACTGTACATTTAATATACTACTGCTCTATGTAAGTGAGGGAAAAAATGGAAAGAAATAAGAAAGAGAGGGAACATAAGAGAATTGTACGGAGGCAATGATAACATCGTCTCGACGGTCAGATGTCAGCAATCAGGTATCGTGGTCTTTAGTTGATTCTGCCGGCTGGTTTCTCAGCTTCGAGATCTTCTTTTGCAGTTCTAAATTTGAGATCCTTTCTGTCTCCAAAGCCCGTTCAAGCTTCGATTCATTCATTTACAAGTATATTAGCTTTACTATCTGGTTAGAAGAAGGTGACACAAACAAACAGATAGAGATATGTTCCAGTAACATTGAATAACAGAATTAACTAATCAATTATTCACCTTTGCAGCACGAGCACTCCATTCCCCTAATATAGCTCTCAGTCTTTCATTCTCTTCAACATACTGTTCAAAGCAGATTTACCCCCAACAGAAGAAAACACACCTTTAATAATTAATACTAAAACCAGAACTATAAACAAAAGGGAAGATTGTTAGCTACAAAAGCATCTGCAAAGTAATCCAACACGGGCATAACAAATTTAGATTGAAGCTATATTATATAGCATCAGGCACCGATATTTCGAAGAATACCTGATTATTGGTCGTGCGGATCCGCTGGATCTCAGAATCACGCTCAGCAATCAAATTGCGGGCAAGGCGTAGCTCTGACTGAAGTTGGTTCATCTGCAGTCTTAAACTTTGCTCAATATTCTCCCAGAAGAGTTAGATCAAGGCAAGTACATATGGCTTAAGAGCAAATTGAGACAATGACCTACTTACACCTTTTTTGTTTTTCGTTTTCTTTGTTTTTTGTAACTCTCTCTCTTATTTATTTGTTTCTTTATTTTTTGGGAATTGGGGGGTGAGGGAAAAAAATACATGAGCAACTGTGCAAAGAATGGCCAACTCACTCCAGTCATGGGTTGACAGCTTACTGAAACTTCATCTTATAATTATTAATTAGAAGGTGAAGGTGAAATCAGAGCAGAAGCTAAGTCACACCGCACAAGAACAAATTTCACTATGGTAGCCATCTTGCTAAAGAGTTTTGCCCACGACCAAACTTGATAATGGCATTTTGATGTTACATGAAACTGGAATGCAGACCCCCATGATTTGCAATATCCTTGAGAAGTTTGGTATTTCAAACTGTAAATCCCTAGGCTCCAATCTGTAAGGCATTAGCCAGGACTATCATGACATACATGTAACACAAGCCAGGAGCCATATGCAAGCATAAAATATGAGCAATCAGCAAGGAAATTCTCGTCATAAACGATACTGTGCCAAAATGAATAAGGTCAAGTGAATGGTGCCAGGGAATCCTATGAGGATGGGTACCCAAATATAAAGAAGGATGATACACATCATCAAAGACCTGGTTCTGCTACTGATGTAAAGTCCAAATATTCTTCATTTGATAATAACTTATTGGTTAATAAAATTGCCAGCATGAGTTGTTCTTAGCTACAGTGTGGATTATCAAAGAATTTTCAGTACAGGGGAGAAAAAAAGAAAAGACAAAAAACAAGACCAGTTGACCTGTAATATCTGTAGAATGGTTTTCAACGACAATAGTTCAAAAGAAAATCAAAGGATAGGAATAGCATAAGTAAACAATCCAAATGGGGTCATTAGGCGTTACCTCAGCAGATAAGGCACGTAATTCTTGATCACGAGCTGCTAAAAGATGGACAAGATCAACCTACAGAAACCCCACACAGTACTGTTTGTTTTCATATTCTGCCAATGGATGATAGAATATAAAATGAAATACCAGTTCAGATTCAAGATTGAAAAGATGACTTGTCAAGGGCATGGTGAGGGAATGCAATGCAAGAGTAACCAGAAGACCGATGTAAAGCTTGTGGCCAACAAATACCCCTGCTTCTCCATGGACAACCCAGAACTACACGGCCTATAAAACATGTGTGCATGTAACTGTGTGTGTGTGTGTATGCCGGCTTTGTCTCCCTTTTGTTGTCATTCTTCTTTTATTTGTTTTTAACAGTAAAGCTGGCAACAATGAGACTCTTCAGGTTTAAATTGAGCAGCCACCAGAGTCAAGAATGAGACTCTTCAGCTGGCAACTTCTTCTTTTTTTTTTTTGGGTACAAAGGGGCTTTATTAAGCCGGGGGATGGGGATATTAATATGCCTCAGCGAGAGTCGAACCCCCGACCTCTTCACTAAGAGGTGTTGGTTTCAACCACTAGAACAGATCTGCGTAGGCATCTGTGTAGGTTGTTTACCTCAAATTTTATTATCACACAACCTAATACCACAAGGGTTAGTATCCTTCCACAAACTGGATTCATAGGTGTGGTAATAGGTTGGGAAGGATTTTGGTGGTAAAGAAAGCACATTATCTAGGGCCCACCAGCTCTAGATCTATACAGCGTATTGGGAACTCCCATCATTTTTTATGTAAGAAGCAGGTTATCTAAGGTCACCACTCATTCCTAATGAGCAGGCATATTGTTGTACTCTGCAGTCCTCGGGCCTGACTTTTCCCATCTGTGCAGATCTGGTCCTGGTGGGGAATTAGGCACCAAAAAATAAAAGTAAGGCATCCAAAGGCACCTGGATTTAAACAGCTAAACATCAGGTTTAGAATGCCAGCATAGTTCCTCTTTGGCCTGTGATGGTGAGAGTTACCACCCATCTCTTAGCCCAACATGACACTCTTTCAGAAGATTAGGAAGTCAAACCTTGTCTATTCCTAATTGTTAAAACAAACACCAAGAAATCACGAATTGAAAATAGAAACAAAAGCAAAAACACAGAGATTTAATGTGGTTCACACATCAATGTAGAGAGCTACGTCCACGAGCGAAGAAGAAACACTTTCCACCATACAAAAGAACAAAATGGAGATCTCACAAGCAATTGCCAAAACGACATTACAAGAACTCTCACCCAAAACCCTTAAGCGAAAATCTCAAATCTCTATCTGGAATTTTATAAGCATCTTCGTATGTATTGTCATTTAATCTCTTATAGTTTATGATCATTCTAGGTTTTCCTCTAATTTGTTCAGCATGTTTGTTAACTATAAATGTTGCACTAGAATGTCTAGAATTTGATTGTCCTATCAATTTATATTTTATAAGTTCCCCCATATGCATTCTAAACACATCACTATCTTTAGAGGTGAATTTGGCTTGTCCTGTATCTATTCTAAGTTATAAGTATGACCCATCTTCTATGTTGGAATTTCCTTTCATTATAATTTTTAGATGCTTTTACGATGGCCTTGTAGTTAGTTCTTATTGTGAATAGTCTTATTTGTAAGAAATATTTACATTGATTCTAGTACCTTTATAAGAGCTTCTACTTCATATTCGACTAACGTTAGTACTTTGATAGAGAATTTACCTGAATTATATCTACATATTTGTTCTGTAATTTTTGGGTGGTATTTAGATGGTTTTATTTTAAAAACGGCTCCCCATCCTTCTTTACATCCATCCAAAATTCTATAATCTTTATCTGTAGGTAATCTTAATGGTGGTATATTTTTAAATAATTCTAATAGACCTTATGGACCAGATAATTCAGATATGAGATTTGGAAATAGACCCAGGCTAAAGATAGAAAAATTGGATTATGATCTCGAAAAAATAGGATCACGAGATATAATTAGGCCCGAGGAAGAGAAATGCCTGTAGAACCTCCAATTAGATTAGGATTAGATTCCATCACAGGAACAGGAAGGTTACTAAACCTAGGACATCATGATCCTCAAAGATGGGACAGTGTCATAGATGTTTGGAAGCAGAATGTCATTAACGAATTATTTAAAGAGACTCGTAATTGGACAGCAAAAGAGATGTATAGATATTTGGAAACCTTTTTGGGAGAATCCATGAAAGCTAATTGGGAAAGATTTAAGAGTGAATACCCACAAGTATTTACTGGACTTGTAATCCTGGGAGTAAACCCTTATAGTTTTACAAGTTACATCCACATGATGTGTACAGGACAAGATCCCAATAGTGCACAAACCAATATTCAAGCTATGGCTTTAACTAACCTTGAACAGTTAAGCCTCCAAAGCTATAGATATATAAAGCCATTTCTTAAGTTGTATTACTACTACACGAGTATAAGTGGTAATATTTTTACTAAAGAGATAATGGATAAGTTATTCAAAAAACTACCAGGACCCCTTGGAACAAAAATTAAAGATAGTTGGACTCCAGTAGATAATGAGCCAGCTAAAGATAATGTATGTATCAGAATTACACATATTATTACAAAGCTCGTGGAGGAATGTACTTTCATACAGATACAAAGACAGTTTCAAAGTACAGACTTTGGATTCTGTAAAGACATCTTCACCACTCAAGCATTTGGTGAAAGAAATCAAGATAGCAAACCTAGAAGAAAACCCAGATACATCCAAGCTCCTAGGAGACCACAAATAGGTTATTATGAAAAACCTAAAAGGAGATATTACCAAGATAAAAGAAATTGGTATTTGAGAAGATCTAACAGAAGAAAACCTTTTCTAGATCCCCTAAGACATGCAAGAAGATATAATCCCAATAGAAATTATAAAACCAGACTAGCATGTTACAATTACGGAGATACTAGACATTTGGTCAAAGAATGTCCTAAGTTAGTTAATACAGATAGCAAGAGAGCAATGGTAGTACAAAATACCAATGAATGCTTAATTGCTGTAGATTAAGAGATGTCAGACCAAGAATCCGTTTATAGTGTTGTATCAGTAGAAATACCTGATACCCATGAAAGAAGATATTGAACCATATCCAGATTTGATTAACCAACTAGTTAATCCCACAGATTTACATATTCAAATGAACAAGATACAATGTGAAAAGGATAAGCATCTTTGGAAACATAAAGGTGGTAGATATCACGTAGCTTGTTCAGGTTGTAAAAAATACCCTGGATTAGATTTAAGATACCAATGCAGAAACTGCCTTGACGAAAGATGCAAATTTTGTATAGATAATTCTGTAATTCTTATTGAAGAAAGGGAAAATAGAATTACTATTCCAGAATTACAAGAAAAAAGAGATTCTACAAAATTAGAATTGATATAGGATGAATTAGCAATTATCAATGCCAAAATTGATAACGATCCAGATCCAGATATACGATGGTTTTCTGAGGTCGCATTACACCCCAGAAAATCTACAAAGTATAGTTTAGGATATGACATATGCATCCCATATGATTGTATTCTTGAGCCACATAAGATAACTATCATTGACACATTTGTTACTTACACCATAAGTAATAAATTTGGCATGATAATTAAGGATAGATCTTCCTATGCCTCGCAAGGAGTTCAAATTCTTGGAGGAGTTTTAGATGCGAATTATACAGACCCTATAAAGATTTGTATGATGAACCATAGTGATAAGGAAATAGCTGTCACTGAAGGTGAAAAGATTGCCAGGGCAATAATTATACCTAATTATGGTATCGGACTTGAGGTTATACGAAGAGGAGGTTTTGGTTCTACTAATCAACCAAGCACTTCAGCACAGATTCCTAGTGAAATACAGATCCCTCTTTGTCAAACAAAAGAAAATCTAAAATCAATAGAAGTAGAATGCCAAGTTAGAGTTGGAACTAAGATAGTTTCCTTAACCGGAATAATAGATACAGGGTGTACAGTAAGTACCCTGAACCCCAAATGGTTCGATGAACCTCAATTTCTTGTAGATATTCCTCCTATTATTAGTAGAGGAATAGATGGCATACCCCATACCACAGATAAAATGTTGAAAAACCCGTTGATTAGTTTCAAAACCATTTGCGGACAAAGCCAATGGTTTCAGATGGGCCAAGTCTGTCCAAGACCCACTCCATGGGACAACCTCTTGATAGGACTTAACTTTATCTTAAGTTTCCATGGTGCTCTCCAAATTAACAAGCACTATGTTCAGATCAATAGGCAGAGTATTATGATTCCTACTTTGCCTTATTCAGACCCTCAGACTTACGAGCGAACCGTGGTGGATAAGGTAAAACCTGTCCCTTTACATTTACATCCCAACTGTAAATGCAAAATCCCTGGTTCTTGTAAAATTGCTTCAGACATAGAGGAAGATGAAATTTTCGAATTTAGAATAGAACAAGAATTACTTGAAGAAGAATATGAGTTTGATTCTTGTTATGAGATAGACCAAGATTACATAGATTTTAGAAGATTTGAATCTAATTTCCATGAGCTCACGATACAGAAAGTTTTAGAAATATTAGAAACATCAAAGATTATACAAGATAAAAACCCATTAGAATACTGGCATATAGATAAGCCAATAATTGAGCTAAAAATTAAGAACCAATATATGAGAATTGTTACAGGAAACCCTAAGTACAATTCTAAAGATGATGAAGAATTTGATATGCACCTTAAGGAACTTAAAGAACTTGGATTAGTACAAGATTCTAACAGCCCTCACAGATCAGTTGCTTTTATAGTAATTAAAGAGTCAGAAAAGAAGAGAGGAAAAAGTAGAATGGTGATAAACTACAAAAGATTGAATGACAATACTGAGGATGATGCATACAACATCCCCAGGAGAGATTTCCTTGTCTCACTAATAGATAGAGCAAAGATATTAGCAAGTTCGATCTTAAATCTGGATTCCACCAGATCAAAGTCCACAAAGATTCGATTCCATGGACTGCTTTCACAACAAGCAGAGGACATTACGAATGGAATGTAATGCCCTTTGGACTAAAGAATGCTTCTTCTGTATTCCAACGCAGAATGGATCAGATATTTCTAAATTATAGAGAATTTATTGCAGTCTATATAGATGACATTCTAGTCTTTAGTAAAAATGAGAAACATGTTGAGCATCTGCTCACAGCCTTTGAATTATTTGCTAAACATGGATTAGTTGTCTCTAAAAGGAAATTAGAAATAGCTAAAGAACAGAATAATTTTTTAGGACTTGTCTTAGGAAAAGATCTGATATCCTTACAAGATCATATTTCGAGAAAAATCTTGGAATTCCCAGATATTCTCGAAGGAACAACCCAGATTAAATCTTTTGTTGGTCTAGTCAATCAGGCTAGAAATTTTATAAAAGATTTGGGAAAAATCTTAGGCCCTCTCTATGCCAAGACTTCCCCGAAGGCTGAAAAAAGATTTAATCAGCAAGATATTAAGTTAGTTCAAAGAATAAACAATTGATCTCCACTATTAAACCCATGAGATATCCGAAAGATAATTACTATCACATTGTTGAAACAGATGGTTCACAAGAAGGATGGGGAGCTATACTCAAAATCAGACCAAATGAGTAATCCCCTAAATCCAGTGAAGAAATCTGCAGATATGCTTCTGGTTTACACCAGAACAAAATTTTAGTTGCAATAGATTTTGAAGTTGAATCTGTTATCAAAGGATTAGAAGCCTTTGAACTTTTTCTTCAAAACAAAAAGATTCTTGTCATAACTGACTGCCAAGCTATAGTCAAGTTCTATAAAAATTTAAATGAAAAAAAGATTTCCCAAATAAGATGGTTGATTTTTAGAGATACCATTATTAACAAAGGTTTTGATATTACTTTTGAACATATTAATGGTAAGGATAATTTCCTTGCAGATGGATTATCTAGATCCTTATTTGGAAAATGATTTGCAGGAATTAGATATGGCTGATTCTCAGCCCAAAGATCTCAAAGATACGGCTAAATCCCAGTCGAAAGATACTTCTATTGAAGAGATTATTGCTTCAGTGGTTAATTCCCAAAGCAGCAAAGATAAAGTCCCACATAAGGGAAGTGCTAACTTGAAAAAGAAGCACGTACCTAAAAAGATTATGTATGGTCAAAGATACCTCTATACCATCGATGAAAGATTTCAGTTCAAGGCTTTGCTTGAAGTTGAAGAACAAGATAAAACAATCTTAGATAATCTATGGATTTCTCATCACCAGAGTATCCATGATCCAACAGATAAAAGCAAACATGACTATTTCAGTTCAGTCATGAATTGCTTAAACTACCAGATGAATATGGCTTACTCCAAGTCAAAATCAAGTTACAGATACTACGTTGTGTTTAAAGGAAAACTTCCTGGAATTTATACACAATGGTTAGATGTCACTACTTGTATCAAAAATTTCGACAAGCCTTTGTACAAAGGCTATGTTGATCTTTCTGAAGCTCTGAAAGATGCCAGGAAAACTCTTGGTATCAATTTCTACAAAGATCTAAAGATCGAGAAAGTCGATCAGAAAGATTTCAAAGGAGCACTTATGGCATGTGATGAGTGTTCTGTCACAAAGATGGAAATCCAAGATCTTACTGAAAAATGTGAGATAAATAGGGTGTCTGCATTACGCCTTGTTGAAGAAGTTAATAGCTTAAGGCTTGCAAATCGCAAGCTTGAGAGTGAAAAAGAAGATTTAACAGCCCATTTACTTCGTGCCAAAGATCTCTTAGGCATGAATGAATTTGAGATCTTTACTTCATTCGTCAACAAACATGAGAAAAAGACAAATGAAGCCTCTAAAGATAAATCCTCTTCAGACAAACAAATTGTTGAAGTTCTTGAATCACCCATCCAACAGTATGTCAGAGCAGTTGATGAGATGATGGTGAAGCTTAAAGAACTCGTGGCAACGGAAGATGGTGGACCAAGTTCATCCAAATCAGATGACTCGTAGGAGATCCTCCAGAAGAGATATATACACTAGAAGATCCCGAAGAATTTTTATTTCCCCGGAATTTGGAGATTTGTTCCTACCAAGATAGGTAAATAAATATGGTCAGATAATTGGACGAAAGTTCAAGAAACACAAGAAGGTCAATTGTTTCCTCAAAAAATATGAGAAACGCCATGAAGATAGAATGTCTACAAGGACAAAAAGAATAGCTCGTGCCCGTATTATGGATGTAATAGAAGATGAACCTAACAGGTTTAACCATACCATAAGGGAAGTCATTGAGCTCGCCTCAGATGGATTCGAAGTTGGGACAATTATTGTCTAAAAGATGCTGTTGACGCAATGCTAACGCAAAGATGCTGCTGACGTCACACAATGTAGAAAAAGGATAACATATCTGTCTGGACGAATCATTCGTCCAGAATAAGATTTCCTTTTGCTTTTATCTTTTATTAAGTTGTTTTGTATAAGGTTTGGATTCCGTTCCCTATATAAGGAACGATGGTTTTATGTAAGAAACATAGTAGGAAGTAAGAAAAGAAGTAAGCAAGTAAGAGAGAAGAAGTTTGTAAGAGAAGAAGCTCTGTAAAGAAATAACCTTATGTTTGTAATAAAAGTTTCTTCAATATTGCACTAATCTTGAGAAGGTCCAAGCGTAGGAAGACTGAGTCTTCTTCTGTAAGTCTCTTTTCTTTATTCTTTTAAGATATGGGCTTGTAGTAGTGAAGTAATTATGTATTTCATGTCATCTGCATGCATATTCGAGGTGGATAACCGTGGAACATGCCTACAGTCGTGCCTCTGTTCTTGGTGACGGCCACCACTGCATACATGTAGGAGCATATGCATATTCCATTAATAATCCCAGATGAGTAGTTTCAGTAATAACCGAAACTAGATGTATGCGCAGTTGAGTACAGGTTGAAAGAGACCCAACTCCAGAGTGCTGTCTAGTATTGGTGAAAGACTGTTACGAAAGCTGATGTTAAATAATTCTAAGAATTATTCGAAGTTCCGATGAACTGTTTATAACCCCATGGAATAGTCGGTGAGGTGCCTAACGGTCTGAAAGTCTGTTTAAATCTTAAAGAATGAGTAGAGTTAAAGGACCCTATCTGATAAAGTCAAGGGAATAGGCTATGACAGTCAAGGACTGGGTAAAGGCCTCAGCAGAGCCGTGAAGGGCAGTAAGTGTAAGCCCCGTTGTGCCGGCAAGGTTGCAGAGGTGCCAGATGAGTCTGTTAATTCAAGCCTCTCTTGACCTAAAGAGACAAAGACCATTGATTTGGTTGGGTTACTCCTCGAAAATTTTAAATTCACACATGATGCTGCATATCATTTTAGTATTGCATCCAACCATGTAGATCTCAAAAAGAGTTGAAATCTGGTTGAGAGTAAACAGAAATGCATTCCTTGGCCCAAAAGGAAATGTAAAAAGCATCGCTACTTTGCAGTGCAATTTCCAAAGCGGGCTTGGCCATAAGTCTCGGTTGGCTCGATGTGAGTATGCGGGAGCCCTGTAGGCCTTGTGTTTTACATCTATTTATTTCAGATATACTGGTTAAAATACTCTAAGAGCATTAGGCATATTTTGCATCTTAGTATAGGTTTGCATAGTTCGATCCAGCAAACTTTAAACCTTCTGGAATACATATAAATCTTATGGTATCAGAGCAATTGCTTGTGAGATCTCCATTTTGTTCTTCTACATGGTGGAAAGTGTTTCTTTAAAGCTATAGAACCTCCAATTAGATTAGAATTGCATACCATGGTGGAAAGTGTTTCTTTACTTCTTTACGAGTTTCTTTAAAGAATTCGTTAATGAAATTCTGCTTCCAAACATCTATGACACTGTCCCATCTTTGAGGATCATGATGTCCTAGGTTTAGTAACCTTCCTGTTCCTGTGATGGAATCTAATCCTAATCTAATTGGAGGTTCTACAAGCATTTCTCTTCCTCGGGGCCTAATTATATCTCCTGATCCTATTTTTTCGAGATCATAATCCAATTTTTTTATCTTTAGCCTGGGTCTATCTCCAAATCTCATATCTGAATTATTTGGTCCATAAGGTCTATTAGGATCATATGGAGCACCCTGTAGGTTCATCCCTATATGGTTATCCTTATCTAATTCTTCTCCGATGTCTTCCAAATCTGATGGAATCTGGTTCATGTCCACTTCTTGCCTATTCATTCTGATTTTGATACTAGAGTTTGTAGACTCAGGAACCGATTCAGAAACGGATCGTATTTCATCCTTTTCAAAAGATTCATCATCTAATTTTGCAGCTTCATTATATCTTTCTTGTTCAAATATAATTCCCCTTCCTTTGAGGACTTCTTCAGCCATTAATCTCATCCTTTCATCTCCTCTTTTTATAGCTCTTTCTCTTATCTCACATAGTTTCGTTGTTTTTCTGTTCATCTAATCTTTACTCAAATTCTGATCTGATGATGTTACTATCTTCATCTCTTATATCTGTGGATACCCTTTGTTGGGTTTCCAAGTAATTATGGAACCTATGTAAAGTATTTCCTTGTGAATCTTGGTATAAGGTATTCTCCGTTGGAGTGATTACCTTGTTATCCTTCTGGTGGATGAGTTGTGTAACATCCCATTCTAATCCTGCCAATTTTATTGGATCAATTATGGCTGGTTTTTGTAAAGCTATATGTTTTGATGCTATTCCTTGGATAACATCGTCTATCTGGACATTAAACTTAATTGTAGAATTATTAAAGGTTTTTCCCATAAATCCTACACAAACCAAAAGGTTATGTCCAACATAACTTTCATAGCCTTTGGTCATAATTTTTAGTCTTATTTGACGGGCATCTTTTATATCTTTCATAAAATCTGGGGCAATATAGAACAATCCTATATTGTTATTCATATCTACTTCAGTAACTGCTATGATAGATTCTGTGGGATTTTGCCACCCATCATCTGTCAGGGCTACTAAAACTTTTGTGCCCAAATTTTTTCTTGTTAGTCCCTTAATGCCTATTACGATAACACCAAGGTGTAACAGATTCATCTTTTTGTGCAATCTCAACTTTCCCAAGGTTTCATCTGACAAGACCTGGATCACTCCTATATGTCTTCCTGTGACGTTCATAGGATGTTCTTGATAAGCTCTTACTAAGTCAGTATCCTTGAGAAAACCATTACGTGCATACAACTCTTCTGGTTTTAATAAACTTAATCTGTTATTTCTAAAGCTTTCAATATTTTGATCTATATCTATTATTTCTTCTAGTACAAGATTTTGACTACTAGAAGGCCTAAATCTCCTGAAGATTCTTCCTATGGTAGACTCAGAATCGTTTGATCCACTTGATTCATATCCACCTGATCTGGTTACAGAATTGGACCTTCCAGTGAATGGTCTAATACTCATTTTGAGAAATATGGACCAAATCTGAAAGTTTTATCTTGAGAATACTTAATAAAGCCACCTTTAGGTTTTTTACCATTTTCAATAACTCTTAATCTGTCCAAGGATGCATTTAAGTTTTCAATTTCAGCACTTGAAACAGTACCTGGTTGACTAATCTTGGATTCTATCCTATCAAGTTTTTCTATGATGATCTTTAGCATTTCTAGTTCAATGTTATTTTGAACTATGATAACTGTATCTAGAACCCCTACTCCTTTGAATTTGGTTATACCTACATTTTCTTCAGGTAGGTCTCCCCAATAAAATTCTTTCAATCTTTCTTTAACTCTCATATAGTCTATGCTGGAAGAAAGACTCATATTCCAAATAATCTTTTGGTTAGCTTTTCAAGGTTATCTATTTTTGTATCTATCAGAGACATTCTCTTCCTGAACTCTTCAGATTCTTGCTGCCTTTGGAGGCTCATTTTTTGGGCTTCAGCTTCTAGTTTTTCTAGATTTGCTAAAGTTTGCCTTTCTATATCTTTAGGTTCTCTTAATCTTAGTTGGTGGATTAATTCTCTTATTTCATTCTTAGAAGGAATCTTTGATAAATCAAGGTTTAAGATTATTTTTCTATAATCTTCAATCTTATGATTTATGTAATCTAGATTTTTAAGAATCTGAAGAGATGCAAAATATGCCTAATGCTCTCAGAGTATTTTAACCAGTATATCTGAAATAAACAGATGCAAAACACAAGGCCTACAGGGCTCCCGCATACTCACATTGAGCCAACCGAGACTTATGGCCAAGCCCGCTCTGGAAGTTGCACTGCAAAGCAGGGATGCTTTCTGCATTTCCTTTTGGGCCAAGGAATGCATTTCTGTTTACTCTCAACCAGATTTCAACTCTTTTTGAGATCTACATGGTTGGATGCAATACTAAAATGATATGCAGCATCATGTGTGAATTTAAAATTTTCGAGGAATAACCCAACCAAATCAATGGTCTTTGTCTCTTTAGGTCAAGAGAGGCTTGAATTAACAAGACTCATCTGGCACCTCTGCAACCTTGCCGGCACAACGGGGCTTACACTTACTGCCCTTCACGGCTCTGCTGAGGCCTTTACCCAGTCCTTGACTGTCATAGCCTATTTCCCTTGACTTTATCAGATAGGGTCCTTTAACTCTACTCATTTATATATATATATATATATATATATATATATATATATATATATATATATATATAAGGATGTGGTGATATTTGAGTCCACATTTTTGGATTCTTCTTTCCTTTTTGAGATCGATTGTATGTTTAGAACCTTATCAAAAATATAGAAGTAATGTTGTGGATTTCCTCACATCAATTGAGGGCTCCTTTCAATTCCAATCGTCTTCTTCTTCTCTCCCCTATTTTCTGCACTTTCTTTTCTTTCATCTTCATCCTCTCAATCTGTCTTTCTCTGTGTTTTTACCATGGCTCACAAGTCCTACATCTCACCTCAGTGTTATTAATGGATTGCAGCATGGGATCTGATTCCAACTTCACAACCACTTCATCTCTTGTATCAAAATTGTACATAACCCTAGTCTTTTACCATATTGGTACTTGAGGTTAAGATAGTAAGTTGCATTTAAAATTTCATAATTAGATATAGGTTATGATCAATACTTACCAACTTTATATAGAGAGTGCATAAGATGGGCAGTCCATCGCTCATCAATGATCTTTAGGAATGTCCTGCTGCCTCTTGGATTTATGGTACAAACAGCCTCATCACTTCAATGCCAGCATGCAAATGAGGCATAGTGGGCCCCTTCATAGAAGAGTCAACCATATGTAGGACTCTTAGAATTGGGTCCATCAACTTTACTACATGCCCCAACTGTCTCCAAAAGTCATCTAATCAAATGGTAGCCTGTGCCTACCAACCACCCTGAGTGTTAGACCCTCTCCACTGAAACCAATCTTCATATGCAAACATCAATCTTAGTTCAGAATTCTTGTTCTTAGTACTTCTCAAAGCAATGTAGTTTGTAGCAAATCTAGTGATGCCGAGTCACGCTAGGTCTCCTCCGCATTTCTCCGTCAACATGTTTTGGGTGTAACTATGGTTGTAAATAAAGTTTGTGACCTGCCTTGCCTTCTCAACTACATCCTGCACTATCTTGATCCTCCTAATATCCTTCAACAAAAGAACAATGCAGTGGACAACACATGGAGTCCAAAGCAGGCTGTATCTGTTGTTACTCATCATCAACTCACCAGCCTTCTTGAAATTGCTACCATTATCTGTGACAATCTGCACAACATTATTCACCCCCATCTCTTCCACCTCATCCTTCAAGAGCCTGTAGATATGCATGTGATCCTTGACTTCTTTAAATTGATATTGCAATAAAATCATCTTGCCATCACAATATACCATAAAATTGACGATAGACTTTCTTGTCGGACCGGCCCATCCATCACACATTATGGTTACTGTGACACAGCACAAGGATAATTGGGAGATAAAAGTACCTCTTATTTAAAAATAAAAAATAAAAAAATAAATGTCTTTATCCTATTATAATTAATAGCAAATAGGAGCTAAGAGTCTTAGTTGCATTTAGACTTGTTTTTCAATTTCCAAGTCCATGTTAGAGTCTAAAGTATATTCAACAGTCACTTTCAGAGTTTACGCATATTAGGGGTTAGTTTTGAGTCTTTATATCTTCTAGTGTAATCATCAAACTATTCAGATTTGAGATTGGATTTTCAATAAAATATTTTCATTTCTCTGTGCTGCTGTGAGTAGTTATTGCAGAATAATTCCTCCTTCCTCTTTTCTCTTCTCAGATTGGCTCCTTCCTAGCATTTTCTCCTCATGTTCTTTGATTCTTCACTGCTTCTTTCTTTATTACTGCTCTTCACTGCAAACTGGGTTGAAGGAAGGATTGTTAGAAGTCCCTTGGATCATTATGGTTCCAGGTGAGATTTGGGTCCAACCATCAAGATGCATATCTCTAGAGTCTAGATAATTCATTGAATTCCAACTCCTAACACTCTTCCGGCGGAGAGATCCAACTCTGAAACCTGGACAGGGCCTGCAACTTTTGCCCAGTGGAGTTAATCAAGTATAATTTGATTTCCTGGACATCATCATGGCTGTTTAATTTGGTTAATCCATAGGTCTGAACCTTCACTAAAACTCCAGCTTGACCAGTTGTCTCGTTTAGATTTTTCTTTGCAGATGAGTATCTCTACTAGTGGTGCAGCTTTTATCGTGTGAGAAGTATATGCTGAGTCCATTCTAATCTTGTTTCCCATATTATTCACAGGCCCCGGACTCGTCATTCCTAGTTCTATTTTATCTCTTCTCATAATTTCCAGAATTATTTTCTTCCTTTCAAATTAATTCCTTATGCATTCTCTATTTGGTTTACATAATTTTCAGGACCTGGATTGTTCTATATATTTTAGGACTGCCATCATTTCTTTCACACTTAGCCATTGCACACTTGTTAAGTCAACAGAAGGCATGCCAAACACTGTCCTTTTCCAGTATCTATACAATGAAAATTGTGTTATCTATACAATGAAAATTGTGAACTATCTGCTTCAATATGCCAATAATGAACCCGACTAGGGTTTCATGACTCTTTTTTTCATATCTTGGGTTCAATTGACACTTTGACAGCACCCCAGTGTAACATGTCTACTTGAGCTCATTTAATAACCTGGCCTACAAATTTTGAAGGGTTCAATACATAAAGGGCCACTTTCTGTTATCAGGAAGATTACCTGGGGCGTGCTTCCATCATCAGAGCGCTCATATTTGCTCAAGCATTCTTGTAACCGAAGAATCTGAAGAGACATGGTTTGCAATCAATTAGAACAACTATCTCGGAAACTTTTCCAGCAGTGCTAGATGTTAATCAAATTGGTATGTATACATAACCCACAACACAACTCTCCTCTTGGCCAATTTAATTATAAGTGGGTACCAGAATAAATGATGTAGGTATGGTACAGCAAAATAAAATTTTGTTTTTGATCAAAATAGATACCTCCTCACTCAAGTAATGAAGATTTTCCCGCTGATACTGCAACAAAGCCATTTGCTGATCAGAGAGTCGGCCACCATCATGATACCTGTTTGAACAAGACAGAAGGTAATAGTAACTTCTTGTTTTTGGTTAACTTATCACCAAAGCCAAGTAAATGGATTTACAGGAAATAAATGGTAATTTTCACTTATCCAGTCAAACATCCATCCTCAATTCATAATGTCTTTAACTTCAAAACCTTTTCAAATTGAGTTCAAAACACGCTGTTTATTTGCCAAAAAACAAGAGTGGAGAGAACACGAAAAAAAGGTACGATAGGACACTGTAGAAAGTGATCAATGAAGTCTACCCAAACAATAGCTAAAATGATAAGCCCTCATCAGTGATTAGTTTCGGCAATTATTGTACTTTTATTGGAAAAAAGAGACTAAATTTGATATAAGGGGAACAAAAACCATACCTTAATTCTTCCAAAGAGCTTGATGGTTCAAGTGCAGAATATAACGACTTCAAAACGTCAGGTTGAGAGTTCAATGAGTTGTACTGATGTACATTCCCTGCATACACCAACATATGCATGTGAGATATTTGAAGAAACAGTAAATATATTTGTCATAGCAATAGAAGGAAATTTTTGGGGCTAATTCTAACATACAAGTGTAACAACTTGGATTTCCAAACAAGTAGAACATTAAAGAATGAGACTCTCTCATCATTGAAGTTCTTGCCAAAGTAGGTGGTCAAGCAAAGTTTAAAATCCCGTCTTGTCCAGACCAGCTCAAGACACAGAGGCATTGAGATTTTGGCTAAACATGGTACACCATTGTACCATGTTTCGGTAGGTTTTAGGTGGTTTCTGTGTCTTCTTTTTTGTGTACAGCCTAATTTTGGGCCAATAAACACAATAGCAATGTTATTTTTGACTAAAACCTACCACAAAATGGTATTCTAGATTTGCACATACCAGGCTGCATGCGGATGAAACTAGATCATGTATTTTCACAAATGTAAACATGGAAATACAGAAGAACATTAAGACTTTCATTAAGATGCAAGAACAAATATTGAGAAGTAGTCAAATCTCAATTACAATTTACAAGTTACAAATTATGATTTATAATTACAACCCCTTGAAATTCTTTCAGAATTTTCAAACCAAAATACTGAAATTTCATTGAAATTCTGTCAATTGACTAAATTTCATTTCAGTAAATGTTCCATCTCAGTAGGCTCAAGATGACCGAGATTTAGTACATTGATCCAAAGCTAGCCACACCATATCATGTATCACATAACCTCATTGTACGTCCTAACTAACTTTAAGTTTTTTAAACCCTACGAAGTAAAGAAATCATTGTTCCAAATCAATTACCACTACCTCAGTTAAATGGGACACTACTTTCTATAAGTTCTATTAGGAAGAACCAAACTCATTGCACAACTGAAATGCTAGCATTTTCCAGTGTTTTAGTTTTGGGTGTGAGAGGATAAAAGTACAAGTATGGAATGAGGACATCAAGAAGAGATGGGAAGTTTATTTCTCGAGCCTACAAAATGAACATACTTGATACTTCTAGTGTTGGTTTCGGAAGACCACACCATTCACCATGGCACCAATTCTCATACATAAATATACATGGAGAATTACAATATTAGATGAATGGAGAAGCATCGTGGTACCAATTTACAAAATAAAGGAGATACTTAGGGCTACAATAACTATAGAGACATAAAACTGATAAGTCATACTACGAATTTACGGGAGAGGGTAATTCTTGACCCCAAAAAAAAGAGAGGGCAATTAAAATCCATCTGAGACAAGAAACCACTATTACAATAACCAGGAAGATCTACAAACTACAAAGTAAGCACTTTAATAGGAGACTTATGCAAAGGCATAGAGATTGAAAGAAAGGATCTTCATATGGAGTTCATTGACCCATGAAAAGTCTATATTGTAAAGTCTTTAGAGAGTTAATTTAGCAAGTATTAGAGAAGGGAAATGTTTCAAGTAAATATGTTGACACACACATACAATGCTTCAACGACAAGTGTGGGGACGATGGAAGGGGGGATGAATTGCCAATTACAATTGGGTTACATCAAGTCATCAATGATTAGCTCAAGACCTTATTCATTTGCACTCCACATGGATGATTTAAATTGAGACAGTAAAGATGAGGTTTTTCTGTGCATGTTTTTTGCTGATGATATTATTTCGGTCGATGAGACACAAGCAAGGGTTAATGCCAAGTTATTATATGGAGATCAACTTTGGAGTGAAAGATTTTAAACTAAGTAGAAATAAGAGGAACATCTAATGTGTAACTATGAGCATGGTTGGACAGATAATGAGGTTTTACAACTTCATGAGACAAAGATTCCACAAAGCAATTATCCAAAATACCTTGGCAATAATAAATAAAGATGGTGATATTGCCAAATAATTAAAATAAGATGGATGAAGCAGAGAGGTGTGTTTGCAGTTTTGTTCAATCAATGCATTCCTTTAAAACTCAAAGCATAATTTTATAGGGCCATCGTATGACCAGCTGTGATGTATGGTACAACGTGTTGGACTATTAAGAACCATCATATAGGTAAACTCAGTGTCGCAAAAATGAGGATGTTGAGATGGATGAGTGACAAAAATAGAAGGGATAAAGTAAGGAAAAAAAAACCATATTAGAGCAATTTAGGAGTAGCTCTATCAAGTGATAAGCTAGAAGAAAGTAGTTTGAGGTGGCACTACCACGTCCATCGAGGCCTTTAAATGCCCTCACACAGATGAGTGAGTCCAGATTGAAGGAACTAAAAGAGCTAAAGGTGGACCAAAGATAACCTCATGAGAAGTTTCGAGAAAAGATATGTATGGTTAGGCCTTGCATCTAGTATGGCCTTAATTAGATCTCATTAGAAGGCAAGGATCCAAAGCCAACCTGATTTAGTTGGGATAAGGCCTGTTGTGTGGGGAGGGGGATAAAAGTTTTGACAATGAGCATTTCTCATTTTCCAGTTAAAATTTCTTACATAAATCATGTTCAAGTTGAAATCTAATAAATAGGTTGCTTTTAATCATATATTATGATGCAGTCAAAATGCCCTAGTAGGTATAGAAAAACCATATCTTGGATCATGGATGGGTTCTCTATGGGCCTTTGGTCACTTGTTTCTTTGCCATTTGCACTATCAGATATCAATTATAAGACTACAAAGTGGAGGTCAAGTCAGCATATACAAGTTTTACAACATAGTGCTGTGTTAAGATAAGATACTTATTATCTTTTATCTAGTTGCATTTTTATTCTAATATGCTAAATCAGTTTGAGAAAGTATTATGCTTTGATTGCTTTATATTATTAAAACATGTGTACAATTGGATATTTTAGAATCATAGCATCTACAGCCTATGTTCCAAAGTCAAACTTGTATTTAGACTTTATTTCTAGAAGATACGATTAAGTGCTGTTGTGTTCAAACTTCAAACAGCCAAGAAAGAATAGAATCTATACAAAGTTTCAAACCCAAACTGGGCCAAAAAAATAGACGACCTAGCCGTCTTCAAAGAGCTATTACACCTCCTCCAAACCATCTCCAGATCATTCTGAGGAAGAGGATGACTCCTCTCAGTCTCAAACCCACTCTGATTCTGTCAAAAATCAAAGAATTCCAAGTTCCAGTTTGCTGACAGTAACTTAAGGAAAGTTTGGAACAAGTCCTACTCCACTAGGAAGATTGCACAAAGTAGGACAGTTGACCTCATTGTTTTTGCAGAAAGAGGAATCCCCAACTATTTTCTAAGATATGAGTGGGACACCATGTTAAACCTTGACTATCCTTGCAATCATCTTCTTGCCAAATTATTTTACATCAATTTGACTCATAGCTCATCTCAAGAAGTCTGGACTTTTAGCAGTATAGTTAAAGATAATCCCATCCAGTTTAGTCAGTGGACTTTGGCTGAGATCCTTGGTATAGGTGTAATCCTTACAATCTACACAGGAACTCTGATGCTCCCAAATTCTTAACTAGACTGAGATGGCTTCTTTTCTGGTTGGTAAACCACACTGTGGAGGAGAACTAAAAACTGACGAAATTCTATCTGAGTTGGTTCCAGTAGCAAAGATTAAGGAGGATCAATCAGTGAAATCCATTACTTCCAGTAATTTCTTATCTTTCACATTGCTCAGGGCGACCCAATTCATCTTCCCTAAATCATCATGAACCATATGCTGGGCTTTCCTAAACCACCAAAATCCATTGCCCCCAACACAAATATCCATCTTCCATACAGACGTATTCTTACTTGTCTGTTCACAAGCTCTGGGATAGATCTCAGTAGAGAGGAAATTCAACTAACCTCACTGTCTTGGTTTTAGTTTTAGCACTCTCAGACAGTCCGAGGCCCAACATCATTATTTGACAAAGGAATCCTACTCCTGATTTTATCGCTTCTGCTGTTTCACTCCTTCACAGGATGAAGATGCAGAGATTCCAGCACTAGACTTTGAGAGACATTTTGAGTTGGGTGGTAGCTTGCAGCAGGTAGCACCTCCTAATCCACTCACATCCCACGTTGATCAGGTGGAGAAAGATGTTGGCACCATTCATACTGATCTCTCATATCATCAGACTACTATCCCTAGGGAGCTTATGGAACTTAAGGGAACAGTGCAGCAGATTTATGACCTTCTCCAGCATCAGTGATATTTTATGTGAGACATCTTTTTAGGCAGTGGAGCAGCCTGCATTTTTTCCCCCAACATGATATTTTATGTGAGACATATTTTGGACTTGGATATGATGATATCATTTCTGGACAGGTTCTGTATGATTTTTGGACAGAGATGTTTTTAAAAGATGTGTGGCTATGTGTATATTCTCTTTTTCTTTTTTCTTTTTGAGATTTTGGTATCACATTATATCTTACTGTTGGATTCTATTAGGAGTCTAATAAGAGTTTGTATAAGAGTTAAATTAGAGTTTGTATTCATATAAAATTCTACTCCTTGTAATAGTATACTTTCCACTTAATTATAAATAGAGGGCTTGAGATCATTGATCAATAAGCCATTCTACCAATTTCATATTTCTCAACATGGCATCAGAGCCTAATCTCGATTAGAGAATTAAGAAAAAAAGAGAAGAGTGTCGAACTTCCCTCCTCGCCTCTTTTGCTGTCTCTGTCGTAGAAAAGGATCGAAACCCATCGTTTTTTTTCAAGCAGTTCTTCAAACCAATCGATGTCGTAGAAAATGATCGAAACCCATCGTTTTTTTTCTAGCAGTTCTTCAAACCAATCGAGTAACCATCAAAACTCATCGCCCTCTCTGGCTGATATTCAATACTGCTGCATTCAAATCGACAACACCAAGAACAGAAAAAAAAAAAGGGAAAGAAGAAGAGAAGAAGAAGCCTGCACTATAGCTGCAATACCGCTGCTCCTGCAACATTTTTTTTGCCGATTTCTCTTATTCTTCATCTGAAGCCTGCGATTCTGAAGCCTGGTTCTTCATCTAAAGCCTGAGATTGAGGTTCTTCGATTGGGATTCTGCGATTGAGGTTCTTCGATTGGGGTTGTTCTTCTTAAGCCTGCGATTGAGGATCGATTCTTCATTTGATCACTTCGATTAGCCCAAACAAAATAGATGTTTGAGGGTTATTTTGGTAAATTTGCATTGCAGGGACTTATATGTAAATTTGTATAAGTTCTGAGATTTATTTGCAAATTCAGATTTTTCAGGGACATAATTGTCATTACTGAAAAAGAAGAAAAAAAAAAGAAAAAAAGGATAGGGGGTATTTATAATTTTTTTGGTTTGACTGTTGCATTCTGCGACATTTCAGTTACTTTGAAGGGGTGAAGACTGAAAAACTGCAGACAATTCTGTCAACATGGCAACCACCGATGGTACTACTACTCCCACTAGATCCGAACATTATCCCACTCTTCATCCTCTTTCGTTGGGGAATGATGCACAGGTTTATGAGCTACGAAAGAAGCTTCATAAGACTACCCAAAAGGAATTGACTGTGGCCCACTATTATGCTGAGTTGCGATCTCTTTAGCAAGAGTTGGATCATTATGGGGATTATCACCCCACTAATCCAGATGATGTGGCGACGTATAAGTACATTGATAAGATTTGAGTATATGACTTCTTGGCAGGTTTGAACGTGGAGTACGATCAGATCAGAGTACAAGTCTTAAGTCGTTCTCCCTTTCCTACACTAGAACAGTCTTATGCTCTTGTTCAGTGTGAGGAAAGTCGTCGATTAGCCATGCTTTATACTCCTATTGTGGAAAAATCAGCCTTACAATCTGTTCACACTAAATCTGATCTGGCTAAGGAGATTGTCAAGTGTGAGCACTATCATAAACCATATCATACCAAGGCCAATTGTTGGAAACTCCATGGGAAGCCTGCTGATTTTGACCAAAAAAGAGCACAAAAAAGAGGAAAACCGAAAGCTCATATTTCTAAGACAGTTTCCACAACACCCTCTACAGATGTTGGTCTCTCACAGGAGGAGTTATCTACTCTGCGATGTATTTTGTATTGGGATCAATATGACCTATTCACGCCCACCTCTAGGTCATAATTTCACTTATTAAGAATGAAGAATTATGTGTTTAGTATAGAATGTAATTGGGAGGTTTTCACCTGTGTGTCTCATCCTTTCATGTCTTTACTGGGTTTTAGGAGACTACCTATTCTGTTTATTCATACAAAGCTAAATTATTAGGAAAAAAGAGAGGAGGTAATTGCTTATATATAAATAATTTCTTAAGTAAACTTTAAAGATGTTTGGCATAAAACGAGATATATAGGTGTCAAAACCTAGATGGATAACAGTTAAGCCAACGCAACACAAGGAGCCGTACAATAAGGTAGTAACAACTTAGGTCCTCATAAATCAGCCTGGACATGTAGGTGCTTGATAACTATGATACGAACTACACCAACAGGGCAGATCCACTTCATCAGGAGATATAAATAGAATAACAATCTACAAAAACACTAACATAGAACAGAAAACAGCTCATTTAATTTCAACTACAAAAAAGTACAATTAAAGGCGGCCCAATGTGTAGACCAAGTATAAACAATGCAAACTCACCGATATAGATACTTATAAAAGATCCAGCACATACAACTTCAACAAACATTATAATCCTGTTGCGTAGACAAATAAGGCAGCATGCCATCAGCCAAAAGAAAAAAGATGTTTAGCCACCTAAGAAACAAGATTTCAATCACAATATAAGCAAAAGATAAAAGAGTCTAAGTGGTGTGCCTACAGTTATTCAATACAACCCCCAGGAATAACTAAAAATAGTTCAAAAGATAATCAAAATCAATTCATGAGTTGCAAACCTAATAAAAGTGCATTTAATACCCAGCTCCACTAAGCCTTCTTCCCCAGTTTAATAAAGTCAGCTACATGAATCCTGTTTCATGATTCGATCCTGTTTAAAGCCACATGTACAGTTAAGGTATCCATATCTTTTGTGGCTCCCACAGGAATCTTGGGCCCACAATCTTTAGCTCCTATAACCTGCAAACTCTAGCTCCTTACTGGTGCATTCACTAGCTTCTATCCTTCATGCTACTCTGTCAACTTGCCATTTATCAAATTTACCTTTAAAAAAAAAAAAAAGAATGTCAGTTATCAAGCCACCCTTAAATCACCTCTAATGTGTTTCTTAGTTTTTCCACTCATCGACCTTAACCACATTTCAGCTACACTTATTTCTACATGCCTTTATTCCCCTCCATCATCTTAAGTTGTCTTACACTTTCATCTTCCTAAACCTGCCTCTTCCTGTAATCACTAATCTGTTTAGCAACCCTACAGTATAACAGCAACATTCCTTAACATTTTCCTTCATTTCAGATCTTAGGACAGGTTGAGCCTCATTCTTGTCCTATATTATTTGATATCAGAGCTACCTCAGAGGATACTTCAAGAACTCCAAAACCGGTTCATATGGCCGCAATGATGGAGATGCCTAAACAGTTGAGGCAGCCACGTCACTGAGAACCATAAGCATATGGATACGACGCTCTCAACAATGGAGGCCAGAGTTCCTGCCCTTATGCCACACCAATGATAAAGACAAGTATACTCAATGGTTCATGAATACAGGTCCATTGGAAAATTCTAATGTTACTACAGAGAAGGTGAGGCCCAAGACTTTGATGGACTGCCACATCCATACTTAATCCTTGATTAGCCAGATTCTATAGATGAATATTTTGATTGGTATGGAACAACCGAGTGTAGGAAGCTTCGGTTTGTTTACTTGCAATTGGCTGATTGTGCTAGAAAATGGTGGATGGTCCATGAAGAGAGGCTTAAAGTTAGAAGGCATGAACCTAGTACTTGTAAAGAGCTTAAGCACAAGTTGATGTAACCAGGGTTGGCCGCCCTAACAATGGGTCAAAAACCAGACCCAAAAAAGGCACTTAAGGCTGGTGAATAGACCAGAACATTTTGGTCATTAACCCATTCCCCTTTTAGGGCTGAATATGGGGCTTGATGGAATCCCCTCAATCCAAGGATCAAGTCTCTACTTTTATTTTTCTATTCGAGTCAGTTGTTTGAGAGTTATAGTCCTTTAAAAATTATGTTGAGTTAGCTATGTGGATAAGATTCCTTATCTAGAAAGGGGATCTAATCTTTAGAGTTTGTTTTATTCAGGGTTATTCTCTTATCTCCTAAAGTTGGGTTCTAGTGAATCCAAATTTAGTAAGTGTCTGTAAGCATTGGAAGTTGTTGGTTTCCTATTAGATAGGGAATCCCAATTTGAGTCAAATTGTCTTGTAATTGGCTATAAATAGCCTCATTATTTCTGAACAAGGTAGATTGGATTATTCGAGTTAAACAGAGGCTTGGGCCGTGGGGAAAGAAACCCTTGTGGCCTGGGCTGGAGAGTAATTCTCAGAATTTCAGGATATCCAGCAGCATCTTCATCTTCCTCAAGCTCTCAACTTCAGTTCAGTAATTCCAGCAATCTCAGCCTTCAAGCACTAGTTCCAGCCTTCAGCCAGTAAGCAGACAATCCCCACCACCCATCACAGCCTTTCCTAATCCCCTCCGTCTTCTTTTAGGCCACCCGCAAGTTTATTTTATTTTTCCAGAAATTTCGGTTCTGGACCCAAAATTTGAGGTCAGATCTACAGCAATTTAACCGTTAGATCTAGCCCAAACTTTAGGAGTACCCTTCCCCTTAACCCTAGTAACCTACCCTCTCAGCTTCAGCCTGATTGGACCATCTAAACCCTAAAGTCCTACCACCTCTAAAATTATGCAATTCATCTTCCTTGAGAAAATTCTGCAGAATATTGGAACCTCTGAAACCCTAAGTTCAAGACAATTCAGACCTCCTAAAACCCTCTAAAACACTGAAACCTGGATCTGAAACTGCAGAACAGCACACACATTAGATCTGAACTGCTGAACAGCAAAGCCTCTCCCTCCCTAACCCAAACCCTAATCTGTACTAGTTCTTATTAAAGAGGGTCCTGGAAGAGCTAAGCCAGACCCTGGGTTGCAAGTTGTAAACAATTCCATTACAAAGCATTATCCCAAGGAGACTCACCCTTTGACTAGGTTACTTTGAACTTCGAAGTGATCAAAGTAGGTAAAGCTGAAACAATGGAAGATGAAGTGATGGTGGAGACCACACCACAAAAATCGACATTCATGTTGATGCTCTTGAAGAGGTAGAGCTTGTGTTCCATATCTTCAAAGAGAAGGTTACTAAAGCTGATGATTGTGCTAAAGAAGCTCTAAAAATATGACTAAAGAAATAGTACTGCTGATGTCATTATTAAAGAAGATTTTCAGAACCAAGCACATGGAGTTGTCACCACCCATGATGCTAATCCTATTGGAAAGCCTATTTGGTTAGTGATTTCACCTCACTACCTTAAGAGAAGACTCCCAGGGTTGAAGATTTTATCCCTAACAAGTCTACATTACAAGTTCTGTTTGAGAATGGTCAGAAAGAGCTGCTACTCACATGTTCTTTCCTCTACATCACTATCAAATTTGAGGATGAACTTTTCCTAGCTGGGGAGAGTTGATGCAGAATAAGCCCATATGTTATGGTCTTATAGGCTAAGCTTAAGCACTGGTCTAGTTCACACATCCCAAAGTCAATAAAAGGAGTGTAATGTGAAAATAACTCCATGGTCAAAACAAGCTTTACTTTGTCAAGAGTTGATTAGCTGGTTGTAAGTTGATTGTTTTTTGTCTTTAGAGTGACTGTGTAAAGGAACTTACTTGAGAGGGTTCATAACCTCACCCATGATGAAACTTGAAGTTGCCATTTGAACCTTGTTCCTGTGGAATTCCCTTATGTTTAATCAAGATAGGTGGTCTTTGGTCCAAGGGATCCACCTTGCAGTGTAAAGCCAAGGTGTTGCTTTGTGTTATTAGTTTCTCATTACTTTCTTCAATTAGAGTCCTAACCCATTTCAGCCTACATCTAAATACCTTTATTCCCCTCCTTCATCCTAAGTTGTATCACACTTTCAACTTTCTAAAATTGTCCCTTCTTGTAAACTCTACTCTGTCCAGCAGACCTAATACAGTACAATATATTGACAGAATTTCTAAACCTACTTGCTGATTTCAGACCCTCTTTTAGGCTAGGATAAGCCTTCAATCTTGTCCTACAATAAGCCAATCCCATTCAGTTGGAATAAGGTAAGTAGTCATTGTTCTAGCTGTTTCTGGAATTTGAGCGTCTAGAAAATAAATAATGAAATAATAAGACGTCAAAAGTAACAACAAAATGAACAATTCAATTAAGGCTCAAAGCAAATGTATGGTGCATATAATATGAAAATCTATAATAATTGAGAACTCAGAAATAACAAAATGCACTAACTACCTCAGCACTGTAGAAATAGAAAGGATATTGATTTGGGGTTCCCACACCATGACCAATAGCATTGCAGCAGTTCCTAGTCAAATAAACAGGTCCAAATTAAAGAATCAAAACATTATCTTCTCTTGGATATCATGTCTACATAAAAATTATCTCAATAGATTGCAGTCCATATATTTTGCACGATTAGCCAAAATATAAACCTAATCAATAAGTAATGTTTGTAAATGTAGACCAACATTGATGTTATTCAACATTCCATAATGTGCTTAATGGGGCCCACTCTGGTGTATGGTCGCTAGATTGGGCCAGCCTAGTATGGGATAGGTTAAGGTGCTAGACTCAACTCATTCCATAAGCTTCAGAATTAGATCTAATACATGTGAGAAGGGTTCATTTCTTTTAATAAAATACAAATAAAATAAAAATAAGAGGCATTTCGGAACTCCACAAAGTTTCATAGTAGTAAACTAGTAATTTGAACTTGAACATCGTCCATTGGTGATTAAGGATCAACCAGGATATCAATAAAATAACTAATCACTAATACAACAGGAAAAAAATATCATCAGGAGTAGAAATGCAACTGATCCTTTAAAGACCAGTCATAGGTTTTTGAAACCCAAGAGAATAATTATAGCTTGTTCTTTAAGAAGCTCCAAAATTGGGGCATATCACCCTAGGTCAAATTTTATATAAAATTTGGGGTTAAAGTCCAAGCTTCAACAGATCAGACAATGCACTTGAAAAGGAGAAATAAGATCCCAAAACAAACGACCGTGATGTGCTGAGCTGATAGGAAAATCTATCCATGGAAAACCAACACCAATCTTACCCTAAACAAGGTATTGAATGCAGTAGAGGAACTGCTCTTCAATGGATTCAAAGAATCTAATCAGATCCAATCTTCTGCAAAAGTATAAGCATGACAGGAATCCATTGATTAGATCAGAAATATGAAGTCTTCCCTATGTTATGGTTGATCAGAATAATAGAAACACAAATTCTTCATTAGGCAATACGACTCTTAACACCTCTAACCTAGCTAAAGCCTAAAACCCACTCACAATAAGAAGCTGAAACCTAACTGTAACAGGAAAAGGTACAGATGAGAAATAAAACCCACTACCAACCCACGCTATTGTGGCACACTGGTGCAGTAGCCTTAGCCTGGCTGGACCAGCATGACCTACTTTGGAAACCCAAACAAAGGACTGCTCCTAAACCAGTTTTCTGGTCTGGGAACAGCTGGATTTGTAATATTTTGTTAACCATATTGTGGATTTGTGGGCAGATTATCTAGTCTCTTAGGTAGTTTCCTTCTCTCAAAAGCATAGACTATTATTGCTAGTTCCTGTTTAAAGTTATTTCCATTCTAGCTAGTTTCTATCTTATACAAGATTGCAAGGCTTACAGCCTATTTAATCTGGTTACTGTAGCAGGTACTCAATTTTGAAGTGAGATTATTGAAGTTTGCCGCTGTTGAAGCTTACAAGAGTGTGTGTTTTCCTTCCCTTTTGTGGGGGGGGGGGGGGGGGGGGGGGGGGGGGGGGGGGGGGGGGGTGCCATTAGGAATAAAAAGCTAGTTTTAAGACATGGCAAAGAATAAGGAGGTAGGAGAGTGTTGCTAAGTTTTCCCTTCCCCATTTTCTTCCTAGTCATCTACCATTTCTCTTTGAAGCCCGCCATAGCAGATCACCTACAAGGTCTGCACTACATCCTCCAACAAAAATAACTGTAATATAAATAGTATCTAATAACTTCTCAAAATTGCAACTAGATAAATTCAAAATAGGTTAGAAGACTCTAGCTTGCTGACTTAATGACCTGGAAGTTAGTCGTGCAACTGTACTAAACTCCACCCAAAAGGCTGGCTCCGATACTAATGGCCTAGCTGGCTTGATGGGCCTTCTTCCTTTCTCCTCATTCGAGTTTCATCACACTTCTGAGCAGATTTATAGTTCTTCATGTTTCGTCATTTGTTCATTGGAAGGATCAGAAAGATTTAAGGAGTCCTTGGAAGTTACCAGACCACCTAAGAGCCCTTGGATTTATCACGCAACATCAGAGAAACTTGGCCTATCACTTCACTGGATGTCTACCCAATTACAAGCAGACTCAACTACTACTATAGTTAAAGACCTAGCTAAACAGGTAATATATTAGATCATGTATAGCTGCATGGTGGCCTATTCCTTTGTAGAACAATTGTGATTGATACCTAGATTAACTATAGCTCAACAGTGATTACTGATCCTGATTTCTTCAATGTTCTTTTCCTTTCAGTAAATGCTTAAATATTCAATAAGAAAGTGTGAAAATTTGAAAACATAATTAATGTCCAAAATATCCTCCCAAATCTTGAATCTCTTTCCACATATCTGACTTCCATGTTAGTTTAATTCTACTATTTGCACCTGTAAAAGTTTGATACCATCAACCCATGCTTGCAATAATGAGTTGTCTAAGTAAGGACCACGGAACAGTACAAAAAATAACTCACCATAAGAAACTGTGGCAAAAGGAAGACGAACAATGTGCTTCAACTTCTGGCTGAAAATGTAGTAACCCTACATGTAAAAAATGCACATTTCATGCTTAAATTCACAAAACTCAACCAAGGTTCACTTATTACTTGCTTCAATTTTCAACAACTAGAAGATAAACAAGAGTTTGTACCAAAGGATAAAATATTTGGCAACCACCACACAAAAGAAAAGCCTTTACTACAGAAAGATATTAAAATTCACATTTTTCAACACAAAATTTGTAATAAAAACACATGGAAGAACCAGTTATAAACAAGAGTAGCTACATTAGCCTGTTATTATCCTTCAGATGCTCAAGCTCTAAGCTTAAACCCAAGTTACCAACTACTTGGGTTTTGGCCACACAAAGATGAAGACAGCAGAATTTGAGTTTAGTCTGAACAAAAGCAGATCGGGCTATAGGTTCAAAATGAATGGTGCCTAAAAAACAATACATATGGATACATGAGTGACACAGACAGACTTCACATGTGGATTCACGAAAGAAAGTTTTAAGGGAAGCATTAGACACCTTGCTGTTGAGTTGAGGCTTAACCAAAATGCCAAAACATTGTTCATGTGAAAAGTGTCACAACCCCTTGTTTGCCCAGCTGGGAATAATACCAGGGGAACTTGTTGGACCCAGGACAAGATTGTATCGGGGGTTTTAAAAGTTCCATTTTGTTTCTATTTTAGATTATTCTCTTAGATATTTTGTGGTTATCTGTTAAGCAATCGTAGCTCAGTTTAATTTCTAAATTCAGATTAAGGGTGTCTATTAGTACAGAATCAGAATTTGGTACAGTATCAGTACCGTACCAAATTTCAATACCGAAAACGTACCATACCAAATTTATACAATACGCTATGAAAATGATATTTGCAAAAACGGTACAGTATGTTCTTGTACGAAATCTGTGCGCGAAATACAGCATATGGTACGGTATAATTTCAGTAAGAAAGAACCCATTCTTTTCCATGTCTCGTCCTCCATAGGTGATCGCCTCCCGAATCAGCCCTTTAGTTGTTGGATTCATCATTGTCGATCAATTAAGGTCAGAGTAGAAAGCAAGTAGAACTTGGGAGATGAATCCACAAATATCAAACCCAAAAACAGATGCACAGAAACCATACCTATTGAGGTGGAATGAATATGTTTTCAACCCCTCTGACAATTTTCCTGTAAGATACGAAACTAGAATTGAAGAAAAATGGAAGAAAATAATTAGAAGACTAAAATGATTGACTAGACCAAAAGGAAGAAGACCAAGTTAGTCACTGATATACATTAGTAGTTGAAATCGAAGACGAAAAGCCAAACAGACGAAAACAAATATACCTGCTGGCTAATTGCAACTGGTAGTTGACAAGAATGGATGATGGTGGGAATTGATACTATCAATTTGGTGCTTCTACTTTAATCACCAAAGAAGAAGAGTCGAAGAGAGTCAAAAGACAAAGACGAAGTCACAAAGAAATAGGGTAAAACTTAGCCTTAAGTCTTATAAGTTTTTACTGGAAAATTACAGAAATAACCCCAATTTTGTACAGTATTCGGTTTTGTTATGGTACACATTGTCGATACGGTAATTCGGTACGGTTTCAATACATACCTTACCATACCGAATTGCTAAATTCAGTTTCGGTACATACCATACCAAATTTTGAACGGTGAGGTTCGGTACAGTTTAAACGGCATGGTTTCAGTACACAATTGACACCCTTACAATATTCTATTTATGAACATACATCATTAGGGGGCAACTTAAGAGCTTGTAAACATTTATAGGCAGGAATTGCTTGCCTTGTAAGTAATAGACAATGCTATTTTTACAAAAGAAGGGAGGCAAATTAAACATAGGAACTTAAACCTACTTTTCAAAGCCTGAACTAAGGGTGTCAATTATGTACCGAAACCATTTACTGATACCAAAACCGAGCCATTTTAAACTATACCAAATTGCACCGTTCAAAATTTGGTATGATATGCATTGAAACTTAATTTAGCAATTCTGTACGATACAGTATCGTTTCAAATACCATACCGTCAGTATGTACTAAAACTGTACCGACGGTATCTACCATAACAAAACCAAATACTATACCAAATTAGGGTTATTTCTGTAATTTCTCAGTTAAAACTTACAAGCTCTAAGGCTAAGTTTTACCCTATTTCTCTATGACTTTGTATTCGCTAAGTTTTACCCTATTTCTTTGTGACTTTGCCTTCGTCTCTTGACTCTCTTCGACTCTTTGTCTTTGGTGGCCGAAGCAGAAGCACCAGATTGATAGCATCGATTCCCACCATCATCCATTCCTCCCTACTACCAGTTGCAATTAGCCAACGGGTATATTCATCTTCAGTTTCATCCATTGATGTATATCAGTGACTAACTTGGTCTTCTTTGTCTTATTATGGTCAATCATTTCAGTCTTCTGGTTATTTTCTTCCATTTTTCTTCGACTCTGGTGTATTTTGCAAGATAATTGTCTGAGGGATTAAGAACATATTCATTCCACCTCAACAATTATGGTTTTTTTGCATCTGTTTTTGGGATTAATATTGTGGACTCATCTCCCAAGTTTTACCTGGTTTTTGCTCTAACCTTAATTCACAACAACGAGGAATCCAATGGCTTAGGGGTTGATTCGGAAGGTGATTACTGGTGGAGGACAAGACATGGAGAAGAATGGGTTCTTTTGTACCAAAATTATACCATACCATGTATTGTATTTACACCATTTTTTCGCACAAACTTCGGACCGAAACCATACAGCACCGTTTTTGCAAATACCCTTTTTCATATCGTACCATATTTATTTTGGTTTTCGGTATTGAATTTCGGTACGGTATACCATACCGAATTACCATACTGATTGACACCCTTAGAATATTGCTTCAGCATTACTACTGTCCGGGTGAGAGGATGCAGCACTAAGAGAACCAAAACCCAATTCCCATCTATTTATTTTCTTCTACTTACAGTCAATGCCTTGCCTGCTGGTTCTATAAGGGAGCGTACCGCTACTGCTGCTAACCTGCCATACCAGTAAACACCTGATGACAACCTTGATCAACAACAAATACTGCTGCTTTCGGTTACAGCAACAGCTGAGTGCCTAAAGCTCCTATGCTCACTTTCTCCATCAAAAGCTGCTGCACTTAGAAAACTCCAGAATTCAGCAACCTGTTACCCCTTTTGTGATCATATTCAGGGAGTCTTGAGCAGGGGTGGACCTATGCACCCCCCTTCCCAACCAATTTTTTTAAAATTTTCTTTTTTCTTTTTTCCTCTTCCGACATGTGAAATATCATCATTTGCCCCCCCCCCCCCCAACAACAAAAAAAATGTTGGATATAGTTTTTAAATGTTAAGATGATGGGTATTAGGTCATTCTCCATAATTTAAAATTAAAATCCTATTTTTGAGGAAGAAGCAGTTGAAATTCCATTAGAAACTAACTCCTCAATCCCTAAAGTTCCTTCCTATTTATTCTCTCCTCTATATTTCCTATTTATTCTCTCCTCTTTCCTTTCCGATTTTTTCTCTCTTCCTTCACATGCTCAGGGAAAACTTGAAAAAGCTCAACTTTAAGAGTTCATTCCTATATCTTCTCCACAATCAGGTATTCTCCCTCTTTCTGAATTTATGATTTTTTTCTCTCTCTTCCTCTTTTTTTTTCATTATTCTTTTTATTTGATTTTATATTGTATCTCTTTCTCGAATTTTTCTGTTATTTTTTTATTTTACTTTATATTATGAATGGAGTATCTCACATTCGTTTGGTTTGCATGTAGCCTTTACTGTTGAAATCATGTGCATTTTTTTCCTGTAATGTTGATTTTGTAAGATTTTTTTTCTTGAAAGAAAACATTCATCAAAAATAAAGAGTTATTCTATATCATTTTTATTTTTTTTGGGGTTAATGATCGTCATGCTTTAATTTACCTATATTTGGTAAGGGTAAAAATGTCATTATCAATAATTTACCTGTATTTTTAATATTTGTGGACCCACATCCAAATATGACAAAATAATCCGGACTGTCATTGCCCCCCCCCCCCAAAATACTGGATCATGGCTCCTCCCCTGGTCTTGAGGATGCATCCTGCTCTTCATTAAACTATTCTTCGTCTACCAAACTGCCAGCCAGATTGATTCAAGATTCAAAAACCCAGACTCAACCAGCCAAAAAACCAATGTGGAAACCAGGGAGTTTTTTCAGTCAATTCGAGGTAGTGGTTTCAAGGCCCAGAAATGGTTGTTTTTTATTTGATTTTCTCCGTACACCCTATTTCAATATCAAAACACAATGCATCAACTACTTCCACGCATACACACACACACACACACAAAACCTCAAAAATAATGCTTGTGGTTTTCACCAAATTAAACTGTATAGTATTTCATGTCAATCAGTCCCTAATCTTTTATCTGCGTTAACTAATAGAATTTATCTACCAAATTACCCCAAATAATATTTATTTATCAAACATAAAAACTGCGATGCACCACCATTTCAGTCCCTCCTTTCTTTATTTTCAACCACTACCCTACCACTACCACTTCAACAACCCCACCACCACTTCCCTTATGTCTTTCTTCATCCTCTGGTTTAGAAGTCTACCCAGCAGGTTTCACATCAATGTCCATGGATGTGAAGCTACTCTATGAAAATTCTCAAAAGTTGGTGAGCTTTACCCAATTTCCCTTTCTTCTGGTTCAATATTCAACATGTAATTTGATAACAGGATGTCTGACGCAACCATAACTAAGGCCCCGTGGGGAGGATATATCTACATCTCCACATTTTCTGATTTTACTAATAAACGAGGAACAACCAGTAACGGAATTTTCAGAAACATGGATATGCCTCACTCTGCTGCTCAGCAGGGCTAGGTACTTGCATAACAATCTGGGTCACTTTTAGTTTTCAATTCTAGAATCTAAATTGCTGGGATTCAGTGGGCAATTTTGCTCTAGAGAGCTGTCAATGTATCATGGAGCTCCTTTTTCCTCCAGTAATGGAAGGTCCTCTGATCATCTCCCAAGAGGGGCCCAGAACACAAAATTTTGGCAATCCACATGAAAAATTCAGTAGGTGATGATACAAAACCAGCATCAAATTGGACTTTTCTCCCTTGAAATCAACCCAGGGTTGATTGATGTGGGTATTGGCACTTTGTACCATAGGTTTACATGGCCATGAGCCAATTCTGTGGTCTAAAAGTACAGTATCTATGTTAGGGACAAAAATAAGTTTAGTTAATTAAAAAAATGATCGAACTATGTAAACTCTGTGCAACTTAGGTTACAAGGACAGAATAGTCTTTTTATTATTTTTTAATTTCAGTTTTATGTGTTCAAGTCCCAAATCTATAAGAAGTCCTAGGTCTAATATGTATTTAAGTTCTTTTCTTTTAGAAACTCCTTCAGTATTCCACAAGTTGTGAAGCTGTAGCCTATTTATACCCCCTTGAGGGAAGATTAAACACCCTTAAAAACTATATGAAATTTCAACTTTGCTGCCCAGTTCTACTGTCTCTTTACTGTTCTCAACCTTTGGTAAGGTATCACCAAGGTGTTTGACAAAAGGTTTTTTGTGAAGTCAAGCAAGGCTCCCTCATTCAGTCATTTTCTGTGAATTTCAACCCCACACAATCCATTCCATCTCCTCCACAAATCAGACGAAGCTTCCCCATCTAGGTCTCGAGCAGCCAGAACCCAATTGCCCTTCTCATATCATCTTTTCTTTTATTTATTTGAATTTGGACTACGTAAGACACCCAAATTTCTACCCCAATCCAACCATCAAGTGTGTCCAAAACTTTAGGCAGATCAACCACCAACTGAAGTGACCTTCTAATTGACCCACTCTGAGTAGCCAATTTCACGAAATAAATATTTTCTTGAATTTTCATACTCCTGAGACCCCCTAATACAAGAAACCCAATAACTTCCATTTAAACCAAACCTGTCAAGCCTGGAGGACATATCCCTATATCAGTGCCCACATTTCCTCCAAGTTTTAGCCCATTCTAACACCTATGGACTCAAGTTCCCCATCTCAAAGAATTCATCCCACATCTCACACAAACTAACCCTTGGCCTCAAACCCTTTGAAACCTAAACTTTTCCCCTTAAAACCAAACCTAGCCACCCCATATGAGATTAATAGGAGCTTTCACATAGACTAGCTACATCCTTTACCATTGATTTCTTTGAAGTATAGCCCTTATCACAAAAATCCCCCCATAAACCCATACCAGAATTCAAAAAAACCATTTCGTGAACCCATTTGAGTTGATTCTCTTAAGAGATCTTGTACCTGGCCTCATTCATCTGAGGCTACATCAGGTGAGTTGAACCCAGACACCCTTTGTGATTTCTCTATATTTCTTTTGCTATTGAATTATGAATTCGACTAATCTGGAAAAGGAATTCTTTCTGGAAGGAGATGTTCTTCAAACCCTTTTTAAGATTCCCCATTAAATTTTCAATACCAATGCAAGGTTGAAAATCTTGGCATAGATTGCTCTTTAACGAGTACTTTATTCGAAACTGTAATGACATCTCATCTAAGATGTAGAGGTCATCAAATCTTTCTATTACCATATCCAGCTTTATCTGTAAGGACTGGCTAACGGAATTTTAATTGTTGAAATATTTCAAATTGAAGCAACATTTTAATTACTTGACCAATAAATACATTATTTTCATGAAACCAACTCAAAATTGAAATTTAATTAATACTAAATCAGACCTTAAATGATATCTGGCATAAATAAGTGCCTATCTCAGCTTTAAGCCAGCTTCCCTCAAGTTTTGATTGAAATAAGTACTTCTATATATTGGCAAAAAGAAGTGTTTCTCCTAGTTTTGAGCCAGATTTCCTCAAATTCTGATAGGGTTAAGTGAATTTATATGGCTATTGATGTCGAAACTCGTGGCATTACCGAAATATGGCTGAAACCAGTCAAGTTGGATTGAAGTAGGGTGAATTTAATTGATCTCCATCTCAGAATCAGTAACCTTCTATTTTGAATGTTGATTTCTAGCATCAAGCCTTCTCCATATCACAACTAAAAGCCATCAGAACTAGCTGATTTTTGAAGCATTAGATTCCTTCCACAGCACCTCCACTCAGTTGACGTTTGGTGAAATTCATTTGGCTCGTTTGGTTCTTATTCACCAAGTTACTAATTCTGATTTGTTCCTATTTCTACAATCTGATGCAACTTATTGCTATTCCTACTGTAGGATGCTCCTTTGTAAAGTTAATGTAGTCCTAGACTTGAATAGCCAAACCAGAATTGTTTGCCAAATGATGAACCAGTTCAGGGTTAATACAGCGTGCACCAGAATACATCTTAGGATTTCTTAATACACTCCGCACTACAATGTGAAGATTGTCATCTTTCATTATACACAATATCTTATTAACTTGCATTGTGCTATTCAATGTTGGTCATGAAAGTCAATAAGCCCAAAAAAAAATTCGCTGGAGAATTTAATCCAATCTAAAAAGGTGTTGTTCCTAGAATTCTCCACCGCATGTTTTGGAACAGCAAGTTTGCCTTTTTGGTCTTAATGAGAGAAGCTCCAGCATGTTGTTGTTGAATAAGGCAATGGAAATTACCTGCAAGCGCACTTTCTGGACTTGGTACACAAGATACTGTTGAAAGATGCCTGAAATCATAATCAAACATGAATAATACTAAGAACAAATTTCACCCAATAGCAGCAGCCCCACTTAGTGGGTGGAAGGCATTATAAATCAACAAAGAAGTTATGCTCATAGAATCACACAGAAGCTATTTGTGGTACTAAATCTCTTAGTTTGCCCAATAGGGACCCCATTGTATTTGTTTGCTAATTAATTAATAAAAACTCTGACCACTACTGATAGCATAAATGAGGTAAATTATGAGTGGCACCAACAAGTGTTAGCTTGAGGGAAAATGGTTTGAGATAGTCTGGACATGTAGTACACAGGTCATTTAAAATGAAAAAGATAGACATGATGAATTAAAGGAATTAAAAGAAGAAATGAGATGCTGAAAAAGAATGCATATGAGTGGCAAGAGAAGATGCAAATGGCTCCAGATTAAAGAAAGAACGAATTTAAGTAGAGCAAAATGCAATTCATATAGCCAACTTCGTTTAACTGGATAAGACAATTTATATAATCAGCAGCAATTCTGTGACTTTTGAATCAGAAGTATGCCATAGGTTGCTGCCATAAGACAATACAAAATTATCAAAAAATATTTTAGCTCAGACATGGCAAGAAATTTTTATGTCCATGCTGAGAAAATAATAATCCAAAACAAAGGACCCCCTAGGTGAATGTAACAACTAAGTTATGCAATACCCACAAATGACAGCTTCTTCTTTTTTTCTTTTTTTTTTGTGGGGGGGGGGGGGGCTGCCGAAATACAGCTGAAAAGAAATAAAAAATGAAAGTTAATAAAGAAAGGAAATTTCAAGCACAGATTTAACCATATGGACTCCCTACAATAAACATATAGAAAGTAGAGTACATGTGTGCATGACTTGAATCCATGCCAATACTTTTCTTAAGATTATATGGCACAATACCTCAAACCTATGGAAGCACATCTTTCGGGTTAGAATCCCTTTGACATTTAGAGGTTAAGACCTTGAGGTGACTATTTATGGTATTCTTGTTAGATAATAGTGTTACCTAGTTCTTAGGGGCCTTGTAATATCTAAGTACTAAAGCCAATTATCATGTGTCAGAAAGCCAGGTCCAAAAGTTGCAGAGATAGGGCTCACAACAAAATCATAGCGAGCGTCACCTTGCAATCGGCAAAAAATCTACCGTGCCAAATTAATAGGGTTTGGCAAAGTCAAGATAACATGAAATATTCTGTCTCTTGACCACCAATAGCAAGTGGTCTACGATTAGCTCGACCACCAAGGGTGAATATTTACTCAACCTCTCCATTGGGCTCATCCGTTGCTTGGTGAGGGATGAAAGACAAAGAAAGGGAACAAGGGGTTTATGATCAGAGAAAGGAATGTGGCGTGGTTGGTGTCTCACAGGAACAATGGGGGAACCAAAGGGGGGACAACCTAGGTTAATTCAAAGATATGAAGAGGGTTGCTCTAGTGGCCAGCATGTCTCATTTTGGGAAAATGAAGATTTCATGGGAAAGTTACTGTTTTCACAGGGTTAAAATCTCCTTGTATAAAGGATTTTCACCAAAATTTCTTACTTTTGGAAAGTCAAAATAGTCATTTCAGGAAAAAAAAACCATAAAAGGAACAACATATTTAATTTTGACCAGTCTTCCTGGAATTTGTTTTTCTCGATTGTGCTTTCCACAGAACAAATGGGAACAACAAATTTTACATAGGAGACAACACGGACACCCAAAAAACAAACCTATGATGGAACAGAACCATATAACTGAGTAGATTTTTCCTTGAGCAATTAAACCACATGCAAGAACAAAAAGAATGCTAAATACAAAGGTCCAGAAAATAACCTGTAATTATCAAAAGAAGAGCATTGCAACTGCAAAGCAATGACGGAATCAATCTTCGTATGGGGATAAATATCCATGGAGCTGCTATGGCAATGATAGCATAACCTGACTGGAGATAGAAGAAAAAGTCAGTAATTAATTTTTTCCTTCAAATCAAAAATCAAATAAAATAACTAATATCTGACATATCTATCAAAATGAAATACAAGGACTGGAGATGAATGAATGACACACAAAAAATTGTAGTTTCTCAAACAACAACTTGTACTTGCCAATAAAACGCAGTATAAAATACTCCCAAGGATTCTTGTAGGCTTCCTATGACCATATAAAGGAGCTTCATGCAGTATATCAACGAACCTAGGGTAACAAAGATTCTCATCAGTTTTTCAGTAACCAATGCAACAAAGCAAAATTTTCAGATGAAATGAATCAAACTATCATTATAGTGGAAAGATAACAGGAAAATGTAGTATCAGAGTTGCCGTTTCTTCTAACATGCAACTTCATGGCTTAAATGCAAACTGTGATGCAACAAAGATAAGACCCAGGAGGGAAGATAAGAGGAAAATGTAGCTTAATGTAAAGAATCACAATGTTGAAAAAAGCGAACAAGTGATGCATAAATTAACACATCACCAAAATCAAACTCCACAGTTCTTTGAAAATAAATCTAGACGGCTGTAAGAGATAATAATATAGATCTATAACATGAGTTTTAAGTATCCATTACAATTTTGAGCTCAATAAGGGAATTGATGGACCAACTGATCAAGTGAAAAATTAAAAAGACAGAGACCCAGTATAAAATACTCCCAATGATTCTTGTAGGCTTCCTATGACCATATAAAGGAGCTTCATGCACTATATCAATAAACCTAAACAAAGATTCTCATCACTTCATCAGTAACCAATGCAACAACTTGGGGCATATGTACCAACAATTTTCAGACGCAATGATCAATCAAACAATCATTATAGCGGAAAGATAAACAGGAAAATGTGGCTTAAGAGTTGCTGTTTCTTCTAACACGCAACTTCATGGCTGAAATGTAACTGTGCTGCAACAAAGATCGCACCCGGAGAAAGGATAACAGGAAAATGTAGCTTAAATGTAAAAAAGCGAACAAGTGGTGCAGAAATTCACAAATCACCAAAGATCAAATTCCGCAGTTCTTCCAGAATAAATCCAGACGGCTTCAAAAGATAATAAATTGAGTTTTAAGTACCGGTTACGAATTTTGAGCTCTAAAAGGGAATTGATGGAGCAATTGATCAAGAGAAAAACGAAAAAGACAGAGACTTACAAACTATTTTCCTCCGGGCTAATGGTTGCAGACGAACCGTGTCTATCGTGTGACATTTTCTGTTTACACGGAAAAACAAAGAGAATTAAGCCATTTCGTTATTGCTTCTTCATTTGATAGCAATCGCTGAGACGCAGACGGATTCATTATTTTTTCTTTTTTTTAACCCAAAAGAGAAGAAAAAAAAAAAAAAAGAAAGCTTTTTTGTGTTTTGGAAAGTATATAAAAATTAAAAATTAAAAAAATGTTGCTGTTTGGAGTAGTAGTGGGGTGGAAAAAGTAAAATGAACCACTGTTATTTCTAATAGTGGGGTGACAAAGAATAAGATAAACTGTTGTTATTTACATTAGTGAGGTGGAAAAAATAAACATGTGAATTCCAATAAGAGTAAGAGGAAAATAAAATAAATAGATTTTGTAAAAAAATGTAAAATATAAGTCTCACTTTTATTTTTTATTTTTTTTGGTAAGCCAGTACTTCATTCATTAAAGAAATAAAAGTACATACACACAGCTGCATGAAAACACAAAGTTCACACTGAACCAAGAAGCGGAAAGTGACCAAACTGTCATACATGCAATAGATAGGGTCATCATGAGTAAGGGATGGGTCAAGCCCAATATACCCTTAGAAATAACGCTGCAACAAATACAGCACCAAATAAGCACTAGCACCCACATAGGGGAACAAAATACGTTCCTCAAAGGCGAACACATAACACGCCTCAAGGGCGGACAGACAACACGCCTTAAGGGCGGACACAAAAATCGTTTGGTTGTCGCAGTGGTAACATCAAAAGTGCGGAGGAGGGTCAGACCTGCCATCCGGCTCCGTCGTAAAGGCGTTCAAGCTTGCCGCAGAAAGACTTGTATCCAAATTTGGAGTTTATCGGCGGTGTTCACCAACGATCGCTGCAACCAAAGAAATTTTTTGTTATTTAAAAAATTGAAGAAAGGGAAAAATAAGTACTGCAACCAGGGAGAGAGAATGGCCGGAAAAACAAAACAGATCGAAGCCAAAAACTACAGATCTGATTGTCCGAGCAAAAAGCAAGAGGCGGGAGGCGGAGACAAAGACGAGTGGTGGAAGAGACCGGAGAGGCAGGAGGCGGAGACCGGAGAAGCGGGAGCGGAGAAACGGGGACGAGAGGAAGAAAGCGACTGATCGGAGATGGAGAAGAAGAAAAAGCGAGTGAGATGGAGAAGAAAAATAGAGAGGCGGAGAGAGCAGATAGGGAAGATGAGAGAGATCAGCGATGAGAAGGGCTCGGAAAACAGATCAAAGTGAAGTTCTGATCTCGTTTTCGAAACCAGAGAAAATGAAGAAAAAGAAGAAAAAAAATTCCGGTCAGATGTAAGCAAAGGAGGGAGGGGAAGAAGGTGGGAAGAGGAGGAGAGGAGGAGAAAAGAGAAACGGAGGCGGAGAGACTGATACTGCAAAGGCTGAGTCTCTCCGCCTCAACCGGTAGGATGGTGGAGGGAGTTCAACGTCGACAGCGGCTAGGGTTTTTTCTCTACGTCTCACTTTTATTATATCTCACATTTTTTCACAAAAATTTTCACACCGTCCCACCTATTTAGTAGAACGTAAAAAAAAAAGGATAGGAAAAGTAATAAGCCATGTGCAAAACTTTATTTATAAGTCTCTACCCAAGACTTTGGCCATTGACTTTAAAATGGAAATAAACTTTTTTTTTCTTGTTAATTCTTCTTATAAATAAATAAGAGAATATTTTGGGGGGAAAATTATAGTAAAAACCATCATGTTAGCTAGTTCTTGACACTCCCCTCTCCTTTCTTCTTCTTTTCCCTTTGAAAGTTGATAATGGTTTTGAGGGTAAAGGAAACCAGTTTAAGAATTTTGAAAATAGAATAAATTTTGAGCCATTATTTAATCCCATCACTTTAATAGTTGATTTTTTTATTGTTTTTATCATAAAACAATGCATTTTTTAAAGATAGTTTGAAGAGTTACAACTCGGCATCCAACCGTGGCCAATGTTTGTAGAGTTAGTTACTAGGCTATTACTATTTATAATACTAGTAAAGGTTTTGTAGGAGGGTGGGGGATTTAAAGTTGTAAAACAAAGCACAATTTGCCTCAAGTAGAATTTTCACCAAGAGTGGTGTATAAATAAAAGGTCAAGCAGACTAATCTAGTTTGGATAGTAACTTTCCTGTTGTTGGTTGATTGCATCATATTTCCTTGATGCTAATCTGTAGTTTTTTTGCTACTTGTAATCCTTACCAAATTGCCATGAGTGTAGCCTCTAATTCATCAGCTTCAGTTGTTCTTCTATTGCCTAAGGTTATGATGTCAGCTTCCCTAGCGACCCCCACACTCCAGCCAGCTTTTTTTAGAGATTAGTGATATACCCCCTACACACAATAAAGTTGATAAGTTAAAAGTGTAATTCACATATAAATCATTACTATCTTGAGTTATAGAGAGGTGTCAAGAGTTTGTCTCTTCTACCATTTCTAACACTCCTTTTTCCAAATTCAAACTAGCTATCCATCTACTAAAATTATTGAGAATCCTACATGCGCAAGCACTGGCCCCGTCAGCGGAGCCCCACCGGAGGCCTAGTATAGTCCACAGAAGCCGGTAGCACTCATCCCTATTTTGGTGTAATATTGTTTTTCAATATCTTTATGTGCAAGGAACATTATTCCTTTAAAGTGAGCATTTGATTAAGTCATTATAATTGACCAGAAAAGAAAAAAAAATCATTATAAAACTATAAAAGTACTTTCAAACTATTATAAAGCTTTATTTAGCATAATTTATATGTATAACTTACTTATGCAACAATAAGAAGTCTTGTTCTAACTAAATGGATTCAACTATATATATATTTTTGTCTTCTAATTAGTTTTGTTTGAGATTATGCTAGATATAAGGTCTAAGCTATGCACATCCTTTCTCACAACTTTTCTTAAGATTAGTTTAATTATATTTAGGTGTAGATGTAAGGAGAGACAGAGGGAGCGAATGATGAATTAAGGAGATGTTGGGCGTCAGATTTTAGATGTTGTGTGGCCTTCGCTCCGCTTGGATTCGGGCTGGTTGACGATCTTGGGCGACGATGAGAACAAAGAGGTGTTCATGGAGAAAAGAAGCACAGACACCAACGCCACTATTGGGGTCACTAGGATGCTTCTTGCACTTTGTTTATCTTATAATACCCAAATCCCTGTTTACCGGCATTGAAGTTTCAGAAGAATCTAAAGGAAGACCTTGGGGCTGGCCCTCTTACCTTGTCTTCTCAGATTTGTTTGCCACAAAGATTTGGAAAAGTTGAGAAATATTGGATTTTATGAGAACTTGAGATTTAGTTGTTGTCCATGTAGAAGAAGTTTGGAACAGCTTTGAGATTCTTTTTATTTGGTCAAGAGAGAGAGCTCAAAGAAGGGTTAAAAATTGGGATTTTGCTTGGGAGCAGTGCCTACGTGGCACTGCTCCAAGCAGCCAATGGTAGGATTTTAATTTTGATGTGTAGATTAAATCTCCACTGTCTATTATGAGCATTTGCATTAAATACCAACTTAAGTGAGACTAAATCGGTTTTTTCAACTGACCCAAACGGTTCAAACAACTCAAACCTATGCTAATATACCAAACCAACCATTGGAGAGATGCAATGCGTCTTCAACCTTAGATGAGAAGAGCTTGGGTTAAAGAGAGAGAGAAAGAAGAAGAAACGATGAAAATTAAATTGTTTCTCTTAGAATAGGCACAGGAGAAGCAGCCTCAAGCCTCTCAACATGAATAAACTGATCCAGTTGAATCTTATCACTAAGGATCAAATCGTCGTGTTCATCTGGTAGAGATACATAGGTAGCATGAGAAGAATTTGATACTTTGAGATAAAACCCTTGATTTGGGAAGAGCTCTCCTCCTGTAAGTGTAGGAACAATACTAACAAGCTTAAGCAGTGACAATCTATACTCCCCTGCAACCTTCACATTTGTATTCATAAGCGGTAAAAGCTTCAAGAGAACACCAGGGACCAAACTCGCCATTACCAAACCTTAGATTACGCATCACTCTCCAAAAGCCAAATGGGGAATAATCTCCATGGTTATGAGCGTGATCAAGACGACAAAATCCTATGAGCTCTACATAGAAACAATTAATGAAATACTATACTAACCGATCTTAAACACATGGAATTTAAGAAAGAGTAAAAAGCACCCAATGCCCAAATCGAAGAAAGAGTAAAAGGCACCCAATACCCTAATCCAATAATAAAAACCTCGCAATTTGAATAGAGCTTGTGAAGGCCAAGAGCTGAAAAGATGAAAACCTAGAGAATGGAACGATTGAACTTCAGTAACCCAGATTGGAAAGTTGCTTTTGTTAGTTCTCTAAAAATATTTGAAACAGTATACTCCAAATACTCAACAGAGAAATCCCAGAACGAGATGGAACTTGGTAGTTCAGATTTTAATAAATGTACGCGCAGCAGCTGAAAATCTCTGGAGCAAAACAGAAGGTCCATGTGCGAGAATAGCAAGAGGAGCAGGAGGGTTGTTGGCAAAATAGATTAAAAAGTGAACTCTATAATTGCTTCAAGACTAAATGCTTCATTGAAAAAGAGCTATAATTATTAACTACAAACCCATAGACAGGCATATTCAAGAAACGATCCCTTCCCGCCTTGCTCTTCTTCTTCTCCTCCTCTTTGAAACTACAAGAAATTAAAATTGTAGATGGGTGTTCAGATTTCAGAATCAGAACAGAGCTTGCATGAATCCAAGAATCTGCTTCATTTTCTTCTTATTCTTTCTCTCTCTTTGTAACCTAGGCCCTTCTCTTCTAAGCCCACTTCTCTCTCTCTCCAAAGCAGATTCTTTCAATCTACCCACATCTTCAGCATTTTGAAGTGGGTTCTCTGTTTGTTGTAGCTCTCCGAAGGTTGAAGACGCATGCATCTCTGCATCTCTGCAATGGTTGGTTTGGTCTATTAGCATAGGTTTGAGTTGCTTGAACCGTTTGGGTCAGTTGAGAAAACCGGTTTAGTCTCACTTAAGTTGGTATTTAATACACATGTTCATAATGGACAGTGGAGATTTAATCTACACATGAAGATTAAAATCTTACCGTTGGCTGCTTGGAGCAGTGCCACGTAGGCACTGCTCCCAAGCAAAATCCTAAAAATTGAAACCCCACGCATTGTGTGGCACATCTTGGGGTGGGCGGTGGTTTCCAGCAAGGTGGGACCAGTGGATGAAGGAATACTCCACCTAATGAAAGGGTATTTTAGTATTTGTACTTGTAATTTTAATGGGAGGGTATTTGGTCGTTTAATATTAAAAATGAAAGAGTCAGTTAAAATTGATATTATAAGAATTGCTTGAATTTTTTTATTTTTTTTCGAAAGTGATCTATTCATTAGAATTAGAAGGGGGGAACAAAAGCCTGGCTCAAGCGCAAGCATGACTTGAAGCCAAGGGGAGCTCACAGGCCAACAACACCTGGAACCAAGAGAGAGGCCATGCAGGGCCAAAGAGTCCGCAACTATATCAATAGAGCGAGGGATAAAGGAGAATACAACCATGAGAGGCGGAACAACAAGAGCCAAAATATCAGCCACCATAGGAGCCACGGCCAGAGGAACACCAAAGCCATCATTAAGAGCTCGAATGGCCACAATATTGTCCGACTCAATAATAATTCTATGAAAACCGGCTTCCAAAGCACTCGGGAGTCCTTCTTTGATCCCATCAAGTTCACCAATCAAACTGGTAGACATATGAGCATTTTCTTTGAAATTGCAAATAAGATGTCTTTGTTATTATTCCTTCCAATGAAACCAATACCACCATGAGATGCAGAATCCAAATACGCTGCATACGAGTTGACCTTTACCCAGCCTTCAACAGGTGAAGACCACACCATAGGTGGAGGGATGGACGCTGGAGCTGGGGAGAGCGCCAAATCAAAGAGAATTCAAAGTACACAATATGAGCCTTTGAGAGTATCTCCAATGGAGATGAGTCAACTCCACCAAATATGAAATTGTTTCGGGCAAGCCAGATAGACCAAATGATGAAAGAGGCCCGATTGAACTGTTCTAAAGCAAGTCTCTTATCTCTTATGTTGAACTTACACCAATCAGAGAGCCAATCAACTAAATATGATTTCGAATCCGGGTTTAACACTTGAGAGAAATGAGAGCCAAACCAAACAGCCTTGGCATATGGGCAATCAAAGAACAAGTGGTTGATAGATTCTGGAGCATTACCACAGCGAGAGCATGTTACGTCAATAGGGACCTGTCTTCTATAGAGAGTAATAGCTGTAGGAAGGCCATTCGCACACATTCTCCACAGAAAAAAAACTTAATTTTTGGCAATGTTGAAGGAGTTCCAGATCAACTTCCACACGGATGAAGAGAATCTCTAGTGAGAATGATGAGTAGAGGAAGATGGCTGATTTCTAATCAACTCTTGTTGACCATTATACAGCTTCTGGTAATTACTTTTGACCGAATGTAAGCCAGTTGAAGAAGGACCCCAAACTTGGATATCATAACCTCTTATCCTTGCCGGTCGAATTTTAGCAATAGAAGCTACATCTTAAGCTCTAAAGAGGGTTAGAAGAAGAGGAAAATTCCACCTGCCTTCACCATCCAGTAGCTCCTGGACCATGGAGATTGGGCAATTATGAGGTTTTTCTGAAATGAAATGGTAGTTTGGATTTTCAAGGATCCAAGCATCCTTCCAAATGTGAATAGAAGCTCCATCATCTATGTTCCAGATTAAGCCATTGGCAAGCACATCTCTGCCAACTAACAAGCTTCTCCATATATGAGATGGCCTGTGACCTGAAGTAGCACCCAGAAAATTGGATCTAGGGAAGTAGATGGCTTTAATAATCTGAAGCCGCCATAGATTAGGTTCAGCCCACAATTTTCATGCTAGTTTAGACAGGAGAGCTTTGTTATGGAGAGCAGAATTTTTAAAACCAAGTCCACCATATAGCTTTGATTGGCACAATCTATCCCAAGAGATCCAATGGATCTTTCTACCAAGAGAGTTATCACCCCAAAAGAAAGGAGCAGAAGCTTTCCTGATAATATCATGATGTTTTTTGAGGAAGTAGTAGATGAAGCTCAGCATAATTAGAAATAGTGGAGGAAACCGAGTTGATCAAAATTGATTTTCCAGCATATGTAAGAAAGTTTCCTTTCCAACCTGCAATACTAGAATGCACTTTGTCATACAATTCATGTAAAAAATCAGTTTTTTGTGATGGGTAATCCATCGGAAGACCAAGGTATTTTTTCGGAATAGATCCTAGCTGCATTTTTAAGATTTTTGCAAACCATCTCCTCCACCAACTAGGTGTGCTAGGACTAAAGTAAAGAGAGGATTTAGTTCGGTTGATTTGTTGAACCGAACCCTTGCAAAACCAATCCAAACATTCCTTTAATCCATGGATTTACTATATTGAAAATTTCACATAATAAGACTATGTCATAGCAAATAGTAGATATGATAATCTAGGAGCTCTATTTTTAATGTTGATTCCGCAAACCAATCCTTCAGCTGAAGCATGATCTAACAAATGGCATAACACCATAGAGCAAAGGTTGAAAATAGCTAGGGATAAAGGGTCACCCTGTCAGATGCCCCTACAAGGAGATCTAGAACCCTGCAAGTTCCGTTAATGAGGAGGGTGAATGAAACTGATTTGATGCTGGCTATAATGAGATCAACCCAATGAGTGTGGAAGCCTAACTGAAGCAACACTTGATGAATAAAATGCCATTCTAGACGGTCATACGCCTTTTGAATATTCACTTTAGCTGCCAAGAAGTGGGTCTTACCTTTTTAATAATAATTGCTTGAATAAGGAAATGAAAATTTGATATTTTGAATTTTTGTTTATTATTGACATCACCAATAATCACAATTTTAACAGTAAAGGTGCATTTGTAATTAATTTGTTTTCAAGAGTGGTAGATATAATTATTGTAAATTGAGAGAGTCTATATGTAGTTTCCCCTATATTAAAATGACCCACATGTAAAAACCTCAATAATAATGTATTACCCAAAATACCCTTCCATTAGGTGGAGAATTCCTTCACCCACCACACCCTATGGGAAACCACCGCCTACCCCAAGATGTGGATCTGGTTTTGTTATTAGTTTATCGATCATGTTGTCGAAGTCCTACGCACGAAAGAAAAGAAAAATGTTGCAGTCGAAGTCCTGCCTACGAAAGAAAAGAAAAATGATGCGGTCGATGAAGGTGATTCTCAAGAGCTCTGATGGAGAGTCCTTTGTTGTTGATGAGGTTGTTGGCCTTGAGTCATAGACTATTAAACAGATGATCAAAGACTATTGTGCGGACAGCGGGATCCTGTTGCCTAAGGCAATCAGTAAGATCTTGTTGAAGGTGATCGAATACGGTAAGAAAGCATGTAGTGAAGGCTAAGGGAAACAAAATTAATCCCAATTAATATTGTTTATTGGTGACATCACCAAATAAAAGTGCATTTGTAATTCATTGTTTTTTAAGAAATAGTAAATATAATTATTGCAAATTCAAGGGTTTATATATAAATTATCCTATGTCAAGGGACTCGCACGTAAAAAAAACTCAATAATAAAGTATTACTCAAAATGAAAGGGAATATGAATAGGGGCTGCGGCCTCGTTCTTGTACAAAATTTTGGCGCGCTTATTATCGGTTCTTGAGTTTTGATTCTCTTTCCTTTTCCTAGGTGTCTTTGGGGGTCTGATTTTGTTCTCAGTTTATCGATCATGTCGTCGAAGTTTTTCGTTTTGGCAATGAAAAAGATCATATCGTCGAAGTCCTGCGCACGAGAGAAAAGATAAATGATGCGGTCGAAGTCCTGCTCGCGAAAGAAAAGAAAAATTATGTGGTCGAAGAAGGTGATTCTCAAGAGCTCTGATGGCGAGTCCTTCGTTGTTGACGAGGCTGTTGCCCTTGAATCACAGACTATTAAACAGATGATGAAAGACTATTGTGCGGACGACGGGATCCCGTTGCCTAAGGCTACCAGTAAGATCTTGTCGAAGGTGATCGAATACTGTAAGAAGCATATAGAGTCTCCCAAAAGCGACGATCGTACAGCCGATGAGGAACTCAGGACTTGGGATGCCGAGTTTGTTAAGGTTGACATGGACACACTGGTGGATCTCGCCATGGTAGAGTCTCCCAAAAGCGACGATCGTACAGCCGATGAGGAACTCAGGACTTGGGATGCCGAGTTTGTTAAGGTTGACATGGACTCACTGGTGGATCTCGGCATGGTAAGGGTTTCTTCTCTCAATTCTATCTGTTTTTGGGTTATTATTTTCTGATAAGTATAATAACTTAATTGTCACTTAGGGTTTCTGAATCTTTTCGGCGATTCTTCTCTGTTTACATTCTACCTTGGCCCTTGATTGTTATGCATATCTGATTTTCTGAATGAACTAGGTTCTCCATATCAGGGATTTGTGTATGATTCAAATCCTATTCTATCGGAATCTGTCTTTGTGGTGGGTTATCCACTTCTGGCGATGTTGTTGACGTGATCACTTAATGATTTAGGAGTTAGAAATAGTTCGTTCGTGACATTACTTGTATCGTTTCAAGAGGAATGCTTAGTGACGTACACTACTATTTTAAGCGAACTATTTTAATCACGTATCTTTTAGGACTACTATCTTAAGCGAACTATTTTAATCACTCCATCATTTAGGAGTTAGAAATAGCTCGCTTAAAATAGTAGTCCTTAAGGGTACGGGAACTATTAAAATAGTAGTCCTATTCCTGGTATCGTTTCAAGAGAAATACTCTTTCTGTGTGTATGGTTAGTGTTGCTTAAATTTGTTCCCTTCGAGAAAAGCTTCAAACATCCTTCTTTCACACTAGTGCAGAAGGCTGCCCTTTTTGCCTCCATTGTTCTACTGAGCTGCAGAATTGTGTTATGTGATGTACTACTCTTGATGGGATACTGAGGTGTAGTGTAGGTGATGGAACCACGGATCTAGAGTTAGAGATAAGTTGTAATTTTCCTAGAATGTGGCTGCCTAAGAAATTCCAGCCAAGAGTAGAGGGGTTTTTGGGGGATTTTTCTACCTTCCGAGCCTGTTGAATATGAAAATTCAGATCTGAATTCTGTCAAAGATTGAAATTCAGATTTGAATGTTGAATTCAAACTCAGAATTAGGCTTTAGAGTGGATTCGGCCAGTGGGGTTTTTGGACTTTGTCTTGCTGGTTGTGTTGGTTTTGGACTAGGTTTCTCGGTTTTTGAAGAGTTGAGTGGTTTTGGGTAATCTGATAAGGGTTTTTGGAGTTCTAAGAATTCTGCAGAATTCCAGGGTTGAAGTAGACTTGCAGAAATTTTCAGATTAGTGAGAGGTTGGTTGAATGGTGCAAATAACGTTGGTTTGTATTCCAGGGTTAGCTGCAATCCTAGGAGGGGACAAAAGGGTTCAAGAGCGGCTGGGGAGTTGGTTTAATCAAGGGAGGATCCTGCTGCTATCATGGGGACAGGTAGAAGGGTGGAAGACTTGCGGCTGCTAAGGGAAGGGGGAAGGGTTAATTGCAATGGGTGGGGGTGTTTCTAGGGCTAGACAAGAGGGGTGAGGGCCTGGGGATGCTACAGTCGAGAGGGGGAGGACTGCAAGGGTTGCATGGGCTAAGGGGAGGGTAGGGATGATGGAAGCATAGATCTAGGGTTAAGGGTAAATATGTAATTTCCCTTGAATGTGGTTGCCCAGGAGTTTCCAGCAAAGGTGTGGTAGGTATTCTGGGGTTTCTTGAAGTGTCTGGGTCTGCTGGATATGAAACTCAAAGCTGAACTTTGTTGAAAGATGAAATTCAGATTTGACTTCCAAGTGCTACTGGGATTAGGTTAGGGTCAGGGTTTTGGGGACTAGGCTGCTGGGTCTGCGGATTAGAACTACTGTAGTTGTTATTTTGTAGTCCAGAAACTGTCTAGAGGTGTAGGGCTAAAGTAGGGCTGTTTGAGATATTTCTACAATTTCTGAAATTTTGCAGATTCTACTCCACGGAGAAGATGAATTGCAGGTTTTTCAGAAGTCTAGAAATAGGCTGATTAGGGGGAACTGAGGTTAGGACTAGGTTATAGGCTTAAGGGTGACCAAAAGGGAAGGAAGAGGGTTCAGTTGGGGGATGGGAATCTGGCTTTCCTATTAGGGTTAGGACTGAGGATGTCGGGAGGAAGGAGGAGATGGGGGAAGGCTACAACTGCAAGGGAGGGCTAGGATTGGGCTGAGGCTGAAGGGGAGAGTTGGGAGGTAACTTGCGATGGGGTTGGGGTGGGTTCAGGGCCACAGTGGGGGAGAAGCTGAGATAGGTGCGTGGGTCAAGGGGAAGGGGATGGCTTTTATTTACTTGGAGAGTGTTGGAATGCTGTTAATTGCACACGATTTGAAGATTGCTTGAAATTGCTGTAGTTGAAGAAGACACAGAAATTCTGAAACTTTAACTCTCAACCAAGGCCTATCCAATGAAGGAGATCCTGGTCCTTAAAACAATTCAATTAATTCATCAAAACTGCTATTGAATTAAAAAATAACGCTATCTATACCCCGACAAGTGGACTTTGACACCCAACTCGAACTCTTGAATTTGAGGAAATAATTCAAATATAACTTCTAATAGATAGGATCCCTTTTTTGGATAAGGATCCTTATGTAGGACTACTTAGGACTCTTTTAAACTTAACTCAAAAGTAACTTATTAAAACAAACTCAAAACTGTCTCAACCTAAAAAACTTGGAACTCCAAATTGCAAACTCTAAGTTGGAATTAAATCCAACTCTTCAAATTGGGGCAAATTGCCCAAATTATCTCCCTAGAGGGTTTCTGCCTGGAGGCCTTTTTGAGCCCGCTTGAGGGTCCCACTTGCTGGTTTGATTGGGGAAGCATTTTCTGTTCACATCAAGGGAAGAGTTGTGGACAGAGAGGGGAGGGGCTGGGATGGGGTTGGGGATGCTTTGACTGACTTGATCACGTAAAGATGGCTAAGGCTGTTGTTGAAGACTCGGGATTTGCTGGAAACTTGAAGAAGATGAAGAATTCTAGCTCAAACCCTCGACCGAGGCCCACCCAATAGGAGTCCTGAATCCTCAACTCTACTGTTTTATCAATCTTCAAAATTGAATAATACAAAGCAAGAGAAGGCTATTTATAGCTTGAAACAAGTGACTTTGACTCAAACTGGGATCTCGTTTGTTAATGAGATTTAGTTATCACTCAAACTGGACTCTTATCTAAACGTAAAAGGAAATCAAATTACTACGGGATCTCAACCCATAGATGGGGATCTCACATTGCAAGTTATCTTTATTAGTAGATGCTAATTAGATGACTTAAACACAAGCAACCAACTTAACATCGAATTGGACCTCTTCAAAACACAACTTCAACCCACGATAGAAGACTCAAAACAAATCCTAAACAAACTCAAACTGACTCGACAAAACTCTGAAATAAACTCCAAATTAAATTCAGGATTAAATTAAGGGCTAAAATGCCCAAAATACTCCTCCTGTAGGGTTCAGCCACTTCATGGAGGCTCCTTAGATCTTTTGGGGCCCCGCTTAGGGTTTTGGCCAGGGGGTTTTTGTGTTCACGTCAATAGGTTATAGATTTCTACTATGGTTTTCGGGGAGATTCTTGGTTCATATCAGTTTTTCTTCCATTAGTTATTGTATCCACAGTCTGACCAGGTTGGCATTTTGGAATTTCTATTTTGATCTTATGCATACCAATAAAATGCATCGCATTGTGCTAGGATAGCACATGCTAATTAGATGACTTGAACACAAGCAACCAACTTAACGACTAATTGGACTTCTTCAAAACACAACTTCAACTCATGATAGAAGACTCAAACAAATCCATAACAAACTCAAACTGACTTGACAAAATTTCGAAATAAACTCTAAATTAAATTAAGGCTGGAATGCCCAAAATACTCCTCCTGTAGGGTTCAGCCACTTCATGGAGGCTCCTTAGATCCTTCTTGGGGCTGCGCTTAGGATTTCGGCCAGGGGGTTTTTGTGTTCGCATCAATAGGTTATAGATTTCTACTATGGTTCTCGTGAGATTCTTGGTTCATATCAATTTTTCTTCCTTTCATTATTGTATCCACAATCTGACGAGGTTGGCATTTTGGAATTTCTAACTTAGTCTTATGCATACCAAAAAAAATGCATGGCAGTGTACTAGGCTTCCAGAAATGTAGTGATGCAGTGGCCTTGGCCTGGATGGATTGACATGATCCACTTCAGAAACCCTGACCAAGGGCTGGTCCCAGGCCAGGTTTCTTGTGTGTAAAAGGCTGGGTTTAGTAATATTATTAATATCTAGCTATGTATCTGTGGCAGGCCTTCTTGGCTTTGCATTATGTAGGGCCTCGGAGGGGAAAATGTTGCAGCCTTGACCCTTGTTTTGCTGGGAGCCTTTTCTGATTTTTGAACCTGCAATCAGCAGGTTCCAATGGCACACGGTTAAACCATTCTGCCAAGGTCTGAATGTGCAACGAGAACTTCAGCTCTGTGTATCATTTATGTTTGGGAGTTTAAATCAAATGAAGCACTATGCCGTGTGCTGCCATTCTTAACACCCATGGTATTAATATTTCATCTATAACTGTCTTTTGCCTAGGATTCTTCTTCTATTTCCCCCCCCCGATTCTACTACATTCAAAGATCATATTTGCTTGTTTTTTCAAGCCCCCCCCCCCCCCCACCACAAAAAAAAAGAAAAAGTTATTGCTGAAATATGTGCTGAGGCACTTTTGTTTTTTTTTTCTTTCATCCCCGTAAGCCACTGTTCTATCCAGAGTTCATTCCCTTGTGTTTTTTTCCCTCTGTTGCATTCTATTCTGATTTATGGTGCTTATATTGCAAGACTTTAAACTGGTGTGATGCATTTATTTTCTATTTTCTTCTGTTGTATCGTCAATAAAAACACCGTAGGGTTAGTTGGCAAGTTGATGTTCTTTAAATTGCTGTTCTCACTGAGGGAACCCAAATGCTATTTTTTTCTTCTGGTCTTCTCCCCTCCCTCCCCGGTCCCTGCCCAACCAAACAACCCCCCCCCCCCCCCCCAAGGAAAGAAAAAAAAGGCACCGTGTGGGTAAAGTTTTCCTTTTCCTTTTGTTATTTCTGTCATCAAGTTTGCCGGACTATTTGAAAGTCATAGAAATTGACACAATTGTTTTGGTGTTATTTATCTAGAATTGTGTCGATAAACTAATGTTTTGAACGTCCACATACGGATTAGTATACAATTCCTTAAATATTTAATTAGCATATTTCCTTAATGCTTAGAAAATATAGTATATTGTTTCCTAGGCAGAGCTTTCTGGTGCACTAGAGGAGGAGAGAACTAAAGGGTGCTTATGTGCATGTCTTAATGGGACTCCTAGAATATGGTGGGAGATCATTTTTGAGCTCTTTCAATGGGGTAGCAGTGAAGTGAGCGTAATGGGGGTGAAGGAAACTCCTTGGCCGAGGGTAACCTCTTTGACTGTGTTTCTTAATCTTCATGACTGTAATTTGAGTTTTAGAATATGGGAGTTGTGCACAGGTTCATGTGGTGATATCATATTGGCTGTATCTCGTAATACATATGAGTATTGCATGGGATACTCTGTTGATGCTGTCAGCTGCATCAAACATACTAAGTGCAATAAGGTTCGAAATTCCATTATTTGCGAATGTTTAAGTTATATTTGTCCAGTACCGCTGATACAAAATCATAAAACTTTGTCACCCATTCCGAATTCTGCACTGTCTAACCATGCTTTTTATAGGAGTCCTTGAACCATATTAGAGGTTGGACTAACAATAGTGTGTGTCCTATTACTGTTGGATGATATTACTTGTTAACTTTGATAACTTTGTCTCAATATCATGTTTTTAATTTGTACAGGCGGCCAACTACTTAAAAATCAAGAGCCTACTAGACCTGGTGTCTCAGGCTATCGGGGATATGATCAGGGGCAAAACTGTAGAAGAGTTGCGTGAGATGTTCCACATTAAGGACAGTGGTTTTACTCCAGAGGAGGAGTAAGAGAGAAGGAAGCAGTTCCTGTGGGCCTTTGAATAAATATGTCAATGAGATTTCAGCATACGAATGAAAGGGGTTTTATTGTGGGTGATTCTTTAGGAAAGACATCGCCTAGTACAATACTGTTGGTGGTCATTGGTTTTCACCCTATGCCTTGGTCAACCAAGCATAACCCCTACTGGAATTTGAGGAAATAATTCAAATACAACTCCTAATAGATAGGATCCCTTTTTTAGATTAGGATCCTTATCTAGGACTACTTAGGACTCTCTAAACTTAACTCAAAAGTAACTTATTTAAAAAAAACTTGAAACTCCAAATTGCAAACTCTAAGTTGGAATTAAATCCAACTCTCCAAATTGGGGCAAATTGCCCAAATTATCTCCCAAGAGGGTTTAGGCCAGGAGGCCTTTTTGAGCCCTCTTGAGGGTCCCACTTGCTGGTTTGATTGGGGAAGCATTTTCTGTTCACATCAAGGGAAGAGTTGCGGACAGAGAGGGATGGGATGGGGTGGGGATGCTCTGACTGACTTGATCACTTAAAAAAGATGGCTAAGGCTGTTGTTGAAGACTCGGAATTTGCTGGAAAGTTGAAGAAGATGAAGAATTCTGGCTCAAACCATCCACCGAGGCCCTACCCAATAGGAGTCCTCAATCCTCAACTCTACAGTTTTATCAATCTTCAAAAGAATCAAAACTGAATTATACAAAGCAAGAGAAGGCTATTTATAGCTTGAAACAAGTGACTTTGACTCAAACTGGGATCTCGTTTGTTAATGAGATCTATTTATCACTCAAACTGGACTCTTATCTAAACGTAAAAGGGAATCAAATTATTATGGGATCTCAAACCCTTAGATAGGGATCTCACATTGTAAGTTATCTTTATTAGTAGATGCTAATTAGATGACTTAAACACAAGCAACCAACTTAACATCAAATTGGACTTCTTCAAAACACAACTTCAACCCACGAGAGAAGACTCAAAACAAATCTATAACAAACTCAAACTGACTTGACAAAATTCTGAAATAAACTCGGGCTGGAATGCCCAAAATACTCCTCTTGTAGGGTTCAGCCACTTCATGGAGGCTCCTTAGATCCTTCTTGGGGCTGCGCTTAGGATTTCGGCTAGGGGGTTTTTGTGTTCACATCAATAGGTATAGGTTATAGATTTCTACTATTATGGTTCTCGGTGAGATTCTTGGTTCATATCAATTTTTCTTCCTTTCATTATTGTATCCACAATCTGACGAGGTTAGCATTTTGGAATTTCTTAGTCTTGTGCATACCAAAAAAATTGCATCGCAGTGTACTTGGCCTGGATGGACTGACATGATCCACTTCAGAAACCCTGACCAAGGATCCCAGGCCAGATTTATTGTCTGTAAAAGGCTGGGTTTAGTAATATTATTAATATCTAGCTACGTATATGTGGCAGGCCTTCTTGACTTTGCATTATGTAGCGCCTCAGAGGGGAAAATGTTGCAGCCTTGACCCTAGTTTTTGTGTTATTTACCTAGAATTGTGTCGATAAACTAATGTTTTGGACGTCCACATATGGATTAGTATACAATTCCTTAAATAATTAGCATATTTCCTTAATGCTTAGAAAATATAGTATATTGTTTCCTAGGTAGAGCTTTCTGGTGCACTAGAGGAGGAAAGAACTAAAGAGTGCTTATGTGCATGTCTTGATAGGAATCCTAGAATATGGTGGGAGATCATTTTTGAGCTCTTTCAATGGGGTAGGGGTGAAGTGAGCGTAATGGTGGTGAAGGAAACTCCTTGGCAGAGGAGGGTTAACTCTTTCACTGTGTTTCTTAATCTCCATGACGGAAATTTGAGTTTTAGAATATGGGAGTTGTGCACAGGTGAATTCAGGTGTTGATGTCATATTGTCTGTATTGCGTAATACAACAGAGTATTGCATGGGATACTCTGTTGATGCTGTCAGTTGCATCAAACAGACTTAAGTGCAATAAAGTTCGAAATTCCATTATTTGCGTATATTTAAGTTATATTTGTCCTGTGCCGCTGATACAAAATCATAAAACTCTGTTACCCATTCCAAATTCTGCACTGTCTAACCATGCTTTTTATGGGAGTCCTTGAACCATATTAGAGGTTGGACTAACAATGGTGTGTTCAATTACTGTTGGATGATATTACTAGTTAACTTTGATAACTTCTTCTCAATATCATGTTTGTAATTTGTACAGGCGACCAACTACTTAAAAATCGAGAGCCTACAGGACCTGCTGTCTCAGGCTATCGCGGGTATGATGAAGGGCAAAACTGTAGAAGAGTTGCGTGAGATGTTCCACATTAAGGACGGTGGTTTTACTCCAGAGGAGGAGGAACAGATAAGGAGGAACTTCCAGTGGGCCTTCGAATAAATTTGTCAAAGAGGTTTCAGCATGTGAATGAAAGGGGTTTTATTGTGTGTTTTAACTGCTGCTTTGCTAGTGTGGTGTCTCACATGCGCACATCATCTTCTTCCATTTCATCGATTACCGTAGTTGAGAAAATTTTCATCTTAAGCCCATTCCTTCTCGCGAAGTCCCGAGGTACAGTCTGCAATTAAAGCTATATCAATTACACCCATTTCACATTTCTCATTTCTAGGCAAAAACCAATGACCACCAACAGTCAGGTGATTTTAAAAGACGTATCGTCTTGTATCGAGTATTGTATCGTTTTGGTTAATGTATTTTTGTGTAATTTAATAGAGAAACGTATCGAGATGTATCGTATCGGTCAGTAACGTATGGTATCGTGGGATACTTTAAACCTTGACTGTTGGTGGTCATTGGTTTTTATCTAGAAATGAGAAATGTGAATTGGGTGTAATTGATTTAGTTTTAATTGCAGACTGTACCTTGGGACTTCATGAGAAGGAATGGGGCTTAAGGTGAAAATTTTCTCAACTACAGTAATCGATGAAATGGAAGAAGATGGTGTTCGCTTATGAGACACCACACTCGCAAAGCAGTTACCTTAAGTGGTCATTGGTCAACCAAGCATAACCCTTATTGCACGTCATGCTCTTACGCTCTTTATGTAAATGTTCCTTCATTTATTATTTTGTTTTTTCAATTTGATTCCCGTTTAGTTATTCTTTTTATGTAACGTGATTTTTGCTGCATCTGATAAGGTTCCGTCCTCCAAGATGCACGGATGTGGGTGCTTTAAAACTTTTCTGGGTGGGCTTGGGTTTGGTACTGGGAATTTTATTTACACAACTGCCAGCTAGCAGCAGAAGTTGAGATTTTGCCATGTATGTTAGAACTGATTTAAGGGTTGTGATAGAAGATGAGGGGTATTATATAAGTACAAGTATTTATTTTTACATAGAAGATTTGATGTTTTTGAATTTATAAATGAAGATTTACACGACTCAACCTTGGGCTTTGGAGGTGAAGAGATTGACGCAAACGTATCATCATTCTTTGTCACCACCCTCATTGTAAAAAACTGGCAAAGATGAAAACTTGGAGCCTGAATCGTTTTATTTTTGAAATATGGAATCATAATCAAATGAAGAAGTTGCACCTACATGAATTTGCCATCGACCATCAAACTTGGGAGGTCCACAGAACACATCGTTTAAACTCCCAAAACTTTCAGAATTTTGTATTTTTTGATCCCTAGTGGAACCAAATAGTCCATCATGTTTGTCAAGGAAAGACCCACTAGCAGAATTCGAAGTCCAATCCCAAAATTTTGGTTTCCATTGCTGCTAAGGCTGGCAGAACCCTTTGATGCCAACACGGGAGCCAATTCTCTATGGTATATACCCAAAGTCCCTGGCCAACAAACTGTCCATGTTTCCTCAATTTAAAACTTTCCAGCTCTAGGAGTAATTGAGCTAGAATGAGGTATTCAAAGTCAAGGGTTTTTGAAGATATGAACCTACAATCCTACTTATGTAATTGCTTCTAAATTAATGATAACCTTTTTTTCATAAAAAAAAAAAAAAAATTCGGTCAAAGTCAAGGGTTTTTGAAAAGTGGATGAAAATATAAGGGTCCATAATTTCGTGTGACACATCGATCTCAGTTGATGAATTTCCAAATAATACTGTTAATGGTATAAATGGTCATTACATGTATTCCGGTCTAAACGAGGCTTGAACAGTCCAACCATTTAATTCTGAGGAGAGTGGTTCGACCATGTATCTATGGTAGGACCGACCACGCATCAAAGAGAGCCTGGTCAAGACGAACTTCTAGTGTCTATCAACTTTGAAGAAAGACAAGGCATGCAAAGAACTCTTTATAGAGTTACTTTTCTATCACAACTCATCTTAGAGTCATATTCCGGATATAACTCTATCATCTTATTCTATATAAGCACCTCAGGTAAACACCATGAGGCAGGTATTCATATTTTGTGTGATCAATTACTTGAATTCGCTATTGAGTAGTTGAGATCATATCATTGGTACCGACATTGCTGTCGGGGGACGTTCGACCAAAAATCAGGTTGAACACGAATTTTGCGGTTGGGTGAGGATGGGCGAATCGAGATTTTCATTCCACAACAAATACATAAAGTGAAAAAAATGATAAAAATCCAAAGATACCAGATACAGAAACTGAATCGACTGCAATTTTGAATCTCTCAATTACTATTATTCTATTCTTGTTGAAACCGGCGATCTAAGGTGATTAACTGCCATTTTTTTCGGAGTGAAATGGAAGATTGGGGTGAGGGATAAATTTCCATGATTTGATATGTTGATGGGAATTCTGCAACAAAATGCTAATTTGGCATAACGGTAGCTCCGATCTTGAAGATTGAGGTGAGGGGCACTTTTGTTTGCCTTTGTTTGGAAAGTAGTCGCGAAAGGAGGGCTTTCATTTTGTAAATGGTAAAAGTTGTAAATCTTTGAATGTAAAAAAAAAAGAAGTTGTATTTATATTTGTACCCATACATTTACTCTTACCACCGTTAGATCTTTTTTAGTATATGTGGCAAAATCTTAACCTTCGGCTGCTGTCAACAGCGCTGCAAATAAAAAATCCATTTAGGATTGTCAAGTCACGCTATCTTGGTTGAGATTTGGGTTTTGACTGCTTGTTTCTCAATGGTTAATATTGAAATCTTAACCAAAATCTTGATCCGATAGTCCTCTACTACTTGCTTATAAATGCGTTGAATCCAAGCAATTTTTGGTAAAGCAGGCCATTGTGGTCGGGACTTCACTGTTGACCAGAATTTTCTGGGTGTGCTATTCAGGTCGTCCTACGGAATGATTCTTGATGGATTCTGGCTGAAAATTGGTTGATTCATGTTTGCAAGCATTACCTGTCATTTAGAAGATGAAAAGCATTTCTTTCGTGGACGTCTAATAAATTTTAGGCATGTATGGTTAAGCTAAAATTCAGATTAGCTTGGAATTGACTTCTCGATCCCGTTTCTTAATTGTGGTCCATTTGTATTGGATTTTCATTGGATCAGTATGATTTCATATTTGAAACTCTTAATACACTGTATCTAGAGTTTGCCATATCATTCATGTTCGTGTCTGTTCTATCCGGTTTCACTTCCATCATTTTGTTTTTGGCTTTTTCCTCTTCATCTTGGTGTGTCTAGAAATTGTTTAACCGTTGGAAGCCTGTAAAAAAAGAATTAGGTGTGGGTCAACTTCGTCGGTTGGGAATCTACCACCGATGGCTAAGTCAATAAAAACATCAGTCAAGAGCTTTGGCAAGTTGCAGAGCCTAATTGAAAGATAAAAGGGATAATTACTATTGCCCCCTTGTACTTTGGTTTTATTACTAATCAAACCTCTTTCTTTATGAAATTACTGTTGCCCCCCTCACTTCTAACGGTGTTAAGTGGTTGTTAACATCACATATGTAATGTCTATTTTGCCTTTCATTAAAATTAATAAGTTAAAAAATATGACATTACCTTCATTTTTAGAAACTATATTGAATGTCAATTATATCCTTAAAATCCTATATTTTACAATAAATTTTGGCTTTGGTGGGACCCACACTTTGACAATGGTTAGCATATATTAGGAGATTTTAATTTCAACTTTGAATTACATTTGATATTCTTAATATTTTAGTTTCTATTTTAAGTTTTATTTAACACATATTTCCTTTATTGCAATTCTTTTTAGAGAAGAAAATCAAGTCTTTCTTTATTCGGTAGTTTCTTTTTAGAAAAGAAAAATTAATTTAAAGTTAATTTTTCTCCATAGTTAATTATGGATAAATAAGTAAAGAGATAATTGTAGGGTTATTTTTGGGTTTTTGAAAAAATATATGGATGCCACATCATCAGCAAACTAACTAAGCTTAACGAAAGGGGGCATTAGTAATTTTAGACAAAGTTAAAGGTTGGATTAGCAATTTTAAAAAGTAGAGGGGATAAAGTAGTAATAAAATCAGAGTACAAGGGGGCAACAGTAATTATCCCAAGATAAAATGGAGGGAAATGATTTAGTTACCTCTTCCTCATATTGAATAATGATTTGTATAAGATTTACCTTCAATCCTTGACCGTAGGATCAATTGATGAGTCTTGTTGACGACCGTACTATCGTAGTGTTTAATTTCCCTAATCCGGGTTAGTTACCAATTCTTTTTAGGGCATGATTGTCTATCCTGAATTTGGCGGGATCATGACTCCTACCATAATGGTTTTATTACTTCATTCTCAAGTAACTTTCAGGTTATCTTTTCGTTTTGGTTGCTCCACTTTGGTTTGTCTCGGTTGGTTGACCGACCATGGTTCGACCTAGTCGTCCTACAATCATTATTTTTACTTTTCATGAGCCCCCTAGAGCACGTGGTCCGGTACTCAGGCCAATTGTGCGATATGTTCCTCACGATGATCCGAATAATAATCTGAAGGAAACCAAAAAGATTTTCTTTTCCTGAGGGCCCTCCAAAGGTCACATTGATTGATAAGACTGTTGTAGTCTCTCGAGCCACCTCAGTACAACATGAAATGCGCAACATTTGCCATGTGTCTTTGGGAATAGACGCCATCATGACGCTCTATTTCTCGAAAATGAGCAAAAGGGCACTAGCCAAAAGGTTAGCAGGTGTCTATATGCATTGGTCATCATTTTCTTTTGCTCATTTTCTGTGATTTCCATGGGGAACAACATCCCTAGGTGAGAAGGATAGGAAGACCAAAAGGGCACTAGGCATGAGGGGAAGTATCCGGATCACATGTAGCATGAGACGTAGTTGTCTTGCATTGGGCTATGAGACATAGTTGCTTTGCAGTGGGCTAGATGTATCCTTGATATAAGCCAATACTCGGACCAAATGGTGTTGGTGAGAGAGTGGTTACCTAATCCCCAACGACAGTATGATGTAACCTAATCCCATTGCCACGGGTTTCCAAAAGAGGTAACCAGTTCGTGAGGGAGAGTGACTATACCACCCAAAGGAGGCTGGTGTTGTGACTTAATGCGCATATGCATAGAGACTACACTTGTTAGAGTTTAGAAACATACTTGCATGTTAATGTGTGTGACGGATGCTCGATATATGATTATGTTGACCTCATTGAGTTATGTGGAATTCACTCCTCGAAATACATTTAGATTCTATTGCAGGTTATGAGGACACCATTTACCTAGAGAGTTTGCCAACAACAGAGCCCCAGAAAGGACCAACAGGAGAGGGCACCGAGGCACATGGAGAGTCATGTCCCTGCTCAAAATGCTCCTATGGAGTCCAGCCTTTCTAAGGCCATGGATATATCTTATGAGAAAGTCCTTACTCAAATTGCTCAAAGTGCTCTTATAGAGCACTTTCTCAAACTCAAAGCCCCTTCTTTCACCAGAGTGACCAATGATTCTTTGCAACCAACTAGGTGGTTGAGAGAGATGGATAAGGCATTCTGGCGCTTGAGGTGCATCAAAGACCAAAAGATCCTTTGCGCCGAACATAAGTAACAACACAAGGCAGATGCATGGTGGAACACTGCGCAACCTATATTGGAGGCCCAACATCCAAAGGTGACTTAGGAGGTATTTAAAGATGCATTTTGTAAGAACTATTTCCCGGAGCCCATTAAGGATGCGAAGGAGTCCAAGTTCATGGAGCTTCAGTAGGGATCTCTATCAGTTCTCAAGTATCTATAAAGATTTAAAGAGCTGATCTTCTTTGCCCCCGCCTTCATGAAAGTTGATATGGAAAAAGCCAAGAAGTTCTTCAAGGGGCTGTGACCTTCCATCTGGACTTACATGTCCGTTTAGCCCATTGAGAGTTATGCACAGGTGGTGCAATCTTAGAAGAAAGTAGAGGAAGGAGAAAGAGAAAGTTATCAGTTGCTAAAGGATTTTGGAAAAAAAAGGGAACAACCAATTCGTGAGCAGGAACCAGGGCAAGTTTAACAAGCCGACACCTTAACACACACCACAATACGAGCCTAGAGGTGTTGGGTTTGGTCATGGAAATGTTGGTGGTGCAATTCAACCAATCAATGGTTCACCCTCTGTTGGGCCAATCTATGCTAGCCCTTTTTCAGTCTCTGTACCAGCAACATCGACAATGGTAGCAACACCTAGACAGAGAGATGTTGTCTATTTCATTTGTTGCAAGCCAAGGCAAATATCTTGATCTTGTCCTCAGAAAGTGAACTAGCTAGTAGCAGCAGTTGGGCTAACTCAGTAACCTCAAGCATGGAAGGTGTATAGTCTAATAGGTACTGACTCAGATTAGAGTCATGAATGGTGACAATTACACTTTATATTGCTTCAACTCTTGCATTTGTGTTATTTGACACTAGAGCATAACATTCCTTTTGGAATACCTGTATGCTTGGAATACCTCCTCTTTTGGTAACCTAAATGAGCTTTTCCATCGACTAACTAGCGAAATCGATTTTTTGGGCCCTTGATGTTGAAGAATTTTTCTGGTTCAAAAAATTCAGAACTCAGTACATCTCTGTAGGAGATAGGAATACTAGATTCTACCATCTCAAATCCAAAATCAATAATCACAGGAGGAAAATCCATTCCATTGACCATGAGGGAACCACATTAAAGGAGCCACACCTAATTGCCTCTGCATTTGCTCAATACATGCAAAACCTGTTCTCCACTTCGAAACCACTTGATACCTCCTTCATTCAAAGCCTCTTCCCTCCCCTATCGGAACTAGAGTCGCTAAGCTTGTTAACTTCGATACCAACTCTGGAGGAGATAAAAATGGTTGTGTTCTCCCTGGGACTGTACAAAGCCCCGGGATGTGATGGTTTTAACGCTACCTTCTTCCAAGAACATTGGGACATCGTGTGTAATGATGTGCTGAATTTTGTGACCTCTTTCTTCATCGAAGGAATTCTACCTTGGGGAACTAATCACACCTTGTTGTGTTTCATACCCAAAAAAGAGAATGCCCGAATTGTCTCAGACTTTAGGCCTATTAATTTATGCAATGTCACCTACAAAATCCTTGCCAAAACCCTTGCTCTACAGTTAAAACCAAACCTCAAACACATCATCTCCCCCCTACAAGGAGCTTTTGTACCAAAGTGACAAATCACTGAGAACATCTTTCTCGCCCATGAAATTTTTCACTACATGAACAAAACAAGGGGTAAGGTTGGATACGTTGCCTTAAAACTTGACATGTCCAAAGCCTATGACCGGGTCGAATGGAATGCCATTACTGGTCTTTTCTCGTTCCTAGGTTTTAGTCAAACCTGGTGCGATCTAGTCTCTAAGCTCATAAACTCGGTAACCTTCTCTGTTAAAATCAATGGCAGCCCCTTCCAATGGTTCACGGGATCTAGGGGAATTAGACAAGGATGTCCCCTGAGCCCATATCTCTTTCTTCTCATCATGGAAGTCTTGGCCAGGATCCTCAATGAATATAGGACCCTTAATATGTTCAAAGGAATCAAGATTGCAAAGGATGCCCCAGAAGTCTCTCACCTTTTCTTCGTAGATGATAGGTTTCTATTCTGTAGGGCTGAAAAGGAGGATATACTTACTTTTAAGGCTGCTTTGGAGCTCTTCACGGACATCACCGAACAACATATAAATTTTGAAAAAGGTAGAGTTTTCTTCAGCAGAAATGTTAGTCACGATCATAAAACCCAAATCCTGTCGATATTGGGAATCTTGGAAATGAAAAAGGATGCCTTCTACCTAGGAACCAGCTTTTTTCTTGGCAAATCAAAATAAAAAAAATCTCAATTTCATCCTAACCAAGATTCACAACTAGTTTGCATCTTGGAAAGCTTCTACCCTCTCTTTTGCCGGAAGAGAAGTACTGATAAAATCAGTTTTTCAACCCTTATCCCTCTACCATATGCAATGCTTTAGATTTCCAAAAGCAATATGCAAACAAATTGACTCTCTCTGTCAAAGATTTTGGTTAGGAAACCCAACAAAGAACAAGAACTTGACCTTAATCTCTTGGGATAAGTGTTGTACTCCAAAACATTTGGGAGGGTTGGGATTCAAGAAAATGGAGGATATCAACAAAGCCTTACTCCTCAAGCAAGGCTGGAAGCTCCTTAATGAACCTACATCCCTCTGGGCCACCACCTTGAAAGCCAAATATTTCTCCAATTCAAGCTTATTCAACCCCATGGTAAAACTCAAAGTGGCTCATGGCCATGGTAGAGTATCCACCACATCACACCCATCTCAAGAAAATGATTACCAGACAACTAGGAAATGGCTCAAACACTTCATTCTAGTACGACCCTTGGCTCTCAGAGGCAAAAAGTGTAAATGAAATGTACCCCCTTTCCAACATTTGGTCACATGACACTACTGTTGCCCAAATGTCACAATACATTTCAACAAACAGGGAGTACCTTTCTGTTCATAATGAATACACGATTTTAACGTGGTTCGATCTTCAATGTGAAGTCTACGTCCACGGTGAAATCCCCAAATCAACTATATTCTGGGGAGAGCTTTCATTATCTTTAAATAGAGATGGTAGTGTACATGATGTGGTATTTTACAATGAGTAGAGTTCTACAAGTAAGGGAACTTTACAATGAGTGGGACTATTAGTCTTTATGTTATACTGAAAGACTAATATCCGATAACACTCCCCCTCAAGTTGGATCGAAGATAACATCTGAGGTCAACTTGGACAATAGTTTTTGGAATGTTCCCTTGGATAAAGCTTTTGTGAAAATATCTGCAAGCTGCTCTTCACTTCTTATGAATGGAGTTTCAATAGTTCCATCTTGGACTTTCTCACGAATAAAATGAAAATCAATCTCAATGTGTTTGGTTCTTTCATGAAATACTGGGTTGGAAGCAATGTGAGTAGCTGCTTGATTATCACAGAAGAGCTTCATAGGTTGACTAAAACTGTCAAATCCTAATTCTTGAAGAAGATATTTGATCCATACCAATTCACTAGTTACAGATGCCATTGCTCTATACTCAGATTGATGTCAAAAGTTTTACCCAAATATTGCTTGAGAGTAGTAATTTCCTGATGATTATCTCCAATGATAATTAAGTCATCGACACATTTCCCTAAAGCCAAGCTTACCATGTAATTAATTTTTTGGGGGTATAAAAACATTTCTACTTAAAAAATCTTCACTCTTTTCTAGATTGATCAGTTGACCAATAATACTGTGAAAAGGTCTAGAATTGTTTTGGTTACACAAACATTCTCAACAGAAGCTCTACAGAACAAGAAAGTATCATCAACAAAGAATAAATGAGAAATATCAAGTGCATTTCTAGCAATAGAAATACCTTTGAAAGTATTAACTCTTCTAAACTAATATGAAGTCTAGAAAACACCTCCATAACTAGTAAAAACAAGTAAGGGATAATGGGACGACCATGTCTAAGATCCCTCGAACCATGAAATCAGGAAAAAGGAGCCCCATTAATCTTAACAAAAAGAGGTGGTTGTTATAAGGTTGCTGATCAGGTAAACATTGTTGACTTAAACCAATACACTGCAAAATTCAGAGAAAAGAGTTGCACTCCACCCTATCATAGGCTTTAGACATGTCTAACTTTAAAGCAACAAAGCCTTGTTTAGCTCTTGTTTTATTCATGAAATGAAAATTTTATTGAGCAAAGAAAATACTATCAGTTATTTGTCTTTTAGATAAAAAGCCCCTTGAAGGGGAGAGAACAAATTAGAGAGAAGAGGCATTATTCTTCGAGCCATTAGTTTAGCAATTATTTGTAAGATAGTTACATAAACTTATGGGATGAAAATCAGAAACCATCTCAACATTATCTTTCTTGGGAATAAAGCAAAGCAAAATATGATTAACGTCAGGAGGAAGAGAGCCAAATCTAAAGAAGTTTTGCACAAAATCAATAACATCATGCTCAATTGCAATCCACATTTTTTGAAGAAAAAAAAAGAAGCTTGAAAACCATCAAAGCCTAGAGCCTTGAAGGCTCAAATTGCAAACACAACATTCTTTATTTCAACAATGCCAGGCATAGTAGCTAAAGATGAATCTAAAACTATAGATTCAAGAAGAGGAAACAAAGCATAATCAAGCGACATTGAGAGGGTTGGGAAGAGCTATATAGAGCAGTCATAAGTCTAGTAAAGCATCCAGCAACAACAGTAGGGTTAGTAAAACAAGAAGTTCCTTCTCAGATGAATTCAATTTTTCTTTTTTTGGTATTCAATTTGGCTCCCATGTGATAAGACCTAGTAGTTTTATCACCATTCAAAACATAATTCTTCTAAACTTTTGAAACCAAAACATCTCTTGAGCAAAGTAAAGTCCACTTAACCAACTTTTCTTTTGATTATAAAGTTCCCAATTAGGCAACATAGAATCCTCAACTAAAAGAAATACGAATATGATTAAGTTAAGTTTGCATAATTGCAAATTCTAAGAAATCTAGTTAAGTTAGCCAATTAAAATTTTAAGAAAAACCTATTTAACTAACCCCTTTTTTTTAAATAAAAAAAAAAAAAAAAATTATTGGGCCAAGCCATTTGGTAGTGAAATAACTCCCTCCCTGAGTCCGTAGAAGCATTAGAGTTATCCAAAATACGAATATGATTAGAACCAATGGTAGCTAACTTAGAAACTTTCAAGTTGGGAAGGGTCATTAGGATCTCAGGTGAACCAAGGACTTTATCCAACTTTTCTTTAGTAAGGTTATGGATGTTTTTTACAGTTAGTCCACCAAAATTTTGGACCATTCCCCCTTAGATCACGAAGAGAGAAATTATATGAAATTTCCAATAATTCATGAAGAGCAGGGGAAGGCAAGAATTTGCCACCTATTTTATCCAAAGGAGACAAGACTTCATTTATATCCCCACAAATGATAAAGATTGTTGAATAGAGTTTAACTCATGATGAAGGGTTTTCCAACACCAATCTAAAGGAGTATTGAGGAGGAGCATAAGTGAAAACAACAACAAAAGAGAAGAAGTTGATGGTAAAGCTAATAACATCAAAAGTATGGAGAAGAGAAAAAAAAATAAGGGGAATAATTCCTAGGAGATAGAAGCTAAAAGCCACCCTTAAAACCCCTAATATCATAACAAAGAACCTCAGAGAAGCTTTTCTTGATTTCATTAAAATATTGATGGATTAATGCAAAGAATTCGTCAAGGAAGAAAGATTATCATAGGGGGTGATCTAAATGGACATATTGGAAAAGATCAAAGAGGTTATGAGAGTGTACATGGAGAACATGGTTTCAAAGAGAGGAATGAGGAAGAGATCTCAATTTTAGATTTTGTTGTTGCTTTTGATCTATCTATTGTAAATACTTAATTGAAAAAGAATGAATATCATTTAATTTTCTTCAAAAGTAGAAATCATAGAAGCCAAATAGATTTCTTCCTAATTAAAAGGACTGATAGATTGTTGTGTAAGGATTGCAAGGTGAAATCAGGGGAAAGCTTAACTGCGCAATATAAACTTGTGGTCTTGGATATATGTCTAACCCCAAAAACTCATAAAAGGTACAATATTAACTATCCTATGATAAGATGGTGAAACTTTAAAGGAGAGTGCTTGAAATCCTTCACTAATGATATAGTCAAACAAGGACAGTGAGATTTTGAGTGGGACATTAATGCGATGTGGAATGAGATGACTACGTATATCAAGAAGGTGGCTAAAGATGTCCTAGGTGAATCAAATGGAAAGATCTATTCTTATAGAGAGACTTGGTGGTGGGATAGTGAGGTTCAAGTTGCCATTAGGAATAAGAAATCTAGTTTTAAGACATGGCAAAGGACTAAGGATGTTGAGGGTCCACAAAGGCTCAAAACAAGATTATTTTATTTGGTCATGCACTCTTTAGGATTTCTTTTTATGTCTTCAACTTGTATACTATCTTTGCCTTATTACGTAGAAAATAGTAATACCTTTAGGCTTGAGCTTTGGCACTTTGCTTTGCTACCAAAAGTCATTTCCTTTCTTTGTAAATTTTACATTGAAAATTGCAAATGGGCAATTTTCTCGCAAAAAAGGGGTGCCCCATCCCATTCCTTTGTGCATTTTGTTCACTCCTTGACAACAAAGAAGACCACACTATCCTCTTTGTAAGGAAGTGTGGAAAGAGATTCATATTTTTAGTGGCCTGTAGGTGAATAACATTGTTGTTGGGTTCTACAAGAGCAAAGATCATCAATCAAATTCTCTCCTTCATCTAAATCTACTATGAGCTATTTGGATTAATTTTACAAGTTGTGTACATAGTCAACCCTATAAATCAATAAAATAGGTTTACAAATTTGCATCATAGGATACTCAAGCCTTCTTCAAGCAAGAGGAAGACGTGAATGCTATTCCTTAAAATAATCAAATTAGACGGTTAGCACCATTGCAAGGTTGGATCAAGGTGAATATGAATGGTTGTCATTTGAAGGACTTGGAAAATTTTGGATTTAGAGAGTAAGGCCAAAGACCATACAATGACAATCACCTTTTATCATCGCAGAGTTGTTCGGTTGGTAAGACAAACACCTCTTTATGAAGAGGTCGTTGGTTCAATTATGCTTTGTGAAATCCCCTAGAATCCTAACCCATTAACCCATTGGTTTTAGGACCACGAACCTAGAGCTCAAGTGGACAACAACTCTGGACCGAGTTGAGCCCAAAGGTTCAAAAATTTAACCTATGGAAGTTGATGACGATGATGAAGACCCAGACATCCTCATGGAATTTAGGAGGAGAGAGAAAGTTAGTCCAGAAGAGATAAAAAGGCGATTTTTGCATGCCTAAAAATTGATACTAGAGGACTCAAATGTAAAGGTAAATATACCATTGATCAAGCTTAGAGATGAGCTATTGACCCTCCGAAGCCATCCGAAATTGGCCTTCACAGGAAGGAGATAGAGGGCTGATTGATTGGGGCCAATTGCATAGTTGGGTCAACTGCCCCCTACCCATGTGTAGGGTAGATTCGGGATTTCGGGTTTAAACCCCATTTTATGTTCATTTCTCCTTATAAACACATTGTTTATGCTAGAGGGAGGCTGAGAGCTTGGGAGTAGTGAAGACCTTGGAGTTTGGTGGGATTCTTGTAGGTAATGGAGTGCCAAAGAGCGAATCATTGTGATAAACGCGTGTAAAGATAAGACATTCATGAAACCCTCTTTTTTCAACAACTTTTAAAGGTATTTATGGAGACTTAATGTAATGTTGTGGTTGTTGTTGATGTTGGGTAGTGATGAATGCTCAATCTTGTCTCCATTTATGTCCAACTCCTTTGAATGTTGGCTCATGCAACCCTTCGCATTTGAAACCGATTTGGACCTCTCTGAGATGCTTATGAGCGACTCTCTAAGAGCCAAATTGGGGCTTCTTATTTGGGAAAATGTTGGGATGATTGGAAGGTGTTTTGGATACCCTAATAATGTTTTATTGAATATCCCAAAGCCCCCTTTTGTGTTGGTTTCAAATTGAAGTTGAAATCCGGGGTTTCGGTCGCAACCCTAGGGTGGGCAGTTCGCTGGCCTTAGGAGGCCTATCCAACCGCTCTCTAATCTGGGTGTGTGTTTTGGCACCTTTGACCCTTGGTCGATCTCTCGATTGATATCCATTTGATTTTTCATGTTTCTAGGGTTATTTTGGGTCATTCACACTCTAATTTCATGAATCTCTTTGGAAACTAGAGATCAATCTTGTCTTTAACTGGTGAGAAATAGATTGTCATATATTGTGTATTTGTTGGCTTTGTTTAAATTCTCGTTTATATTGATATCGTATATTTATTATGAATTGTGTGGGACTTTGCGAGAACGGAAACCGGAAAGTAATGTGATGTTATGTTTTGTTGGAGGTAATTGTATTACAAATTCTTCAAACACACAAAAATGAAATTGCAATTCAATTGAGAGATGAATATCTTTAGCCAATCCGGAGAGCTTGATGTTGCAACAGAACGAACCACCGATCAATGAGTGAGGTTGAGTCACACTTGAGTGCTATCTTTAAAGTAATTGATGCACCCTACTACCAAGGGTTCTTCGCATCACCACCTCCAAGATAAAGCAACCTCCAACTAGAAGATGAGGTAGTTCTTCTAGTCCCTTCAAGGAGTCAAAAGCTAGAGCACAATACTTAGACAACTCAAAGAAATAAATGAACTTTGTAAAACATATAATGTGAGTGTGAGGAGTGTCTCTATTGCAGACCACATGCAAGGAAGGGTTGGGTTTATTTAGGCCCAAACCACACCTTCACCCCTTAGGATTCTTAAGTCAATGAATTGGGTTTAATCCATTCAATAAACTTGACCCCACTCATGGTAATGACCATGAATGATCATGAAGTTGAAATGAGAATTGATGGTCAAGAGTTTGAATTTAAGTAAACTCCACCCTTGGATCAAGACCTTTAAGACCCATGACCAATGTTATGAAGAGCCTCATAACCAAGGTCATGAAGGGCCTCCTTTACTCATGGTGCCTCATTACCACTCTTACCTCATGGGTCCCACACACTAACAAAACAATTAAATAAAAGAAATACAAAAACTAATTTGAAACATAATATAGATAATATAGATTTTAATAAAAAACCTAACATTTATTTATTTTTCAAATTTATTGAATGATGATTATGAAATGATGTGTGTGGGTTGGATGGTAGGACATTGTCCAACTATACTTATATACTGACTAGGGTTATGGGTTCGCTCATTACCTTGGTGACTTTACATTCACTTAGATCTACTAGGTGCATGATTGATAAATGTCTAGTTGTGTTTGGGATATGTAACTCTTGAATACTACTACACTTTCAGCAGGGGTATTGAAATCGAGTGACCCGTGGTGACAATAGTTGGGTCCTATGTGCATCAAGTAGGCCCACTGTCATCATGTTATGGGAGGCTTTGCATATGTTAAGGTTGGACTCATGGAGCGTCCAACAAATGGCTTGAGTGTTGTGAGGAGACATGAGAGACACTCGCCCCAACATTTGTGGATGACCATAGGGTTAAGGAATGGAGTCTAACAAACACCTCCGGTTGAATATATCATTCTTAGATGGAGAATGATATTGGACCAACAAGGCACTAGGAATGAGGGAAGATATCCGAACCACATGTAGTACAAGACTTTATGACCTTGCATTTGACCTATTATCCCTGACACGCGCCAGTTCTCGGACCAATGGTGATGTGACAGAGTGGTGACCCATTCCCCAACGATGGTTTGATGTGATTTGACCCAACTACTGTGGAGAACCCAATAGACGTCTCATATTGAGGGAAGAATGATGAGACCACCCAGAGGAGGCTGGTGTATATCTTAATGCGTGTCTACCATAAAGACTTTGCGGTTAGAATAAGGAGTATACTTGCATACTCATTCATTATTCATCTCATTATTGGAATGTGCGATGAATGCATGATATATGGTAGGGTGTGACATGCCTGATGGTATATTATGTAACCCCCATCCCCAATACGTAAAATTGCATGTTCCATTAAAAAAATATAGAAGAAGAAGAAGAAGAAGAATGAAAGAAAGAAAGAAAGAAAGAAAGATGTTGGAAATATATTACCATAGGGCAATCATATAAGACAAATAAAGCAAAATTAGAAAACTTATCTTGATTCAAATGGCATGAACAAAACCCTTTTCGAAAGCTTTGTTACGTACATCCATCTTGATAAACGAAAATTGACGGAGTTGAAACGTGTCGGTAACCACACTTTCTTTAAGGTATTTAAACGCCCCCGAATTGTGCACACGGGTCAAAAATGCGTTTTCACCTCCAAGATCAGTCAACCCCTCCATCTCACACGGTGCATTCCGTAATTGATGGACAAAGGGATCCGTAAAGCTACATTCACCAATTCGTTTTCTATGACACAATTTAAAGTCAAAACATTCGTGCAAAAATAACAAACCCCTCCCACCTTTATATAGGAGAGCAAGAGACACAACCGAAGGTTGTCTCCAAAGGATATATCTTTTCCCTTAAGGCATGTTTGTTAGCCACAAAACTAGCCTTCCAAAAGAGACACCTATTGGCCATTTAGGTGTCTTTTAGGGAAAAACTCAACCTTTAGAAAAATAGAATTTTTTGAATTTTCAAATAAAACTATGAAAATTACAATAATCCCCCACAAAATTCAAAAATTTCGAGAAAACAAAACTTTGAATTGGTGAACATATTAGACACGATAGGACACGTCGTTATAGGTGTCTTTCGGACTTGAACCTATACTAGGTCTAATGAACCTCGCTACAGAGTACGGGTGAAGTCAGACTTCTTGAACCTTTCCTCAGTGCGTAGCTGACAAGCTCATCAGCCATATCCTATCAGTCGACTTTATGTGATAAGCCCTTTTATAAAATTTATTATTTTGGACATTTTTTCTCTAATAAAAGAGAACAGGTCATGTTCCAGATCTCAGTCTCATGGATGTCTTGAGAATTTGCCTATATAATTCTCATCGGAAAGCGACCTTACTTCCTACATCCACTTAGGTCAGCCAGTGTGCACCACAATTAACACACCCCCACATTTTGTAGGTTTCAGCTAATTAAGAACCTCTTTGCTCAACCTCTTTCCTTGTGGTGGTACTATTTTACCTTAATATTGAAATGAACTTAGTAGTACTTCTCAGGTCATCCAGTGACTTCGTTGTTTACCCTTTGAACCTAATTCAGGATTGAAACCTCTTCACATAGGTTGGGTGTCCATCACATGATCTTGGATAGACTTTTATAGCTCATTCCTCTAAACAACATCACATTAGTGATTTTGAGGCTTTACACAACTTTCAGTCAAACTATTTCATTGACTATACATAGCGCTATTATATTAGCCTCATTGGACATATGTATATAAGACATAATGTCCCTCTCATTTATAGATACATGCTTCTAAGACACAATGTCTTACTTTATCTATTGATCACGACAGTTACCCTCAATGTAAATGCTTATTCCAATGATTGCCAACATGTATCTTTCATTGTTACCTTAGCCTTGTGGCTTAGGATTCGACAAATTTATAAAGCCACACATGTAGGTACTTATATATAACAGTCACCTACCAACACATGATTTTACATGTTTGCTCTTGGGATTTCCAACCTTCTTACAAAGGCATATATAGTTGGTGATATTTGGTAGAACATATATTTTTTAATTCAAAAATCACTCTCCACCACAAGTCTATACATATCATCTTTAATTCAAGATGAATCCCAAATGCATATGAAGCATATGCCATCTTTCATCTTCAATTTAAGATGGTTCCCAAATGCATATGAATTATATGTCATTTTTCCTTTTTCAAGTAAAATCAATCACTATATTGAACTTGTCTCTTGAGAAGAGACACAACATGTAAAATATACATGTATTTTCATAATAAACATAAACCCCCACAATTTAGGTTTATCACATACATATAAAATTCAATGGTCATATACCATTGTTATGTCGTTTGAGGGTAAAGCATAACCACATGATACATATGTTGTACTCTGACATTAATAGCCACCTAGGCCTAACCAACTTTGGATTTAACATAACCCAAACAAATTAGGTTCACTTGAAAGGTCGCAAGACATAAATGTTTGACACATTTGTTCCAAGTTCTCATATGTTTTATGTAGATCATTATTCTCATTGTTTTCAAACTACCACAAAAGTATACAACCTTTCACAACGTAAAGGCCACAAATTGATCCAAACCTAATAGGTACATTCAATGGTTGGCTGCTACTGCTCGCTGTTTTAATTTAAAGAAACCAATAGTGTTCTATTAAGAGTTCCATGAAAACCTACGTTTTCCTTCTTTTAATAGTGGTCTCTCTTAGATTAAGCCTTTCTAGGAAATCATACAAATCCACTTTGAATCTAGAGCAAACATATCAGTCCTCCCTCTCCCTCTTTAATTAGAGAGCCCCATAAATCATAAATCAAGGGAGGTTGCCCAAAACTCTGAATAAAGACCTTTCAAACTCTTTCTAGGAGTCCATTGATAACCAACCTCAATGGTTATACCTGATTTGAAAACTTATTGAAGGCTTCATAATCTAATTTCTTTCCTCTTAACAAGTTTTCAGATCAGACCAGGTAAAACCTTCAATAAGACTAGACTCAGATCCATCATCATTGCTTCTTTTCTTATTAGGATTTTTCGTTTTACTCTCGAGAGAGTCTTGTCTGGTTTGATGATTATAAAGGAGTAAAAATCATCTTCTCTTGATGTATTGATGAATTTATAAAACAATACCTGTTCATCCACATCAGGAAGCAAAGATTTCTAAACTGGGATATTGCCCAGGTTTTGAAATCTCCAATATTATGCCATTTACTTAATGGTAAATTTCTTCGGTTTGGATATGGAATCCATCACTTGAAAGGAAAAGTGAGGCTTTTCCTTCATAATATGAGTATATGTAGGAAGCATTCTTAAGAGAATTCTTTTCAAGGTATGTAGGACTGCAGTAGCTTCCCTCACATTCTTCCTTGATTTCCATCCCATGTATATGGCTGCAAATTTCTCAAATTCTAGAATCCTGTGAAACTTACAAGCTGTTAGCAAGGCAGCCCACATCTTCACAGTAAGTTTGAAGGGAGCAACTTTAATCACTGCAAAGGCTTCATCATAAGAAACCTTCTCGGCCTAGTAGCTCAATCATGCACACATAGTGCACTTCTGGGGGTTTGATTTTGTAGTCCATGTTCATTGATTAAAAATTTTCCACCCTTTATCTCACAAGCTTGAATAACTACAAGCTGTTGGTAGAATCCAAATTCACTTAGATTCATTGGATAGTTAAGGAAAGACATGTAAGAAAATGCTATTCAATATGAATATTGCTGGAGGTACACTTCCCTCACCATGTATCTTCCCTCCAACCATGGTTACTGACAAATCAGATACGCTTCATCAGTCTTAATAGGTAGTTCATCAAGAAGCTGATCCTTTAATTGAATCAATAAGAAAGTAAACCCCGACAAGATGAACCTAATTAAGCAAATGGGTTCAAGGCACCTGGTATACTAAGTCTGGTAGAACCAACATGTAATGGTTCACTTAGCCCAATGGTTCTTTCAGAAAACATCAAATTTTACAATTTCCAAATAAATCAATATAATGGATGATTGTAAACCAACATAATTTGAAACTAGAAAACTGATTTTCTTTTTTATCATCCATGCTGCTGCACTCGTTATAGCCCAAGTTTCCTCCTTAATCCTTATATATTCTTCACTAATGTATGGAAAAGTATCCAAACAGTGCCATGTGGCACAGAGGTCTTTTTTTTTTCTTCTGGGTTGTCATTATTTCTGGCCATCGGTCCACTCGGAGCTTCTGCTCTATTATATTAACGGCCTTTCTGGCCAGTTCTGGACGCCCCCATCTTAATACGTACAGGTCAGGGTGAACTGATAAACACCCCAAAGAATACCATTTACTAACTGAGAAAAATGCGCAAATAATGGAAGGTTGCAACGAATCATTGTGAACTGATGTTCAGCCGCGATATCTACTGGATTTTCAATCTTCTTCAGGTAACCTTATGAACCGTTTGGAGTCCGTCACAAACATGGTAACAGAATCTGAGTAGTGCAAATTCTCTAGAACTCCTCAGCGAAAAGAGCAACAATATCATAAGTCGTGCAATGAGAAAGACTAGAGATGACAACAACAATTGAAACAACTCACAGAGATGCCCAGTTAGACAAAGGCTCTAAGATTGATGTAAACTGATATTAGACAAAAGAAAACACGGAACGTACTAACAAGGAGTACAATGATTGGTAGGAGAATAGTGAGAACTCAAACAAAATATCTGTTAAATGGTTATAACCTATATCATATCAAGGAACACACAGGCACACAACCCTCTAAATATCTAGGCACGGAACCATAACCAATGCCTCATAAGATAATAAAGACATATAAATGAAAATTTGCAGTGAGTCATCCATCCACTTGCAGAAATATCGATCCGTAAGATAATATTATAGGGAAAATATGCAAAACTTTCATGAAAGAGCCACTGACAGAAAAATATTCAATTTAAAGAGAAGCACTTCTCCCGGAAATTATAATAATGAACTTAATTGGCAGATTGTTATCTATTGCTCTCTAAAAACATGCCAGAATAAAGATAAAACAAGTTTGCTCTTAGAGTGCTTATCCAACTTCTACTGTCATCGATTCATGCAAGAAACAGATTATAGAAGAAATTGATTGTAATCCCTTCTTATATTCTGCCTTGCAAAATTAAATGACAATATTCTGTATTAGGCAGAATTAGTCCGAAGTCTTATGCAATCGTTTTAACAACTAGATTATGAAACCAAAGGAAATATCGTCACCTAGAAGCCACTGAAACTAAACAGGAAAACTTGTAATCCTGCTACTCTTAAAGTAATTTTATAAAAGAAATGCCCGATCATAACCGTATTTGCCTTACTAAAGATTGCACTGCCTGTTAATATGATTTAAGAACACTTACCAATGATTTCCATTGGAAATCCAAGTCTTATACGATCCGTTTAAATACCTTAAACTTGCTGGAAATATATTACCATAGGGCAATCATATAAGACAAATAAAGCAAAATTAGAAAACTTATCTTGATTCAAATGGCATGAACAAAACCCTTTTCGAAAGCTTTGTTACGTACATCCATCTTGATAAACGAAAATTGACGGAGCTGAAACGTGTCGGTAACCACACTTTCTTTAAGGTATTTAAACGCCCCGAATTGTGCACACGGGTCAAGAATGCGTTTTCACCTCCAAGATCAGTCAACCCCTCCATCTTAGACGGTGCACTCCGTAATTGATGGACTAAGGGATCCCCGTAATTGATGGACTAAGGGATCCGTAAAGCTACATTCACCAATTCGTTTTCTATGACACAATTTAAAGTAAATCAATGATTTTCAAAACATTCGTGCAAAAATAACAAACCCCTCCCACCTTTATATAGGAGAGCAAGAGACACCACCGAAGGTTGTCTCCAAAGGATATATCTTTTCCCTTAAGGCATGTTTGTTAGCCACAAAACTAGCCTTCCAAAAGAGACACCTATTGGCCATTTAGGAAAAAACTCAACCTTTAGAAAAATAGATTTTTTGAATTTTCAAATAAAACTATGAAAACAAAAGAAAGAAAGAAAGAAAATGACGGGGAAGCTAAAAGTCCTTGATTGCAAAATTCGCAATTTGACTAGTTCTTCAATGAACTTCTAAACTCCAAATTCCCTAAGTAATAATTGAAGGTGACAACTCGTATGTGATACATCTCATTATCAAAGTCTTGAATCAATCTCCTTGAATTATACGATTGATAAGTCAAGACATAGGATTCAAATCCTTTCCTTAGAAGATATTAGATTTTCTCATAAGGAAACCAAATAGCAGATTGTCTAGCTTATTTTTGCAAAAAGGAACTCTGACACTCTTTCTTTTTCATTCTTCCCTCCCCCTCCCTTTAATGTCATCCAATTCTCATAGATAATAAGGTTGTACATCATTCTCATGGTTTTAAGAAAATCCCTTTCTTCCCCCCCCCCCCCCAAAAAAAAAAAAAGCAGAAAAGCATAAACAACCCTTGAGCTATTTATGCAAATATATTTGTATTGGCATCAATTTAATGAGAAGCGTAGATAAAAAATCATATTAAATACATACATTTATAGTTATAGAGCTATAAGGCTTAAATTCATTATTATTTGAATTGTAATCATAAATAGATGTATTTTGTATGATTATAACTTGTGTTTCTTATTAAAATAAATCGAGTTAAGCAAAAATTCATAAATAGATTATGACTCTTTATAATTTATCAACATAAACTGCTGATTCTTTTATTTATGCGTATGACTCTTTTTGGTGTAGTTTAAATTTAAGATCATTTAATATATAAATAAAAATAAATAGATGTTTGGTATGATTTATGATCCATGTTTCACATTAACATAAATCGATTTAATCACAAATTCATAAAAGAGGTAAATAGTTTTTTATGATTATCATCATAATTTTTTTTAAAGGTTTAACCCATGACCTCATCATAAATTATTAATTCATGTTTATGTGGGTACCACCGTACCATCAATAAACATGTGCATAATTAATATTTAAGTATGAATAAGGACGTAAGTTATGAAAAATTATAATTAAACCTTGTTTTTTTCTCTCTCTAATCTCCACATTGCTTCCATCTCTCATATATATATATATATATATATATAGTACATACATATATCTACATATTTATATATATATATATGAATATATATAAAAATATCCGAGATTTTTTTTCTCGAAATGAGGTTCATCCGCGCGGCACGACCACTTTAACAATATTTTTGAATTATTAAAATTGTCCTAGCCCAATAAAAGCGAGCCGAAATCGAAACTAAAACTCATGTATATTTTCGCAAGGTAAATAAAAAACCAAAATTATAATACAAAATATATTATTCACCCAAGGGTGGGTTTGAAACCTTATTTTTTGTTCTATAATGTATAATGTCTAGTAATTGTTTATCACTCATAATCTATTATCGTAATTGACTTATCATAAATATAAATATAAATTATGCCAAATAGATCAACATGTGCATAATTAATATTTAAGTAAGGATAAAATATAAAAATTATTAAAAAATAGAACAAAACCTTTTTTTCTTTCCACTCTCCAACATACACATTGCTCCCATTAACAATAAATGTTGGAACCTTAACGGTATTCCAATCTCAAGCAAATAAAAGAGAGCCAAAATCATAAGTAAAACCAATATATATACCGATTAACTAAAACAAAGAAAAAACCAGAATGATGATATATAATATATTATTATTTAATAATATTAAATCTATTTACTAATAGCATATATATAAATGGATAAATATCACTTACCTTTCCTCTTAGTTAGACAAGTAGCACTTACACCCCCTTTTAGTTAGATAATATCACTTACTTCTTCTCTTACCTGTCAAATATATCAAACACTTCCCTCTAATAACTTTCTCGGTTAAATTTAACTTTTACTGTTAAATAATTTTCTAAAACCCAAAATGACCCTTGACTAAAAATATTTTTTTATTTCAAACCCTATATTACTTAATCACCTTAACAGTTAAACTACTAAATTACCCTCAATTAAAATAATCATTAAAAACCAAAACACTATAGTTAAAACCAAAATTATCTTTAATTATTAAAATCCCAACATACCCTTTTAAAAATTTTTTTTATCAAACAATTAAAAAAAAAAGGTATGTTGATAGAATTAAACACATACTACTATCAAGTAAAATAAAAAATGCAATTAAAAAAAAAAAGGTATGTTAGATAAACCCTATATTACTTAATCACCTTAACTAGTTTATACTAAATTGCCCTCAATTAAAATAATTATTAAAAACCAAAAAAGTTAAATTTAATGTGATTAAGTAATATAGGGTTTAAAATAAAAAAATATTTTTAGTCAAGGGTAATTTAGGGTTTTAGAAAAATATTGACTGTAAAAGTTAAATTTAACCAATAAAGTTAACAGAGGGAGGTATTTGATATATTTGTTAGATAAGAGGAGAAGTAAGTGATATTATCTAACTAAGAGGGGGTGAAAATGCTATTTATCTATCTAAGAGATGAGGTAAGTGATATTTACCCTATATAAATTTTTAGAGTTTTTTATGTGTAGACCTCTTTAGTAGACCATAAACTAATGTTGAGTCCCCTCAATATAATATATTACTTGTGAGTCCCAAACAGACTAACACCGTTAACCTCTTTTAAGTATATTCAAATTTCAAATGTAAAAGGATCAAAGTACTTCTTAGGTTATTTAATACATTGTATTAATATATGGTTTTAAAAAGAGGTAATTGATCATTAAGCATTAATTACATGTTAAAATATATATATACCCGCTAGGCAAGGGCATTCATGGATGGGGCCGACAAAGCTGCTTTTCCGTGGGATAGTCAATAGATCCTACTAACTCCTAAATGGCTCCCTAATTCCTCCAACAGCCAATTGGCAAAAAAGAAGAGGGGTGGATAAGGTTGACTGTGGGTGGAGAAGCGCCGGGCTTTTGGCTCGGAAAAGGAATGAGATGAAGAAATTCATTCTTAAAAAGAAAATAAAAAATTACAATAAGACAATGTGTGGCATTTTTTTTTTGGGATAACTTGGGGGGAGAGAATCCAAATTGGTTGATAACATATATAAAATATAGAGTTTTTTACATGAGCCCCCTCCATTTTTATAAGAAACAAACCGCACCTCCTCTAGAATAAAAACCTTGCAAATACCCCCTCCACCGTTAACTCCGTTATTTAGGACTGTTAAATAATCTTAATATGACCATATTACCCTCAAATATGGTAACGTTTGAACTTCATTTTCAAGAGCTTTTTACATGAGCCCCCTCCATTTTAATGGGAAACAAGATGGACCCCCCTCTAAAATAAAAAAAAAAAACTTGCAAATACCCCCTCCACCGTTAACCCTGTTACTTAGGACTGTTAAATAATTTTAATATATTACAATATTACCCTCAATATGGTAACGTTTGAACTTCTTATTTTCAAAGTCATACCACCTCACTCATCACAGTTATTCACGATGCCTCGTAATCTATCATCACTATTACCAATCAACGCCCACGATTATCACCGGAGGAACATTTGAGGAGAAGCAGTATGTACCTCATCTTGAGGAGAAGAAACGTTGTAGGAGAAGAAGGAAAAAAATGCAAATGAGGTACGAATTGCTTCTCATCAAATGTTCTTCTGGTGGAGGGGGTATTTGTAAGGTTTTTTATTTTAAAGGGGGTGCGCTTTGTTTCCCATGAAAATGGAAGGGCTCATGTAAAAAACTCTTGAAAATAAAAAATTAAAACGTTATAATATTTGAGGGTAATATTGTCATATTAAAATTAGTTAACAGTCTTAAGTAACGAGGTTAATGGTGGAGGGGGTCATTGCAAGGTTTAAATTTTAGAGGGGGTGCGATTTGTTTCCCATGAAAATGGAGGGGGCTCATGTAAAAAACTCTAAAATATAAATATAAATTATGTGATGACTGGAGAGGGCCTTGAAAAAAAAAAAAAAAAAACGGAGAAAAAGGAAAAAGAAAAAAGAAAGACCGTCTTCCGGATTAAACCACCAAAACCCAATTTACTGAAGGAACACTCCCAAGCAAAATGTTCTCTCACCTGAAGCACCCCTGCAAATCGATTTAAAGTTGGATTCCATTGCAAGAAAACTCAATAAATCTGGAGGTCCACTGCATTTTCTAACCGGCGCACTAAGTGGAACTCGTCGTCTCTTTTTCTATCTGAAACTCCTTTCTCCACGAGGTACCTTTGGAACCCTTCATCGTTTTAAGTTTCTTTCGTTCGTCTTCTCCCCCACTCCGTCTTGTTTTTTATAGGTAACGAAAAGCAGGTGCTAAACCTGCAAACCCTTGATTGATGTCCGTGTCCGATCGTTGTTTCTCTCTGTAATCATGCAAATCCTCTTTTTTTGGTCCCATTTACCGTAACCGTCTCTGTCATTTTTTCTTCTTTTCCTTGGCTTATTCTTTCTTAGTCGTCTTCACGTATGGATTGATTTTGGGTTACTTTTGTTTGAAAAGTCGTGAGCTGCATTTTGGTATTTGTGTTCTGTTGTAGCTAATGGTGTTTGTTTCATCGCGTGTTAACTATTTTTATTATATAATTGTTTTGATATTTTTCTCGTTCTTCGTTAATCGTGTTCAGATTTTCCATTTAATGCCTCTCCATTTGTAGTGCTGATTGCCAAATTTAGTCAAAGCCATGGCTCTGTCTGCTTCGGACGTTCCTATGATGTTCACTTTGCTCACCAATTCGCTGAGTGGAGACCAAGCCTTGCGTAAACCAGCAGAGACTGCTCTTTCTCAGTCAGAATGCAGGCCTGGGTTTTGTTCATGTCTTATGGTAATTTATCTAAGTGTTCTCCATTTTTAGTATAGGTTTCCACCTTCACTTTTGCAATGCGGATGACGATTTTGTTTGTTTTATGTTAAAAGTGTTCAATCTGCATATTATTATTGTTATCTGGCTTTATGTAAGAATGACAATTTTGATTGGTATTCTATCGTAAGTACTCAATCTGCAGTTTATGGGTGTGCCTAATGCAAATGAGTCATTCACTTTATTATTTTACCAGTTTTCTGCTGCTCCCATGTCTCTCTGTTGTATATGTGCTGAAGTTCTGGTTAATCCAGGAAGTGATCACTGCAAAGGATCTAGCTTCTCAGGTAGATGTACGCCTTATGGCTTCAGTTTACTTCAAAAACAGCATCACTCGGTACTGGAGAAGTAGGCGTGATTCATTGTGAGTATTCTGACTAGCCTTTATTTATTTAAGCTGCTACCTTTACTGTTTATGAAACTGCTTTAACACGTCTTGATTATACACTTCTGTAAGATCTGCATCTTTAAATTTAGAGGTGTTGAACTTGATAATATCAATGGATTGACCTTGCTAAGAGCCTGCAGCAGTTAGATTTTGTGCTCAGTATTTTGGGGTAACTTTATTGATCCTAGGCTCAGCCAAGGTTTAGCCATACATTAAGAATTGATGCTGACTTGGTAGCTGTATCAATCCTAAGCTTGGACCAGGTTTAGCTATAGATTAATAATTCACTTTGATTTTACACTGAGAACTAAGCTGACCATGCAGTTAAAGAAAAAACTGTTTGTTATGGACCCATAATGTTTTGAAATATGGAAACTTCATTAACAGCAACTGTGGATTAAAGCAATGGAACATGGGAATAAGTCAAGGTAGCTTTCTAATGGAACTTGTGCCTATATATTTTGAACCACGTGGTGGCATGGGGATTCTCCTTGAAAACAAGAAGGAAGTTTTTGCAGGATTTGCATATTGTGTTATCAATAGACTTCCAATGCTTTTAGGGAACTTAAGAGGAATCAATTTGATTAAAAAGGGGATAACTTGAGTGCAAAGCCTGCATTTATGGCTTCTAATTGGACACATGAGTTTGTGACTTAAACTAGTTTTGTTGAATTATGATAGAAGAGAACAAATAGGGGGATAACTATGCAGTGAGTTGGCAGCATTTGAGTAACTACATTGGGATAAAAGCCGTAGGGTCCCTGTAGACATGCCCTACTTGAAAGCAAGATGGCCGGATGAAGGACTGTAGGGGATGGAGCTAGATTTTTGTTGAAGCTTGGTACACCAAAAAAGTTATTGGTTTCGGCTAGAAATTTCAATAGTTTTGACCAATAAATACAAAGTGCTGACTATTTAATCAATTTCAGCGTACCTTTAGTTTCAGTATATAAGACAAATTTAGGTGGTTTTAATAAGTTTTTGAGACTGGTTTTCTGGCCCATCGGATGTTGAACTTACCCGAAAAATTCTTGGTTTCAATCAGACTTTGTTTTCTGGCTGGTTGAAGCCTTTTAACCTTGGTATGGAGAGGATCTGAACCATGTGGTCAAGCAGAGATTCCAAATGTCCAAACCAAAGAGCATCTGAGTGTCAGACAGAATTAATAGTACTGCTGCTGGCCTAGGAAGATGGGTCTGTACTCGGAAAATTGAGAAGTACTGAGCAGTATTCCTATTGAAGGTTTATAAGTGGGAAATCACCGCTGTTGTTTATTGAATTCAAATTGGGAGTTGGTTTGTAGGCCCAAAAGGGTTGGATGAATAAGATAATCTACAGGATAACATGGGTTGGGCCTCAGATAACATTAGCAATTCATGTATAATGAGAATTGGTAGCCCTTGTACATATTGTACAACCAACATAATATTGTGTTGGATTGACACTCTAGCAGAAATTTTTTTTGGGAATAAAATCTTGTTATTGAGAGTTGTTTTCTATCAGGAGTTGTCACCGTCTTGGGGAAACACAAGGCATTGAAGGGGGTCCAGACAGAAGGTGATGGCTTGATTGACAACTATTGCAAACACAAAAGACAAAGAAGAAGAATGTTTGGAGGATGGGAAAAGTCGTCTTGAGAATGGGGAAGCAGAACAGGGCAAATTAAAGGACAATAGGAACTGAAAAGATTTTATTTTTTGGGGGAGGGTGATGTAAACCAAAATTATAGGGTTTACCTTGTAGGGATGTGGCCCTAGATGTAGGTTTACTCTAGGATCTTCTTTAATAAAATCAGCAGTCAATGAGGGTTTTAAAACAGCAGACGGTTGATGGGAACGGGTTGATTGTGGGGTTCTAGGGTTAGGAAAAGTCTATGATTAGATTTGGCTGGGGTTTTGGGAATTTAGGCGGTATGAGATTCCTTTGTGATAAGGGCCGTAAGAAAATATTTCCTAAGGGAAAGTTATGTTAATATTTTATGAAAATTTAACCCATGGGAGTTATAGTAAAATTCCCTTGAGATGGGAAACTGGGGTCTAAAGGTGTTGCAATGGTTTGAAACTTGGAGGGAATGTAGGTAACAATATGGGGATATGATTCCCCAAGTTTGGTAGGGTTTGGATTGGCTAAATTAAAAGATATGAAGGTTCTTGTGTTAGGGGTCTTCGGAAGTATGAAAATTCAAGAAAATAGTCATATCTTGAAATTGGACAGTCAGAATGGGTCAAATTGGGATCTAAGGTCACTAGGGTTAGGGGGATGAGGCTCCTAAAGTTTGGGACAGATCTAACGGTTGGATATATGTAAAGCTGACTCCTTGCATTTTGTGTCTCAAGAAAAGTCCGAAAATTCAAGGAAAAAAGAAAAAAAGAGAGGTGCGAGCAAGGGGGAAGAGGAGGGAAGGCTAGGGATAGGGTTGATGATGTTGTTTTCTTACTTGGGGATTGAATAAGGCTGCTGGAGTTGTTAAATAACTGGTGTAGATTGAAGAACACTTGCTGAAATTGAAGATGATAGCACACTAATTCCGCCGTGGCCCTCCTATGAAGACCACGACTTGGATTTCCTCCAAACTCAAATTTGCATTAATCAATTCAACTAGAAAATTGCATACCTGTAGGGATTTATTTATTGCCTCAAATAAGATATAGAAAATTACTCTAAGTTGGAAATCAGTTAGAACTTTAATTGGCTTATCCAACAAACTCAATTAGTACTCAACTACTGTTCAACTACTTTGACATAAAAAACTCTATTACTAACTCTAGAGGACTCCAATCCAAATTCTAAAAGTAGATTTAGAGTCCTAGAAATAAGGAGATTAAAATAGACTCAAATTGTGGGATTCTGACCTGATTTGGAATCTCACATAAACAAGGCCTCTCAAATATCTTGCAAAATAATAATCAGAAAAATAAAATAAAAATAGATCTATGGTCCAGACAACACATTGGACTCAATGGGACCCAAACCTAAGACACCTGAATTTTGCCAAAATGACCAAAATTCCCCTCGATAGAGTTCGTCCAGCCCTTGGTGCATCAATTGGGATTGGTTCTAGAGTCCACCTCTGAGGTTTTTTTTTTTTGGGGGTTGGGGGCTGCTTGCATCAGAGGGGGGATGGGCATCATCGTTACTGACAATGATGACATTTTCCAATCTAGAATTTGCAAGTTGATCCATTGTCTTTTGGTTGGTGCATAGGGAACACAATGAAGTCTTTTCTTTTTCGATGATAAAAGTGATTTGTTATTGATACACAAATTGAGTACCGTTCATTTCTCCTAAGTGAATAATTATTCAGCCTGTTGGCTGGAAGTAATTGCAAATTTGCCTTTGAAGAAGAATCATGGTTCATCTTCCATTGGCCTCTCAATTCCACCCTCCATATCTTGCATATTTGGTCTTTGACCGCTTTTTCAATTTGACTGTCTCAATTGATTTGCCAGACTTTCAGCATTGCATACGAAAAAAATGTTCTATTGTCAATCTAAGGGTGCACTAGGTGAAATGGTTGGTTTCTCCACCTCCATGAAGCTATTTCAAATATTCCTTCACAACTGGAACATCTTTGTTTGACCAGTGGAATTGAGGTCACAATCAATCAAGACTTGGACTGGCCAATTATTGAGACAATGTATATGGCTCCATATGGTATCTTTGATTTATGAAGCCAACTCTATATTTCTAATTGAGTTTATATACAACACCCTTCCCTGGGAATATTCTTCGAAGGTGTTAGTTTGAGAAAGAATAAGGTGAAGAATGAGGGAGAGGAGAAGATGGAAGCCACGACTTAGTTGTGGAGGCTCAGATTAAACTTATGAGCACTCCTCAAAATAACTTCACTATATATAGGCTAATTTACAAGTCTATTCTATATAGGAAAGCATCAACCAATTTCAATTGGTATAAAACTCTTAATTACCGCCACTTTTTCCTATCGAGAGTTAGCGCAAGGCACTAACTCTCGATGGATTAGTCCTTTCCCAAATTGCCCTTTCCTAACACTCCCCCTCAAGCTGAAGCATATATATTATTCATGCCCAGCTTATTACAAATATAGGTAACCCTTGTATTCCTTAGAGCTTTGGTGAACAAAGCTGCGAGTTGTTCTCCAGTCCTCACATGCTTGGGGGATATTATGCCTTGTAGTAACTTCTCACGAACAAAGTGGCAATCTACTTCAATATGCTTGGTACGTTCATAAAAAACTGGATTTGATGCTATATGAACCGCAGCTTGATTATCACACCATAACTTCATTGGTGTGTCATCAATAATTCCTAATTCCTGAAGTAATTGTTCTATCCATACCATCTTGCATGTTACCTGTGCCATAGCACGATACTCAGATTCTACACTTGATCTTGCTACCACAGTTTGTTTCTTACTCTTCCATGATACAAGATTTCCTCCAACAAATGTGTAGTAGCCTGTAGTCGATCTTCTATCAATAGGTGATCCAGCCCAATCAGCATTAGAGAATCCTTCAACATTTCTATGTCCATGATTAGTGTAAAGAAGTCCGCGTCCTGGTGCTTTCTTAAGGTACCTTAGAATTCGTATAACTGCATCCCAATGTGATGTTCGTAGGGCAGACAAAAATTGACTCACAACACTGACAGGAAGGGCAATGTCAGGTCTAGTCACTGTCAGATAATTCAGCTTCCCAACAAGCCTTCTGTACTTCTCTGGATCATCAAGAATGGTTCCATCTTTTGGCATTAACTTTAAGTTACATTCCATGGGAGTGTCTATGGGTTTTGATCCCAACATTCCTGTTTCAGAAAGCAAATCTAGTACATACTTCCGTTGAGATAAGAAGATGCCCTTTGTTGATTGGGCAACTTCAACTCCTAGAAAATACTTTAACTTGCCCAAGTCTTTGGTCTGAAATTTCTCTTGTAAATAGGTCTTTAACCTATCAATTCCTGAAGTGTCATCTCCTTTAATGACAATATCATCAGCATAAACTACAAGAAAGATTTTGCCTGCATCAGAGTTTTTAAAGAATACAGAGTGATCACTTTCACAATGAGTCATCCCAAATTCTATTACAACAGTAGTGAATTGTCCAAACCATGCTCGAGGTGACTGGTTGAGACCATCTAATGATTTGCAGAGGTGACAAACCTTATTTTTCTCCCCTTGAGCAACAAACCCAGGTGGTTGCTCCAAATACACTTTTTCATGTAGATCTCCATGAAGGAAGACATTCTTTACATCCAACTGAAACAAGGGCCACTGGTAGGTAGCGGCAAGAGAGATTAAAATGCGGATGGAAGTAAGCTTGGCCATAGGCGAAAAAGTATCAACATAATCTACGCCATAAACTTGAGCATAGCCCTTGGCAACGAGACGAGCTTTCAAGCGAGCTAAAGAACCATCAGGATTAACTTTCATAGTGAATAACCACCTACAACCAATAGCTGTCTTTCTTGAGGGTAAAGGCACAAGATCCCAAGTCTGATTGTCTTCTAAGGCTTGTAATTTTGTCGTTCATTGCACTGACCCACCCAGGATTAGACAAGGCTTCAAGAACATTCTTAGGAATAGGATAAGTTTCTATAGTAGATAGAGCAATAGAGAACCCAGGTGATAAAGTAGAATATGAAATAAAGTTAGAGATGGGATACTTAACACAAGAACGAGTACCCTTCCGAAGAGCAATGGGAATATCAATGTTAGATTTGGCAGGAATGTCCGCAGGATCAACAGACGAAGTCGGCACAGAGGTAGAGACCGTAGGTGCAGAGGGGGGAGCTGGTGGTTTTGGACGGCGCATGTACACTTTGGTGATGTCTGGCAGAGGTGGAGGTGAAGGAACTGTACCCTGTGGAAACACACTTTGAAAAATACATAGATCATCATTTAGGTCAGTTAAACTATGAGATTTGTAGAAAAAGGAGTGGACTCAAAAAATGACACATCTGCAGTAACAAAATATCTTCGTAAGTCAAAAGAATAACAACAATATCCCTTTTGAGTGCGAGAGTACCCCACAAAAATACACTTAAGTGCACGAGGATCAAGTTTAGAGATCCTTGGGCGATGATTACGAATGAAACATACACAACCAAATACGCAAGGAGGCAAAGTAAATAAGGGAGATGAAGGAAATAAGAGAGAATGAGGAATGCCACCTTTTAAGACAGATGAAGACATCCTATTAATAAGATAACAAGCAGTTGAAACTGCATCAGCCCAAAAGGATTTAGGAACCTTCATCTCAAATAAGAGAGAACGGGTGACCTCCAATAAGCGTCTATTTTTTCTTTCTGCAACCCCATTTTGTTGAGGAGTATTGACACAGGAGGATTGGTGAAGAATCCCATTAGAAGCCATAAATTTACAAAAAGGATCAGAGAAATATTCTTTGGCATTATCACTACGAAATGTACGAATAGGAACACCAAATTGAGTACGAATTCCAATAACAAAATTGCAAAATATGTCAAATAATTCTGAACGATTTTTCATTAAATAAAGCCAAGTGACTCTTGAAAAGTCATCCACAAATGTAACAAAGTATCTATAACCGGAAGTAGAACTAACAGGATAGGGTCCCCACACATCATAATGAACTAGAGAGAATGGGTGGTCTGATCTAGTATTTATACGAGGAGGAAAACTCACACGATGAAGTTTTCCAAATTGACAACTCACAGTCCAACTTTGAAAGAGAGTGAAAACTTTTATCTACCAATTTTAGGTTTTCCAGAGAGGGATGCCCCAACCGACAATGTATTTGATGGGGGATGGAAATACTAGAACAAGCAGTATAGGATCTCTTCTCGAATAGATACAACCCCCTTAGACATACGGCCTTTGCCAATCATCTTCTTCGTCGTAAGATCCTGAAATAAACAATATCCAGAAAAGAATTTCACCAAACAGTTATTAGTGGAAGTAATTTTACGAACAGATAATAAGTTAAATGGCAAATTAGGTACGTAAAGAACTGAGGGTAGGGTAATGGATGGAGTGAGTTGAACTGTACCCACTCCTTTAACATTGATATGAGAGACATCAGCAAGTGTAACCAAAGAGGATGATGGAACAAAAGAGGAAAGTATACCTGTAGCCCAGGTCATATGATCAGAAGCTCCTGAATCAATGATCCATGGGCGAGATGTGGTTGAAAGGCAAACAATAGCATTACCTGTCTGAACAAGGATGGCAGTGGCTGATTGTGGTTGAGTGGCCTGAAACTGAGTGAAACGATTATAATCTTCCTCAGTCATCTTTACAGTCTTACCCTCAGGATGAACTTTAGTAGTTGTAGACTCTGATTTAGAGGTGATGATTGCATTCGCCATGTGTGGGGGCTTCCCATGAAGCTTCCAACAATATCGTTGAATATGTCCTGGATGACCACAATGATGACAAGTCTTAACTTGTCATGGACTGTCAGTAGAGTTGTGTGAACTTGGATATTTTTCAGTATTATTTCCTTGATTTCGTCCTATATTCTGTCCACCAGGGGCTTGTCCTCCAGAAGTGCCTTGAGAAACTGTTGCCAAAGCTGAATTTTCTGTAGAGTTATTGGTACTCTCCCTTGCAACATGAAGAACTCTTGAAAATGTGTTAGCTAACGTGGGTACATGATCACTACCAAGAATCTGTGCTCTAACTACCTCAAACTCCTTTCCAAGACCTCTCAAGAAACCCATAACAACTAATTGTTCTCTTTGATTTTGCATAGTTTTGACATCATAGGAGATAGGTAGAATAGAGTTTAGTTCTTCATACATTCTTTTAAAATCTGCAAAATATTGGGTAATATCTCTACCTTTCCTATCTACTCGATAAAATTCCTGGGACAATTCGTAGATTCTATTTTAAAATCTGCAAAATATTGGGTAATATCTCTACGCTTCCCATCTACTTGATAAAATTCCTGGGACAATTCGTAGATTCTAGCCAGATTATTCTGACCAGAATACAACACATTCAAATACTCCCATAATTCCTTCACAGTTTGTAAGTGAGTAACCAAATCTATAATATTATTGGCCAAGGAATTAAACATCTACCCAAGTATTCGTGCATTAACAATTGCCCAAGTATCATCATCTTTAGGTACAGTAAACCAGAATCAGAATAAATTCCAGAATCAGAATTATTTCCCAGATTAATCCCAAAATCAGATTAATCTCATAACCGTAAATAAACCAACTTGGACCACTTGAACCAACCGAACCAGAAAACAACTTAAAACCAAACCAGAAAACTTGCTCACAAAGTCTCTCTTAATCAAGTCTTATAACCAGAAATTTCAGACGATGGCAGGCACACTCTTCTTTTTCTCGAAGTCTCTCTCTCTCTCACTCTCTCTTTCTGATCTAAAGCAGTATAGGTAGGTGAAAACTCTGACTTGTTTCCCACCCACAGCCAGCACCAGCGACTACTCCAGCAGCTTCTTCTTCTCCTAAGAAGCAGATCCGACAGACACTCTCAACCCTAAACAGATCGAGAGTGAGGAAGACTACAGACACTCTTCCTCAGCCCCAAATCACAAAACGATCTCAATCAATCGCAGTTTATTCATACCTAAAAAATGCAGATCCGACATCAATCGTAGCAACGATCTTGAGAAGAGGTCATCGCACAGCTCAGTTTGGGCATTCTCTTGTACCGATCTTCAATGAAGACACCAAAGTAATGGCAGCGTAAGAAGCTGCATCAATCTTCAAATAAAAATCACCAACAAGTGCAGCGTAAGGTGCTGCATCCCTTTAATTTCTGGAAACGACTCTCACACCATGTACAGTTTCTTCCCTTTCTATATAATCAACTGTTTGTACTAGTAATTCTTAGAATCGAAAAGAATAAGAGGACCTACAGCTCTGATACCATGTTAGTTTGAGAAAAAATAAGGTGAAGAATGAGGGAGAGGAGAAGATGGAAGCTACGACTTAGTTGTGGAGGCTCAGATTAAACTTATGAGCACTCCTCAAAATAACTTCACTATATATAGGCTAATTTACAAGTCTATTCTATATAGGAAAGCATCAACCACCACTCTTAATTACCGCCACTTTTTCCTATCGAGAGTTAGCGCAAGGCACTAACTATCGATGGATCAGTCCTTTCCCATATTGCCTATCCTAAGAGAAGGATCAGCCATGGTCGAAACTTACACCACAATACCAATTACGAACAAGAACAATATCACAAACATAGAAGATCCAATTGTCTTCTTCGTATCTAATGCATTTTGACAGTTACAATACTATTGCACCTTGACGCCGTTGTTGCCACGCACATACAATCGTGAGGACTACCAAACTCCATTTCTGGGGTAGATCACACTTGTAGTAGATAGGCTCTGATACCATGTAATGAAACCAGAACCTCTATTGAAGACCAGTTGAAGGCGGAGAAGAGAGAAGACAAGAGAGAAAGAGAAGAAACGAGAAAAGAGATGGGCGAGAGGGATGACTCAAGCAAGCCCTCCACTCTAGTTTGCACTTTATTTAATATTTATATAAGCTTGAGATTAGATCCCAATATTTGATGGGATACATACTACTAATTTAGGATACATAATAGAATAAAATCCAATAAACATAAGATCTAATTTAACTAAAAAGGAAAGAGATTATTCCACCAACCACTTGATGTTATATTCTCCATGATCCACTTTCCGTATTTGATTTTATATGCTCCACGATCCACTTATTTGCAACATTGAAATGTCAACACGCTTCTCTTTACAGGTTACTGGTTTTATGTTCTGGATTGTTTAGAATTGGTCTACTTAGGATCTTCTTTTTACATTTTTCCTTGATAAATTTCTTTTGTCTGGAATTTGGTGCCTGAATTTTGGATTTGGTTGAGTTCATGTTGCTTTAGAATCATTTTTCCTTTATAACACCATGAGATTTGTTGCATAAATGATGCTTTAGTTATTTTATTATTATTATTATTATTATTATTTAATTGGAATAATTTTCCATTGAATTTTCTTACAGGGGAATAAGTAATGAGGAGAAAATACATTTGAGACAGAAATTGCTTTCACATTTGAGAGAAGAGAATTATCAGGTGGTCACTAACATTAATTTTGTAATATGTGTTTCACTGTTTTATTTTTTTCCCCCTTAAGGGAGATAGGTGTGGTAATCATTGCATAAGTTTATTCATGATGTCATTGAGTTCATGCTTGTTTCAAATGAGGTCATGGGACACCATTATTCTTGTTTTTTCTTCTTCTATTTGTAGGTAGGAATATTATGTTCTAAATTTTTAACTGTACATTTTTGGTTCAGGTAGCTCTCCTGTTGGCTGTTATCATCTCGAAAATAGCTCGTATTGATTATCCTAAAGAATGGTATGTCTTTCTTGTCCTATGTGATCTGTCACTTAAGTTTTAGAGATTATTGTGGATAGAGGAGTTTGTGGCTTGTGCTTATGTTGGTGGGGTTTTTACAAATCGACTTTAGAATACTGTCTCTAAAGGAAATGAGAGTTCTGTTAATGCAAAAAGTTGCCATTGAAATGGAGGCAAACCAGCGGGAGATCAATTCCAGTCAGGATCAACACAGAAAGGATAACCAAAACAATTGACTGAAAGTTTTATTGCTTTCCCCCCTTCTTTTCTCTTCTCTTCTCCTTTTCCTTTCTTTGTTTGCATGTGAAAGATGAAAGTACATAAAGGATAAGAAGAAAAAGAAGAAGGGAGGTAGGTATAGAAGGCTATCTCAGCCTTGGTTTCTCACCTGCCACTATCTCAGCTGTTGAAACAAGTCTTTCTCAGACCAAACACTTGCAAGCAAGCAATTGAAGTTCCATTAATCTAGTCTTTTTTTAGGTCAACTGAGGCTTGTTTATAGCTTTGCCTAAGCTTTACAAAATAGAAAATCTAACTTAGGATATACAACATCACCACCACCAACACCACAAGCGTTGTCCCAACTAAATGGGGTTGGTTACATGGATTTCAACCTTCCAATCAGCTCCATTTGAGGCCATACTAGATACAAGGCCTCAAGCTATGGATGTCCTTTCTCACCACTTCCCTTAAGGTTATCTTTGGTCTGCCCCTAGTTCTTCTAATTTTTTCAATTTGAGTTAAATCGTTGCTCTGTACAGGGGCAATTACTAGCCTCCATCAAACGTGGCCATGCCACCTCGAACGACTTTCTTGTAGCTTATCATTTATCGGAGCTATTTCTAGACCAGCTCTAATATAATCGTTCCTTATCTTATCATTCGTAGTTTTGCCACTCATCCATCTTAGCATCCTCATTTTTACTACATTGAGTTTATCTATACGATGCTTCTTAACAGTCCAACACTATGCCCCATACGTCATAGCCGATAGTATTGATGGTCTTATAGAATTTTTCTTTGAGCTTTAAAGAAATACGTTGATCACACAATGCCCCAGACGTACCTCTCCAATTCATCCATCCTATTTTAATTTTTTGGAAAACATCATCTTGTGTATCACCTATTTTTATTTATGATTATGATTGAGTCAAGATACCTAAAATGATTGCTTCGTTGAATCTCCTCATCAAGTTTCACCACCTCATCATCCACTTCATCATGAGTCCAAAGTTACACCCTAGATATTTCGTCTTCGTTCTACTTAGTTAAAGCCTTTTGATTCAAAAGTTGCTCTACATGATTCTAATTTGGTATTCATCCTTATTTGTGTCTCATTTATTAAAACAATATCATTAAGAAAAAAACATACACCAAGGAACCTCATCTTGAATGTCTTTGGTTAATTCATCCATTATAAGTGCTTAAAGCTGATCCTTGATTTAATCCGACTATAATTGGAAATTAACCACCTTGTCCTCTCACTGTTTTGAAACTTGTCACTGAATCATCATAGATATCTTTAACTATGTCCACATATCTACTTGCAACATTTCCTTTCTCCAGTACTTGACAAATTAACGCTCTATGGCCTCAGTCATATGCTTTTTCTTGGTCAATAAAGACCCTATGCAGATATTTCCTACACTCGATATACTTTTCTATATGTATCCTGAAAAGATAAATAGCTTCCATTGTAGATCTTCCCAGCATAAAGCCATATTGGTTATCTATAATAGTAGTTACTTGTTTCAAATGGGTTCCAATTAGTAGTTACTTGTTTCAAATGGGTTCCAATTAGTCTCTCCTGTAATTTCATAGTATGACTCATTAGTCCTCTATAGTTATTACAACATTGAATATCTCCTTTCTTTTTTATTAATTGGAACAACGATGCTTCTCCTCTAGTCATGTGGCATTTTCCTTGTGCTCAGAATCTTATTAAACAACTTGGTCAACCACACTAGTCCATAGGTTCCTAAGCTCTTCCATATTTCGTCATAAATAAACAAAAAGAACAAAGGACTGGAATAGAAAATTAAGAAAATAGAGATTTCTAATAAAAGCTAAGCTACTTTCTAGATCTAAAGTTAGAAACTTGTAACTTGCAATAACTACAATAGAAACTAAAATAATTGTAGTCTGTTACTTTGGACGAAAAATGCATTAGGAATTTTATGATTGTTTTAGTGCTTCAGTCTGTTACTAGCCTTCAGGTGAGGATCACATTGTCACGGTTGCTGTGATCCTTGGGTGTGGTTGTGAACATTGGCCAATGAAACCTCAATTGGCTGACCTGTGGGAAAATTTCTTGACTGTTTAGCTTTTCAGACACTTTCATTTGACAATGATTAAGGGGCTTCAAGCATGGGATAAGAATTATAGTTCTATTAGAGGTAGAATAACACTGATTAGAGCATATATATTCAGGCCAATTCAGCCTTCCTGTATGTTGTCTTTCACTTGTTAGGTCTCTGCTAAGGTGTGCAAGTGATGCAGCCTTACTCGAATAAGGCTTAGTTTTCCAAGATTTGTAAGGGTACTAATTGACAGGTGCAAATCCCCAGTATGGTGTATGGATGGTTTTGGAATGGGTTCCCCAATTGGGTTTAAACTAGTGGGCTTTAAATTACCTGGTTGGGTTAATTGGAATGAAGTAGTATCAAGGTTGATGGGGATCATGGGGGTGTTAGTTTTGGATGAATTTTGATAATGGGTTATGGATGTGGTGATCCCTCAAGTTTGGATGGGTTGGATGGCTAAGTTGGAAGAAATAAGGGTTCTTATTGGGTTTTAGGGAGTATGAAAATACAAGAAAATATCTATATCTTGAAATTGAGTGGTCAGAATGGGGGCAAATTGGAATCTAAGGTCACTAGGGTTTAGAGATGATGTGGTTAAAATGTGGGACAGAACTAATGGTCAGATAGATCTGACCTCTAATTTTGGGTGCTGTGGGAACTTTGAAAGTTAAAAAGAAAAAAGAAAAAAAATGAAAAAAGAGTGATATGAGAAGGGAATCCAGTGTAGGCTGCCAGACACCCGGATGGAGCCTTGAGGATGGAATACTTGGAGAATGAAGGTTGAACTCTGACTTCAAATTGCCGCAGGTGTCTAGGCATAGTTTCACCTTTAAGACCCTTCTAAGCCTTGGATCTTCACGTCCTAATTGACTGAACAAGAACTGATAAACTAAGGGAAGCTTTTTTAATCATTATTTGTCCATTTATACAAGTTATGGGTTGGAATTCCGAATTTGATTTGGATTTACAGCCTTATTCTAACTGATTTCTAATACTACTGGGTCTTTATAGCTAAACCTGTACAAGGACTGGCTTAAAATAATAAATGACCACATGTTTGAAGAAAAGACTCACTTAACTAATATGCCCCTCAAGTGGACTTGGAGGGCTCGAATATTGCATCTGCAAGGCTTTAGAAGAGTATTCTTAGCAACTGTTGACTTTGTGTGCTATATCCTTTTGTTTTTATTTTCCCTTTTTATTTATGCATGGTAAAAATAAAAATGAAATATGACAAATGCTTCACCTCCTAGCCTGCTGGAATGGAATCACCACCATTCCCAACTGCAGTTTCTCACAATAGTAAACTGAATGATTTATCCTCAGCCCTTATGGGGTATTTATGGTTATACAATTGAATGAAAACCAAATCAGACATGATAAGGAAAGGAGAGATAAAAGTGAGACTCAAAGGAGTCCTGATAAAAGCGGAACGCTGGAGAAGAGGGACTTAATTGTGCATCTCTAGCGTTGGTGCTAATTCAATGAAGGAATTTGCCTTCCAAATATGCCCTTGTCGCACACCCCCTCTGATGTGAACCAGGATCTAGGGTTTGGCTGATTGAGGTTGTTTGAGTTTCAGCACCTGTAATCAGCCTAGGGACTGAAAGGAAAAGAAGAATAAAATAAGAATAGAAGAAGACTGAAGAAGAAGAAGGAGAAGAAGAGAAGAGGGAGAGAGCTTGTGCGAATCTGTTGGCTCTCCCCTGGTACTTAAAATAATATCTCACGTATGAAAATTTTTCTAAACTGAGTTACAGCAAAAAGGAAAACTTGGATGAGATTAAGCAGCTATTGACTGTTTGAAGCAGCCCTGACCTTTTGTGAGTTTAACCCTTTTCTGAAGTAGAGCCTAGTCTAAGCTGTCAAGCAGATAGTCTCACAGTTAGGCAGGGTGGTACCATTACTGATGTGAACCGGATCCAAGACCACTCAATGAAGGCCCAGGAGGAGGTTACCAGTACCCTGCGGCCTTGCCAGCAACCCAGGGAATTTCAGCCAGCATAGGGCATATTGGTCATTTTGGGTACCCCTAAGCCAACTTGAGTTGATCTAAGCCCAAATCGGCATTTTGTTAGGAGTCCAACTATATTTTTATTTTGTTATTTGAGTTAGTCCTTGTTAAATTATGAAAGAGTCCTAGTCTAGTTAGGATTCCTGATTAGAGAAGGATGCCTTTTATTGGGTCTAGTATGTTAGTAGGATCCTAGATATACTTTGTTTTTGAATTTGGTTGAGTTTAAGACAAGTTATTGGAGAATCCCATTTAGGTTAGGAGTCCCAACTAGTAAGGGATTCCCCTAGTTACAGTCCACTTCTTCCACGGGGTCTGTATCTACTTTATTTTGCCATTTGGATCATCGTAGGATGAATTATGATAAGAGTCCTTGTTTGAATGTGTCTTTTGTCCAAGTAGAGTCCTAATTAGAATCACCTTCTAAGTTGAGTCCTAGTGTGGCTTCTTTCAATATAAGGCTATAAATATAGCCCTGTACTTGTAAATCATTCAGATTATGATTAATGAATAAAATTGAGATGTGATGGGGCAAAGCTTAGGAGTCGTGAGTTCCCTAGGAGGGAACTTGCAGCTGCTGTTGGGTGAGATTTCTACAGAATTATTGAAACCTTTGAATCCCCTTGCCTTCTTCAAGTAAGTAGAAGGAACCCCACCCCCAGCACTGCCCCTTTCTCTCTTCTCTTCCCATCTGCATCATTCCCCATCCCCAAGCCCTTAAACCTGCAACGACAAGTTTATTCCCTAACCCTGTGGCAGCATCCCCCTGCCCTCCCTCACCCATATTCTCTAATCCCCTCCCTTCCCCAGCCCCAGATCTCACATTCCAAGTTCCCTCTTCTCTTTTTCTTCTTCCTTCTTATTTCTTCCTTGCAGTAATTCTGGAATTTCCAGAATTCATAAAACCAGATTTTCACCCAAACCCAACATTAAATCTCCCTAATCTCTAGCCATATACCCACCCTCATTAGGAACTAGACTTTGATCCCCGATCCAGCCTTTTCCTTCACCCTAAACCCTAGTAACACCTAAATTTCATCTTCATCATTCAAATCGTAGAAGCCTAATCTTACCATCAACCATATCTTTCAGACCACTCACCCAACTTTAAACCGTATTTAGGATCTGCCTCCCTACACCCTCTTGACCTTCGACTATAACCCCAGACCTAACCATTCCCCTAGAAATCCTAATTCCTATCAATCCTGAATTCTCAAAACTCTAAACTTAGAAGTTCAATTCTGAAATTAAAATTGCAGCAAGGCTTAGGATTGAACCCTGTCAAACCCTAAGTCTTGGCCCTACCTGAACCCTTGCCAGGCCATTCTAAGACCCGAGAACCTTCAAATCAACCCTAACCCCACAACTGCAGGGTATATGAAGCCCGCCCTAAATGATTGCTGTACACCTTTGAAGACCTAATTACAAGGTTATTAAACACTAGTCTACTGCTGGTTCACTTGATTAAGATCTTGAAGGTGAACTTTAAGTTTAGGGTGTGCATCAGTAACTAAACCATAGATCCCACATCAGTTACACTCATAATTTAGGTGATATATCTGATATCCTTCATTGAGTTATATTACTTCACTAGAATTTGTGTTGCAGGATGAATTCTATTTTGGTGTCAGTAGTCAATGCATCAAGTGTCGGTTTTGGGCTGGGTATTATCTTAAGTGGCATCTTGTAGACATACTGGAGAGATGCTAGATGTTCTTAGGAATTAATATTCATGCGTAATTTTGTTTTGAGTTATAATTCACCATAAAAGCAATCATATGAAGATATATGTGATGTATAAATATAAAAAATAGTACTAAAAGCCAATTGCATCCGCGAAATCTGTGTATTGCTCTTTTGGTCTCATTCGGAATCTAGAATGCTCCCCAAACTTGAAACTAAGCAGCTGGAACATTGAGTCTTACTCATGATCTTTTGTCTCTAAAGCTTTGGTGTTTTAATTTTTATTTCATGTTGTACTGAGCTACCTTGAGGTGCATGACATGTCTGGGGTTGTATGTTTACTGATAGAGGTCGACACCCCCTAATATAAAAAAATTCTTCTTCTTGTTCTGTTCCCATTTTATCTGGTCCATCCACCTTGTACAAAGAGATATATTGAGTTGTTCACATTTTATTGGATGCATTCTTTCATCTGTGATACTTAAACAGGTTGATGTGTAGGTTTACATATCAATACCTGACTTTGTTATTAGTACTCTTTTTAGTCTGTACTACCATGAATGTGTTCTACATGTTATGAATGTTTTCTTCTAGGTTCTCTTCTTTTTCATCCCTTAACTAATTCTGGATATTGGAAATAGGTTACTTCATCTTGTTTTTAGTTCCTATTTTATTTTTCATGTAACTTGGATTATGTATGGGTCATTGATTCAGGCCAGAGCTTTTTTCTGCTTTGGCACAACAACTTCAATCGGCAGATGTCCTTACATCGCATAGAATTTTTGTGGTCCTCTTTCGAACCTTGAAGGAGTTGGCATCAAAACGTCTTAATTCGGATCAGAGGAACTTTGCGGAGGTATGTACTGCCTCTTCTCTTTCTTAAGAATTTTATTTTTATCTCATAGTAGTGCTGGTTTACCCGTTCCTTAAGCAAAATATGTGCTAAAGACTTGAAGTTTGATTGTTGTTGCACCAAAATTCCTCTTTAGTTTCCTTCTGTTTAGTTGGATCATTGAAGTTGAATGTTCTAGTTTATTTTGGATTTCCTTTTGAGATTTCACAGGTTGGTTGAGTTGGGAATCATGCTTGTAAAGTTAAAACTATCTAGTCTTGCGGCCACTATTTCTAATTTTTCAGAACTTTGTGTAACATGTGATGCCAAAATTAATGTTGTGAACTTCCTCGCTATTTCTGGCTGCCTCCATTTTAGAATTTTGATCTGTGGCTTTACAACACTTTCAGGTATTAGATTTTTCTTGAAGTTGCCAGGGTCTACTTTTTTTGCTAGCCATGTTTGCAGCTGTTATCCTAAAACTTATTGCATCTCTGAACTCTTTGACATGTTTTCATTGGACATTTCAATTATTTCTTGCATTAGTATGTAATATTATGAATAATGTAGTACACAATACAAGGTACTGTATTAGACAAAGTATCACATTCCCACAATCATGTATTGCATTTGTTTGTAATCCTGTGAATAATGTAGTACACAGTAGAGGTTCTATACTACACAGTATTACACTTCCACATCTCTATCTCCGATGGCTTGAAAGGTTGGATACAAGTCATACAACTCTTATTTCGCAACCAGATTTTGAACTGCTGCTATAAGATCTATATCTAATCCTAGATTATACTTGTACAGTTGTACTGATATTTGGGACCAAGGTTGTAAACCAGTGATGAAAAATGGAGATTTTGTTGGTGGTTTTGGATGGTTGTAAATAAAATGATAAAAGTGTGAAGTATGTAAAAACAATTTGAACTTTCCAGCTTTATGCAGTGGATGTCTTAAGTGCTTCTCCCAGTGATCACCAATGATCTTGAATCTTGATGTAAGAGTTTGCACCTCTGCATATGACGGCACTTATCATTTCATTCGTTTGTTCAAGGTGGTATATATGTGGGCCAATGTAGGCTTCTTTGTATCAGTCATCCATAGGACAGCCACCAGTGGCTTTAATATAGCTACCATTTTAGTCAAGTCAAAATTCGTTCATTTGCAATGGTTTGTTGTGCTGCCTTCCCTTCCTCTATCTGCCCCTCTTTGGCCAAACCATTGTTTACTAGTAAACATGGACCTCAGAATAAACCTTGGTCCAAATGCTCTTCAAGGCAATTTAATTGGTTACTAATGGAGTGACACCAGGCCTCACTAAATCATCACCACAATTTTCTTAGCATCAATTGGAAGGTATAACCATGGTTATAAACAAGGTGGTCACTTGCATTACTTTTTGGTCTGCACTTGCTTTTGCTGAGCATGAGATCAGTGGAATGTGTTCAGTGTTCCACATGGGGTCCAAAAGAAATGAATTGTCTTGTGCTTCTTATTCATCAATTTCTCTCCAGCCTTCTAGCCTTCTTGATTTGGAGCCATTGTCCATCCCAATGTGGATAATTTTGCTTTCTGTTACCTTCACACGTGTTTCTAAAAGTATTTGTACAAAGGCATTCGAGATATCTTTTGATGCATCCAAAGACTCAAAATATGATCGTACCATTACAATTTACATTTGACTAAGAAATTGACGAAGGATTTTCTAGTAGGTCTGATCCACCTGTCAGCCATAATGGTAACCCCATATGTGCCCCACCTTGGCTTCAATGCGTTAAGTTGTCTTCCAACTCCTCCTCCCCTTTGGCAAGAACACTTTCATCAACTCCAAGGGGCAGGTGCTTTCATTCTTTGCCAGCCCTTGCAATAGCATTAAGCATTGCTTGATAGAATGTCCCCTGAGCTACTTTAGGGGGATGTTTACTGTAGAACAGAAACTTGCTAACAACATCCCTTGCTCGAAAATGGTTGGTGGTAGAAACCTTTTTGTTTGAACTTGGTGGGGTCTTATTGGAGTATAGGATCTAGGGATGGTACTCTAGAGTAAGGTATATATTGCTCTTCTCCTTCCGAGTCTTTCTGCTCTTGTCTCTTTGCTCAAGTATAAGTGCACCTGAGCCAGATTCTCCAGTTCCTCTATGCGAAAAATGATAATAAATCTCGTCATTAATTAAAATGGGAAAAAAAAATTTCATTTTAATATTAATAAAAATATTAATTTACTCAAGTGAATATAGGTCTTCGTCGATCATTGAGGGAGGTGAACTTATGATAAAGAAGAGAAAAAAAGAAAACTCCTCTAAAAGAAGTATACGCTTTAGGTCAACATATATCTATGTCTGCTCACAAAGCACGAAGAGTAATTGATTGGGTTTGTTCATATTGCCTCATGCTATAAATTGGAAAGGCTATTGATTAGTGGCTAAAGTTGCTTGGTGTTGTCTCCACTTAGTTTTTCATATTCATTATCTGGTCCAAATTCACCACTTGCTTCGGTGCTTCCATGCTGATTGTTCTATCTCCGAGGTTGTGATCTCTGTTTGCAACCAATGCTTTAACAAATGCATTTCTTATATGGTTTTCATGCAGATTTCCTCTCATTTCTTTGAATATATTTGGCACCTCTGGCAGAGTGATGTGCAGACCATAATACATGGTTTTTCTGCACTTGCCCAAAGTTCAACTGTTGCTTCAGTAGACCATCAAGATGATCTACATTTAACTTGTGAGAGATGGCTGTTGTGTTCGAAGATAATAAGGCAACTGATTATTTCTGGGTTTCTGAGCGATGCAAAATCGTTTGAGGTATTTATATCTGAGATATGGTTTCAATGATTATTATCATCGTTCTGCCCATTGTATTTTTAGTCTTTTTTCAATCCACTAATTTGTGTTGATCACCTTCTGTGTTTTTAGGAGGTTCGACCAGTGAAGGATGTTTCTCCAGTGCTGTTGAATGCTGTTCAGTCATTTCTTCTTTACTGTATGATTTCTGTCATTTTGAATTTTGCAAATCCAATAGCTGAAAAGACACTGTTTGCCCATTTTCTAGTTTAACGGTCTCCAAATCTTGTCCTTCTTTTAGGTTTTTATGCTATTCAAGTTTCTTTTTTCGTCCACCAAATTGTTCTTGTTGCCACTTTACCTGTCTGCAATACAGGAAGAAAATTTTGGGATAATTTTTCTTACCTTTTTGAAAGTTCATGGAGTTGTTTCTATATCAATTTTTTTCTTTGAATTTTGATTCTTGAAGTGCTGTGTTGACCAGAACACTCAGCCTACTTCCTCAGCCATGTATTTAGGACTTGGGATTGGATTGACTGTATCAGTTGAACCATTTCGAAATCTCAGTCCTGATCTAACTTTACTTGGTTATGACAGGCATCTAGAACCTTCATTATGCCCAAATTCAGATAATCTAGAGCTCTGAGTTGAGCTGGGTCCTGACATGGATAGGAAATGACCAATTGGATCTACAAATCAAAGCTTTAAATTGTTTTATTGTTCGGCTGGATTCTGATTGGAGCTCTTTTTTTATTTATTTTGAGGGGCGGGGGGTTGTCAAACTTTCCCCAATAGTATGGCCTTTTGAGTTGTTATGTCTGGTGTGGGAAACTGGGAATTACTTTTGACTCTCTTTCTGCTGCTGCTTCAAGTGATACATGAAGAAACAAGGTGAATACCAGTGATGGCTGATAGAACTTCAATCACGTCTGCAGCATACCCTAACTCTGATCTACGTAATTCTCCTAAGTTTCCTTCAGATTGTCCACAACATGCTCAAAGTCTTCTATCAATCAAAATACTGGGTTTTTATAATCTTCCTTTATGTGACACGACATTTAGACTTTTGAATTTGAGAAAAAAGAAGAGATACTTGATTTGCAATCTGTGTAGGCTATTGCTTTATGGAATTGGATTTTGTGAAGAAGCAGGCCCTCATTTCATGGTTCTTTTTGAGCTCTAACCCTGGAATATCCTTCCATGGAAGGCTCTGAAGAGAACCTAAGTGGGGATATGGAGTAAGAGAAAGCAAGAAGAAATCCAAGCGTTATCCATCCCTCTATGGCTCTACCCACTCTCTCCTCCCTTTACCTATCACCCTCCATTTTCACTCTTCAGAACTGTTGAAGATAATAATAGTTGAATAAAGCAAGAGAGAAGAAGAGAAGAAGAGAAAGAGAGATGTTGAGAAGAAGAGAGAGAGAGAGAGACATTGAGGAGAGAGAGAGTTTGAGTGTGCGTATGGTTCTAGGAGTCTTGTGGCTGTGGTGCTAGGACTCTAGTGTTTTAGATTATATAAAATATTGATTAGGAGTTTGTACCAACCAGTATCTCCTTTGGGTTGCCTAGTGTCTTTGTGAGTACCAATTGTAGAGTTCTTCTTGTATTTAATAACTGGTGTTTGATTTGCTTTGGGACTTCTAACATTAGTAGAACTCTTGGAAGTTTGATCAGTTGTGGAACTCTTGGAAGTTTGATCAGTTGTGGAACTTCTAACAGCAGTGGAACTCTTGGAAGCAATCCTAGCCGCATATGCTTGAGATGAAGTGGCGGCTATGATGTTGGTTGGTTTTCCAGATATATTCTTAATACGCCCCCTCAAACTCAAGGGAGGTGAAGTGACCTTGAGGTTGGCCAAGGTGCTGAAAGTGCTGAAACGTGGAGTAGATAGCGGCTTGGTGAAGATATCAGCTAGTTGATCCTTAGTAGATAGGAAACGAACATGAAGATCTCCTTTGGCAACCTTATTATGAACAAAGTGGAAGTCAATCTCGACATGTTTGGTACAAGCATGAAAGACATGATTTGCAGTGAGATAGGTGGCACCAATATTATCACACCAGAGTATAGGAGCATCACTTAGAAATATATGAAGCTCGTGAATTAGAGATTATAGCCAAGTGAGCTCAATCGTGGCATTGGCAAGAGCTCGATATGCAGATTCTGTACTGGAGCGAACAACAGTGGATTGTTTTCGAGAGCTCCAAGTGACGATGTTTGGCCCCAGGAAGACACCATAACCACTGGTAGACTTATGATCATTAGGGCATCTAACCCAATCAACATCGGAAAAAGCGGTTAAAGTCATATTAGAGGATTTGTTGATGACTATTCCATGAGAGAGTGTACCCTTTAAGTACCGCATAATCATTTTGACAACAAACCAATGTTCAAGAGTTGGACTTTACATAAACTGATAGACCTTATTGACTGCAAACTGTATGTCAGGACGAGTCATAATAGCATACTATAGGGCCCCCACAATACTTTTGTATAATGTAGGATCATCAATTAGCTCTCCTGAAAATTTGCTCAATTGGGTAGAGGGAGAAAAAGGATTGGTAACAGGCTTGCAATCACTTATGTTAGCCCTGCGAAGAAGGTTAGTAAATTATTGTTGATGACAAAGGTGAAGACCATTCGGGAATAAAGATACATACATTCTAAGAAAGTAATGGAGGGGACCAAGATCTTTGACGGCAAAGATAGAGGCAATAGTAGTCATAAATTTTGATAGTAACATTAGAACTGCCAGTAACAATGATGTCATCCAAATAAGTTAAGATAAAAAGTGTTCTAGAAATACCATGATAAATGAAAAGAGAAGTGTCAATTTTAGAACCAACAAAGCCAAATTCCAGTAGGAAGGAATTAAGTCTATCAAACCAAGCACGAGGGGCCTGTTTAAGACCATAGAGAGATCTGCAAAGGCGACAAACAAAATTAGGATGAAGAGGGTCAGCAAACCCTGGTGGCTGTTTCATATAGACTATTTCATTAGAAAGCCATGGAGAAAGGCATTTTGGATTTCAAGTTGGCGAATAGGCCAAGAGTGGGAAACAACTAGAGATAGAATCAGGCAGATAGTGGTGGGTTTGACAAGCAGGCTAAAGGTTTCTTTGTAGTCAAGACCCTCTTGTTGATTGAACCCTTTTGCCACTAAGCGGGCTTTGTATCTTTCAATAGAACCATCAACCTGCCTTTTAATTCGAAACACCCACTTGCAACCTGTAACATTTGTCTGAGGAGGAGGGACAAGAGACCAAGTGCCATTCTTTATTAGGGCATTAAATTCATCATCCATAGCCGTTCGCCAGTGAGGGTTTTTGTTGGTAGTAGTGAAAGAGGTAGGCTCAAGTTGGGTATCATCAAATATGGATGTAAGTAGGGCTTTGGAGTGAGTAACCATGGGATGAGTGTTAAAAGAAGTGGTTGGAGGAGTTGGGGAAGGAGATGGATGGTGAGGATCATAAGAGACAGGATCCAAAGAAGGAGAAGAGGATGAGGATGAGGTGGAGGGGCCCAAGGGGAGGTGATTCGGCCAGGGGTGGGGATGGGGGTGGTGAGTCCATAGGGGAGGGGATTAGGCTAGGGGAAGAAACAGGGGTTAGGTGGGGTGGGGATGGGGGTGGTGAGTCCATAGGGGAGGGGATTAGGCTAGGTGCCTCTCGCTGCAGTTTCAAAGGCATAGTTCCAAAATTTTATGGGGTAAAAAGAATAAGCTAACAAGGTAAGGCCAGTTTCAACAATATGGTGATGACAACGTTTGACAACCCCATTTTGCTCATAAGTGTGAGGACAAGGGAGGCGATGATCTATCCCACAAGAAGTGAGAAAGGTAGACACATGGCGATATTCGCCACCCCAATCACTCTGAAAGTGTTTAATCCGTCTGGAAAGTAAATTTTCAACAAGTAATTTAAGCCGTTGAAGAATCCCAACAACCTAAGACTTCAAATGCATAGGATACAACCAAGTGTACTTACTAAAGGCATCCACAAAAATAACATAGTACCGAAAATTATCAATAGAAACAATAGGAGAGGGTCCCTAGACATCCGAATAAATCAAGTCCAATGGGGCTTTAGAGATTGAAGTAGAAGAAGAGAATGGGAGTTTATGACTCTTTCCTTTTTGACAAGCATCACACAAAAACTGAATTTTCTCAGAAGTGACAGGTAATCTAAATTGAGAAACAAGACGATTGACTAATTTAAAGGCAGGATGGCTAAGTCTGAAGTGCCACTGGGAGACATAAGCACGTTCACTAATGAAAGCTTGGGGAGAGGAGTCGCCTAAGGGCATTTGGTGAAGTCCATTCCTAATGGTTCCCTGGAGAAGACAAGTCCCTGTTGCTCGATCCTTTACATAAAACAAGTCAGGATGAAACTCAAATATAGCATTATTGTCATGAGTAAACTTGGAAACTGATAAAAGGTTCTTTTGAATGGAGGGAACATGAAGAACATTATTGAGAGAAACAGGAGAGAGTTGTGTAGGGAGAGAAAAAGTACCAGTGTGAGAGATTGGCAAGCCTGTACCATTACCTACTAGAACCTGATTCGAACCAGTGTAAGGGTAAGCCAATTGAAGATTGTTAAGGGAATTGGTGATATGATGTGTAGCCCCAGAGTCAGGATACCAAGTGTTGTTTTTATAAGGGCATCCAGAGAGTTTGGAAACATGCATAAAGGGGGGAGCATTGGTTGTAGCTTGAATAGCATGATTGTAGCGTTGATAACAATCACGAGCTTTATGGCCGTGACGATAAAAAATTTGGCAAGTAATGAGAGAGGACTGATGTTGTTTGCAACCACTAGTGGAGGGTGGAGTGGCAAGAAGAGGAGGACAATAGTTAGAGGAACGTCCACGAGAAACTCTACCTCTGTAGTGCGATCGACCCCTAAAGGGAGGACGATAATTGCGAGCAGTACTAGTTTGAGCCATATTAGCCAAAGGGAAAGAGGAGTCATAGGCTAAGTCATCCTTAAGACGAATTTCTTGAATAACATTCCTTTTAACTCAGCAAAAGTGACAGGAATGCCACGAGTTGTAATAGAAGTAACAAAGGCCAAATAATCAGAGCCCAATCCATTGAGGATATGAAGACAAATATCATCATCTGAAACAGTCTTAAAGACAGCCACAAGGTGATCGGTAGTATGCTTAATACGAAAAAGATAATCATGAGTCGTATGATTATCGCGTTTCATGTTTTGTAACTGAAGGTGAAGTTGCATAATCTTTGCTGTAGAAGGTGTAGCATAGGTAGATTCAAGATGAAGCCAAACTGCTCTGGCGGTAGTACATCCAATAATTTGAGCATGGACGAATTTTGTGAGTGAAGCAATAATCCAACACATGAGAAGTTGGTTTGACAAATCCATGAATTGTAGGCAGGATTTGGTGTGCATATAGGAATGGAGTCTTTTTCAACTACTGTAGTTGTAGAGGACAGATGGAGGAGCCATCCACAAGAGAAAATAAATCATAAGTCTTCAAAAGAGGAACAAGTTGCGACCTCCATAGTAAGTAATTGCTGTCGGTGAGCTTGATGGTCAGGAGACTGTTGAGGGAGGGAAGTGAAACAGGGGGGAATAAAAAACCTGGTGCTCTGATGCCATGTTAAAGATAATAATAGTTGAATAAAACAAGAGAGAAGAAGAGAATGAAAGATGTTGAGAAGAAGAGAGAAAGAGACGTTGAGGAGAGAGAGAGTCTGAGTGTGCGTATGAAAGAGCACATAAAATAATAATCACATTGATTTACAATGAATTAGTACATAGCTTTATATAGAAACAGAGTCCCTCTTCATAGTGTTCTTGGAGTCCTATGACTGTGGTGCTAGGACTCTAGTGTTTTAGATTTCATAAAATATTGATTAGGAGTTTGTACCAATCAGTATCTCCTTTGGGTTGCCTAGTGTCTTTGTGAGTACTAATTGTAGAGTTCTTCTTGTATGTAATAACTGGTGTTTGATTTGCTGTGGGACTTTTAACATCAGTAGAACTCTTGGAAGTTTGATCAGTTGTGGAACTTCTAACAGCAGTGGAACTCTTGGAAGCAATCCTAGCCGCATATGCTTGAGATGATGTGGCGGCTAGGATGTTGGTTGATTTTCCAGATATATCCTTAATAAGAACTTCTCCACCCTACCAAATGTAATGTGTGCTAGAGTTACTTTCTTTCTGATTTTGCTCCCCAAAAATTCTACCCTGCCCTCCCCACCAACATGTGGATCCCATCTTCCTAACAATCCTGCTCCACCCTTCCTTAGAGGAAACATGACGTTATGAAACAAATTGGTTCGAACGAGCTCAATGTTTATTTATTTATTTTATTTTTAAACTAACATTAAAGAGCATGAATAGGGAAGAGAATATACAATGAGGAAGGGGTGGGGGAAGGGAGTCAACCAGCCATCAAGAGGGGGGCTAGAGAGAAGAACCAAGATCCTAGGTAACAACAATGAGCCTGTTCCTTGGGGTATCCACAACAAGGGGATGGGGAACCAACTGAAGCCTAGAGGAAACATCATAGCAGATGATTTTCCGAATCAACTCCAAAGATCTAGATTTGGAAGTCCATCTCCTAAGGTTATGCTCCCACCCCAAGTGGTGGAGGGTGGCTCCGAAGACCATGTTACCAACCTGATCGCCAATAGTATTGCCAAAGAAGGATCTCAAAATCCAATACCAATCCTGATGAAGCCAAAAGAGCATTCAAAGTGAGGCCAAATATAGTAGAGGGCTTTCTTCCAAAGGGAATGGGTAAAGGGACAAGTGACAAACAAGTGGTTAAGGTCCTCTGAACCAATTCAACAAAGGATACTGCTAGGGTTAGTAGGGATATGGCGGTTAACGAGAAAAGCTTGGGTGGGGTGGCCAAGGTTAAGGTCTCTACAAAGGTTGAGGGAGTGCGGGGTACGGGGTACGAGGTACTTGACCTTTGAACTAAACTAGGGGGCCTAAGGGACAGGGGGAGGGGGAGGGGGAGCGGGTGAGTTTCTAGCCCGACGAGGTGGTAAAGATTTGGAGGGGGTAGTCCAAATGGTAAGGTCACTGGGGATATCTAGGATGGGGGGAAGGCAGGTCCAAATTTGTGTGAGACTTGGGTGTAGCAAGGGGGACCAAGAGTCGTCAATGATGGATGAAAGTGGGGTGAATTTGGGAGTTCGGGACTCATACATAGTGCAAGGTCCACGGAGCATGAATTGAGTGCCCATCGGATGCCAAGGGTCCAGCCATAAGGAAATGGAAGAACCAGTAGAGATTTCGGAGGAGCTAGTGGAAATGGTGAGAGGCCTCAAAAGTAGGAGCTTTCTCTTGATCCATGAAGGGTTGTAGGAGAGGGTAGCAGTCCAAATTGTGTCAAATTTGAGGAAGTAAGAATAAACTCAATTAACCTAGACCGAGTCATGCTTGTAGGCAATCTTCCAAATGAGTTTCAAAAGAATGACAATGTTGACATCTTGGATTCAACAGATACCTTGACCCCCCTTGGATTAAGGGCGACAGATATTTGGCCAACGGGTAAGGTGAAGGAAGTGTGAGGCCTCTTGGCTTTTTCAGAGGAAGGCGCAGAAGTGGTCTTCCATTGCTCGGATGGGAGATTTGAGAATGAGGAAGATAATATTTCAGTAAAGGTACCAGGCTTGGAGGACACAACGGATAAGCACCACTTGACCGGAAACCTAGGGTTAGAATTTTTAGGTCAACTTAGGGTTAGGTTTAGGGTTTGACGGTAGGAATATACCAGTAAGTGATGGGGGTTCTATTAGTGAGGGTTTGGGGTTTCACCACTAGGGTTTGAATGCTGAACTTGGAGTTTCAGCAATCGTGGGTTTCACCTGAGATTTGAAAAGTGAAAATTGAAGGAATCTAGGGTTAAGGTTGGGATTTGGGACGGAATTAGGATGACTTTCCAACTTTGGTAGGGGGTAATTCAAACTGAGTTCAGGAGAAAACTGATAGATGGACTGTACTGGGTGAGTTTTGGGTCTTCCTGGAAGAGCCAGAGGTGGGGGATTTTTACACTTTGAGTGCATGATCTGGGATTGGAGCTGGATTGAGTTTAATGCATTGGTTGGATAATGAATGGTTTTTGATAGCCTGTTGCAAATGGAAGTTGTATGGAATTAGAAGGATAGTAATGCAACTGGAAGTTTAAGGTTATTGAAGACCTGCAAGAAGAATTGGGGCTGGGATTCTCAATAACTTACTGTAGTGGCAACTGGCAAGAATGCCTTGGCTGCTGCATGTAGTTTGAACAATTTGAAAACGGCTTGAACTTTGAAAAGTAACTACAACCAGGCCAGCGGTGGCTGAATACACACACAAATCTCACCGAGGTTGGATCACTCCGTAGACTAAATCTCCAATGGAGTACGGAGGCTGCAGCAGCAGCTTCTTTTTCTTGCAAAGCAATTTTAATAATCTGAACATGACCATCAACATCCATGATATCCTCCATTTATATTAAGGCCTTAGGGCCTGTAGCCGTGGAATTTGATTCCTGGGCTGAGTAGAAAAACAAATTATGCCTCTTATGGAAGTCATGGAGGGTGGGAATTACAATATAGTTAGCAAAAGATTCTCTTCTAAGTTCTAAGGCACTTGGAATGCTACATGTTCTTCATCAGCAATCCCCCTGCTTGAAAATATTAGACTCTGATGAATTGATAAAGGACATGTGACATTTGTCTGCTTGAATACAACTGTTGTCTTGGTGGGGCAACCTCTCTACTTGAGAAGATAGACATGTAGCCACTTCCATGTCGAGTGGTCTTATGATTATCATCTAGACCCTTTCAGCTTCCTTTACCACACCTACAATAGGTAGCTCAAGTTGTGGGAACCATTTATTCAGTCACTTTCATCTGGGCAATGCTCTAGATAATACTGTTGATCAACCCCCCCCCCCAAAAAAAAAAAAAAAAAAAAAAAAAATCAAGACCACGTTGAAAACACTTCGCTTGTTCCCATATCTTCATTTAACTGAAGTGTTTATCAATAGGTCCAATATGTTTCAACGTCTTGTATGGGCCCATCTTCTTAGGATGGAGCTTACTGTGAACGTCTTTCAGGCTTAAAATTATGATATTGCCAGTGGTGATCAGAATTAGTCTTTTATACTTTGTTGCTAAGAGCAATCTTTCTTTGGACTTCAGATGGACCCTTGTAATGTGGTGGAGAATTTTATCTCTTGTTGACTCCTACTTGAGGTTGTAGAGGAAAACAGATTCAGTGGGATGTCTTGGTCAAAGGGAGTCCTGTTTACAAAGCCATGATAAGTAAACTCACCAATGTCAAGGTTTGAAGGCTGGGTCTTCTAAGAAACTCCAACTAGGTAGATTGACAGTGCAGTTTGATGTTGCAGATCAGCTCAGATCTCAGATAACAGGGAAGATGAGTGTGGCAGACCTATGAAAAATGGATCCAGAACTCAGAAAGGAATCAGAATTTGGTACTGGCAGTATTAATCAGAATGGGATACCCGGACAAAGCATAAAATCTGAAGGCAACCTCAGGTTTCCTGATTAGTAAATAAGCAGAGTACAGAAATAGCCTTATTGAACTGTCTAAGAGTGGGAGAAATTTTTGAGCTTTTCTGTCTGTTAAACGATTTCTGAGTTCAAATCTCTGATTGAAATTTATACAGAAATTTAAGAAGTAAAAAAGGGGCTGAAGTACACCCAAAACACCACATAAATTATAGACCACAAACCCACATGAATTTAGGAAGATTTTTTTCTTCAAAATTTTGGCTTTCATTATTCAAATTTTGGCATCAAAGGGCGGCTGCAGATTTATTTGTAGGATGTCATTGTAGGTTTTCCCTGAAGAAAAACAGAAATAGGAATAGCGAAGAAAGAGCAGGACTAGGAACTCTATGTGGGACCTCATTTGTGACAAACCTGGATCTATAACCAGTAATTGAAACAAAGAAAGAGAAGGGGAAGAGAAGAACAAGAAGACCGAATAAGAGGTAGGTGAGAGATGTTTAGATAGAGTTATGAGTGTAAAACTCCGCCACTGTTCAAATATATGGTAAGGGGAGTACAAAGTACCAGAGAGGAAGCATCCTGATCTAATTACTCATGAAATAGGAACTAAAGAGTACGTTAGTACCAATGTTTTACAACACGTAAAAGTATAAATAGATAATATCACATAAATAATGTGAAATAGGAACCAAATAGTACCAATGTTTTACACCTAAAAGTATAAATAGATAATATCACATAAATAATGTTCAGGTGAATAGTACACATGAACACTGTTCATGACACCATTCACGTGAACAGTGATGTGAGTTTGGTCAATACTTCCTGACGGTTAGTGTTTTTTTTTTTGTGGCTTTCTGGGGTTGGAGGTGGAGTGGTGGGGTTCGGGAACCATATTGAGAGTTGTTCTACAATCTTTCAAGGTCCTATTGGCAGTTGCAGTTTGGTTGCAGCAATTTTATCTCTTTCCCTTGTTTTATTTGGGGGTCATAGTTTGGAATTATCTCTGTTTCCCTTGGTTTCTCTGGGGGTGATGGGTGGTGAGGTTTGCTTCTGGAACCATATTGATTTCTCCCTTTGATGAATTTAAAATAGGTTGAGCTGTACTTTAACTAATTTGCATCCCTCTGGCCGCATTCTTTAAGATTTCCCTCTCTTGGATGCACCTTGACATCCAAGTTGCTGACTTGCTATCATGTCTTTTTCGTTTTCATACCTTTGCCCTGTATTTAACTTGTTATCAGGCATGGTCAGAAAAATATAGGGGATTCAGGTACATTATAAAGTTTTCTGTTCCTCCCAATGTTGTGATCACATTACCGTTGTATACTGAACTTAATCGCGTGCAAAATTCTCTATTAATTACAAGATAATTTGTTTAGCAGTAAAAAGTTTTGTGGAATTCTGTAAGTTGATTACCTAAGTTTAATTTATCCTGATGTTGCAGATTCATCTTTCCCAGTGAGTAGTAAAGTTTGGGAATTTACAAAGAGGGCATGTACTAAATTAATGAAGATTTTAGTTACAATACAGGGAAGACATCCTTATTCCTTTGGTGACAAGCAAGTTCTTCCGCCCATCTTGGGCTTCTGTTTGGGTCAGATTACAAATCCTGAGCCAGCAATAGAACCTTTTGAGCAGTTTCTTATTCAATGTATGGTCATGGTTAAGTCAATATTGGAGTGCAAAGAATACAAGCCAAGTCTTACTGGGCGTGTGATGAATGAAAACGGGGTCACACTAGAACAGATGAAGAAAAACATTTCTAGTTTTGTTGGAGACATCATTAACTCTCTTCTGTCGAGAGAACGTGTGGTACTGTTGTGCAATATGTTGATTAGAAGGTAATTAAAGATTCAGTTGATTCACTGTTTTCATATATTTACTTTGAATTTCTGTCCCCCCCCCCACCCTCCCCAAGAAGGTTCTTTGAACTTCACAAATTTATGTTTGTTTCGAGAAAAGTAATGCTACTTTCTTGCTTTGTGATTTTGAATCTTCCGTTAATTATGGCTGTAAGCAGGCCGGGGCTGCTAGCAATTCTTGTCTCAAGCTTATGAGACCGGCAAGTCAGCCTTGTCCCATATAAATGGTGATTTGAAAGGAATCAACCTAGGGCTGTAAACCAGGATTTTGTTGAGCCAGCTAAGTTTGAATAGGCAGGTTGTGGGGCCAGCTTGTAGGTTGGGTCATGGCTGATGTGGGGTTGTGTCAAGTTGATATAGGGTAGAAGATGTGGAATTTATTAGGTAATCTACTCCTTAATCTATTAGGTAACCTAAACTGACTGGGAAAGTGAAATAAAAGAAAATAAACCCAAAACAGGAGACAAACTAAACTGATGAAATAAATCCCATTATCCTACATTCTATCCATATTTCATGCCCTTTTTATTGGTCAATTACAAAGTAACCCATGGGATTAAAGGACCAATACATATATAACCCAAACCATAAACTTCTTCCTGAGAAATGGTATTGGGTGGTCATTTTGAGAAACGTGATGCATCATTTTGTGTCATACCAGAGAGTTTTTTTTTGGTCAGAAGGAGACAGATTAAAACAGTGCATACATGCATGGAAAAGGTCAAAAGGTCATGGAAATACACTTTTGAAGCAACAGACAATGTAAATGACTAATATGTGTAACATGTATATTGCATGAACATTAAAATGGAAAAAAGTTTATGTTGAGGGAAGAGATTTCAAGGAGAGTACTAATTCCCGCAAATGATCAACTTGGATTAATAAATGTATTCATTTGGAGGGAAAATATAGGATTGGTAATATGATTTGAAAACAATAATGAAGGTGTTCCCCCCCCTGAAACCCAACTTTTTGTGAGACTCCCTTTTTCTGTCGAATCTCCTCAATGTTTGATCTCATAACCTAAATCTTAGTTTAATAGTCACAGAGCCTTTAATGACCATATCAACTACCAACTTGTGTAGGTTGGTATCAACCACATCATCATCATTACGTATCAGTATATATTGGTATGTATTAAGCCATATCATCTGATACATATCAATACTCATGGAATTTTCTAATGTATGTATCGGTACGTAGGGGTCTGTGCCCGATACAATATGATAGTGATTGAGATACGCTAGTTTCAAAAAAGGATACATAATGGTGTCAGTTGACACTGGTATGTATTAGCCCTTATTGTGTCACATTGGTCAATGTCATATTGGTTGATACTTTAGACTATGTCCATGGTAAAGATGCCAATTTGGTGATGAATCTGGACCAAATGAGGAAGCGGCAGCAAACCTTTGGTTTTTTGTGATGTTCTATCATGACTAGATTCGAGAAAAAATGTATGTTAAAAGGTTGAGAATTTCACCTTGCCATTAAAAAATCCATTGAATATTTTTGAAAGGGGGGGGGGTTTGACTTCCTCTTCTTCTTCTTTTTTTTTTTTTTTTTTTTTTTTTTGGGTTAATAAATAAATGCCACAAATGGGTGTGAAAAAGGAGACAAGGAGAAGGGAAAGAAGAGTGGGGGGGGGGGCAAGGACAACCTAAATGAGCCTAGCACTAAGATTAAGGATGATTACTAAATCATAGGTGATAAGAATAAGTTTGTCCCTTGAGGTACCATCAAAGTGTTTAGAGATGGCTTTCTAGTATTTTCTTGAGAGCGAGATTTCGGAATCCATATTTTGATATAGTGCTTTATCCAAACATGATTGAGGGCAGCACCCAAACACAAGTTTGGGCTTCTTTGTGGTGGAATTAGCCTAAGGATGGGATATGATGTATGTGTTCGGCCTGATCCCGTAGGTTATATTGTAATTGACTAACTTATTGGACCTAAGACATGGGGTATGTGAATTGAGTGCAATAGTATGTGATTTATTATTTTAATTTTATTTTGAGGTAATTTGACCATTTATAAGTCACATGACTTAAATCAGAATTATTTTAGGATAATTTAAGTTAGTGGTTTTATAATTTGAAGTTACTGGTTTAATTCAATTAGAGGTCATGTGATCACTTAAAATGACACATGACTTAATCAGCTTAATAGGACCTGTTTCCTTTATTTATTATATATTATATATATATATATATATATATATATATATATATATATATATATATATATATATATATATATATATATATAGAATTCTCCACTCCTAACAAGACTAGAACCTGTATTAGCTGGCTGTTAAAGCTCTTTAAGTACACCTCAATTGTGGGATGAGTGAAGGAGACTAGATTTTTGAATTCAAAATTTGCTTGTGAGCTTTGTTGATGCCAGCCAGCTTCCTCATTGGGAGAGATTGTTTGGAATTGAGAAATCCCAGTGCAAGAATTTGATGCTTTGTGGATGTGATTCTCTCTTTTTTTTTGGTTATATTAAACTGGAATAAAGAAGAAAGATTACAATCTTTGATAGTGTTTCCCATCGGCATCCTGGCAAATAAGACAACCAGTTCCGGAGAAAGATTGATAGAGCATAGGTGAGTCTCCCCAAGAGAGCTCTCATAGCTTGCTAAAAAATCAGCTCAGACGTTAGATTCCTTTACATGATGAGTGAATACACAGCAGTGTAGACTTTGCCTGATATCAAGTATGTCTTCAACAATGCCTCTCACTGCCCAAGGACTTTGTATGCATCCAGTGAGGATTTGAATTGTGAGTTGAGTGTCAGACTGGATCTGTACCTGTGGATTGCAATGATATGCTGCTTATTGTAAACCATATACTGTTGCCCTCAATTCCATGCGAAGGACGTTATTGTCCTCACTGGTTCCCGCCGTAGCAAATAGGACTTGGCCGTCAGAGTTTCTCCCAATCACTCCATATCCCCCTCAGTTTCCCACCACTGATCTGTCACAGTTAATCGTGATCCAGTTATCAGGTGGTTTAGTCCATTTATGCATCTGAGGCTTTGTGGATGTTATTCTTTGGGATAGCAACAAGGGAACGAGATTTTTATTAGATCCTAACAAATTCTGAGCAGAGAAGAATGGTGTCTTTGATCCTTTTGCCAGATATGAAGGCTGATTGGGGCTGACAAGAGAGCAGATGCCATGTTGGAGGTGGTTTGCATGGATTTTGGCAATGAATATGTTCAGGATGTTACAAGGGGAGAGAGTTCTGAACTGAGACAATGAAAAGTCATCATCTTTCCTAGAAATGAGGCAGAGAAACGTTTGATTGATTATGTGAAGGGTTGAGATGAGATCCTTTTTTATTATGTCCCAACAAGATCCCAGTTTCAAAAACTCCACTTAACATCTCAACCAGGCAGAAATTCTTGAATTATTGACATAAATGGTGCTTTTTGTTTTCTGTTTTGTTTTGTTTGTTTGTTTGTTTGTTTGTGTGTGTGTGTGTGTGTGTTTTTGTTTTTGGGGGGGGGGGGGGGTGTTTTCCTTCTGTTCTTTTTTTCTGATTGATGTTATGGGTGGTCATATGGGCATGGCTGGTTTTGAAACTTTAGGCAAGGGAAGTTTGGTCCAATTTTAGTGAAAAGACTAAAAGCTTTCAAATTGAACTAACACCTAATTTAGTGAATTTTCTCCCTTGGTAGGCAATAATGGTGAACACTGGAACCCTTATTGTAAACATGTAATGTTGCATTTTCCAGGCATACTTTGAAACTTTGAATAATATGAGACATAATTGACTAGTGTTTTCGGCACTAATTGACAAGTAAAACTTAAATTAAAGATTGGATATTTCTCACTTGATGGTACAAAGTAAAAACTTGTCTTGAACAATAAGTAGCCAATATCATATATTACCAAGCTTTCTACAGTAGCAACTGCCAACTAAGTACCAAGTACTGTCACTACAGTGAGCAAAACACATAAACTTGAGTTGTAGAAAGACTAGAACCCTAGTCATCCATGTCGTAGATTCTAATGGTTGAATGCACATAAATCTTGTAGAATAGCCAAATCAACACTTGCGTAGTGAAATCTTGTAAGAACGGGTGGGAATAAAGCCAAAAGGAGAAAAAAAAGGATTCCCCTTTTGCCAAACCAAAATAGCAAGTGTGGGCTCTTTCCATTGAAATGCAAAAAAAGTTTGAGTTATAGCATTCTTTTTAATCTATTTTTTGTTATTATAATGAAAGAATGTACCCAAGATATTAGACTCCCGAGAATTCAATTGAGATATGAAATTTTCGTTTATTGTCTCAACCGGGTAGAAATTCTTGTGGTTTTTGAGACCTTATTGAGATCTTGATGAATTTTTGAATGATGACAATAAGTGAAGAAATCCATATTAAACCCATTAGGACCACGGTTTTTGTTGGATTTAAAAGGATTTTGTCCTCATAGGGGATAGAAGGGTGGGACACATTAGGGGGATGTCGACAAATATGTTAACGAAGCAAAGAGCACAAGGATAGGAGGGGATTGGGAAAGGAGGGGATTGGGAAAGGAGTGTGGATCAAAGTTCAAAATTTCAGTTTTGAGGCTGGTTTCGACCAGCCCTGCAACTGAGTTGGGGTTGAAATAGTTTTCAACCAACTCAGTTGGAACTTGGGAATTTCGAAAGCAAGTGCCAATGTGTGGTTTTGGGCATATTTTGGTGGGTTTTTGATATTGGTTTTTGCGTACTCCCCATTTAAAGCATATATAACACAATCAAATTGGTATTTTGCATAAAAACCAGTGGAAAGTACTATTCATATACTACCACTTGTAAGACGTGTCTGTTTTTGACAAATGCAAAGACTTGTAAATTGAAAGAAAATACATAAGTATTCTAAATGTTTCAGACGCACACAATAACCACAAAGTAAATAACCAAAAGGAAACTTTTGCTAACGTCTCTACTTAAATCCAATATGAGTTCCTCGGTGTATCCATCCCACACATCTGTCTGACCCTCTTTGAATGATGGAAAAAAAACATCCCATGCCATGGTGTCAGGTTAACTATTCAGGTAGTCCATTACTATTGTTGAAGCAACTTGGATTGGAAGTCATAGATTTTGGATTATTCATTATTTTTTATTCTTGGTTATTATGAGTTGTAATCCTTATCAATATTACTTTCTTAGACAGTTTGGACCGTAATCTACACCATAAATAAAGCATTACAGGGGAAGGAGAGAACAAGTCTTCTCTCTTCTCTATCCTCTCTCTCTCGTCCCCAGTGGAACTCCTCCTCCGAGATTGCAACATGGTATAAAAGCAGTAACTCGATCTAGGGATTCTCATCTTCATCTTTTGACCAACCCTAGTTCACATCTGTTCATCTTGGTTGCAGCACCACAAAGCTGCCTACACTACCTATGCCTACTCAGTGCGATTGAGAACACCAAAGTATAGTTAGGTATTTTTATGCACTTAAATTTTTTTCTACTTCCATGATTGTATCTTTACTCCATGGCCGAATCTAGATTTGGATCACCCCCAACAAACATAATGGTGTTGGTAATTACTTACTTTGGTCTCAGTCGGTTCTTGCATTTATACTCACCAAAGGGAAGGAAAATCATCTTACCAAGGATCCTTTGAAATTGGATTCAATGAATGCTACATCCACTATTGAGTTCAAAGTGCGGAGTAGCGATGACTCTACTATTAAGTTATGGATCTGGAATAGTGTCGAGCTACAAGTCGCCAATAATATTGTGTTTCATGCTACCGCCAAAAATATCTGGGATGATCTGAAGGAAACCTACTCTGGTGGAGAAAATATCTCTTGTATCTATTATCTCTATGAAAAGTGGTTTAATATTATACAAGGGGATCATTCCTAGTTGATTACTACAACGCATAAATGGGAATACTAGAAGAATTGGCTGTTTATCAGCCCTTTGCTACCAATGCTGACAAGATACGACAACAAAGGGCTGAAATCCAAGTGGCAAAATTTTTAAGTGGTCCTAGCTTTGATTATCAGTTTGTTCCCAGCCAGATATTAACAAGCGAAAAGGTACCCTCTCTATTTGAAAGTTTCTTTCGATTACAACTTATGATACCTGTAGGGAATGTTGTTGCCCCACCAACGGAGAACTTTGCCATGGTGGCTGGTTGCGGGCGAGGGTTTCCATCTCGTGGTAGAGGAGCCTCGATCTGTGGACAAGGTAGCGGAATAAGTTCGGCCTACTCTGGAAAAACACCAAGGGTATGCACTCATTGCGACAAACATAATCACATTGAAGAGACATGTTAGGCAAAGCATGGTAGGCCAGAATGGGTAGATAATCTCAATAATCAGTTTTTGTTTGAAGCCATGAACACTGCTAAGGCACCTTCAAACTCCAATATGGGTAGTTCGGCCACTAAAGATGAGTTATCTCAGATCCTTAGTGCTTTCAACAACTAGAAACCTCTCTTCTACCCATTTCAACTACAACATTCGCACATTCAGGTAACTTTGCCTTTCTTTCCTTTAGTCCTAATTCATGGTTAATTGATTCTGGAGCCTCCTATCACAAGACAGGAAATTCTGCAATTCTTTTAAATTTAAGAAAATTTTCCTCACCCATCATATTGGCCAATGGCAATACTATCCTTGGTATAGAAATTGGAGATGCATCTCCTCATCCCAATTTTACCCAAAAATCTGTACTTTTCATACCTAATTTTCTTGTCAATTCTTATCCGTCAGTAAGCTTTCCCACGATTTCAATTTCATTGTTAATTTAACCGAGCTTTCTGTGAGTTTCAGGACAACAGGATAGGAAAACGATTGGTTTAGGACATGAACTAGACAGTCTTTATTACCTGGAGTCATTTGCCTTAACTTCCATCGTTGCTAATTCTTCATAGAACTGAGTGCCTTATAGTGGCATCAACGTTTAGGTCATCTTTCTTTATCAAGACTTAGGATTGTGGTTCCTTCTTGTAAGAATGTTCCATCTTTGAATGCAAAGCTTTGGAGTTAGGGAACACCATAGAACATCTTTTCCTACTTTTGATTAATTTAGTTTAGAATTTTTTTTGATATGGTGCATTCGGACATATAGGGTCCTTGTAAGATTTCAAACTAGTTCAGTTACGATTATTTTGTGACTTTTGTCAATGATCATTCTCGTATGACATGATTATATTTATCAAAATCCAGACTTGAGTTTATGAGAAATTTTCAACAATTATTTGTCGAAATTCAAACCCAATTTGGCAAATCAATTACAGTTTTTTGGTTGGATAATGCCCTAGAATACACAAAGAATGAGATTTATGCGTTATGTGCTTCAAAAAGGACCATCCATCAAACAAGCTGCTCTAATACTTCACAACAAAATGGAGTCGCAGAGTGGAAAATAGACACCTTTTAGAGGTTACACAATCACTTTTGCTGCATATAAACGTTCCTAAAAGTTTTGGTGTGACACTGTTTTAATTGCATGCACTCTGATTATTCGCATGCCTTCATCAATTCTTCGAAATAAAATTCCCTTTCACATTGTATATCCAGATCGTCCTCTATTTAACCTCTCATTGAGAATTTTTGGCTGTATTTGTTCTGCTCTTGGTTTCATCCATCTGATAAATTAAGTCCTGGAGCTATTAAATGCATGTTTTTGGGCTACTAGTTAAAACCCAAAAGGGTTACAAGTGCTTTGATCCCTTAATCGTCTCCAATATGTTTCTGCAAATGTCATTTTTTTTTGAAAATACCCTATATTATGCCTTTCAATGTAGTTTGAAAATTTGATCCCCCTCTTCCCGTAATACCTATTCTTGATGATCCACTTGTAGCGCCACCTTCGGTGCCCCTATGAACTATCAAAGACGAAAGGGAACGGCAGCTGATCCTAAGGCGACAAGATCTATCACTTGATTCTAAGTCAAAATCAATTCTTGTTTCTGAAACTTGTGAAGATCTACCGATTGCTCTCTGGAAGCCTAAAAGGTTTTATACGCAGAAAAATAAAGCTAATGTTGCTTATCTAGTAGCCAATTTTGTGACTACCTCCTATTTACCTTCAACTTATTAAGTCCTCAATAAATCCCTCAATGATCACCCATAGCTACTTTGTGACCAAGGCCCTACATGACCTTGCTTGGAAAGGGTGATGGATATTGAGATGAATGCTATACATTCTCATAATACTTGGACATTAGTGGACTTACCTCTTGGAAAAGTAATTGTGGGGTGTCAATGGGTGTATGTGGTTAAATACCACAATGATGGGACAGTTGAGTGCTTATAAGCGTGTCTTGTGGCCAATGGATATACCCAAACATATGGCTTGGATTATTTCAAATCCTTTTTTCCGATGGCAAGACTTAATTTAGTTTGGATTCTTCTCTCCTTAGCTACCAATCTTTATTGGCCCTTGTACCAATTAGATGTCAAAACCACATTCTTGTATGGTGATCTTACAAAAGAATTGTAAAAGTGTATACGAAGCAACCTCCTAGGTATGTTGCTTTTTATTTTATTTTTTTTGGGGGGGGGGGGAAGTGTTCCACCAAGGTATGTAAACTTCATCATTCCATTTATGGGTTAAAACAATCACGAAGAGCATGGTATGATAAATTTGTTTTGGTGGATCTGCAAATTGGTTCTCGGACATGCTATTTTGATCATTCTATGATGATAAAGAAGAAAGGTGATAAAATTGTGGTGTTAGTTGTCTATGTGGACGACATTATAGTATTTGGAAATGATGTGGAAGACATTGATGAAGTAAAAAAAATATTTATAGCAATAGTTTCAGATTACTAATTTGGGCAACCTAACCTATTTCCTGGGAATCTTGGTGTTGAGAACCCATAAATGAATAAGCCTTTCCCAAAGGAAATATATACTTGATCTTTTGGCCGAAACTGGCAAACTTGAATGTAAACCAGCTGAAACCCCAATGGATGGAAAATTTAGCCTTAATGATGACAATGGTGAAGTGTGTGAAGACTCCCACGGATATCGACAACTTGTAGGGAAGTTGATCTATTTGATGGTCACAAGATTGAACATTTCATATGCACTTGGGGTGGTAAGTAGGGATATGTAAACACCCAAGAAGAAACATTAGGAGGCCGTGTGCAGGATCTTGCATTATTTAAAGGGTGCTCCAGGAAAAGGCTTGATTTACAAGCCCAATGCTAGTATTGTACTAGTACATGCATATGCTGACTTGGTAGGGTTAGCAAATGATCGGAAATCTACCATAGGCTGTTGTACTTTTCTCGGTGGAAATCTTATCAATTGGTGTAGCAAGAAGCAAACCACTGTGGCACTATCTAGTGCCGAAGTTGAGTACAGAGCAATGGTCCATATGGTGTTAGAACTCCTATGGATTAAGGGACATGCGCAAAAACTTGGATTTTGAATGGAAGAACCTATGAAGCTATTTTGTGACAACCAAGCAGCAAATTGTATAGGTAGTAATCCTGTCTTCCGGAACGTACAAAGCATATTGAGGTGGACCTCCACTTTGTTTGAGATGAGGTATTGAAAGGCACCATTGTTACTTCTTTGGTTCGATCGCATGATCAATTGGCATATCTATTTACTAATGCTGTATTTGGACCTTTCAAGTTGGCTGTGTTTGACTTGGTCTTGGTAGTGTGTACTCTCTGACTTGAGGGGGGTGTTGAAGTAACTTGGACCGTAAGTTTGAGCTGGAATTTGACAAGTCAGATTTTGTCAAAGATTTTCGTTGATTCATTATTTTTCATTTTTGGTTATTATGAGTTGTAATCCTAAACAATATTTACTTTCCTTGACAGTTTAGGACTATAATCTATACTATAAATAGAGCATTAAAGGGGAAGGAGAACAAGTCTTCTTTCTTCTTTGTGCTTACTTCTCTCCTCTCTTTTGCCTCTTTGGTGGAGCTCCTCCTTTGAGATTGCAACAACTATCACACTGTATATCGAGTGATGGTGTTTCTCATACTTAAATTCAATGACATACAACGTACATACATGCTAACTTTTTTCAAAATACATAATTTGGAAATTATTTTTTAAAATCAGAGAATAAAAAAGATTCTAGCACTCATAAAAGAAAGAATCTAACAATACACGTTCATAGATCGACCTCCTAAACTAAACATATATTAATTTCAAAGCGAACCAACATGATTTACGTCATCAATGAAGAAAATATTAAAGTAATGGGAGTTTTTGATACATCTTGGTTTGAAGCTTGAAAAGGGAGACCTCAAATCTGAGCAAAAAAGAGTATTCAAGAGCCACAAAATCGAAAAAAATGGGGGAGGTGTGCAATTTTGTTTTGGGTGGCACCTATGAGCTCTGCAAAATATTGCAGAACTTGGTTTAGTTCAAAGCATTTTAAAAAGAAATGGTCCATTTTGGTTGGTACAAGGGAGATGGTCCATCCTGGTTGAAATTTCGACCAAGATGGACCGAAACCAGAGCATAAAATTTCGCTATAGAGGTTTTATCTCGGTTGGCAGAAAACAGAAATTCCAACCGTTATGGACAAAACTTGGACACTGGTGTGGATAGGAGGGGGAGAAGGGTTAGCTTCTCTGTTTTTTTCTGCTCCCTTCTATGGCGTTGGCTTTTACCGGGGGGGGGGTCTGACTTTTTCATCACTTTGGAATTTTATCGCTAACTAATTATTTATATTGGATTCAATGTGGGGGGGGGTGTGTGGGAGTGATTACATCTCATGTAAAGGAAGTAACGGGTATTTACTTAAAATGATGTGGCATAAATAAGGTGGTTCAACCAGGTTCAAGTCGAAACTGAGGTTCCGTCAAGTTTTTGGGTATAAGTCATCTTATATAGGTGGTTCAGGTTGAAACTGGTGAAATCACTGAATTATTGTTGAAACAAATTGAAACCTGGTTAAATCCAGGTGCCTATAGGAATTACATTAAGGGTTCGTCTCAGTTACCAAGATTTATCACCATTAAAGCTGTACGCAGTGCATGAGGCTCCTAAGCTTGGCAGGGTTTGGGGAGGATGAGATTTACAATCCAGTATGCCTGTTTACGAAGTTGCTACTTCTGGGGCTGCAACCCTGCAACCTGTGACCAAGCTTTCAGCAAGTGAGCACTTGGTAGAGGTTCCAAGCACGATCTTTTGGCTTCTAGATTGGAAGCTGTTTCTTGTTCTTGATTAAAGCTTTCTAATGGAGTATTTATGGAGGTGGTGCCTTTAAAAACAACAGAGATGTTGTGCTAGGGTTTAGAGTGCATTCGTTATGGTTCTGAGTATTGAAAGATCATTTGAACTTGAGAAAATGGCTTTTAGTGGCCCATCTAGAAAGGGTTTTTGCAGGAGCCTACCTCATCGTGCCATGTATAACAAGTATATAACAATATAGACTGTTCTATAAAGATGACATGTTTCAGATTAGCTGGATGTCATACATCAGTGCCTGAGTCAGTCATATACTCATATCTCCCCTTTATGTGCTGATTCTGAACCTTCTTCGAGTCCCTTAGGTTGACCAAGCAGAGAACATTCCTCCTTTATTTATTGAGTTTACGTCTTAATTTGATCTATCAAATGAGGTTATTTAATTGTAAGGTTAATGCTAGATATATTTTGAAACTATTGTGGCTTAATTTAATTATAATTTATAACTTGGTAATATCTGGTGACAAAGTAATGGTAAGGTTGCATTTGAGAAGTTCTGAAGTTTTGTAGACTTTTTTGTAATTTATTTTTACAACTGTGTTGTTGAAGTTGTTTGTTATTGAAATTGTGAAGTTTTGATGCAAATGAATGTGATCTTTATTTGGAAGATGAATTTACAATGTTCCATAGCCTGCAGAGTTTGTAAAACACTGTGCTATGATTTGATATTGTAAAGTTTTCTGCGTTTTCTATCTTATTCAGCATTTAATTGTTATAGCACCTTGTCTAAAAGTTGTATGTTACCACACTTCTATTTCCTAGAAAGAATCAACTTCAGAAGAGGTTTTCTCATGTCAACATTGATACTGTGTTGCTTGCATTACAGGTACTTTGTTTTGTCAGAAGGTGATTTGAAAGAATGGTATGAAAACCCAGAGGCTTTTCATCATGAGCAGGATATGGTTCAATGGACAGAAAAACTAAGGCCATGTGCAGAAGCTCTATATATAGTTTTGTTTGAAAACTATAGTCAAGTAAGCAAGTCTTTTGGTATTCAATTTATCCAAAAAATAAAAATCTCTTTTTATTCTATTGTTTATCCAGATTGAATTATTTCCTTTAGGGAATGTCTGCTGGGGTTCTGGAACTATTTACCTGAATAAGGGTCTGGGTCCTGGGTTTCCAATGACTCGCCACATGCTTTTCTTTCAGAGGATTGGGACATATGCTAAAGAGGGTCCTGTTTTTAATATGCCGCTTAATGCAGCAAATGAAAAGGGGTCAGATGAATGATAACCGAGTAAATGTATTGTTTTGAACTTTTTGAAAATTAGATGTTTTACAAACAAAAACCGTGGTTTGGCATTGTCATTTCATACTGATTTTGTTATACCTGATCTTTCAGTCTGGGCCAACCATAATAAGTGAATCCTGATCTTTTGACCCATAGAATGTGTCACACTCCAAGACCCATAAAGCAGTCTTGGTGCCCAGACTGGAGATTCCCTCCCCCCCTCCCCCATAAAAAAATAAAATTCAGAACTCTTTCTTGGATTGCGTAAATGGAATGTAGTTATTTGTGATCTTTTTGCCCTTTCAGCTGTTAGGTCCTGTGGTTGTTTCCATTCTTCAAGAGGCAATGAGTGGATCCTCGCCTTCTGAAACTGAAATTAGTCCGGCTATGCTTCTCAAAGATGCTGCTTATGGTGCTGCTGGACATGTTTATTATGAGCTTTCGAATTACCTGAATTTCAAAGACTGGTTTGCTCTACTAATTCTTCTTCTATTTTTATTTTTATTTTTGGCTTCTTGTAAACTTCTACCTTCTCTCTCTCTCTCTCTCTCTCTCTCTCTTCATGTTTTTCTTTTTTATTTTAGTTCAAAGGTTATAGACTTGTATATGATGTATTCATACAGTCACAGATGTCCAAGTGTAGCTGCTTTTGGTGGCTACAGCAGTTTGTGAAAGTTGACTCAGCTTTAAAAAAAAAAAATTCTTCTGTTAGTTTGTAAGAAACATTGTTTGATACCTTAAGTAGTGCAGGAATGGTAGAGGGTAAGGTGAGAAGAAAGAGGAGGCAGAAGAAAGAGTTTTTCCCCCTTTTGGTGAGAGAACTAGAGTTTGTGCTAAGAGTTGGGAGAGAATTATTGAGCCCTCTTCCCCTATATTCATTAACTATAAAAATCATAGTTTCAAGTGCCTAAGCGATCCTGAGCATTTAGAGGGATCTGAATTCAAGGTGATACAAATTAGGTGACAAAGCCACCTGGTGTCAAGGTAATGGCTTGACAACTATTGTTCTTTGTATATGGGTAAGTTCTTAGGGTACCTTTAAATATTTGCCCTAGGTGCACTATTGTACTTGTTCCTCATCTTTCCCTAGACAACATGGTGGGAGAATGTGATCTAACCGTTAGTATCATTAGCTTCTTTCCCTCTCGGTTTTAGATCTTGCACTTAGTCCTTGTTGGACCTTCTATAGACCATTGAGGTCCCTTGGTCCTAGCTTCATTGATGTCTTTCAGGTCTTATACAACCTAAGTTCATGATCTCGCAATCTTGAGACCTCTTGAGGTTTCACAGGAACCAATCCTTGCTTTTTGTAGCTTTTGTTCTTCTTAGGGCCTATCATTGACGTATTGGATCTTCAATTGGGTCACTCCCCAATTATCATTTGACGATTATGGTCTACACAGGCCAATCCCTAGCTCTATGATTATTATTTGTTTTCATGATTGAGGTAGTTTTTGATCATCTCTTTTGAGTATGATTGTTAATTCGACTAGAGAGTCCTAGTCCGTACAATGGGTGGGGACATAACACCTTTACAAAGTTTTGATTAAGGCAAGACTACCTTTACAATTTAGATTTAGGCATACACAATCTTTTTAGGATAAAGTATCTATTAACACAAATACCATGAAATAGCGAATTGAAATAGAAACAAAATGAAAACACATGAGATTTAACGTGATTCACACACCAATGTGGTAGACTATGTCCATGTGCGAAGACAGAGAGTTTTTCACTATGTAGAAGAAGAACAGATGGAGATCTCGACCAATCGCCGAAAATGGCGTTACAACTACTTACAAGAACTTTCACCCAAATCCTAGTAGAAAATCCCAAATCTCTCAATAATGTGGTAGGTGAACATAATATACGTATACTCCAATTGGGTAAACGGGTTGATCCATTTGGTTGGGTCGTACCGCACCCGTCCATAGACTAAGATTAGTGGTGGGCTATGGGCCTTGGCCTATCGACCCAAGCCCTCCACTTCCACCATAGATCTTCAAAAATAGGTCATTTGGGTTGCCTACCAAAGTATGTTGGTGTGGGTTCCAAATTAGGTACAAGAATTTGGGTGACAACATAACAAACCTCCACCTTGACCTTTATTCTCCCATAAAATTGAGTTCTTGATCTTCTCCAATCACCCCTTCATAGGCTAAGCTCTAATGCGACCAACTCCAAAGAAGTCCAAGCAATGCTTGAACTTGGTAGTGCATAAACGCTTTGTCAACATATCAGCTAGACTGTCTTCAATACCAATCTTCAACCCTTGAATATTGCCTTCAGCAACTGCGGCTCTGACATAGTGATATCCAACATCAATGTGCTTTGTCCTTTTATGATATATCTGATCTCTTGTCAAGTGAATAGCACTCGGGTTATTACAATAGACATCAATCACCTTTTGAACCATGCTGAGCTTTCCAATCAAGCCTCTAATGCAAATAGCTTCTTTAACTGCTTTAGTTAACCGCCTATACTTTGCTTCTGTAGTAGATAGTGCAACTATAGCCTGTATAGTATCCTTCCAACTGATTGCACAACCTCCTGAGGTAAACACATATCGTGTAAGTGACATTCTTTTGTCAAGATCACCTGCATAACTAAATCAACATAACCTGTTAATCTATCACCATTCCTCCCAAACTCCAAGCATACACCAAAGGTCCCCTTTAGATAGTTAAGAATCTATTTCACTGCTTCTCAATGAGTTTTACCTCAACATAATAAATATCTACTCATCACACTGACTGCCTGTGGTATGTTAGGTTGGGTGCATACCATAGTATATATGATGGAACCTACTGCACTAGAGTAGGGAACACATGACATATAACTCACCTCTTCATCTGTCTGAGGTGATAGAGCAATTGAAAGTCTAAAGTTAGATGCAATTGGAGTGCTAACGTATTTTGCATCTTTTATTCCAAAGCGCTCCAATACCTTCTCCATGTATTGAGATAGCTATAGCTTCGCTACTTTCCTATCCCTCTTGATTTCCATGCCAAGAATCTTTCTTATTGCCCCAAGTCTTTCATCTCAAATTCAATGCTTAACTATTGCTTTAACTTGATGATCTCATCTATATCTTTAGTAGCAATCAACACATCATTAACATATAATAGCAAATAAATGAATGAACCATAAAAAGGTCTTCTAAAGTATATACAACCGTCATACTTGAACCTACTGTAACCTAAAGTAGCTATGACATAATTAAAACCTCTTACACCATTGCTTGGGAGACTGCTTTTAATAGGGGTGTCAATTTTCAACCCGAACCGTTAAAACCGGACTGAACCGGCCTGTTATAGCCCGAACCGATCCTTAATGGGCCGTAATTGGGCTGAGGGTCCTCAGCCCGAATGGTTTCGGGCTGGCCCGGCCCAGCCCAGCCGTGTGCGGGCCCGTCAGCCCGTTAGTCTTTTACATAAATAAAATTAAAATATTAAATGTAATTAAAATTTTTTTTTGGTATTGTTTAAATGTAATTAATGATCCATGAATTTCGGTGTTTGAGACGTTGAGACTCAAGTTTGAGTAGTTAAGAGTTGAGTGTTAATACGTTTATCGGTTTAAGTTTTAACTTTTTAATTTTCAAATTTCATTTAATTTTGTTATTTTAAAATTTAAAAGTCTTAATTGATAACTCTTAACTCTTAAGTCTTAATCTTAAACGTTAACTTTTTAATTTTCAAATTTCATTTAGTTTTATTATTTTAAAATTTAAAAGTCTTAATTGATAACTCTTAACTCTTAATCTTAATCGTTAACGTTGTTTCACCGTCTACACATGATAGAAAAATCTAATTTCTTTATTTTTTGAGGGTGGAGGGTGATTTGGATCAAGCTAATGCCATCACTTATCGTTGGATCTACTTGGAATCTTCATCCTCTATCTTTTGTAGTTTTGTGTGTAGAAACTAGGATTTGGAGTTGAGGAAAAAATAAAAAATAAATTGGGATAATTACTGTTGCCCCCTTGTATTATAGCTTTATTACTAAAAGAACCCTACTTTTATGAAATTACTGTTGCCCCCTTCAATTCTAACAATGTTAAGCGACCGTTAAGGTTGAATGTTTAATGTCTATTATCCCAAATAAATTTCAATATTGACTTTTAATTTAGTCCAAACCGTTAACCAAACCGAATCCAAACTTTTAGGCCAAACCGTTAGTCAACCCGAACCCAAACCGCACCAAACTAAAACCGCACCAAAACCTTTATCTTTTAAATGGGCTGGGGGTTTTTCAGCCCGAAACCGCTCCAAACCGCACCGTTGACACCCCTAGCTTTTAACCATATTGGGACTTTTTCAACAAGCAAACATGTTCCTCATCTCCTTTTACAACAAAACCCTTAGGTTGATGCATATAAATCTGTTCATCTAGCTCTCTATGCAAAAATGCAATTTTCATATCAAGTTGCTCTAATTCCAAATTATGCATATCAACTAAAGCAAGCAAAACATGAATGAACTATGCTTAATAATAAGTGAAAATACATCATTAAAGTCAACACCTTGTTCCTTACTGTAGCCTTTTGCAACCAACCATGCCTTGTATCTAGCATCTCCATCACTTGTGATGGATTCTTTGTTCTTATGGACCCATTTGCAACCAACAAATTTTTCCCTTTAGGCAGCTTGACAAGCTCCCATTTCTGATTTTTATAAGAAACTCAATCTCCTCATTTATGGCCAACAACCACTTTGAAGAATCAACTAAAAAAATAGCGTCTGAAATCTGAATATGTTGTGTTGAAGTGTATGCAGGAATAATGAACTGTTTTAATGTTCACGTGAACAGTAGTATGCCAGTGATTTTACTTTACTTTCTATTTCTAGTGTAGGAATCTTGTTATACAAGTTTTGGGAGTTTCTAGAAAGCATAATTTCTATTTTCTGTTAGTTACTAATTTCAGAACTTTCATTTTTCATACTTTATGTTTTGAACAGATTTTAGAAGTTAGAAGGCTAGAAATTATGTCCATAAGTTGTACTATTTATTTCCTTTAATAGAGGGCAAGATGGCTTGCTTCTCAAGTTGTAATCTAGATTATTAAAATCTATATATAAGAGGCTACGATTCTAGGAGTTCTAAGCTAGAATCGCAAGTTTATGTGATTCCTATCAATTCTTCTTTTTTCTTCTACTCTTCTCTTGTTCATTTTTCTTCTTCGCAGTTCCTTTTGTTATTGCACTGTTTTGGTTGATTAAAGTTTATTTTCTAACATGTTGCAAGTTCACATGTCAATATTTTTGTGTGGCCTAATGTTCTTCTTTGTCCTGTTTTTGGCAATGATGTACTCCTCTTCTTTCTTGATTCCATGGAACACCTTCTTCAGTAAGAGTGGGCTGTTGAACTGAAGTTGATTGTGCTTTCTTTAAAGATGGATCGTCCACTTCGAACTCCAACTTCTCCTCGGAATTTTTTTGACTTTCATCACTGTGAATATGGGTTTCTTTTTTAGGATTCAATATTGCAGACTCATCAAAAGTTACATCTCTGCTAATAATAAAATTTAGGATTATGTGGATTAGGTAACCTGAATCCCTTAACTCCAGATCCATATCTAAGAAAAATGCACTTCTTAAATCTTAACCCTAGGTTCCAACTTCCCATCATTCACATGTGCGTAAGCAGGACATCCAAAAACTTTTAAATTTCTGTAACCAGTAGGTTTACTTGACCATACTTCCTCTGGAGTTTTGCACCCAATAGCTGTGCTGGGAGACATATTCACTAACATGCTGTTGGGTTTTGCATTCAATAGCTTTGCAGGGAGACCTATTCACTAACCATGCTGTTGTGTTCATTGCTTTTGTCCAAAACTCCTTGCCCAATCCTACATTTGACAACATGCACCTTGCCTTTTCTAACAAGGTTCTATTCATACGGTCTACAATTCCATTTTGTTGAGGTGTCTTCATAATTGTATTGTGTCTTCAATTCCCTCATTCCTGCAGAACTCATTGAAATCTCCCTCCACGAATTCTAGGCCATTGTCTGTTCTCAATCTTTTAATTTGCTTCCTAGTCAGTTTCTTCAATCAAAATCTTCCATTGCTTGAAAGTAACAAATACTTCATTTTTGTGCTTCAAGAAGTAGACGAAGACCTTCCTGGAATAATCATCAATAAAGGTAAGTAAATACCTGACATCGGTTCCCTTTGAAGGAACTTTGGATGGTTCCCAAAGATCTGAATGGATGTAGTCTAGAGTTCTTTTGGTCCTGGGAATAACAGTATTGAAATTGACCTCTTTTGCTTCCCAAACACACAATGCTCACAGAACTCCTTTCTTGTACTCTGACACACAGTAGACTCCTTTTTCTCAACGCATCTATCCCTCTCTTTTATTTATATGGCCTAGTCTCATATGCCATAATTTTGTAATATCTGAATTAGAAACTGATGAAGCTCCTGACCTGGATCCAATGATTGTAGTACCCTGCAAGACACACAAATTGCCGACCTTCTTTTGTTTCATTAATAAGAGGGCACCATTATTGACCTTCATGACTCCACCTTCAGCTGTGTATCTGCACCCATTTGTATTAAAGGTGCCAAATGATAAGATTTTTTTCAGTCAAGAACATCCCAAACATCTGTTAGAGTTTTGATAATACCATTGTGTATTATGATTTTGATATTTCCCTTCCCAACTATCTTACAAGGAGAATTATTCCCATCAACACAACTCCACTTCAAAAAGATATGGTAGTACAAAGCACTCTCGGTTAAGACACATATGGTGGGAACACCCGAAATCAAGGATCCATTCATCTTAGGATCTAACTCCGTCATTAGACACCGATAGCATCTCATAATCAACTCCATCTTTAGCAACATTAGCCTCTACGTCACTTGCTTTTTGCTTGTTTTGAAGCTTATAACACTTAAATTTGATATGCCCCTTTTTTGTTGCAGTAATTATAGGTCAATTTTTTGTTCTTTGATTTTGACCTAGACTTATTGTCACTGTCCGAATTCCTCTCAGTAGTTTCACCCCTAACCGTTAAACCAACACCTCATATCTGGTTGTTTCAATTCATCATCAATTTTTTGTTTACTCAAAGATTCGTTTTGACATTTGCAACTGAGATGGTCTCTCTGCCATAGATTATGGTGTCTCTAAAGATTGTATGACAGAGGCAGTGAACATAGCATAATAGTGCTTAATCTCCATACTCAATTTTAACATCTATCTTTCACAGATAGTAACGATAGGGTTAAAAGTACGCAATATGAGATTTGAGAGAAGTACATTCACCAATATGCGAAGTATATAACTGTTGCTTTAACCTAAACATATTAATGAGGGATGTTGTGAGGTACAAGCTTTCTAGGGTCGACTTCTACGACAAAACTTCTTGTACAACTTCGTTCAATAGACAAAACTGAATCGCAATGAGGGCTCGATCATCCATATCATTCCAACTATATATAACTCATTCCAATTATCTTTATATATAGCCGTAGGTTTCTTCGTCTTCCCAACTATGGCTTTCTTCATCCTTGTTTAGTAAGAATCGCCAACATCCAAACTTGCCATAAACTGAAATTGATGTTCTTGTGAAATTTTTAATGTTGTACTTTGTTGATGTAGATGCCATGGATGTACATATCGAAAACAACCAAGAGCTCTGATAATGGTTTGTTTAAACAAACACCATGAAATGGTAAATTGAAATAAAAACAAAATGAAAGCACATAGAGATTTAACTTCACACACCAATGCGGTATGCTACGTCCACAGGGTGAAGTGGAAGAGCTTTTTACTATATAAAAGAAGAACAGAAGGAGATCTAACAACCAATCGCCAAGAACGGCGTTATAAGAACTCTCACCCAAAACCTTAATAAAAAACTCCAAATCTCTCAATAATGTGGTAGGCGAACATAAGATACATATATATAGACTCCAATTGGGTAAACAAGTTGATCCATCAGGTTGGGTGATAGAAGAAGAATTTTTTAGAATCTGACTTGGAGACCTTACATTTCTTGCGTAAGCCTCCAATAGCCAATGCATTTTATTTATAGAATAAGATGCAAATATAATTTACTATAAAAAAAAGAAATAGACAAAGAAATTAGTTTGACTAAGGCATCGTTTGTATTAGAAAATAAACCTTAATAAGCCAAAACTATGCAGCAACAAAGAGAATTGCGAAGAAGAGAAGAGAAGAGAAGAAGAAAAGGGAAGAAGAGAGAAGAGAAGTTGAGAGGAACCACAAGCGTGCGATTCTAGCAAGAGAGTCTAGAATCGCTAGAAGCTTTATTTATATATTTCCAATAAAGTCTAATACAACTTGAGTGACAAGTAATTGTCCTCTAAACAAAATAGAAACTTACTAATTTTCTAGCTCCTAAAATTTGTCCAAAATGAAAAGTTCTGAAAATAGAAACTAGTACCAAAATAGAAACAAGAACCAAAATGGAAAGCAGAGTGAAGGATACCTTGCTGTAGCCAAGGCTTGCACACCAAGGCAGTGGCTTAGATCTCCACGCAATTCTCAACACTCCCTCTCAAACTAAGGCATACAAGACTCCCATGCCCAGCTTGCAACAAATAGCCTAAAAACTTGATTTGAACAACGCTCTAGTGAACAAATCAGCTAACTAGTCAGTTGAACTCACAAAAGGAGTCTCAATAATTTTCTTCTTGACCGCATTATGAACAAAGTTACAGTCAACCTCTATATGCTTTGTCCTCTCATGGAACATTGGATTACTGACAATATAGGTAGCAACTTGATTATCACAAAACATTTTCCTAGGCGCAGTAATTGGGAATCCTAGTTCTTCTAACAGGGAATGAAGTCACATCAACTTGGCAGCAGACAGCTGTGTGAGCCATGACTCTGTACTCTGCTTCAACACTAGATCGAGCAACAATAGATTGCTTCTTATTCCTCCAAGTTACAAGATTTCCACCAAAAAAAGTGTAATAACTTGTAGTATACCGGTGATCAGCTGCAGACCCTTGCCAAATTAACATCAGAAAAAAGCGACAAAATCCATTTTCTGATATGACCGATAAACCAGTCCCTTCCTAGGTGCACTCTTGAGATACCGATGTACTCTCATCACAACATCCTAATGGGCTTTTCTAGGAGATTGCATAAGCTGGCTTAACACACCAACAAAATAGGAAATGTCACGACAAGTAATGGTGAGATAAATAAGCTTTCCAACAAGGCTCCTATAACGATGTACATCCTTTAGCAAGTCACCATCGTCGACTACTAATTTCAACTCAGGATCCATGGAAATATCATTAGGTTTAGACACAAGCATACCAATATCTATCAAAAGATCTAGTACATACTTTCTTTGGGACAAACTAACTCATTGTTTACTACGAACTACCTCAGTTCCCAAGAAATACTATATCACCCAAGTCTTTGGTCTAGAAAGACTTCTACAAGATTGTATTGATAGCCCCCACATCATTGCTTGTAAGAATAATATCATCAACATAAATTGTTATAGTGACAACACCACTGTCCTGTCGTCTAACAAATATAGAGTGATCATAATACACTAAACAAAGCCAAAAGTTTCTACAGTCTTGCTAAACTTCTCAAACCAAGCCTGTGGAGATTGTTTGAGTTTATAGATAGCTTTATGAAGCTTGCAAACACGAGTACTGTCCTCCCTTGGAGCAACATATCCTGGAGGTTGCTCTATATAAACCTCTCATTGAAGTTACCATATAGAAAAGGCATTCTTTATGTCAAGTTGGAATAGAGGCCAATCATAATTAACAGCTAAAGAAATCAATACCCAAACAAAATTAAGTCTAGCCATTGGAGAAAAAGTCTCAAAATAGTCCACACCATATGTTTGTGTATAGCCCTTAGCTATCAAGCGACCTTGAGCCGTTCAACCGTACCATCATAGTGATATAACAATATACACCCACCGACAATGGAGCACAAATTACAAGGAAGGAAACAAAAGTTTTAATCTAGCTAAGGAAAGATGTCCTAAACGACAATGCCACTGAAGGGCATCAACACCATCATCAAAAAGAGCCATAGTGGGATCCATATAGTCCAGATAGTAGAGACTGTTCCTTTCACACCCTCCACCAATCATCTTCCTTGTGTGAAGGCCCTGGAAAACACAAGAATTAGGAGTAAAAGTTACAGAACAATTCGAAGTTTTAGTTAACTAGCTAACGTATAGCAAATTAAAGGAAAAATTAGCAACATGAAATATGGAAGACAAAGGGAAGGTGTAGGGAAAACTTTCCCAAAACCTAGAATAGGTGTGGAAGTACTATTAGCTATATCAACAGAATTATTAGTAATTTATTTAGAAAAATAACCAAAAAAGTGATGACTTACCAATCATGTGGGAAGGAGCCCCTGATTCAATGATCCAAGGGGTGGATGTAGAGGTGAGAAGGGTTGTGTTAGCTGTATGAGAGAGAGTGGCAGCTGAAGTACTAGTGGATGTGGAAGCGGATGTCTCAATATTCTATGGACGATGAAGGATTTGGCTTACATCATCCCTAAGAGTCTTAGACAAGTCCTTAGAAGAAGATCCAGAACCATCGTCGTTGTTTACTACTGTATAAGTACCACCATTGGATACAACATGATTGGCAAGTTGTTTGGCCCACTCTTGTTTTCCATGTTTGGTCCAACAAGTTTCTACCACATTCCCAGTTTTACCACAATGAGGACAAAGTCTAGATGCTTTATCAGATTGCTAAACACCACGATTTCCAGGGGTTCGATCAACTCCCCCGAACCGCAACCACGTCCCCTTCCACGAGATGTAGTAAAAGCAATACTCTCTCCTTTAGAGCTACTTCTAGAAGAACCACCTTCATGCAAGGCAAGTCATTGAAGTCTAGCATAGGCTTCACTAAGATTTGGGACATGTTCTCCAGCAAGAAGATGTCCTTTCACAGATTTCAGTTTAGAGTTTAGTCTTGCAAGAAAATTATTAGATACAAAAAATTCATTCAGTTGTGCCTTAAGTTTCTTTATGTTTGTAGTGAGTGGTTGAAAAACATTCAATTCCTCCATCATGCTTTTGAAAGAGTTGTAATAATCCTGCAGAGACTTTTCAGATTGCTGAAATTGAAATAGCTTTTCATAGATACTATAAATCCAAGTCATATTTTTAACTTGGGAATAGGTTTCTTGCCAAGCATCCCATATTCCCTTGGTAGTCTTGTCAAACATAACATTAGCTGCAATATCAAGTTTCATGCTATTCCATATCCAAATTTTGGTGATTGCATCTTCTTGTGTCTGACTAGGGTAGGACTTGTTAGTCTCAGCTGGAGGATTAGACTCAATAAATTTAAGTTTACCTTTAAGCTTGTGTTCAGTGCCTTAGTCCATCATCTTTGGTGGAAGCGCAATCTCCGGAGATGGACTTCCAAATCTCGCTCTATAGATTAGATTTGGAATGCCATCTATTTTAACGTGTCCTCTAGATTGGTAGCTATTCCCCACCCCCTGTTGATGATACCCCAAGGAACAGGCTTATTGTTGTCTCTTGGGGTCTTGGTTCTCCTTTTCGGTCTTTTGCTTAAAGACCTTGGATTCCTTGTTTCTCTTTAATATAATTGTTTATTCATCTAAAAAAAAAAAAAAAAAGCCATGAACGGCTTGTGACCAAAGCAAATAATTAGAACCACCTTTGAGTTTGATGGAGGTAATCTGAACATTCACTGGATCAGCATGTGATCCTTTGGATTCAGAAGTACTTGTAGTCGAATCACCAATAATTGAAGACATTTTAACTTGTGGTAGATATCAAGCAGTAGAGTAGAAGTTTGAACTAATATCCCAGAACTTTAAGAAGAAAGAAAACAGCAGAAAAAACTGCAAACGGCAGCCGAGTGAGAGAAAAAAGTTGTCAAGTGCTGGAATTTCTGCAAGGTCGAATGGAGAACAGAAAAAAATTTCTGCAAAGTGCAGGATTATGATTTATGTTTTGGGACCTTCAAGAGTATGATAATAGGTAGACTAGTTCAGTTCATATATTTACCTGATCTAATAATACATTAAGTACAACATTAGGTGGCTGCACACCAAGAAAACTGAACACAAATGTGAACTTCAGAAGAAGGAATGGTACTTCACTGTTTTAAGTCAATAAAGCTTTGATGCCATGTTAGAAATAAACCTTAATGAGCCAAAACAGTGCAGCAACAAAGAGAACTGCGAAGAAGAGAGAAGAGAAGTTGAGAGTAACCACAAGTGTGCGATTCTAGACTCTCTATTCTAGCAAGAGAGTCTAGAATTGTAGGAAGCTTTATTTATAGATTTCCCATGAAGTCTAATTGAGACAAGTAACTGTCCTCTAAATAAATTAGAAACTTACTAATTTTCTAGCTCCTAAACTCTGTAAAAAATAGAAAGTTCTGAAAATAGAAACTAGTACAAGCTTTATTTATAGATTTCCAATGAAGTCTAATTGAGACAAGTGATTGTCTTCTGAACAAAATAGAAACTTACTAATTTTCTAGCTCCTAAAATCTGTCAAAAATGGAAAGTTCTGAAAATAGAAATTAGTACCAAAATAGAAACAAGAACCAAAATGGAAAGTAGAGTGAAGGAAGGCTTCCTTGCTACTGCCAAGGCTTGCACACCAAGGTAGAAGCCTATATCTCCACTCAATTCTCAATAGTCTGTTTGTTGAATTTGAAGTGGGGTGGGAAAAAATAAACTTTTTCATGAAATCTCAAAGCATGGTATGTTTGGTTTAATAGGGATGGGAAAGTGGGCAGACAAGCCTGTTTGCTAATGTGGCATGTTACTTTTCCCACCCCACCCCCTTTTAAAGTTCCATTAAATTAGTGGGACTTTGTGGGAAAGTGAGCAATTTAATAAAAGTAGGACTGACAATTACAACTTCTCCTTACCCCACCCCACTACAAGTGGGTCCCACATGTTTATTTTTTTCACCCCTTTTTATCTAGCAAACCAACAATGCCTAAGGAAATGATATTCTCTCTTCTGTTATTTTTTTCTTTTCTAGTTTTGCCCTCTAAGATCCTCCAAACAACTCTATCTTTGGTCATACTATTCTTTCTTGCTACTTCATGGTCATTTTAGGTTGGCTGCTGCCTCTCTTGTTTCCATTAAACTGAATTTGGCCATTCTCCTTACTGGTGCATCCTTAGGTCTCTGTTAGACATTCCTACTCCACCTTGAGTCGCTGTTATGGAGTTTCTCCTGCATTTGTGCTTTTTGTAGATCTTAACTCAGTTCTAATGCAATTATTCCTTTTCTTATCCTTCCTGGTCTTGCTGCACATCCTCCTTAGCATCCTAATCTCCTTGTGTTGCTCATCTTGACTGCCCTTCATTTTGCTCCATATGCCATGGTTCAGTTGTATTGCTGTCCAGTAGAATTTCCTCTTCTGGTACATGATTTAATTAGAGGTATGCGATAATCAAAAAATAATAGGATCCATGGAAAAGTTATTGGTAGAAATAAGCCTACAATATATAGATGTAATGCAAAAGCTATGATTAATAAGACGAAGTGTGAAATTCCTCCCAAAAATTAATGCGAAGTGCCAAGAGTTCACTCAGAAATATACATATGCATATAAAAATATATAGCATCGTTAAAGTAAATGGTGAATAATCAGATAAGAGTAAGTTATATGATGATTATTTTTTGGACATAGGAATTTTTATTTGTCTAACCATGCAAACACCCTCAAAAATTTATATTGGAATTTGTATTTTGGTCATAAGTCTGGTTTTTTCCTAACACAAAATTGCGGGTGAAATCCCTGTTGTCTTAAATTAGTTTATGGATATTATTTGGAGAGTTGAGTGACTTGTCATTGGTCTTGCCAAAATGTATCCTTAGTTTTGCTTTACTTTGCAGATTTAGTCACTAGATGTTAATTTTTCACCTTTAACGTCTTTTGTACAGGTTCAATGGTGCTTTGTCCGTGGAACTCACAAATGACCATCCAAATATGCGAATTATTCATCGGAAAGTTGCCTTAATTCTTGGGCAGTGGGTTTCTGAGGTACACTGGTACACTTGATTGTTTGTTGATTAAATCTTATCCATGATTTACTTAGGGTACCGGTTCTATTTTTACTTTCTAATATTACACAATAGATCAGTCTCAGCTGTTTTCGCGTGAGCTTACTATTTCTCTTTTCAATAAAACATTAGTACATATTTCAGCATTTATCTTTAAGTTTATATAAACATGGAGTCTTGGGCTGGAAAATATGTGCGTGAAGCAGCAATGTGTCAATTTTTTTATTTTTTTTTCTGGGGAGGGGAGGGGGAGGGGGGGGGGGGAGGGCAGTTGTTAAAAGTTTGTCCATTTTCTTAAAGAGAAAATTGTTCTCAAAATTCAGGAGTGACTATTTAAGCATGCTTGGTTACATGTTTCTTTAGTGTTAGATTTAAAAGAAAAGTAGAAATATTTTGGCTTGGAATCCACTGTTTTCAATGTATATCATAAGCTGTGTCCCTTCCATTTTACATTAAATCTACATTTAGTTTTAGGAGTAGAATTCATGTCTCTTTCAATCAAACAATCGGAACAAGCATTATGAATGAACAACCAATGAGTTTGTTAGGCCTTCCACAATTTTCAAGCTCTGGAACCATGTAGCTTTAAAATTATAAATAATTAATTTACAATGCATTGTCGAAAGTGTCATCCAAGATAAGTAGAAGTTGTTGATTGTTTGTTTACAAGTGTACACCCCCTTGGTGCAAAGACAGTTGTTACACCATACTGTTGTGGGGAGGGGCAAAATCGCTAGTCAGCTCTTGGACTGCTGGAACTGCTGGTTGAAGTTGACGACATATAATGGCCATGTCATCCTCTGGACTGAACTCTCTCACTAAATCCATAGTAGCAACCCTATAGGTCAAACCATCAAAATCTGCTGTTTGATGCATTGCAGTTTAAAATTTAGTTTTCTGTTATTTTTTTGGAACAGTATGATGGAGTTCAGCTGCCTAAACGAGCCTTAGGCGTTGGAGTTCCTCCCTACCCCATCACCAATAGGTATAGGTTAGGTGTGGGGATCGTCCCCGTGCCATCACTGAATTTGTGGGCCTGTTTAGGGTGTCTTTTTTTTTCTTCTTTTTTTCTTTGCTTTTCTTTTCTTTTCTAGTTAAGTCTTTGTTTAAAGATGTATGTCAAATATCCAATCAAGGATATCATCAAGTGTTTTCATATGGCTTTCCCAAAAGGAGATTTAGTAAATAATGATGTATGACACTATAAGGTCAAGTTGGTGATTTTCTAGCATCTCTCTCACCCCCAAACAACTCCCAACCCCACTGCCCAAAACAGGAAAAAACCAAGAACCCCGGGCTCCTGCTGAGCCCATGTATCGTTGACACCCCAAGGAAAAAAAGCGGCTTTGAATACTAAAGATAAACTTCAACACCTAACCTAAAATTGTGGTAATTTAATTTCGATCTTTCCATACAAGACCAAAAAGTGAAGAGATTTTCTGGTTTTGCATTCAGTACTTTTTATACACTAGATTATGTTCCTTTTTTTTTCTTCTTCATGTTGTAGTGATGGATATCATGTAAAATGTTTTATTGGCCACTTGTGGTTTGTGCATCTACTTGTAAATGATATCACATAAATTCTTTATCATTTATTTCCATCAGTTAGTAGGTTATTGCTTTTCTTGAATCACTTCACCTCAAATACTTTAATCATGAAATACCAGTGCAAAATGATTAGGGATTCTGCAACCCAAGCCCAATTGTATGGATGTCAGGTTCTTATTGAATCTCAAAGTTTTGCCTGAACCCTTGAAAAGAAGAAATTCTCACATAGAAGTTTGACCATCACTATTGCTATTGCTATTGCTATTTCTTTGTGTGATGTTGTTATGCTGATTCATATTGCAAATCATCTTCCTTCTTTGGACATCCTTGTTTATACAATGTCTAAGTGACTCTGACAAAGCCTTTTGTGCTTATTGGCAGATAAAAGATGATACAAAAAGATCTGTGTATTGCACTTTGATCAGATTGCTTCAGGACAAAGACTTAGCAGTTAGGGTATGCTGCCTATTTTGAGGATTTATTTTGAACAAAAGAGGTTACTGTTAGTGCTGCATTTTAGTTGTGCTGTCAACTGATTTCATCTACAGGAGACTTCCATTTCATTGTAGCCTGTTCCTTCTCATTTCCTTTCCTCTTTTTAAACCTCCTATATCTCCTCCTAATTCATTATGTCTTGGGTTTATTGTTTCAGCTGGCTGCATGCCGCTCTCTGAGTTTCCTTATTGAAGATGCAAACTTCTCTGAACAAAATTTTACCGACCTTCTTCCTACATGTTGGGATTTATGCTTCAAGTTGGTTGAGGAAGTTCAGGAATTTGACTCAAAGGTTATATCTTGCAACTAGCATACTTCTCTCTACTAGCTTAGTTATGTAGCCAGTAAAATCAAAATGGCTCGATTACTTGACCTGTGCTTATGTTGCTCACACTGTATTCATTCCCTGGTCTGCTCTGCATTTCTTGTTGCTAATCTCGATGTGGTGTTGTTTGATAGTGGAAATTAGAGAACATGGACTAATAAGTAATAACTAGAATTTCAAATCAATGCTTTGGCTTTATTGTTCAAAGTATTTTGAAGCATGGATGTGCATGATCAGGTCCTAGCTGAAGACGATGATGTAAATACTTTATACTTAAGGTAGAAGTAAGAAAGAACATTACACATATTCCTCTAGACTGACTTACATGACTCAACACTCCCCCTTCAGCTGGAGCATAGATATCACGCATGTGCAGCTTTGAACACCTTTCTAGAAGTACATTTCAAAAAAAGGACTTGGGAAATTATCTAAGTTGACCACTGGAACTGACAAACAGGTTTCAGATATTGAGCATCATATTCCTAACAAAATGGTTGGCCAATTAACTCTGGCATTGTCATGAGAGAGGATTTCTAACTGAGTCTAGGAATGTAAGATTATCTAAGTCCAGAGGTGGTAAGAAATATGATGTTAGCATCATCCTAGGTATTGTTAGAATTCAGCGTGCTTACGATAATCAGATGATATTGTTAGAATTCAGCATGTTGTTACTGAGATCAGAACAGAAACATAAGAAGAACAAGAAGAGAATACAGAAAGAGTAAGGAGAAGACATCAATCATAGGTTAGGGAGAAGAGGCCCTACAATCAAATGTGTTGGTTCTAGTCGCTACATATGAATTTATAATTAATTAAAAATACCCAATAAGGCCATCCTGCCCTTAGTGAGTGGCAGCTAGGCATAGCACCCAAACAAAGAGATACATATAGCCAAGGTTTAAAGTATGTCATGATATGATATGGTACTAGCTGATACATATCCATATTGGATACAATGGATACAATACATATTGATATTTCGCTTTATTGGATTGCATTAAAATGCGTTGTCCAATACAATGCAATACTCGATGTGAGACGATACGTCTCTTAAAATCACCTGACTGATATGATATGATAATACATACTTTAAACCTTGCATACAGCCCTTATGTAAAAGAATGAAACTAGGACAAGGATGCGCCTAATGTAGAGACTAACTTTTAACAGAGAGAGGTCACTATCAGTTTCTTTAATACTGCATCTCGAACATAGTGACTGCCCACATCATTATGCTTGGTTTGCTCGTGAAGTACCAGACTACTTGCAATAAGTAGCAGCTTGGTTGTCCCCATGCATCTTCATAGTGAAGGCTACTAGGAAACCCATTTCAAGAAGTAAGACCAAAGTGACATCAGCTCTGCTGCGGTATGGGAAATAGTGTTGTATCAGTCTTTGCACTGAATGGAGCAATTCTAGCCTGTTTTTTGCCCTATGTCCGTGTCCCCTCAGACTAAGGTGCAGTTACCTGTAGTAGAATGACAATCATGGGTAGAACATGTCCAGAACATGTCCAGTCAACATTAGAAAAGGCCACAAGATCCATGTAAATTTTTATGAATGTGATTGTGGAATGTTTGTTTAGTACTTTAGTTTATTATAAAAAGTATTTGTATTAAAAAGTAGTTTAAAAGTAGTTATATTAAAAATATTGACTAAACCGCTTTTGTTGCTTTATTGCCGCCTAAGCGCCGTTTAGTCGCCTAATCGCCAAGACGGAGCCCCAATCGCTTTGGTCGCTTTGCCGCTTTAATAACCTTGGAACAAGGATCTAATATATCATCAATGCAGCAAGGGGTGGCTACGCACTAGGTAGAAAGAGAAAAAAACAGAGAATATTGAGAGAGAAGAAGCAGTTCCTAGGCTGATTAGGCCTGCTCTGATACCATGTTAAAATTTCAGTACCTGTAATCAGCCTAGGGACTGATAAGAAATTTAGACAGAAGAAGAAGAATAAAAGAAGACTCAATAGAAGAGAAGAAAAGAAGGAAAAGGGAGAGAGCTTGCATTTGTATGTTTTGGCTCTCCCCTAGTACTTTGCTTACAATGATAATTCAAGTCTTAGTTTAGGAAAGTTTCCTAAACTGAGTTACAACAAAAAGTAAAATTATATATTGCATCGAATCTCCCAAGTGTACTAAAAAGGAAACTATCCTAAGGAGACTACTTGCAACCAAACAATAAGAAAATTAGAAAGTAACCAAAATAGAAATTAACTAAAATAGAAACCCTGACTTTCAAAACTTGTGCGCCAAGACTTCTTCTCCAAGATAGAAACTTGTGCAACTCGTGCACCGAGGCTGCTGCAATTCTCAACAAAGTAGATATCCTACCCTAGGGAATTTGTTGTATGCCCATGGATTGTAACCTAGTTGTGGAACTTGCATAATTGGGTGTGTTGGTCCTGATGGATATCCAAAGATGGAGTCCACAAATGATGCACCTGATCAATCTCTATATTCATATGTAGACATGCTATTGGATTGAGCAGATGAACCACCATATGCTCCACCAATTCCATATCCATAGCCATAAGCCCCATATAGTACAACCCCTTGGAATTTTCAAAATTTTAAATTTTCAAAATTTTGGCAAAATTTTGAGATTTTGGTGGGATTTTGCCAAGATATTCTATTTTTTTCATTTTGCAAGCCATTCCATGTTGCTGCTTACAGTGTTGGCAAAATTTTGTGAAGTTGCATACTATAGTTGCCCTAATCCATTGCTTTCTTCTTATGAACAGCAAGGTTTTCAAACCCTTGACTACCTCATGCTTCTTAAAAAGGATCCTACTACTGGCCCAGTATTCCTGGGTTACATCAAGGAGTCACCATATCAGTACTGCTATCGGATACTACATGATTGTCCAGTTGTTGAGCCCATTCAGATTTCCCATTTTTAGCCCAACACATGTCTACTAGTTGTCTAGATTTGCCACAATAAGCAGTGCACATTGTCATGAGGCACATCTATTGTTGTTCACCATGATTGTGGCTGCAGCCAGGAGTAGTAGTGGATGTTGAATTATTACTTCTAGCTTTAGTTACTGAAGGAAACAAGGTACTGAAGTCAGTAGAGGGCATCATTGAAGTTGGGGTAGCAAAGAGGTACACATTCCTAGATTCCAGCGAGAAGCTTGGATACAAAAACTTATTATGTTGGGATTAAACTTCTCAATTTCAGAGGTAAGGGGCTGAAAATGTTTAGCTCCTGCATCATACCTTTCAAAGCGCTGTGGTAATCTTGTATGGACTTGCAAGATTGCTGAAACTGATAATGTATTTCATATATGTGAAATATGTCTGCCTTGTTCGCTTCCTGGGAGTATTTTTCTTTTGGATCCTTCCGTAACCCTTTAACAATGATTTGAAACATGATATTGGCTGCGATATCTGGATCCATGCTATCACCATAGTTGGATTGTCCACATGCATGTGGCATGATGATGTAAACCCAGATTTAGGGTTAGGGTAGTATTGGAATTTCCCTAAATCTAAGAGCTGCCCAGGAGTTCTAGCAAAGAGGAACTATGTTTATAGGGTATGTAGGGTGAATTCTAGCACCCAAATCTTGCTGTAACACAATTTCCAAATCTGAAATTTAATAGAAAGGACGAAAAATAAGGTTTCAGGGGGGTGATGGCTGCTACTGCTGTTCTGTAATTTCAGAACTCTTCTCAAGGTTTCAGAGTGTTAGAAGAGGGACTAAGTTGGGATAGGGTTTAGTTCTCATAAATATCAAAAGAAGTGCAGAAATTTCACAAGTTAGGGTTTGTGTTTTTTAAGGCTTCTAGGGTTGAGTGTGGAATGATTCAAGGGTTTGGTTAGGCTAGAAGTAACTCTGATTTTGTTGTTTTACAATTTCAGAATTATCCTTAAGGCTATGGTTCAAACTAGGTTTTTTACTTAGCTTAAGACTCTTGGTTAGGGTTAGGGCTTGGTCCAATTGGGTAAATTAGGATGGAGGTTCACGATGGTTAAGGGGATGACGTTCCTAAAGTTTGGGACAGATCTAATGGATTGGAAGGACCAGAGAAACTTTCGAGTTATGAACGGTATAGAACCTATGGGTGACCCTTGGTTGCAATTCTGAATTCGCTATTATATGTTTGCTCTAGTTTTCGTTGTTTTTTTTATGTTGAAACAGTTTTTCTTTATTCAGTGGTGATGAGTTTCCATGTATTGGGTCTATCTGTATTTATAGAAGCTTTAAAGATCACCTTAGATCTACCTTGGTTTCAGGTCTAAGAAAAAGTCCGAAAATCCCAGAAAAATTCTGGAAAATAAATGATGTATATGTGGGGGTTGGGTGTTAAGGAGAAGCTTATTGGGTGGTTTAGAAGAATAGGGAGGGGGTTAGGAAGGGACTGGGGTTGCTGTTTTCTTGGAGTTGAAGGTAGGCTGCCGTGAGTGATTGATGGCTGTTTGTTAAATCCTTATAGACTGCTGGAATGGACAAGAAAGGCCGTAAATCCAATGGTAGGTTGCTTGATCTTGAACAAAATCCTTATGGCCTCCTCAACTAGGGAACCATGATCCTCAATAACTTTATTCAATAATCAAGACTGAAGAATTACAAAAAATACTTGGCTATTTATAGCCTTCAGAAAGGAAGAAGAAATTGACTCAAACTCAAGTAAGACTTATGACCACCTAAATAAAAGACTGACTTATCTAATAGAGTCCTTGTTAGGAAAAAAACCTCCTTACCTAAGTAATTCACAAATTCTAAACAAAAGCAAACTCCTAAAGATAAGAACCCTCTTTGTTAACGAGTCTCATCTTATCCACAACCTAACCAATTCAATCACAACTTAAATTAAGAAATTACGATGGACTGGGACTTTTTGATAATTTACAAAATACTAACCCCCCCCCCCCCCCCACAAGAAAAAAAAAAAAAAGAAAAAAAAAGGGATAGATCCATAACCCTTGGATCAAGGGGATTCCAACCAAACCCATCTTGAGCCCTAAAGGGGCTGGGAAAATGACCAAAATACCGCTGTGGTATTTGGCCTGCTTTAGATTGGACCTTCTGGGCCCAGGTTTTGGGTCCAATTATAGGGGAGGGGGTTAACCTTGGTCACATCAATAGGTTTTGTCGGTGGTAGAGGGAAGAGCAGACTGAATAAATTGGAGTTTATCTTTGGCCATGCTGTAAACCCAAATAGTTTGTGCCATAGAAGATAATGGGAACTCCATTTCAGATTGACAGAAGTAATTCATACACTGATGTGATCAGTAGATGCCATCTTGGTATACGTATAGTCAGTAGGCAGCTTCAGAAACCTTAGTAAATCAATCAAATAATATGGAACAGAGGAACAATTAACCAGACAAACTCAAGATGGAGGACAACCCCAAGATTTTCAGATCACTAGGCGAGAAGTATCTGACAAAGTTGATAGAATAATGTTCTGTTGCTGGTTATAGTGTCAACCTGGGGTATTCAATAGCAACCTAAAAGGAGGAGGAAAAGAAAAGATTAAAATAGGTAGCAGTGGATTCTAGCCTAGAGAGCCAGAAGAAAACTAGGTTGTGTGCGTGTGAGTGTTCTTTCTTTTTTTCTTTCAAAAATCAAATTGATTTCAGTTGAAGTCGATTCGGGGCCTTCAACATCTTCAGTGGTAGCAAGTGGGTTCATAAAGGTAGATCACTTCATGTATAAGAAATAAAGAACAAACGATTAATTCAGCTATATGAATTTATAATTAACTAAAAAAATGCCAAAATAACCATGTTGCCCTTAGTAAGTGGCTGCTGGTCTTAACACCAAAACGAAGAGATACATGCAGCCCTAAAAGAAAAGAAAAGATGCTAGGACAAGGATGTTCTTATTGCAGAGACAAACTTGAACCGATATAATTATATAATTTATCTTGGAAGCAAGAACTAGTAGCAAAAACCATAGCACATTCCAGCTGCTGTTTGCGGTCATAGAGAAACCGCAGGAAAAAAAACACCATGGAAAACACAGGGTGGAAATGGACTTTTGTTGTCCTGAAAATTGGTCCACATTAATCAATTATATGTGGAGAATCTGGAGATTATACATGTAAAGTTTCAATAGAATTTTGAGCAGTGGAATCTGGTTTCCGACAGGGATTACCAAGAAACTGCAGAAAAAAGTAATGAAGAGAACACTGCTATATATGTATGCCTGCTCTGGGCTGACAATATGGTACTACTGATTCCAGCCAACAGGCATGTCACTATCAGACAGCTAAGTAGGGCTGAGGCCGCCTGTGAATTTGTAAATATCAGGGCCAGCAAATATGTTGTTGAACTATTGTCCATTCCACAGTATCATGATTGATGAAGTGTTGAAGGAAGACTTCAGCCTTAGAGTTTCGTTTTCAATATCATGAATGGGCAGGGTCAAAGAACAGATTGTTGGAGAGGACTTTCTGCAATCTGGGAAACAATCTTTTTGAAGATCCACTATATTGTTGCATGGCTTCATCAATATTACCTAAAGTATATTTTTCTTTATTTGCAGGTCCAGGTTTTAAATTTGATTTCTGTGCTTATCACACATGTGAATGGAGTCATTCCATTTGCAAAAAAATTGGTGGAATTTTTCCAGAAGGTATGTAGCTGAATGTTTCTCTCTTTTCAAGCTGCTACTCCTTTTAGCTGTTCTTCTTTAGATGAATTAGGAGTGAATAAATTACTAAATTAAAGAAAAAATGATACTGCTGCTGATCAAAATGTTGAAGTGACTGTAAGTGCTGTGAAAGACTGGAGTTACTGGTGCTTACTGTCAAAATTTAATGTTTGATGTCAAATTAAGCCAAAATAAAGTTAGCCAATCCTATTGAATTAGGCTTTTGAAGATAGGCCTTCAAAAAGGGACCCGCGATAGAACTATGTTACTGACCATCCCTTTTATAGTGAATACAGAATCATAGACCTGTCCTTTATCATCTGAGATGAGAAAGTTGGAGAACAAAATGCAGAAATGGGGAACTTGTCCATGATAAAGATTTATTAGAAGAAATGAGTACATAAAAAAGTTGCGCCACCCTCCTAACAAATAATGAGAGTCTTGATTGATATGATCAAATTCAAGCTAGATATAGGGGAGATGGGAAAAAAGGTAACTAATTCTAGATATCTCCCAGAGGTTCTTTAACTACTTTACTGTTGGTGGTGTGTGTGGAGCTATAGTTCTTGAGTGAGAATGCAAAGTACCATATATGTGAGGATTTTGGTTTTCCCTGCATCTGGGTTGTTCAACAATGAAGGAGAGACAGCTCTTTCAATCAATTGCTTTTTCTTTCCATTGGTGAAGGCTGTTTGACATCCATTGAAGGTGTGCTATGAGGGAGATGACAACACCAGAGCCTTTAACAAAATAAATGGTGTCAGCTACATGTGTTCTTTGAAATCAAAGTGGAGGATACTAAGGACTAGTTTGATAACCCAGTAACCCACCAAGTGTTTTGCTTCAAAAAACTCCAAAAGCAATTTTGATTGTTTTTGGAAGCAGAAATACTTTTTGAGGCGTTTGATAAAAGTTACTGCTGGAAGCAAAAACACTGTCAGCTGGGTTTTAGCAAAGTTCTTATGTTTAAAATGTCAAATTCCATGGATATGCCTCTCTAAACTCTTTCAGTTAAACCTAGGCCATGCCTAACTTTTGCTTCGAGAAATAGACGCAACAACAAATCGTTGTCATGTTTCTTGAAGCAGAATTTTCATAATTTTTAATTTATGTTTTGAAAATCACTATAAACAAGACAGTTTTATCAAATGGTTTTTACTCTATATTTTTGTTTCTCGAAGCAAGTAACTCCATAAACGGTTTTTCGGTGGGTTATCAAACAGGTCCTAAGATTCATACATAGTGAAATGATAGGACTGAACAATAAGTGAAGAAATGAGATACACAAGTTGGGAAATAGAAAATGAAAAAATAATTAGGCGCCCCATTTGTAACTTTTCTGTTCTTGTTTCAGGCCTGTTTTTTTGGGTGCTAGTGGAACAAAAAAATGGAATCTTCCATTTGTGTATATTGATGTACTGATCTGTTTTTGTGTGCCAATGAAACAGGCTGGCCTTCACAAAACTCTTGTGTCACAGATTCTCAGAACTTTTTATTCAAAAATGAAAATTGACTCCAATGAAAACTTCTTCTCCCAGAAATTTCTATCAAAAGCTTAAACAAAGAAGAGATAAGAGCAAACACCTCAACTTTTCATCTTCTACGTTTGTCCCTGCCTTTGCAAAAAAGCATTGGAACAGGTTTACTGAACAGCATTTTATGGTCCAAAAGCAGTTTTTAGAACAGCAATGGAAGGAACAATGTTTTAGTAGAGAAGAATTACCAAAAGGGCCCTAAGATTAAGAAGAAAGAGGATAGTCCAGGATATCAAGAAAATCTCAGCTATATGATGCTATAACGTGGATCCTTGCCCTCCAAAATGCTTTTGTCTGAGGTCATAGTTGACCCAAACTATGCGTGTTAAAATTCACCACCTCACTTATGGTAATTCTAGGCTTGCCCTTATCTCGTTTAGCTCCTTCAATTAGAATCAGATCACTCTTCCTTGCTGGGGCATCCTTGGGCATCCAGTGCACATATCTAAATCACCTCAGTTGACATTCTCGAAGCTTGTCTCTGGTTGATGCAACTCCAGATCAGCTTTAACACATGCATTAGTCAATTGTCCTTCATATTTTTTCCTCACGTCCATCTTAACGTCCTCATTTCTGCAATGCAGAGCTTCACCATATGGCACTTCTTAACTGCCAAACATTCTGCCCCTACATCTGCAGGTCAAATTACAATCCTTTAAGCTTTAAAGGGATGTATCAATCACAAAGAACTTTGCTAGAACCTCCCTATTTCATCTGTTTCACTTTAATTAATTAATTAATCTATTAATTTGTATTTTTTTGTGAAGCATCATAATCTACGCTTTCTTTGTGTGCATTGTATGAACCTTTTTAAAATCATTTTACTCTGTTATGGTGTTTCTGTTTGTTCCGTTACTCTCATTTTCTTGTCATACTCCATGTCACATCATACTGAACATCACAGGCCATGATCATTGCCTGAGATCATTGCCTGATTGATGAAAACATGATAGGTTATAAGCATGGTGGGAGATCTCGCTCTCGAGCGAGATCTCGCCACTCCAAAATAGAGAGATCTCGACCGAGATGGCGAGATCTCGGTCGAGATCTACCAAAAAATTGGCGTAATCTCGGTGACCCATCTCGGTGGGTTTTAGGGCCCCGGTTGGGCTGAAATTTGGTATTTAGTCTATTTAAGGCCTTTTGAACACATTGGTGGCCTTAGAATTGTGAGAAAATAACCCTAACTATGTCTTCTAAGTCAACCCTATGTATAAAACCGAAATGTAGAGATATCTAGTAATTCATGTTATCAACTATAAAGTATTAAATACATTACACATCAAACTATCAAAGAACTTAAATGGCTTCAAAATTTTACTACCATAAGAAGTTTTAGACTTTTAGTAAGTCATTAATCATAATCCATAAGTTCACAATCACAATCACAAGAGTATGTGAGTAATAAGATTACAAGACTACAAGACAGCAAGAGTATCACTCAAAGATTCTCGCATCAAGCGATTCGAACAAGTGGCCACATATGACTCCCAAGTCAACTCATCACTATAGTATGTCACATATAGGTTTAAATGTCACATTAAATTGGTTTCCATGAAAGTTAGATCAAAGCTTGTGGATCAACATATATTTACACTAAACTCACACACCCGTTGTAGAATATTCCATTTGAAAAAATTCAAATTTGGGGGAAAATCTTACCTTTGTTGTAGATAGTTAAAATAGGCTTGAATGATGATAATTTGATATTTTAAAGATGTTTAGAAGTTGAATCCCCAACAAATTCCAACAAAAAAAATCAACTTTCTGGCAATTTTTTATGGTTGCAACGAGATATAGGTGAGATCTCGGTGAGATGTGGCGAGATCTCCCATCTTGCAGATCTCGCCTCTCATCTCATCTCGCTATGTCAAAATAGCGAGATATCTCGCGAGATCTCGGCGAGATCTCCCACCATGGTTATAAGTACTGGGAAAAAAAGTGGTGTATCCAGTGCATGAGGCTCTTGCCACTGCAGATTCTTGGGAGGTTCATCATTTATTCATTCTTACCTGACTTTCATGGGGAGGTTGTTCCCCGAGTCAGACTTGAGCCCACTAGGTAGCAACTAGCAATTAGGCAACCCTACCATTCACCAAGGTCCTTCTCATGGGGCATAAATAATGGTTAGAGGACAGATTCATTCTTCATCTTGTTGTGGAGAATATGGTTTTATATTGAACATGCCATTGAAGATTTAGATCACATAGCTAACTTCAAGATTGGTACCCAAAGGATGGTTTGATATCATTGTTATTTTAACTTTCGTTGGGTATGATGGTTACAAATTCTAGTTTGCATGTATCATAATCTTATCCTTCTCTATCAAAGCACATCTAGTGTCTCTTAGCATCCCTCTTATATGTCTCTAAGATGCTCTTATAGTCATCTTTCAATTATGCTGCCCTATACCAGTTCTTGACACGTTGAGTGAAAGGATCATCAATAGCAATGCTTTAACTAACCGTTACTAGTGATGCTGGTCAAAAAAGTGACCTCATGAAGAGTTCCAAGGCTCAAAGAAGGTCCTAGGCTTGCTGCCGAGCAGCATAAGAAGCATAGTTTGACATCAGAGGTAGTTCGGTAATTTTGGCATCTTGCTTGAGCCCAGCTGGGCATAATTATAATTAGGAGTTCGTTGCAAGTCCATATATGTTTCTAAATTATTATTTGAGTTAGTCTAGGTTGAGATAAGTAAGAGTCTTATTTAAAGTAAGAGTCCTGTTGAAGTTTAGGCTGTTACTGTTCACATGAACAGTGATGTGAACAATGTTATATGCCATTATTCCTTGTTTCCTTTTTAGATATGTTACTCTTTCTAATGTAGGAATCTTGCTACACAAGTTTTGGTATTTTCTAGAAAGCATAATTTCTATTTTCTATTAGTTACTAATTTCAGAACTTTCCTTTTTCAGTACTTTCTATTTTGGACAAGTTTTAAGAGTAAGAAGACTAGAAAATTCTGTCCATAAGTTGTACTCTTTATTTCCTTTTTTAGAGGGCTAGATGGCTTGCTTCTCAAGTTGTAATCTAGACTATTGATATCTATAAATAAGAAGCTGCGATTCTAGGAGTTCTAACTTCTAAGCACCTAGAATCGCAGGCTTATGCGATTCCTATCAATTCTTCTTCTTTCTTCTTCTCTTCTCTTCTTCTTTTTTCTTTTTCTCAGTTCTTCCTATTATTGCATTGTTTTGGTTGATTAAAATTATTTTTTAACATGGTATCAGAGCTTTTTTAATCAAAACAGTGTTGTTCTGAAGTATTCTCTTCTTAAGTTCTCTTTCAGTGTTCCTCTCTTTGGTGCACAATCACCTACTCTTGTACTTATTTTATAGTTAGATCAAATGAATATATAAATGATCTATTATATTACCTACCTTTTACTTATCCCATAACTTGATTGATTACTTTGATCTATTATTTTCTGCAATTTTACATCCTTCTGCAGATATGTTTTTCTTTGCAAACACCTATTTGATTCTGTGTTGCAGAATTTTTCTGCTATTCTTCTTCAAGTTTTGGTGCGCAACCATCTGCTGTTGCAAACAATGTGCTACTTAGATCAGTTTTTTGTTCTACCCTATTATGTTTTGCACTCTGCAAAATTTATTTTATGATTCTTCTTCAAGTTCTGAGCTGCTGGTTCATGAGTTTATACTACAGATCAAGGGATATTTTGCTGGTTTTGGAAGATTTATTTGGGATGGCTACTGGTTTATATGGTTTGCTTCTTTGATGACTTATGAAGGACTCAAATAATACCCATCCATGCTACTAACAACCCAGGGAATCCAGATGAAGATTGGCTGTATGTTTTAGTTTGCAATCCTTTACATGATGGTTCCTACACAAGTTGTTTTTTTGGGTCTTCTCTAAGGTTCGATCTACCTAGTATTTAATCCTTGGGCAGCTGTTTCTTTTTTATATGATAAGGGCTGCAATTTACCTATCTGGCTATGTTTGCATCTCAACTACCGGTTTTATAACCTACGATACTATACAATGTTTCATGTGAATCCCTGAGCAACTGTTTCCCTATTTCGTGGGTGGAATTAATTTTCTGTTAGATCAGACTTGTACCTACTCTGTTTTTTATAAGATTTTTCAACATCTCAGACCTAAATTTAGCATCAACTAGGTTCTACTCCATTGACTACTATTGTTTCTAAATTTTTTTTTCTACCCACTAGGTTCTCAGACCTGTTTTTTTTATTGTTATTGCACTGTTTTGGTTGATTAATGTTTAGTACTCCTAGAATCGCAGCCTCTTATTTATAGATATCAATAGTCTAGATTACAACTCGAGAAGCAAGCCATTTTGCCCTGTAACAAAGGAAATAAAGAGTACAACTTATGGACAGAATTTTCTAGTCTTATTACTCCTAAAACCTGTCCAAAATAGAAAATACTGAAAAAGGAAAGTTCTGAAATTAGTAAGTAATAGAAAATAGAAATTATGCTTTCTAGAAACTACCAAAACTTCTGTAGCAAGATTCTTACATTAGAAAGAGTAACATATCTAAAAAGGAAACAAGCAATAATGGCATAACAGTGTTCACGTTACTGTTCACGTGAACAGTAACAGCCCAAACTTCAACAAGTCCCATTTAAGATAGAAGTCCTATTTTAATTCTATTTTGATGTTAAGTAGTGTTAGGAGTTACTCTAGATTGTGAGTCTTGTGAAAGGAGTCTTTTGAGCCCTGAGGTTAGAAGTAGACGTCCTAATAAGTAGAAGCCCTATTTAAGTTAGAAGTCCTATTCGATGCTGTTTGCAGTCATTGTTAAGGGCTGTAAACAGACAGCCTATGCTTGTAGCAAAGACATATTTGATGTCGAAAATTATCTAGTTTTGTTGCAGGAGAGATCAAGGTGTCAAGTAGAATTTTTAGGGTTTCAATTAGAAGGAATTCTCCTTTGGCAGACTGCTGGTCTGCCTTCACTACTTCCCTCCATCTCTATCCCAACCCCTCCGTATGTGGTCAGAAACCATTCAATTCATTCCCTTCTCATTCCATCCTTCTTTTCTCTTTTGCTTGAAATGCTGACTCCATTCCTTATCTCTCCTTCAATCAATTTTATTCTTCAATCAAAACTGTCTTGGTTGCATGTCTAAGGCTGTATTAACAGCCTACATTGAAGGATTCATACATGGTCTCAGCTTTGGAACCCAAACAAACTAGAACTTCTAAAATAATTAGGACTCCTACTCCAATAAGGAATCTTCTTTGTCTCGATTTAGAATGATTCAAAGTACAGAATAAGAGTAGGATTGGACTCCTGGTGAAGTTTGGACAACAACTAAAAGGGATCCTGCTTTAAATAGATCTCCTAATTTTACAAGGACTGACTATCAAAACAAAAGTAGGACTAGATTCCTATTAATATTCTGGATCTATGAAGACCATGTTGGACTGGACTAGGGCTGTCCAAAATTACCCAAATGCCCTTGTTGATCCAGAAGAAAAACTCCACGCTGCTGGCTGGGCTGTAGGGTGCTGGGCAGAAACCATAAATCTTCTTAGGTCTTCCTGGGGGTGGCCATGGTCCTACATCACTTTTGCTGCCCAAAGTTCCTAAACCCTATCCTAAACGCTAATTCCTTGGTGCCCTAGATTCCCAAACCCTAACCCTAAAACTGTGAAACTCTATTCCTATATCCTTAGAACCATAACTCTAAGACCATCAAGAACCCTAGTTTATTCACTTCTGATCATCTAAAGATCTTGAAAGAACTGACCCATATCTCATGAGGCTACATCAACTAGAATTTACTGATGCATGTGCACTCTGATCAATTCTTTCTGCCTGTTAGAAAGGTCAAAATTGTACTCGATTTAGAGATGGTGTTACTGTGTTATCGTGGATCTTTCTTGAACATATTTTAAAATTTCATTTCGACTCGATGTTTCGACCTTTGACCAGGTAAAAACATCAAGATATCGAAAAGTCAGTCCAACTTTTGCCAAACTTTGTACAACATTGTTTTGTACCTTGGTGGGTTTTAGATGTTTTTTCCACCTGGTTTTTGGAATGCTTCCTAATTTAAGGCCAATAACACATTTCCCATGTTATTTTTGAGTAAAACACAACACAAATTGGTTTTCTTGATTTGCCCATGTCCGGCTGTATGCAGACGAAACTGAATCTTATATTTTCACAAATCCAAACATGGATATACAAGAAAATATTGGAACTTGCATTAAATTATTAGAACAACTGCAAGAACAACGATAATACATTAAGTCATTACCATGGTTGGCAAAGTCATAACTCAATTATGATTAACAAATTACATGACCCCAATTTTGCAATTGAATATATTGCAGTTTTTTTTCCCTCCTCCTTTAAGCAATGTTTTACTATATAAAGATCTATGGTATTTCTAGATTTTTTTTTTTTTTTTTTTTTTTTTTTTTAATAAAAAAATTTGACAAACCCAAGTGTTAAAAAGTAAAATATTTAACCTATCAGTGACATCCAGTTTGGATTCTTGAACTGGTGGTTGAATATTTATCCTTTTGAGTGTGGTTTATTAAATACTCTTATTACATTTAAATAGGAGATTGTATTTTAGTAAAAAGGCATTTAATTAAATGTTTTTTTGCCCAAATAAGAGCCAAGGCATTGAATACAACTAAAAGCAACAACTGCCTAGATCCCACAAAATCTGCCTTGACAGCGATGCATGTTACCCTTAAAAACTTATATTATACTCACTAAGGTGCTTGTTTTCACATTTGACTAGGTCTGGGATGAATCTAGTGGTGAAAGTCTATTACAGATCCAACTTCTTATTGCCCTTCGAAGCTTCATAGTTGCCCTGGGTCATCAGTCTCCCATTTGCTATAATATGCTGCTTCCTATTCTACAAAGGGGTATCGATATCAACGGCCCTGATGAACTCAATCTTCTGGAGGATAGCGTGCAGGTTTGTTCATCTTTTTATTTTTGTATTTCTTCAGTACTAACATTTGTAATAAACTAGATGTGGAATTAACCTACTTTTTTTTCAGCTATGGGAAGCTACACTTTCTCAAGCTCCATCCTTGGTGCCTCAGTTATTAAGTTTCTTTCCATATCTAGTGGAAATCATGGAACGAAGCTTTGATCACCTGCAGGTTAGAAGCTTTGATCACCTGTTGGTGCTGTATTTATTATTTTTTTGGGATAATAGTAGTTGGTGGTTTTTGAACTTTTATGTGTGTAATGTAACTAGTTTCTTCGTTCTTCTTCTTCGTTGTTCTGTTATTCACATTATACATTGTGCTACTTTCTGCAGAGATTACCCTATTGTTATCAAGGCATCCGCCTACATGGCGATTTTTTGGCCACCTAGCGTTGAGCCGCTTTTTTTTACATGCAAGCTTTCAACCGCTTTATCGCCTAGGTGCTGCCGCTTTGTGGCCTTGTGAGCTGTATTGCCGCCTAGGCGCTAAAGCGGTCAGTTTTTTAACATTTTGTACCTGAACTTTTCTTATTTTTTATTTTTATTTGTTATAACATCAAATTTTATTGTAGAAAACCATAGACTAATATAATAGTTATTCATTTTGGATTCGAGAATAATTTGATGGAGAATTAATCAGAATAATATGATCTATTAATTTACTGGTTCTTTCAAAAAAGGGTAAAGACAATGAACAAATTAAATTCCAATTCAGATTTGAGAATTATTAATTTATGTAAAAAAAAGGTCATGTAAAAAAATTGATATTTTGGTTGAGCAACAAGCTAACAATTGTATATATCATAGACCACATCATATATATTTTTTCCCCATATAACAAAGGATATTTTCCCCATACTTCCATTTTCATATTCATAATTTTATAGAGTTCTAATTATATATTATTATTTATATTACATTATACATTACAAAAAAATGGTATTACATTATGTTGCTAATTGCTATTGTATATTTGTATTATGATGAGATGGACTTATGTTTGGTTTTGTTGATAATCTTTCATAATTATGATTCTTTAATATTTGTTTAGCTTATAGTAAACTATATCAGGTTTAGCTGATAGTAAACTATATCAGTTTTTAGCATACTATATGTGCCACATAAAATAGTTGTTTAAAAGAATGTGCCCTGACCGCTTTGGTCACTGTATTGCTTCCTAGGCGCCACTTTACCACCTAAGCTTAAATGGTGGACCAGCCACTTTGGTCGCTTTGACAACCTTGGGCTACATGCTAACTTGTCCATGAATCTTTAATGCTTCTGATCTACCTTGCATAGAACTGGTGTTTTTGTTCGCTGTAACTTTGAATTACATTTCCTTCTCTGCTGATGTCTCTGATTTGTGGGGGACCATTATTCCTTATCAGGAACCAAGAACTAGCTTACTAATATTTGAGTTTTTGGCTGAGAACAACTTTCAAAATTTTTCTGAATTCTGATACCCCTAGACTACCTCAGTAATCCAGTTGGTCGCTGCAAAAAAATTCTGAAGGAAATAAAAAAGGTGTATCATAAAACATTATTTCTTCCATTCATGCATTGGATCTCAAAAAACGAAAACGACTCTAATAATGAATGATTGTTTTGACCAAATATCTCTTGTTACCTTACTACCCGTTACAGAGTGCTTGTTTGGGTCAGAATAGTCCCTATTAGTTGGATGAGGTTGTTATCAGTTTATGCATTTTATAGTCATGCTATCTGGTATTTCTTGCTATTTTCAGTCTCCTTATTGCTTCTAACATTTGCCACCTAATTCCAGGCTGCTGTTACTATCACGGAGAGCTACATAATTTTGGGGGGAGCTGAGTTCCTGAATATGCATGCTTCAAATGTGGCCAAACTTTTTGAGTTTATCCTCGAAAATGTCAATGATAGGGGACTCCTCTCAACACTACCTATTATTGAACTTCTAATACAGGTACTTGTAAATTTGTAATGCCAATTACTTGACTTATGATTAACTTTTGATCTTTCTATTTGTGAGTTATAATGCCGTTTAGATGACTTCTTGTCTTAGTGGATCAAAGTCAAGCCTCTATATGGTATTTGATCTTGCATTTTGTTTATTTTCATTAACCCTCGTCTTTAGCGCGCAATCATGTCATTTTCATTCTTCTATCCACATTTTAGAGGCTAACCACCTCTATTATGTTTTTTTTTTGGATGAATAAATAATTAAATAAAACAAAACAAGCGAACAAGGTATATAAGCAGAAGACTGAAAAGAAGAACTAAGGCCCCAGGAGACAACAATAAGTCTATTCCTTGGGGTATCATCAACCGGGGGATGGGGAATAGCTAACAATCTAGAAGATACATCAAAATAGATGGCGTTCCAAATTGTATCTATAGAGCGGGATTTGGAAGTCCATCTTCGAAGGTTGCGCTCCCACCAAAGGTGATGAATAGAGGCACAATACACTAGCTTACCAATCCGATCGTAGATGGAAGTACCTGAAAGGTTTCTCAAAATCCAAAACCAACCACGAGTAAAACCTCAGGAACACCTCGAACAGGGCTAGATGGAAGCCTGGGCTTTTCCCCAAATAGATTTGGAGAAGGGGCAAGAAAAGAACAAGTGATCAAGGTCCTCCAAGCCTTTCTAACAGAGGGTGCAGTTGGGGTTTGTGGGGATGTGACGGCTAATAAGGAAGGATTGGGTGAGGAGAGCATGATTTAGGGCCCTCTAAAGGGTAAGGGATTGATGGAGGATGAAGCCTTTGAACCAAACCAAGGGGGGCCAAGGGGGTTAGGGTTGTGGGCTCTGAGGAGATTCTAGGTTGAGGATGTGGAGAAGGTTTGGTGGGGGAGCGGAGCCAAATAAGGAGGTCACAAGTGGAACGAGAGAGAGCGGGGAGAGTTTCCCAAACCTGTGTGAGAATAGGAAGGGGCTTAGGATTCCAAGAGCCGTTTGTGATGAAAGGAGACAAGGGGGTGGTTTTAGGGATACAAGAATCATAGAGAGTGCAGGGACTAAAGTGGTTAAAGAGAATGCCCATTGGATGCCACGGGTTAAGCCAAAAAGAACTGAAGAGCCAAAGGAGATAGTGGTAGAAATAGCCGAGATGGCGCGAGGACACAGAAAGAGGATTTTCCTCCAACCCATGAAGGGATGGAGGCATGGGAGTAGTCCAAAGGGAATCGGACTAGAGAAGATAAGAATAAACCCATTTAACCTAGATGGAATCATGCTTTAAGGCAATTTTCCAGATGAGCTTGAGAATGCAGGTTGGGTTAACATCTATGATCTGGTGGATTCCCAAGCCTCCTTTAGAGGTAGGGCGGCAGATGGACCACCAACTGATCAGATGGATGAAGCGCGAGGTTTCCTGCCCTTTCCAAAGGAAAGCTTAAAACAAGGATTCCATAGCATGTATGGTTGATTTGGGAATGGAGAAGATTCCACACCAGTAGAGATAGGATGATTAAAGAATGGAGCGGATGAGAACCACTCTGCCAACAAAAGATAGAAGCTTGCACTTCCAGAGCTGAAGCTTCTTTCAGATATGTTCTAGCATAGGGAGGCAATGGTGGTGGGTGACCCTATTGGGAATGAGCAGGAGGCCTAGATAGACAACGGGAAAGGAGCTAGGCTTAAAGCTTGAGAGTTGGAGAAGGGATGCATGGAGATGATTAGGGACATCGGAGAGAAAGAGGGTGGACTTATCAAGGTTGACCCGAAGGCCAGAGAGGGATTTGAATTGCGAGAGGATGGAGTTGGAGAGATGATCCGCCTTAGAGAAGATCATGAGATCATTAGCAAAAACGAGATGGGTAAGATTAAGGGATTTACAGTTGGGGATGGGGGAAATTATAAGATGATCAATTTTAGACTAGTTGATACAGGAAAGGGCTTCCAAGGCTACGGAGAAAAGGTAGGGGGAGATTGGGCAATCTTGGCGAATACCAACCTGGGAAGGGAAGAATCCCACAAGGGAGCTGTTGGTGATGATGGAGAAGTGGGGAGAGGAGATACAGGTCTTAATCCAGTGGATGAAAGGAGGGGGAAACCCATGGAAGAGAGGACCTCGCTAATGAAGTCCCGGCGAACAGAGTCAAAGGCTTTGTGGAGATTTACCTTAAGAAGAGTTGTCGGAGAGTGAGCGGATCTATCGAAGTCGCAGACAATTTCCATGCAAAGAGGGATGTTATCTGCTATACTACAACCCGAGATAAAAAGCGGATTGGTTCGAGCTCACAAGGGAAGGTATAACCTTTTTTAGCTTATTCGCTAGGACTTTAGAGATGAATTTGTAAAGGAGGTTTCAGAGGGAAATAGGGCGGAAGTTGAAGAGAGGTGGCGCCTTGCTTCTTAGGAATGAGGCAGAGGAAGGTTGGTTGATGGATGAGAGCTGAGAAGGGTTAAAAGAAGCTTCGGATGGCACAGACGAGATCATTCTTAATGAATTCCCAAGATGCAAAGAAGAAACCCATATTGAAGCCATCAGGACCCAGGGCCGTATTAGGTTTGTGGGAATGGATGGCAAGGAGGATCTCTTCCGAGATAGGGATAGCACTAAGAGAGGAGATGATAGATGGATCAATGAATTTATTAATGGAATTAGGAGGGAGGGGGATGGGGAGGGAGGGAAGGGGGGGGGGGAAGGAAGGTTTGAGAAGAGAGAGACATTTCGGCCTTGATGCTGGGGGGTCTGAAATCAAAGTACCATTATTAGTGATGAGGGACGAGATGGAGTTGAAGTTATTCCGCGCCTTGAGGGAACGATGAAAATAGGCAGAATTGGAGTCTCCAAGCCTGAGCCACTTGATTATAGCTTTCTGACGAAGAAAACTTTCTTCAGAGGAGAGGAGGGAGGAAAGGGCTTTTTCATCTTCATCAAGGGAGGGGTTGGTGGGATTATTTTGGAGCAGGGATTGGATATGCAGAAGATTAGAGCGGCTAGAGGAGACCCTAGAAGAGATATTGCTAAAAGTGGCAGAGTTCTAAGAGCGAAGAGCTTTCTTAGTGTTGCAAAGCTTGCGAGCAAAGGCAACAAGAGGAAGAGAGTGACAATGGATAGGTTTAGACCAAGCTTCTTGGATTGTAGGAATGAAAGAAGGGCTCGAAGTCCACATGTCAAAGAATTTGAAAGGCTTTGGACCGAAGGAAACAGGGGGAAAGATGGACAAAAACAAGGGGAATGATCAGACAGGATGGAGTGAGAGAAAGAAGCATGGGAGGAAGGGAAGAAGGGAGAAGGAGAGCCAAGAAGCATTCGCAAGGAAGCGATCAAGCTTAAAGGCGATTCTGGCAAGACTTGCTCGACGATTATGCCAAGTGAGGGGAATGCTAGACCAACAGAGGTCAGAGATACCGGAGTCATCAATGCAAGCGTTGAAGTCACCAATCGCAGCCAGATCTTGAGTGGATCTTCCAATGCGTTCATGGGATACTTGATAATATTGAAGTCCCCACCAATACCCCAAGGGAGATTAGTATCGGAGGTAGAGATAGATCGGATACCCTCCCAAAGGGGAAAGCGATCGGCGGCACAATTGAAACTGTAAATGATCGTGAGGAGAAATGGGGGGGGGAGTGATTGGCTAGGATACTGAGATGCATGAGCTGGGGGGAGGATCTAAGGAGAGTAATTTGGAATCTAGGAGTCCTATAGAATCCAGATATGACCATTGAGAGAGGAAGAGGAGTTAGAGAGCAAAGACCAAAAGGGGGCAATAAATTGGGCAATCCGATGGGAATTCTCCATATGGACATGGGTCTCGAGAATGGCACAAAGAGAAACTTTTGCTGTCTTGATGGTATTTCAAACCTCAACTTGTTTTGCAAAGGAGTTAAGGCCCCTGACATTCCAAATAAAGAAGTTAGACATTTGGAATGAAAGGGGGAGGGGGGCGTCATTGTAGTTGTTGGGGGTGGGGTAAAGGCAAGGAGTCTCTCTCTCTCTCTCTCTCTCTAAGCTTTCTCTCATCGATATTTCTTATAAGAGATTCTGATCTAAACCTTTTACTAACATGGAATCGGAGATGGGTTCGATCTGCTCACCAATTGCTTCTGCAACTTCTCTTTTTCTTGGATCTTGTTTGTTATCAATGGTCCTTTTCTGGTTTCTACTGTGATTTTTCGGCTTGCTTATTGCCATTTATATTATATTCTTCCGGTTTGTTGCCTTGTGTTCTCCGGATTCTGGTGTTCTTCGTTTCTGTGACTATAATTTTATGGATCTTTGGTGTATTTTGCAGCTTCTTTGGTGGTTATTGTTACTTCTGTGGTGGTCTTTGTTACTTTTGTGGTGATTTGTTGAATCTGTAGTGTGTTTCTTTTGGATCGGGTGCTTTTTCCCTCCCTCTCATGGCGGCAGAAGCGTTTCATGTGCGTAAAAAAGGAAGCATGGGAGGTTCCAAGGATAAGGAGACAATGAAGGTGGCGCCGCTTCTAAAGGAGGTCCATTTTAGAGGTGTTCGCAAGCGTCCTTGGGGATGATACGTTGCCGAGATCCGAGATCCCTGCAAGAATGAAGAAGATGAGGAATTAGCTAGGTACCTTCGACATCGCAAAAGAGGCAGCTAAGGCTTATGATGAAGCTGTCTTCGTGGTCCCAAGGCAAAGACCAACTTCGGCAACGAAGGTTTCACCACTACCGGTTCTTCCTCCAACTTACCTATGGGCGAAATCTCGCCGAAGTTTTGGTGAGATTTCACCATATCACCCGGTTCGCTGGGTAGCAAACCTAGCGAACCGGGTGAAATTTCGTACCTTGGGTAAGGGGAGGGGAAGATGGCATTTGGGGACAAGGGGTTGAATAGGGGATTCTCACACAAGGGGGAGCTAAGGGGAGATGGAGTTTAAAAAAGGTCTGGATCAATAGAGGAGTTAGAAGATGGGGAAAGAGGCTCTTGGTTGATAAAGGGGTTCAAGGGTGTAGTGAGGAAGTCTGGTTCGGGAATGAGGAGGTTTGGGCTGGATGGGTGCAGGGATTTAGGGACGATGGACTGGGGCTTAGAGGTGATTTTTTTGGCCCAAGTGGGATGAACGTATGGGTTAGATGGATGTTGTTGGAGGTTATTAATGGATGTGTTGGATTGGGTAGGGGAAATGGGTTTTAAGGGGTTAAGATGGTTGGTGGTTTGAAAAGGCCCAAGAGATGAAATATGAGAAGGCTTAAGTATTGGGTGAAAGCTAGGCCCATAAGAGTTGGGCCTAGAAAGGGATAGTGGTTTCGGGCTAAAAAGAGGAGAAGCTTGAGAGATGGGCTTGGACCGTTTGGTTAAGGGCTTAGTTAGTTTTTGGTTGGGTGAGTGGTTTGAAGTAGTAAGGGGTAAGGGTATTTCGGTCAATGGGGTGTGGGTTAAAAAGGTTTTTTTGGTTAAACAACTGGTCGAGGGAAAATGAAGAGCCTGAGGCGGTGATTTTGGGATGACGGAGACCTTTGTGGAGACGTTGGTTGGCAGGCTTGTGGCTTTGAGGTTGGTAAGGCTGGAGAGATCCTTTTTAAGTGGTAGCTTTTCAGGCAATCGAACAGAGGCTAGCGTGATTTCAGGTGCTTTGGGAGTAGCATCTAAGGTGATGGAACCAATCGAAGCTTTGGCTATAGCAGAGGTAGCTTCCTAGTTTGCAGGGAGTAGACCTAAGCTGAGGGAATCACAGACAGATGCAGCAACAGTAGCAGCAGTACGAACTTGCAGAACCTGGGAAGAAGAGTTGGCCTTCGGCAATGGATTTTTTAGTCATCTTCTATTCATCCAGTAGGTGTTTGCAAGAGAAGGTTTTGAGGCTTCGACTAAGTGGTAGTCGGGGCCCTTCTCAACAGTAATTTTTTCGAGAAAATCTATAGTACTTTGAGGGGCTTCAATTATCAGGGCCATCTTCTCAGTTGGGGGAGTTGCGTTGAAGGGCAAAGTTGTAGAAATAGCTCGAACTTCAGAGCTTTGCTTTTGATTGTCTGAACTGGCTATAGCTGGAACAGTAGTTGAACAGGAGACTGTTTCATGTCCAAATGAGGAGCATAGGTCACACTGCAGGGGAACCCAGTCATATATGATAACTTGTTAATACATTAGACTGTTGTCATCGGTGATAGAGACAATCACAGGAAGAGGCTTGATCAACCGGGAAATCCACACATAGGCGAGCATATGAGAGTTTTTCCATCTTGAGGGTTTTGATATTAGTGCACAGGGGATTACCCATTGCAGATCCAATTTGATTGAGACAATCGCAATTCCATAACTTAAGAGGCAGGCCAGGGAGGCTAATCCACAGGGGAAGAGTGTTGAAGTCGACCTTGCGAAGAGGAGAGGAAAGAGACCAAGGCTTGATGAAAATTTGGGACTTTCCAACAGACCAGGGTGGTCCCTCCAAGGCACAGGCTTGACAATCCAAAGAAGAAAAGTTAAACAGAAAAATTCCAGACTCTAGCAGGTAAGTATCCATAAAACAATTGCTTTCCATTGTTTGGCAAGGGAGGACTTGAGGATGTTGAGAGGGGGAATAGGGCCTAGGAATTGGCCAATGACAGTCGATTTCCATCGGTTAATACCAGGAGCAATGGAGGCAGAGGGCCAACGTGCAAGAGGGACGAGGTTGTTGGAGACAGAAGGGACAAAAGAAAGGTTTAGGCTGTCAGCAGAGGGGCTTTGATTTGTGAACAGGGTGTTCCAAGGTTTGGGAGGTGGAAGAAGGCCGGGGGGTGTGCCGGAGAAGACATGGTTTTCAGGCCATCTCAGGTCCTCCTCTGCACAACAAGTCTGACTGCATTCCCTATCAATGCCAGCTCCGCATGAAAAAAGAAAACTCTTCAATTATTAGTCTAATGTAATTTTGTCATTGGCTGAAGGGTTTTCTATGGGGCTATTTGAATCCACCTCTATTATGTTGCATCTGTGACAAGTACATGAGCACTTGGAAATATACCCATTTTGCTAATGTCTCTGATGGATGCTTTATCCATACGTTATTATTCTGGGAATGGAAGATCAAACATCCCTGATTAACATTACTTTCTGACAGTCTTGGTTTGACCTTACTTCGGCTTTGGAAAAATGAGGTCTAAACCCCTTGCTTTTGCAAAAAATTGCTCCTAATATCCCAAGATATTTGGAAACTTTGTATGCTTTCCCTGTATGGTGAAAAATGATTAATGACCATATCCCTGAGCAGTTGAAACTTGAATTTATGATGCCGTCACCCAAATAACATTCAAATGCTCATAATATACCCATATGATATTGTTTTACCTTTTTGTAACATTACTTTCAGAAACCATCTTCCCATTAAAAAAGAAACCCCAAGCCCGAGAAATTCAGCATGCAGTCTCAGAAATGGCAACGGTGAGAATTAAATTATATCTAGTGGACCAGCATAGTTAAATGAAACTTTGGTTGATTCTCCATCAACAATCTTATCTAACCCCCCCCCCCCCCCACCCCGGAAAAAAAAAATTATGTTGATCAACTAACTAGTATAGAACAGATTTTGTAAACAAAATTCTGGAATCCAAAATTTGCAGGTTTTGGGCGACTTCAGATGGCAGACAAGACTCAATCTGATCTCTGTTGAAGTGCAGTCGAAAGTAACCTAGGAATGCTCTTTGAGGAAGTCCCAATTATTGGGGCTGGGCAGGCTTAGAAATCAAGCCAGAGGGACAGGAAAACATAGCATGTGCTGGTTTAGTAATACTGAAATCAAGCTTTGATCTGAGCACCTGATATTCTAATATATAGATTGAAGAATGATATATCCTTTTGAAATCAGTGATCAAATACACAGTCCAACGGCATTGGTAATTGATGGAACTCAAAACACTAGAGTATAAACAGGGAGAAGGGAAGGAAAGGGGAAAAAAATACATAAAAGATTAGCAGACTCCTCAGGCCTGAAACTCTTCCCTTCCCAATTTTAAATAGGAGTAATCACCAAGACCAATTGTTGTAGTTTTCCTCAAGCTGTCAGCATAGTAGGAAGAAGATGAGTTGAAGAGTTCAGGAAGATTACCAGAGGAGCAGATGAGGAGCAGATGAGGATCATTGTAGGAGCAGGTTTTCACCAGAAACGCAGCAGATGATTACTGGAGAAACAGCTGTGGCAGGCGCCAGGCGGTTGTCATAGGAGTTGTATTTGAGTGGTAGCCTGGGGAGGAGCTGCAGCCTGCAACAGTAGCAGGGATAGAATGGGGCTGAGGTTATTTTATTTGCAGAAGAATAGAATGGGTAAAAGTGCATTTCTTTGTGAACCTGATGGTGTTAGTCTTCGGGGGTACAGACATAATTATTGTGGCTTAAGAGCTATTGCTAGTAATTGTTTGCTATGAGTAATGAGGACATTGGGTCAGTTGATCAACAATTTAGAGCATCGTTGTCAAGGCGGCAAGACGATTAAAGCGGCTGGGGCTCCGCCTAGGCGATTAGGCGACAAAGCAGCGCCTAGGCGGCAATAAGGCGACCAAAGTGGTTCAGTCAATTTTTTTCAATAAAATTACTTTGAAACTGATAAATTTCTACTATAAGTTAAACAAAGATTCAAGAATCACATTCATTGAAGAAAAGAAAAAAAAAATCATTCAAGAATCATAATTATGAAAGATTATCCAAAAAAGAACACAAACATAAGTTTATCTCATCAAACTTCATAACATATGGCCATCAACTAATATCAAATTATAAGTTTGAAAATGAAAGTAGTAATTTTACATTTTTACTTACCTCTTTGTTAATGTGATGCCAAATAAGTGCCTTGTGCATAGACCCTACGAATTGTTTGTCCCAAGCTTTTCTTAACAAGCGAATAATTTTTGAATCTGAATCGGAGTTCATTTGTCCATTTTTACCTCTTTTATTTACCAAACACAATAAATTAATATATCACATTATTCCAATTTCCAAATCAATATCCATTTAATGATTCATTGATTCTCGATTCTGAAATGACTAACTATTAAGTTTGTATACGGTTTTGTAGAATAAAATTTTATTTAAAAAAATAAGGAAAAATAATATTATTTACAAAATGTCAAAAAAGCAACCGCTTTGGCGTCTAGGTGGCACAATAAGGCACACAAGGCGACAAAGCAATAGTGATTAGGCAAAAAAGCAGCTGAAAAACTGCATGTCAACAAAGCAGTGGCAAATTTCAACCGCCTTACTGCCTAGGCAGACACTTTGAAAACCATGGTTTAAAATTTAAAATATATCAAAAGCACCAGCATAGAGATAAGCCTACTACTACTACTACCCTGATCTAGATGGACAGAGAGTTTAGAGGTTGCTGTATCACCAAGGCTCTTTAGTTTGATGGTGGACTAGCTTATGGGTTTGGACAGTCCCAACCAGTCTTGTTCTGAATTACCCCATTTGATCCTTTATTTCATGAATAAGCATGTTACTTTGGACCCAAAAGCATGATATACCTGATAATTGTCCTCTTTAAATGCTTCTGAATTTCCAAAATGCTGAGAAAATTGTGGGAATCTTGCCTTGTGTCTGAAGGACACAGCAAGAGCTTTATTTATACTAATAACCTTCCAAATATAGAACAAATCAAATCTTCCCTGTAAGGCAATATTACAAGGAAAAATAAATGATCTGCACAAAGATCTACCAAATCTCCTAACAAATCTACCTTCCATAATAAAGTAAATTTATCACTAATCTGCCTTACAACACTCCCTCTCAAGTTGGAGTATAGATATTTATCAAGCCCAACTTGCCAATGAGAGTATTTATACTTTTGGTGCTTAAGCTCTTGCTAAGAATATCAGCTTGTTGATAGTTTGAGGTAACAAAGGTTATCTGAATCAGTACAACCTCAAATCTTTTCCTTGATGAAGTGTCTTTCGATCTCCACTTGCTTGGTTCTATCATATTGTACCAGATTATAAGCTAGGCTGATTACTGACTTGCTATCTAAATAAAACTATATCAGTTCCTCTAAATCTGTCCCAAACTCCTGAAGATGCCCCTTCAACCATAGTACTTCACAAGTACCTTAAGCTAATGCCTAAATTCTACTTTAGCATTGGATCTCGCAACTACTGCATGTTTCTTACTCTTCCACGCCCCCAAGTTTCCTCTTAGATATGCACAATAGCTAGAGGTAAACCTTTTGTCATCTAGACATCCTGCCAATCCAGATTTGTGTATGCCTCAACTCTAAGGTGCCCATGAGCTGAAATCAAAATGCTTTTCATGGAGTAGCCTTCAAATATCTCAAGATCTGGTATAGTGCATCCAAATGTGAGGAATAGGGATCATGCATATACTACCTGACAAGGCTAGCTGCAAATGTGATATCTGATCTAGTATGTGGTTCCCGACCAACTTGTGAAAGATTGTCTTATCAACTTGTTCTCCCTCTTTTGCCTTCGTATGTTGATTAAGCTCAACAACACTCTCAATTGGCTTACAACCTAACATCCCAGTTCCTTTAGTAAATCCAGAGTATACTTTCTTTGAGAGAGACACACCAATGGCTGAATATGCCTTACTCCAGCCCAAGGAAATATCTGAGTTTGCCAATATCTTTTATCTCAAGTCCAATCCCCAAAAAAATCTTGAAGGTTGAAACTTCATCCTCATTGTTATTGTGATCACAATATCATCCACATACACTAGAAGTACAATAGTATGGGAACCATCTCTCTTAATGAACAAGGTACGGTCTACATTACTCTACTTGTAGCCATTAGAGATCGTGGCTTTGTGGAACCTCCCAAACCATGCTCTCGAAAATTGTTTCAACCCATATAATGCCCTTTTCAACTTGCACACTTTCAGTAGTAGAATATTCAGGTAGTACATCAATATTCAGGTACATCCATACACACCTCCTCTTGAAGTTCTCCATGTAGGAAAGCTTTCTTCACATCTAACTAGTGTAGGATTCACCCTTTATTCAATGCACATGAAAGGACAACCCAAAGTGTGCTCATCTTAGCAACAAGGGCAAACGTTCTTGGTGACCAATCCTATAAGTCTAAGTGAAGCCCTTGGCCACCAATCTTGCCTTGTACCTCTCCACAGTCTCATATCCCTTTTGCTTGATAACAAACACTCATTTGCACCCAACAGTCCACTTACCTGAAAGCAAAGTCACCAGTTCCCAAGTTTTGTTTTTCTCCAAGAGCTTGCATTTCTCATCTATTGCTTCTTTTCATTTAGAGTGTGATAATGCTTCCTTCAAAGTATTAGGAACAGGAGTGAAGGACAAAAAGGAAACAATATTTTGAAACTCTGGGGATAGGGACTAATATGAAACATAATTGAAAATAGGATGTTTGGTGCAAGTTTGTGGTTGCTTTCTCAATATAATTGGTAGGTCCAAAGTAGGGTCAAAAGAAGGGTTAAAGACAGGTGCACCTAGAGGAGCTGATACTTCAGGATTAGGAGTTGAAGATTCCAACTGGCTTGGCACAAAAGGGGGTTCTCGCAACTTTCTTTGATAAGTCCTCAGAGGTCTTTGCTCCCCCTACACATCATCCACCAGTTGTTCATGTCTAGTCACTCTATCTTCCAAAGAAGAATCATCAGTAAGAATCTAGGGAGAAATATTCAAATGAGGAATCAAGACTGGAACCTCTTCACTAAGACTCTCATCCTGAGGATGTGTAGGGTTAAAGAAAGGAACTTATTCCTGAAACACAACATCCATGGAGACAAAGAAACGACGAGAACCAAGATGATGACACTTATTAACCTTTTGGGTAGCAAGATAATCCAAGAAAATGCACTATAATCCATGTGGATCCAACTTGCCATGAAAATGGTGGTTCCAGGCAAATGCAACACAACCAAAAATCTTAGGTGGTACAGTACAGGCTTATCCCTAAAAGAAAGGGGGCAGCGCTGGTCAAAAACTCGAGAAGGCATTCAGTTAATCAGACAAGCTGTAGTAAGGATTGCATCACCCCAAAACCGAGGAGGCACATGCATATTAAACATTAGGGAATGTGTTACCTCAAGGAGATGTCTATTCTTGTATTCAACAACCCCATTTTGGGGCAAAGTGTCGAGGGAACTTGTTTGATGTATAATGCCATGGTCAACTAAGTAAGATGGGAATGCGCCACGCTAGTACTTAGTCCCATTATCCGTACCAAGGATTTTAATTGTGACCCTAAACTGTGTCCCAACCATCTTATGAAAATTTGTAAGCACAAAAGAACATTACTTTTCTGGTGAAGTAAGTAGACACACATGGTCCTAGTGCAACAATCAATGAATGTGACAACCCACCTATGACTAGACAAAGACACAATCCAAAAAGGATCCCACACATCAGAGTGAATAATTGAAAAGAAAAATAGTACTTCGATGATCTAAAATAAGGTAAACATGCCTAGTCTGTTAGCTAAAATGCAAGCCTCACAATAGAAGTCATTCAAATTACATCTTTTAATCAAACCAAGAAACAACTTAGACAAAACAGGTAAAGGAATGTGGCCCAGACGACGATGCCACTGTAATAAGGTAAAAAGTGCAAGAAAGGTGGAACTAGAAGCCATAGAAAAAGATAATAGAGACCAATGTAACATTTAGAGCCCCCTTTTTGTCTACCACTTGCCAATCGTACTCCTGTTTCTAGGTCTTGAAACACACAATGAGAAGGAAAATATGTTATTTTGCAATTCACGTCACGAGTAAGGCTACTAATGGATAAGAGGTTAGTCAAAAACTTAAGAACTTGTAAAGCAAAAGACAAGGTAAGAGAAAGTGAACAGATAATAGATCCCTTTCTAGAGATAGGAGAAAGAGGCTGATAGACCTATCGCCGTTTGAACAACCCTGAGTCAAAGGAATAAAAGAATAAGAATGATGAAGTAGTCATATGGTTGGTTGCCCTAGAATCCATTATCTAGGAGGGATAAGTTGAATTGACACTATGACAGCCAAAAATACATGTGGAAGATTGTTGATCATTAGGGAGAACTACTAGAGAGGCTATACTCACACTAAAAGTTAGCATGAAGAGGACACATCAAGTCTGGACATCAACTGGCAAAGGTGCTAGAGTTTGTCAGAGGAAAGAGGCACTAAAGTAATCAAGGTGTCAGAATTTGGTTGATGTGTAGATGTTTGATTTCCTCCCCTATCCGCATTCCTACCTCCTCCACGAGAACCTACAAGATGGCCATGTTAACTTCCAACACTTATCTTGGGTATGACACTCTTTTTTGCAGTACTCACACATCACTAGGGTGCAAGAATCACCAGAAGTAGACTTATTGCTGCTAGAACCAGCCACCAAAGTAGACTTGTCCAATGTTTGAGTATGTACCATGGCTGTCCTACAACTGTCCTCAATATCTACTATATCATAGGCTTGCTTTAGAGAAGGGAAAGGCTCCCGCGAAAGAATCTGTGCACAGATCTGATCACACTTAACATTAAGGCCAATCAGAAAGTCATATATGTGAAGCTTGTCCTCCCACTTCTAATAAGTAGCAACATCAGTAGCACAAGATGGAGTAAATCGCTCGTTGAAGTCGAAAGTCTAAAAATAGTCTTGAAGAGTGTTATAATATTGAGACAAAGTAAGCCCCTTTTGTTGTAAGTGATATTTTATTTTATTTTTTCTAATCTCAAAGTATAGTGCATTATTCCCAACCTTGGAATACGTTTCTTTGGCAACCTTTATATTGTATCAAGTATCAGGAAGGGGAAGGTAACTCTCTAAAATACTTGGTTCAATGGAATTAAGGAGAAATCCCGTAACCAAGCAGTCATCTGTCTCCCACTTCTCTTTATACCCGGAGAAGAGGGCTTGATAGAAGTTCCATGAAGACGGCTGGTGAGACCACAAGCACCAACCACAAGAGAAATAGAACCAGACCAGCGAAGGTAATTGGTCCCATTAAGCTTAACAATGGTCATTTGAAAGGGAGAAAAATGACTACCTCGAGAAACAGAAGAAACGGGAGGATCCTCTATACTAGATGTACCAAAAGAGTGGAGGTAATTGTATTGGCCACAGCAGGACAAGAAGAACGGATCAAGTACTAGAAAAAAATAGTGTTGGTAGGAGAAAAACCACCAAAAACAAAGCATGAAGGATGGTGTTTTAGGTTAAAAAAAATTGAGGTTCGAGGAAGGGAAGTGATGGCCCTAGTAATAATCACAAGGCATGGCGATAGTCCTAGGACCAATCGCAACAAGGTAAAGTGATCCTAGGAGGATCATAAGATGCAGGCGATGGGTTGCGATGCGTTATGGGGGAAGGGTCGGAAAGTTCAGCAGAAGGGGTCGATAAGGGTAGGAGTTAAAGATGGAGTTGACCCCTTTAGAAGCCTGCTCAGGTTGCAGTGATGGCCTCTAGAGGCTATCATTGGGTTTAGGATTGCCGGCAGTAAGGGAAATTGGACTTATTGGATGGCTGCTGCCAACAGTGGTGATCGCGCCACATAATCAAAATGAGATCGAACGGTTGAGAATCAAATGGTGGAGCTTTGCTTGTAAATTATTTTTTTATTTTTACATTTTAAGGGTTTAAAGTTTATGAATTTACAAAATCAGACCCTTCATTTACCCAACTCCCAAATCCCTATTTATTTTGCCTGCTGCTGAATAAGATCTCATTCTCAAAGATGTCTTTTTCCACCAGAGCTCATGTGGTTTGGAATGGTTATATGGAATGGTTATAAAAGCTCCGGACCCTGACAATTCTTTCTATGTCTCAACTATGGAAACTCAGTAGTGAATTTTTTTTCCCCGATAAGATAAGAAACGATCATATTAGAGTTGGGCTGGGAGTTGCTCCCATAAGTGATAAGCTTAGAGAAAGTCGTTTGAGGTGGCACGGCCACATTCAACGGAGACCTATAAATGCTCCTGTACGGAGAAGTGATATAATTCATATTGAAGGAACTAGAAGAGCTAGGGGTAGACCTAAGATAACCTTAGGAGAAGTGGTGAGAAAGGATATGTATAGCTTAGGCCTTGTATCTAGCATGGCCTCAAACAGAACTGATTGGAGGGCAAGAATCCATGTAGCCGACCCCATTTAGTTGGGACAAGGCTTATTGTTGTTGTTGTTGTTGTTGTTGTTGAAATGGTTGGGTGATTCTTTCATCAAAGTTGTATTATTTGTCGTTGTTGAATTCTAGGCCCCCATCCCTTCTTGCTGTTCGATTGATTCACATCGAGCAAGTTTTCCTTGTTGGGGTTGTCGTAAAGGGTATACATTTCTCTCTCTTGCTTTAATTTTAGATTTCTTGGCGAAATTGGAAGAATCCATCGAGCAAGCTTTTTGTTCTGTTTTATCTACTTGTCTTTCACTATGAAAAATGGGATTTTAAAATTCAAAGAACAAGCTACAGAGAGAGGTAAGGGATGTGGATTCCCTTTTGAAGTACCAACACTTCAATTTGAGTAAGTGGAAATTTGGGATATTTTAATTCTGGCCTTGAGGGAAAAACACAGCAGTTCTCAGGTCCTACAAAGAACTAAAAACCTACTAGTTACCCGTTTGCATCTTATCCCAATCATGAAATTAAAACATGAAAAAAGCGGGTAATACCCAATTTTCACTACAAACAAATGATTCGCAGAGAAAACACATTCCAAGGATGCATTTCCAAAGTTTAATAGTTTACACTAAACAGGAATAAAGAAACTAAAAGTTTATACTGCAATATTTATGAGCTGCAGCGACTAAAGCAGACACATTTTACAAATTTCTACAGAAAAATCTGCAAAATTCCCAGTGAAAGATAAGTAGATAAATTCATTACTGAGTTTCCATAGCCGAAACACAGAAGGAATCATTAATCATTGGGGTTCAGTTATAACCATTCCAAACCACACGGCTGGTGGAAAAAGACATCTTTGAGATTGAGATCTTATTCAGTAGCAGGCAAAATGAAATAGGGATTTGGAAGTCGGGTAAATGAGGGGTTTGATTTTGTAAATTAATGAACTTTAAACCCTTAAATTGTAAAAGTAAAAAATAATATTTACAAGTAAACCCCACCATCACGTGGCACCATCACTACCGTTGGCGGCAGCCAGCAGCGGCTGCTGCAAATAAAAATCTGAAGGGGGCACAGAGGGTAATTGATCCTTCTAGGACCAATTGTAGGATGAAAAAGGACCAGGCGGTAATTCTAGATGGATTGCAAGCCCACTATGGTTGCTGTGTCAGGGAAAAAAGGCCAGGCGGTTGCAGCAGTAGGTTTAGGGTGGTTCAATGGTGGTTGGTGCTGCTGTGATGGTTATCTAAGAGGATGTGATGGTGGCTAGTGGAAAGAAGAGACAGAAGAGGTGATGCGATGGCTAAAAGAGAAGAAGAGGTTGTGGCAGTGGTTGCTGCTGGTCCTGCAATGCTGGTGCTAGGGCTCTCAGATCAGAGGTGGCTCTAATATGACATGGGGAAAATTTTGAAAATTCTGATTTGTGTCTAGAGGGCATGGCAGGAGCTTTATTTATAACAATAACCTTCCAAATATAGAACAAATCAAATCTTCCCAGTGTGGGAATATTACAAGGAAATGTAAAGGATCTTGTCAATGATCCTTCCAAATCTCATAACAGATATACATTCCATAATAAAATAAATCTACCACTAAATTTGCCTTACAACACCAACACTGAATACCTGTATGTTTCTCTTTTCTGTTGGCAAAAGTTCCTCCAATACCAATTAGTATCTGGACCATCTTAACAGTAATTTCTACTTTCCTGGAAATCTTTTGGCTTTTGGAATATATACAAGTTAACTCTTCTGAAGCTAAACATCAAATCTAATTTATTTTCACTTGGATTTCTTTGCAGTGTTTCCCTATGGAGGCCCCTCCTTTGATCAGCAGTAGCCTTCAGGTATGCAGATGTTTTTGTTGTTGTGCATGACTTGATGTAGGTGCTAAATATGATTTCACTATTTACTTTGGGTTGTGGTTTATTTTCTGTGGGTGTTGCATAGAGATTAATTCTAATATGCTTGAGTGGAGGAGATGATCATGATCCTACTAAGACAGCTGTTAAGGCATCCTCTGCGGCCATTCTAGCAAGGATTTTGGTAACAAACACCAATTTTTTGGCCCATTTGACATCAGAGCCATCACTTTCCACAGCACTCCAACAGGCTGGCATCTCAATTGAGGAAAATGTACTACTTTGTTTGGTCGATATATGGCTTGACAAGGTAATAATGTAACATATATTGGGATTAGGAACTTTATATTCTGAATCCAGTTATTAGATGTATCCTTGACCTTTGATATAGCATTTTGCTTTCATGGGTACACTATAAAGTAGGCACACAGAACATAACCATGGTTGTTAACACTTACATTTCTTATTGAACAAAGATATCCCTTAAGGTTTCGAGCCTCCTATGTTGTATTGTCATACAGTTGGGAGGCGTGCTTTTGTAGGAGTGTTTTGACTTTGGTTGTTCACTTGTACTCATAATTCGTAACACTTAGACATTGTATAATATGTTACCTAGACCAAGGTTTGAGATTTTGTCTCGTCTTGAGGTTTCCACCACCTTGAGGGGACCGAAACCTCAAGACTTCAGCTGAAATTTTGCTGAAACCTCATACAGAATTTTGTTGTACCAGGTTTCGGTAGTTTTTTATGTATTTATTTTCATCTGGTTCTTCTTAGATAACCTATTTTAAGGCCTATAAACTCATTACCGTGGAAGTTCAAGTAAAAGCCTACACAAATTGGTCTCTCCAATTTGCACATGCTTGAAGTATTAATTGACATAAATTATAAGCAATTTCATTTGATAATGAAGAAAAACATTAAACCTACCTTTAAATGTGCATTACATATAAGACATTACTAGAACATCAGATAAATTAATAAAACATCAATTACAAAATACCAATTCGTAAGAAATACAAAACCATAGGAGTTCCTCTATACCTAGATTTATAGAATCTGCCATGTCGGCAGTGCTCAATCCCACTGTAAGTCTATCAGACCCAATGTGCATTGCTCTCTGATTGTGACATATATATTCCACGTCATAGGCTCTGAAAGAACCGAAAATAATCAAACACCACCTCCATGTTTGTGGGCATACTAAAGGTAACCCATCTTAGGATATGGGTCACCAAACTGTGATGTATTACCCATTGATCCACCATCATATGGATCATATGGTGCAGCTGAGTATTGGTATGGTGGCTGGTGTGCTGGGACAGTGATGTGAACCAAGGATCTAGGGTTTTTTAATGGATGGCAAGTTTTAAAATCCCGGTTTAAAGGCCAGTTTTGACCATCCTCGAAACCTATATATAATTGAAACTTGGAAATTTTCTCAGGTAATATCTAGTATCTACAGCTAGTTTCAGGGTTTTTAGGTGTAATTTTGGTGTAATTTCTTGCTTACTCCCTATTTAAAGCTTAAAGAACACAATAATGTAGGCATTTTGCTAAAAAAAGCCGGTGAAAAGTTATCATTCAAGTGTTAGTAAAAACTTTCATAAAATTGAATGTCTAACACAAAATTAAGTATGCAAAAAAAATACAATAACCAAAGAAAACTCTTGAGGCTTCAGTTCTAAGTTGAGTGCCTTGGTGGATCCATCCCCCATGACGTGTAGTACTTTAAAATTTAAATACTAGACAAAAGTAGGCCATGTCATGCTAAACTTGTTCATGAAGTCCATCGCTGCCCTTCTATAGGTGGCATCATCAACATATAGTAGATGTCCTAGCATAGAGAATTTGTAGTCAGGCCATGGACTGTAAAGATATCTATAGTTTAGAACAAACCTTACAAAAATCTAACCAAATCCCCCTGAAGAGGAGCAAAGAGTGTGATGGACAAAGGAGTGATTGAGAATTGGTCAAGAAGGGTTCAAGTGCAACTAAATCAGAAAATATCAGGTTAGCAGGTCGAAATACCACCGGCAGTACCGCTTGAGTTCTGCGAAATCTTGCAGAATTCGAGTAAGATATGGGTACTTTTATTACTGGAGTGGGCCAGTCTTGGTCGAACAACAACAACAACAACAACAACAACAATAAGCCTTGTCCCAACTAAATGGGGTCGGCTACATGGATTCTTGCCCTCCAATCAGTTCTATTCGAGGCCATGCTAGATACAAGGCCTAAGCTATACATATCCTTTCTCACCACTTCTCCTAAGGTTATCTTAGGTCTACCCCTAGCTCTTCTAGTTCCTTCAATATGGATTATATCACTTCTCCGCGGAGCATATAGGTCTCCGTGAACGGACCGGCCACCCAAACGACTCTCTAAGCTTATCACAGGGAGCAACTCCCAGCCCAACTCAATATGATCGCTATCTTATCCATCCTAGTTTTGCCACTCATCCACTAGCATCCTCATTTGCGAGTTTATCTATATGATTCTTTTTCGCACCGACATCAAGCGGTCGAACAACGGTCCTATAAAATTTTCCTTTAAGCTTTAATGGAATACGCCGATCACATAAGACCCCGGACGCACCTCTCCACTTCATCCACCCTATTTTAATTCTTTGGGAAACCTCATCTTCCAAATCACCTCTTTTACTTATGATTGAACCTAAGTACCTAAAACAATCACTTTGAGAAATCTCTTTATCGCCAGTCTTGGTCGAAATTTGGTAAAAAAGTTGCTATACAGAAGTTTCGTCTCGGTTTTTGAAAAAAGGTCGAAATTTCACAAGTTTTAGTTGAAATTTGTACAAAGTTGGATGCAACCCCAATCTAGGGTTCTCCCACAAAATCTTAATCAAGTGAACCAGCAGTAGTCAAGGATCAATCCTTGGTTTCGAGACCGAGTTCAACCACTTCAAAACCTAGACAAAGTCGAAATTTCAGCCATCTCGTTTGAAACCAGGGAATTTTCTAAGACAGCTTGATGGATAGTTTCGGACATATTTTCATGGTTTTTTTTATTTGGATTTTTGCATACAACCTATTTGGAGTATAAAGAACACAATGACACCGGCATTTTGCTAAAAAAACCAATGGAGAGTTATTATTCAAATGGAAGTATACTTGAAAGGTTCCGTATAAATAAACTTGTAAAATTGAACAAATTACATTAGTATATTAAATGTTTCATACAAAGTAAATAACCAAAAATAAACTTTTGTTGACATCTTCACTCAATTCCAAGTTGAGTTCCTCGTGCATCCATCCCATGAGACACGTAGTACGGGTAAGATCTAATCCAAAGAAGGTAGTATCATTAGGAAACGGACTGTAAGAGGATGATGGCCAAATTGGCCCAACTGGTTGTGATGGATATCCAAAGATGTAGCCCACAAAATATGCACCTGATCCCTATGCATCCCTATACCCATAGGCAGACATACTATTAGCAGTAGTAAATGACCCCCTATGTCCAGCAACTCCACCATATACTCCATAAGGACTGTTTCCATGGACCAAGCAACAAACAAGGTGAAGGAAGATAAAGGGGTGATAATTTTTTAGTGAAGAAGAGGTTGAAAGAGGCAAAAATGGGGAAGAGGGGGGGAACCCCGGAATTTTGACTGGCGGCATTGGCATAACTCAGCAATTTTGGAACTTAGATAGGGTTTCATAAAACTCTTCCACCAAGATGGGTCAAAACCTGGGCAAAATTTTTCACCCCCTAATTTTGTCTCAATTGTGCAAAAAACTGAAATTTCATTGGGTTCCACCAAAAACTTCGGTTGACATTTCGGTGGGTTCAACCAAAATTGGACTATGGCAGTGGTTTAATACCCGCAGTTGCAGGGTTAAGGCTGAAAAGTGGGTTTGGAAGAGAGGAAGGCTAGGTTCAGGTAAGACTACAGATTAGGGTTTAGTGTTGGTTGAAATTCAGTCTTAAACCTTGCTATAAATTAATTATAGATATGAATTTGCCAAGTTTAGGGTTTTGAAATTTGGGGTTCAACAGAAATTGCGGTTTTGAGGGTGATTGCTAGGGAGAGGTTATAGTCAAAGGTCAAGTAGGGGTTGGGGAAGGTAATTCTGAAAGGAATTGGTTTTGGATGAAGGTTTTGAAAGTTGTGGTTGAAACTTAGAAAGTATGGTTAGGGTTTCTAGTTTAGAGCACCAAAGAAATTAGGGTGTAGAATTTAGACTAGTGTTTGGTTGATCCGATTAGGCTGAAACCAAGAGTGAAGGTCATTAGCATTGAGGGATGAGGTTACTAAAGTTTGGGACAGATTTAACGGTTAGATTGCCATAGATCTGACCTTGAATTTTAGGTCTCAGAAAAAGTCCAAAATTTCCAAAACAGAATTCCAGAAAATTAGAGAGAAAAACAAGAAAAAAGATATGGGGCTTAGGGTTTAAGGGAAGAAGAAGGGATTCAGTCTTCCTAGGGTTGGGGAGCTGAAGAGGTTTCCTAAAGGGATACGGATTGGGGGAACTATTGTTTGGGGATTGGGAGGGGTTGCCGCAAGCTTGGGGAAGGGAAATAGAAGGGCTGTAAGTGAGAGAAGAAGAAGGAAGAGAGGATGCGGCTGGGCTGGGGCCTTTGTACTTGCTTGAAGAAAAAAGGAGCTTGAAGAACTTTCAAATTACAGAAACAATGAATGCATCACAGCTGCTAGTCTCCCATCCTAAGGAAACCCATGACTGCACTCTTGGCACCTTCCAATTCTCATATCCAAACTGCCTTTTACAAGCTTGTGAGGTTTTATTTATAGCCTTACATGTATCCAATCACCTTAGGACTCAACATAAGAAGGTGACTCAAACTTGGACTCTGATCCAAATTCCAAATTACAAAAGAAGAGTAGATCTAGACTCCTTGTATAAAGTGGACTACAACTACAGGAATCCCTTTCTTTTGGGAGTCCTAACTAAACTAGGACTCTTTTATAACTTTACAAAGACTTAACTCATAGCAAAATAAAGATAGACTTGGGCTCCTGACAAAATTCTGATTTTGGGCTAGATCAAATTGGGTTGGATTAGGGGTGCCCAAAATGTCCTTATGCTGCCGGATGAAATTCCCTGGGTTACTGGAAGGGCCACAGGGTGCTGGTAACCTCCCTAGGCCTTCTTTTGGTAGTCCTAGATCCATTTCACGTCAGACAAGGTACAAGAACACCTCATTGGTAAAGGAAGATCTTGTATTGCCATACTGTGAGTGGGACAATAGTCAACACTAGAATACCATGGAGCACACATATGCTCCCCCATCCTAACTGTCTGACCTTGTAGGTTGAAATGTGACCAACTCTGCTTTGAGGCCCTCATATATGAACTATGATCATCAATAAAAGATGAGGCACACCAATACTAGTACCCACTCTCTCTGGTGTCCCTCTCACCAATACCAAATCCACCAATAGAGCCTGATAAGGTATCAATGTCCATCTTATCTGTCTATCTATTGGGTTGGAACTAGCCATGGGGCCCTCTTGAATTACACCTAACCCAGTGGATGAGGAGGACCTAGCTGGTTCTACCTGAAATGCATTGAGGCGCAGCAGCTGACTAGACATCTAGGGGGTGCAGGCTGGAAGAGTGGTACTAAATTGAGGTAATCATGGATTCCAAACATTCATGATCTATATGTGAATGAGTCGAGTTGCTTATCCACCGGTTTATTAGTGAACTATCTCTCCAGGTATTGTAAAAGATGTTCCGCTGGAAATATTCTTGTTATTGTTTCTACTCCTATTCTCAAAAATGGATCCTACTCCAATAACTCCGAATAAATCAAATACATGCATTAAGATACGAAGGCTTCTTATTCCACAACAAAGAAAGCACTTATTCACTCTTTCATATGCTGAAGGATTTCATTTGGAAAAGAAAATCTTGCATACTAATGGATTCTGGTCCATAACCATGGTTTCCAATGCACTGATTCCTCAGTGAATCTTATGGGGCTCGAAGTCCATCACACTTGCCACCACCATCACCTTCACCACAGCTAGTATCAGCTCCGCTAGTAGCATCCTCTCCAACATCAGAACCACCACGAGTCGGACACTAACTAAGAGCTTTGGTCTCATCCAAATCTTGTACAGCTGTCAAAGGATGAGCGTGAGTCTGTACCCCCATTGTCCCCATCACCACCAGCATCACTTGAGGAATGGGAAATGGACCAATGCTCATCATCTGGAGTAGCTCCAATTGTAACCTTGAATGGGACTGCTGCTGCATCCTGAGCATTTACTTGACCTTGATCACCCATGAATCTATCAACATTAGCACCATCCTCAGCTCTAACCATTGTTCAAGTTTTTCTGAGATTTTGGCTCTAGACAAAATCCTAGGGGAGAAAAATCGTTCACCAGTTTTAATTGGTTTCGTAGAAATTCGATTAACCAATTCCTTTTGTTTTAGACTCCTATTTTGACGAGATCTGCAATTTGTCAAATCTTGTCTCCTCTATCTCGCTAGTTTTGGCATCTCCCATTTCAACCTAAAAACTTGATTTTTCTTGCAAATCTCTACATTTCTTCATCGTTCATCCTCCCACATGGATATAGAGATGGGTCAGGATCATCTTTTGTGGACTTAGGGACCTACAGATGGGCAGTATGGGCTACCAACAGCTGGGTGGACACCATGCCAGGGGATGTGTATAGTGCACATTTTGAGGAGAAGTTGAAACACATGCAGTGGTATGCAGCTTGTTGGTTGCATAGTTGTTAAGGCGTCGCCTAAGTGTCGCCTCGGAGTCCGGGTGCCTTCAGAGTGCCTCAAATCGGCATCGCCTTATTTTTAGACTATAAGGCTACTGCCTTAGGGTATGAGTCCTGAGTCGTCGCCTCAGGTGCCTCGAATGCCTTATACCTCAAGGCTTCCGCTTTTTTTATTTTCTTTTTTAAATCACATGAAAGATGCCAAATTGAAGGCATATATTGAATTACTTATTAGATTCCGATTGTAAAGTATCTATTGTTTGAACATATATGCATATTTATAATGACGCTACATGTGATCAAATGTTAAAATTAAAAAAAAAAATCGAAAGAGAATAAGTTCTTGACTCGAGTCTCTCACTCTCACTCTAATCCTAATCTCTTTCTCTCTTCCTCTCTCCTTCTCTTCCATTCCCACGACGACACTCCGGCAAGTAGTGGCCAGCGACAAGTGGCTTCTTCACTTGGTTTCTTCCTGCGACTTTTTATTTAGGACCTACTATGTGTGGTTTGTAGTATGTTAGATGACTTGAGGTAGGCTAATATTAGTTTTTTTATTATATAAGATATGATAGATTTATAATGAATTAGAGTGAATGAGATGTACACTAAAAATTTCACTTAAAACACCTCAACCTCATTAAAAGCGCCTCGGAGGGCGCCTCGTCGACTCATTGCCTCAACTAGCCTAAACCACCTCGTATCGCCTCGTCGTTGTGACAACTATGATTGATTGGATCCACTGATGAACTCATCAGGGAATTAAGGCTCGTGGAATGAAGTGAATTAAGTGATGCTCTCACCAATCATTTCTTTTGGTTCTTTAGTTTACGGTTAGCATCGTTTTGTTTTTCAAGGGATGTTGGTTGTTTAAACATTTAAAGTAAATTAGATTAGAACTCTCTATATTTGTTGTTACTAAACTAATAGGATATAAGTTCTATCTTTTCAGTGATTTTTTTTTTTTTAAATACAAAATAGCTCATTCATTGTGTTTAGTGCCCTTTAAAACAGTGTATGCCAAAAATCAAGTGAAGAAACACCAAAATAGGACCAAAACCAGTTGTCAAGATTTCCAAGGAAAATTCCCTTGTTTGGCCCATCTCAGCAAAATTTTGGTCAGATCTCAGTTTCTGGCTGGACTAAAAAAAGCCTCGGACCCGATATCTTGATCCTTGGCTCCTACCAGGCTGATCCAATGGTGGTTCACCACTGTCCCTTACCCACTATTTTCTTCACATAATGCTTTGTAGTTTGACGTTTCATTACAAAAGATATAGCACAATTTCCTACGGAAGAAGTCATAGTTCCGACTAATTTTGATGCCAAACCCTTGCCTCTGTTAGCTTTATTTGAGGGTGTGCTGGGGTGTTATAATAGGATCATATATGATGATTTTTGCCCCCTCCCCGCATTCCTGAAAAAATAAAATAGATGCACATTCAATCATTCAATATTTTCAGACCACCCAATGCTTGAAGCTAGCATTGCCAGTTATTGTTCATGTAGCCCATGGGATATTCAATGCTGCTTCTAGGGGATAGTCTGAGTCTATTTCCATCCTAGATTTGATTGAGAGATTTTGGAAACAAAAAATGCTGCTTGGAAGAGGAAATGTTCTCTCTTTAGAACCATAGAGTTGCATTAATTATCCAATTTGGATGGCACAAAACAGGAATGGGCTTTGGTGAAACAAAATGAAAAGAAAAAACAAATAGTTGTTATGTTTGTGAAAGCTTTTTGATTTTCTTAACAAAGAGTATGAGATATGCGTGCACACCATCCATCCTCCCTCCCCTTCTCTCTCCCCCCCCCCCCCAATACCAACACAAAATGAAGAAGACTTCTCGTACCTTAATTCTGTTGGCATTTTCTTTACCTTTCTTGAGTTTATTTCATTTAAATGAGGAATTTTTATTTTACAGCATTTGCCACTTTATTTTAAATTTGATTATTTATGGCATCTTTTCATTTGTTTAGTTCACTTATTGAATACTTGTCTCTGTGCTCTATCTGCAGGTAGACAACGTAACGTCCATCCAAAGGAAGATCTTTGGTTTAGCTCTTTCTATTATTTTGACCCTTAGATTACCCCAAGTCCTTGATAAACTTGATCAGATCCTCAGGTACTCTTCAAGTTGCATTAGTTGTGGCAAACCTAGTATCAAATCAGTTAGTTTTGACAAGAGTGTGATATGTTTTATTCATGCAGTGTCTGTATTAGTTTTTACAAGAGTGTGATATGTTTTACTCATGCAGTGTCTGTACGAGTGTGATAGTGGGTGGAAGTGAAGACTTGAATGAGGAATCCAGGTGAGATCCTTAAAAACATTCTAACTTCATTACAATTTTTTATTTCTTTAGTTTGTGGCTTTTTAGTGCTAAGGTTTTTTCATCCTTAATTTCCAGTAGCAAAAGTAATTTTGAATAATTATTTGCAGTAGTGATAACAGCTCCAGTGGGTCCCACAGAGAGGAAACTTTTCCAACTATAGAGTTCAGAAGGAGACAAGTAACTTCTTGGATCTATCCTGGAGTCCTGCATATGATTTAACTTAATTTATTCTAAATTTCTTTTCCTCTTTTTTTTTCTTTTTTTTTTTTTGTTGGGGGGGGGGGGGGAAATCTCTATGATCAGATAAAAGCTTCAGATCCTATCAAACAGTTATCATTGCAGACTTTGGTGAGAGATAACCTTCAAATGTGTGTGGCTCTTCATGGGGACTCATCTTTTAATGCAGCCATCAGCAGAATGCATCCTGCTGCTTTTGCACAGTTACAGCAAGCACTAAAGAGTGAAGATGCCTAGCCAATCATGATATTCTTGACAATTTGGTCATCCGGATCCTGCTGGAGTTACAGCTGCTCAATTTTGATCATAAATTTGTAAGTGCATGGAGGCAAATTACCTTAAAATTTTCCTGCTTATAGGATTGGTATTCATGGCATCATCACATAGGTGCTGTTATGCATGATGCAAATGCATTTGCCTGGCTGGACAAACAAAACCTTGCAAGTTGGTCTTCTATATGAACATAATGAGGAGAAATGAATCCTTATTGCAGCTTCTCTTGAATAAATGACAAATCTATCACAATATATTTTTGTTGAATGGTCTGAGAACTTCTGACTTGTGTCAGAGAGATAGACAGAGTCGGTCTTTATTTATAATAATAGAAGAGTACAATAATAAAGCCCCTTTGTACAAAAAAAAAAAAAAAAAAGAATACAATATGAAAGAAAATTCCCGATGTGGGATTATTGCAAATAATACACGAGACAATTCGGCCCTTTATTTTTAGACTTGCAATGCTCCCCCTCAAGTTGGTGGATAAATATCCATCATGCTTCACTTGCTAGAAACATTTCCAAAAACTCTAGTACTCAAACTCTTAGTGAAGATATCAGCCTTTTGGTTCTTTGACAAGACAAAGGAAATATTGATCAATCCAGACTCGATCTTCTCCTTAATAAAGTGTCTTCAATCTCGACATGCTTTGTCCTATGATGATGAACGGAATTATATGAGGATTGTTGATTGCTCTCTGAAAACAATAGTATAGGAGCTTTTGACACTGCACTCAGATCTTGAAGTACCCTTTGAACCACAATACTAGACAAGTCTCCTGTGTATGCCATTGCTCTAAATTTTGCATCAACATTGGACCTATGAACAATTACATATTTCTTACTCCTCCAAGTCACTTAATGTCCTCCCACATAGGTGCAATACCCAAAGGAAGACTTCTCATCCAGGCATCTTGTGCAATCCGCATCTATGTAATGCCTCAATGTTCAAGTTCCCATGAGGAGAAATCAAAATCCCTTTTCTTGGGACTGCTGGTAGGTATCTTAGGATCTGGTAGATAATATCTAGATGTGTGGAGTAAGGGTCATGCATGTACTAACTCACCAGACTAACAGCAAAAGTGATGTCTGGCCCAGTATGAGACAAATTAATAGGCTTCCCAACCAATCTTTGATAGCTGGTCTTATCCACAAGCTTCCCTTCTCTAGCCTTCAGGTGCAAGTTAGGCTTAATAGGAGCTTCAACAGGCTTGCATCATAACAACCTTGTTTCTGCCAACAAATTCAGAGTATATTTTCTCTAAGAAAGACACAGACCATTAGCCGAATATGCTAGTTCAATGCCAAACAAATCTGAGTTATCCAATGACTTTGATTTCAAATTCAGCCCCCAAGAATACCTTTAGAGCTGAAATGTTTACTCCACTACTGCCTGTGATGGCAATGACGTCACATATGCTAGGAGTATTGTTATGTGAGTACCGATCTTTTTGATGAACAAGGTATGGTCAGCATTACTTTGTCTAGAACTGATGGACACCATGGCTCTATGAATCTTCCTAACCATGCTCTTGGGGACTATTTAGACCCATATAGAACATGTTTAAGTTTGCATACCTTCCCATGAGTTTCAATAGAAGTATACTCTGGTGCTACATCCATATACACCTCCTCTTGAATCTCCCCATGGAGGAATGCATTATTCACATTAAGTTACTGAAGACCCTTCCCTGATCCATTACACATGAGAGCATGACATGTACTATGTTATTTTTTCCAACTGGAGCAAAAGCTAAGTGAACCCTTTGGCTACCAATTTGCCCTTTTTGTATATTTCCACAGTACCATCAGCTTCGTGCCTTATGAGAAACACCCATTTGCACCCAACAGTCCTCTTTCCTACAAGTAGGGTCATTAGCTCCCATGTTTGTTCCCCCCCCCCCCCCCTCTCCCAAGGCATGCATTTCTTCATCCATGGCTCCTTTCGAATGTGAATGAGCTAATGCTTCCTAGTAGGTGTTAGGGATAGAAACAGTGGACAAGGAAGAAGCAAAGCTGTGAAAAGTTATGGATAGTGACTATTACGACTTACAAGAGAGTTAGAAATAGGGAGCTTAGTGCATGCTCCTGGCTGTTTCATGTGTGTAATTGGTAAGTTTAATGAAGGTTAGAAATTGAAGTAGGAATAGACTTACCAGGACTAGTTTCTATAGGAGCAAGAAGTGGAACATCTAACTGGCTAGGAGCAATAGAGGGTACTTCATTGCCTTTCTTTGATAAGTCTTTAGGTGAGATTGCACTGTAAGTTGTTGCTCCCCCTGCATGTCATCGTCCTTGTCCATTGGCCATTGTTCTTGTCCAATTACTCCATCTTCCAAGTGGGCATCATCAATGAGAATATCAAAAGGGATTTCCATTGGAGGGATGAGAGCCGGAACCGCTTCAGTAACTCATTCTCCCCCCTGAAGAGGTGCAAGGGAAAAATAGGCAAGGTTTTCCTAGAAAACCACATCCATAGAAACAAACATCTGTCGAGAAGGTGGGAGATAACACTTGTAGCACTTTTAAGTGGTAGAATACCCAAGGAAAATACACTGTAAACCACGAGGATCAAGTTTACCATGAACTTGATGGTTTTAAGCAAAGGCAACATCCCCCCCCCCCCCCCCAAGACCTTAGGTGGGATTTCAGTGGAAACCACAGTGAACCTCAAGGGGACAGCGTCATTGTAGGACATGGGATGGCATGCAATCAATAAGATAGTTGTAATAGCATCTCCCCAAAAACAATGAGGGACATGCATGATGAACATCAATGATCTAGCAACTCCAAGGAGGTGCCTGTTTTTGCATTTGGCTACTCCATTTTGAGGTGGAGTGTCAACACAACTACTTTGGTGGATGATGCCATGATTGGCCAAATAGGTTTGGAACTCCCCAACTGTATATTCAATTCCATTATTGGTTCGAAGAATTTTCATGAATGCCTCAAATTGGGTGATAATCATTTTGTGAAAAATTTGAAAGCAAGAAAAGACTTCATTTTTTGATAAAGTAGATACACCCATATGGTTCTAGTGCAACAGTCAATAAAAGTAACAATTAAGATTCGAAATTTTGCCCATACCGGTCATCTTAGTACTTACTGAGATAACCGAAATTCCAAAATTTCAGCGAAATTCCAAATTCTCTATTTGAGATTTTGACCTCAAGTTTCGGTGGGTTCTTGTGGTCCTTATGCCTTGGTTTTGGGTATCCAGTCTAATTCGAGGCCAATAAACACACTGGGAGTGTTATTTTTGCCTAAAACCTATCCCAAATGGTGTTCTTAATCGAGTGAAACTGGAAGTCTGGAACATGAATTTTGACCATGTAAATATGCATATGATGCAAGAGAACATAGAGATCTTCATAAAAATGCAAGAAAGGCAACAACTAAAATTCAATATACAACTATACAAGTGTAGAAGTTAGTAGTCAGTAGACTCAGGTACAACTATACTATAACAGTATAAATTTATAACATACAATTTCCCAATGAATTACATATTACAATCACATTAGACCTATGATTATGAATAACAATAATCTAAGCTATGCTTTTGCCTATTGTGCTATGGTGGCTCCTTCATCTCAATACCAAGATGAGTGCCTCGGTGGATGTATCCCTTTACCTAAGTAGTACTATGCATGTATGTTCCTCTCCTCTGCCCACTTGACATACCCATCCCATGACTTGTTCCCCCTATAGTTGTCGATTTAGTTAACCACTATAGCTCTATAGGTCTCTTCATCCACTTGCCTAAGATATCCTATCGAGGGAACATGCAATACGGATATTGAAGAGAAGATGGCTCTAGTGGTGGTCGTGGTTGCCTTCTGAAGATGGACTCCACAATTGTCTCTCCCCCCTTGGACCTAGGATTCACATAAGTAGCACACTGGAACCCATATACCACCCTATTAAGGCCTGTAAAATAACTCCAAGTGTCCCACTAGTGCCAAAAGGGACACCATAAGGTCCATAACCGTAAGCTCGAGAAGTAGATGTAGCGCTCTCCATACCAATGTTGTGGGACCTGGGAATCGTGGGTCTTGAAATTCGAATCCTCTAGCTGTAGAGCCTCTGGACTTATCCAAGCTCATGGATCCCTTCGAGCCTACCAAGTTACTCACATCCATAGGATGGTCCCGTATGATGGCGTATCATCCTCATATCCATGTTGATGTTGCTTCCCTTTCCCCTTCCTGTTGTAAGTTGTAGGACCACCACAAGATGCTTCGCCACATGATCTGCATCCTATGTGGCATGGGTGAAGTGACTCTCCCCGGTGTATCTTGGGGGGGTGCAATTGTGTCTTTGGTAGTGGAACTTGTATATGCTCTCGAAGTCCATCACCACGACCATCGGCATCATCCTCCCTGTCATCAGCGTCGTCTATAGCCTTATCATCATCGCCATCACCATCATCATTATCATCATCCCTGTGCTAAGTCTGACTAGGAGTGAGGGTCTCATCTAGATCTTGCGCGTACGTGGAAGGCACAGACTCATTGTCCCACATGCCCGAGGTCATCATCCAATCCTCATCCACAAAACCAGCTGGCTCATATGCATATGCTCGCCTCTTTTTAGATGCCATGAATGCCTCGATATCAACTCCCACCCATGGCAAGCAGTCTCTAGGTCAGGGCTCCTGCCAAGCTGGTCCAACAGGCTCAACTTTGTCTCTCACCCAATCAATGAGGGTATCCTCATCATCTGTTTACACCTTGAAGATATTAGCAAGGTCGATGGTCTCCTGTCTTCTGCTGATCCCCTACTCTCTGTCTGATCCTTTGTGCTGCATTTCAACCTAAGGTTGTAGTGAATAAAGACTAGAACATTAAGGTGTTGGCTCCCCAATCTGTTCCTCCTCTTCGAGTGTGTCAAGTTAAATGTACTCTTCTTTTTGCACCCATAGGTGGAGCAAGTTTGGGAGAGGTCCATTGTTAACCCCTTGTTTCTTCCCACTGTTAAGGATGCTTGGGCTAAGCCGATCACTACCACTCCCTCCCTCTCATTGCTTTTGCTCGCAAGCTCCGAAACTTTAAGGATGCCCTACGCTCTTGGAATGCCTCTTCCTTTGGAAACATCAACTCTCGGGTATCCTCCTGTTGCTCCAATCTCTCTTGAATCCAAACCCTCGTCCAAACAGACCTCCACAACCCTTCCCTCGCGGTGGAAGAAAAGTCCCTCTCTCTTGCTCTTTCTTCCCCTCTTCCCAAGAGGAATATTTTTTTTGGCAAAATTGCGTGTCAAATGGCTTGAGCTGGGGACTCCAACTTGGCCTACTTTCACCACTCCCTCAAAGCCCGCAATAATCTCAACTCCATCCCCCTCCTTGCTAGTAATGGCTCCTAGAGCTCGAATCTCCCTAGTATTAAGGCTAAGGTGATTTCTTTCATCTTGAACCCCCCGCTTCCTCCCCCCCCCCCCTTCCTCCCTCTCTTATCAACAAATTTGTCAATCCCTCCTCCATGAGTTCCCTCTATTCTATCCCTACCCTTGATAAGATTCTCTCTGCGATTCTTTCTCACAAACCTAGCCAGGCTTCGAGCCCCGATGGTTTTAGTATGGACTTCTTTGTAGCGGTCTGGGATTTCATTAAAGAGGACCTTGTTAAAGCCATTCGTAGTTTCTTCTTCAACCCCTCCCGGCTTTCCTCTATCAATTAAACTTTTTTCTGCCTCATCCCCAAAAAACCTGATGCCTCCACCCTCTCTGACTTTCGCCCCATCTCTCTTTGCAATCTCCTTTACAAATTCATTGCTAAGATTCTGGTGAACCGTCTAAAATCTATCTTGCTCTCTTGGTGAGTGCTAACCAATATGCATTCATCTCAGGGCCACGTATCACGAACAATATCCTTCTTTGTGCAGAGATTGTTAGAGGCTTTGATAGGTCTGCTCACTCCCTTGTCATCCTCCTTAAGGTGGATCTTCATAAAGCTTTTGATTCCATTCGTTGGGACTTTATTAGTGAAGTCCTTTCTGACCATGAGACTCCCTCCTTCCTTTGTTCACTAGATTGAGGTATGCATCTTCACCCCTTATTTCTCTATCATCATTAATGGCTCCCCTTCCGGGTACTTCCCTTCTCGTGTCAGCTTTCGCCAAGGTTGTCCCCTCTCCTCTTTCTTATTCTCTCTTGCTCTTGAGGTCCTTTCCCGTATTCTCTACTCTACAACTGACCAGCTCCTTATCTCCCCTATCCCTAAATGCAAATCCCTCAAGCTCACCCACCTTGCCTTTGCCAATGATCTCATGATCTTCTCCAAGCAGATTTCACCTCCATCTCTTCTATTCTCTCCTCTCTCTCTCTCTCTCTCTCTCTCTTTGAGTCCCTCTCTGGTCTTCATATCTACCTTGACAAATCCTCCCTTTTCCTTTCAGGGGTCTCAGAATCAATTCGCTCCTCCCTTCAAACTCTCACTGGCTTTGGTCTTGGCTCCTTTCCGGTGGTTTACTTAGGCCTTACACAACATTACCCTACCCCACCTCCACCTCCTCTTTTAAGAGTCCAAAGATATATATGTGGTCTTTCACCTTACTAGTAGCATCCACATATCTCAGGAAGATGATCCTATCACAGTACACCATAAAGCTGATAATGGATTTTTTTTTTTCGGACCGGTCCATCCATCAAACATAATGGTGTATCTGTACATCTCCCAGAAGGGCCTCATAGTCCTAATGCAGGCCTCCAACTTCTGTCGGTGGCTGCTCTAGGTTTCCGTGGCTGTTTCTTCATCTCATCTTCAAATAACAGAAAAACTTTCAGGTCAGTAGATACATCTTCACTAGAAATATTTCTCCCTGAAGAGGTGTCCATGTATAATAGGATGAGGCTTCATAAAAGATTACATCCATGGAAACAAAGAATTTGTGGAATGGAGGATGGTAGCACCCTTCCGTGAAGGCCAATATCCCACAAAGATGCATCAAATGCTTCATGGATCAAGCTTGCCATTACAATGATGATTGAGAAAACATGGTAGAGATAACCGAACACTCTCAAAGCAACCAATAAAGAGTTCTTTCCTAGGACAGCTCCAAGGGATTTGAAATCAAGGAATGAAGGATTCGGTTAACCAAATAGGTCATGGTGAGAATAGCATCACTCTAGTATTGGGATGGAATGCACTGCAAACATCAGGGGACAAGCAACCTCCAACAAGTGTCAATATTTCCTTTCCACCATGCCATTCTGAGCAACAGGACCAACACATATGGTTAGATGGAGAACACCATGATCTGTTAAGTATGCCTGAAAGGTGTGCTCCATATATTCCCTGCCATTGCCAAGGCGAGGTGCGCTGTCAAACTGACTTTGTATAATCTTGTGGAATACTTGGAAGCACTTGAAGACTTCACCCCTTGTGGCGTATTAGATATACATACCTAAGTTAGACAAGTATGACAATCAATAAAGGTTACAAACAACCAATGAACAGATATAGAATTTACTGCAAGTGGGACCTCATACATTAGAATAAACTAAATTACAGGGATGATACTTCTATTATTAGATGAGGAATAACTGCAACATGTTTGTTTAGCACTTCACACCAACAAAAGAAACTCATCTTTATTAGTATGCTTAAATAAATTGTAAAAAAAGGAAGGTAAGGTTTAACTAGAGGGTGGCCAAGTCTCTGATGGAGAAGCTGAATATCTGATGTGACTGAATGAATTAGTGGTATTGGTTAAGATGCAGCAGTGGGAGGAGCTATACATTCGAGCCAGTAGAGACCCTTTTGCACCTTACCACGTCCAATCGTCTTTTGTCACCAAATCCCGTAAAACACAATGAGAAGGAAGGGGGGGGGGGAAAGAAAAAAAATGATTTAGCAGTTTAAATCCCTAATAAGGCTACTAATAAATAAGAAGTTAGTATACAATAAGGGAATATGCGAAACAAAAGACAGGGTTAGGGTGGAAGAGCAACAAATGGTTCCCTTCCCAGAAATGGAGGAGGATCCATTTGCCACGTGGACTGTCTTTCTGGGATAATGGGGTATATTGATGGAATTGAATGGAAGAACCAATCATATAATCTATAGCCCCAGAGTTAATAATCTAGGATTGGGATACAGTCAAAGCACAAAAGGACGGGGCAGAAATATGTATGTGGACTTAATGATTACCAGAACTAGTTGTGGTAGTTGTAGATGTAGTAGTGGCATTGGGAGCAAGTTGTACTAACCAACAGAGAGCTTGCAATTCTTGTTGGAGAGCTTGGAGATTGTGTTAGTAAAAGGTTTTGAGTCAGCTTCAGTTTGGTTAGCTCAGTCTTTCCCCAAATCTTTCCACAACCAGCCTTTCCTTTTGCATCAGTCTGTGGGCTTCTCATGCAGTTTCCAACATTTTTCTTTTGCCTTGTTTTACTAGTATTCGCATTTGATAACTTCTTTTGATGCTTCTTACTATTTCCAATTTGAGTTTGGAGGGCTGACCTATCAGAGGCGTAGAGGAAGGAAGCGCTGCACTATGACGACAATCTTTAGTGTGTACAAAGGCGCATGATTCCTCTAAAGTGGGAAAGGGATCTCGGCTGAGAATTTGAAGCTGAATAGAATCATATTCAACATTATGTCCAGTTAGAAAATCACATACTGGGGTCTCATCTAGGTGTTAGTGATAGGCGTTGTTTGGATGGAAGGTGTTAGAATGATCAATCTTTCTGCCACAATGCACCAAGGGTGTTGTAGTACAGCAAGAATGACATCTCCTTCTGTTTTGTCTCATGAACTTGTTTATGGAGTTAATAGACTTGGGTCCTATTTCCAACTTTACCATGGGTCATCTGAGCAGCAGTCTTAATACTAGAAGTAGCGTCCAATAGTGAAAAAGTCTGATACAATTTGGTTTCATAGATCTAATTATGAATGTTATTACCAGTGAGTCAATGTGTAAGCCATCGGTCCTGTTCTGGTTCAGGGTTCTTTGGTTTTACTGTAGTGCCAGAAATACATCTCAAAGTCTTTGGCCAATGATAGTGATGTAGGTGTATCTTGAGCTTATCAGATAGTGTGATCCATCTAGGATTGTGAGAGGAGAACCAGGGGGTTGGTAATCATTCTTGTCAGGATATTCAGCACTAGTAATTGTAGGTTCTTCTGTTATACTAGATTATGATGTAGTCATCTTCTTCTAAATCACACTTCTAGAAGACAAGATTTAGGGTTCCGACTAGGGCAAAGTTACAACCAATTGTAGGGTAATAACTAGGTCCAACCCAAAAAAAAAAGAAGGGGGGGGAGAAGGGAGGATTACAGCTTTTTAAAACATCTGAACTGTCTACTGAGATCAACTGTGGATACAGCCTAAACAATTGCTATTTCGCAATAGAGGTTCAGTCTCCAACGAAGGTTTGAGAAGTTGATGAGGAACCAGCAAACTGCTAAAAAGAGAGAAGGAACCAGTGGTGCAATCTAGAGGAAGCCGCAAAAGTAGAAGTTTGAAGGAGCTTGCTGATCAATTTTCGAGCCTCAGCTTTGATACCATGTTGTAGACTTGAAGAGAAAATTACTCGAAGAACGTTGATTTATTCATAGGCCCCAATGAAGTGTTTATACTTCAAATCTGAATTAGTCCTACTCTAAGTAGGAAAAGAAATTAAAAAATAAATAATAATTTATACATAAACAAGTAATAATAGAAAATTTAATCCTAGCTTATCCTGTTGAACTCATCCAAGTGCTTGTCAAAATTTGCTCCCTCTAACAACCGAATGCCATATAACTCTTTCTTTAAAAACAACCGATTTGTCAACGACTTGGACTTGTACCTGCTCTCTAGCTTTGCCCAGACTTCCTCTGGATCCACCACGCTGATGACTTCACGAAGAACATTATTCGCAAAATACAACTGGATCGTACTATTTGCTAGATTCCTCAACTCTTGCCACTCGTCTTCCTTCATCGTCTCTAGCTTTTCTGATTTTTTTCCTGAGAGCTTTAACAGTCCCTTCCCGCGTAAGGATGTTCTTCACCCGTTTTTGCCACAAGGTGAAATCATTATGACCATTAAAAAGTTCTATGAAGAAATTAGAACTCTTCACCGCCATCTGATTTGTGCCCTTCATACCCGTCAACAACCCAAAAAACCTATTCATTGATCTCTGTACGAACTCACAAAATCAATACCAACGGAGCAAAATCTCTTTGATCCGTCACTTTCATGAGTCCAAAACGCCCAAAAACCTTAGGAACACTTAACTCCGTACAAAAAACATTTACACAAAATCCTTTGGAAACAATCTATACGATACGATCCAATAATACAGAAAGAAGAAGGAAAAAAATTCCCTTTTTTCTTCATCTTTTTTCACCAAATCTCTTTCTTTTTCTTTTCTTTTCTTTTTTTCCCCTTTACAGTTCTTCTTCCACGTTCTCCACTCACTTCTCTTTTTCAACTTTTTTATTTTTTTCTTCAAACCAATGTAATAACCATTACATTAAAACAAAGTTAACAAAACTTCAAAAAACCCACGGACAAACACCGTTCCTGATGATCCAAAATCGGATCGCTCAAACCTTCTCCTTTTTTTTTTCAACCGATCTAATCCGACCAAACTACAAGAAAAAAAAAAGATAAGAAAACTTAATTGTACCTTCAATCAATCCGTCGAAGCCTTCTCACTTCACCTATACTCTCCTTTCTAGATCTTCACACACCTCCGGCAATCCACCGAACCTCGCTCTGATACCACTTGTTAAGGATAATGGATCTTAAGGTTAATCTAGGCCGGAGGCAGACCTACGTCAAGGATGTCCAACCACGAACCAGAGAAGAACACAAGCAAAACACATAAGAGAGATTTAACGTGATTCAGCAAAACCTTGCCTGCGTCCACCAGCGAGAAAAGAAGTTCCACTGTTTCAGAAAAACTTCACACCACTCTCCCACCCACAAGGTGTTATCATTTGCTTCCTTGTTTTCTAGATTATCCCACAGAGACTATTTATAGGGAAACCTAAAACCCTAATCCCAATATAATTACAAGTTTAACCTAGTACTAGTAATTGAACCAAACCCTGTTTCAGTTACAAATACAACCAAAACTATAATTACATGGACCCACAGAATACAAGACACCCAAACCCAACAATAACGCCAAATGCACCTCTCCACTTTATCCATCCTATCTTAATTTTTGGAAGCATCATCCTCTATACCACCTTTATTTATGACTGACATCCATCATAAGTAAGACTTGTCTCCCATCTTTTGACCTGTTATGCTAATCCTATGTTCTCAGGAATGCATTCACAGACAAATAGATTCCATTGAGACTAAATGTCTGGAAATCAAGAAGCAAAGCATCCAAATTTCAGATAGAAGCATGCACAATTAAAAAATAAGTTTACATTCCTCAGAGATCTGACTGCTGGTTCTGATTTTTTTTTTTTTTTTTTTGTAACTGTTTTTACTTTTTGGATCATAAATCACATATGGTAATTACAGTTGAGTGCATTATAATGCGCACATCTTTATGTTTACACTGCTTGTCTGGTGATTTCAGGGATGGCCCTGTGGCTAATGTCAATCTAAATGCTTCTTTTGTAGCCTCTTTTGCCAAATAGGTAGTTCCATTTCTTTCTCTTGCATCTGATTGGCATACATATTTTTCCGAGTTGCAGGTGAAATCAAGAGTCTTCCTACCTGGAGAGATGCTTTCTACATTCTTTTTCCTTCATTATATTTGTTTAAAATGAGTTGGTTTTCCCATTTTTATTTTTATTTTTTTCATGTTCAATTTGTTGTAAAACGTCAGCATGGGTTAAATATAGCGTGCTTCATAGGTATAGGATTGATCTCCTTGCCTCCTTATTCAAGGCAAATGATCAACACCTTTGAAGTCAAAGAAACAGAAAAAAAGGGAAAAGGGGGGGGGGTTTGGGGGGTGAAAATTGTATAGGGCTTTGAATCTGACTGGTGCTTTCAGATTTTTGGTGGTATATTTGTTGAGGTGAAAGAAAGAAAATTAAGTTCATGAGGTTTTACACAAACCAGTTTTTGTATTTACTGGGATTCTTCATTCCTCTTGCAAGGATGCATATATTTTTGAGAGTTGTGTTTCCACATATGTAACCCAGCTTGTGTTTCTTGCACCAATGGCGGTTTATGCATCAGAACTTAGCCATTTGGTCGAGCTTTAATCAGCCCTTGAATATTCTCCTATTAAAAATGAAGTGGTATTTGGTGAGGAACCAAATAGCTGTTCTGGAAAGACCTACACTGTTGGATCTTGTGCTGTTGTTTTCAGTCATTATGTTCTTCCAAAATAAACGTGCCCAAAAAAAAAAAAAAACAGGTGAGTTGTGGCCCAACCTCAGTGAAAATTACGAGCTACGAGCAGAAGAATGAGATGTAACTGGTATCTTTGTATGGCTCGCATAAAGGCTTTCTGTTAACAACTAGGTAAAATTGCCATGATACGCATGTTGATGGAGTATTTAATTATATGGTAACTTTTTTAGTTAAGTTATATTTTTGCTGATAAATATTCTCTTAAAATTTTAAGTTTTTTTCTTTTTGGTAATCAAGCTTTCATTAAGAAACAGGGACAGGATTGGAATCTGAACAAAGACTCAGAATCCAATCAGAGGAACATGACCAATAACTTGGTCCCTGAACCAAGTAGGCCTTCCTAGCTAGGTGATCCGCAGCACAGTTGGATCTCTTAGAAACATAACTGGACCTAAAGCCCAAGAACTTACTTTTGATGAATTTGATATCTTCTATCACAGGTAAAATAAATGTGGGGAGTAGGGTAGACTCGGATAAATAACTCGCAAATACATGGAAATCTGTTTCTACCTCCACGAACTCAAAGCCATTCTCAATAGCCTCTAGCATCCTTGCACGCATTGCTTCGGCTTCCGCTTCAATCACTGATGAGAAGGATTTGGGATGATGCCACAAGTGATTTTCCTTCCTAGTTTCAAATGATGATCCCTATACCACATTTTCTTGTTTTCTATTTCCAGGATGCATCTGTGTTCACCTTGATGAAAGGGTGTTGTGGTGCCTTCCATTCCAACCTTTCCTCCATTTCGGTTCTAGATTCAGCCGTAGGATTTTGATTTTCCTTTTTGGTTGCTAACCAAAATTCAGAGTGAGCTTTTAGTGCCAAGTGCATTACCTCAGTTGGTGTCATCAAATTTTCTCCAATTACCCTTGAATTCCGAGCTTTCCACAAGGACCAAAGGATAAAGGATATCATACTCTTCACCTTTTCACCATCCTTCTTCTCAATGGTTTGTATATCTGCCCAAGTCTTCATCCAATCGGCCATGGTATTAAAATTTTTAAGTTACGAGGCATGAAATCATGTTTTTCTTTAAGCTTTTAATTTGATGTTCGAATCAAGAACTGAAAGGTGGGATTGATCGAACATAATGAGAGATGTCACTCTGTTTACTCCCACGGTTGCAGTAGTGTATCTCAACAAATTTTTAACAATTCAGATCTCTTGTTGTTAATTGATTCAATCATGGACTTAATGGAACCCAAAATAAGTACTAAGGGCACGTTCTGTAAGTAGCCAAGGAGTAGTTTTCGGCATTCTTTCGTTTTCAAAACCCCAAAGAAAGTCCAAAAACATTTGGTAAAATGGGTAGTTCTTTCATTTTAAGGAAATGAATCGTTCCAATTTTTGTATTTGATGAAGCTTTTTGCAATACAACTTTGATTTGTTTCATCAATTTCAAAAACAAAACACATTTCAAAATTATGTAAAGAGGGACACTCAAAACTTCATTCTATCTTTATTGGGGCAGCATTACCCGATCCCAAGGCCATCTCGTCTGCGATGGAATCTCTTTTTTGTTCTTTTCTTTGGAAGGGCTAGGAATCTACGCGATTCTTTTGCCCCATCAGTTGGTCCAACATTTGTTGGCCCAAATATGGGGGGCTTTGGAATTCGTAGAATCCAAGAAGTCAATTCCGCAACTTTACTCAAACTCATCTGGAAAATTGTCACAAATCATGACTCCATTTGGGTCAAACGGGTCCACTCTTACCTTCTCAAATCTGACTCTTTCTAGACTGCCCCTATCCCTCCTAATCCTTCATGGATCTGGAGGAAACTTCTTCTCCTTAGATCTCGGTAGGGATGTCAATTTGTAGCCCGAACCGTTAAATTGAACCGCACCAGCCCAAACCGAACCTTAATGGGCCGTGTTTGGGCTGAGGGTGGCAGAGCCCGCAACAACCCGAACCCAAACCGCTACCTGTTATAAACCGTTTTACAACCCACTTTATAGTTTTACATTAAATATTGTTTGAGTTATCATATTACCACTAGGTAGTTGGTACAGACTATCACAGAAAACGGGTATGAATTCAAAGATCAAATAGTCTTCTATTACTTGTAAATGACAATTAGAAGGATAAGTATGAATGACCAATTGAATGTACCAAGTTTGTTTAAATTAAGTAAATATTTATCCAATCCAAAGATATTTATTTGCATATCAAGCTAATTACCAACCAAAAAAATAGACGGATTTCATAGAAGAGAAAAAAAATTCAACATTCTCATAAAACAAGAACTCAATTTCAAGACAATCAATTATAGCATAAGTTGAAATTTAAAAGGGTTTTTAGTTTGAAGATTTGTTTTAGGAGAACTATCCAGTGGAGCCTGATGAATGAACTTGTAGTTTCTATGTTACTATTTACTATATGAATTCTTGATTTCTATAAAGTGGGTGTATTTTTACAATGTGGAATGACTTTTTATTTTTTAATGGGAATTGATCAATAACAATTTTGCTTTCCATAGAATTTGGCTTTTGTTGCAAGATACTCAACTATTTGTTTTTTTTTTTTTTTTCTTGCGTACAATAAATTGTTAGCCCAAACAATTAGTCAACTCGAGTATAGACCATTAGCCCAAACCATTAGTTAGTCCGAACCCAAACCGCACCAAATCGAAACCGTTAAGCCCAACCCGAAACCGCTCCAAACCGCACCATTGACATCCCTAGATCTCGTGCTCTTCCTGCCATTACCATCCACATCTCTTCTGACTCTACTTCCTTCTGGCTAGATCCGTGGCATTTGATGGGGATTCTTCTCAACCTTTTCACCCCCCGCACTGATTATGAGACTCAAATTCCCAAATCTACCCCCTCTCACATTTTATCTCTAGTGGTTCCTGTGTCACTTCTCCTCACCATAGTCTCATGCAAGTCTGGAATTCCCCCCCCCCCATCTTTTCCCATTCCCATGATATATTTATATGGCTCCCCTCCACTACCAAATCATTTACCATTTCTTCAGCCTGGAACCTAGTTCGCACCCCCTCCCCTTCCCCTCCCTGGCCCCCCTTGATTTGGTTCAGATGTCACATTCCCCGACATTCACTTACCCTTTGGAGAGCCCCAAACACAGCCCTTCCAACCCAGTCATTCCTCATGTCCCGCCACATCCCTATGAACCCAAATTGTATCCTTTGCCGGAACAGTACCGAGGACACTGAGCATTTGTTCTTTTCTTGCCCTTTCTCAAGTTCTCTTTGGAGAAAAGCTCTTAACTTCATTTGGCCCCACTCCTGTCGTTCCTTTGGGTTTAGCCGGAACTGGTCTTGGGTATTGAATAATTTTTCAGATACCTCTATATGTGACTGAATTGGCAGTCTTGTCTTTGGTGCCATGGTCCACCATCTATGGTGGGAGCGAAATTCCAGCATTAGACTTCTAAAACCTGCTCTATTGATACTATTCGGAATATTATTTACTTTGATGTTTCCTCTGAGATTTCTACTAGTCCCTTCCCCCCGATTGTTGATACCCCAAGGAACAAGCTCATTGTTGTTTCCTAGGGGTTCAACTCCCAACTTCATCCCCCTCTTTGATCCTGACTTTTGGGATCTTTCACTGTAATTTGGTTTTCGTCTTTTTATTGATTATTTATTCATAATAAATAAATAAATAAATAAATAACTTCTAACTCCTTCCTGCCTTCATTAGAAAAATAAAATTCAATAGTGTTCATTGTCTGAAGTATTCTTAGCCAATTTTTACCAAACGGTCAAACTTGTACTTAAACCACTATTATTTGATTAAAGCGTTAGAAAACAATTCTTGCAAAGAACATCGTTCTCAGAAAATACCATTACCAATGCACATTAGGAATTTTTCTTCCTCTTTTTCTTTTAGGCAAACAGATTGAAGTAGAGTCACTCCAATAGAGATGATTTCCACATATGTTGATGTTCCTTCTGATATTTCTAAGACTTTTTTTTTTAATCACAATGCCCATAAATTCCTGGACCTGCCAAGTTCAACAAGAAGTAACCTCCAAACTATGCTTGCAATTGACTGGTGAAATCTGAAATCAGGGATTGACAGTGAAAGTGAAGATGAATCTAGTAGAGAAACTAGATCTACCTCTATCTTCAGCAAGGCTTTAAGATGTTTTTGAGTTTGAAATAGGTTAGTTCAATTGGGTTGTACAAACTACTGTGTTGGTACAGTTGAATTGTGTTGGTACAATTGAATAGGGTACCGTGGATAAAAGAGTATAGAAACATCTTCTTCTTTTTTTAAGGCCTGCTTGGTACAGAATCCGAGATTTCAAACTCGGATTCAAACGAAATTATACCCGTGGTTGTATAAATCTCAGATTCATGAATTTTATAGATTCACCTTTTACACTAAAAACGTGAATCAGAGATTTATGGGTAAGGGGTGAAATCCGAGATTTCAAAAAGCTATACATTTGCACATTCACAAAAATCACGTCGATCAAATAGTTTTTTAAGATGAATTCACAGATTTCATTCCACAACCAAACACTTAATTTTATAAATTATGACTCCATAGATTTGAAGTCTATAGATTTGAAATCTCTAGATATTTGAAATCTCCAGACTCATGTAACCAAACAGGCCCTAAAGGAATATTGAAACTTTGGAAAACTGAGAAAAAAAAGCACTTGTCAAGGAAGTTTAGAAAGGTTAAAACTACGTCTTCTCATTGCAAATAGGAATCTAAATCAAAAGCATGGCAAGTAAAGTATATGTGTTGCCCATCCAAAACCCATTCTCAGATACTCAACAACAAATCCCACTGCTTCAATCAATGGTAAAAAGGAAAATTGGTGATGGGAATAATACGTATTTCTGGTTTGATGAATGGATAGATTCAACAACAAACCATATGGTAGGTGGTTTTAACTCCCTAATTGGGCAAAAGGCAAGCTCCTGTCAGAGAAGTCTATGAATAACAAAGCAACAGGGAGGCAAATCAATAGAATCACACAAGCCTAATACCTCCACTCCCATAGTTGTCAATTATTTCAATTAACCCATCCCCAACTCTAGACTCATGGTTGTCACTCTTATCAACAAGAGGTGAATTTACTGCAAAACTAGCAGGAATTGCACTAGCTAAGATGAACAGTCATGATCTAGAACCCAACTTTACCCATTGGTGAAGGTTTGTTTTGGAAGCTACCAATACATCCAAAATTTAAAATATTATTTTGACGTCTTTTAAATGCAGAACTACCAACAAAGAAGATCCTTTCCAAATGGATGGTAACAAGCCAAACATGTGTCTTATACAACAACTTCAAAGAATCGACATGGCATATTTTCATATCATGTGATTGGACAAAAAGAATATGGGTAGCAGGACCACTAGGGTTGCGAACAAAGTTCATAAGAACTAACCCTTTCCTTAATCTATGCATTTCATTTCTTCATGAACGTAACATGGATAAATATACAAAAAATGGTTTTTCTCAAGTTTTATAATCACATGCTATTTTATCTGGTTAGAAATGAATGCTAAACTTATCAATAACAAAAAGCTTAACCCAACTCAGCTACTAAATAATGTAAATAGATGGATAAAGGACCTAAAACTTTACCAAAATCAATTAGATGATATGGCAAATAATGATGTTACTCCATCAACCAACTGCCTCAAATGTTTGATTTCACAAACAAATTTTAGAAACTTACCAACACTCTTATGTGCAAGTGTATCTACTGAGCTACAGGGAGACAGATGGGGCGTAGGACTGCTCCAAAATGGAATCAGTAAGGATCTACAACAAGGCAGGGCCCAACCAGGGCAACTTTTGAAGTACTTATTAGAAACTATTTGGACGGTAATACAAAGAGCTCATCAAACCAATGTACAACTACAGTACATTTGGTGTGATCAAACTATAGATAAACATCTAACCAAAGGCAAGGAGATACCACAACTATCACCCACTTTTTTCCTTTATTAGTGATGATGATATCAATCACATCGAAATTAGAAGTTTGTAATATAAAACAAGACACCACAAGGGACTGGTTACTTAGTTTGACTGCAGCCCACATAGGGTCTAATTACAAAGGCAGTAAGACACTATGTCTCATACTAGTTGTAGCTACTACTTTTAATCTTAATCCAAATTTCTCTTTATCATAAAAACAAAAAACAACAAATCTCTCTTCCGATACCAAATGCTTCATTCATTTTTCTTTTTCCTATTGATTTTTCTAATTGTCTCTCTCAGTTGCAGGTAAAGAGCTTGATGAAGAATGGAGGATAAAGAAATTTGTCAGTTCTTTTTTTTTTTTTAAATGACGTTGGCCTATAGAGAACATATATTTAGGGTATTTTTTTTGAGGTTTTAGCAATGAAATTAATTGAGGATAATCTAGGGATTTAATTAGGGACGTAATTGAGGGTAAGTAGGGCTACACTAAAATTTCCTCCTAGTTAAGGATAATTTGGGTTTTTCAAAATTATTTAATGGTAAAGGAATAATTCAAATGAAAAAATTAATAGAAGGAAGGGATTCGTCACCTTTGCCGAGTGAGAAGAGAGGTATATGCCACTACTCAACTAAGAGGGAGTATAAGTGCCATTCATTAAACTAAGAGGAAGGTAACCGTCATTTACCCTTAATTATATAAGTAAGCAGCTTCAAAACTCGAAAACATATAATCCGGATTTACTTCCTCGAGATTGTAAATAAAAATTATGAATTTGAAGGTGTGTTTTTGGCTCGGGCTCAGGAGGAAAGGGTTGAAAGGCATCTAAGGCAGAAGAAAAGTGAAAAACTAGACCCGACCGGCAACACCGGGGCGGGGGGGGACAGCCCCCAACCACCGGGGGGCCGGGGCCGGGGCGCCCAGGGAGGGGAACAGGAGCCAAAAAGACGACAGGCCCACCAGGGGGGGGGGCGCAGGCCGCCGCGAGCGCCCCCCGTCGGGTGGCACTCAAAAAATTACCCAAACTAGACCCTGACCTAAAGCACCAACTAAGATAAAAGTTGGCCTCAACATGCAAGTAACCATTTTATGCAATGGTACCATCTAGTATCAACAACACTTTTGCCTTTAAAAAGTGAGTTTGGTTTCTCTATAGGTCGGAGGGGAGGCGATTGTACATGTGCTCTCCTTGCATCCCTCCACCATATATTTAAAAGGGACTCACTCTAATCATTGATGAAGCAAATAGTAAGTGTTCTAAGGCAAATTTCCTTCCTTAATATGTGATGAAAAGGTGTAAGGAGAGTATGATTGATAGAAGATCCCAGACTCTTAAAAGGTAAGAAGAAACCATAAAGAACCTGGTTGGAATCATGGAAGTGGTTGTAGATCCAAGGTTTTGTTAGGCATGAAGCACACCATGTCAAAGATAAGGGGTCCTGGTATTTACAGTTCTGTTTACAAAGGTGGGGTTAGATGGGGAGCAGCATGAGTAAGTTGAAGAGACAGGAGAGGGGAGAAAGATTCTGCAAGTTTTGTTTTGGTAAAGATTTTGTGAGTCCAATATAAAGAAAGCTCTATGGCAGTGTTTAGATAATCTATGGTGGTGTTGTGAACGATCATTTTAGAAAAGTCCAAACAAATAAAGTGAAACTATCCTAATATATTATAAGAATATCAGAGGTAACCCCATAAAAAATTAAAAAAATAATAATAAAGGATATCAGTGTTGGTAGTGGCCACGGTGTATGTTCTGATACATTAGATCATCAATAGACCTTTGGACTTACTCAAAAGAAGAAGAAGAAAAAATAGCTCTTAAGAAAAATCATCAGTAACCAAATGAATTTGAATTAATTAATATTAGGCAGGAGAAAGTTCCGAATCTTTGGGTCTTTTGGAAGAGAGAGTTGCAGCGGCCCTCTGTTCTCTCTTCATCTGACCAACAACTCTCTCTTCAATTCAAGTGGCACGATGTGAAATTGGGTCTATCAGTGGTTCATGCTTGTTGTGGTCCTGAAACAAATCTTCAAACCAAAAGCCCTACGAAATTCTAACTTGTGCTATGATTTGTTGTCTTGAAAATGGGTTATTGTTTTGTGAGAATATGAATCGTCGTTTTTGAATCGGTCTTAAGTTGAACACGTCAAAAACCCAGGTCCGGCTTTGGCCGATCCTGCTTTGATCATTAACAACTCAACAAGCAAAATATTGATGCATCGAACCATGCTTGATAGAGCAAAGAGTGTTTGGCATAGCAATCACGCCCAATTGCCCCATATCCACACATGACATCTCAGTGTGAGCATCGGAGTCACTGAGATCCACCCATTTGGTGGTCTGATCCAATGCAACACCTTATCCCTCTTGTTGGTATACTGAGTTTGAGTACACCAACAGCCAAAAGATTGGATTGGTGGTTTCAACTAGTCATATTGACTGGAGGTCCACAGGCTCCTAGGGGGCATGGGAAAGGAGAAGGTGGTAGCGGTGAAGGTTCAAATGCATGACTTCCTTGGACTTACTGCCTCTACAAAGGAGGTTCGAATTGGCGGTTTATTGCACAATCCATAACTGCCTCTATGCAACTAGTAAGCTTAGGTTGAGTATTCCCCACCATTGGTGCTCACTTCTATTAGTCTTCATAAGCATGGAAAAACATCTAACCAAAATATTATATTGCCCCTTTCACACAAGGAAAAAATAAACTGTGTGTTGGGCTGGGCCATGAATACCATTTGGATTAGGGATGGATCCAATGTAAGCTGAACAGATAGTGAGCCTGAAGCGTAATTGAATTGGGTGGGCCCACAAACGGTAAATAGCTTTTATATTTGCTTTTTTTTTTTGAAAAGTGCTTGAGGTAATATTCTTACCCCCTTCAAAAAAAGAAAAAAAAAAGTGCTTGAGGTACCATCAAATGATGGCTAAGTTGATAATATTGGCACAAGTTCATGTCTCTTGTGGTATGTATAATAGTTTTCAAGACTTTGCTTGGGAATTTCAATCGAAATTTTGATCTTGAACATTGAAATTCAACGGTAGAGATTCAATCTCGATCGAGATTTCACACTAACTGTCCACAATCTCGACTTTACGGTCATGACCCAAGCAATTTCGTAGTTTCCATCTTTTGTTATAAAAAGCTACCACTTTTTTAAAATTAAATAAAAAAAAATACTTGAGGCCCAAGGGAATAAAGAAAGGACTTGAAGTCTATCAAAAAAAGAAAAAGAAAAGACTTAAACACAACAAATATTTTTACCGAAAAAGAAAAAAAGTTACCAATTATTTAAAATTAAAAAAAAAATACTTAGAGACCCAAAGGAATAAAGAAGAGACTTGAAGAACTCTACCAATAAAAACAAAAAGCTTTAACACAAGATATTTTTACCGGAAAAAGAAAAAAAAAGAATTCAAAATTATTATTTTTTATTTAAGTACTCAAAATATTTTGCTTCTAGTTCTTGCTATAGACCGTGCAGCCCAAGGGAACCTAAGAAGAGATAAGTCTTGAAGTCATGACTCTTGTCAATTACATATTTGTTGATTTATTTTTGAAATAGGGCGTGAGGCCCAAGGGAGCTGACCTCAGGAAGAGGTCTGTTTAGGGCAACTTAAAATTTTCATTTTCTGTTGGAATCAAAGGGTGTGAAAATGTTTTGCTTTAGTGACTGGGGAGGAAGGTACAGTAATTTTAATCTATTATTGGACTTTGCTGGCATTATTGATGCCCTCTTCTATTAAATTTCAATAATTAAGTCATGATATGGCATCTTTTACTTTATTTAAAAACTTCAAAATAGTTCTAAATTTTTATATTATTTATTTAAATTTTGAATTTTACATGAGCCCCTCCGTTTCAATTGAAAATTCGACACAACCCCTTTAAAATGGAAACATTTTAAAGTCCCTTAACAATTAACACCATCAAGTTTCCATTGGCTTCAAATTTACTTTTACAATTTTACGCTTACTTGATAAAATTATTTGAAATCCTAAATAATATTTATAAAAATATTTTTACATGAATTTCTTTTGTTTTCATTGGAAACATGATGCACCCCTTCAAAATTAAAAACCTTACAAAGCACCCTTCCTAATTCACACCTTTAGTGAATGCATATAGTTAACTGATTAAAGTCAAATTAATCTATTAATATGACCATTATAGCCAAAGAGTGATAAAATGATCATACCCGAGTTTTTTAATTAGAGGAAATTTTGGTCATTTTATGTAGGTTAATATGGTGACATTAAAAGTATTATGTAGGATTTTCAAATGAATACTAAATATTACTAAGGGCCCGGTGGGATAAAAAAAAAAGAGAAATCAAAACCGAAAACCGAGAATTTTTTAATTGGAGTTGTAAAAATCTCTTCATGAAATCTAGAGTTCACCTTTTACACTAAGTCAGGTTAATGGGTAAGGGGTGAAATCCAAGGTTTCAAAAAGCTAACATTGCACATTCACAAAAATCACGCGATCAAATAGTTTTTTAGGATGTATCCCGGATTTCATTCCACAACCAAACACTAATTTTATGAATTATAACTCCATAGACTTGAAATCTATAGATTTGAAATCTTTAGATATTGAAATCTCCAGACTCATGTAACCAAACAGGCCCTAAGATTTTATATATGATGCGTCTAGAAAATATTTAAGTCTCCGGATATGTGAAGACAATCTGCAAAACAAGGTTCGACATGGTCCGATCATTGGGGTCAAGAGGCTACCTCCGAAGTTTAAGTCAGTCGCTAAACTGATCACAAAGCTTTGGCTAAATGCAGAGTCTAAAATGAATACGAATTAAAGGGAAACAATTCAGATACCTTTGGGGTGAGTAGATCACCTGTTTATATAGATTTTACCTCAAATTCTTGACTATTGAGTGGATTCTTGATCTCTGATGAAGACCATCCGATCATAGGGTTTCACCCTACATATTTGGGAGTGCGGGTAATTACCAATCTTAGCACGATTCCCTCTCCGCCTTAACGGTAGTTGTTTCCTACAAGTTAGCTTCGTCTACCGCAAGGTTTAGGGGGTAGTTCATGATTGGTAGCTAAAGTGTGGCGCCCTCTCGATTGTTCATATTAGGTTAAGGTGGGTCCTAATCACGGTCTAAAGGCGAAAATTGTGAACTCGATCCAATGGGTTCGGCGCAATTTTCCTCGTATCAAAATGAATATATCAAGCGTGGCTAAAAGAGTTAATTTATATTTAGGAACCATGTGAAGTGTGGAGAGGCTTTGTGAGATTTTGATTGTGGAGGAGGGGTTGAGTGTTTGTTTGTAATAGAAATAGATGATGCTTGTATAAAAACTTTGTAGGATTTTAAATAAATTTATCAAATGAAGGTAAATTATAAAATCATGACGGTGTTAAATATGGGGCGTCTTGTAAAGCTTCAATTTTGAGAGGGCTGCGTTAAGTTTCTAATGGAAATTGAGGGAACTCATATAAAAAATTCTTATATTTTATAGTAAATTACATTACTATAGTAAGTAAACCAAAAGTACTAAGCTATCTTCTTGAAAAAAAAAATAATCATCTTGTCCCTTTGAAAAAAAATAAAAGAAAGAAAACTTCTTTTATCCTCTTCTCCTCAACAATAAAGAACACGAATCCATTTAATAATTACGTATAATATTTAGGTGTTGTTAGAGAAAGATCCAAATTTTTATAATCCAAAATCACAAAAACACAAGGGTAATTGGTATTTTATATTTTTTAAAAACAAAAATAATATTATTTTTTGACTTTTTAGTTTCAGGAGAGTAAAATAAATATCAAACATCCAACTATAACGTCTATTAATATCATTAGAAGTGAGGGGCTAATTGTAAATTCATAAAAAATAGAGTGCTATTAATAACTAAGCATATGGCATAGGAGCAACAATCCAACCATTTCTATAACGTTAGGAAAATAGGAAATTTGTTTTACGAAGAAAAAAAAAAGGAAAATAGGGAATTATTGAAATCAATAGGAATTCAGAAATGGGAATAATGGTAAAAGTGTAAAACGAATCCAGTATAGATAATATCCGAATCCAACGGTCAAAAGCTCGATACCAAGAGGTTCTGAATCAGGACAATAAACCGGTATTTATGAGTGGATGGGGGCAATTTCGGTAATTTAATATAAAACAGAGGGGTGCCTAGTGGGAGGTTTTGGTTAATCTGTGCTATAAAAACCGTTCTTCGATCTTTAGCCCTCTTTCACTTTTTTTTTCTTCGTCTCCTGCGTTTGTACACAGCGGTTTCTGAACTAGTCTCCTTCAAGTCTAAACTAATTCGATCAACGAAAACTCGTTGATTCTTTCTTTTTGTTCAATTTATTTCACGAATAAAGCCACTCGTTGATTTCGTGTATCTACCGAGGTACGTTTTGATGGATATTTTGCAGCATTGAAGTTGGTTTTAAACTTCTTTCGATCTTCTTGATAGCATTCAAGTTTGTCCTAAGTGTATTCATTTTGGTTTGTTTTCTTTGCTTGATGTACAAGGTTTGTTTAGTGTATAAGTGGAGAAATCCAGTTATGTTCTTATTAGATTTTCTCCACCATAGATTTCCACGGATTTGGAAGAGAAATTTTTGTAACTGCCGTGTTTCTTGATCTTTTTGTTGTGTCTTTAGGTTTCTTGAACGCCATGGATGACCTTGAGAGGGCTATACTCATCAGTTTCAATGAATCTGGCGCCATTGATCCTGTTCTGAAATCACAAGCTATAGTCTACTGCCATCAGATGAAGGAAACACCGACTATATGTCGTCTCTGCATAGAACGCCTCACTTGCACTAAATACGTTGAAGTGCAGTTCTGGTGCTTGCAGACTCTACATGAACTTCTCCGCCTCCGGTATTCAACCATGAGCCCAGATGACAAATCCTATGTGAGGAAGTCCATGTTCTCGATTGCATGCTTGGAGGGTCCAGATGAAGAGAACTTCGTTAGGCTTTTGGAGGGTCCAGCATTCATTAAAAACAAGTTGGCGCAGGTGTTGGTCACTCTAATATATTTCGAGTATCCTTTAATTTGGTCATCTGTATTTGTTGATTTCCTTTCTAGTCTGGGTAAGGGTGCTCCAGTGATTGAAATGTTCTGCCGGGTCTTGAACACACTGGATGATGAGCTGATCAGTTTAGACTATCCCCGTAGTTCGGAGGAAATCGCTGTTGCTGCACGCGTCAAGGATGCTATGAGGCAACAGTGTGTGCCCCAGATTGTGCGAGCTTGGTATGACATTGTCTCCCTTTATAGATCTTCCAATTCAGAACTGTGCTCTAGTGTCTTAGAATCCATGAGGAGATGCACATCTTGGATTGATATTGGATTAATTGCAAATGATGCTTTCGTCCCCATGTTGTTTGAGCTTATCTCGGTCGAAGGCCTACTGGAGCAGCTTCGTGGTGCTGCTGCCAGTTGTGTCTTAGCAATGGTTTCTAAACGGATGGATCCACAATCCAAGCTATCACTGTTGCGTAGTCTCCAAATAAGCAGGGTTTTCCCCTTGGTGGCTGGCCTTGAGGAATCTGTGTTGGTTTCAAAATTGGCAGCTCTGCTTACCGGCTATGCAGTAGAGGTTTTGGATTGCTCAAAGCATCTGGATTCTGGAGATAGGGAAAAAGTCTTGGTGGAACTTTTAGATGAAGTATTGCCTTCGGTATTCTATGTAATGCAAAATTGTGAATTGGATACAACATTCAATGTTGTTCAATTTCTGTTGAGTTATGTAGCTACAATGAAGAATGTGTCACCATTGAGGGACAAACAGGTTCTTCATGTGGGCCAAATATTAGAGGTTATCCGTGCACAGATTTGCTATGATCCTTCTTATAGAGATAATCTTGATGTGCCAGATAAGATTGGAATGGAAGAGGAGGATCGGATGGTAGAATATCGGAAGGAATTGTTTGTGTTGCTCCAAAATGTTGGTCGTGTTGCACCTGATATTTCATTGATGTTTATCCGAAATTCATTAGCTAGTGGCCTTGTGTCTTCATCAGAGAGAAATGTTGAAGAGGTGGAAGCCGCACTTTCTCTTTTCTATGCTCTTGGAGAGTCAATGAGTGATGAGGCAATGAGGACTGGAAGTGGGCTTTTGGGAGAATTGGTGCCAATGCTCTTATCGACAAAGTTTCCTTGTCATTCTAACCGGCTGGTTGCTCTTGTGTATTTGGAGACAATAACAAGATACGTGAAGTTTGTTCAGGAGAATACTCAGTACATACCAATGGTGTTGGCTGCTTTTTTGGATGAGAGGGGCATACACCATCTAAATCTCAACGTTAGTCGAAGGGCTAGTTACCTCTTCATGAGAGTTGTCAAAATGCTAAAAGCAAAACTTGTTCCTTTCATAGAGACAATTTTACAAGTATTCACCCTCCCTTTCTTAATTTTTGCTTCCCTTTGATTTACATCTTGAGCACACTTTTGTACCTCATTCAGCTAATCTCACTGTTCTTCTCTTTTACTTGGCATGGGTTTCAGAGTTTACAAGATACAGTTGCTAGGTTTACACAATTAGGTTGGACACCAAAAGACTTGAAGTTTTCAGGATCTGAAGATGGTAGTCACATATTTGAGGTATGGCTGATTTTGATAAATTTTTGCTATGCTTCTGAGTTTGCTTCTGTGCTGATTTGATGTGATTTGATCTGATTTGCATCAACATTTTCCAGGCAATTGGATTGTTAATAGGGATGGAAGAAGTACCTCCTGAAAAGCAATCAGAATACCTTTCTTCACTGCTGACTCCTCTTTGTCAACAGGTTAAGGTGGAACTCCTGTTGTTCTGGAACCCCTATTATGTAGTTAGCTTGAGGAACTTACGTTTGGCTTAAATTTCCATTATTTCTTTTCGGTCTACAAACTGAACTGTTAGGAGTTTGCATTTGATTTGCTCACTTTTACATATATGCTTCAAACCAGGTTGAGGTGCAGCTTTTGGATGCCAAGGTTCAGACCTCAGAAGAATTTTCTGCTAATACTGCTAATATCCAACAGATTATTATGGCAATTAATGCTCTGAGCAAGGTTATTTCCCATTCTTGAGCTTTTTGGTGCTGTTATTGTGAAGATTATTTGTATATTTAATCCTGCATTTAGTTTGGAAGTGTTGTTTGCATTTTTCAATTAAGATGTCCTAATATTTGTGTCCAGAATCTAGCTGATATGTCCAGCGTTCTTTCCTTTCAGTGAACTCATGTTACTAAAGTCTGTTATTTGGTCTGATTTTGTTTGCTGTCAGTTGTTGGAACTATCAAAGCTTTGATTTTCTTATGACTCTGGCTTGAATTTTATTTCCTATGTGATCCTGTAGCTACTAGTTTAGTTTCTGTTGGTTTTGTTATTCACTGTTAATCAAACTTAGTGCAAACAAAACTCCAAACTTTGAACATTTTGAGCTTTTGATTATATAAATAAGTTAATTAGAATGGGACTTGTCCTTTCAAAGCTTGCTTACATACTTTACATTTCCGGTGCTATTTATGCTTCCCTTTTTCTCCTGTACTTCAGGGCTTCAGTGAGCGTCTTGTCACTGCTAGTCGGCCTGCAATCGGTATGATGTTCAAGCAGGTTAGTGTTCTAACCCTTTCTGATGCTTTTGATTCTTGAAACTAAGGCAGTATTATGAGTACATAAAATTGTCATTGATTATGTGGACCTGAAGCTTCATCAATGATCTTTGATCTTATATCTTAGATAGCTTCTTTTGTTCAAGTGTGAATTTGAGTGTGAACTTTGCGTTGCCTATTAAGATTATTTTTACAGTAGTAATTACATGATACAGATTTAGATGCCTTGACACTTTAGTTTGATGCACTTCAAGCCAGTTTACTTCCCTGAGGTTTCTTGCACAGATGACCTAAATATCGAGTCCTGTGAACAGAATTTCTGGGAACAGGGATAAGGCTGCATATATTTGACCTCTCAGAGTAGAATCAAGTAGATGTTTAAGCAGCAGCCATTTCTACTCTTTCAAATAGGAACCAACATGTTGTTTAACTGAAAGCAGCCTGGGTAACCTACACCTCTCAAGCGGTGAATAGTCTCTACATGACCGAGTCAGATGCACATCAACCCTTCAGCAGATTTGGCAGTTGAGCCAACAAAATTTGCTCTAAAGCAAAGCGAATTTTTCAAAACATCAGATGTGGCACTAATACTGATAAAGAAGATTTAGAGTACGAAGCTGAGCACAATTTTAAAATTAATTCTAACAATGTGGCTGTACGTGACTAGAACTAGAGTTTAAAGAAATTACAAACCCCAACAGCATGAACCTTAGGCTCCATAATCCCTTTGGAGTATTTGCATCATTCAGAGATTCAGATGCACCAACTTACTTATTTTAGCCATTGACCTCTTCAAAATGTCTTTGTTGCTTGGGTCATGGTGACTTTGACTCACTCATCTGCTGTACCTGATGCGTAGAGAATCATTTTCCATTTTCATTTGAATGCTATCGTTCAGCCATTTATCATGAATTGCCTTATGCTGAAGCTGAGGGAGGAGGAAAGAATGGTAGTGCCTACATGAAGTGATAATAAAAAGAGTGTTCTGCATGATTACCGCTACAATGGTGATGGAGAGTGACATATACAGCAGTGTTCCAGCACATTAAGATCCTGTTTCAGTGCAGAAATCCTGATTTTAACCAAACAGAACTGGCTGTTGTACTATAACTGGGTTCATTTAGAGCTGGATCACGACAGACCTAGCCCTAGGCAGAATCTTCTTCGACAAATTATAATGCTAGCTTGGTCCTTGGAAAGCAGGATAATTGATGAACTTGTAGCAGATCACACAGTGAAATTGATTGAAGAACAATAGAACAAAGAAGAGAGAAGAAAAGGATTGGATTGGGTATCCCACTTTTTCCTGTGTCTTTCATTACAAGAATCGCAGTCATTAATGGGTCTAACCAAGCTCGTTCTTTTCTCAAAGTTGACTATGTTGTGTCAGCCCTTTTTTCTTTATTTATAAACTTCAAACCAATTGCATCAAAATCTTATGGAGATAAAATAAATTCCTGCTAAAGCTCTGATTAACTAATAGATAAATAATTCTGAAAAGATTACTCTGTTGCATCTAAAAAGAGGGCATAGATTTTTTCTCCATAACTAAAAACTACTACAAAGAAATGTGATGGCCATACAGTACTCCGCTTGCACCTCTCCCCTTCATCAAAACAAAACTAGAGCAAGATCACAGCAGAGAGCAACTCCCATCCAGTGCAAAAGCAAGAAGAGCATGTGGCGAGTTTACAATGGTGATTGCAACTTGTTCCTTTGGCATGACTAGAGAAAATTCTGCCTTCCATCACTTCATACGGTCTAACAAAGCAATAAGGGAATGTGGTGAACTCATTATGGTGGTTACAACATATTCCTTGAGCATAACTAGGGACTCTAATGCTTCAGTTAGTCATTGTTTTAGGGTGAGGAAGGGTGTAGATCTAGAAAATTGGGTTGGGGAGGGGCAAACAAGAATCCAAAACCCAAAACTCAGAAATCGAAAACCCTGCTGGAGATCGATTTTTCATTAAACAGCCTCTCAGATCATCATTTCAGGAGATTTTAGAGCTCAGTGAGGTGAGGAAAGACCCTTACTGGTCTGGGAGGCTTCTAATAAAAGGAAAGGCAGGGAGGAGAGAGAGGTGGCGGGGGCTGGGTTTTAAAGTTCAGAGTTAGTGTCCACTGAGTAATTCTCTCTGATACCATATAGAAAAAGAGAGAATGAGAGAGAATAAGGAAAATAATGATTCGTGTAGAGGGAGCACAGACTTATTATTTATGATAAGAAAAGGAAAACAAAAGTCGGTGCCTGCGACACAACAGATTTACAACTAAACCCAAATAGCTCTAGTATAAGTGAGAGCTAACCACTACATCGTAGAATGACATGTTGCTTTAACGGGTTCACTTCCTCCACCCCCTCCAAATAAAATTTTTGCCAAACCTTTAATTTTTCTGTAGTTTGGTCTAAACCTGAATGGTGCCCATTTTGGTTTTGGTGCTATAATTATTGTAGTAACTAGTAAGGCTTTCCTGTGGTCAGAAACCCATACTTAGGGAAAGCCTCAATGTCCTGCTGATTATGCAGGATGCTTCTAGCATCAGGATAACTGAAGCCAGAGATGCCCTTCGATTTCTCATGCTGCAAGGCTCACAACAATAGACTGCCTTGTGGTCACGTCATCAGTGTATTTTATATATTTCAGTGTTATATTTTTCCCCCCATTCTTGTTGCCACTTTTCATCTCTTCCCAGTAAACATTTGGAATTGTTGGCATGCTTAAAGTTATTCTCTTGTTCCAGACATTGGACATTCTCCTTCAAATCCTTTTGGTGTTTCCAAAGGTTGAGCCTCTGCGGAATAAGGTATGTATTTGATATTAGATCATTTTGTTGAAGCAAAGTTCTCCAAGAAATAGTTCAGGGTTGAATTGCTTCAGTCCGCTGGTCAGATGTCTGAATGATCAATTGCTTGTCTTGGGCAGTACAAGCTGCTTAGAAACAGTTGATCATATGGCAGTTGGGTGGATGAGTTGTCTCATCTGCTCTTCAATTCTACTCTGAGACAATGTTCCAGATATTGTTGTGTTGACTGCAGTGTTACTTGTATTGCTGTATAAACTTTGCAATGTGCAGGTCACATCTTTTATTCACAGAATGGTGGATACCTTAGGAGCATCAGTGTTCCCTTACCTCCCTAAGGCACTAGATCAGTTACTTGCTGAAAGTGAGGTATGGCATCAGTAATTTCATATGCCTGTTTATTCACTTATTTGGTCCAAGACTAACTGGCTGATTTTTGGACTGGTAATGTGTAGACTCCGGTGGAGTTACAGTATTATCTTTTTCATTTTTTATGCTCATTTATTCATTTATTTGGACTGAGTCTCACTGACAGATTTTGGGGTGGTAGTATGGTAATGGTTAGGTTTTGGGTGGGGTAACCAACATCCTCTCGCTAAGAGTTTACATTCAAGGTGCATGATGATTTAACACTGAGATTACTCAGTTTATGCATTGTTGTTTTCTTTCTGTATATATGTTGATGTTGCTGCACCCATTAGATTTATAGCATGTCTTTTCTTTTCAACTTCTGTTTGGTTTGTGAATTAGTCTAGCATATATCTAGTCGGCATGTATTGTAAGATTTTTTTTATAATTGGTTTTAGAAGGTATTATAGGTAAATACTGTCCACTTTGAGGCGATCTCACACAAGGCTGCTTTTTGATTTATTTTGGTAGATATCACTTTAGGTAATATTCTCTATTTTAAATTGATCTCTGAGATAGCATTGTTTCTTCCCCCAAAGAAATAGCATTGTAAATCTATCTAAATTTCCACTTTCAGCTGTATGCAATTTGACCCTCACGTGTTCTGTTGGGTGCTATTAAGAGTCCTTATCTTGCTTTATTTTCCTGCGATCATTTCCCTGGTATGCTATGTATTTATATTGCACTTTTTGTGAATAGGAGTCGAGGCCGTTTTACAAACTTCTCCTTGCTAGAATAAATACATGATAATCAACAAATAGGAAGAAAGAAAATCTGATAATTGTATTTCCAGGTGGATGGATATGATCGTGGTTTTTATATATATGGATATAATTTTGACAATTTTGGTTTGCTTCTGATGACTGCAGCCTAAAGAAATGGTGGGATTTCTTGTCTTAATCAATCAGCTGATATGCAAATTCAATACACTGGTGGGTAACATAATGGAGGAAATATTTCCTGCCATTGCAAGTAGAGTCTTCAATATTCTTCCCAGAGATGCCTTTCCTTCAGGACCTGAAGGCAACACTGAGGTATGGGGATTTCAGAATTCAGTAAATGGGTTCCACAACTTGCCTGTTTACATGAGCTTATCTGCAAGAGAAATATTTACATTAAAACTTGAAAGTGATTTTACTTTATTTGTGTTTTTCAATTTGAGGTGCTTGGTACAACCTAGGGTTGCAAAACCGCTAGTTTAAGTCAAGATGTGTCGATCATAGTGATAAATAAAAGTAATAGGGGCAATTCTTTAATTTTTAGACAGTTCAGGACCCTTTTATGTAAAACAGAAAAAGAACCAAACAAGGAAAAAATTTGAAGTGAAGGACTTTCTGGAACTTAAGAAAAGATTTGGGTTAAACTAGATGAGATTTACAGAAAACCTGTTCTTGTTTGCAACTAAGAAGAACCATTCTTCTGCTTCATAACCGAACTGATTCTGTGATAGACCAATGCCAGTTTTGGTGTTTACAGAATTATCTCATGTGAACTTCAATCGACCAGAAATTTCAGGCAGTGCCTCCCCTAACTCCAAACCTTCTTGAATCCAACCCATAGCAGATTATAAATTTCTGAACTGAACTGGGCAGAATCCACGGTGTCATTCTAGACCTAGAATAGTTCATATATCTCACTAACTGATGAGTCTCAAACTTTGCAGTCAAGGTCACCCTAAGAGGAGAGTTATTTCCAAAAAATTCAGGTCAGTCTCATTCTAAGTGATGGAGTTCCAGTCACTTCTTCCCAGAAGAACTACTGCCACCAGTAGCAGGGAGGGTAATAATAATAGAGGGAAATATAAAGAATTGAATAAAGTGACAAAGGAAGTAAAATAACAAAAAGAAGATAGAATTGATTAAAAGGGGAAGACCCTCTTCTTGGGATCTGAATGACTGCAGTCTTTCCATGCTTAAACGTTGTCTGACCCATATAAACGTTGTCTGAACCTTAATTTTGAATAGAGATGCACATCTCACTACTGTCCAGGATGCTTTTTTATTTTGTTAATTCCCACTTATTATTTCTGTAGATCATAATAGAAAATATTTATTGCAACAAAAAGCAACTTATATAATATTTGAATTAAAAAAACATGGTTAATAAGTTAACTCATACCTACATTGTTGCACGCAGCATATTGCTTAAATCAACCGCTATAGTGTCTCTCTTCATCTCAAATTCGAATGTACTGAATCAGCCTAGTTTTCAACTTGGGCATCTATTATCCGCTTTTAACTTGTCTACAAATAATTTTGCCACTCATAATTGTCGCTCTTTCATGCTCAGCGGAGAACCAACCATTGTATAATAAAGTTTATGAAGTATACAGTCCCTTTGTTGATTTCTCAAGTCTTACTCTCTGATGAAGGTGGTGTTTCATTTTAAAAATGTAGTTTTTTCCTTCCCCCCCCCCCTTTTTTTTTTTTTTTGGGGGGGGGGGGGGGGGTGGTGGTTTTGGTTGTGTGGAACTAGGGAAGGAAAATATCGGGTAGAATACATGTAGACCAAAAGTGGCTGGCTGTAATTGACTTGTGTTTATCATCTGCATTCAGTAGCTTCAATGTTCCAATCATAGGCTCAATCTCAATTTAACATCTGAAGATTCATAATCGCCTGCTATCTGTTGTAGGAAATTCGTGAATTGCAAGAGCTTCAGCGGACATTGTATACATTTCTTCATGTGCTGATTACACATGACCTTTCTTCAGTTCTCCTTGCTCCAAAAAGTCGGGGCTATTTGGACCCAATAATTCAGTTGCTTTTGCAGACTGCTTGCAGCCACAAGGATATCCTTGTTAGGAAGGTGCTTATCTCAGCTGTAACTGTCTGCTTTCTTTGTCATTAGAGCTTCTTCTGTTAATATGGTGATATGCTGAGATTTATTCCCTTTGCCCTTGAATTCAGGCATGTGTACAAATTTTTATTAGATTAATTAAAGATTGGTGCACGAGGCCTGATGGCGAAGAGAAGGTGATGCTTTGTGTTATATTTTTGCCAAATTAATTCCTAATTTTCAAGTTCATTTTCTCACAGCAGGTTGATAATTTTCAGGTGCCTGGTTTCCAAGGTTTTATAATTGAGTCTTTTGCAACAAACTGTTGTTTGTACAGTGTGCTTGACAAGTCTTTTGAGTTTCGTGATGTAAATACTGTAAGATCATCTCCTGATTCCTTCTGACTTTTATCTTTTGTCTTTTTATTTTCTTTTATTTTAATGTGTTGGCTAGAGAGCACATAGGAGTTATTTGATAGTGTTATATATTTCCTCATTCAGTAAGTTTCTGTATTGATTTTTTTGTTTGGGGGGGGGGTGTGTGGGTTCTATTCACATGGAATGCCAATGAAACTCAGAGAATCGAATGGAATAAAAGTTGGTGACTGATTTTGTCCTTCAAAGCAAGGAAGAAAATTCGACCGAAATAGGAATTTCGACCTTGCAAAATGCCGAAATTTTGATGTTTCGGTCGAAACTAGACATTTTTTTCTAAATTTTGGGCCTCATATGGACTCAAAATGATTTGGATTCTTGCATATTACCTATTTCAAGCATAATAAAAACAATGGAATTAGTATTTTGCTTAACAAAAAAATCATTGAAAATTTATCATTCTAAGTATATTAACAAATGACTGGTTTCAACTAGTACAAACTATATTGCATACAGGCATAGAATCATCAGCATACATGAATTGTTTGGTAGAATGGTTACATATACAAGTCAACAAAGTAAAATGATTAACTAGATCAAATGATGGTGTCTAACATATATTAAGTTGAAGCCTATGTATCATATATACATAAAATAAAAATATATAATTTTAGAAAATAATTATTAAAATCAGAAAATGAAAAATGGTAGCAAATAATAAAAAGATAAGTTTAACAAAACACAATCATAGATCATAGTTCTAGGTTAAACATATATTAATTTCAAGACAATACAATATCATTTAAGGCATGAACAAAACAAAAATAAAAAATGGGAAGTTTGGAACTGTTGGGTATGGCTCATGCTTCACATTCTATTGTTGTCGAAGTTTCCTTTGTAGCTGTTATGGCTTAGGAGGTGTTTGGAGGCAAAAAATGAGCAAAAAAGATGTTTAAAGGCAAAGGACTCGTGGAAATTAGGTGAAAATGGGATAAAAATCAACAAAAACCAAGGAAAACAAGTTGAAATGTTGAAATGGTCGAAATTTTGGCCGAAACCTCCGTAATAGTCAAAATTTCGGTTGCAATTTGACACTTTTCCAAAATAATTGGAATTTTGTTTTGTTTTTGAAAAATACAGACATTTCGACCAAAATTTCGGCAGTTTCGGTCAAATTTTCTTCTATGCTTCAAAGTAGTGAAGAGGGGTGTGGGTGTGTGCATGTGTGGGTATGCAAGTCAGCTGGCTGCTATCCCCATATTATTTCCTTTTCTCTTCTCTGAGGTACAACTTGGCGCTCCTCTCCTTTCTTCTTCTTCCCCCCTCCTTTTCTCGGTTGTATTATAATCCTTCTCTTATATATTTTTCCTTTTGAGTTCCAAATCTTCCCATACAATACCTTGCTTTCAGCAAATACTACCAGGCCCCTCCTATATTAGCCTTTTCCCTCTCCAGAATTTTTTGGTAGACTCCCTTCCCGTTCAACCCTGTTGATAACAGCTATTCAACTTTCGCTATTCCATTTACTGTGCAATTGTGATCGATAGTAATTTCTTAACAACTCTTATTCAAGTATTTGCTGGTTTTGGATTCAATATGTATGGCTGTGCATGTCCATCCCTGAAATTTTAGTGTCATCCAACTTGTTTTGAGTTGCATAACCCCTATTATCCTTTATTTTGTTTTCATTTTCCCCTCTAGTGTTTGTCCCATCTTTTCAATTAATAGTCCCTTATCCTTCTTTTTTTGTTGTCTATCTGAATACCCCTTTTAAGATTCCATCAATTTTCAATTTATCCTTTCCTGTTGTCTTTTTTTTTGTTTGTTTGTTTCAAACTATTTACTGTTTTGCCACTTGGCTCTCGGACTGGATACTTCTATTACTTGAGTGAGCCCGTAACAATCCGAGCACGGTTGATCACACCAAAATGTAATTAGCGGTGCATGGTTAGTGAAAATCAGGGACATGGGTATGTGGTTGATAACTTGTTTTTCACAGTAACACTACGGCTTGTTTGAAATATTTACACTGCATTCTTTATTAATTGTCTTCTTTATGATATCATCTGTTCTGGTTCATTCTTTTTAGTGGAAGCATGCTTATGCGTATAGCTACAAAACATTATGACATGGTTTTTGTGGTATTTTAAATCCAGCCTGGTTTGCTTATCCTGCTGATTGGAGTGTTGGTGCATTGATGATTCAAATTGGTTTTAAAATATTTAATGATGGGCCATGGTTTCGTTAGTGGCACAAATATCTGCCATGTATCGGGCTTGGATGTAGCCAAAATTTGTGAACTGCTAGGATTCAAGTTCCATTGGTCACATGTAATTTTGGGTCTTAATAGAGTTGGCAGTGTTGCAAAATAAAGATTCGAAATATTCCAAGTGAATGGATTTTTTTGGAAAATGGTTAAAAGCTAATGGATGGCTGTAAGTACAGTGGGGATTGAGGGATGAAAAAGTTGTTGGTAAAAAATGAAGTTATGACATTATGTATGTTGTATTAACACTTGAAATTTGATGCAAATGCAATCCAGACCATGCTCTATCTATCTAACAGCTATAATGGTGTATCACCAATCCATGTGGCACAATTGTGTTGACCATACAGGCAGACCTTCCTATGTGGCCTGGTCAAAGAACCCTTTGCCTTTAGATATAAACATTACATAAAAATTTGAAGGATATGAGAGTAATTTTAAGTTCTGATTTGATTGGAAGAGATGGCACACCTAATGTGTCAAACCTGGGTTTTTCAGAACAAATTAAAAGGTGTGATCTGACTAGCAATATATATATGACTGTTCCTTCTTAAATCAGCCAATTGCTGCTTATTTTCATGGTGTTTTGCATGAATGGAGTTTAGTTGAAATGTCTTGATTAGAATTCTTAGGCTTCTTAGCTCTAATATAAGTAAGCTGGTTACCATTTGGTGTGAAATGTTTATATTGGCTTTTACCCATTGTACATAATTGCTTTCCTTCTCCAAAGGTAGCCTGAGAGTGTTTCTCATGAAAAGTGTTCTTTTTCCTCTCTTGTGGATTGATCCAGTCTGGATTGCAGTATCGCATTCCTTCTCCAAGGGTAGTCTGAATATGTGTGATGTAAACCCAGTTTTAGGGTTAGGGGTAGTGTGGAATTTTCTTTATAGGCTAATACTAAGGGTTGCCCAGGAATTCCAGCAAAGAGCAAGATTATTCTAGAATGTATGGGGTATTCTGCAGTCCTGAAAACCCTGCTGTAATAACTAACTCAGATCTGAATTCTAACCAAATTCTGGAAAATTAGGGTCTTGGGGGGTTTCAGCTGGGTGGGAGAAGTTTGCTGTTCTATAATTTCTGAACTTGTTTGCAGTGGTCTGGAATGAAGGGGATGGTCAGAAGTTGAAGTAGGTTCAGATTTCAGAAGTTCAGAAATAATTTGCAGAAAATTTAGAGGAAGAGATGAATTGCAGGAAATTTTTAAAGATAGGGAAACAGGATTTATTGGGGGGAATAGCAGTAGGGTTAACACCCAGAGGGTTGTGTGGTCCAAGGGGAGAAGAAAGGAGGAGGGGCGGGAACTGGAAGTGCAGAAGGTGGCCAGAGCGCCGGGGGAAGAAGATGGGGAGGAGTGGGGGTTAGGGGAGAGGGGGGGAGGGCAGGGGGTTGTTGCAGGAAGAGGGAGGGGGATAAGGGTGCATTAGGGGTGGGGAAGGGGCAAGTGGGCTGCATTTGTTTGGCGGGGGGGGGGTTCTAGGGTCACACAAGGAAGGGGATGGGGGTGAGGACTCGGTACTACGGGGCTGCTGGAAAGACTGCTTGTTGGACGCTTGAAGTTTGCTGGAATGAAGAAGAAGAAGCTGAAATTGATGCTAGATTGTTGATCCTTGAATAAACTCTTACCAATCATGGCTTTCAATAATCAAAACTGAAAACTACAAAGAAAAATACACGCCATAGTTGTCAAGGCGCGCCAGGCGCGCTTAATTGTCGCCTCGGCGCGGGCCCCGGAGCGCCTCAATTGGCGCGCCTTATTTTTAGGCAATAAGGCGCCACTTTTTTCTCTTTTTAAATCACGAGAAATATGCCTAATCGAAGGCATATATTGAAATGCTTATTAGATTCCGATTGTAAAGTATCATTGTTTGAACCTATATGCATATGTATAATGACGCTACATGTGATCAAATGTTAAAATAAAAATAAAAACAAACAAAATTGAAAGAGAATAAGTTCTGACCAAGCTCTCACTCTCACCTCACCTAATCCCAACTCCTCTCTCCCCCCTCTCCATTCCCGCAGCGACACCCGGCAAGCGGGGCCAGTGACAAGCAACCTCTCTCCTTCTTCTTGCGACTTTATTTAGGACCAAGTGTGGTTTGTAGTATGTTGGATGACTTGAGGTAGTCTAATATTAGTTTTTTATTATATAAGATATGATAGATTTAGAGTGAATGAGATGTACACTAAAATTCACACAACGCCCAACCGCCCAAAGCGCCGGGGGCGCCCGCGACCACGCCCAAAGCCAAACCGCGCACGCCCGCGCCGGACAACAGATACACGCATTTGTGGCCACAAAAGACTTTGATGCTATGCGGGAATCCTTAACAGACAAGGATCCTACCATCTAACTTGGACTCTTGATTTAGAATCTAAATAACTGAAGGCATATGCTGAAAACAGACTTTAGGTTAAAAAAGTACATGCCAAGGACTCAATAAAATAAACTCTAATCAAAACACTACTCCTAAAACTAATTTAAATACAACTCAATTTAAGAAATTAAACTCAAACAAAACTCTAGAAATAAATCTGGAAATTATTCCAGCATTGAAAAGAGGGCTAAATGCCCTAAATACCCCTACTAGGGGGTTTGGCCAGCTCAAGTGGGCTTCTTGGAGCTATCTACTGGGCCCGCTTAGGTTTTGGCCAAGTTGAGGTCGCGGTATTCACATCAATGTGTCTCATGAAGGTACTTGTTAGTGCCCACTTTGGTTATCTGAGGTGAGATATCTATGTTCGATGGAGGCCTTTTGATGATGCAGTTTGAAGGAGTGATTTGATTCAGATTGAAGGAACTAAAAGAGCCAAGGGCAGGGCCTAAATCACCTTAGAAGTGGTTCAGAAAGAGACGCATAGCTTAGACTCTATATCGAGTATGACCTTGAACAGAGTTGATTGTAGAGCAAGGATTTGTATGGCTGATCCCATTTAGTTGGGATATGTTTGAATGGTAGACTAGTAGTTTTTGTAGAGCACTCTCTGGTTTGGGAATGGTAGACACTTTATCGCCTTGTTTGGTGTCGCCTTGGTTTTTGTTGCCCTCTAACGCCTAGCCTCGCCTTGTCGCCTTGACAACCATGGCGATTACTATGAATTGTGTTTATAGCACAAAATAGGTGGCAAATCTGTTTTCCATCTTGGAGTTGATCTTGTCCCTTCATTTGGTTTGTATATTTATTTTTATTTTTATTTTTTTGGAGAATCTCTCTCTTCCCCCTCCTCCCTTCTTTCCTGAATGAACTGTTGAAGAGTACAGCGCTGACATAAATTTTATTGCTTTCACCTAAATGTTTTACATTATTTTGAATGAAAATGTTGAGTTGCGTGTTGTGGCTTTCTGTTTTGCAGCTTATTCTGTTTGGAGAAATTGTGGCTGCTCAGAAGGTCATGTACGAAAAGTTTGGTGATGAATTTCTCATTCATTTTGTGTCAAAAGGATTCCCAAATGCGCACTGTCCACGAGATCTGGCTGAGAAATACTGTCAAAAGTTGCAGGTATAAAGAACAAAAACAATGCAGTATTTAGTACATCATTATTAAATAGCTTAAGAATGAAAGTATATCCTATTATTCTAATTGGGGTGCTCAAATTTTACCTCTGTAACATGGATGTTCTCCTGTAAGCAAGAATTGAGGTTTTGTTTCAAATTTTATTTCCAGTTTCTGGTAGTTTGTTTAGATTGCTGGTTTGGAGATCCAAATGGCCAAATTAATTATAGAACTTCTAGGAAGTCCTATTTTAGGCCCTTTAAATGTAGTGAAACTCTTAGATTGTTTAATACACACAAGACAAGGGCAGTTCGGCTTTGGATCTGAGGTTGGTTGTGAACGTCGCGTGCTGCATAGGGTTCCTGTTTTTGGTCTTTTTTTTTTTGGGGGGGGGGGGGGGGGGGGGGTGGCTAATTGGTGGTATTTACTACATGAGCAATAGGAGTGCTTTCTTTGTGGTTGAGCTTTCCTCTGACTTTGAAAATGATCCTATCTGTGACAAAGCTCAGTATTTACTGAAAATAAAAGTTGTTTCAGCACATATTGGAGTTAAAAAATTCTCGGTAGCTGTAGTTGGTAGGGTTGAGTAGATTGTTTGGTCTTATCTTTGCTCTCAATTTTTTCTATATGTTGACCATGAACTGGTGACGCATTTCTTGGGTGGATTAGAGCTTCAAATGATTATCAATTTACATAATTTTTTTTGGTTCTTTGTAAACAAAGATGTTGATTTATTATCGACATTTTTATCCAAAAGGAGCTCCTATAGTTGGACCATCTGCTTCCTTGTGTGGGTCCACTATGAGGGCTGGAAGCAATTCTTTGTCACGCTTGGACAATTGTGTAGAATTTACTGTAATTTCTCCATGAACTAGGGAGGCAATTCTAAGCCACTTCTGTACATGCAAAAGGTTCTAAGCAACAATAAAGTTGTTTTATTGAGACCTCGTGGTCATGGGTTCAGCTCTCACAAGTGTGGCTGCACAAGTTATGACTCTCCTCAGACCCATGCATTGGCAGGAACCTTGAGAACTTTGTATGCCTTTTCTTTCAAGTGATGAAGATAGAGATACAACTGTACAAGTTATCAAGCACATGAACATAATGACTGTTGATTGATACCATATCGCACTAGTATGTGCTATTGCTAGTCTAAACTTTTATATTCAACCATTGTGTACAATTAGAGATTAGGCCCTGTAAGTGATGAAGATGGAAAGTGACACAATAACAACAATTTCATACAACTGTACAAGTTACCGAAACAATAATGCATTAATATGTGAGATTTGGTGGCCTATTGTATAAAATTAGAGATTAGGCTCTGTATGTAACTAAAGCAGATCTCCAAGGCTGTCATTTCAAAAAAGGAATAAGCTTATGCCTTGGTTGGGTAGTGGTCAACCACATGGGTATGAAAGCTTTATGCCCGAGGAGCTTGTGGTAATAGTAGTGGTACCTGATGAGGCTTAATACCTAAATTAGGCTGTCTTGAAATTTAGTAAATTTTTTTAAAGTTACATGAAAATTGTATCTGGTGCCTCTGCTGGTAGATATTCATCTTCTAACATTTTGAATATGGAGTTCCATAAATTTCACTTATCTTACTAGCTCTAACAACCTATTTCTGATCTTTTCACCATTGTGCTAACCTTCTCATTCCAATTGTTGCATGGTCACAACAGGGTGGTGATATCAAGGATCTGAAGTCATTCTATCAATCACTTATCGAGAATTTGAGACAGCAACAGAATGGAAGCCTTGTTTTCAGATAGCATTGTTGTCCTGGTGTTTTTTGATGAATCTTTCTTATTGTTGAATGTTCTGCTTATTCTACATTTCTTTAGAGTGGGCACTCCTTATTTATCTCACAGGTGGGTAAGTTGGTAAAGTTTTTCTGTTTTGTACCTTTAGTGAAGTTTCCAAGCCTCTAATTTCACTTTTGGGTTTTTCTTTTTTAGGTTTTCTAATAGAATTGCACTGATGCTAGTAAATGTTGCAGGGTGCTTTCTTTCTTGTACATAATATTCATGTGCTTATGGACAACGAGGTATGGTTGCTTATGTTTTTGGAAAAGACATTCTCTTTGGTTGTGTTTAGATAGTTGCTGAGAAGGTGACTGATGTGTAAATTGACTCAGGTGTAAATTTCCGGGAGCAGTTTCTTTTGAATACAAAATGAAGGATCGCAGGCATCAACCAGCTTGAGTGGTGTATAACGTTTAAGCTTTAATTTTTTTTAAAAGGAAATGTTTATATTCATTTTGGCTTGCAAAAACTTTTCTTTAGCCTTATAACATGAAGTGGAGGCACCTACTACACTTGACTCCTACACTTGATGCTGCAAAATTTCTTGTGCCAGGAGGTACTTATTTGAGCTTTCATTTGAGGCAAAGAAATTGATATCTGCTAAAAGGTCAAAATGATAAGATGAGTAAAAGATAGAACTAGAAAGACCTTGTTGGCATTGGACTTCTGTCCCCTGGATTTGTCTGACCTTGCCCTTACCTCAGTCATGGGATCCTGATCTGAAAAAGGCTGGGTAAAGTAGATCTAATTCTGATTCTTGAAGTCATGGTTGCAGTGTACATGACTAGGAAGTATATTTTAGAAACATCTGTGCTGGAGGGGGAGGGAGCGAGAGATTATCCAGAAATTGAAAACTGAGGATTAGAAATACCAAGAAACAGTTGTCGTATGCTTATGATTTATGCCTTGGTGATGGTACCTAGATGGGAAACAGCTTTTGCAAGTTACAAAGATGAATAAAAAACTAGGAAGGCAGAGACATTGGGGGATTTTTCAGTGGCGACGGAAGAGTAGCTCCACTGATTCTTTTCTTGGTTGCATATCTCTTTGTGAAGGAATGAGTCCATTTGATTCTGGTGTTTCTAGGGTAGGAATCTCTATATTCTGGCATTTCCAACATTGTCAGAGAATGAATGATCCAGAGGAAATTCCTTTAAAGAGAAGGTTGTAAGCTACAGGTTTTTATGACGGTGGTGTTAAATACTAATGTCTCCACCATGAGGAAAACCGATAAGGATTTGGATTTGGATTTGGATGGGGGAGTGAAACAAGACCATTAGTTTCATGCTTTGCTGTTGAATATCAACGGTTGGGCTAGACTGGTGCTGGGCCTCATTTGTGGGCCTGGTTCTGCAAAGCCCACATCCTTTTTTACTCTTGGCGAACCAGATTATTTTTTTGGGCGACCTGCTTCAGGCCTTTTGGACCTCTTGTGTAGAAAGATTTTTCGGAAGTATTTCTTATATTGATATGAATATATATGATGATATTTTCATGGGAGGATGGATATGCCCTTCTCTGGTAGATGACGTCAGCCGTATCCGTGATTACTTTGAAATTTTTGAAAAATGGATAGATGGTCAAAGAGACAAGCTAGTGCAAGGGACATCAAATGTTTATATAATTAGATAATTTCTTCGCGGTTTTTCGTTGACTAAAGAAAACATTTGACTTTTTTATTTTAGAAATTTAAAGGATCTTTCTTGATAAAGAATATTATTTTGTATGGTAAAAAATCATTCTCACAGAACATTTTGATCAGGTCTATCGATTATCCAGTTTCGCCTTTGATCGTTACCAAAAATAAGATCCTCATGCTCATCCCCTTTGATCCAGCAATGTACAGGTGACGCATTTGATCGAGTCATTCTGGCAATGTTCCGAATATGTGGTCTCAGCTGATCCATGGTCTCTGCTGTTTTTGGACCGCAAATTTCCACGAATAAGAGACAGTGCTGCATTCCAAAAGAAATTATTCAAAGAAAAGGACTGGAAGTAAGGAAATTCCAAGACATTATATTCTTCCCTCCCGCCCACTATTTCACATTTCATCACTATTTCCATGTTTTTCTCTTTCTTTCGTGGTTAGAGGACCATAACATTGTGGAAGATACATAAATGCCCTAATTGGTATTCTACACAAGATACCAAATGCTGCTTTAGGACCTTTTAGGAATGAATTCTTATTTGTTTAAGAGGTTTACTACCTTGGCTCTTCAATCAATGTATAGTGGTACAAGTACAACTAGGGTTTGAATTTATTTATTTATTTTTGGGTGGGGGAGATTTTTATTTATTCAAAAGAAGAGGGACAAAACCGGTTCAGACCACAAGGGGGTGAGGAAACAAGAAATTTGGGTGGACTGTGGATGTAGCCACCACACTTTTGACATTTTCAACCTGGAAGAAGTTGGGGCGGGATAGTCCGCTCTTCAATTCCCCACTCTCAAGTCCCTAGTTTTAAAAACCTTTTAGGGCCGTGGCGCAAACGAGACAACATAGATCAACGGAGCAAAAAAAAGTGGGGAAGAAATGTGGACACCAAACAGACAACGGATTTTGTGAAGACAAAGATAGCTTTTGAAACCGGCACCCCCCAAACCGACGTGGAAGGGATCGATTCGAATCTAGAGATTTTACAACCAAACGGGATATTCTCTATCTGAATCCGAGATTTCAAATTTTGGTTCAGATCAACGCCGGGCATGTTTGGTTACTTTAGTCTGGAGATTTCAAAAATCTAGAGATTTCAAATTTATGAAGTCATGCTTCATATAACTAATTGTTTGATTAGCTTGAATCTTTGGAATGAAATCTATAGATTCATCCTGAAAAAATTATCTAGAGTCATGATTCAAATGTTTAGCGCTTTTATAGTAGGGGTGAAGTCTCTGGATTTCACCCCATTACCCATAAATCTACAAATTTACCTTTTTAGTGTAAAAAGGTGAATTTCTAGATTTCATGAATCTAGGGATTCACACAACTGAACGGGTATAAATCTCCCGTTTGTGAATCCACAAATTTCAATATTTTGGATTCATGTAATCAAAGAGGCCCTTAAGAAGTGTTTTTAAATATTTCATAATGAAACACTAGTCCCTGTCAATTCATAATGAAAATATTTCAATCCTTTTTTTATTTTTTTATTTCATGGATTATTATCATTATGCACAGAAGGGAGGAGTTGTATGAGATGAAAATTTCACGTACGGTTCTGTAGCGGGAATTCTTTGAATAGAATAAATGACCGTAACGGATGTTAGCTCAATCCGAAGGAAATTATACAAAGCTTTACAGAATTATTATGAAGCTACGCGACTAGAAATTGGTCTCTATGAATCAACCGCCAACTTTGTCTACCTAGCCTAGAAGAGCTACATTAAAGTCTTTGAAATCTTGAAACCCAACTCCTCCTTCTCATTTGCTTGCACGTGCATAATTTATCCCATTTGGTCCAAATTCCAAAAAATTTCTGTCTACCCAAAAAAAAAATTGATAACAATTTTTTTTCAATTACTTAATTAAGAATTTGCATTGGTTCATGTACGACCAAATTCACAAAAGAATAATATTCTCTTGGTCTATTTTATATTTTTATGTGGTCGTCTATGAAGTTAGTTAAAATTTTATCCATTGGGAAGGTGCTCAATTCATATTACATGGTTTTCCTCAAAATTGATCGAAATCTAATCATCCAATAGGTGCATCGAGACATGCATTCCTATCTAAGCGTTGAAATGTTAGACTTCATTCTGGATACTAATTCAATGTCATCGAACTATTTTCTATCGCCATCACTATCATGTTAGTCACAATGTCACTACTAATTTATCACGCCACCTACCAAAGATGGAGAACTTAATTTATAAAATTAACGTATTAAATAGATTTTCCTTTATTTAGAATATTTCGTATTGATATTTGATACAACCAAATTGATCTTAATTGTTTAATAAGAATAATTCTTTTGATTGACTATTTCATAAAATCAATCCGAAATTGAACAAGAAGTGGTCTTAATAGCAACTATTTCTTTTCCTATTCACATCCCACATAATGTTTCCTTCGATTTTAGATAAAGTAAATTCCATCTAGTGGAAGATATAGAATAATCTTTTGCTTTCAAGGAAATGACACCTTTATAGCTTCATCTATAGAATATTTTCTTAAGATTGCCATTTGTCTTTTTCCTACCATAAAGGTTTCAAAAATAATTTGTAATTTTAATAGCATGTCATTTTCGAGAAAAGTCATCATCTTCGTACATTTTAGGTACAGAAGTTGGGGATAAACCCCAATATGCCCAGTGGAACGAATACAAAAACAAAGACAAGAGACAATAATTTACCTGGTTCGGTCAAATGATTTGCATCTAAGGATGAATTTAGATGACTCAAGATAATATATACAACTAAATCAATGTAAAGTTAGGTACAAAGGAACTATCTAATAACAAATATAACATCTTAGGGAATGAATACTCAAGAGATCAACTAAGAACTCATGGCATCACAACACCAAACACCATATAACAACTTAATCTGGAAACACACAACACCGACACATCCACAAGCACCACGAAGCTCAACCGAAGACAAGCTAGCCTTCAAATTGCTAAGGGAACCAACTACAAGCCTCACACCATAGAGCAAGAGACACAAAGGAGAATCTCACCTTAGAGAGCGAGAGAGAACCCAATGTATAACACAATCAAATGAAACCCTAAACCCAAAATGGGGTATATATATATAGCATAAGAAAGGATAGAAATGCCCTTATAATGACATAAAAAATGCAAGTAAACCACCTAAAAGAGAATGACAAATATGCCTCTGTTTAGAGAGATATTCCAACATCCTCCACCTTAACATTGATTTTGGTTGTGCATAATTACCGGAATCACAAAGAACTCATCAAAAACAGAAAACAAAATGAGAACCTTAAACGACAAGCACCTTCAACATGTACAAAGTAGTTTTGAACTTGTTAACATGTACAATCTTAGTCAAAACATCAGTAGGATTGATAGATGTATCAATCTTAAGAAGCTTGACTAAACCTCTGGAGATAATATCTCTAATAAAGTGCAACCTCACATCCACATGTTCAGTACATTCATGAAACATGCCATTCTTAGAGAGACAAATAACATTTTGAGAATCACAATATATAGAAAAACATATATCACCAAAGCCAAGTTCTCCAAGGATACCCTTAAGCCAAAGAGCTTCCTTAATAGCCTCACACAAAGCAATATATTTAGCCTCAGTGGTAAAAAGAGCAACCATATGCTGAAGAGAAAACTTCCAACTAACCATGTTACCCCCAATGGTAAACATATAACTAGATAAAGATCTCTCTTTTTAAGATCAACAACAAAATCAGAGTCACAATATCCAACAATATTCAGCTTATCACCACAAGCATTATTATATAGCAATTTGTAAATAACTGAATTTTTCTTACAAAAAAAAAAAAACTAACTGAATTTTACAAGTATCTCAAAATCTACAAAACAATAGTCCAGTGAATATCATGAGGATGACTCATAAACCTACCTACCAGCCCAACAACATTGGCTAAATTAGGTTTAGAACAGACCATTGAATACATAAGAGAACATGCACAGGGTCGATAGCACATTTTGGTCACAATAGCATTAAAACATGATTTTAACTTAAAATGTGCACCCAAGGAGTATCAACAACTCTACAATTAACACTTCTAAAGTTTGCATTCAATTTATGCAAATAACCAACTTGAGACAAAGTAAGAAAACCATTAGATCTATTTCTAAATTTGTCAACATCAAGAATATTTCTTGCAACCTCTAAATCCTTCATTTCAAACTCTAATTTAAGAATATTCTTCAACTTACAAATTTAAAATTTATCTTTGCAAGCAATAAGCATATGATCAACATATAACAAGAGATAAATGAAAATAAATAATACACACAATGATCATAGTAGCTTCTTTTGAATTTATTCTTAAGCATAAAAAACATCAATTTTTTGTACATTATAATGATCTCAACAACAAACAAACCTTACCTTCATCTCCTTTTCTCACAAAACCCTCAGGTTGAATCATGAAAATTTGCTCCTCAAGTTTACTATTCAAGAAGGCTGTCTTGACATCCATTTGTTCCAACCACGGTAAAACATATCGGCAAATTTTGCTAAAATTTTAGCGAAACTCACCAAGTTAGATAGTGGGCGGAAATAAAAAAGTGACTGAAAATGATAATACAATAATTTGCCCAAAAATCGTCGATTTTCTCGGCGAAATCTTCAAACTTTGGTGAAATACTCCAGATTTCGGCGAAATATTCCATTTTCCAGCGTCGGAGTCGCATGAACACTTGCGATATGTTTTACCTTGACTGGACTTGAGGAAGAAAGAAGACAACCAGTGAGACTAAAACCAACACAAATGTTGTGAGAGATTGCTTCTTCTATATTGTCATGGCCTTCACACAAGACATGAATCAAGAAGATCGGGTTTTGGAGAGGTTTTAAGAGAGATTTTGGATCCATCAGAGATTGCGGTAACTAAGAACGTTAATATGAGATTATGAATAAAGTCTTCTTTAGTTTCATGGTTGAAATATTGCCGGCAAAATCCACGTTAACAAAAGAGGAACTGAAGAAGAAGCGAAGAAGGCAATCACTTTAGCAGTTGTCCATGAGTTCCATCACCATTAAAAAACGATCTTTTTTTTTTTTTTTTTTTTGTAAAAGTTAAAAAGTGATTTGACACTTTGACCGTTGCATGTTTTGTAGCCACACACAATATTTGATGATATTTTGTTTTTTTCCTTTTATAAAATATGAGTTAAGAGTTAAGGCATTTAATGCCATTGACACACCACTCAGTAAGTAGTGTAAAAATTTTTTTTTTTAATTTTTATTATTATTATTATTTTTTATAAATTATGTGTTACATAATAACACTCATAGTTTCACATTTAAAGCCACACATGTAAGCCCTGACACATCCATAAATGAAATTTACATATTTTTGGCAAAATCTCGGTGAGATTTCGCCATTTCGTTGGTTTCGGCAACCAGCGAACCGGCGATTCTTGCCGAAACTTCGCACCTTGGTTCCAACTCAAGATCAACTATAGCAACAAGAGACAAGATAGCTTGAATAGAAGTGTGCCTAACCACAAGTGAAAACACCTCATTATAATCAACACCTTAAGTTTTGGAATAACCTTTAGTTACTAACCTAGCCTTAAACCCACTTAAGCTGATAAACCCACTTACATCCTATGATTTTTTTACATTTGGGTCTATCTACAAGCTTCCAAGTCTAATTCTTAGCTAAAGTGTGAGATCCCCTAAAATTCTAACCCGATAACTTGATGTATCAGGTCTGTGTACCCGGAGTTCAAGAAGAGGTCAACTTTGGACCATCCGAGTTGAGCCTGAAGGTTAGGAAATTGAACCCATGGACTTGGATGATCGAGATGAAAACCCGACCACCTCATTGGACTTCACCGCGAGAGAGAAAATTACTCCTGAAGGCATTTAAGTGAGATTTTGGCATGCCCATAAAGCTATGCAAAAGGACTTCAAATCTCGGGTAAAGTATACCATTGAGTAGGTAATTGTGCAAAGTACCTACCCTCCAAACTTGGTCACGATTGGCTTTAGCATGAGAAAGTTATGGGACCGATTGGATAGGGGCGGTCGACCTACCCATTTGACCTATCCCTACCCAGAAAAGGGCAAAATGGTCCTTTTACCTCTTTAATTGCCTTATAACTCTCCAAACTCACTCACAAATGAATTTGGGTTTGTTTTTGAAGAGAGAACTCGTAGGATAGGAGAGAGAAGAGAGGAAGAAGCTTTGGGAAGAAGAGTTAGAGCAAATCAACGGTGCCGCATCTCAATTTGGAGGCTTAATTGCGTATAGAGGTAAGTCTGCTTCAAACTCACCTATTTCTGGCCCAATTTCATGGTGTTTTTGATTGGTAATTATATTTAAACATGAAATTGGAGGGGGTTGAGGGAAACAATCTTCCAACTTTGTAGAAAGATTGGAGCAGCCGTTGTGCATGCCTATGTCGAATCTAGTGCAAAACCGAGCACTTTCGACCCAATTGATTGGGTCAGCTACCTGTCGAGTTAATTGGGTCAATTGGGGCTGAGTTGACCCGCCTTGTTGGACTAAAATTGATACCCGTTTAATCCACATTTGATTTGTGTTCAAATTGAATCCCGATATGAATCTTATTTAGCATGTTTATTTTCTAGGTTAATTGAGTCTTAGGCATTCGTTAATTTTGTGAAATTGTGGGACTTTATGCATGAATTCTCGATTAACATGTGAGGATAACATCTCACATATTATGTAATTGCATTGTGTATTTAGACTGTGATTTTTGTAGTATTGCATGTTGATTGCCATTACCTTATACAATTTCAATAATCTTGCTTGTCTTATTATATTTCTGATTAATTGATTAAATGTGAATTAAATGTGACTATATGATTGGTTATTTCGCTTGATTGATGCATGTGGATGTATGTGATTGTGAAATGGGGATTACTTGTCTTGGTACGTGGTTCGGGTTATCAAGGGTTGTGGTATGGGACACTGTCCTCTTTGATGTCCCAGTGCTTTTTATAGTTGGTGTGTGTGCCTAGATGCATTGGTTAAGAATCTTGGGAGTGCTACTAACCTTTTGGTAGGGGTGTTGAAGCCGAGTGACTCTGTGATAACGATGGATGATAGTTTTGTGTACATCAAATAGTCCCACAGTTATCATGCAGTGGTATAGAGACATATGTTAGAATGGAACTCGTGATCGTCCAACAGTCCCACAATTATCATGTAGTGGTATAGAGACATATTGTTATACAAAGGTGCTTTGCTCAAGGGGTTGAAACTCAAACACAACCTAACCCTAATTAACACATGGGGGAGGTCTTATCTTCAATCTGGACATCTCCAAACACCACTTGCCTTTTAGAGATCTAACTTTCAAGCAAGGCAGGTTCATCATCAAGAGAATCCAGATCTATGGGTTCAGGGTATGGATCATGGACTTCTATCCGGACACTCCACAAATTAACCCGACTAGACCTTTGGGTTCTTGAACCTGCAATACGGATCTTGGGTTAGAAATACGGGGGTTGTTACATCGTATGACTATGCATTGGGCCTAGAGTTGTTCTTGAAACTTGTCAGTTCTCATGCCAATGGTGATGTGAGAGAGTGATGACCTATATCCCCAGCCACAGATTGATACAACTTGACCCAACAGCTGCAGAGAACTCAACAGACGTGCTTTAGTGCCGTGAAGGAAGAGTGATGAGACCGCCCAAAGGAGATTGGTGTCTAACTTAATGCGTGTCTACCATAGAGACTTCATGATAGAATTAGGAGCATAGTATCATACTCACTCATTAATTATACTATCATCATTACACATATTATCATTATTAATCATAGACGTGCAATGTGGGAAAATTGTGGATGAATGCATGATATGCTGTTTGAGTTGATCTCACTAAGTTTTGTTGAACTCATTCCTTTTATATGCATGTGTCTTTAGATTATACTGTAGGTTATGAAGATCCGTCATCAACATATTATTACAAAGAAGAGACTGGAGAAGAAGTAGACTCGCATGGAGCTTTGTGCATGTGCCAAGATTGTTCCTATGGAGCCGATTTCCAGTAGAAAACTAGTTTTGTTTATTTCCACTGCAAGCTTTCTTGGCTGCCAACTCGACGTCGGTGTCACCTGCAAGATACGGCCAAAAAGCTGCACAAGGAGATGAAATAGTTCTCACGGTTCACACATCAAAGTGCTTTGGAAGGCGCCGGCTCCCTTCTTACTAACAGCACAACTACGTGTTGGGTTTTGACTATTCTTTCCTTTACTCTCATATTCATTTGGATCAACATTAGTTAATGGATGGTTGTAACCTTGATAATTCAGAATTTATAATTTTTATAATTGAATTTATTCTTTATTCTTGTCCTTTGATTTACTATATCGTATGATTGAATGGATTTGTCATTGAACTGAGATCTTGTGCTATATCACCCCCACGGGTATTCGGGTATGATAGGATTCGATTGGGTGGAGTGTGACAAAGAGTCATAGATTCTCTACCATATTTAATAGCATTCTTTACACTAGCATGTGGTTTAGGCAAAGAATTCAATTTTAGGACAACAAGAGTGTTATTAGAAAGCTCTTCATTAAAATCAGCTAAATCACATGATAGTCTATAGAAATCTTCTACATTATCAGATAAAGATTTAGAAACATCCATTTTAAAACTAAACAATGTTCTTTCAACAAGGTAATGCTAGGTAGGGATGGGGTCATATACAACTCTTCAAGTTTAGTCCATACCTTATCAACTTCAATACAATCCCTTACTTTTCTCATAACATTATTTTCCAAATGTAAAACTCAAGGTACTATAGTACAACTCCATCATATCAGCTTTTTCTTCATCAGTCATAGAGGATGGGAGTTTGTCAATACCTTTTAGAGCCTTATGACAGTGATTTTCCATAAGACTTGTATACATTCTATTTTTCTAGACAACAAAATCACCTTTGCTTTTAAATTTCTCAAGCTTATATCGAGTAGGAGCCATGACAAAGAAATAAAAATAGAGGGAAAAAAAAATGCAATTTTAGAGACTAATAGAGCAAGAAATAATAAATTTCAGAAACAACACAAGAATAATAGTCCATAAGTTTATTTAACACTGGGTACTATTTTAGATAACAACAAACTAATACAATATCAGAATCAAATGAAAACAAATTTTAAAGAGCTGAATTTTTAAACAAAAAAAGGTAATAGCAAAAGCCTCAAAAAATTCGACAATTATTGGTAACCAAATATTAGAGACCTCAAGAACAAATATTTTTGATTAGATTTATATCAAGAAAAGTAAAATTGTTGTAATAATCAAGCAATAGAAGTCTTATCACCAAAGTTATACTATCAAAACCTAAAGTGCAACATCAATTTAACAAACCCTAGCCGAATTGGGTAGCCAAGAATTGGGGATTTTTAGAAACAGAAATTTAACAAGATAAGGAGAGCATAATAGAGACTTTATAAACAAGAAATTAACAACGAAATTATCAATTGAGAAAGACAAGTGCATTTAACTTGTAAATAGCCAACAACCGTAGCTTACAACCCTTGCTGTGATACCAGAATGTTGGGGATAAACCTCAATATGCCTAGTGGAAAGAATACAAAAGCAAAGACAATAGACAACAATTTACTTGGTTCGATCAAATGACCTACATCCAAGGATGAGTCCAAAGGACTCAAGATAATATGTACAACTAAATCAATGTAAAGTTGGGTAAGAGGAACTCTCTAATAACAAATACAACATCTCATAGAAGGAACCTTTAAGATATCAACCAAGAACTCATAGCATCACAACACCAAACACCATAGAACGATCTCACTTGTAAATGCACAACATTAATGCATCCACGAGTATCATGAAGCTCAATCGAAGACAAGCAAGCCTTCAAACTGCTGAATGAACCAACTACCAAGCCTCATACCAAAAAGCAAGAGAGACAAAGGAGAATCACACCTCAGAGAGCGAGAGAGAACCCAACGTATAACACAGTTGAATGAAACCCTAAACCCAAAATGGGGTTTATATATAAAGCATAAGAAAGGACAAAAATGCCCTTCTAATGACATCAAAAATACAAGTAAACCACCTAAAAGAGAATGACAAATATGCCCCTATTAAGAGAGATATTCCAACAACATATTTGCAAGATATGATTTTATCCTAAGGGTTTTTTTTTAATCATATAAGTAAAAGAAAATATAAGATCATAACTTTTTAGGCGGGACAGAAAGAGACAAATCTCAAGACACAAAGGGAGAAACCGGGGGGAACCGGACATGAAAAGAGAACACGAGACACAACACAAAACCGGAATCGAGATTATGGGAGGGGAACCGAGATTATCACTATAAAAACATAAACATTGAACCAGACCTAAATGTTTAAGAGAATCTATGATCTTCCAAAGTCAAGAACCAAACGTAATTTGAACCAGACCCAAGATTTGAAATCTATAGATTTGAAATTTAGAGATTTTTGAAATCTTCCAAGTAACCAAACATGCCCTTAAAAAATTTGGGTGCAATTCCTTGTTTAAATTTATAGTGAACAAATGTTTTCCAATCAATCCAAGGATGTAATATTTTGTGTTCATAGGTAAGTCACTTTTTAGGAATAGGATATATTTTGATTGGTGTCCCAACTAGATTCTTTTTTAATATTTTTATATACTAGATATTTTAAAAAGGATTTTATCAAATTATAATGACATCATAATCTCCTAGAAATGACTTTTTATTAAAAAAATCTAACAATAATGTTGATGATGGATTAATATAGGAAAATAATGATGAAAGCAACATAATTTATAAGTGATGATTTAATTAGAGTTTATATTTTATCTATTTTCCTTGTTCTAGAATAAGAAGACTTGTTTTGTTCATGCATGGTAGATGTGCAACATGTGAGATGCTGGGAGGCTTTAAAGTGAGTCATGCCATTTAAGGGTTTTGTTAATTTTTAATATCTTCTAACTATGTGTTTTTCTAGAAAATTAAATTCTATTATGGATTTATTTTTTTTAATCTAGTATTAGCTTCGAATATTGTATCAGTTATGTGATTTTAGAAAATGTATTATTTCATATCAAATATTTTATTACATTGTCAATACAATTTGGTGCAATTCAATATGTATTAATATGTATTATATCGGCTATATCCAATATGGATTGTATTAGATACTTAAAGAAGAACAATTAGCTATTGGATAGTCAATTAAGAAAGTGTTTCTTGTTTAGGCTTCATAGAGATTCTTTCTTGACAAAACTAAATAATGCAAATTAAAGTAAGAATTTTAAAGAAAAATATGGTGATAGAATAGACGTAACAGTTCATGGTTTCCACACGCCAAAGTGAAAAGGCATGAGTGATGATCTTTCTCGTAATCAAGATGTATAAATTAAAAGAAAATAATATAATTTATAAATAAATAACTTTTATAACCAGCAATATTTGAAGAATAGAACCGATGTAAGAGATTACAAGAAGGTAAATTTTCATTAGAATACTAAGATACTTCTCCAAGAATCGTAACATTATCGGCTATAAAACACTCATGTGATTAGTTTGGATCCTCTACTTGGATGGAGATGAAATTTTCTAACTGTTTAGCCTCAAAGCAATTTTTTTTTAAGTGATGATGATTAATAGTGTTAAAGTTCTAATTTAGTTAATTTACTAAATTTTTTTTTTGTTTCGATATTGGATATATGTTAAGAATTCGACCATGTAGGTTGAAAATTTTCTTCTTCATGTAAACAAAAAAATTCAGAGTTGTTGTGGTCTTATGTCTTGAGAAAAAAAAATCCAAAAAACAAAACAAACCAACGAAGACGATTCATAGATCATTGCAGCACTAGCACTGCCTGCATTGGTCATATTATTGATAGTTCATCAAGTGATGTAATTGTCAACACTAGATTAATTTTAATGGATGGTTTAGATTGACTTACCATTTGATAGTTTGACTCGAAAGAGACTTCGTACAGCTTTGTTATATTCCATTCATACATTTCATTGCATTTTAAATACCATAATGAAGAAAGCGTGTGAGGCAAATTAACAAAGATGGACTTTGTCCAATTGTTGCAGGGATCTCATTGATGATTGATTACATAAATATACTATTATAAATTTGAGAGAGATACTTTAAAGAATTTTGAGGTGAGGAAGAGTTTTTTTCCACCCACTTTAAAGTGCACCACGTGTTTCATATGCGTGTTTCATATCTATCAGCTTATGACAGACATGAGTCCATGATAGAGTTTGGATCTTTCTATTCACAAAGGTAGAACATTGTAAATCTTAAGGGATGGTTTAGAACCTCTTGGGGTTGGGAATAGAGTTTCACCTTATATTATATAATATCTTGTTGTGGGAGGATCCATCTTCTTTGTATTGGTTCAGGTTCACTTCAAATTTGGTTCTCCTGAAATCAAAAGGGAGGTGAGAGTGGGCCGTCTCTCGGGATGGGAAGCCACCTCCAATGATTAAGTCAGTCCTTGGAGAAGAAACTGTAAATCAGTCATAGAGAAGTAAATGCTCAAGAAGGATACCGGAGAGTAATGGAAAGAATGTTCTTGGTGGGTTTATAAAAGAAAGTAATGGCTGGAGAACCTCTCCCTTTACCTGCATAACCATCCGTCTTTTATAATGAACCTTTAGCCCTGGTGCCCTCGAGATACCCTTTGGCCCTGCAATGGAGATGAGCGGTGGAGATGGCTTTTAGATACAGATGATGCTGTAGGCTGGTTGGCATAGTCCTCAGGACAGCTGTTGGTTTCTCAGGTGAATCAAGGAGTTAGCTTGAGTTTGACCTTGATGTGACATTGTTCCTCAGTTGAGGAGACAAATGAGAACTTTGTAGTACTCGAGACAACATCGGAGCGAATGAGAAGCTCCCAAGCTATCTTGACATTTAATGGGATTTAGGACATTTAATGCTTAATTAAATGCAGAGGTATGACGTTTGGGAGAGAATACTCCGAATCCCCTGTCCAATGCTGATCTGAATGAAAAGCTATCGCACGACAATAGTTGTCATCAAGCTCTACAACTCCTGCTTTTCCTGCTGTCGTCCACCCCGAGAAGTGCCATTGCCTGGACTTTGCCAGCAGATCTTGCTCACATCAGTTCTAATGTCTTTGGTCTGACTCGGCAGGTTCATTCCGGTTTAGCCGTTCGTGCCGAGTTGTCCATAACATATCCCATCCCCAGTACATAAAATTGCCTGTTTCGTGCTGAATTGTCCTCCTTATAGCGGGGTGAGGTTGGTTCAGATAAACCCTCACCATCCGGACCATTTTATCAAATTTCTATTCTTTAACAAAACATTTCTTGCATGTAATGTGCAAGTTGTTCATTATAACATTTTTTTTTTCTCACTAACTCATTATTCAAGATCAAAAGGACAAATCGTACATTTTTAACAAACACCTACTACCCGTTTATTTGTTCTTTAGGCATTAAAAGCTGCACGTAATAACATATTATTAAAAGTTTGCAGTAAGAAGTTTCATTCTAAGTTAATATTCTAAAATTTTCATATTTTCTTCGTTATTAATTTTCATATGTTCTTCGTTATTTTTGTAGATAAGTACTCCTATGTTACAGAGCACATAACTTCGATCATAGGTATCAATTTCTTCAATTAGCTAGAATGTTTAAGATGTGATTAGAGAGCTTAGAACGATAATATCATCAAATCTCTTAATAATGGATGTGAATTACATGACAAGTGCCCACCTCAAATCCAACAGTAATTAGAGTACTAAAGGTCGGTGGATAGAAATCTGATTAGTCAAAAGTAGAATAATATCTTTGACAGGCAAATCAAAACTCCAAACTTTTCCTTAAACCACGGTAAAAAGGTAGATTATTTTAATCATATGATCTAAACTTTCGATTTTGGATCGAAGAAAAATGTTTTTGACAGCCTACAATATAAGATTAGAGAGTTAATGATCACACTAACCATTCAAGGAGTCACCATCTCTACGTTGAAGGAGACTTGACTCTCTACCCAAGAAATAGAAAAGAAAAATAAAGAAGGAAATGCAAGGTTTAAGAAGTATCCCCAGATACTATACGATACTAGTAGATATATGTAAGATACTAATATGGAAGTTTCCTACCCGACTGGGGCTCCACATCCAGTCAGTTCTCTCATGATACGAGTTTCCTACCCGATCTGGTCATACCCGGTTGGGGCTCCATATTCAGTTGGGAGAGGAGCCGACTGGCTTGATCAAGGCGCAATGAACACTCGACTAATATGGCAACCATTCTCAATAAGGAAAATCAACTTCTTTGCTGATTGAGCGAGATCGACGATAGGAAGGCGTGATCTCAGGAGAAACGGCAGCCACCGTCGGGTAGACTTACCATATACATAAAAGGTAAAATGAACACTATAAGAGGAGGGACCTACCCCTGAACTTGTCTTGTGTTCTCTTAGCACGAGACCTTAGATTGTTCACTACCTGACTTAGCCATCGGAGGCGGTTGCCCGGTAATCTAGCCGGCCCACGTCTAACTCTTTTTGCAGGACTCATAGTCTTCGGCTTAAAAGGGGCTCAGTCGGATACTGCATCAACATAACTGATATGCATAAGATATAATCGATACGATATATATTGATACATCTTTATGTTAGATTGGATTGCACTAAAATACATTATCCAATATGATGTAATACTCAATACAAGACGGTTCGTCTCTTGAAATCAACTGGCTAGTACCATAATCGATACCCATACTTCAAACATTGGTTAAATATATTAAAACTTGAGATAAATAAGAATCCCAAACAAATTTATAAACCCAAAGAGAGAAGAAGAAGAGAGGAGATTAAGCTCCATGAGCAAGGGCGGAGCTACCCCAGGGCCAAGGGGGGCCGTGGCTCCGTCTCCCCCCACTTCCTTCCGAATTTTTTTTTTTAAAATTTGTTTGGAAAGGCTCCGTTTCTATGTGTGAAATACCAGTGCTTGTCCTTTTGACCCTTTTCCATATAGGTAGAATAACAGCACTAGAACCCTCTTTCCATGTGGTTTTATTATTCGACCCTCCACTATTAAATCCCAGCTCCACCCTTGTCTATGATTCATGACTAAAGTAGACTAAAATGCATGATTAGTGATTATCAAGTGTATATAGAAGAAAGAGTCAATGTAAGATATGTGTTAAACAGAAGGGAAAATCAAAACGAAGATAAGCTCTGTCATTCAAAATTTGATATTTCTTGGTTATTTCAAAATATGGAATAAATAATGACGTTTGATTAATTTCTATGGTATAGGCAAAAATGGTTTTATCTTGAATAATTTGTTATATGTATAATTATATCGATATGCAAATCTTTGACTTGTCTGAACTTAGAATTTGCTTGGGCTAGCTAGCTGGAATATAAGAGTTTCATAATTAACAGTTGCTATAGTCTACCTTTGGTCTTCTTTGACTGAGTTTCTTATCAATTCCATCCAAACACCTATTAAAAGTCAGGGATGGAACATCATTTAATAGGTGGAGCTAGAAAACAAGAAATTTCCTTTTTCCTTCTTGTCAAGCAAGCAATAAGGCTACGTTTGGTTGATCTGAAAAAGGGTTGAAAACCTATGCTAAGCTAGTAAATTAATTTTCTCTCTGGATATGTTCCCTTAGATTTTCCTTTCTAACACATCAACCACTTCCAAGGCTTATATGTATGTGGACAACTAATGTGAACTCAACAACAAAGAATGAAAGCACACCCAAGCTAAGGTGTAAACACTTTTATGTAAAGCAAAACGAGGAAAACAAGTTAAAAGAGGATGACTTTTGCAATTCCATATAGGAAAACAGTTTCATTTGAAAAAGAGTTGTAGAACAAACTCGTACCAATTCCAAAGCAAAACTACTACTTAAGAGGTTGTTCTCATTGCTCTTAGCTTCTTTCTGTTTTACATTTAAGAAAAGAAACAAATTAAGATAAAATAGTTAGGTATGTTGGTTTTAAGGAATTTAACATCTATGATCATCTTTTCTTTTTTTCCTTGTCTTTTTTTATGTCTAATCTTATGATTTGGGTGCTTTGTTATCTGACTATAAGTTGATTACATATATTTAATCATCTTTTAAAATTTTTACAAAAATTAAAAATTATTTTCCTTTGTCTTTACTTGAGACATTAGATAAAATTAAGCAATATTTAGCTTTCATATAACTGAATGAATTCTTTCTTCAACCATGATTCTCGCTCTATAATTGAACTTAGCTAATTGGTTAATCAATTACTTGTACATCCAGTTATTCATTTGACGGAAATGTTTCATGTACTGTGCATAAAAGAAATAAAAAATGATGAGACTAGATATTATGGTGTTGGAATTCTTCTTTGATGCCATAAGTGAATGAAAATTCGATTAAGAAAATATTAATATCAGAATATTCAAGTTTCTCTTATAAATTAAATTTTAAAATTATCTTGAATTGATCATCTCTTGGTGAACCATGCTTTGTTGCATACACGCTGTACTAATTAACTCCGAAGTCTATTTTTCTAGGTAGAGCCTACACTAGATTATCATGTGATTGATAGGTTAAAAAGAAAAGAAAAAAAAAAAAAAAAAAAAAAAAAAAAAGAAAGAAACATTGAAGATTGACTCCCTAAGGTCTATAAATTATAAAAGTAATTTAAAAAAAAAAATAATAATAATCAGTTCATTCCCTTGAAATTCTTTTCGAAGTTTTTGAGTAGAATTCTGATCAAGAATGACCCACATGAGATGTAGCTTTCTTTTCAAGGAAAAACAAAGTATGAAAAGATTAGTTACCCTAGAAAGTCAAAAAGGCCTTGATGTTACTAAGTATCTTTCTTTTATCACATTGATTTGTATATATACATATTTTTTTTTTTCAGATATTTGATGAAAAGGATTTTTTTTTCTAAATATAATTTTCAAATTGGCTCCTTGAATATTGAAGAAGTTAAAGGGCTGAATTGGAATCAAGTAAGAAATCTTATCTATATATATAGGCAGAAGCACGAAGATTTCGATGCTGAGACAAGAGAAGAAGAAGATAGAGAAAAACATCAATAAGAGACCTAAGAGAGAAGAAAGGAAACCAAACCCAGCTATCTACCTCCTCAAAATCCATATTTCCTCTTTCTCTCTCTCGGTGCCTTCTCTGATCTTTCTCTGTCTCTCAAATTTTGGCATAGAAAGTGGTCGGCGATCAGCTAGCCCTTCTGGAAGTCTTCTTCAAAACAAAAGACAAAACAAAACCCATTTCCTCACCAACTCCCACTACGACATATATATACCACCTTTCTGCAAGTCTTCTTTGATTCTTCAAAGAGTTTTTAGAAAGCAAAGTTGAAACCCAGAAGAGAATTTTTGTTAACAAGATGGCTTGGCAGGTATCATGGACGCAATTGCTCACAGACTGTTACAAGGGCAGAAGCCGTCAGGAGCAAAAGAAGAACATAAACAGAACACCTTCATTCACGAAGAGGATGGGTGTGCCTGTAGATTTCAGTCCAGGCTCGCCGCTGCCCGACATCTCTAATTCTGCCATTGCCAGTAATCTTCATGTGTTCACACTTGCAGAGTTAAGAACCATCACACAGAACTTCTCACAGAGCAATTTTCTTGGTGAAGGAGGGTTTGGTCCAGTTCATAAAGGTTACATAGATGAGAAGTTAATACCTGGTCTTAAGGCCATGCGCGTGGCTGTCAAGCTCTTGGACTTGGATGGTTTGCAAGGCCATAGGGAGTGGCTGGTGAGTTCTTTGTTAAACACCATTAATTCCTTTCTCAAATTGTAGCTTAATTGGTTCTGAACTGATCATCTCTATAAATTATTAACAACTCGATTTGCAGACGGAAGTGATATTTCTGGGACAACTGACGCACCCCAATCTGGTAAAGTTGATTGGTTATTGCTGCGAGGATGAGAACAGGCTCTTGGTCTATGAATATATGGTTAGAGGGAGCTTAGAGAATCAACTCTTCAGAAATAGTATGTTTAATTCATTTCTTTTCGAAATTCAAGTTTTTCTTCCTCTTTTATTGGTGCATGTGTAATCCTTTTAGGGTTCTTAACCTCGAGGATTGTTTAACCGGCAAAAGACCGGTATTTTATAATATGAAGTCAAGAGTTTGAATCCTCTAATACCAAAGCGAGGCCTGTTCTATAACTTTAAATTATATGTAAGAAATTACACCTGAAGATGCGTGTAAGCTTGCATGGGCTAACCTCAATTTCAAAGAAAATGAAAAGTTTATTAAATTCATTTGGTTGACAAGTCTACTAAACACCTATTCAACTTGTGATTAGTTTAGTTAATTATGTATTTCAGATCGAGTGGAGGTAGCTATACAGATCAAATTTAGTAATATATATGTCCCAATAACCACTTAAATATTACAAGAGGATGCTGATGAGGAAGCCTCATTGGTCTTGTGGGAAGAGTGAAACCCTCACTTCCCTGAAATTGTGTTACAGCTCTAACTCCATGATTATGGCTTTTCAGTGCTCTAACACCTAATATATATACCAATTTTTGGTGATCAAGTTGCAGTTATCTAGATAAACCTAGCAAAACCTTCATGTATTTGATTTGAAGAAAGAAACACATACAGATTTATCTCTGGTAGTATTGTCTCTTTAGAATGTGGTTGGAATTGCAGGATTTTCGGCTAGTTTGCTGACATGGGCAACAAGAGTGAAGATTGCTCTTGGAGCTGCTGAGGGCCTGGCCTTTCTCCATGAAGCAGAGAAATCTGTGATATACCGTGATTTTAAAGCGTCCAACATTTTACTGGACTCTGTAAGAAGCTCTATCTCCTCCTCTTCCTCATCTCTCTTCCACTTTTGATTTTTTAAACAAACCCTTTTGGGCAAAGGTTTCCCAAAGATCCTTGAATTTTTTTTTTAAACAAACCCTAATTTTGAGAGACAAAAGGTTTTGTATGACCCAAAAGATCCTTGAAAATGTTGTAGGACTACACGGCAAAACTCTCTGATTTTGGGTTAGCAAAGGACGGTCCAGAAGGAGATAACACGCATGTTTCCACTCGAGTTATGGGTACACAAGGTTACGCAGCTCCGGAATATGTGATGACAGGTAAATGAATGATGGATTTTTTTCCTTTCAATTTCTAATCTTCTATTTACCCTCAATTTCTAGCCTAGAATCCCTATTTGTTTTATTGTAAAATTTTAATTTGTTTAGAAATATTTCATTATCATATGAAGAATTTATTTATTTATTTATATATATATTTTTAATTTTTTTATTTTCAGGTCATTTGACGGCAATGAGTGACGTGTACAGCTTTGGAGTTGTTTTGCTAGAGATACTAACAGGGAGAAGGTCCATGGACAAGGCCCGGCCTGTTAGAGAACAAAACCTCACTGAATGGGCCAGGCCTTACCTCAACGATCCACGAAAGATGGATCGGCTAATGGATCCTAGGCTAGATGGGCAGTACTCCATAAAGGGGGCCCATAAAGCAGCCCAATTAGCTCACCAATGCTTAAAGGATAACCCCAAGTCCAGACCAACCATGAGAGAGGTGGTCAAGGTTTTGGAGCAAGTCCAGAGCTTCAATGATATCCCAGTCGGAACGTTCGTGTACACGGTGTCTCCGTCTCCGGTCAAGGACAAACCAAAAACTGAACCCACCAAGAAAGATGGAACCAAAACACCAAAGCTAGATGAAGAAGATGATGATGACCATCACCATGAGAAGAAGAAAAATGAAAGTGAAATGGATGGATCAAAGGAGGATGAAGACTCGGAGAAAGATAAGAGTCACCACCACAAGCGTCGGCGAAGTCCCGGACACCGGCATAAGTCTGCAATATCTCCTGCACAGTCTGAGACTTCACTGTATAAGTATTTCAACAATGGCTTGAATTCTCCAAGGCATGTCCCAGGAACACCTAAGGAGGAACTCTTTAAGTAAATTCTTTAGTGTTCTTCTTTCTTTCTTCATTTCATTTTTTTTTTTTTTTTGGTGTTTTCTTTTAACATCAAACACTGCATGTATCAGTGTACATAGATCTCTCCCCCCGCCCCCTCTCCCACTATATAAATATATACAATGAGTGCATATAAAACCGTCACGAATATTCTCCTTTTTATTTCTTTTCTCAAGGTGTTTTTTTTTTGATAATTACTTTGTCTTCTTGTACTATAGTTATTAAAAGGACCCTATTCTTTATAAAATTACTGTTGCCCCTCTTAGGTCTAATAGTGTTAAGAAACCGTTACAATTGCATGTTTAATGATTACACTAAAAAAAAAGGGTATTAGTGGTAGAACTAATTAAAATAATATAAGTTAATATAAATAAATTGAATAGAATCTTAGAGTTATTTTGTAATTTTTAAATAGTAACAATTGCCACATCATCACTTAACTAATGGAGTTTAATGGTGATAGCAACAATAATTACATGTAAAGTATAAAATTAGACTAATAATTTCAAAAAATATAAAGAATAAATGAGTAATTAGCTATAATAAAGGGGAACAACAATAATAATTTTTTATTTTTTATTTTATTTATTTTATTTATTTTAAGATGTTGAGTGATTTTGGATTGTTGCATTTTATCATTGAAGGTTTCTGTTTATTCAAGAAATTCTATAAGGAAAGAAAAAAGAGATACTATGATTCTTTTTCTGTCCCTTCAGTTTATTTCTAGGGTTTATCATTAATCAGATATTGTTAGACTCCGACACATGGTTATGTCAAATATATATATTTATTCGTAGGGGCATATAACTCTTGATATGCTAGATACTTTTATTTAGTCATGCTCCTTTTCCACCAAATTCCAAAATATCTATTTTCTCGTACCTCATGGATCATGAGAAACTTGGTTTTTGCAAATTTTTTTTTTTCATGAGAGACAATCTGATGCTTTTGCAGTTTGGATGTCAAAGAGCACAAGTAATTCGATTCAATAAATTTTTTTGGGGAAAATTTTCTAGATGGCATATTTAAAAAAAATATTTACTTAATAAGATATTAAAAAAAAATTATACTCAAGTGGATTCTATTTTCAAAAATAATTATCAAATTTGAAATTTGTGATAATTTTTCCTATTCAACTAAGATTTTTTCATAAGCTACTCAAATTATCCTCAAGTATTTCATTCCAAATGATGAAACTGATAAATGATATGACTAGGAACTACAAAATAGAAGATGTTATTGGCCCTAAAATTGCCAAGAGATTGAAGGCATTGGTAAACATTTCTCACAAGTTGTATATAAAAGACTTGATGTTAATTTAGATAACTCACGAATATTAGTCAGGCAGAAAAAAATTATCACGAAATTTGGGACTTAGTAATTGTTTTAAAATATAAGATCCATTTAAGTAAAACATTTTAAAAAATTTCTTATTAAGTAAATTGTTTTTGAAATTTGACAATCACAATTTTTTTTTCAATTTTTTATATAAAAGAAAATTTACTTTTTTGGCCTTTTGATAAATGACCAATGTGTCTTAGCGAAGTGATCAAGATTCAATTCTTCTTGATGATATATTTAAATTATATATAAAATCTATTATTAGGATAAAGGAAAGAAAAATGCCCTTTTAGTCTTCTAATATCCCCACCAAATGCCTTTAAGGTTTTTATTGACCTCATGAGATTTTCAGCTCAGAGGGACTCAATTTTTCTTATGTCTCTTTCTTTATCTAGTAGAATGAGTTTTCTGATTTTGGGATTCCAAAACGACTTCCATTTTCTTCCCTCCTTGTTTTCTACCCTCATGATTCTTCATAGGTTTTTTTTGTGGTAATCATGATTCTCCATAAATGATTCCACATTTGTTAATAGTGAGCTATGGTCAAACATATTATGTTGAAATATGATAAAGACACTAAACGGCAGCCATTTGCAAGCCAAAGTTTCCAGGAAATTCTTGTTTCCTTCTTGATTATAAAAGTAACTAATCCTCCAGATGACAAGAAACTCTTACCAATCTATACACAATAGATATATGGTTGTATTGCCTCAGGGAATTATGGTCGAACCCTAGAGATCGGTTCAAAACTTCAATCACTGAAACAAGAGCAAGTGCAATTCAATTTTGATGGTCGAGTAGCTGTCTCCGAAGATTAAATCAGATTTGAATACAATACAGTCAACACCACTTAGAGAATAGGGTTTTGAATGGTTGAGTTGAATAACTAATGTGACACAATGGGAGAAATGAACATTACCATTAAATATTGTATTTATGTGGTATTTTTCTTTTTAGCCAAAATATTTGTGCAGTATTTGTAGTAGAACCTAAGCCTTTGGAGTCGTTGGATCCTCCAGCTGGTGTAAATCTCTTTGTTGGTTGACATGTCAAATATGAGAGTTGACTATTCTAGCCTGTGAGCACCTGGCACAGGTCTTGTGTTGGCAGCTTGACATGATCATAGGGCCTAATACACGCAGATGATAAATCGTTGGGTGCATCGCCGTGAAGGATGTAGCGAAAACTCAATGAATCTCTTATAAGGTGTGGCCTTGAGGTTCCCAAGGGTGATGGGTGTTTCTCGATCACTCATCTTCCCGAGATCTAGGGTTGAGCCGCCTATTCTTAGTCTCAGTATGCCTTCTTCGTGAGGTCTGGGGTCAAGCCCGCAAGCCTCGGTGATAGTCCTCGCGCATGTTGATCGAGCTATGGTACCTCAAATGGTGTCATGGGGTCAAATCCTCAGACTGTCTTGTCTGTGTTGGCTTAACCAGTACCAATCGGTTCAACCACCGGTTCAGAATAGTTGGCACAAAATGACACAACATGTTGTATACAAAGTTAATTTAGAAAACTAGATGCTGACATCAACCCACATCAAAGCATTGTTTCAAAGTATTCAGATCCAAATCTTACAATTGCATGACACAGACTGATCTCATCCCAAAAAAACTCCAAAGTGTTTGATGAATTCAATGAGAAAGTGACTTAAACCTGAAGTTAGTTCATTAATGGGAGGTTAATTGGTAGCAGACAGTGGAGACCAGGAACGCGAAATTTCATGGCAGAAATTCTTGCTGTGCTTTAACCATTCAAACCAGGATAATGTAAGGCCTTGGAAATACAAAACCCTTCAAAATCAAACTAGAAAATCTTTGTCCGCCCGCAAGAAATCGATCATAATGGCAACTGGTTCTGAGTCTGTCTTTTGACTCTCAACAGTCAGCCATTGGATTGATAAAATCTCATTTGATTATTATTTTTTATCCTAATTGATGTCAACATACGATTTTGGTTTTTGACATTGCGGATCCCAATTTTGTTCGTAACACTTTTTTTTTATCAGAGGTTCATCTGGGTCAGTTTACACACCTTGGCTACATTCTCAGGGGAGCTTTATATAATTTGTATAGGAAGCCCTTGGCCCCAATGGGATTTAAACTATAACCTCCTATGTGGAAGCGTTGGTTTTTTGCTAACTAAGCCACCCCTCGGGGTAATGTTCCTAACTTAATTTGAAGTGAACTAAGAAAACACAGCTCTATTCAGATGGTGTTATTTTTTGTGTGGTAGCACACATGGAGTTTCACAAAAAGAACAAGTGGCCGGTTGGTAAACTCATATGTTAGACTGGATCACCTCTCTATCAAGGGTGAACAATGTGTTCCTTTGATGGTTCTGAATTATACGGTAAAGGATGGAGTCTACTTGTAAATATTAAAAAAAATAGAAGTAAATCTTAGTGAACCCCACCCCCTAATGTGTGGTTCAAAACCACTAGGGGAGCAGATTGTTCTCCCCTGATAGGAAGCTGATCCGAATTCCCTAAAAGTCACTGGTTAAGGCTCTGTTTGGATTTTTGTGAAATCATTCAATTTCTTTCTTTTTTGATTTTTTTTTTTGGGAAACAGATTTCCTTCTACCTGTAAAATGCCTATGAAATTCACTAAAACTTAAGGTAAATGGAGGGGAAATAATACCTTGAAAAGAGGAGAAAGATAAGACTTCATATTGAGAAAACAACATAGAGGATTGCATCAATAAGGCATGGTTAAATATACTAATTCATGCAACATAATATCATTGTCATTTCCTGTTTTTTTCAAGCCCACAGAGTAAGCTAACTTGGGCATTTATCAGGCCAGCCAGCTCAGGCCATATTCATTAGGGCTAGATGGAAGCCCACCAGAGTAGTTGAAATTGGGGCATTTATCAGGCCAAGCCAGGCCCAGCCCATTTAATTAGGGATAGAAATTACAAGCATTTGTTGCATATATCATATCTGGTGTTTTTCCTTTTCTGTTCCCTCTATAGAGCTTGATGAAGGATATGCTTTTGAGGATGAGTTGGTTTTATTTGAGCACACTTTCAAGATGGGCTACGTGAGACAAGCCAAAAGAGGTGATTTCACTTCAATTCAAATCCACAATATTTCATATAGGGATAACAAATCGCAACTAAAAAAGCTCTGAGTGACTTCCTATGTCTTCAATGGTTTTCAGAACTTGTCGAATCATGACTTCTATTTTCAGAAAAGACAAATAGTTTCAAGAACATTATTGATTTTTAGGTAAACACTCTCATTGATAGTAGACTTGAGCAGGAAGTCGGGGCTCGACCACGGCTATGAGGGGATACTTTCTTGGTGTTGATAGCCCAAAAATCTCTTCCATGCTCAAGTCCTCAGGTTTCATTTGGCCCGGCAATTGCCACTCGAATCCGTGTAATAGATTGGCCAAACTTGACTGGATCACCTTCAGCCCAAGGCTATAGCCTGGGCAGATCCTTCTACCAGACCCGAATGGCAATAGCTCAAAATCTTGGCCCTTTACATCAATGGCTTTCCCTATAAACCTCTCTGGTTTGAATTCATCTGGTGATTCCCACAATGAAGGGTCTCTTCCTATGGTCCATGTGTTGATGAATACTCTGGTTCCTGCTAGAATATTGTAGCCAGCGACTCTACAATCCTCTCTGGCTACACGAGGAGTCAGCATTGGTGCCACTGGGTGCATCCTCATGGTCTCCTTCACAATGGCTTCAATGTATGGGAGGTTGGGAATGTCTTTCTCTTCCACCCATCTCTCTCTCCCAATCACCCTATCCAGCTCTTCCGTAGCTTTTTTGAAGATCTCTGGGTTTTTCAAGAGCTCTGCCATCGCCCATTCTACTGTCACTGTTGAGCTCTCAGTGCCTCCTGCTATCAGGTCCTACAAGTGAAGGAAAATTAATCAATACCCCTGATTCTCTTTCATCACTCTGAGTGGGAGCCCACATCTGATTTATATGATAAAATGATTCAGATGTAGGACTCCTAGCAGATTCTACATAAACTGCACATAATATATGTCGTGAAAAAGCATGAGGGAAGCATTGAGGTGATTCAGGTTTTAGCAAAACACGGACAGTTAGAACTCAATGGAGAAAGAGTGCTAGATGGGATGGTTAGTAGTGAAGATCTTCTCCACCCAGTTGTTCCTCCATCTACACAGTCACATGAGTGTGAGACCCACACCGTCCCTATGTATTTGGGAGCAACAGTGCTCATGGTCCAAATTCAATTGGGATCCAACAACTCATGTGACCATTGAATGAACACTCACTCAATGGGTAGATTGCGTAGAATTCTAAAGAACATCTGGCCTTTGACTGCTGGAAGCAGCGCTGCTTTCAAGCAAAATCAACGAACTTGACTGGGTCTCACATGCACCTCAGGGTACTGGGTCAATGAAATCAGTGGGAAGGAGAATACCTGAGTGAAGGCCTTGACACTAGTTCGGTCGAGCTTGACATCAAGGTTTGGATCGTCAGCAAACAGCAAGAGCACATCAACCATATCCTTAGGGACAAAACCTTCTGGACCTTCTCTCTGTCTTCTCTCGTTGTGCTCATCGATTACATGCTCAAGAAACCAATCAAACTTCTTGCTCAACACCTTCATCCTCTTCACAAAACCCTGCAAGTCCATGAAACTGATCCAAGGAATCCAATCCCCTATATGCATTGCTCCATTTAACAAGAACAACTCATCCAACATCTTCTTGAACTCCTCTGCCGTCACCGTCATCCGTCGTCCCTATCGCCGCCGACTCCACATGGTCTAAGTATTTCTTTCCCAGCACCATCCGGCTTATCACAGTCAAGCTCATATTATAAAGGTGATCGTTCAAGTTCACAGTTGTACCAGATGACTTGCACAGTCCCTTCAAGAGAGCTCGAACTTCTTCCACTCGGATGTATTCGTAAGATTCCAGACGCTTTGCAGTGAAGAGCTGCATCACACACATCTTACGGGCTTGACGCCAGTAAGGGCCGCAAGGTGACCAAGTGATGTCGGAATAGTTGTAGGTTGTGTATTTTCCGGCAGCCATTTTGGGTCGAGAAGCAAAGTTGAGGTCATGGGTCTTGAGGAAAAGCTTTGCCATCTCCACAGATGAGCCAACCACAACTGGGTATGAACCAAACTGGAGTTGCATTATGGGTCCATGCTTTAGGGCTAGCTTGTGAATGGAGCGGTGAGGGAGTGAACCAATGAGATTAAGGTTGCCTATGATAGGCCATGGCTTTGGACCAGGTGGTAGGTTTAGCCGGCGGTGGTAGAAGTGGTTGGAGACCAATATGAGTGCTAGTGCTGAGAGCCATGCTGCAGCAAGTGTCAACCATGAAACCTCCAACTCCATTGATTGATGACTTATGGAGCTGAAGAGAAAGAACAATAGGCTTGTGCTTCTGCTTCAAAGGTACCTTTGGAGGGTATTTATAATGATCTTGAGATCACCTTATGACGTTCTTGAGTGAAGTCACAGCTCGTGAGTCCAGACGAAATCTCAACTACTCATTTCACAAATAAATTTTACAAAAATATGTTCACTAACATGAAACAAGGTGAAACTGAGTAATTGAGATGAATCTTAGTGCATTGTTTGCTCTATATTATGCATTAGCACTGAAACCTTAAAATACTAAATTCTTTTAGGTGAATCCAATGCAAAAGATTTTAAAAATGAAACCTGTTATTATATCAATCATAAAATTTTATATGTTAGAAATATTGGTGTTTATAGTACTCCATCATCATTTGTTTAGCATACAATGAAGACTTGGATTCTTTTCCCCTTCTTTCTTTATTTTTTATTTTATTTTTTTAGTAATAGGAAAGACTGTGCACGGGTTGATGACTTACTTTTAGAAGTCTATTTTACTTTCAGATACATTTGGGGAGCATTTATAATTAAAAAAGAATGATCTTTGAAGTCACTTGCAAGTGGGAAACAATACAAAAACTTCAAAATAAATAATTAAAAAGAAAATAATTTCATGATTAACATTTCCATTTTTTTTATAAGGGTGTCATTAGCATTTCCAAGCACTGCCAAGGCATTAGTGTGCCATGGGATCCAAAAGCATTTTAAAATGGGACCTGTTATTATGTCGGTCACAAAATAATATTAAAAAAATTCATAAAAAAAGGATCCAAAAGCATTTTAAAATGGGACCTGTAAATCTGTAATTATGTCGGTCATAAAATCTTATTAGAAAAATTCATAATTTTTTATTTATAAGAAACCAGGTTTAATAATTAAAGATGAACGACTTAAAAAGTCTAGTAGGAGCATAGATGTTTATAGCACTCAACCATTTGTTTAGCATATCATGAAGACTCAGATTTTCATTTTTCGTTTCATTCTTTTTTTCTAGTAGAAGGAAGATGGAAGACTATACGTAGATTGACGATTTCGAGCGTTTTCAGTATCAATTCTCATTATATATTTTATTTATTTAAAAGAAATAAATACAAGAATTTATTTTTAATTAAAAATAAAAATAATTGGAATAATTACTATTGCTTCTGCACTATAGTTTAATTATTACTTTATTCCTTATATTTTTTGAAATTACTAGTTCAACTTTCAATTTTGCGTGTAATTACCATTGTTTCACACCATTAAAATCCTCTAATTAAATGATAAAATGATATATTTTATTTATTTAAAAACCCCAGTTAACCTTATGGATTTATATTACTTATTTATACTTTATATTAAATTATATTACTATCCTCGGTAATTAAGGGTAACTTTTTTTTTTTTGGTAAAATTAATTAAGGGTAACTTAAACCTAATTAAACAATCTTATTTTCTAGTTAAAAAAGAAAGAGAGAAAAGAAAAGAAAATTCATTTTCAAATTTATATACGTACTTTTTAATTTGGTAATAAGAAAAAAATAGTAATTCCTAACTTTTTTTGTTATTTTTAATTTTGTTATGTTTAATGTTAGGAATAATTATTATTGCCCTACCCGCCATACTTTGATTTTATTACTATTTTATCCATATACTTTTTAAAATTACTAATCCAACATTTAACTCTGTCTATAATTACTATTGCTTCCTACTGTTAAAACTTCATTAATTTATTGATGGTGTGACATCTATATATATATATATATATATTAAATAGTGGCATAGTATGCCATTGAGGCAATAGTATGCCCCTCAATGGCCTTTGACTAGAACTTAAACTTGTACTGCGAAATAGTTCTTCTTTACCACTATGGACATTTTGATGGCGTTAGGGACAAAGAACCAAAATCTAAAGAAATTTATTCACAAAGTTTCTTGATCTGGTCTTCATCACATTTTTCAATGGAGACGACTAATACTCTTTCAAATCCAAAATTGATTCTAAAATATAAGATTTTAATGATACAATTGGTATTCAATGTAGTTTATATAAATGAGCGTAATATTATCATTTTAACTTCTTAATTTTAAGGGTAAATATGATATGAAAAATTATTGAAAATTTATATGACCAGCTGAATTTTTTTATGTTGCTTGTTCTCAAAGAAAATTTATTATTACATCATCACTAACTAAATTTTTGATTGGATTCCCTATATTTTTGGAATGTATAAAGGATGAGATATGAGCCCATTTATTCATCATATGGATCATTCAGATAATATATAATTTTATTATATGTATATATAAGATGGTCACATGTATCTTTATTAACACGCAATTTGGTATTTGTGAAATTGTTTGCTCAATAATTAAATTAAGAGAAAAATTTATGGAATAAAGATAATTTGTCTTGATAATGTTAGTGAGTTTACATCTCAGGTTCTAAATGATTACTGAAATCATAGTTGAATATGTAGTCTGTTACTCATGTTTATACCCAAAATGGTTTGATAAATCATTTACTAAATGTCTCTAATTAATAGTTAAACCATTGTTTATAAGAACAAAACCCCCTGTGTTGGCATGGGAACATACTATTTTATATGAATATTACTTGTATACATCAGACCAATAAGTTATCTTAAATTCTCTTCATTATAATTGACTTATGGTTATGAGCCAAATATGTCTTATCTTATAATTTTTAGATGTGCGGTTTATATTTCACTTACTCCACCACAACGCACAAAGATGAGTCCCCAAAGAAAGTTGAGAATATATATTGGATATGAATCTCCTTTTATAATTCAATATTTTGCGAATGATCGGAGATCATAAAGAAAAACTTGTTGATTATCTTTTGATGAATGAGTTTTTCACATGAGGGAGAGAATAAACAATTGAAAAAAGAAAATGATTGGAATGTGTTATTCCCAGATTGACACTGAGAGGGGGGTGAATAAGTGTCTTCAAAAATTCACTTCAATGTGAAGCTTCTTTAATCTCGAAACAAGATTAATTAAAACATTCTTGTAGCTATCAACTGCACAAGGACACGTCCACCACACACCACAATGTGGCTGGGTCTACCAAACAGTGTACCACCACTTTGCAATCAAGCCACTCCAATATGTGCAACAAAGAAAAATAAACAAAAAATGCAATTCACCAGAGTTTAAGTGGTTCGGCCAAATTGCCTACATCCACGGAGTAATACCCTACCTAGGGTTTCGTATATTACTCAATACACTCCTAGATATTTTGACTGCTACAACAGTCCAGGAACACCAATCCCTGCTATAGTCTAAAATGCAATTCAGACAAGGGCACCAACCCCAACCCCCTAGACAAGCTCCAACTTGCTAGGTCACAATGTAAACCAATAATTCAAGTTCCCCAAATTACATTCATGATCTAGGTTCTTCATCATTAAACATAACCTAGAAAATAATAGACAATAACTTGTGAATACGGGTTACCTCAACTTGTGTAAGATGCATGGTAACAATACTTGTTTCTCTTTTTCTCCAACTCTTTTTTTTCTCTTTTCAATCTTTTTCAGTTTTCTCTCTTTAAAAAAAAACCATACAACCATGTTCCCTTATTTTCTTCTGCTGCTTCTTCTTCCTTCTCTTTCACTTTCTTTCTTGTTCAGCAAAACAAAAGACTTCTTTCAACATCAACTTCTTATTGTTCAAAAACGCAGTGTTATGAAAAAGTACAATGCAAGTGTACGAGAGGAGTTCAAGAAGATGAAGAAAAACTTATTCCCAAGTTTCAAATCTCCAAAGCCAACCAACATCTTCTGGTTCGACCTCCACGCTCTTCCCAAGCTCCTCAAAACGTCCTCCATCTTCTGCTGGAGTTTGCTCTCCTTTTATAGATTAATTAAACTCAAAGTTTGAATCAAACTCAGAGTTCCTATATGACTTAAACAAGGAGTGTTTTGATGTACAAATCGGACTAACTTAGAGATCTCCAATGAACAATCCCACCGTTGAATTTTAAGATCAAGAAGTCGTGAAGCTCTCCTCCAAAAATCGGCTCAATCGGACACTGGATGACCATCCGATGAAGAGGTTGATCAAAACTGGACAGAGACCCTCAAAAACGGGATTCTTAAGTTTTCTTTATTTGAATTGGATTCTTTCTCTCGGAACCTTTTTGTATGTTGTTGTACCATATCAAAGCCCACTTAAGTTGCCAACAATGACAACACCTTCATTTTAGGCCAATGGAACAACAGAATGCATTACCATTATTTCATTTAGATCCTTGTACTAAGCAATATGAATCTGAAATTCAAAAGATAATGCATTTATAAAGTATTATGAATTAACTGTCAGATGTTTTTACTAACCTGACAGTAATTATTAAATCTCATTTTCTAATTGAAAATGCTTAAATTAGGATTGATGTCCAAGTAGGACAATCTATCAGTGCAAATGATGTTAAACCACGTTTAAAACGTGGAAGACCAATCGATTCCAATGATAAAATCTTAGAAAAATGAAAGGAACAAATGATTAAGATGGTCATAAAATGGAGACAATTGATCATAAAAATCCTGAAGACAAAACTTCTCATTAAACCCTGGAAGAGGTTCAGGAACTTAAAATAATAAAATTGAAGAGATCTCAATTAGTTATGCCATTATAGGAAAATGATGAAACCGAAAATATATAGTAATTGATAATATTTTTATATATTATGTTATCATTGAAATAATGTATTAAGACAAGGATTTTGAACATAAATTTATTGATAAATATAAATGAAAATTTAATTGGCCAAAATGAACAGATGCAATTCAAACAGAATTGAATTCACTTGAAAAATTAAAGTTTTTGGACCTGTAGTCCAAACATCTAAATGTATAAAGCTAGTGGAGGTATAAATGAGTTTTTGTGCAAAAATAAAATGAGAAAAATAATGAAATCGTGATATATAAAGCATGAATTATGACACAAGATTTTTCACAAAGGCTTGACATTGATTATATAGAAACATATTCTCTTATAGTAGATGCAATTTTCTTTTGACATCTCATTAGTCTGACAGTATATGAAAATTTTGACATGTGTCTAATGGATATTATTACAGCTTATTTATATGGTCCACTTGAGTGTGAAATTATATGAAAATTCCTTAAAGATTTAAAATGCCTGGAACACATAAAAATTCTAGGGACATTCGTTCAATTAAGGCTTTAGAGATGATTATATGAAGTAAAACAATCAGAGTATATGTCATATAATTGCCTTAGTGAATATTTACTAAATAAAATGTATAAAAATTATTAAATTTATTATTATGCATTTATTAAATGATATGGATCTAATTTTGTTATAATAAGTTTATACAATGATATCACTGAAACTCTTGAAGAGTTATTAAAAGCAATATATTATAAAAGATGTTGGAAAGACAAAGTTTTGTCTAACCTTGCAAATTGATCATTTGACGAATAAAATATCTGTTTATCAATCAATTTCTATAGAGAAAGTTTTGAAGTGATTTTACATTAATAAAACACATCAATTGAGTAGATCGATGGTTATGAGATCGTTCAATATAAATAAAGATTCATTTCGACCCCATAAAAACAAAGAAGAACTTTTTGGTCGTGAAGTTCTATATCTCAATGTCATTGGGGCATTAATGTATCTTATTAATGATACACAACTGGATGCAACATTTTCTGTAATTTATTAGCAAGATTTAGTTATTTTCCAATACAAGTAACTGAAATAATATTAAGCACATATTTCAATACTTTCGAGGCACTATTTGAATGAATTTGGAATCAACTTACTTGTTATGCAGATGCATAATATTTATTTGATCAACAGAAAGGTAGATCTTAAACAAACTATTTATTTACAAGTGGAAATATAGCTACTTTAAGGCATTGACAATATTACATGATAATAATGTTGCATGCATAATTCAATTAAAAGGATGATACATCAAAGAAGACAGAATAAAACATACTTTTTTCAAAAAAAAAAAAAAAAAAAATCAAAATTCTTCTTCACTCATGATCTTCAATAAAATGGTGAAATTGATGTTTATTGAATTCGTTTAAGTGATAATTTCACAGATTTATTTACTGATGCATTGCTTATTTTGAGAAACTGATATATGATATCGGGATGTGCATACTCAAAGATACTTTCTTTTTTTTTTAATGATCCTATTATCAGGGAGAGTAAAATATGTGTTGCAATTTTTTTTTCCTTTCACCAAGGTTTTGTTCCACTGGATTTTTTTGGTAAGGCTTTTTAATGAGGCAACTATCAATACATATTATTTAGATATGTATACTCTTTTTCCTTCACTAAGATTTTTTCTTAGCAAAATTTTAACGATGTACATTATCTATTGATGGACATCTAAGGGAAGTGTTATAAATAATATTGATTGTGGATGCCATCACCCTCAAAAGATCATACTAAAAGATATATAACTTCCAAATGAAAATCTCAATCATCTCAGCGTACAATCTTGACGATTCACATTCCTATATTAATTGAAGATCTAAACAATTTATCATTCCATATCAATATTATCTTATTGTGTGCGAAAATCATATATTGTATTTCTTTGTAGACTCTGACATTTTCATATTCAAGAAGATTTCCACAGTTCCACTATAAATATGTAGACATTTAAATTCATTTTGTTCTAATTTTCTTTCTAGTCTTGAATATATTTCTTCATTTTATAAAAAGTCTTTTTTTATATATGTTCTTCCTTATTTATTACTATTTATGTAGTAATAATTATATAGAATTACCCACTATCAGGTTTTCCTTTTACAAAATTACTCAACTTGGGTTTTTCAGTTTATAGAACTATTAGGCTTTGGCATTGGGTCATCTACAAATGAGGATGCCAATTAATACCATAAGATTGTTATCACTTTGCATTCGTATTCAAGGACTAATCGAATATGAATATTATAATAATCCTCCTATCTAATCAAATATTAAAGAAATCTAACAACAATAACATTGTTGGGAAATGCCATGTCAGCATTGCCACATCAGCCTCAATTAGTTTTGATGATAATAATTACAAATTACTAATGCCTACATTAAGTTGTGATTGTCTAGCTCATTACTAAAACAAGTGGACCGAATTCGACTCATTGGACCAAACTTACCGGATGCTCAAGCCCAAGTCAAGAACAAATAATCTTGGACAAGGATTCAAGGTCAAGATGAACATCAAGTTCAAAGTATAAGAAGATGCGAAGATCAAGTTAAGTTCAAGACTTAGAAGAATTCGGGACTTAAGACAGATATACATGCACTCATATGTAATCGCATTAATCATATACATATCATGTCACTAGACTGACCTAGGACATATTAGGAGAGTGTATGAGGCTTAGAGTTGGCTAGAAACACCAAAAACCCAATCAAGTTCCTATCCAAACTTGTTGGTGCACTTTGTGCTGCAGATGGACGTCCATCTGGTCACAGAGTGCCAAATAGATTTTTCGTTTGGCTATGCTATAGCCAAACAGACGTCCGTCTGGTCCTAACTTAGCTCAACGGCTATATTTTTAAAGGCTAAATTTGAGATGGATTTTTGTCTAGACCAAATTTCACAGAAATTTTCTATTCGTTGGGAGGTTAGGCCAAGCAATTGAATGCCAATTTTATAAACCAAATCACCCTCACTTGAGAGTCTCTACCTTGCCTATTGAACATTTACTATCTCACAACTCTCAAAGCTCTCAAATTGGTGAACAAACATTGATCACTTGTCTTCCAACCTCACTCAACTTTGAAAGACATTCCAAAATTGTCAAGCAAGCTCATTGGAATAAAGTTTGTAGTGATTGAAAGCCATTGGAACTTTATTAGTGGTGCATCTCTTCCATTGAACATTCATATCATTGCATTATACTCACACAAATGGTAAAGTGTTACATCCCTTGTTAGATAATATATTCCAATTCTTAAAATTATATTGATTGTTCAATTTTAGTCTAGGTTGATAGAATTGGTAAATGGTACTCTTGCCTTACTTAGAACAAAGATTGTAAATGATGCTCTTGCCCTATTGAGCATAGATTGTAAAAGGTTTGATCTCTACCTAATGTATTGAAAGAGAATCACTAGTGAAATGCTCACTTGAGGTCAAGAGAGGAGTGGACGTAGACTTGCAAAGTCGAACCACTATAAAATACTTGTTTTGTGGATTGATTGCATTATTTAATTATCATTGAAATCTACAATTTAGTTTGTATTTACAATTAAATCAAAATTTAGCCAAATCCATTAGTTGCAACATATTCACCCCCCTCTAGGTTGTATTTACAAACATGCCTGAGAATGTTTTTATGTCTAAATCCTTAGGGCGTTTTTAACATCAATTCTCATTCTCAAATTGTATATTCAAAAGAAATGAATACAATAATCCTTTTTTTTTTTTCAAAAACAAAAAATAGTTTAGTAACTTTTTTTAGAATAAATTATGGAACAAAACTAAATTTGACTTGTCAAATAAAAAATTAATAAATAAAATGATAATGAAAATTGAGAACATAATGTTAGGGTTTGAGGTTGAAAGAAAAAAGATAAACAATAGGTTTTCATAGAAAAAATGTATGTTTACTACTATATCCTTAATTTGCATTGGATTTTATTTGACTTGTGAAAAAATAAACTAAATGATTCTTTTATCCATATGCCATAATAGACATAGATTTTGGGGATTTTTCTATTATTTTAAACAAAATCAAAATTTAAAATAAATATTAAAAAAAAAATCAGAAAATGAGAATGAGAGTTGATATAAAAAAAGCCCTCTAGTAATGGATTCTAAACCGTTGGACTTGGTGGAGCCCCTCCTAGTGCACAGGGGACTCAAGCTTCAAGGTTAAATCAGCCTTTACAAACCCAGGATGCTCAAAACTGGGTTGAGTTGGTTTTCTTCTAGGACTTGGCCAAATATCTAAATTCTAATTCCCAATGGTCTCCATCTAGCTTAATCCATCCACCTAGCCTTAACTGGCAATTGAAAAATCTTAACCCACCTTACTAGGTAGATAGGAGAATGATTATGAATCATAATAGATATTCGAGCAAATTATACATTCACCACTAAGTTTTGCAAAGTATATTCTTTACATTCCTAAAAATTTATTTTATATATTAAAAACATCTTTATTATTAGAATAATGAGGTTAAGTGATAATTTAGTATATACTATATCATCAAAAATTTCAAACTGCCTTCCTTTAGCAAAAAATATTTCGACTTCCAAGAAAAAAAAAAAAAGAAGAAGAAAAGAAAGAAAGAAAGAAAGAAGAGGGGGGATGAAGGGCTACCATGTCTAATTTTTAACTATGTTTTCAAAAAAAAATTCTGTCACTTATCAAGAAAGTTCAAAAAGGGTAATTATTTTATTTTTTATTTAAAAATACCAGCGTTAAGCATAGTGGATGTTTGCAATGTAATAAACTTCAGGAAATGTAAACCTAAAAACCAAAATTAAGGTGAAAACTTTTAGTTAAGGCCATTTACACTCGAGTAAATTAAGGTGCATTTGGGCCATCAAAACCAAACTTACATTTCTAGATCCAAGTTTTGATTAATAGGAGACATTTGAGCAAAGAAATCAATTTAATGTGGATATAAGTTATGTACCCTTTCATTCAAATGAATATAAGATTTTATAACTTGAGGCATCTGAAGTCTTGTTAAGTTGTTTGTAACCTGCAAATTGGACCCTTTTACAAATATGTCTTTCACTTTAAGATGTAAGCAGTGACTCAGTTCATAAGCAACAGTGAAATATTTTCATTACCAAAAATGATGTAAGCATTTAGAAACGGGAAAAGAGAAAAAAAAAAAAATGAAGAAAGGGTTTTCATTTTTCATTTTTAGCTATGTTTTAAAAATAAGTGTGGAAAATCATTTTGGGTGAAAATGTAAAAATTGTTTGAACTATAGGTGAAATACATTTTATACTAAAAAAATATGTTTGACATGTCTTTCTGTAAAATGATTTCTTATAGGTTTTAAAACTAGTATTGAATGGAAAAGTATACAAATGCTAGAAAATCCATATGAATGTCTGTGGGAGGATCAATAGATGAAGCATAACTTCAAACTCTAATCTGCACTCCAGTGTACTTTTCCTTAAGAATGGTTTTGTTTTCCTTTCCAAGTCTATTACAAAATTCATTTGTTTATGAAAATATGAAAACCTATTTCATTGCTTTGCTTCAGATTGCCCATTGTCGCCAGGAGGAAATTCAGACGATAATTCCAAAATATAATCAAGCAATATCATCATAGGTTTTAGTCATATATTTGAACACAAATTCGTGATTCAAGAGAAAAAGAGTTCAAGGCAAGATATTTTATCACTTCTGTCCTTGCATGGGAATCCAAGAGAAGGAAAAACTCCATAACCAGTATATAGTGACAATACCATACCATATAGATCTACACCCTTTAACACCTTAATGATTTAAAATAGGGATAATTACTATTGCCCCCAGTACTTTGGTTTTATTATTAATCAAACATTGTTCTTTATGAAATTATTATTACCCCCTCACTTTTAATGGTGTTAAGTGGCTGTTAACTTGAATATGCAATGTCTATTTTGTCCTTCATTAAAATTAAGAAGTAAAAAAGATGACATTATTCTTATTTATAGAAACTATATTGAATGCCAATTATATTCTGAAAAAATTTATATTTTATAATTAATTTTAGATTTTGAAAAGTACTAGTATCTCCATTTAAAATGTGATGAAGACTAAGATCAATAAAGCTTGTGAATAAATTACCATTTGAGATCTTGCTTCTTCGTCCATAACTGCATCAAATGTACATCGTGGTGAAGACGAACTATTTTGCAATATAAATTTAAGTTCAAATAGCAGGAGCAGAGGAGAAAACAAATGAATCTGTGTGTGTGTGTTGTAATTCTTAGAATTTACACAAAAAGAACAAAACAACAATGATTTATGTTGTAGCATGATACTTGTCAATGATGGTCTTGCTATTACATTAAAAAATATAAACCACATAGATTTTCAGGTGAAGTTCATTTTCAATGGAAGCATTGTTCTGAAATTATTTTTGTTTTTGTTTTCTTCTGAGAATTTAATTCGGTTGTTAGTGAGATCACACGCTTATGGTTATTGAAACTCTCAAGCTCGATTTAAATTTTCCATAATCACAATGATGAAAATTTTACAAACAAATTAGTACACAAGATGTTAATTGATAGAAAATTTGGTAACATGCACAATGGTTAGTGTATACTAGGCGATTTTCAATTTCCAACTTTAAATCAAATCTAATCTTTTCTCATCTTTAGTTTCTAATTTGAGTTTATTTAATTACATCTTTCATTATTTGATGGTTTCTTTTTAGAGAAGAAAATATATTTAAGGTTAATTTTTCCCATAGTTAATTAAGGGTAGTATTATTACTTGATAAAAGGCTAAATAAATAAATAAATAACTCCAGGGTTATTTCTGAAAAAAATATATAGATGCCACATCATCAGTGAACTAACGGAACTTAACGGTAGGGGGCATTAGTAATTGTAGACAAAGTTAAAGGTTGGATTAATAATTTTAAAAAGTACATGGGACAAAGTAGTAATAAAATTAAAGTACAGGGGGACAACAATAATTATCCTTTTAAAATATAAAATGTGGCTTCGTGGATGGATCGAAATTATTTGATCCACAAATTCCTATTAGCTTATGAAACTTGATATTATATCATAACATCTAAAGAAACTAGATATAAACTAAGAGACGTAATGCCTTTTTCCTGCAAATATCAATTTCATGCCTTAAAGACTGATTTATGCACTGAGGCTAAAATAGATAAAGAGAAAGGTAGAATCTAGTTTATTTGATTGCTCAGTTAGTGATAATAGGAATTGTAGAGTTAACAATGTAGTAGAGAAAGAAAGAAGGAGAGCTGATTTTGGACGGAATAATGGTTCGTCTAAGGTTGAATGCATTAAAAGTAAAATGTAACAAAGTAATCAGAGGATCTCAAATCAATAAGTGGAAGTGGAGTCAAATCTATTAAAAACTAATCATCAAAAGAAAGATAAACTAGAAAATAATAAATCAAAACAAAGTCTAATTCTTCCATTTCTTCAATTTCTTCTCCAAGCGTTTGCACACTTGCATCTTTGGATCGATATCTAACTCGTAATCCCAACAGCATGTTAGGCATATACTATCATTATGAAGGTACTCCATACTGCACTCGGATCGTACCATGGTTCACAATAAGCTCCCATCGATTCCTTAGTTGTACAATCAAAGGGAAATACTTTCGAACTCAAAATCGGGGTCTCTTCTTCACCTATGCCAACATCTAAAACAACAACTAGGAGGGATGAGCTCCGAAGAACTCAATGAGTAATTCAAATAATTATGTATATGCATCATTCAAATATAAAGTAATAATGATAATACATTGATATGAAGTGAAGTGACATGACTACGCATATGTGATGATATAATGCTCCTATACTCTAACCAATGTAGGTCTTTATTTAAGTAGACATGCATTAAGGTATAACACCAACCTCATCTCGGTAGGTTTCATTACTTTAACCCTCTCAGTTACTAGGTAAGGGTTACATTAAATATCATCAACCTTGGTTGGGGTTTAGGTTATCACTCTCTCACCACACCATTGGCATGAGTACTGGCGTGTCAAGGAGAAGCCTAATCCAATGCAAGTAATCTATTTAGTCATATTATTCTAGGTTCAGATACCTCCCCTCATGCATTCGCCTTCTTGGTTCAGTCTTCCCTATCAAGAGTCAACATATCCTATGGCTCCAACCAACTTGGACTACACCTTCTCTTAACCTTATTGGTCATCTATATTTTAGAATTAGGCTCGGTCAACTGGAATGTGTATTCTCCATAATGTGTATTCTCCATATAGGAGATCTTCCAATTGAGATTGGGCGGGGAAGCTCTTGTGTCCCCTTATGCATTTTGCCTTCTTGGGTGCCCATGAGTCCAAGTCTATTATATGCAACCCTACCAATGAATGACTCCTACAATGTGGTTGTGTCCTCTCACGGGTTGGTTACTGATCTTGAGGACCCACCACGCTACACTGCTGTCACGGGTCACTTGGGATCGATACCCTTGCCGATAAGGTAATGACATGATAGGGTGCCGAACCATGTTTCATCTCAACAACCTAGAGATGTCATCTACTCTATCTGTTCCTAGGGTAATGGTTAATCCACAACTCCAGATCAAGTCTACTTTTATTCTGACTCAACAATAATACTTATATCAGTAATTAATCATGATTCTAAATATTGCAAGAATATAAAAGTCTCTAAATAGTAGCATACAATTTAATATACAAGTCTAATATCAAATTTAAAGATAAACATAAATATATGAATGTTCTCACTTTGCAAGCAAATTGAACTTTTTTAAAGTAATCAAAAGGCGATCTAATATGTCCCAAATAATCCTATTTAAACGTTGGTTAAAAGTTAGAAACAAAACCTAGAAGTCTTGTGTCGAAAATTGAAACAAAAACCAACATTGTGGAGTATGGGTCTCTTGAATAGAAACAGTATGGGTCTCTTGGGGAGACCCTGGTCAATGATAAGTAAAATTTATGCATATTGTTTTGAGTAATTAATTTGATATATTTTTATGTATTCGCATTAGTTTTGATAATTATACCCCAATATTTCATGCAAATGAGCATAAGATGCACTCTCCCCAAATTTAAATAATTTTGATAAATTTATATTTATCCTAGTAAAACACTGATTTTAATTTATCTATGATTACAGTGAATCATCTTAGTATTTGGACTCCTTAAAATACAAGGATTTGCTTGAAACAATTAGAGGAGTTTCAACGTTGATCAAAAAAGGAAAAGATGGTAAAAGAATCCTATTTAGGAAAGGAAAAGGAAGAATCCCGTTTTTGGGTGTGCTTTGTCCAGCTTCGATCAAATTCTTCATCGGATGGTCATTTGACGTCCGATCGAGCTAATTTTGGAGGGAGCTTCATGACATCTTGATCTTCAAATCCAACAGTGAGATTGTGCATTTGAGATATCAAAATTGATGAGATCTATACGCCATTTAGACAAATGAATTTCTTGGTTGAGTCAGATTAGGAACCCAGAGTTTGATTCAAACTATGTCAAGAATCATATCCCATGTAATTTGGAAAATTACTTTATAAACAGAGAGCATACTCCAGTAATAGATAAACATGTTTGGAGCTTTGGAGGAGCGTAGATGACGGATTTTGGAGACGTTGGTTAACTTTTGAGACTTGGAGCTTGGGAATAAGTTTTTTCATCATCTTCTTTCAATGTTTTTGAACTCTTCTGTGATGTTTGTAAATTCTAGAATGAACTAATTTAATTTTTCTAGGTACCCTATCTTTGAATTCCACTCTTGAATTCATCAATAAGATTCTGAATATTGTTTTATTTGACTGAGTCTTTATTTACTTATGTTCTTAATGCTTTTGATTAATTGGCCACTAATCAACTGATTCGTTAATCATAATGAACTGATAGTGGATTTATGTGTTTAGTTTATTGGAGTGAATGCCATGAATTACATGTAGGATATAAATATCTTACATGGTTTGTGTAGTGGTCACATGAGAATCCATAGTATTAATTTTTTTAGTTGTTTTCACCCACATAGAAATATAGTGGGTTAGCAATTGAGTGAAGTTTTATTAGTACTTGAGAGAGACTAGTAGATAGGGAAGGGAATCTCGACTATCAATCAGAAAAAAAAAAAAAGTTTCAAATTATAAAGATGGATCAAAGGGTGGGAAGGATTAGTTATGGTGAAATCTGACTCTTAGGTCTTTAGCTTTTAACAAATCTGAATTTAAATTTCAATTTGCATTATAGTCTAGAATAATTCTTTTCCTTATTATTTGTTTGAATAAAATTGGTATAATTAATTTAGTACTTACTCTATAGTCTTTGAGGGAACAATTTTTTTTATCATTATATTACTTTTTATGGCAGCGTACACTTGCGTTGTTATTTTTCACAACAGTTAACCTACCTAAAGAGGGGTAGGGGGTCGCTTGAACAATACCCCTCATGGGTCGCCCGGGGAGACCCATGTCCGAGTACGGACATAATATGATCCGACACTCAGACGACTTTGGGATTTGGTTCAATAACTTTTAAAACGAAGGAAGTTTTAAAAACACCTAAGAGCAAGATCTATTAACCACAAGCATTCACAAACTCACATCAAATCGAAACCTAACGAATCACAAATAGGCATTCTCTGAAATTTATACGGAAAGAAAAAGATAGAGTGATTGTGGAATCACTCTAAAACAAATACAAAGATAGGGTTTAGGTCTATTTAAATTAAGGATCTTTCCACAAGGATCCACTAACAGTGAAGAATCAAAAGGAAATGAACAAAACAAACGGAGGAGTGAACTAATCTCAAAAACCTTAGTTGGAACACGGAAAGCTCTTCGAACGATCTTTGCAATATTTTCCCTCTTTGCTACGAACTCTCTGATGTTCTCTAAATGCTTAGAGTGAAATAACACGTTTTAGGTTGATGAAATCATTAAATAGGGGTTTGAAACGCTAAAATACAAAAAATGCCATTTTCACTCGTAGGCACCAGTATGGGTCGCCCGACGAGACCCATACCCCTAGAATTGTTTAAGGAGCATTTTTGAGGGTGGTTCGTCCCTTGGCTTTTCTTCAACACTAACCCACACTTTGGGCCAGGGGGGTCGGTCTTGATCTCTAGGATCTTCCAAAAGTGCCGTCAATGAACTCATGATCCACTTTCCATATTTATCAACATTCGACTGAGATCTTTTTCCGAACTTCAACAATTCTCCAACTTTATCATCTTTACCATCCAATTCCATTGGTTCATGTTCCAATTCATTGGTCTCTATCTGGATGACCCACAACCGCCTTCTACCTGCATTTATGAATTTATGGGTTAGGATCATAGGAGATTTCACAACGTAGCTTGTCTATTATGTAATATCTCCATCCCAATATAAAGTCGCTTGTTTCAAAAAAGGGAGAGAGAGAGAGAGAGAGAGAGAGAGAGAGAGAGAGAGAGAGAGAGAGAGAGAGAGAGAGAGAGAGAGAGAGAGAGAGAGAGAGAGGGGTTTAAAAGAATGCAATTTACTATTTTAACCCCATAAATACACATTAGTAGCACATGTCTTTTAAAACCCACAATGAAAAGCAAATGAAGGGGGTTTTCAAAAGAAAAAAAAAGAAGGGTTTTTGTATGTTTTCAATTTTTTTTATTTTAAATAGAATCATCCAAAAGTATCATAATAAAGTATCATAATAGTGAAACGTTCTCTGTGCAACTCATCGTTTTGGCTTTTTGTCTCTGTGGAATGATGGAGGGAAATCTTATTTTCCTCCACTGTTCTACTGAATTTCCTTTTATCTATTTTTCCATGTCTTTTTCCTTTTTTTCTTTGTTTAGTTTGGTGCCTGTGAGGTACTCATTCTTGTCAGGACACTAGAGAAAGCCTGATCTCTATGGGTGCTGCAAGATGGATCACTCTTTCACTTCCATGAGCAGTGATTTTGACATTGTTTGCTTCCCATTTCAAAGTAGAGTTTGAATTATTTCTAATCACAAGATGGAAAGGAAGGATGCATGAATGGTGACTCTGGTACACCATCAACGGTAATACTAGTGGAAGTTACCGGTGGTCAATTACCAGTAAAAGTTGACAATGGTTAGTTACCAACAGAAGTTACCGGTGGACAATTAGTTGCACAACCGCTAGTGACTTGGAAAATGCATGACTTAGTTTTAGTTGAAAAAAAATCATCTGCTGTGCACATCTCTCTGCTGTACATAGCAGTGCACCATTATAATGTGACACCTAGATTATACCTCATTAATGGTTGAGATGAAACCTGTAATTTTTAAGGTTTTGAACCCAATTTTAATACCCATTTTAGCTATATCCGCCCAAGCCCGATTAATGTAGAACTCCTCAACTACCACGACTGCACTTTCTCTGCAACTCTATCCCTCCGTCGTTCGTCTTCCATATCTTGTTTACCCTCTTGTTTTGTTCCGCTGTTTGCGATTAGTTCAATATGATGTCTCGCTCAACTCGCTCCTTCTGTACGATGAAGGAAAGTCGTGATAGTCTCCACCACTTCATTAGCCATTGCAGGTCCTCTCTGTTGAAGCTCGACCTTAGTCTACCTCCTGATCTGGACAATGACCACCTCTCTGTTGTGCGATGGGCTTACAGGTACTGCTCTACTTTCCATGTTCACAAATTGCAAGCTTTTGGAGACTGTCATCATATCAAACAGTGTTATGGGATTGAGTGTGATACCATCCAGCTCTTTCTTCTCAATTCCCCAAGAATCAAACAGGGCCATGTTGAAGAAAGCAAGCACTCCACTGTTGCCAAGACATTGGCTTCTCAGAAAGTCATCCAAATTATTGCTTGATTAAAGATATAATGGTGAAAGACCAATGAACAAAAAAAGAAGAAGAAAGACTAGTGAACTGTTGTGCATACACATTATTCGTTCAACTGGTAGATATAAATTAGTTTAGCCTTCGTGTGATGGATAAACGAAAGAGTTGAAAGAACCTGCTCTCTCTGAATTGTCCTCTTATCCCAGTTGTTTTATATCGGTCCATACTATCGTTTTCTGGTAATAGCAGTAGATGAACCATATTCAAGGAAGCAAAGAGCAGGAAAACCTTAAACAAAATGTCTTACAAATTTGTAGACGCTTTGACAAATTTAGGTTGCCACCTCAGGATGAAGAAAAATGAAGAAAGGAGAATTCACAAACAAGAGGAAGAGGGAAAACGAGAGATATAAGAAGAACGACGGAGGAACAAAGTTGTAGAGAAAGAGCAGTCGTAGTAGTTGAGGAGTTTTTCATTAATCGGGGTTTGGGCGGGTATAGCTAAAATGGGTATTAAATTGGGTTCAAATCACTTAAAAATGATAGGTTTCATCTCAACCATTAATGAGGTATAATCCAGGTGTCACATTATAATGGTGCACTGTTGCGCACAACAGAGAGATACGTACAACAGACGATTTTTTTTCCATTTTAGTTATGCCATGTTATGATGTTGTATCTTTCTCTTCTCTATTTGCCACATGTAAGGTTTTCTATATTTCAAGGGAGAAAAACAACATTGTTGACTCGGGGCTTGGATGGCCCCTTGAGTGCCATATCTGATGGTTTGGCCTATTTCCATTTTATGGCTTGCAAGTTTGATGTAATTCTGCCATGTATTTCTCACGGTTCATTTATATATATAATTCCACTTTCTACCCAAAAAAAAAAAAGGAAAAAACCTATTGTTACAATACCAAACACTAGCTAAGGAAAAAACCTGTTGTTACAATTCTTTCATTACATTGTAGGTGAGATGCAAAGAGGATGTAAGGTTTTATTTTTTTTTAATTTTTTTTTTTTTTAATTTTTTTTTGTTTTTTTTGTTTTTGGGAATAGAAATCCTTACACAAGTCATGTGTTAACATAATCATTTTGATGCCTATTATTTGACATCAGAGGGGCCAATTACTGATATTAAAATTTTCTACACTTGGGGGCATAAGTACTAATATTTCAATTAGATCTCAATATTTCACATATAGAGAGCAAATTGCACTGGCACCCCAAATAGAAAATGTCGTTCGTATTTTTTTTATTTCAAATGCCCGAGTGGTACGAAGACTTTAAAGCGTGGAATAGGAAATTCATGTTAAATGCACTTATAACGGTGTGCAATTATCAGAAAGAGAATCAAAGCATTGACACCCAACTTTATGTTTAAAAAACACATAGGTCCTATTCTGATAAAAGGGTTTTTACTTTGTTAGTCATATTTTTGTGAAGACTATTATACCGTTGACTTATTCTCCAAGAAATCTATTCTCGTGTAGAGATGAGAAGAGGAAGGAGGAGGAGGAAATAGACCAAATCGCATGGAACCCTTTTGATTTAGATAGGCAACAGAACCCACACTTCCCTCTAACTAACCACTTCCTTCTTTGAGGCCACCACCTTTTCCTGGATCTCATTACAAGCTCAAAGACACAAAGCTGATTCATCTCGCTGAAGGAGCGGTTGGCCCAGAAAGTATTGCTTTTGATCTTAATGGAGAGGGTCCATACACAGGTATTGCTGATGGCTGAATTCTCAAATGGCAAGGAAATCAAGGCTGGTCTGTGTTTGCAGTCACCTCTCCACAAAGGTAAAAGCCATTAGCTTTCTTATGTTTCCTTAAATGGCTTGACAGAGTACCCTAGAAGAGCAGTTATTATTCTTCTCTCTCCCCTGTTTCCTCTCACCATAAATACTATTTCCCTTCTTTAATTTTTAAAGTTTCATCAGGTAATAAGAAAGCTATAACTTTTATTGGAGATCAGGGATGAATGCAAAAGCCCATCTTCACCATAGATGGAACATATATGTAGATGGAACATATATGTGGAAGACCTTTAGGATTAAGGTTTCATCCCAAGAGAGGGGATCTCTATGTTGCTAATGCCTACCTTGGGCTTCAAAAGGTAGATCCAAATGGAGGCTTGGTGACTGAATCGATCACTGAAGCTGAAGGCCAAGCTTTTCGCTTCACCAATGGTTTTAGTAAGGGTATTTTTGGAATTAAAAAAATAATAGTGGGTTAACAATTTCACTAACATAATGGACTAGCGTTTTATTGAGTTGGGTTGTTTGTGTTTTTTAAAAGAGCAAATTGCATTGGCACCCCAAAATGGAGGCTTTAAAACACTGACACCCCACTTTATGTTTAAAAAACACTAACACCCCATTCATTAAACACACCAGTCCATTCTGTTAGTGAAACCAGTAATTCACTGTTTAGTTTTTTTAATTCCAAAAATACCCTTATCAAAATTGAAGAAGAAAAAAAATAGGCCATTAGTGTTGTTGCTTGAGGCAATAGAGGTTGTATCTGCTGGCTGAGGCTCTTGGCTTGAAGGGAGCTCCAATTCATGGAGAAAGGAGAACAATTTTCGGTCTTGAATGGGTTTCCAAGGATCTGTGGTGGAGGATTGAAGTCGAAATTGTTCGAATTAAGTTGAAGCGACGACGACAATGGAAACAGAGAGCACTGGCCAAAAAGAGAGGAAGCAGGGTTTTGTTGAAGAGATGTGGAGTATGGAACAGAGAATCCTTCGCTATTGTTGTCCCGAAACGCCTTGAATCTGTAAAACGAAGTAGCCATATATGGCGGAGGATGATGGGCTTGGAGAGGTGTCGGCGCCACCGGATAATTTAGCTGATCTATCTGTGAAAAAGAAGAACCGAAATTGTGCTTCTGGTGTTGTTGCGGCATTGAGAAATGATGTGCAGGTGGCGGAGACTGAGAAGATTGGTGGTTCTGGTTATTCTGATTGAGAAGGTATAGTGATGCTTGCTTCTTTTGTATATCTTGTGGGTAGAGCGGCAATCCAGCGCGTTGCCGTCGCTTGACTCTGGTGTTCCAATAGTTCTTTATCTCGTTATCAGTTCGCCCAGGTAACTGAAGCCCATTTGTTACCGAGTCAAGGCACCGGAAACCTTAACTGTTTTGGTAAACTATGCTTTTGCGATGGGTGAGAATAAGATTTAGTGGTGGGGAAGCAAAACTAGAGTACTTTATGTTAATCTACTTAAATAATTGATCGTCTCTTCCATCTAAAACGGCTAATCAATTAGTTAAATGGAAAATGATATAACAAAGACAATTGGATTCTGAAATCATGTGAAAGAATGAACATTTGCCAAGGAAGCCCAAAATTGAAATTCAACTGGAAGACCTGAAATCAATGAACTCAAACATTTCAAATACATAAGAATCAAAATAGAAGAAAAAAACCCGAGCCTGACCTGAACCCCAACAAAACTCCATGATCGATTGACAGTGACACCACCGAGACGAACAAGCGTGGCAGATACAACCACTGCTGCCTCAGGCAACAACACATTGAAGTAATGGTTTTACTAACAGAATGGACTAGTGTGTTTAATGAATGGGGTGTCTATGTTTTTTAAACATAAAGTGGGGTATCAGTGTTTTAAAACCTCCATTTTTGGGTGCCAGTACAATTTGCTCTTTTTAAAAATAAAGTGGGGGTGTCAGTGCTTTAAAGCCTCCATTTTGGGGTGCCAGTGCAATTTGCTAAAAAAAAAAAATAGTGATGCCAAACACATAGAAAAAGAATTATAGGAGAAATTTTAAAAAGTTAGTTGGCCCTAATGTAGCTCCACTGATGCAGGGCGACTTGGTTGTGATTATGTTATACCCCGTTGAAAAAATCCCTAAAACATAAGGATAGAGAAAAATAAAATCATCGTAGAAGGCAGAAATAACTTGACATGGTGGCCTCCGCTGTCACCGTGTGAGCCGGTTTTGCCTTGAACATTTGTGCTACTAACTAGGATTGGGAAGAGGCAACCCTTCTGAGAAGCATTGACACTAGTAAGCGTTGCTGTGCCGTTGAAATCACAAGCTTTCTTATCCTGGGCTTGCATTTGATAATAGATGTTATAACTGTAGGAAATATTCCCGTTTGAATCCAAGCTGTTGCATGAAGATCCATAGCCCAAAGGAGTGCAATCTGCAATATTGCATGCATAATTAACATTTTCAGCCACCAGTGTTTGGTTGGTGGCAGAGCTGTTGAACACACACCATTGAGATGTCATGTACTCCACCCCTTTGGCTCCTACTGCCATCGAATCATTCGTTTTCCCAGAGAAATCGATCGGGAATTTGGGTTTTCCATCGAAAGTAAATATTCCCCAATGCCTCTCAAAATTCCCTGGTAGAACACTCTTCATGTTCTCATCCAATAACCCAAAGAAGTAGACATCTTCATAAGCATCTGGTCTCAGACCGGTACCCTTGCCACTTGCCATTCTCTTCAAGAATCCATCGTAAAACCTCTTTGCATTCTTGACGTTGGCATGTATATCGCCGTCGGTAGGCCAACCAATCTCGCCGATGGCGATCTTTAGGTCTGGAACTCCAACTTTCGTTAAGGCTGCAACCAATGTATCGTAGTTGGCATCGAACATGTTGGTGTATAGATATTTACCATCCACGGTTGGATTACTGGTTCCATCAAAGAAGGCATACTCGATCGGGAAATTCGCATCTTGGTAGATATTGAGGAAAGGGTAGATGTTGACGAAGATAGGTGCACCGGTGGAGTTCAAGAATTGGACGATGTCTGTCATGAGTTTTTCTATGTCCGGACGAAAGATGCCCTCCGAAGGCTTGGAGCCAGAATTATAAACATCGGCGTTGCAAGGGATGGTTGCTTTGATCTTGTCACCAACCCCAGCTTTATCAAGAGCTTTCTGAATGTTCGTTAGGGTTGGGTATGTGAGATTCATGTAAGTTCCATTGTAAGCCTTCAAGAAGGGTTCGTTTCCCACTGCTACATACCTACCATTCATGCATCAAACACACACTCAAACTCAACTCTCAGGCAATGAAGAACAAAGAAAACAAAAGAAGACAGACAAGCAGATTCTACACCACTATATGAGAGCATGATGAGAGATGCTGGTTATCCTTAAATAAAGAGTTTAAAGATTTTTAGATATGCTAGGAGAAAAACAGAAAGAATTGAGAAAAGGGAAGAGAATGGGTTGGGTCCTGTGTCTTACCTTATATCAACCCCACCTTGATCCTTCAAATATGCAGTAACATTCTCCTTAACCCATTCCACTGCAGCGTCATAATCATCGCTGAATCGGTGAAGGTCGTTGTTGGGGATGGCAATAATGACTCCGATTCCACTGCCTGCCAAGGATTTCACAATCCAAGGATCTGCATCGAACATCTTCACCTGCTTGATGCCATTATCCTGGAGCATCTTAACGATGGTTTTGGGTTCTGGAGGTTGAGCCATTATGGTCCCCCAATTCACACCGATTCCGTCTGCAACATTGCCACCCATCACCACCATTGCTACCACAACTGCAAGCCATCTTAGCTTCTGTCTCTTGTTATTATTATTGGCTCGAACTCCTACCATTCGAGCCCTTCTACAGAAAGTTTTCAATTCTTTTTCTTCTCTTTTCCTCTCCGACTTATAAAACGAAACCAAGATGAACACAATAGTTCTCAAATCTGTGTTTCCTTATTATTCTTTCTTTCTTACCCAAAACGAAACTTGCATTGGAGAAGAAGAACTGAGAATTCCTAATTAATACTTCCTTTTCAATGAACAATAACTGAGAATCTTTTAACAAACCACTCGGATCCTACGGACGTTCGTACGAAGTAAATGAGTAAAGAAATCCACAGACGGACACTGGAGTGCCTCGTGTCTTCCAGAAACCGACTTCGACGGAGAAGGCTTTGAAACTACATTAACCCATTAAAAGGGTCAAACCCTAACTAACCATTGCCATGCTTTCCCTCGACCTTCTTTTACCATTTACCAACCTTCTTTTCTCTGGCCATGAACCAACTTAACCAACCAAACCCATTTCACTGGTTTGCTCCTATTTTCCTCTTCCATCGTCCCTCTTTAATCTTTTATTTAAAAGCCAATTATTTTTATGATGAAGCCCATATACCCTGTGGCCAAGCTTAAGATGTCAATTCATATCATGTATAGTTTATCGAAAACAAAACTCTGTTGTTTATACCATATCATATGGTGGAATTTTATCAGGTCCATATGACAAAATTCTATCATATGGTGCCGTTTGGGGTTACCAAAAAAAAAAAAAAAAAAAAAAAAAAAAAAAAAAAAAAATATATATATATATATATATATATATATATATATATATATATATATATATATATATATATATATATATATATATATATATATATATATATATATATATATATATATATATATATAAATATATATATATGGTGCCGTTTAGTAGCATCAATGGATATGGAAATCTCATTCAATATTTTGCAAATCCTCTACGGATATTCCCATTCCATATATTGTAGATCCTATGATATTTACTTAATTACCTCTCATATTACACATGATATTTACTTTCTACTATTTCAACTAAAGATCTTGGCCACCGAAGCAATTTGGGCAATCAATACTTCCAGTGGTTGCATCTTTTATTATGTATAGCTATCTATCTTTCCTATCATTCACAATGTATTAGTTCGAGTGATTCCTCATTTTCATGCATAAGACAATATAAATTTTTTGACGGATTAGGTAGGTAGAGGCAATTGTCACAGATGGACGGCTGAAGTTGACGCTCAAGTTTGGAGGGTATTTTGGTCAATCTGAGTGATTCTTTGTTTTCATGCTTAAGGCAATATAAATCTTTTGATATGGTAGATTCAGTAGGTAGTGGCAATCGTCATGGACTCGTGGTGGTCACAACCGAGGAGGCCCAATCAGGAGACAAAATGAAGAACTTACAGGTCAGCAAATTTCGAAGGGCATTTTGGTCTATTTGAGTTATTTCTCATCTTCGCATGTAAAACAGTAGAGTTTTGCTGATATGGCAAGCTCAATTAGCAAAGGTAGTCGTATAGACGACGCACACGAGGTCATAAACGACGCTCAATTTGGAGCAGAAAGAGAGAAATTATGAGTCTCCCAAATTCGAAGGGCATTTTGGTCAATTTGAGTTGCTTTGCATTTTCCTGCATAAGACAATGTAGGTTTCTTTGGTATGGAAGATTCATCTGTTGGGGGAACTATGGCTGCATGGCCACGAGTGACGCTTGAATTGGAGGTGAGACGGAGAAGTTATAGGGTAGATCCTTTTTTGGGCGTTGGGATTCATTCGAACCACAGTAGGAATGGTGTGTGATCATGCATTTAGTGAAAACTTAAGTGCTTCAGTTATCTCCTCATTCTAGATGCTTTTCTCGTGGTTGAGATTGTTCTTATTATATAGTGCAGCACCGCATTTAGTTTGTTGAAGAACAAGATTCTGATCTTGAGATTGGATCCAAAGGATCTGATTAAAGGTCCAAGGTGGTCCCTTTGGTCCTTGATTTGAGGGGGCCGCCAGCGTATAAGGCGCATCGCCAACCCAGCCGTTGGTGTTTGTGATAACGCCTTAATTCGAATCGGAGGGATTTGAATTGTCAAAGTGGTGTAGTTGCATTACATGGAATTACCAGCGTCACAGTGGAGCATGCACGCAAGCTGATTGGCACATGATTCTAATCTTAGGGGTGACTACACTCCAACAGGCTAATTTCCACTAGATTTCTTTCTGAGAGATCTGGATGGGCAAACTTTGAACTACCATATCTTGGGATATGGAACTCAGATGCCTCCCCTCTTCTCTTCTCTTCTGTCGGATGTTCTTTTCTTTTTTTTTCTGCTCTCTTTTTTTTTTTTTTTTTTTTTTTTTTTTTTTTTTTTTTTTTTTTTTTTTTTTATTTATATATATATATTATATGTATTTCATTAAAGCTTAAAGGAAAATTTTATAAGACCGTTGTTCGACTAGCTATGATGTACGGTGCAGAGTGTTGGGATGTTAAAAAGAATCATATAGATAAACTCAGTATAGCAGAAATGAGGATGCTAAGATGGATGAGTGGCAAAACTAGGATAGATAAAGATAAGAAACGATCATATTAGAGTTGGTTTGGGAGTTGTTCCCATAAATGATAAACTTAGAGAAAGTCGTTTGAGATGGCACGGCCACGTTCAACGGAGACCTATAAATGCTCCTATACGGAGAAGTGATATAATCCATATTAAAGGAACTAGAAGAATCAGGGTAGACCTAAGATAATCTTAGGAGAAGTGGTGAGAAATGATATGTATAGCTTAGGCCTTGTATCTAGCATGGCCTCTAACAGAACTGATTGGAGGACAAGAATCCATGTAGCCGATCCCATTTAGTTGGGACACGGCTTATTGTTGTTGTTGTATTTTCTCAAGATCTATCCGATGGTTTGTGAAGCATGATCTGTTCAACTCTCTTCTCCATCTTATGGAGCCTCATTGTAGTGGTGCTTCTACATTGTTGCATATCATCTGTGACGTAGAGAGTGTCAATGGTGATAATTTAGTACAACATGTATGGATGTCGACTAATGAGAGACATTTGAAAGCCAAATACGTTGCCTCCCAAATCCCGATTAGTCATTTGTTGTTTCGTCTAATATGTTCGTTTCTTTTCTGTCTTCTTCTGCTTCTTCTTCTTGTAGCTCGGGTTGGTACCAAAAACTACATCTGTTCCCATCTTCAGAGTGTTAATAATGGAGACAAAAAGATGAACCAAATGCAGAGGCGAACATTCTTTATCAGTATATATACAATGCCACCATATGAAATCTGAGACGAGGACAGTGACATGAAGTCCCATAACTGATGCTGTCTTCAATCCTTGATAAAGCACAACCATTAGAATACTCAACTGTTCCAAGAAACGTGTTTCTCCTTCCTTGATAGTGAGCCATTCTTCTTGGAAGGTGATTCCAAAAATCCATATGCTTGCCTGCTCTCCTACCGCTCTTACCCCTGAAAGAACAGGTATGACATTAGTATTCGTTTGTATACAAGAACCAGATATATATATACTGTTGGTTAAAGAAGTGGTCGACCCAAAACTGGCTCCCTCAATGGGAGGACATAACGCCTGGATTATGGATGAGGACCAATAGATTAGCTTGTGGATTAAGGACGTCGGGTTTGGCGTATGCTTGCTGAGCCTGACAAAGTTCCTTTGTTGCCAAATAACATAAAGGTGGTGAAGACCATACCGAAGATCTCATGGAGCTGAGACAACTTCCAATGGTGTACCGTGCAAAGCCTAGCTAATCGTTTAATACAATTATTGCAGCCAAAATTCTTTCAGCCCAATCACAAGTAAAAAAAAAATATGGGAGCAAGATTCTTCATGTTGCTTGCAAAAGCAACAAACTGGGTCTACAAAGAACCACCTATGGATAAATTCGATGAGCACATTATTAAGAAGTCGCCCAAAGAACATCTTGTGACGAGGCTAAGGTTTTTAGTTTCTAGAAAACAGACCACCATTTCTTATGCAAGTCGTCTAAGACCATAGTTAGAGCTAAAAGGAGAGCTGCTTTCCTTGTGGGGAATTGCCCCCACGCTGATGGCAAAAGCACCCAAGAGTCTGGGGTTGGAGACAGATCAATTGAACTGATGGCTGTTGCAAAATACAAAGGTAAGACCTCATCCAACTGGTCTACATACTCAAGAGGATACCAAAGTGTTAGAATTGCTTAGCCTCGCAAGGTCAAAGTGTTTGTTTCTTTTCAGCTCCTAAATTCACTGTTGTTATATTAACCTATCTAGTCCTGAAACAGATCAGACATAAACAAGTTTGGGTCACATTTCTTTTGAGCAATTCATGTATATAGATCCCGCTGAAAACCATGAGAATAGATAGTGAGACCATGGCTTTACATGGTTTGGTTGAATGCAACCTATGTCTACGGAGAGTTTGAGATATTTTCACTACTATAATTGAGCTGTGTACATAGCTTCTTATATATAGTCAATGTCCTTGTTCATCAGTATTCTAGGACTATTGTAGTTGTCATCATATGGATTCCTTGAGTTACAGACTTACAGTAGCTGTAGAGTTTTGACTTATATGAAGATAAGTGTTGGAAAATGTCATGTCAGCATTGCCACATCAGCCTCCATTAGTTTTTATGATAACAAACATGAATTACAAATGGTTATATTGAGTTGTGTTTGTCTAGTCTAATATGAGAGCAAGTTGAACAAATCCAACTCAATGCCGAATGCCTAAGCCCAAGTCAAGGCAAGATGGGCATGAAGTCTAAGTTAAGATGAGCATGAAGAATGGAGTGTAAAAAGATTCAAGAACATCAATAATCATCAACTCAAACTCAAGCAAGAAGACTCAGCAAATTAGGACTTAAGTCACTTCATCTACACTCATATCTAATTGTATTTGATTTTACACATATCATGTCATTAGACTAACCTAGGACATGTTTGGAGATCGAGTGCATGAGGCTTTCCTTATAATGGGCTTTCTGTGCTTCAGATGGAGCTTTGTTTGACCTAAACGGACCTCCGTCTGGTCATAGAAGCTTAGAAGAAATTTTTGTCTGAGATGGACATCCACCTGGTTAAAAATGCCCCAATGGCTACATTTTAAATGAGATGGACATCCATATGAGTCAGACGACAGTCCATTTGGGCTAAAATTTGCTTGTTTTCTATCCGTTGGGAGTTGGGCTAAAGTACTTGAAGACCATCTATATAAGTCAAATTCACCCCATTTGAGAGGTTGAACCTTGACAATTGATCAACAATTCCCTAAACACTCTCAAGCTCTCAAATTACAATAAATCAATTGTATTTTTCTTTTCATCCTCCTCAACCTTGAAGAACATACCAAGGTGTTAAGCAAACTTGTGAAAGCCAAGCTTGAGGTGATTGAAAGCGGTGGTGCATTCATTTTCATTTGAGCATATACACACCTATTTGTTAGGTAATCTCTAACCATCTATTGTATTTTCTTGTCTTCAATTCTAAGTCTAGGTAGACTAGAATTGATTTTGGGTACTCTTGCCCTTGGATAAACAAAGGTGGTAAAGGGAGCTCTAGTCCTATTGAACAATGATTGTGAGGGTTTGATTCTCTACCCATCGTATTGAAAGAGAATCATTGGTGGAAATCTCTCTTGAGGCCAAGAGAGGAGTGTATGTAGACTTGTAAAGTTGAATCACTATAAATTCTTGTGTTGTGGTTGTTTGTCGTTATTGTTTAATTTCACTTGAATTTTCAATTTATCTTGAATATGCAATTAAACTGAAAAATTGGGCAATTTCACTAGTTGCAACCTATTCAACCCCCTTCTAGGTTGAACCAACAATAAGTGTTTGAGATTACATAAAATATTTACCAGGGTTTTATAGAAACTATAGCTTCTTCAAACTGTTCTTTGGCTCTAGGAAGAAGTTGGGCCTTAAAGCGAGTAATGATGGGATGAGTATTAAGAGAATGAATTAGAGGAGGTAGGGAAGGAGATGGAAGGTGAGCATCGTAGGGTAGATCAATGATGAGATCAATGGGAGGAGGAGAGGATGAGGGTGAGGTGGAGGATTTGGGTATGGGAGAGGGAGGGGAGACATGGGAACCAAGGGAGGAGGATTTGGCCATGAGGGGGGAAGGGGGTGGTATGACCGAAGGTGGTGGAGGTGGGGTATGGTTAGGTAACATAGGAGGAGGGCCAAGGTGGTTGACAATGATTGATAACCTTGTTGGGTGATTGATGCTGAAAGGGAAACTGCTTCTCATAAAAAATAACATGGCGGAAAATTAAGAGTTTGTCTGTCTGTAGATTAAAACAATGATAGCCACAATGACGTGGACTATACCCAAGAAAGACATGCATGCTAGATCGAAAGTTAGTTTATGTTTGTTATAAAGGCAAGGGCAGCAAGCACAACCAAAGACTCTTAAAGAGGTATAATAAGAATGCACTTTGAAGGGTTTGTAATAGGGTGAAACATTGGCTAAAACTGGGGTAAGAATCCTATTGATAAGAAACACTTCAAAAGCATAATTCCAAAATTTTCTAGGGTGAGAGCCGAGAGGAGTAGGTTAATAAGGTAAGGCCAGTTTCAACAATATGGTGATGACGGCGCTCGACAACCTCGTTTTGCTCATGCATGTGGGGACAAAGAAGGCAATGATCAATTTCACAAGAGGTACGAAAGGTAGAGATAGTTCGAAATTCTCCGCCCCAATCACTTTGAAATTTGTTTTAATGGTCAAGAAAATAAAATTTCAACAAGCAACTTAACATATTGAAGAACCCCAACAACCTCATATTTCAAATGCATAGGATAAAGCCAAGGGTGCTTACTAAAATCATCCACAAAAACTACATAATACTGAAATCCACCAGTAGAAGTAATCGAGGAAGGCCCCTACACATTCGAATAAATTAAATCCAAAGATCCTGCAGAAACTGATTTAGAAGAGAAGAAGGGGACTTTATGACTCTTTCCATTCTAACAAACATCACATAAAAATTGAGCTCTTAGAAGTAACTGGTGATTTGAACTTAGAAAAAAAGGCTATGAACTAATTTAAAGGCATGATGTCCAAGTCTGGAGCGCTATTAGGAGACTGAAGTGCATTCACCAACGAAAACTTGTGAAGAAAAATCACCCAAGTGTATCTAGTATAGCTCATTCTTAATGTTTCCTTGGAGAAGACAATTCCATGTTGCTCGATCCTTCACATAAAACATATTAGGGTGAAACTCAAATGTGGCATTGTTATCATGAGTAAACTATGAACAATAATAAATTCTTTGTAATGGTAGGAACATGAAGAACTTTATTAAGAAAAATTGGAGAATGGGGTGTGTAGGGATAGAGAAATTACCAGTGTGAGTGATTGGCAAACTTGCATCATTACCAACTAACACTTGATTTGAACTAGTGTAAGGATGAGCCATGTAAAGATTTTTTTAGGGCATTGGTAATGTAGCCCCAGAGTCAGAATACCAAGTCTCATCTGCAATAGAGTCACTAAAGAGTACATAAACATTCACAGAAGAGAGAGTAGTGGCAGTACCTTGAATAACATGATCGTAATGCTGATGGCAATCATGAACTTTATGGCCGTGATGATCACAAATATGACAAATAATGGGAGAAGGCTGTTGTTGTTTTAAACCACCATTAGAAGGGGAAGGTGGAGTGGCAAGAAGTGGAGGACGATATCCTGAAGATCTCCCACGAAAAGGCCTAACTTTGTTGTTCAATCAACTTCAAAAAGGAGGACGATAAGGTCTAGCATTGCTTGTCTGAGATAGATTAGCCAAAGGAGAAGGTAATTCATAGTCTAATTCATCCTTGAGAAGAATTTCTTGAGTGAGTAATATGGCTTTTAACTCAACAAAAGTGACAGGGAATCCACGAGTAGTTATAGAGGTTTCAAAAACCAAATGTCCATGGCCCAAACCATTGAGAACATGCAAAAAAAAATATCATTATCTGAAACAGTCTTAGTGGCAGCCACAAGTTGATCTGTAGTGGACTTAATGCAAAGAAGGTAGTCATGAATACTACTATTACCTCGTTTCATGTGCTGTAGTTGAAGGTGAAGTTGCATAATTTTTTTTGAGGATGGTGTTGCATAGGTAGTTTCAAGATGATGCCATACTGCTTTGGTAATAGAACACTCAACGACTTATGTATGTAGCACATGAGAAGTTGGTCCTAGCGAATCCACTTATGATAGTTCAGATTTGGTTTGCACATAGGAATAGAGTTTTCTTCGATTGTGATAGTGGGAGGAGGGATGTTGAGGAGCCATCCATAAGATGAAATAATTCCTTCGTTTTTAAGAGAAGAACAAGTTGCAACTTAGATAGTAAGTAATTGTTGTTCGTGAGCTTAATGGCCAATATATTATTGAGAGAGGGAAGCAAAGCAGGAGAGAGAAAAGACCTAGTGCTCTAATAGCATGCTGAAAACCGTGAGACTAGAGAGAGAGAGAGAGAGAGAGACCAAGGTTTATGTGGTTCGGTTGAATGCAACCTACATCCATGGGAGAATTTGAGATATTTTCACTACTGCAATTGAGTTGCGTGCATAGCTTCTTATACAAAGTCAAGGCCCCCATTTTTCATTATTCTAGGACTATTGTAGTTGTCATCATATGGATTCCCTGAGTTAAATGTTTGTAGAGTTTTAACTTACATGAAGATAAGTGTTTGAGATTACATAAAATATTAACCAAGGTTTTATAGAGACTGTAGTCTTCTTCAAACGATTATTTGGATTGGATAGAGTCCTTGTGAGAAACCATCTTCGGTGTAGTAGCAGTAGTTTGATCAACTATGGATGTCTTAGAAGCAACCCTAGCTGTATAAGCTTGAGAGGAAGTGGCAGCTAGGATTTTGGGTGGTTTGCTAGGTGATTTGCCAGAAATACCCTTATAGATCTGTTGGTGCAACCTAGAGGGGGGGGTGATTAGGTTGCAACTAGTGGATTGTCCAAATTCTTCGATTGTGCGGAAATACACGGTAAATTGAAAATTCAAATGAAACTAAACAATACAAGCAACCACAACACGAGATTTATAGTGGTTCTACTATACAAGTCTACGTCCACTCCTCTCTTGGCCTCAAGAGAGTATTCCACTATTGATTCTCTTTCAATACAATGGGTAGAGATCAAACCCTTACAATAATCTTTGTTGCGGGGCAAGAGAACCCTTTACAATCTTTGTTTAACAAGCAGGGCAAGAGCACCCCTTAACAATCTTTGTTTACGGGCAAGAGCACCCAAGCAATCTTTGTTCACGGGCAAGAGCACCCAATGACCAATTCTAATCTACCAACCTAGACTAGAATTGAAACAGTTACAAAGGAAGGACGTTACCTTAAGAGGTGTGACACTTTACCTCTTGTGTGAATGTGATGCAATGTGAGTTGTATGCTCAAATGGAAATGTATGCACCACCGACGCCTTCAATCACCTCAAGCTTGGCTTCCACAAGCTTAGAAACACCTTGGTATATTTCTTCAAGGTTGGGAGAAGGTGAAAGGCAAAGCACAAGGCTTTCTTGCAATTTGAGAGCTTTAGGATCACTTGGGGAGTGGGTGATCAAGTGTGAGTGTTGTTACTCTCAAATGAGGTGAATTGGGTTTATATAGAGCACCTTTGAGTGCCAAAACCCAATCCCCAACGGATAGAAAACGGACACATTTTTGTCCTGTTTTTCAGCCCCAGGGACGTCCGTGCGGTCGGAAGGTCATCCGTCTCAAAAGTATCCGTTGCAAATTGTGAGAGGATATTCTCTTTAAACTAGCCGTTATAGTCAAACACAGGACGGACCCCCGCCCCCAGACGGACATCCGTCCCGCCGCGGCGCTCTAGCGGGGAGCGGACATCCATCCGCCCCGGACGAACATCCGCCCTGACCGGCTTGACGGACGCGCCGGGACGGTCATCCGTATGGCGCCGTCGGTAGACGGACATCCGTCTGCGACGGAAATTCCGTCGCCTTCCCGATTGTTTTTTGAGAAACGAGTTGGGGATTTGGGAGGACGGACATCCGTCTGCCTGGCACCTGTGCCATCGGCAACTCTATTTTCATGGCTTAAGTTGGGGCTGGGACATGGCTTGGGTTTTTGGACTTTTTGGTCAACCCTAAGCATTGTACACCTCACTAACATGTCCTAGGTCACTCTAGTAATATGAATTACATATAATTGATGCATTTACATGAATGTGTATGCGAGAGTGTCCTAAGCCCTAATTCAACCTAAGTCTTGATCTTCGACTTGATCTTCGACTTGATTTTGTGCAACGGTCTTCATGTCCATCTTAGCATGGTCATCTTGACTTAGACTTCATGTCCATCTTCATGTCTATCTTGGCATGATCTTGGCTTTGACTTGCATATGGCTTTGACTTGGAGTTGGTCCACTTATTCTCATCTTGAACTAAAACATCATAACTCAATATAGCCATTAGTAATTCATGTTTATTATCATCAAAACCAATAGAGGCTGATGTGGCAAATGCTGACATGGCATTTCCCAACAATCTCCCCCTTTTTGATGATGATAAACACATGAATGATTGGAAAATATGAATGGTAATTAATAGCAAATAAACACTCATTCATATGCATGTTATTTTCATGTTTTTCCATGGTGAATTCTAATTCATGTTTGTTATCATCAAAACATGGTGAATTCAAGTTTCATGTTTGTTATCATTAAAACCAATGGAGGCCGATGTGGCAAAATGCTGACATGGCATTTTCCAACAAGATCCACATAGAAACAACACTCATCTTAAATATTTATCCTCGTCCCATATAAACATCGGATATTTTTTGGATGTGGAGAAATTTTATATGTAGCTGCACCTAGTCCCGAGCTAAGACGGAAATGTTATGGGTCACCAAATTTTGAGGGGCATTTTGGTGTATATGAGATATATATATTTTTTCTTTTTTATTTAACTTCACAAGTTGCTGTAAATTTGCTCCTATTTATATATATTTCATATGTTTAAGAGAAATCCCAATTCCGACAAGAAAATGGTCAAAACAGCCAATGAGGTTACTAGTAAGTATGGAATCGGCCCAGTCAAGAGATGATTTTATTTTGTACCATACGAAGTGGTCATATAGTGCGAATTGTACATGTCTTACTATAAATAGATTAAAATTTGGCATGTTAGGGGATGTAGACTAAAATGGTAATTTTGGAAAAGGAGGCTTCGGGTTTAAAAGATAAGAACAAACATGTATATTTGTGAGTGTCATAACTCAATTCATGTTAGCAATAGTATTGCATTTTTTACTATCATGAGTCACTTGCAAGGTTATGTGATTTTTGATGCATATGAATTATGCAGTCATACTTTATTTAGTATTTGTTGGATTCTGCATCTGATTATTTTATGCATGACGGGTTCGCATACATGCAAGTGTTTAAAGATTTCGTTATGATTAAATAATCGAAGTGAAGTTCTTTATTTTTGCATTTTAAATGATTAAATGTAAAATTTAGTAAATACAAGATTGAAATGGAATAAAAGATATCATGTTGATGAGTACTGTCCATTTAAGTCCTAGTACCTTGAGTACCTAGATGGTTAGATGTTGTGGTCAAAGTTAAAATGAAAAGATTATGGGTCTAAGCCAATGATAGTAGACTAAGAGACGTATGTGGTTTTGTGCCTAGAGAATGAAACAACTTTGGTGGTGTAGATGAAACCACTTCGGTGGTATTGTTACTTCGATGGTTTGGAGAGATTTACTTCCTCCATGGATCTGCTTAGGCTTATGAATATAAATGAAAGAGAAAGAGAAAAAGAATATTTGAAAGAATTTGGAAATATTTTATGTTGAAAATACTTTTTGGAACATGTTTGAGACTGGATGTTTTTATCATGACACATGCATTAACATGTACTTGAAAAGATACTTAATATTTTATTTTGGAAAACGTGCATGTTATGTTTTCGGTATGTAGCATGATTGTTTTATAATATTCACTGGGCTAGCATAGCTCAAACCTTATTATCATGTGCAGATAGATAGTGAAAGGACAATTATAAAGGCATACCAATCCAAGAGCAAGATTGAGAGCTCAATGTCTCTTTTTGGATATGCTAGCTATTTCAGTTTGTAACAGACAATTACATTTAAGTATTTTAAGTGTTTGTATAAGATAGTTAATGTTCAAATCAGTAGTTAATGTTGACTTGGATACCATATGACTGTATTTATCAATAAACATAATTAGAGTATGTAGTTGCCGTGAGGTGATCTGTTTCCTATATTTACCCTCTCTTAGTAAATTGACATTTTTGCTAGTTGTATCATGATATTTTAAATGTGTTACTAAGAAGAAATGGTTAAAGAAAAGCAACTCCCATGTCACTCAGTAAAGTTTAAGTGTCATGGTCCCCACCTGACCCTAGTAAATGGGAAACTAATATCCAAACCATCTTCCTTTAAAAAATGGATCATCCATTTTCTTGTAGATGTGTGACATGTGTCCTAACCATGGTCTGATATGTTGGTCCGTGTCGTCGTGTCGGACCATGGCGACACGGCGACTCGGGTGACATGTCGCTTAATCTCGGCCGACTTTTGGTTGGGGTTCGATGAAAAATCGAGCCCCTGTTTCGAAGGGTATTTTAGGTCATTTTGATTTGCAATTTGACATATAGCCTAATTTGAGGACAATAAACACATTGGGAGTGTTATTTTGACCTAAAACATCACATAATCTAAAGTTTATAATTAGCACATGTCCGGCTATATGCGGGCAAAACTGGAAGTTTGGAAAATTCATATAAACTAATGTAAATATGTAAATAGAACACAAATACAAAACTAATAAATAGATGTACTAAAGTTTACAATTCATTATACAATTATGTTGAGTATGGCTCATGCTTCACATATTGTTGTCAACGGACACGGGGTCCCGCTCCCCGGTGAGCGGGCAGGGGTCCGGGGAGGCCGACCTGGCGGGGGTGTGGGGGCAGCCCCCGAAGCCTGTAGAGGTCCTATGTCACTTTGGCAAAAATCGAAAGAAAAATCGGCGAAAAACGAATGAAATACTGTTATATATGCGAATGTAGTGATATATCACCGATTTTTCGGCGATATATTGACATTTTGGCGATATATCGCGACACAGGGCGATCTATCACTGATATATTGTAAATATCCTGTCGCTGGGGGGAGTGGTGTCGCCCCCCAGCGACAGGGTGATATATCGCCCTATGTCGGCGATATATCGTCGACATAGTGTACCATGGTCCTAACATCACATTACAAGTTGAGATTCATTTACAAGTCACATCAATTTTTTTGTTTTAATTCAATCACAATCCTTTGATGTGATTTGTTAATAGACTTCAACTCTTTGAATTGATGTTAGGACCGAGGTCCGACATGTGGACCTTCACCAGCCACCAACACGGCGACATTTCGCCGACATGTTGTGTCACACCCCACCCAGCCAAATCCGGCCATACCCGAATACCCGTGGGGGTGATACACCGCAGGACCTAGGTTCAGTGACAATTCCATACAACACAAGATATAGCATAATTAAAAGGACAAGAATAAATCAAGTTCAAGTATAAAGTTATCAAACTTGATTGATCAAAAGGTTACAGTCATCCATATATCTAAAGTTAATCAAAATGGACATCAGAGTTCGAATGAAACATAGTTTGTTGCAGCGGAAATTAAACTAAATTGATTCCCTAATGGAATCCAACCTCATAAGAATAGTGTTTGCACAGGCATGAAGCTCCATGCAAGTCTACATCTTCTTCAGTCACTCCTTCAAGAAAACCGCGACTGACGAATCCTCCACTTGGAAGGAGTTCTCATAACCTGCAGAATATTCTAATAGAACAAACATACAAAAAGGAATGAGTTCAACAGAACTCAGTGAGGGCAACTCAACATCTTATCATACATTTGTCCACAAGATTCCACATCATATCGTGCATTCGTACACAAGATCCCACACCACACATATAGTTTGAGTATCGATAATGTAATTAATGATAGTGAAATGATGTATGAATGATTATGATATTATGCTCCTAACTCTATCATGAAGTCTCTATGGTAGACACTCATTAAGTTTGCACACCAATCTCCTTTGGGCGGTCTCAGTCACTCTCCCTCAACAAGAGACGTCTATTGGGTTCTCCGCGGTTGTTGGGTAAAGTCCTCTCAAGCCATTGTTGGGGTATAGGTCACCACTCTCTCACATCACCGGTTGGTATGAGATTGGCGCATGTCAAGGATAATCTTAGCCCAGTGCAAAGTCATACAGTCTCGTACTACATATGGTTCGGATATCTCCCCTCATGCCTAGTGTCCGGTCAATACCTTTCCACCATGAATGGAATCCCAACGGGAGGCATCGTGGATCTCATTCCAACCCGTGGTCGCCACATATAATGGACGGATGCTCTCCATGTCCTCTCACGGACATTCACCGGCTGAGCGCCCGGGAGCCCATCATTATATGCAACCCTACCCTCTATGATGATAGTGGGCCGCGACCCGGACCCAGCCACTAACATCACGGGTTAACCGGCCAATACCCCCGAAGGGTAGTAGTACTCATGAGGTTACCTAGCCAAACACTCTAGACACTTAGCATTCATGTACTTAAGTCTAGATGCATACTCATGTAAGTTCACTAGGGTAATGGGCGAACCCACAACCCTAGTTTGAAACATAAAATAAAAAGAGTAATTTAGTTCAACATCATCCATATATCTTCATATCAATGATTTAGAATTTGAAAGTAAAAGAAACACTCAATCCATTCAATCTCATCCATCTCATACATCTCATATTGTTTTCAAAGAATATTGAAAATAGAAGCAAAGATACTTGCTACCTTCATTCGCAAAGTCCCACACAAAATCACAAGATAATAAATATTAAAACACGGCAATAATCAATAATGAAATTTAATTACATAATTAAACATGCAAGATAAGGTTGAGTATATCCTCACCTTTTAGTTAGCATAAGCTCTCCAAAGTTCCACAAAGTCACACTTACGAGTTGGTGATTATAATCAAAATAAACCTAATCATGTAAGAAGATCAATAAACATAAATTAGAAGTCAATTGGGTTTAATAGAGTTCCCAAAATCACCCAACAAAAGCCTAATCGCCAACTAGTTTTGAACCCACCTCTCAACCTAGTTCGAAAAAATCAAATCACCATCGATTCAAGTCGAATCAAACGAAACCTGGGAATGTCTAATTGGCAGCAATAGGGTCCTAATTATACCTTCAATTTGATCTAATTCCATCTCAATCAAAAAGCCCCAATTTGGGCTCTCAGTGCTCTCACGGTCCGAGAGCCAAAATGCAAAATCGCTTGCAACGACTCGCACAAATCACTTACAAACCAAAGGGAAACATAAATGAAACTATTTGCAAGCATTCAAAACACCTATAAAGCAACAACTACTCAAATCTATCATATCGAAGAACTACTCCAAAAACTAAGCTAAAGAAGAGGGTTTGATGATTCTACCTTCCTAACATTTCGCAATGATCCGGTGTAGCACGAGTCCAAATGGTTAGGAACCTCCTCTCCCGCTCCCTCCTCCTTTAGCCTCAGCCTCGACTAGCCCTAAAATGCGAGTATGAGTGAAAGAAAGCCAAAATAGGGTTTAAAGGGTAAAACCCGACCGCCCAAACGGGCGGCGGCCGGCTGTTCAACCGGCCGATCGACCGGTCGTGTTTGGAGGGTCAAACAAGGTCCAAATTGGGAGATCTTTGCCTTGTTGGAAATGTCCGACGCCCGCTTTGATACCTACCCAATCGGATTCTCCATCACCGATCTATGGCCGCTTCAAGATCACCCACACCATCATGATTAATCTCTCTCTTCAATTAAACTTTAGGAGAGTTGATGAATCATCACAAGGGTCATCCACCAACATTGGAATTTCGATTTTGAAGAAGGGTTCCATCCAACCCTTTGGGCTCCACTGAATGGCCCACATGCCGTCAACTCGAGGCCCGGTTCGATTTGAAGCCACGGGTTAAAGGGTAGAAACCGGGGATTTCACATTCCTCCCCCAAAAGAAATTTCGTCCTCGAAATTGGGAGAGTACTAGGCCGAAAGAAATGGAGATACATCGCTACCTTGACTCCTCCCAAAATCACGGAATCAAATAACAATAAGTCTTTGTAATAAAAACAAAGGAGTAAATCTAACATGCTTTGAAATCAAATTGAAAGTATGATCATGGCTTTATGAAGATTTCACAAGGATTATGGCGAAGATCAATATGAATATCATAAAACCTTAAGAATGAAAGGAGATTGTAGAAGAGATGGTTGCAAGGTTGCAGATCCCACAGCCTCAATCACAAAGAATAAAACATAGTAAGAGTAGATCAATACAACACAAGAGAGATTATTAACCTTGATTGAAGAATAGGAGATGAAAAGCGGAAGTCTTGAAACAATTAGAAGGAATAACGAATCATGAAGATCACACTTAATTTCTCTCCGAACTCATCATGTAGAGAATTCGCAAGGTTTTAGAGTGATGGAGGTCCACTCTAGAACAGAGGGATAGAAGGATCGGCATGGGAATGGCTTGAGGTCACCCTCCTATCAAAGGGAATAGAAGGCACAAGAAGAATTCGTAGAGAGAATAGATCAGCTTCGGGGTAAACTTCTACCAAATGAAACTAGGCAACTCATATAACAGAGAATAAATCGAACAATGTATATGGTAGGTATGCATTTGGCACAGCAGCAAGGTTAGGAATAGGTGGGATTTCACATGTTGGCGACTTTTTGCAGGGTGTTGATGAAAATTCGAGCCCTGGTTTCCGAGGGTGTTAAGGGTCATTTTGGCTTGAATTTTGTTGTGTAACCTAATTTAATGTTAATAAACACATTGGGAACATTATTTTGGCCTGAAACATCACTTAATCTAAAGTTTTTGATTGGCACATGTCCGGCTATATGCAGGCAAAACTGGAAGTTTGGAAAATTCATATAAACTAATGTAAACATGCAAAGAAAACACAAATACACAACTATTGAATAGATGTACTAAAGTTTACAATTCATTATACAATTATGTTGAGTATGGCTCATGCTTCACATTTTGTTGTCGAGGGGACAGGGGGTCTTGCTCACCGATGAGCGGGTAGGGGTGTGGGGACAGCGCCCCTGGGCTTGTAGAGGCCCAACGTCACTTTGGCAAAAATCAAACAAAAAATTGGTGAAAAATCGAATGAAATTAATTAAATATGGTGAATTTGGCGATATATCGCCGAAAATTTGACTTTTCGCGATATGTTGCCAATTTTTCGGGATATATCATCGACTTTTTGTATAAGCCGTGTCGCCCCCCAGCGGCATGGCGATATATCATCGTATATCGCCAACACACTATACCACGGTTAGGACACATGTCAGACATCCAATTTCTTTGTTAGAAATGACTTGGATAAAATTCTAGTAAATGGGGTGTGACATTAAACTGCTAGGTACGATATCAATATGGCATAGTTGTACCTTTCAATAGACGGTATGATATATTTGTACCTTTTGGTGTTCGGTACAATAATGGTATGAAGTGAATTTATTCAATACCGTGCATTTGTGCATGCTTGTTCACTAATAGAGAGCGAGATAGACTTTTCAATCAATATATTCATTAAAGAAGGTTTTACAATATACATATAAAGAATACAACAGAGGCACGGTCACGTAGGGTGAGCATCCAGAATGGACTGCCAAGATATATACAAAGAATACAACAAAGGCCAGATCACACAACTGAGCATCTAGAAGCTGCCAACAGCTGCACAAGACAGGCTATACTATTGTAGATGTCGGTTTAGGAGATCTTTCCTTAACGTGCCCCCTCAAGCGAAATAGGTCCAATGACCTGATTTTATCCTAAGAAAAGCCACCTCCTCCGCCGAGAGTGATTTCCTCCTCCTCTGAGAGTGTTCTCCACCTCCTCTACCAAGAGTGACCCCCATAGCCTACTTGCCACCTTCCTGAACTTATCCATCAACCCATTCCACTTGCCTCTTCCATCCATCCTTCTAACTTGTGAACAGGGGTGGAGCCAGGATTGAACATTGGGGGGGGGGGGGCGAATGTATGTGGGCCAATGTGGGACCCATTGTAGGTCCCACCTCAGAATATATTATTATATTTTAATGTGGAGTCTACATTAAAAATTAGGTAAATTAATAGAAAATTCGTGAGTGTGAGAGAGAGAAAGGAATAATTTGAGAAAGAGAGTGAATACATGATGTGGAGAAGATTTAGGAAAATTCCAAAGTTTGCTAACTACTTCAATATTTTGTGAGAGGTGTGAAAAAAAAAAAAAAAAAAAAAAAAAAAAAAGAGGAATAAAAGAGGAGATTCATGAGAGAATAAATAGAAATGAAAATAGGAGAGAATATATAAGGAGAAATTCATGGATCGTGAGTTAGTTTTTAATTAGCATTTAACATTTTATTCCTTAAAACTAGGGATTTAATGATAACCATTAGATAAAGATTATGAATGACATTTGTACCCATCATCTTTATCTTAAATTTTTATTTAAAATTTTTGGAGGGGAGCCAAATATTAGTATTTCACATTTAAAGATAGAGAAATAAGGAAAAAACAAGGACATTTACAATTTCAAAAAATCCGGGGGGGCCATGGCCCCCTCCGGTCCCAACGTGGCTCCACCACTGCCTGTGAACCTTCATACCTTATACAATTGTCAACTACATAGCAACATGAACCCAACAAACACCTGCAACCCATCCACATCTAGACAAAACAGAAACAACATAGCCCCCAAACCTTACCAGGGAGACACGACACCACTTGCTATCCAAACAAACACACCCCCACCAAAACCCCCTATGCGACCTCATTCACCTGACCCATACAGCCATGAAAAAATTGAGGGAAACTCAAGTCGACCGGGTGAAAATGGGAAACAGGGGAAACGGAAACAAGGAAACCGAGGACGACAAGCGACATCAAGCGAGGAGAGAGAGGGGGGGATCGATTAAGCTAAAGAGATAACGAAGCAGTGTATTTGCTAAAAATCAATGTAGATATGTCACAACGACATAACATCAATGCGAGTTGTCCAAAAGTACATTATAAACTTAACTACTTAAGCACATAACATCAATATATAATTCTAACTCAAAATAGCTGACAATAAAAGGAAAATACAACTTAGTGTTAAGAGGAGGCCAAGAGTGGATCATCCTATGAGCTGAATAGTACTATGCCTGAACATCCTCTCCTCCAACCAACGAACATAGACACCCAGACATATGCCTATGGTTGTCAAGTAATCGACAACGAACTTTATGAGTGGCATCAATAGCTAAAGAAGAGATAACCACCGGAGGGAATACGCACTTTGGATGAGAAGTCCAATGGAGGGGTATTTGGGGAAACATGAAATAAACAAAAAATTGAAAATTTGGGAAGCTATAAAAGTTCCAGGAAAAAGTCCCAAGTTTCCACGAAATTTCCCAAGTTTCCATGAAATTTCCTAGTTTTCCACAAAATTTCCAAGCCCACGAAATTCCCAGAGCAACCCGAAATGGGAATTTTTTCCTCATAATCAGCGGTCCAACCGGGTTGAACCAAGTTCGACAAGTTCGATAGGTTTTGAGGTCGACGAAATTGACAGTTCGAGAAAGCGAGGACCGGCTCATGAGTTTGTTCGCATTTTCCAAAATGGAAAATTTCGGTGAAAATTTTGAAGTTTCGATGGAATTTTGTTCTATGCATAGAACAAAGTTCCACCGAAACGGAAATTCACCGAAATTTTCCATTTGGAAAATGCAACGAAACCAGAGGACCGAAAAGTCCCGCGCGAAACGCGAAAGTGAAACTGTCGAAACCCGAAACCTATCGAAACGGGGACCACAGCGGTTCATGAGGGAAAAATTCCCAAACTCGTGGGAAACGGGGAAATCGGGGAAACTGGGAAATTGTGGAAACCTAGGAAATTCGTGGAAACGGGAAAGTCGGGAAACGGGAAATGTAGAAACGGGACTTTTTCCTATAAATTTGTAGCTTCCCAAATTTAATTTTGTTTATTCATGTTTCCCCAAATACCCCTCCATCAGACCATCTAAAGTGCGATCCCAAAGTTGGTATCTACCTAAGCATATGATGACCAGACTCATAAAGCAGGATAACGACAACCAAGGCATAAAATGTCAGGGATGCATGTCGTGGTTGGAGGAGAGGATGTTACAGGCATAGTACTACCAGCCATAGGATGAATCCACCGGACCTCAACACAAGTGATCATATTGTCAACTATTTTGAAGTTAGAAAATAATGAATGTTAGTGCTAAGTAGTTAAGAATAATGACTGGACAACACATGATGTATGTACATGAATGACATATCACAGATTTTTTAGCAAAAACAACAAATGAAACCAATGCAAAATAGGATCCACCCCAAAAACCTAAACCGTCGAACGACGGAAGCCGGTTCTAATTCCCAAGTTTCCACCGTTCATTTTCACCGGCACAAAACAACAAAAAACCCCAAGGGGAAGGAAAAAAAAAGAGGGGAAAAAAAGGAAGAAAAACCCAGTGGATGTCATCCCAAAGATAGAAAATATATTCCTCTTTCAATTTCCGCGTGTGCTAGACTTGAAAAACGTCATTGAAGATGGTTCATGGACTATTGGAGGCAACCTCCTTGTTATGGAAAGGTGGAATGCAGAAGAAAAATGGAGCTTCATCAAGATGGAGATCTGGATACAACTTCATGGTGTCCCACAGGAGATTTTCAGTTTAAAACTTGCTATGCATTTGGCAACGACAATTGGCTCACCATTGAAAGCTTATTTGATTAATGGAAACCAGTTTGGTGAACAACAAAGGTATATGAGGGTGAGAGTATCTTTTCATAAGGAGAAGTACTATAGGTGAAGGTCAAGTTTGAAAGATACCAATCTACTGCATGTATTGCAGTTTCATTGGCCATGAAGACAAAACCTGTAGGAAACTATTCACTGATGAGCAAAGCCACTAGAGGAGTCCATGGATGCTTGGAAGGAGAGATATGTGAAAACTTCAACACTAAACCATATGGAGCGCATATCAGAGGCACCCCTCCTACTCCTAGAATGATGGAACAGGCTTCGGTCATCCTTGCCGGTGTCGGAGAAGGCCAAAACACTAATGCCACATCAGCCCTAGAAAATTCCACTCCCCCAAATCCGGTTCAGAAGAACATTGACACCCAGATACAACAGGCTACCTACCCTATTGCAACACTTGCACTCCTCAGCCAAGCAGCCAATCCCCATGCAACCTCTAAAACTACACACTTGACAGCAATGCTACATCAACAACAAGCCCGATGACCCATCACTACCTGCCAAACCACCTTTTCCCCACCTTTCAAAACACCATTTTCCACACTATACTCAATATTACCCTCACCTTGTCAATCCTCTTAACATGCACCAAACAATTGACATCCAACCACAATTTCACCAATATAGTAGCCACCAACATTTGTTTACCCCACCATACACTCAACCCCCCTGGGTCAATGCTATACCAACAATTACAAAAACACCCCATGACAATGACCATAAACCATGTTGAACTTCTTCAAGCCCAATTGGCCCAACATCCTGAATATTCTGCAACCATCTTGAAACTCTTACCCCAACTAGCTAGCTGCTACATCACTCCTACCATAGAGACCACCATAATATCAAATCAAAAGCCCATGAATGGACAACTCACCACAAATGTTTCTAATGGTCAACTTACTGGCAGCTCTCACCCTCACACACCATGAATTTATCCCCACTCTCACTTTTACCATTTTTGAATCTGAACTGGAGGTGTTGAACCAAAACAAACCAAAGAACAAAAGACCTAGACAGATCATGGCCAAACCTGAAATCTCATGATTATCAACAGGAAAACATAACAACTCAGCCCCCACCCATCTCTCCTATTAACCAAGTCCACCCTGAGCCAGTTTCCCCAATGGACCATGATGATGAAGAGGATTTTTTAATGTTGAAGCCCATGGCAATAGAATAAGAGAAGAGCCACAGGCAACATTTAAATGTTTAAGTTGGAATACCAGAGGGCTGGGTCCACCTCTAACTCAAAGAGTCCTAAAGAAAATGGTCAAAGAAGAGCAATCTGACATCATTTTCCTCTTGGAAACCAAGTTTAAACCCTCAGTGATTCAGAAGATGGGTGATAGACTCAAAATTCTAGCCTCATATCACGTTCCTCCTGTTGAAACAGCTAGTGGACTCTCTCTTTTCTGGAAGGATAACATCTTTATCAAGATTCTCTCAGCTTCTAGTAGATGGATTGACACTCAAATCAAAGTGCAGCAAGACCCTATTTTCTTTGCTACTTTCATCTATGGCAATCCAAAGAAATCAGATAGAGAGTGGGTTTGGCAACAAGTAGAAACTATGGGCATTGGTACATTCTGAAGCCCTCTTGATTTCTCTCTTCAGTGAAGATGAGAGTTTAGATCTCCAATGTTCAAAGAATGGATTAATGCATGTGGCCTCATGGATCTTGGTTTCAAAGGAATAAAGTACATTTGGTCAAATAATAGAAAAGGAAAAGACAACATTAGAATCAGAGTAGATAGAGCCCTATGTAATGATCAATGGAGAATCATGTACTCAGAGGCTGTCACCAAAGTTAAACCAGAATTGGATCTGACCACTGTCCAATCATTCTTGAAAGTGCAAGAGGTAAGTGGAAAGGAACTAGGCAATTTAGATTTGAATGCGCTTGGTTGAGACACAATGACTGTAGGGCGAGTAACAAATAAAGCCTTGTCAATGAAGGTTGAAGGAACAACAACAAATTAAATAGTTGGCTTACAAGATGGAGAACCGTAAAAAGGGTTTGCAAGAGTGGAATCACACAACCTTTGGACATGTGCAAACAAAAATTAAAGGCCTCTCCAAAGAGCTAGAAGAAATGCAAAAAAAATATGAACATGATTACTCTCAAGAGAGGGTGAATCATATCTCTGAGTTGTTAGCTGAAGAACTAACTAGAGAAGAGTTAATCTAGCTCCAAAAGTCAAGAATATCATGGCTAAAAGGAGGTGACCTAAACACATCCATCTTTTATGCATCAACAATTCAAAGAAGACAGTCCAACAAAATCCTAAAGCTGAAAAAAACCAATGGGAAATGGACTGACTCTCCAAGAGAAATTCATGATATTATAGCTAAACACTTCTCCCAAGCTTTCACGTCAGAACCAACAAAGCCCAAAGCTATGAACTCATTGTTACACTCTATCCAACCAATCATTTCAGACAACATGAACACCCAACTTTGTGAGATACCAACATAGGAGGAGATCAAAGCTACTTTATTTTCTATGGGACCTCTGAAAGCACCATGACCGATGGTTTGCCTCCTACTCTTTTCCAATCCCTGTGAGACTGCATTAAAGTTGATCTTATTGCTTTCATCAATGAAATCTTTACTTCTGGTTATATGGATACCTCTTTAAATTGTTCATATATTTGCTTAATCCCTAAAGTGGCTAAACCATAAAGTGCAGAACACTTTAGACCCATCAGTCTAGGGGGAGTGGCAGTGAAGGTATTCTGAAAAATCATGGCACGAAGGCTTCAAGGCATCTTGCAAGAAGTGATATCTCCTTGGCAATCTGCTTTCATCCCATCAAGACTCATATTTGACAATATATTCATGCTCATGAAGTTTTCCACTACATAAAAAAGAGAAAGAAAGGCAAGAGGAAGATGGTGGGGCTAAAACTTGACATGAAGAAGGCTTATGATCGTATGGAATGGTATTTATTGAAGCAGTTTTATTGAAACATGGTTTTAGTACAAGGTGGGTTAATATGATCATGAACTGCATTACAACAACATCATACAAGCTGCTCATAAATGGATCAATAAGTAAATCCATTAAACCCACCAGGGGCTTGAGATAAGGCAATCCCATGTCACCTACCATTTTCATTCTTTGTGCTCAAGGCATAAGTGCATTGATCAAACAAGCAGAAGAAGATAAGAAGGTGAGAGGCATTAGAGTAAAGGGCCGAACCTCCCCAGTGTCACACCTCCTGTTTGCGGATGATACTCTCCTCTTCTTGGAGCTAAAGCTAAAAGCTGTGTGCAACCTAAAAGATTGTCTTTGAACTTATTGTGATGCAAGTGGACAAGATATAAATCTCAAGAAGTCAAGCATGGTGTTTAGTCCTAACACCCCAATCAAATTCAGAAGATAGTTCTCAAAAGTACTTAAGGTCTCTTACACCAAGGAGCCCACCAAGCACTTAGGACTACCTCCAGAGATAGGGATATCAAAGATCCAAGCCTTCATACATCAACAAAAACCTGACAAAGAAACTTGAGAGTTGGAAATAGACTACTCTCACATGCAAGAAAGGAGATACTCCTCAAATCAGTGGCATTCTCTCTTCCACAATTTGCAGGTTCCCACTTTAGCTTGCCAAAAGCCATACATGACCACATAAGGAAGGGATCAACTAACTTCTATTGGGGAGAAATTGAAGGAAAAGCAAAAACTCATTGGATAGCTTGGGACCGTCTATGTAGAAGCAAAGACAAAGGAGGACTAGGCTTTAAGGACTCAACTTTTCAAAATAAGGCCATGTTAGCTAAAGTGGCCTTTTGCTTATGGAGTGAACCAAATTCAGTTTGGGCCACCTTCATGGCCATTTATTTCCCCTCAACTCCCTTCTTGGAAGCTTCAGTAGGCCAACAACCCTCATGGGCTTGGAGGAGCATCTTAGGGGTAAGGAAATTATTAAAGGAGAAATTGATTTGAAAGGTGGAAGTGGGTGACAAAGTGGACATATGGAAAGAATCTTGGACATCGGCGTTGCAAGGTTTCAAGATTCTATCACCTAGACCAAAAAGCTGCAGTGTCTCTCAAGTAAGTGACCCTCATTGAACAAGAAGATAGAAGATGGAAAGTTGAACTACTTCAAACATTCTTCAACAGATGAGGTACATGCTATAAAAAAGATACCACTAAGTCTTTTCCCAAAAGAAGATTACCTAGTATATATGGGGTGCCTAAAAAAATGGTAGGGTTCTCTGTTAGGAGTGCTTACCAAGCACTGTGTAATGCTAAAGACTTTGATAAAAGTCAAAAAGCTTTAGGCTCTCATACAACTAGATGGAAACAAGTTGAAGACTTCACATGGAAAGCTATCTGGAAACTTCCAACACTCTCGAAAATTAAGAGCTTCATATGGAGGGTGTGTGCTGGAGGTTTGGCTACTAGGGAAGAAATGAAGAGAAGATATTTTCAAAACGGATACTAGCTGTCATAAATGTGGTTGGGATAAGAGATCGAGCATGTTCTGTTGAGATGCGAATTCGCTAAAGCAATTTAGTTCGCCAGCACTTTGGGCCATCACCCTGATGGGGATATACCTCTACTTCTCTGGCTCTCAAAGGTTGTGGAAAGACATGACAGATCCATGGAAGACAGACACAGAATCAAAGCTTTATGTGCTTTCATGTGCTGGAAACTTTGGCAAGCAAGAAATGATTCAATTTTTAAAAGAAGATCTTGGACTCCTATCCAAGTTGCTGAGGCGGCCCAGCTAGCCTTTGAAGAATATTGCCAAGCCCATCCAAGGAAGGCTAAGCCATCAAAAACCCATGGACCAACAACAATCTAGATTGCCCCACCTCACGGATCTTTCAAAATCAATTCCGACGCAGCAATTAAAGAAAAAAGCTCATATGGTGGTTTAGGCATGGTTATTAGAAATCACTTGGGAGCCCCAGTCAAGGCCGTATTAGAACCAACACAGTTCAGCTCCCCCATTGAAGGAGAAGCATTAGCTATGAGGAAGGCTATAATTTATGCACTTGGAGAAGGCTTGGAAAATGTTTTAGTGGAGTCAGACTATAAATCCCTGGTGGAGCTGGTGAAGAATGACCGTTTTGCTGCCAATTTAGATATTAGGCCCATTGTAACAGATATTTCTATTTTGGGCAGCTACTTTGTGTCCTATAGTTTCTCCTACATACCTAGGTCACCCAATGTTGTGGTGGATAACATAGCAAGGAAGGCCCAGTCCTTGTCAAGCACGACCGATTGGCCCATTTTCACTATATGGTTGGAGGAGTTATGTAACCACCTTCCCCTCTCTTGCTTGAATAGAAGTTGATTTACCCAAAAAAAAAGAAAATAATTTATTCAATACTGTACTATAACCATATCAAATATCGGTTCCCCTACTGAATTAACACCTTTAGCTCAAGCCCAATTGCGTACAGTATGCAGCCCCAAGGTAACTTAAAACTCATCTCTCCCTTGTGGCCTGACTTAGCCATGGAAGGCAGCCTTCCGATCCTGCTCTGATGGATCTTTTTTCTTGCAGTAAAACCCACGTGCTCAGCAGAGGAGTCTCGCTGAACTTTGAGGGAACGAGAACCAATCCAGGGTGTTCACCCAACGATTCAGCATCACAGGCAATTTCAGCAGCAACAATTACATTATGAAATTACAGAATATATATAATCTTAATGCGCCATTAAATGGCTGCTAAGAGTCCTGAATAAAACCATAAAATACAATATGTCCAAGAATTAAAAAAAAAAAAAAAACATGTGCAAATGCAAACTTACCAGAAATAAAACAAAAGCAAGAGCACTCATATTTGCAATCAAACTCGGATATCAAAGCAAGGTTCTTAGATACTGATCGCTATCATCATCTCCTCCGGTGGCATAGCAGCAGCAAGGAAAGAATGAAAGCCATCGACCTTTCTGTCAACAGCATTTGAAACATTCTCCATTGTGATTTCCGGACCACGGTGATGAGCAACACACACACACACTCAGAGAGAGAGAGAGAGAGAGTTTCTAAACATTTTCTTGATTTGCAGGTTGAGATTCTTCTGTCCATGACCAGCTGATTTGGTTCCCTAACAACTCAAGTTTAGCAAGTAACTTCAAGGCTTCACTGACTTTGTCTTCTCCAATTTTAGTTGGATCATCCCCATCGATCTCTTTCAGTATGGCCATTGGGAGACTAGAGAGAAAACAGTATAGCATCTTCACGTAACACATCTTCAAAAAACGAGATAAACCCCAATCCAAATTATGCTCTTGTGCTAAGAATTTAGAAATGATTACAGATTCAGATCTGACCAAATTCTTGTGCTTTGAAGCCAATGGACCCGCATCTTTCGTTTCAGTAACCTTCTTTCCTGCATTTCTAAACTTTGAGTTCATCACTGAACTAGCTTCCTCAAGAATCCCATGGGCATTCTGCTTTAACTCGGTTTCTTCATATTTCTTCTTGAATGCTTGAGATATAATCTTGGTTTGGAACCAATGAATGGGATTCTCCCATTGTGCCCACAATTCTTTTGCTGATGTCCACCTCGTTTCATCTGCCTCACTGAGAACAGTAGGTCTGTGATCAACGAAGTCAATAATTTCAAAGGACTCATCTAAGCTTCGGTTTAGCAAATTTCGGTCTTCAGCAGATGGCATCAATTTTTCGAGAAAACCTGAAAGGACCAAAAGAGATACGCAGGAAACTCTGTACTCAAATTTGCCATCCTTATTGCCAAACTCGCTAAAGAATTTTTTCCCTTCAGTTTCTAATTTGCTTTTGAAGAGGAAACATTCTGATTTGTCCAAATCAGGGAATTGAGATATTAATTGGATAAGATGCTCTGGACGTTTCTTCTTACAAGTATCTGTCCATCTTATCATGTCTTTGATAGCCATATGACTTATCCAGGAATCAAATGAATCACCGAGTTGAGATGATAACGTGAAGTCCCATATTATTTCTGAGCCAGATATTTTCAGTAGTGTTAACATTTCCTCAATGTCCTCTGTGTTCCTTTTCATGAATGAAAGATTGAATTCCAAGACTTTCTTAACAACGTAAATTGGGCACCCAATGAAGAGACTGCTGCATGTATAGAGTGCAATCTGTATACGTATAAGCACGTCCATGATAAGGTCTTTAACAACAAGAAAGACATAAGTGAGGGTTCCATAGCGGAGCCTAAGAGATAAGGTCTTCAACTTGAGATGTTCTAATTCTCTTTCTGGAGAATATTCTTCTTTATGTGCCCAGAGAACATCGGGTAGATCAGTGTGAACGAAAAAAGAAAACCATCTATAGATGATGGCAAAGGTTCCCACAGCAATAGCTAGGGTCTGGGCTGAAATAATGTAGGGGATGGTCCACTGGTAACCAAAAGGCTGATTAGGATGAAAAGAGCGTGAAAGGTCAGAAATGTTCCCCAGAATGGCTTTAAACACAACTACTGAAGAAAGGGTGCAGAGAAAAGCAACCGCGTGATGATGAGAAGTTTCACATAGCAGTGTCTGAGGGTTTCCTGTATAGTTGAGAACATGAAACTTGAGTAATATTCCTCTCAATCCCTGCACATCCTTTGAAATAATCTTGGGATCTAAAGAAGGTCTGGATCTATAGTATATTGGCCAGAACTCTGTTTGGCCTCTAAACGCAATGGCAGACGACCACATCAACAAAAGCATTAGTAAGATGCAAACAATGACGATGAGGCGTTCTATTTGAAAGTCAGATTTTGGATCTTCAGCCATCTGTGTACAGAAGTTAATAGACAAATTAATCACTGTCACGCTCAGTGCTGCTAGGTTGCCATAGCGCTCGCTTGGGGCTATAGTACCCAGAGAGGGCACATAAAATCCAAGTGAAGTGCACAAGAATGCTGTGCTAGTGAGCTTGGAGAGACGATCCTCAAGTGTAGGGTTGCAAGTGGTGAGATCAAGAGGGAGTTTTATAGCGTATCCTAGCACAGTCAAAGTGATGGCATTCAGCTGGAACAATTTACAAGGCACGAATGGCTTCCTATGAATGAATGCATCAACTAAGTCATAACTCATGCAAAAGAAGAATGCCAAGGCTGCACTTACAACATAGAAGCCAATCCAAGGAACAGGTGCACCATATCCATATGATGCTCCATCACATGACCCATTAGTAGCTGGAGCTGGAGCTGGAGCTGTTGAATTTTGTGAAAGGAATTCCATCATCGTCAATCTTCTTCTTCTCTCTCCTTCTTCTTTCTCCCTCTCCTTCTCCTTCTAACTAAGCACTATGGCTAGGTCAGCAACTTTAGTACCCAAAGCATATCACAAGCCTAAATTATTGAAATGCTAAGATGCTGGTAATTGTCTTGGCTTAATTCATACGCACGGTCTGTTTATAAAGTAGTTTTCTGAGATCGACAATGAAAGACTAGAATTGATTTATGGGGCCAAAGGGAAGAGCCTTCATAATAGTTATCATAAAAAGGAGAGCCTTCATAATGACTTCTCATAAAAGGAGAAAGAAAAAACATACAACCATTCATCCAAAAAAAAAATTAATTCATCAAAAAAAAAAAAAAAAAAACCTTCCAAACCCTTCTTTCTTGAATTTCGACGTTCGACATTGAAATTTCGATCCGAAATCCTGATAAAGCTTGGCTTGATGGGCGCATGACCCAAGTAAGGTCCTCTTGTGACGAGCATCTTGTTTTCTCAGTTGAGTACATAGTGGTAGGGTCTAGTGATTCCAACATCGTTAGCAGATATGATCGATCATTTTGTCTATTCTAATACCATATAATATAAATAATATATTATATATATAATACACCCAAAAGAGAGGTCAGAGGAGGCAGGTGGGATAGTTTGATGAGAGAGAAACTGCTATTCTTTTTATTTATTTAATTTATTTAATGAGAAAAACAAGTGAACTTACATCAGACTTGTAAGTTGTTACAGACTATTACTGTCCCACATATTTAACAGACATAGCAGATAGCTAACATAGTCAAGATGATTACAAAACAGTAATTCTCTATTTTCTCTCAACAGATTTACATTAGGGAACCCATTCAGTAAGAAAATCTATCTATCATCAGGTTCAGAAAGCAATCTCCAATAAGTGTGTTCTAGTAATAAAGCAGTATCATGTATACAAGCTGGGTCAGCAACTTTAGTACTCAAAGCACATCACAAGCCTAAATTATTGAACTGCTAAGATGCTGGCTGTTTTAGCTTGACTTAATTCATATGCATGATCTATTTATAAAGTGATTCTCAGTGGTTGACAGTGAAAGTCCAGAATGGACCTCGATTCTCCACCAAAAGAAAAAGAATAAATACATACAACTTACTGAAGAGCTGTGATCAGGATAGAAGACTTAGAGTCCAGTATATATATATACATTTGTCTCAAGATGATACTGTACTAAACACTGAATGATATAAACATGTCATATTATTAGTATACTATACTGGTATTCGGAACCTGGAAAGTGAAAGCACAGCATTTGTACAAAAAAATAAAGAAGAAAAAAGAAAGATAGAAAGAAGAGAAACATAAAGAAAAAGGGTCTTGATTGCTGTTTTTTTTTTTTTTGTAAAAGCATTGAGATAGAAAGGCTATGGGGGAGAAAGTGTATGAACTATAATGATTTTTCAAAGATAAAAGACAAAATTCCCTCTTTTACTTGTTTGTTTGCACTGTTTTCAAAGGTGCAATGGGATCCTCTTTGGTATAGGTTTTTATTTTTATTTTATATTTTATATTTTAGTATATTTATTTAGTACAAATCGTCCGTGCGAATTATTTTTATGAAGAAAACAAAACTTGTTTAATACGTAATTAATCAATAAAATTGAAAATATTTAATGTTAGGAAAAGTCTTTTTTATGTTTGCCCCCATTAAAATGTGCCAAAATCATGTAATTGCGTCCCTTATGTGGCATTAATTACATTTAATCTACAACTTAATAGTTTTAATTAATAGACAATTGATTTCTAATATGAAATAATTAAAATATCTTTCATATTAAACTATGAAACTAATCTTATTTCGCATATTATATTCAACCCTAAAGTCTTCTTTCACTCATCTTCTTCTTATATTTTATCAAAAGTTGTGAAACCACCACATACATTCCAAAAAAGAGGAGCCCACGACATCGGCCCATAGTTTGTTTTTTCTGACTCTATTGAATTGTAAATGATGGCTCCAACTGGGTGGAGGACTGATGACCAAGCTTTTATAATTAAAAATAAAAAAGCAATTTTAATAAAGTGAGTATAAAACCATGACATCAAGCAAGTGACATAATGAAGTGATGATCTTCACGTACAAAGCAAAGAAAGCATAGAATCCAAAGACAAAGGAATGAATAATTAGAGTTAGAAAAAGCATAGAATCCAAAGACAAAGGAACGAATAATTAGAGTTAGAATCCCGTCAGGAAAGAAAGCCTAATTTACATTATGTAATATTTCCATTCCCAACATATAGAAGCAAGCACTCATACTTACTTATTTCAGACAAAAGTTCTTAAACGCTAATCACTATCCTCTGATGCTGTAGCAACAGCAAAGGAAAAATCATGCCATCGACCTTTCATTGTCACACACTGATACGCAAAATATTAGACCGAACCTGATCTGACCGGGTTAGAGTCTCAAGGCCTGGTTGGACCATGATACTAGTCTTGACCTAATCTCTACAAATGCAGGAGCCGTCTAATGGTTACGAGTCATGGACGCTATCCCGAATCTTGTGGGATACGCAATTGAGTTATAGGAAGTAATTTCCATTGAAGCGGAGAGGGAATCATGCCAAATTTGATAAAGAATCACGATCCCAAATATCTAGGGAAAAACCCTAACATCTGACCGTCATGAACAAGGATCTCAAACTCATCCAACGATCGAGATTCGAAGGTAAAACCTATATAAACAAGTGATTTACACCCCTATAAGGTATCTGAATCATTTCATTTACATTTACGTTCATTCTTTGCTCTACAATTAGCCAGAGCCTTGTGATAAGTTCATTTGCTGACTTAATTTTCAAAGGTGGCCTCCCAACCCCCACGGTCGGACCATTTCTAACATTGTTTTGCAGATCATCTTTACAGATCTAAAGGTTGAACAGACTTTTGGACACATCACAAAAATAAATAAATAAATAAATAATAAATAAATAATAAAAATAAAGACATTTCTTTCAACAGCAATTGAAACCTTATCTATAGTAACTTCCGGACTACAATGATGACCAACAGAGAGTTTTTAAGCATTAATTTTGGTTCCCTAACAACTCAAGTTTAGCAAGCAACTTCAAGGCGTTTCTAAACATTAATTTTAAGATTGAGATTCAACTGTCCACGACCAGCTGATTTGGTTCCCTAACAACTCAAGTTTAGCAAGTTACTTCAAGGTTTCACTGACTTTGTCTTCTCTAATTTTGATCGGATCATCCCATCGACTGCAAATATGATAATTTCACTATGATTCATTTGCAACATTTAAGCGGTAAAAAGGTGGTAGGGAGGGATTTGGAAGGAGTGTAGAGAGAGAGAGAGAGAAGAATTGTTACTATCTTCTACAGAAATGAACAGTATAGATTGAAGAATTAGATTCCTACCAAAAGAAGAAAAAAAAAATTGAAGAATCTGATGCACTGATAACCAAAATGAAGTGGAAGGGCCATGGCTTCTTTTTGTTTTCTCAAAGGGAAAGGTGAAAATAAAACACAAAATTGTAATAAATTTAAAAGGAAGGATATAAAAGAAATTCTCTCCACTTTTACTTTTTGTTGTTTAGCGAGTTGTCCATGCAAAGAATTCAACCAATCCACAAGCAAAGAACTCATCTAATCCATAACCAAAGAATTCTCTTTTTTCCTTTTTTCTTTTTTTTGGGAGAATATAAGCAAAGAATTCATTTAATCCAAAAGTAAAGAATCTTCAATTACAATAGTAGTATCATACTGTCATACTATCATATTAGTATTCTTGTTATAGATTTAGGAACTCATGGAAGATGACTACATTTTATCTTCGAAGAATATCCTTGACCTTCACTAAAAAGATATTATAAATTTTGTCTAAACTTATATTTATAATCTATCAATTGATTCTGATTATTAATTAACAAATCATTTCTTACCTTCTCATTTCTCCAAAAAAAAAAAAAAAACTAATTATTTGATATCATATTTTAATTAAATACTTTTGATCAAAAAACAAAGACCACCCTTCACTAAAAGATGAGATAAATTAGGTATAAAATTGTAATTCAGATCTTTTAATTAATTCTGATTTATTATCACAACTATTTCTTGCCTTCTCATTTCTTTAAAGAAAGAAATTTTAATATCATATTCAACGTATTTTTTCTTGAAAAAAAAAAAGACATGTCTCTTCAATTAATAATTAACAAATAGATTTTATAAAATGAGAATATATACTAAATACAAAGAAGAAAATTAAAACAAGATGAGTTCAATTCTTCTGTTAAGTTATTCATTACATTTTTATAATGGAACTAACATATTTTATAATATGAAAATATTAGAGTTTACAAAAAAATACAATACATGATTCTCACACATAATAAGATGATCTTGATATGAAGTGATGGATTGCTAAGATCTTCGGTTAATATGAGAGTGTAAGTAGCCAAAATTGGACGTTGAGATATTCTTTTAGAAGTTCAATCTTTTTGTATGATCTCTTTGGGACAATGGACATCTATAAATAAATATTATTTATAATGCTCCTCCTTGGATGTCCATCAATAGATAATGTACCTCGTTAAAACTTTACTTAAATAAAAGAAATAAAAAAAAATCATGTGGGAAAAAATCTTAGTGATGGAAAAGGAATATACTTATCTAAAAAAATCTTAGTAATGGAAAAAGAATATACTTATCATTTGAATGAATTCAATGAACATCAATTTCACCATTTGTTGAAAATCATAAGTGAAGAAGAATTTCAGTGAAATATATTTCGTTCTATTTCCTTTGATGTATCATCCTTTCAATTGAGCTATGCATGTAACATTATCTTCTTCTTATATTGTTGAAACTCATTTTTCTAGTAGAAGACCGAATGCTTCCTAAATGTGTTGTATCATTAATCTTAATCAAATGTTTTGTCAACTTACTTCATGGATTACTATTATCTCTGCATGATTTGAATAAATGATAGCTATAGTTTGTTTTGTTGAACACTATAAAATAACTAACCTTCATTTGTAAATAAATAGTTTGTTTAAGATTTAATTTTATGTAGATTAGATAAATATCCTGCATTTGTATAACAAGTAAGTTGATGTCCACATTTATAAAATAACATTATATCAATAATTCATCGAAAATACTGAAATATATGTTTAACAACATTACAGTGTCTTCATATTGAAGAAGAGATAAATCTTGCGAATACACTTATAGAAAATGCTATATTTGATTGTGTATTATTAACAATATATATTAATACCCTGATTACATTGATATATGATACTTCAAGATCAATAAATTCTTCATTATATTTTATTGGGGTTGAAATGAATGTTTCTTTATGTTAAACGATCTTACAACCATCGGGGTACTCAATGGATGTGTTTTATTCATGTAACATCGCTTTAACATTTTCTCTCTAGAAGTTGATTAATGAACGAATATTTTATTCGTCAAATGATCAATTTGCAAGCTTAGATAAAACTTTATTTTTCCAACATATTTTATTTCAACTTTCTTAAAAAAATCTATTGCTTTTGGAAGCTCTTCAGATGTTCCAATGATATTTAAGTCATCAACATATATAATTATTATGACAAAATTAGATTTATATAATTTAATAAAGGCACAGTAATAAATTGAATCATTTTTATACCCTTCATTTAATAAATATTCACTAAGGAAATTATACCATATATGCACTGATCATCTCTAAAGCTTTATTAAACAAACTTATTATGAATTTTTATGTGCTTAAGGCATTTTGAATCCTTCAGGGATTTTCATATAAATTTCACATTTGAGTGAGCCATATATATAGGCTGTAATAATATCTATTATACACATGTCTAAATTTTCATATACTGCCAGACTAATGAGATATCTGAAGGTGATTGCATCCACTACAAGAGAACATGTTTCCATATAATTAATGTCAGACATTTGCAAAAATTATTGTGCAATAATTCATGCTTTATATATCACAATTTCATTATTTTTCTCATTTTATTTTCGCACGAAACTCATTTGTTCAGATGTTTGGACAACAGGTCTAGAAGCTTTACTTTTTTCGAGCGAATTTAATTATGCTTGAATTGCATATTTCCATTCTAGCCAATCATTTCTTCATTTACATTCATCAACAAATTTATGTTTAAAATCCTTGTCTTGTTACATTATTTCAATAATAACATAATATACAAAAATGTTATCGACAACTTTATCTTTTTAGTTCTATCTTTTTCCTGCAATGACATAACTAATCAATATCTCTTCATTATTTTCAGGCACTGTTTGTAAAATAAAAATAACCGCAAGCACACGGTATCGTGTAACTAACGGGTTGATCTCAAGGAGATATGCCACTTAGAATTTAATCTCTTAATGGTAATGCAAGAGTGTAATGATTCAAATTTGTTAACTAGTTAATTAAACTAAACGAACGGTCCTAATCCATGCATCTAATGCCATTAAATTGAGACTAAAGATAATACAAATATAACTAACGCATAAATGAAAGGCAAGAAGAAAAAAAAATGTAGAAAGGAAATAATCAAAACAATAAAATGAAAATGGAAACCTTAACCAAAGAGAGGCACTATTGTAGGCATCTCTGATCAAGGACCTAGGAGGAAGGGAGAACAATAAATAAATGTTGAAAGTAAATTGCAGAAAGTAAATAACAAAGCAATAAAAGGAAAAAGGAAACCTTAACCAAAGAGAGGCACGACTGTAGGTATCTTTGATCAAGGACCCAAAGGGAAGGGAGAACAATAAATAAATGCTGAAAGCAAATTGCAAAAAGTAAATAACAAAGCAATAAAAGGAAAAGGAAAACCTTAACTAAAGATAGGCATCTCTAATCAAGGACCCAGGGGAAGGGAGAATAATAAATAAATGCGGAAAATAAATCCTAAATTAAGAATATGGAGTGGTAGATAGAAGCAAGGAATGTAGGGGGAGAGAAGATCATTGAAGAAGGTAACTTGCATCTTTGAACTTCAAATAATAAAAAAGAATTGAACAAATGATTCGAATCTTAACCAACTCTAACAACTAGATCAAGAATGATTTGAATGATCTAGATCTGCAATTGTTAGACCCAGAGAAAAATGAATCCTCAAATTTGAACTTGGACTTGAATATTGCATTACATAGAAAAATTAAACATAAACATTCATTCTAGAAATTAGAATCTCACAAAAACAATCAAAGAAAACTAAAGAAAGCCTAAATAAACCAAAGAGAAAAGAAAATGTGCTTCTTCTAAGCTAAAAAACACGTTCCCCTTGGAGTATGCTCTCCTTTTATAGAGTTTACATGGGATATGATTCTTGATAGAGTTTGAATCAAACTCAGAGTTTCTATTTGACTCAACCAAGTAGGGTTTTTTGTAATAATAGGATTGACTTAGAGAGATCAAATGCACAATTCCACTGTTGGATTTTAGGATCGAGAAGTCGTGAAGCTCTCCTCCAAAAATCTGCTCAATCAGACACCGGATGACCGTTAAATGAAGAATTTGATCGAAACTGGACAGAGACATTCAAAAACGGGAATTTTCCCTCTTCCTTTTTTGAAAATAATTATTTTTTCTCTTTTTCTTTCTTTGACCAAGTCCCAAATACGAAATAAGATATTGAAGCATGCAATGACTCTTTTTCTTCATGTTCTTCTTTATTTGTAAAATATTTTGGAGTTGGCCCATAATCACATCTTTAGCCCATTATGCTTCAGATCAAGCCCATTTTTGCACTTGAGAATTTGAACGGATCTCTTGACGTGTAAAATTGCATGTTTCATATCCAAAATTCCAAATGTTTATTTAAATCTTGAAAAGTCATAAATATTGCAAAAACAACATAAAACCCAAGGTAGCTCCACTTTAAGTATGCAAAATGCATGCTTTATGCCCTAAGACTTCTACCTTCTAAGAGCTTGTTGCTGCCACGAACTTTAGGCAAGATTGCCAATTAAGTGAATGAGGATTTGGGTGAGTATGTAGGAGATGGTTAGAGAGCAGCAGATGGGTCAATAGGAACCTATCTTATTGATGGTTGTGAGTAATAAATGGTAGAATATGTCAATCGAAGTATACTTGAGATTTTAACCTTGGCTTATTGTTACAAATTATATGTTGTACTCACATGTCATTTCAAATCTTTTTAAAGAAAAATTCCTGTATGAGTTTTCGTATTCATTAGTCTTATCAAACATTTTTAAAGAAAAAAAATCATGTATGAATTTTCTTATTCATTAGTCTAATCCTCCCTTTCTCCTTGATTTGTAATGACTCTTCTTGCAGGTAGTTGCTGTGAAACAACTTGACACGAATGGACTTTAAGGAAACAAATAATTTTTTGTGGAGGTTCTCATGCTTAATTAGCTTCTTGCACCTTCCTAACCTTGTTAACCTGATTGGTTATTGCACTGATGGAGACCATCACCTCATGGCTTGAAAGTACATGTGGTTGGTGACATTGGAAGATCATTTACGTGGTTAGATTTTTTGCCATTTATGTGTGGGTGTGGGTGTTTAAATTATTAGTATATACATCTCATTTAATTTTCGCTAAACAACCTTATCAAATTTTCCTGTAAAATTATTTATCCTCAAATAATATATACATATCATTTAAGTTTTGCTAAACAGCCTTATCAATTTTTTGGAAAAGCATTGAGAGTGTCGTAAAATGTTCTCCCTTGCGTTGCAGAAGTAGGATTTGGTCAATAAGCATTACTTTTTGGCATTGGTTGCTCCATCATTTTGGAAGCATTGATGGAAATTCTGGAAAGTCTTGCAATGCTTCTCTCAATACAGTGCATCCTATTGTCGCTGGTACGTAATGTTAAATCACAAGCAGATTCAACCAACCAAGGAAAATTGTTAGATGCTATTTTACAAGATTATGCATATAGGACTTTTGATGAGCCACTGATTGGATTTTTGTATGATGGAAATGTCCTCTTGAATTTGGCCAGGATTATGATTTCTACAATGAGACTCACAAGTGAAAAATTGAGAAGAGAGGTTTTAAGAGCATGATTATAGATTGTATTTCTCCCTCCTATATGGCCATGATTATATATATTTCATATGTTTATGAGAAACCCCATATCCAACCAGAAAATGGTCAAAATAGCCAATGAAGTTACTAGTACGTATAGAATCTGACCGGTTGAGAGATGATTTTGTTTTGCACCATACAATTGGCTCTATAGTGTGAATTGTACATGTCATAGTGTAAATAGATTAAAATTTGGCATGTTAGGTGACGTATGATAATTTTGTAAAGGGAGGCTTCTTGTTTAAAAGACATGAACAAATTTGTGTATTTAGTATCGTAACTCAATTCATGTTAGCAATAGTACTGTATTTTTTTACTATCATGAGTCACTTGCAAGGTTATGTGGATTGGCTATGCTAGCTATTTTAGTTCGTAATGGCCAATTATATTTAAGTATTTTAAGTGTTTGTATAAGATAATAAATATTTAATTCAGTAGTTACTGTAGATTTGGATATTAGATGATTGTATTTATCTATAAATATAATTAGAGAATGTAGTTGCTGTGAGATGATCTGTTTCCTATATTTTCCCTCTCTTGGTAAATTTACAATTTCAATCGGCGGACCGTGATATTTTCAATGTGTCACTAAGAAGGAACGGTTAAAGAAAGTAACTCCCATATCATTCGGTAAGGTTTAGGTGTCATGGGCCCCACCTAACTCTGGTGTATGGGGGACTATTTTCTTGTCAGAAATGGATCATCTAGTTATTTGTGGATGGATGACATATGTTCTAACATCACATTATAGGTTGAGATCCATTTTCATGTCACATCAATTTTTATTTTATTTTATTTAATCACTATCCTTTAATTTAATTTGTAAATAGACTTTTAACCTCTTTGATGTGATGTTAGGACACATGTTACACATCCACAAGAAAATGAATAGCCCAAATAAAATTCAGTAAATGGGGGGGAAGGGGGGGTGGGGTTCGATAGATGATATGATATATTTGTACCTTGGGGTTCGGTAAATAATGGGGACGAACAATAACCATAGTCCCTATGAACACTGCCGCCCAGTTGCGCCTCGATAAATCAGCCCCACCCCCCAACCAAGGTCGCTCCAACGTTGTACCTCCCGTTCCAAAAAAAAAAAAACCAAATACCACGTAGCTAAGCCATTCTTAAACCCAATAACTTAACCTAACTCAATTTCACTCCTCTTCGGTCATTTCATCTTATGAGCACTTTCGTGGTCTTCTACAAATATTATCTTGAATTTCTAGAAAGGAGGTCTTGGAAAGCTGAATTTCAAAGATGTCCTCCAGAAAGGAGGTCTTGGAAAGCTGAATTTCAATTAATAGGAATTCAATGGGGAGATTGTAACGGGAAGGGAAAAGGGAAAAGGACATGCAAGGGTGTCAATTATTCATTCAAACTAGACCAATAAGACCCCATTGGTTTTGGTTGGTTAACTTGAATGGAATGGACCGAATCTAATCAAACCAAACCACTGAACACACTCCATCCTCTTACAATCCGATTCATTAACAAACCACGGTTCATGCAGTCCAGCCAACTGATTATCATTAGATCAACTAACTAAAGGTCAAATCCGGTTAGAGCCTTGTAACTGATCAAGTAACGGGTCCATCGTATGAATCTATCTAGCAAATCCAAATCACTATTCTAACGATAGTGAGCAGTGCTGACATGGCATAACCAATTCGATCAAGCGTGTAAAAGTAACAGTAAATAAGGATAATTTACACTTGCATAGTAAGTACACTCTTCACTTACTCTCATTGCACTCAAATAGTTATTTCTATTGTGTGCTCTTTGATGTGGGTATAGGATTGCTATCAATTTTTATGGACCATACTAGGCCTCCGGTGGGGCTTTTCAGGCTGGGCAAGTGTTTGCACTGATAGTTCACAAGGCTAATGCTTGCATAGGTTGAACTCAAAAGTTTGAACAATATGTAGCATAGGTACAAAGTTTCTTACAACTCATCTCTCCCTCGTGGCTTGATTTAGCCATCGGAGGCAGCCTTCCGATCCCGCTTGATGAATCTTTTTTCTTGCAATTACCCACTTGTTCAGTAGAGGAGTCTTGCTGAACTTTGAGGGAACGAGAACCAATCTAGGGTGTTCACCCAACGATTCAGCATCACAGGAAATTTCAGCAGCAACAATTACATTATGAAATTACATAAAATATATTAATACGCCATTAAATGGTTGCTACGAGTCCAGATTAAGACAATAAAATACAATATGTCCAGGAATTAAAAAGAACCTGTGCAAAGGCAAACTTACCAGAAATAAAGCAAAAGCAAGAGCACTCATATTTGCAATCAAACTCTTATATCAGACCATAGTTCTTAGATACTAATCACTATCATCTCCTCCGGAGGTATAGCAGAAGCAAGGAAACAATGAATGCCATCGACCTTTCTGTCAACTGCAATTGAAACCTTATCCATTGCAACTTCCGGACCACGGTGATGAGAGAGAGAGAGAGAGTTTCTAAACATTCTCTTGATTTGCAGGTTGAGATTCATCTGTCCATGACCAGCTGATTTGGTTGCCTAACAACTCAAGTTTAGCAAGTAACTTCAAGGCTTCACTGACTTTGTCTTCTCCAATTTTAGTTGGATCATCCCCATCGATCTCTTTCAGTATGGCCATTGGGAGACTAGATAGAAAACAGTATAGCATCTTCACGTAACACATCTTCAAAAAACGAGATAGATCTCCATCCGAATTATGCTCTTGTGCTAAGAATTTAGAAATGATTACAGATTCAGATCTGACAAAATTCTTGTGCTTTGAAGCCAATGGACCCGCATCTTTCGTTTCAATAACCTTTTTTCCAGCATCTTTAAACTTTGTGCTCATCATGGAACTAGCTTCCTCAAGAATCCCATGGGCATTCTGCTTTAACTCGGTTTCTTCATATTTCTTCTTGAATATTTCAGATATAATCTTGGTTTGGAACCAATGAATGGGATTCTCCCATTGTGCCCACAATTCTTTTGCTAATGTCCACCTCGTTTCATCTGCCTCGCTGAGATCAGTAGGTCTGTGATCAACGAAGTCAATAATTTCAAAGGACTCATCTAAGCTTCGGTTTAGAAAATTTCGGTCTTCATCAGATGGCATCAATTTTGCTAGAAAACCTGAAAGGACCAAAAGAGATACGCAGGATACTCTGTACTCAAATTTGCCATCCTTATTGCCAAACTCGCTAAAGAATTTTTTCCCTTCAGTTTCTAATTTGCTTCTGAAGAGGAAACATTCTGATTTGGAAACACGGAATTCAGATATTAATTGGATAAGATGCTCTGGACGGTCCTTCTTACAAGTATCTGTCCATCTTATCATGTCTCTGATAGCCATATGACTTATCCAGGAATCAAATGAATCACCCAGTTGAGATGATAACGTGAAGTCCCAAATTATTTCTGAGCTAGAGATTTTCAGTTGTGTTAACACTTGTTCAATGTCCTCTGTGTTCCTTTTCATGAATGAAAGATTGAATTCCAAAACTTTCTTAACAACGTAAATTGGGCTCCCAAAGAAGAGACTGCTGCATGTATAGAGTGAAATCTGTATACGTATAAGCACGTCCATGATAAGGTCTTTAACAACAAGAAAGACATAAGAGAGGGTTCCATGGCGGAGCCTTAGAGATAAGGTCTTCAACTTGAGATGTTCTAATTCTCTTTCTGGAGAATATTCTTCTTTGTGTGCCCAGAGAACATCGGGTAGATCAGTGTGGATGAAAAAAGAAAACCATCTATAGATGATGGCAAAGGTTCCCACAACAATAGCTAGGGTTTGGGCTGAAATAATGTAGGGGATGGTCCACTGGTAACCAAAAGACTCAACAGGATGAAAAGAAAGCTCAGAAATCTTTCCCAGAATTGCTTTAAACACAACTACTGAAGAAAGGGTGCAGAGAAAAGCAACTGCGTGATGATGGGAAGTTTCACATAACAGTGTCTGAGGGTTTCCTGTATAGTTGAGCACATGAAACTTGAGTAATATTCCTCTTAATCCCTGCACATCCTTTGAAATAATCTTGGGATCTAAAGAAGGTCTGGATCTGTAGTATATTGGCCAGAACTCTGTTTGGCCTCTAAACGCAATGGCGGATGACCACATCAACAAAAGCATCAGTAAGATGCAAACAATGACGATGGGGCGTTCTATTTGAAAGGCAGAATTTGGATCTTTAGCCATCTGTGTACAGAAGTTAATAGACAAATTAATCACTGTCACGCTCAGTGCTGCTAGGTTGCCATAGCGCTCGCTTGGGGCTATAGTACCCAGAGAGGGCACATAAAATCCAAGTGAAGTGCACAAGAATGCTGTGCTAGTGAGCTTGGAGAGACGATCCTCAGGTGTAGGGTTGCAAGTGGTGAGATCAAGAGGGAGTTTTATAGCGTATCCTAGCACAGTCAAAGTGATTGCATTCAGCTGGAACAATTTACAAGGCACGAATGGCTTCCTGTGAATGAATGCATCAACTAAGTCATAACTCATGCAAAAGAAGAATGCCAAGGCTGCACTTACAACATAGAAGCCAATCCAAGGAACAGGTGCACCATATGATGCTCCATCACATGATCCATTAATAGCTGGAGCAGGAGCAGGAGCAGTTGAATTTTGTAAAAGGAATTCCATCATCATCAATCTTCTTCTTTTCCTTCTCCTTCTTCTTCTTCTTCTTTAGTACTCAAAGCATATCACAAGCCTAAATTATTGAAATGCTAAGATGCCGGTTGTCTTGGTTTAATTCATACGCACGACCTGTTTAAAAAGTGGTTCTCTGAGATCGACAATGAAAGACTAGAATGGATTCTGGGGCCATGATATTTTTGTCCACGAAATTTTTTTTCCTAACAGCCAAAGGGAAGAGCCTCGATAATGACTTCTCATAAAAAGGAGAGCCTTCGAAATGACTTCTCAAAAAGAAAAAGCATACAACCAGTCCCTTCTTCTTGTGACGAGCATCTTGCTTTCTCAGTTGAGTACATAGTGGTAGGGTCTAGTGATTCCAACGTCGTTAGCAGATATGATCGATCATTTTGTCTATTCTAATAACATATCATATATCAAATAGTATAAATATGATATTAATACTTTATTAAATGCGCAGCATATGCTGCCGACATTCAAGATCAAATCTCGACCGTCGACAGCACAGTACTGTACATTTAATGCGCAACGCTAAAGCACAAGATGATAAGAGAAGACTTAAGCATACACAATGACTGGGTCAGTCAACTTCAGTGCTCAAATCACATCACAAGCCTAAATTATTGAAATGCTAAGATGCTGGTTATTTTAGCTTGACTTAATTCATATGCATGATCTATTTATAAAGTGATTCTCAGTGGTTGACAGTGAAAGTACAGAATGGGGCCTTGATTCTTTTTCTCCACCAAAAGAAAAAGAATAAATACACACAACTTACTAAAGAGCTCTCAGGATAGAAGCCTTAGATTCTAGTGATATATATATACACACAACTTTTTTTTTTTTTTTTAAAACCACATTGTGTGTGTGTGTGTGTGTGAAGATTCCTTCGGTGATTAACAGATCTGGGATCTACCTGAAGGATGTGAGGGTCAAAGTGACCAAAGGACTAAAGTGGTGACACTGAAAATTTTTAAACCATCAGTAATCTCAACAGATCTCATCTGTTAATTTTTCAGATTAATCATAAATCAATAAATATCAAACAGTAAATACACATATCAACTCAAACCTACAACAAACTTTCGCCTAACAACAGACTTGCGTCCAAAGCCATTCGTGGCAACCAAGGGACTAGTTTGCAAAAAAAGTCTGCGGATTGAGCTAACACATGACTCTATTGCTTCAATTTACAAGTCTACTTTAAAACATCAAATTTCCAAATTTCCATCTATTAAAACTTAGCAGTTTAAAGAAACGACGAATTTAGGCAGCAGAATTTACATATGCTTATATTCTAAAAATGCATGAATAATGCAAAAATTCATAGAAGGGACCTAGGAGATGATAGAAGCACGACTGTAGGCTGTCATCTCAGGATAGAAACCTTAGAGTCCAGTGAGATATATATATATATATATATATATATATATATATATATATATATAATATTATAATATATATATAATATAATATTAGGTACATAGGTTTGCATCCCTAAAAAGGGGGAAGGGACCTAGATATAATGCTGTCAATTTAGTATGATACTTATATTTGGTACCATAATAATATTGGTATAGTTAAAAACATTTGTCTCTATGATGGATACATTACTAAACACTGAATGATATAAATATGTCATACTATTACTACCATACTAGCATTCGAAACCTAGAGAGTGAAAGCACAGCATTTGTATCTTCCATAGAAAAAAAGAAAAGAAAAGAGAGAGCCTATTATTAACAACCCTACCGCAAGAAAAAAGGGGAAAAAAGAAAAGAAAAGAAGCTATTGCAGTTAATATCTAATATAATTTCTTGTTGAAAAAAAAAAAAAGGAAAACATAAAGCAGAAGGGTCTTAATTGTTTTTTTTTTTTTTTTTGTTAAAGCATTGAGATGGAAAGGCTAAGGGGGAGAAAGTATATGAACTATAATGATTTTTTATAGATAAAAGACAAAATTCCCTCTTTTACTTCTTTGTGTGCGCTGTTTTCAAAGGTACGATGGGGGTCCTCCTTGGTAGGAAATTTATCAGCATCCATTTCCTTGTCAGAAATAAGCCGTCCATTTTCTTGTAGATGTATGACATGTGTTTCAACATCACATCAAATGGTTGAAATCCATTTAGAAGTCACATCAAAGAATTGATTGATATGACCTATAAATTGATTTCTACCATTTGATATGATGTTGAGAAACATGTTACACATCTATAAGGAATTGGACCATATGGACATGATATTGGTTATGCTTTGGTATAGGTTTTTATTTTTTTAATTTTAGTTTATTTATTTAGTACAAATCGTCCATGAGAACTATTTTTAATGAAGAAAACAAAACTTGTTTAATACCCAAATAATCAATAACATTGAAATATTTAATGTTAGTAAAAGTCTTTTTTATGTTTGCCCCTGTTAAAATGTGCCAAAATTATGTAATTGCATCCCTTATGTGGCATAAATTACATTTAATCCACAACTTAATAGTTTTAGTTAATACACAATTAATTTCTAATATGAAATGATTAAAATTATCCTCTCAATATTGAACTATGAAATTAATCTTATTTCTTGAATCATATTCAACCCTAAACTCTTCTTTCACTCATCTTCTTCTTATATCTTATCAAAAATTGTTTTCAGTCACCAAAAACCACCACATACATCCCATAAAAGAGGAGCCCACGACATCGGCCCATAATTTGTTTTTTTTCTGACTATTGAATTGTAAATGATGGTTCCAGCTGAGTGGAGGACCGATGACCAAGCTTTTATAACTAAAAATAAAAATAAAAAAGCAATTTAAATAAAGTGAGTATAAAACGATGACATGAAGAAAGTGACGTAAGTCACGTAATGAAGTGATGATCTTCACATCCAAGACAAAGAAAACATAGAATTCAAAGACAAAGAAACGAAATAATAAGGGTTAGAATTCTATCAAGAAAGAAGCCCTAATTTACATTATGTAATATTTCCATTCCCAACATATAGAAGCAGAGCACTCATATTTGCAATCAAACCCTAATAGAAATTGAAACCCTATCTACAGTGACCATAGTGATGAGCAACAGAGAGAGAGAGAGTTTCTAAACATTAATTTTCTTGATTTGAAGTTTGAGATTCGACTGTTCATGACCAGCTGATTTGGTTCCCTATCAACTCAAGTTTGACAAGTAACTTCAAGGCTGCACTGATTTTGTCTTCTCCAATTTTGATTGGATGATCCTCATCTACTGCAGATATGATGATTTCACCATATGATTCTTTTGCAACGTTTAAGTGGGGAAAGGGTGGTAGGGAGGGGTTTGGAAGGAGAGCAGAGAGAGGGGCGAGAAGAACTGCTGCTCTCCTCTACAGAAATGAATTAACAGTGTGGATTGAAGAATTAGATTCCTATCAAAAGAAAAAAAGAAAATTGAAAAATTCAATGCACTGATGACCAAAATGAAGTGGAGGGCCATGGGTTCTTTTCTTTTCACAAAAGGAAAGGTGAAAAGAAAACATAAAACCGTAATAAATTTTTAAGGGAAAGTATAAAAGAAATTCTCTCCTCTTTTACTTTTTGTTGTTTAGCGAGTTGTCCATGCAAAGAGTGCAATCCATCCAGAAACAAATAACTCATCTAATCCATGGGCAAAGAATTCGTTTCTTTTTTCTTTTTATTTAATAGTTATTCCCAGATGACACCAGAGGGGGTGAATCAATGTCTTAAAAATTCATCATAATGGGGTGAACAGACCACCACTCTGCAATCAAGGCACTCCAATATGTGCAACAAAGAAAAATAAACAAAAACGCAATGCACCAGAGTTTACGTGGTTCAGCCAAATTGCCTACATCCACGGAATAATACTCAACATAGGGTTTCGATATACCAATACACTCTTAGATATTTTGATGCAACAGCCAGGAACACCAATCCCGTATAGTCTAAAATGCAACGGACAAGGGCACCAACCCCAACCCCAGACAAGCTCCAACTGCAGGTCACATTAGAGCCAGCACAGGAACACCAACCCCGTTATACAGACAAAGGCACCAACCCCAACCCCAGACAAGCCCAACGCTAGGTCACAATGTAAACCAATAATTCAAGTTCCCCAAATTACATTCATGAGATAGATTCTTCATCACTAAACATAACCTCGAAAATAATAGACAATCACTTGTGAATACGGGTTACCTCAACTGTGTAAGATGCATGGTAACAATACTTGTTCTCTTTTCTCTAACTCTTTTTTCTCTTTTCAATCTTTTCAGTTTCTCTCTTTAAAAAACCATACAACCATGTTCCCTCTCTTCTGCGCTCTCTTCTCTCTTTCACTCTTTCTTGTCATCAAAACAAAAGACTTCTATTCCCATGCTTCAGATCTCCAAAGCCAACCAACGCTTCGGTCGACCTCCACGCATTCCCGAGCCCTCAAAACGCCCCTCTTGCTGGAGTTGCTCTCCTTATAGATTAATTTAACTCGAGTTTGAATCAAACTCGAGTTCCATCCGACTAAACAAGGAGTGTTAACGACAAATCGGACTAACTCTAGATCTCCAAGAATAATCCCACCGTTGGATTGAAGATCAAGAAGTCTGAAGCCTCCTCCAAAAATCGGCTCAATCGGACACTGGATGACCACCGATGAAGAGGTTGATCAAACTGGACTCGAGTTTGGATCAAACCGAGTCCATCTGACAAACAAGGAGGTGACGACAAATCGGACAACAGAGATCTCCAATGAACAACCCACCGTGGATTGAAGATCAAGAAGTCTGAAGCTCCCTCCAAAAATCGGCTCAACGGACACGGATGACCATCTGATGAAGAGGTTGATCAAAACGGACAGAGACCCCAAAACGGGATTCTTGAGTTCTTATTGAATTGGATTCTTTCTCTCGGAACCTTTTTGTGTGTTGCTGTACCATATCAAAACCCACTTAAGTTGCCAACAATGACAACACCTTCATTTTAGGCCAATGGAACAACAATTTATTATTTGGGTGAACATAAGCAAAGAATTTCATTTTATCCAAAAGCAAAGAATCTTCACCTTCTTACAATAGTAGTGATGCATTAAAAAATTGTTTCACCCTCGGATTCCTGTAAAACATGGTTAGATGTGAACCGACTCAGCGGTTGAAAAGCCACCTTTCGAAGGTTAAGTCAACCAATGAACTATCACGGAGCTCGGCAAGTTGTAGAGCCTAATTGAAAAACCATAATTGAGAGAAATGATTCAAATACCTTTGCTTTGCATTATGCTTTGGTTTATATAGGGTTTACCTCTTGTTGTCCATAATTGGATTGATTTATTTATAGCCATCTGATCGTAGGTTTTTCTTCCTCAATTTGAATTTGTTATAGTTTCCATATAGAACATGATCGCTTGTCCTGAGTTTAATGGGATCAAATCTCTTTCTATAACCTTCTAGTTTCTTCATGCTTATGATACATTTCTATCATGACTAGTTCGCTACCTAAGGAAAATTGATTCTTGGGCAAATTATTGACCTTATTTCCCATATTGAAAATCGGGGCATTATGTAGCCTCAACCACCATAGCTACAAATGTTTTAATCCTCTTACCGGGAAGACAATTGTGTCATGTCATGTTATTTTTGATGAAGGATTGTTTCCATACAAGCATAGATCTACTACTGGTTCCAATAACAATACTATTACTGGTTTGGTGTAATCTTCACAACAACTCAATACAGCTTTGCCGGTGCCGTGTGTAGTTCCCTTTCCTCCAAGAAATTCTAATGCTGGTTCTCCACATTTACTTAGTGATACAACATTGTATAATTCAACAATTGCTTTTTCTGTACCTCGGACTATAACACGGACTATTAATGATTTTTCTAAGCTTGTTTTTTATGCCTTTGCTGCTACTAATGGTTTGGTTCCAACAGTTATACCTAATGATTGTTGTCATGAACATTCTAGAGTTGTTATGGATAGCTCTCCCATTAGCTACGAGGGTACTTCTGCAGAAGAGGTTGCCAATCTTGTTGGAAGCACTCCATTGTGTACACATACACGTGACTTAAATGGTAGATGTCCTTTAGTGGATTTACATAATTCTTGTGATGGGCCTCCATTAGTGGATTTAATATTTCTTCTACTGAACATCCTCTGGATGTGTTGCCTGGCCCACGGTCAGATAGTGTTGCTATACCAAAAATGGTTGCACCTTCTCATGCTCCCTCTAATGCTCAATCATCTGTTAGACTTTCACCCTGTGATGCTATTGGCTTGGGTAATGTTGCGTGTCATGGGCTTGCTATGCCTAATGCCTTGCCCTCTTCTTCTCCAACATCGATGCTTTCTAGTACTCATCGCACCCATCAGATGATCACACGATCTTTAGATGGCACACGTGTACCTCGGGTCCCTAAGAATTTCTATGCTACTCGCTATCCACTTCCACTTGCTCTTCTTTAATCCATAGAGCCCACATGATTCTCAAGACAAACACGGAAAAAAAAAAAAAAAAAAATTTTTTAAAAACATAGTCCCCACTTCACCGCCTCCTAATCGACCTATTATTGGTTGTAAATGGTTGTTCTGCATCAAACGTTGATCCAATGGGATGATTGAGTGTCATAAGGCCCACCTTGTGACAAAGGGCTATACCCAAGAATATGGTTTGGATTATGAGGAGATTTTTAGCCCTGTTGTTAAACCTACTACCATTTGGATCATCCTTTCTCTAGCGGTTTCCTCCAAGTGATCTATTCGACAACTTGATGTTAATAATGCTTTCCTTCATGGCCATTTATCAGAGGAAGTTTATATGCAGCAACCTCCTGGTTATATAGACTCTAGATTTCCTCTAATGTCAAATCTCATTTCACTTGCAATGGTTTTGAGAAGTGCCTTTGAAAGAAAACTGAAATCATTATAGAATATGGTCTCACATAGTTTTGGGATCAAACTAATCAAAGAGGGATAAAGATCCAATAGATCTATAATAGGTCTTCACCGAAATCATACTGTGAAGTTCACATAAGAGTTAGAATGAATGGAGATTCACTCTAGAACATAGAGAATAGAAGAAAATGTAATAACAACAAATATAATCCTTGTAGAAGGTCAGTTCCGTATGTGATAGTCAGGTAATTTTCGCTACTAACATGGATCGAATAGAGGAGCATGGAAATTGTCTCAAGGGTTTATCACCTTCATTTCATAGAAGAAGAAACAATGAGCGAGGGGAAGGCTTTTGGAATGCTTGGAAAGCAATACATTTGTTTTCAACGATGGAGGCGGGATTTTAATATCCACTCTCCTCAACCAGCAGGTAAGTTGGTGAGGGTTCATTTCCCTGATTTACCTCTTGAGTATTGGGATGAGAAAGTGCTTCTTTCTATAGCAAAATAATTGGGAGATAGTTTCTCTTGATAAAGAACTAAATTCTGCAGTAAACCTCCCTAAGATAATCCTATTGTGGATGGGATTCCTAGGACGGTGTGAGAGTGCAGACTTCAAGCTCACTCCATCATTGATTCATGTGGCTCTAGAGGTGGCGGGTTTGGAGGACTCTATTTCATCCAATGAGGGCGCTAGCAAATTCAATTTCAAATTTCAATTCAAATTTCAAATCTACAATGTTGGTTCCCTACGATGTGGTGATCGCGTCTAGCGGACTCTTCTCTTGATCTTTCTCTCTCTCAAAGTGATCATTTTCAACTTCCAAAAATTTTAGATAAAGCGCAAGAGTTCGATGTTGGTTGGTAATCTTTCAAAGAACGTAGTTACCTCTATTGGTCCCACGACTAACCAACTTCCATCTTATTGGCCACTAAGGATATTGGCTCTTTTGATCGGTTTGAAAAGGTTTATGAGAGGCCTTGTGGGGCGGAATAAAGGTCTAGAGTGGAAGACTCTTCTACGGAATAGAATCCGGTTTATGTGGAAGACTTTTCTACGCAACAAAATTCGATTAGATTGGAAGAAAGGCATTGGACGTGAACTTTAGTTTGGAGCTTCAAGTGGGGTCATGCGGGCCCAACGGAATTTGAATAATTTTGGATGCTCTTCTTTGGCCGTGGACTCTAGTTTTGAAATTCAAAATTCCTTAGATGCGGCAAAGTGTTTTAATTGAATTGGTAAACTTCCTTTGGGGAGTTCACTTAGTGGGACCTACAGATAAGCTCGAATGTGGTTCGACCACTCCTTTTGAATTTCAAAAATGCTTGTTGCAGTGAGAGTTCTATGCAAATTGGAAACCCTTCTTTGGAGTGTTCATTGGTGGGACTGAAGTTGCAAATATTATTAGAAGTTCAGCCATTGAAGGAACGACGGAGGATGATTTGGATTATTGTAGGGTCGACATAATTGGCTAGGGTGGAGAGTTCGACCAATGATGAAACTTTGCAATTGAAAGTAGTTCTCCACTTTCATCTCGCTATACGTGCGAGGCTGAAGGTTCTCCTCGTCGGAAACTTGGTCGTCCAGAAGAAGGTCAAGGGAAGAAAGTAGTAACAAGTGAAAAGGTTTCGAAATAGGAATTCAAGAAGGTAGATGCGAAGATAGCGAAAGTATCTAAAGTGCATTAGAGCCTAAGATTTGGAAGAGAGGATAGTGCTGCTATGTACCTATTGTTTAGGAGCTTTAATTCTTAAAGATCTTGATTTGCATGCATCTAGACATCCTACATTTCGTTTGATGACTTAGTTGTTGTCAATCCATGAGTAGGAACCGGTGATGAAGGGTATATTGGGGGCAACGTTGTTGCGGGGGCAAGAAATAATTGCTGCCTATTTCTTTTTTCTGCTTATTTTTGTTATAAAATGACCCTTTTAGCGAAAAAAGGTAAAAACTTATCGAAAGAGAAGAAAACCTTGACATATGAGGAAATCTTGTGCAAGCTCATTATGCGGTTTTTAAACTTCACCAAGATCTTGGATTGGAATCTTGTGCAAGCTCATTATGGGGTTTTGAGAAGTGCCTTTGAAAGGAAAACTAATTTTCACATAAATTATACATGATGAGATAAATACATCCAATTGGTGGATGGATCAAGACTACAATATCCGAGATGATTTGAACTATTCCCTAAAAATACACATTTTAGTAGATCTAAAAGATAACTTACGATTATTATATGGTCCAACTAATTGACATGCTGCAGAACCAAAGACTCCTAAGAACTTGTGATTAGTTATGATGTGAAAGAGGCACTCAAATGGAGATTTAGTGTTCATAAGTGGTGTTGGAAGCCTGTTAGTAAAGTAACCAGTAATTTCAAAGGCATACGACTGAAATTTTAGGCAATTATATCCACAATTATGGTGCATTTTTCTTTCAGTCGCTCCATTTTGCTAATGCATGTGGGAAAAAGTAACACGATAAGTGATTCCAAATTTTAATAGATCTTGGCGAAGTTTGAGATATTCCCCTTCCCAATCAGATTGAGAAGCTTTGATGATTGAGTTTTGAAAATTGTCTACCACTGTTATAAATTGAACAAAAATGGATGAAACTTTAAAACATTTAACAAGAGGATATAACCATGCATTTGTGTTTTGTGAAATCATCAATAAATATTGGAGAATAGGAAGTGGAAGGAATGGGAGCAAGACATTACATATCACTAAAAATTATTTCAAAGCTTCACAACTATCAATTCTCTAAGTGGTAGATGAACATGATGATATTTACCATGGAACCAAGAAGAATATAAAGATGGATCGTTTGATGAAGATGGTAATTCATGTTGATGAATAATAGAATGAGCAAGTCGAAGATGTGCATGGGTGACCTAAATGAGCATGCCAGTCATAAGTAGAACTAAAATTGGCTTGGCTAGAGAAAGCCTTATTGGAGGAATAGAGATGTGGTAGTCTTTAAGGAAGCATTGGAGCAATGGAACCTTTGTCACTGCATCCTACACAACAAACTAATATCGGTAAATTCAAAGAAGCATGAGTTATCTTTGGTAAATTGATGAACATGAAGCAAAGAAGGCAAGGATGTCATCCTCAGAGGTTGATACTTAGTGGCCTAATTTGACGCTAGGAGAATTAGATTGGGATGCCTTTGGTCGACCTAGGTTTCGATTCTAAGGCTTATTAACCTGATTGTAGGCTATGGTGCTAGGGGAGTTTGTTTTTTCGTCTCCTAATCATTACTGAGAGTAGAACCAATGAGGTTGGGGGTATTGGATGCAACTGATGTTGAGGGCTGAGTGCTTGGGTTTTTTGTATTGATTGGAGAATTTTTGTTGTTTTATTTTCCACTTTAATAAAAATGACCTTTTAGCAAAAAAGAATGAGAAGCAAAGTTTTTTGAATGTTGGGTATATGCAAAACATTGGGAATGTGAAAATTCTTTTGGGTGGGAGAAGCAAAATTAGATGAACCAGTTTTAATAATATTTAATCCCATTTCATTATTGACGAGCAATATTTCTTTACTAGGCGAAGGGTGCACATATTTGAAGCATGGCCAAAATTAGATGTGATGTGGTTGGTTGCATGCAGCAGTGTCTAGTAGCAAATCTTTAAAAGCTGGATGTCGAGAGAGACGAGCATTCTTGGTTGCAGGGTTTTAATTGGTTTTCATTGTTGGAGTTGTTAATTTGGAGTACACTAAAGATAGCATCGATTCACAGTGTGGTTATACTCACCACAAATCCTATTACATTGTCCTTGATTTCAAAGAGCATTAGGAGTTGGAAGAATGCCTGCATTTGTGTTAGTCACATGCCATCACTAAAATCAGATCCAAGCTTTTAAAGATGACGCATTAAGTTATTCTAAGGATAGAGGCTTATTGGCAGCAGCGAACTGATCGGATATGTATTTTACTTCTCTGAGATGAACAACTACTGGTATGTCGCTTTTACTTGTGTATCGCGTAGCTGTAATATATTTGTGTACTTGAAAAAGAGTTCTGAAGGCCATCTGCAAAGATTGCCAAACGTCATATTCTTTGCTATGACCAACTATGTAAGGGAAGACCTTGGTGAAGTTTGTGATATTCCCCTTCCCAATCAGTATAGGCCGGATAAATAAAGAGAGCAGTGGTGATCGCTGTTGCATCTGCTGCAGCAGCAGCGAGAGTGGCAGAAGGGTACTTGGTTGTGCCATCAATAAAGCCGATCAAGTCACGAGACTGAAGTGTCGGAAGGAGGTGAGTTTTGAACCTGATTTTATGTGAGGAGAACCTCCATGTTTTGATAAACTCCACTGGTTGAGTCTCGGGTGGAAGTCTTTTTGAATAAATTACTGAGTTATAGACTTGGTTACATGCAAATATTGAATGTTAGGATTAAAGCGATCAATTACACACAATTTAACAAAAGGAGACACGGACTTTATTCTGGTTCACCCCAATGTGAAGCTAACAACTCCTTTAAGATGTTATGTTAGAGATATTCCTCCTATACCCCCATAGACTTATGAAATGTCTTTTGTATCCCTCTATTTGTCTCTTATATACACTTAATAAACTGTCTCAGAAATAAAGTGAAACATTCATTTTCACATGGTATCCATTGCTAGGTCATCTCTTGATTTCGGTTTCTTCCTTTCTTGCTTCGATTCTTGCATTTGGGGTTTTGCGTTGTTGCTTCGTTTTCTCTAGTTTCTTCATCTTGTCTTCTCATGGTGTTTGATTCATCAACTTCAGATCTGCAGTCTCCTGAGCCTCCTTCCATCATCTTGTTCAACAATGTTCATTATTTTCTCTCTACCAAATTTCTGCAACTAACTATCTTGTTTGGTGGTCACAGTTCATTCCTTTACTAAAATCCTTCAATCTCATGGGATTTATTGATGGAATGAGGTCTGCTCCGCCTCCATTTTTGCAATCGGTTTCTGACGCCTCAACACCGCTTCCTAATCCGGCTTTTCTGGTATGGCAGCGTCAAGATCAAGCTTTATTGAGTTGGATTATTTTCATCCCTGACGGAGATGATTCACTTGTAGGTGGTTAATGTTTCCGCATCTTTTGCTGTTTGGAAGGCTCTTGCTGAGACTTATGTGTTTGCCTCTCAAGCACGTGTTATGCAGCTGCGTATGCAGCTTCATTGTATTCGGAAAGGTTCTGATAATGTTACTACGTATCTTCTTTGCGTGAAACAGATCACTGATGCATTAGCTTTAACAAATCATCCCGTCTCTGATGATGATTTGGTTCCTTATGTTCTTGGAGGTCTTGGCTTACAAAGTTTCAAGCTTTTGTGACATCCATTACAACTCGTGCTACACCAGTTACCTTTTCTGATCTCCATGGCATGCTCTTTTGTGAAGAAATTCAATCCACTGCTGCTCTTCAAGATTTGACTAATGTTTCTGCTCAAGTTGTGACTCTTGATATTTCTTCCACTTCAGGACAAAATCTTGGTGGTTCATGATACAATCGGTCTCTTTCTCGCCAGAATTTTGGTGGTCGTACTCCACATCCACATTTTAGCTCTCAGAATCATATCGTGTGAATTTTGGCCGTGGTGGTTCTATTCACCCCTTTCATCGTGGTGCTTTAGGTAGATCTCCTTTGTTCTATGTAGCTATGTGATCATCCTGGTCATGCTGCCAAGAACTATTACCAATGATATCCCACTGATTCTTTTGCTCCTCAAGCTAATTGTGCTCTTCAGACTTCAACTGGCTCTGTGTGGATTCCAGACTCTGGGGCATCTCATCACCTCTCTCCTGATATTCACCAATTATCTGCGCCTACAGTTAATCAAGGCTCTGAGGTGGTTCGTATTGGAGATGGAACAGGTTTGGACATTCATCATGTTGGTTTTGCTATTTTGAATTCCTCTCAATCTTAGTTTGTTCTCAAGAATGTTCTACATGTACCGCAAGCTTCGCATAATTTGCTTTCTATTAGCAAATTGACGAGAATCATGTTTATGTTGATTTTTTTGCTGATCATATCCTTGTCAAGGATCTATGGTCGGGCCGCACTTCGGCAAGCGTAAAGATGGTGTCTATGTTTTTTTTTGGAGTTCCATCCATGCCTTCTTCTGTGATTGCACTCTCTGCTTGTAAGGGCTCATCGTGATCTCTGTCACATTCAAGTTGGGCATCCTGGCTCTGCTATGGTTTAGCATCTTATTTCCCAGGTTTTTCTTCCTACTATTGGTAATAAAGCCAACTCTGTATGTTCTTCTTGTCAATTGGCTAAATCTTGTTTTTTGCCTTTTTCTCGTTGTCCCACTAGTACTACTGCTCTGCTTCAATTAGTGTATTCTAATCTCTGGGGACCTTCTAGGATTCCCTCCAGTGAAGGTCATCGGTATTATATTGCCTTTGTAGATGACTATACTAGATACACTTGGATGTATTCTCTTGCTAATAAATATGATGCATTGAATGTTTTTAAAATTTTTAAGCTCTATGTAGAAAATCAGTTATCTCATTCTATCAAGTTCCTTCAAACTGATTGGGGGGGGGGGGAGGTGAATTTTGAAGTTTTAGACAATTCCTTTTAGCATCGGGTATTGGTCACCATATTTCATGTCCTCACACAAAATGGAAGAGTTGAACGTAAACATCGTCCAATAGTAGAGGTAGGTTTATCTTTGTTGGCTCATGCTGGTATGCCTCTTAGTTTTTGGATTGCTGCTTTCTCTTCTACAGTCTATCTAATAAATCATTTACCCTCTGCTGCTATTAGTTTTGACTCTCCTCTCTTTCGTCTTCATCATTGGCATCCTGATTATCTTTTTTTAAAAGCTTTTGGTTGTTTCGCTGTTTTCCTATGCTTCGTCCATATAATTCTCATAAACTTGAGTATTGTTCGGCCCCTTGTATTTTTGTGGGTTATAGCTCTCAATATCATGGTTATCGTTGTTTTAACCATGTGACTAAAACTGTCATTGTTTCTTGACATGTTGTATTTGATGAATTACTCTTTCCTTTAGTCAAGATACTCTGTCTTCCATGCCTCTTGCACCACCATCCTTTTTTTCTTTTTTAGTTTTTCCTCTTGTTCTTCCCTACTCTCCATCTTCTTTACTTGTTACTGAGTACCAATCTCATGTGGCCGATGTCCCGTTAGTGTCCATTAGGCAGGCCTCTCCAACAATGCTTCATGGGCCTAATTGTCTTGCTACTACTGGATCTGTTGTTCCCAATTTTAATGCATTTAATGGGCTTGTTATTGGACATTCTAAACTTGAAGCTGATGTAATAAGAACTGTACTTGAAAATTCTGAATCTAAGGTAATAAGGACTGGACTTGGACATTCTGAAACTGATGTAATAAGGCCTACTATTGGACATTTGGTTCAACCTGTTACTGTTGTTACTGATGGCCCATTGGCTCCTATGCATGCAACTAATGGATCTACCTCTCATTGTCACCCTATGGTAACTCGCTCTCGGGATGGTACTTGGATTCCTAAGGTGCCTCTAAATTTGTTCGCTACAAATTAAACACCATTTTCCCCTTGCCTTAATGGCTAATGAGCCTTCTACTTTGGAGCCCACTTGTTATTCCCAAGCAGTCAAGCATCAAGAGTGGCATACCGCTATGGATGCTGAGTTTAACACATTAATTGCTAATCATACTTGGGTGTTGACTCCTCCACCGTCTGATGGGCATGTTGTGGGTTGTAAGTGGTTATTTATGCATTAAACGAAAATCTGATGTTCTGTTGAAAGCTATTAAGGCTCGGTTAGTGGCAAAGGGCTTTACTCAGGAATATGGGCTTCACTATGGTGAGACTTTTAACCCGGTAGTAAAACCTACCACTATTTGGATTCTCCTCTCTCTTGCTATCTCTCATCGTTGGCATATACAACAATTGGATATTAATAATGCTTTCTTACATGGCACCTTAGATGAGGATGTGTATATGATGCAATTGCCGGGGTATGTTGATCAACATTTTGCCTCATATGTGTGTAAACTTCAGCAGTCACTCTATGGATTGAAACAAAGCCCGTGTGCTCCACGGGCTTGGTTTCAACGGCTTAGTACTTACCTATTACAACTAGGTTTTTGAGGCTCCAAAACCGATTCCTCGTTGTTCATGTGTCATGATCATTCTAGGCCTTTATACATCTTGGTCTATGTCGATGATATTCTCCTACTTGGGCCTTCTACTCCTAGCATTGAGACACTTATGGCTTCTCTTTCCGCTGAATTTGCCTTAAAAGATCTTGGACCTACTAGGTTCTTTCTTGGAGTTGAACTTATTCCCTTATCCACTTGGCTTCTTCTCTCTTAGCAACGTTACATTAGCACTCTTCTTGTCAAAGCTGGAATGACTGATGCAAAACCTCTTTCAACACCGATGACAACTCATCTCACTCTCACCAAGACCGGTGGCAAACCACTAAGTGATCCTTTGTTATATCGTAGTCTTGTTGGCGCCCTCCAGTATATTACACTCACTCGGATTTCTCCTTTAGTTTTTTTCGCTAAAAGGGTCATTTGTATTAAAAAGCGAAAAGAAAAATAACAAACATACTACCAAAATGCCATCCCTCACCCACACCAACATCGGTTGCCCCAAATACACCCAAGCTCACTGGATCCAACTCACATGATCCGGATTTCTCCTTTAGTATTAACAAGTTGTGCCAGTTTTTAGCCTCACCAACTGATGAGCATTGGGTTACACTAAAGTGTCTTTTCTTCGATATCTTAAAGGTACCATTTTATATGGTTTACACTTGACCCCGTCTCCTACATGCACCTTGGCGGCTTACTCTAATGCTGATTGGGCTGGTTGCCCGGATGATCGCTAGTCCACGGGAGGGTATCTAGTTTATCTTGGAGACAATTTGATTTCTTAGCAGTCTCGTAAGCAATGCACTATTGCACGCTCTAGCATTGAGAGTGAATATCGTGCCCTTGCTATGGCAGTTGGTGAACTTACATGGGTTCAATTTCTTCTTTGTGAGATCGGAGTTTCACTCTCCTCTCCTCCCACTTTATGGTGTGATAATATCGTGGTGACTTATCTTTCGGCAAACCCTGTATTTCACACTCGTACGAAGCCTATAGAGATTGATTTTTTCATTTTGTTCGTGATCGTACTGCCATGGGAGAGTTACTTGTTCATTTTCTCTCCACTACGGATCAACTTGCCAATATCCTTACGAAAAGTTTGGGGACCTCTCGTTTTCAGTGTTTACGTTCCAAACTCAAGCTCCTCCACGGACCCTTGACTTTGCGGGAGGGTGTTAGAGATATTCCTCCTATACCCCCACATACTTATGAAATGTCTTTTGTATCCCTCTATTTGTCTCTTATATACACTTAATAAACTGTCTCAGAAATAGAGAGAACATTCATTTTCACAGAATATATGTATATGCACTTAGAAATTCTAAATCACAGTTATTCATGGGCCCAAGCCCCAAACTACAAAGAAACTCCCATTGTTCACACAAAATTTTTATGCCAAAAAAGAAATTTGAAGAAAAGGAAAAAGACGTCACAAATTCCTGCAAGAGCACCAAGGCCCCCCATAACCCCAACAAAAGATGGCTCATACTTGAACCTCACTTACAATAACAAAAATTCACACCACTCAGACCCTAGAGCCATTATTCAGGACAACCTCACACGCTAGAAAATGGGTGAAGAAACCAACACCAAAGGCTATTACTTATGAGAAATTGAATATCGATGAGCAACGCGAACTGCCAATGGAATCCTGACCAAATGCTTTTTATCAGTCCAGGCCAAGCTTCCAAATAAGTAATCCATAAGCTGCACCTTTTGAGTTGAATTAAACGTGACTTTGAAGGAAAGCACTTTGGTTGATGCGGTGAAGGATAGTCTATCCGGTTCAACCTTGACACCGATACCAGGAGGAGATACCACGAAAGCTCTATACACTGAATTTACAGGCCCCACATTTGTCACTCTCCTGGTGACTGTTATAGTATTTTCCAGGTACGGGATTGAAATGGAGGGGAGATTCAGATCCAAGCTAGAAGAAAACCTCGAACAAGAGTCGTTTCTTTTAGTCATGCTGGCCATCTGTTCATTAGTGTAGCCTTTGGAACAGAGGTACTGAATGTAGTTGTTGGTGCTAATGTCATAAACCAGCCCTGGATGTGCTACTCTCATGGGATTGATATTCCCTCCACCCATATCGAAAGGGGTTGCTGCCTTGAGATTACCCGCCTGTGCCCATATTACCTGTCCGTCTGTGCCAGTTTGTGAAGCTGCAAGTGTTCATGGATGAGGTTCAGTTGTTTGAATCTGTGTAAATGTGTGGATTGATGCATATATAGGACTAGCTCTCTTACCAGTAGTCATAATTGCTGATTTTATGGCTGCAGGAGACCAATCTTTGTGGTAAGACTTGATAAGGGCAGCAACACTGGCCACATGAGGGCAAGCCATTGATGTTCCAGAGAGAATTTCATAAGGGTGACCGGTAATTGGCGTTGGATACGCACCTAAGATGTTCACTCCTGGTGCCGCTACATCAGGCTGTCATGCCACCACCACAAATAACCTAATTAGCCCAGCAGTGAATATGCATTGCAGTGTTCTTCAGTTGATGAATGAGTCTCGTTATTTAATAATACCTTCAACACATCTGGTAACAAAGAATTTGGTCCTCTGGATGAGAATGAGGCCACTAGTGGAGATACCTTTTTCCCAACTATAGTCATTGGTAAACTGTGCCTCACAACTGGGGAGCTGTTCCAAAGATGATCAGTGAATGAAAATGATTTTCCTAGTTAATCAAACTACATTGTGTAAATATGAAAATACCTTGCACTTCTGGCATAGGCAAACATGTTTGTGCCTGTTTCAAAGTCTACTTTCAAACAAGGAATGGTGCATGGAGTGAGGACATCATTGTGAGCTTGTGTGTATATAACCCCAACTCCTCCTGCGTCGGCCACAACATTTGCAAGTTCCTTTGCAGTTCGCCGTGAGGATGGCTGCACAAAACAAAGGACAACCTTCCCTTTCACCAGTGTCGCGTTTAAACTTCCTTTGGAACAAGCATCTCTGCACCAACAACCAAGAACGAAAAAAGCAAGCAAAGATTAATTAAACAAGGCTTAAGATGAGGACTAGCAAATATCAAAATCGCTCAAGCTAGGGTACGTTTCTCATACGATGAATCATCTGCTAGCACATTAGGACCCGTGTCTGGTTCGGAGAAGGATTCCGCAGACATTTGATCATTTTGATTACTACCACCTGACGATACCGTATTTGCCTGCAACAAGAAAATTATGTTTATGATATTAATTAGCTATATCTACATTCTGTACAGAGCATAACATTATAAACAATTTATTACCGAAGCCGTTTGGCTCTGACCTCCTTCACCATCCATTTGTGCATTGAAAGCCCTATCAAAAGTGCTTTCTCTCTCCTGCAACAAATATGATCATGAAAAAATTAGTAAATCATAGCAGTTTAATTAATTAAGTTCACTACTAATCTCCTACCAAGAAGGTTGGTTGAATATTTCCAAGTGTAAGTTCTGATTTGAAATCCCTGTCAATGGTGGTGGCTGCAACAGTGATGATCCATGGAGCTGTGTTCCCAACTGTATCAGAGTTAGGGCCATCGTTTCCTGCAGTTGAAACCACAGGAATACCCTTTGCCACTGCATGGAATGACCCAATTGCAATTCCATCGTCGAAATATGGTGGCAAAGGCAGCCCTCCGGCATCCCTTCCAAAGGACATCGATAAAATATCGACGCCGTCATGTATGGACATGTCAAATGCCATTAACACGTCTGCATCTGTTGAGATTCCAAACCAAGCTGCCTTGTAGATTGCTAGTCGAGCAAGGGGGGCACCTCCTCTTGCTACACCTCTACCTAGACCATCATAGCTTGCATTTGGTACAAGACGACCAGCAGCTATGGATGCACAGTGAGTTCCATGGCCTACTTTGTCTCTTGGGGACAAATACTCAGCCATTCCAGTGGTGTTGATGGGCCCATACATCTTCTCATAGCCTCCACTGAACCAGCGAGCACCAATGATTTTCTTATTGCAGTTTTTGGAAGTGAAGAACTGCCCAGTTTGGCAAGTTCCTTTCCAATGCGATGGAATTGGACCCATGCCATCATCCTTGAAGCTTTCTGACTCTGGCCATATTCCTAGACCGTAGAATAAGAAAAGTTAAAGAGATCTCAGAATAGAATAATAAACCACCTAGACCAGATATATATTTGTTGGATGCCTTACCTGTGTCTATAATGCCTACAATAGTGCCATCACCCATATCAGTTTTAGACAAAAGGTCTCTTCCACCTCTAAACTGGTTATTGAGCTTTAGAAAATCCCAGCTTCGGGTAGTATGGATTTTATGAATGCGATTACGGAACACAAGGACAACACCGGGCAATTCTACAAAGTTTAAAGATTCTGGATCATCAGTAATTTTTCATATACAATACTTTCTGAAGTTTAATTGCAGCTTCTTCTCGTACATGAAAGTTACCTGCAACTGCTTTTGCCTGGGAATCACTTAGAGAAGCTGCAAACCCAGAGAAGCCATGCTTATAGCTGTAGACAATCGAATTCCTGGCAGCTTCTTTGCTGTATGGGAGAAAAAAAGATTAAGATATGAACGAATGAGGAAGAAAGGAGCTTGGGATTCCTTGTATACATTACAGAAGCTATATGTCTGTTTGTATACCTTCCGAACAACGGTGCTAGCATGTCATGGTGAGAGGCGATAATGGATTCTGGGTCCTCTTGCTGCCTCTCACCCAAGTACACAATGTACACCTGGAGGTGAAATTTTACAAGTGGCAACATTAGATTCACTAAACCCACTATGTTCTAGATGGGAATGTATCAAATACATAATAAGTTTTTTGCTTACATTGGTTGTTGTGGTATCAGCAGCGGCAGCAAGTGCGAGAGAGCTCCAGCAGCAATGGAGGTTATTGAGCAAGAAGAAGACACCAATGATCATCTGAAAGTAAAAGTGCCGTGAAGCTGAAGAGGTAGCAGCCATAGTAAGGTGCTGCTGAATGTGCTGTGTGAGAGGTGTGGTTCAGTGCTTCCCACTAGTTGGCCCCATATATATAGAAATTCTGGGCTCCAACAAACCAGCCAACATTGCTTGTGTCTGATCCTTGGAAGATCTTCCCTCGGAGTTTTTCTAAAATAAGATTTTTGAAAGTGAGAAGCTTCCGTGAATGTAGGGTAGGGATTCTGCTCTTCACGACTAAACTTCAGGAACAGCTGCCCTACTTTTCAAAGTCTTCTTTTTCTGAGGATAACAAAACACGTGTTACAGCTGGAAGTTCCTTCCCTACCTTCTTTCTAGCCAAATTAGATTCTTGCCTTCTGCATACGGTTTTGAATGTAAAAATGTATTCCTCTCTTTACCAGCTTTTGACGACGTAGGAAAGAAAGATTTAGGTTTCTCTATCTGGGAGTGTTGATCATTGTGGGCTTTCACACTCTATAAGGTTGGGATCTTCTATATTAACAAATAATGTTTGTATTTCTCTCATACTTTTATTGTCACATATTTTAGTCGGGATTAATTTATACTACACTTTACTAATATTCACAGGGAGACTGCCCAAATTTATGGTGGAAGAATGTGAGGGGAGCATATTCAGACTTATTTTACCATATATTTAGGAGAGGAAACCATTTTTGAATATTGAAAAAATAAACTAGAGTTGGATCCCAACTTGTAATTTTGTGTATATTAATCCAAGGCATCTAATGTATTTGTGGATGCTCTGAGTTAGAATTCATTTGAGAAAGAATTCTTCCACACTCCAAAATGAGTGGAAGATGTATTTATAATATTGAATTTGAATTACAATTTGTTTACAATTAGAACTCTACAACTTGTTGACCCTTCAACCACAATTCAAACTCCTCTTGATCAACTAGAGATAAGATTAGTTGAGGATAGAGTTAGTTATGGTGGAATTGATTTTGAATCTAGATTGCTCAAAGGCTTGTATGTCCTTTACACTTCCCCCACAAGCTAATTGGTTGGGGAAAACAATGAAATTGGTTTGCAACAATTTAAATCTCAGAGTGGGTAAGCCGTTGGTGAGAATGTCTGCAATTTGGTCTCCTATAGGAATGAACTAGATTAACAGGTTTTCGGTGGCGACCTATTTGTGAACAAAATGGTAGTCAATCTCGATTGTTTGGTTTGTGCATGGAACACCGGATTTGCAGCATGGTAAGTGGCTCCCAATATTGTTGCAGTAAAGAGTTGGTCCATAAGTGCCCACCCCAAGTTTGCGTAGAAGCTGATGTAACAATATTAAGTCAGTAGTAGCATTGGCAACCCTTTGTACTCAAACTATGTATAGGAGCGGGCCACAATGGCGGGTTGTTTCTTGGAACTTCAAGAGATTTGGTTAGGCGCTAAGTAGACATAGTAGCCACTTGTAGATCAACAATTAGTAGTTGAACTGACCCAGTCCACATCACTATTGGTAGTGAGAGAGAGATTAGCTATTGGCAAAAATAGAATCCCAAGAGATGCGGTCTCTTTTAGATAATTAAGGCTTCGTTAACTACAGCCTAATGATCAACTATTTGGACGGTGCATATATTGACAAACTCTATTGACATCAAATGCTATATTAGGGCATGTGAGAGGCAAATATTGAAAAGCACCCGCTGTACTTCTATATTGGGATGGATCATCATGAGGAGAAGGTCTTCGGAGGTTGCTTTGGTCGTGGAGGCTATGGTTGCTATTGTTTGTCCTCATGCATATTCATCTTTTGCAAACTATCTAAGGAACATTTGGATTGACATAGGTGTAAACCTCGGTTTGACTTGTTGACTTCCACCCCTAAAAAATAGCTCAATCACCAAGATTTTTGATGGCGAATTCATTGCCACTGGCTTTAATCACACAATTAATCATAAAGAACTAGATCTAGTGAGGACAATGCCGTCCACATATACAAAAAGGTAGAAAGTTTGATTTGTTGAATTACGGAAATATAGTGCCGTGTTAAATGAGGACTGTGAGAATCCCAGAGAGTGTACATAAGTGCCAAGAATATGAGACCATTTCCGAGGGGCCTATTTTAAATCATATAATGCTTTCTTATGGTGGCATACATAAGTAGGTCTCTCAAGATCAATAAACCTTGTGGTTAAACCATATAGACCTCTCCAGATAATTCACCAATGAAATGCATTTTGAACATCCAATTGGAGAAGAGGCCATCCTTGTGCAACTACTAGAGATGGAATCAATCAAATGGTCAAAGTAATCAATTCCTTCACACTAATGCAATCACTTAACGACCAGATGAGCCTTATAACATGAAACAAACTCATCAATGTCTTTGTTTGATTCTATAAACCCATTTATTACCACCAAATTCATGTGTGGCTGATGAGGAACAAGACTCCAAGAACTATTGCGTAAGAGATTATCAAATTCTTCGCTCATAGCAAGCCTTCATATATGGTTTTCACTAGCATTAGTATATGAAGTGGGTTCAGTTCCAAGATGGGCGGCTATTTGGTTCAATTTGGATATGGATTTGAGATGACCTTAGTAGGATTAGGGTTGAGTGGGTTGGGTATGCAGAGGTGGTTGAGGTGCTCTTGTTTTAGGTGGGGGTGTTGGATTAAGATTAGTTGTTGGGTGGTAGTGGGAGAGTGGGTTGGTCAATTTTTTGGTACAAGTAGTTAGGGGAAATTTCAGGTGATCCAAGATGGGAGGGTAAATGGGGTTTAAAATTTGAATTTGAAAAAGGGATTAAACTATCAGTTGTAACTAACGCGGAAGTGGAGTGAGGTTGGGAAGTATGATTGGAAGGTTGAGTTGCAAAGGGAAACTTGGTTTCATTGAATATTACATGCTTGGAAATGAAGGACTGACCAAGAATGGGATCATAGCATATATACCCCTACTGTGAGTTGTTGTACCCTAGAAAAATACATTGCTTAAAGCGATATTGAAGCTTGTTGTTGGTATAAGATTGTAGCCAAGGAAAACATGCACATCCAAAGATTCTTGGAAAGGAGAGATCTCTCGGAAATAACACCTAAAATGGAGATTTATTTCCAAGTACTAGTGTGGGCATTCGATTGATTAAGAAAATGGTCATTTCAAAAGCTGTTGGCCAAAAAATGAGGACACTAAAGGCTCAAGCCATAAGGGACAAGTTTGTTTCTACTATATATATGTGCTTCCTTTTCGCTCTCCCATTATGTTCAAAAGTGTGTGGGTATGAGTAGTAATGTGATACACTATCTTCTTTGAAAAATGATCAACTTATTTTTTATTCCCTGACACGATCAGATTGAAAATTTTGAATCTCGAGATTAAATACATTGTCATAATAATAGAATTGCCTGAAAATAGAAATTGCATTTAAACTGCGTAGATGATGATGGGGAGGGCCCCAAAATCAGAGTGCAACAATTGGAATAGAAAGGCACCTCCTGATTTATTCAGCTTGATTGGTAACTTATGTTATTTTTTCATCTAGCACGTAAGACACAAAATTGGTGGTGAGGATGAAGGATGGAGCAGGCAGAACTACAAAGGATAGAGTCCATAGTTTTCTCTGATGGATGCGCTAATTGGTCATGCCAGATTTCTTGAGATACATGTACGTTGAGATGAATAGAAGGAGATGCGAATGATAGATGGAAGAGATAGAGGCCACCTTCAGTTGTTTGATCTTTGAAGATGTCTTGATTCAACAATAGCCCTATGAAGTCATTGAGGGGGACAGTGTTAAGACGACAGGTAATAGAGATGGCAAAGGACTCATACTCATTGCCCAGGCAACAAAGCATTGTGAAGATGATATCAACATCAGAGACGGGTTGAGCAACAATGGATTTGATCTTTTGAACATATCTGGCCATAGAAGAGTGGCCTTTTTGAATTTGCAATGGCTGATACTTCAATTCCATGATTTGGGCATGGAATTGGGAGTCATACGTGTGTTCAAGAGAACTCCAAGCTGCATGTGAAGTGGAGAGACCAATGATGTGAGAAAGGGTGCTTTCTGAAAGGGAAATGATCCAAGATAAGATCTGGTCTTGCTTACCCCCATTGATAACATCTAGGGTTAGGAACTGAGGTTGGTGTGGGTGTTGTGGTGGAGGGAGTAGTGATGGTCATAGGGCTAGCTAGATTGGTTCCATCATCATATCCATTAAGGTCATGGGGATGTAGTAATGGTAGAAATTGAGATTTCCAAAGGAGATAGTTGTTGCGATCAAATTTTACAGGGACAAGGGAGACGATGTTTGTAAAAGAAACCAGAGGGGAGGCTATGACAGTGGAGGAACCAAAGAAAGTAGGCAAGGTCATCGTGGTGAGAAGTGAGATTCTTGAAGATCCCGAAAAGTGGTCAAAGGTTGAGAAACTAATACCAAGTTAGAATTCGTTTGAGAGAGAATTCTTCCACACTCCAAAACGTTAGTGGGAGATGTATTTATAATATTGAATTTGAATTACAACTTGTTCACAAGTAGAACTCCACAACTTCTTGACACTTTAACTGTAACTCAAGTTCCTCTTGATCATTAGGAGATAAGATTAATTGAGGATAGAGTTGGTTACAGTGGATTTGAATTTGAATTTGAATTTGAATTGCTCAGAGGTTTGTCCTTTACACCCTAGGTAGGAGGCATGATCAGTTGGTCAATTTCCAATCCCTAGTTGGTGGGTATTCTACTCGCTAGATCCTGAACTCCTAGTTTAGTTGATGGTTTATGCTTCTTACTTTAAACACACACACACCAAAAGCAGCATAGGGAACTCTACCTCTCCATAAAGAATCCCGAATCCAAAGGAAAAAAATATGATCAAATGAGAATATTTTATCATTATATTAAAAAGATAAATGAAATTGTTCTTTTAATAATAGGATGTGCTGCATAATTAATGACGTTTACTTAATGAAGTCATCAATTTCTATGGCTATGACACGAATAGAGAATTCATTGGTTTCAATCTGAACCATTTCTCCACTCCTTTGGTGCAAAGAATAATTGAACAAATTAAAGTTGATTGGGTAAGTTACATGAGGATTTCCTTTATTTTGATTTAGCTCCAAGGATTTGCTTTACGCATATTAAAAAGAAAGGGGGAAAAGGAAAAGGAATAGACGAGGGCCATACCACCTCCCTTTTCATTTCTTTCGATTAAGAAAATAAAAGTAGTTTATACCATGTTTTCAAGTTTTATTTTCATTAAGAAAATAAAAGTTATAAGTTTTCTATGCATTAAAAGAAAATAAATAGATAGATTCTACTCTGCTTTAGCATGCTTTCCTACATTCTACTCTGCTTTAGATTTCTAAAGATAGTTTCTATCGAAACTCCATGTACTTTCACTTTTTCTCCTTTGCTTCAAATTGGAATTTCGTTAATAATATTTTATTTATTTATTTAAATTTTTTTTTATAACAGATGATTTTATATATTTTATCTTACAAGATAAAAAGAGAACGAATGTAATGATATTTTTAAGGAATAATTACTATTGTCCCCCTGTACTTTGATTTTATTACTAATGTATCCCCTGTATTCTGCAAAATTACTAATCCAACCTTTAACTTTGTCTATAATTACTAATGCCCCCCTTCTGTTAAGTTCCGTTAGTTTACTGATGATGTGGCATTTCCATATTTTTTTAAAATCCCAAAATACCCTTTACTTATCTCTTTACTTATTTACCCTTTTGTCAAGTTCGAGTAATACCCTTAATTAATTGTAGAGAAAAAATAATCATAACTGTTTACTCTAAAAAAAATCACCAAATTAAAGAAATAATAATTGAATTAAATTAAAATAGAAACCAAAAGGAGGGAGATAGAATTCAACTCAAATTTGGAAAGAATATCACCTACTCGTAATTCCTTCTCGGCAAGATTTTGTGGTTTCCAATGGTGGGTTAGTAAAGCGGTTAAAAGTCTAAACCCCATGGGGAGGTGTTACGTCCGCTTCCAATATTAAAAAGCACCAGTCCCCCCCCCCAAAAAAAAAAAAATTTGTGGTTCCTTCCCTACATATGCTAGAGGAGAAGGTGGAAACCAAATCGAATTAATTTTACCAATTCTTTAGGGCTGTTTGGTTACATGAGTCTAGAGATTTCAAATATCTAGAGATTTCAAATCTATAGACTTCAAACATGGAGTTATAATTTATAAAATTAAGTGTTTGGTTGTGGAATGAAATCGTGAATCATCCTAAAAATTTATTTGATCGACATGATTTTTGAATGTACAATAATTGTATAGTTTTTGAAATCTTAGATTTCACCCCTTACCCATAAATCTCGATTCACCTTTTACACTAAAAACATGAATCGAGATTTGAGTGAAATCCAAAGATTTCAAAAAGCTATACATTGCACATCACAAAAATCACGCCATCAAACATTTAAATGAATCCACCGATTTAATTCCACAACCAAACACTAATATAAATATACCCATAGATTTGAAGTCTATAGATTTGAAATCTCAGATATTGAAAAGACCATGTAACCAAAACCCTAATCAAAATAAATAAGTAGTGAAGTAAACCAATATTTAATCAAAAAAAGAAGTATAAAATGAATTTAACGTTTTATAAAGGGTAGTAGTTGATTTAATTTAATGAAGGACAAAGTGGACATTAATATTCAAATTAAGATTAAAGTATAAGGAAGGGGAATAATTTTTAAGAAGGGTTTTATTAGTATAAAATCAAGGAGAGAACAAGTAATTATCCCTATTTTTAATGATGGGCTTCGCTTTTGATGAAGTTTCCTTAATGATGTCATTAATTTCTACAAATGTGACGTATCTGAAGGCTAATTTTGCTAAGATTGACCCCACGTGTTCCCCAAGTTCTGTAATTTTCAAAAAGAAGCAGGGATGAGTGATTACATGGTTTTATTATCCTCTGGAGTTATTTTTTTCTTTATAGACTAACATGAAGCAATCTATCATGGATGTTCTTACCTAAAATGTCTGGATCATCTCTCCACTACAGGACACCAATGTGCTCTTCTTATGGTGTTGAACCACTTAGTAGGAAGTGGTGGGTACACATGTAAATTTAACACAAAAAAAACTAAAGATAAAAATCTCAGTAGGCTTCGTGTGGGACTGATCCCATACTGTGTGGCTCAAAACGTTCAGGGGAATACATTGTTCTCCCCAGACGGAGATCTGATCTGGACTTTTGCCCGATAGATAATGTGAGGACATGTAGTCGACGCAATTAGGATGTTGATAAGTGACCATATAATATCCAATGTCTTGTGTTATATCAACCTTCTATGAATTGCCAATCAAAGAAAATATTAGAGATGTCAACGGTGCAATTTGGAGCGATTTCAAATTGGGCTTAATGGTTTCGGACTCAAATACACTTAACCTAAACATGACCCGTTAGCAAAATAACGGTTTTCGGGCCGGTTTCGATTTGGTGAGGTTTGGATTCATGCTACCTAAAGGTTTAGGCTAACGGTCTATACTCGGGTTGACTAACGGTTTGGGCTAACAATTTATGATATGCAAGAAAAATAACAAAAAGAAATAGTTGCACATCTTGAAACAAGAGCCAAAATTCTATGGAAAGCAAAATTGTTATTGATCAATTCCTATTAAGAAATGAAAAAGTCATTCTACATTACTTAATTTAACTTGATATGCAAAGACATACCATTAGATTGGATAAATATTTACTTAATTTAAACAAACTTGGAACATTCAATTGAGCATTCATACTTAATCCTTTTAATTGTCCTTTACAAGTAGTAGAAGACTATTTGATATTTGAATTCATACTCGATTTTTTTGATAGTCTGTACCAACTATGTAGTAGTAATACGATGATTCAAACAATATTTAATGTAAAACAATAAAACGGATTGTAAAACGGTTTATAACGTGTTGCGGTTTGGGTTCGGGTTGGTGCGGGCTCTGCCAACCTCGGCCAAACACAGCACATTAAAGTTTGGTCTGGGCCGGTTCTAGCAATAACAGACCGGTATGGTTCGGTTATAACGGTTTGGGCTACAATTTGACACCCTTACAAGAAATCATTGAGCAATGCCAAACTTGTGATATAGATACCCCTTCTATTTGTGTTAAATGTTTCTTGCATATGCTATATAGTGAATAATGTTTCATTTTTATGGGCATTTCCTCCACTATTCTGTTTGTATGCACAGAGCACATTCTTTAAAGTATAGAAGGAACCCTCATCTTGTGTGTTTGTTTTTTTTCCAAGGGAGACTAACAGTTGTGCTGACTCCCTGGCTAGGATGGCTGTCTCTATGCCGAGAAGAGTTCACTGGCCAAGGTCCACTTCTTGGTTATCCAAGCTTTGTAACTCGGATGTTTGTGCTTCTTTGGTTGAATGAATTTGAATTAAAAAAAAAAAAACCCTCATCAGATTATTTTACTTTTAAGTATTCAAACAAATTTTAAAATTAAAGAAAAGAAATGAAAAAGAGAAAGCAACTCTAGAATTTCCGTTTCCTTCCCAACACGCAAAAGTCCCAACCTTTATCATCCAATAAAAGAAAATAAATTTTCTCCGTGAAGATATATAAAAAGGAAATTTCTCTACTTGTGTACCATTATCTTACAAGCAAAGACTAAACGTCTTTATAATAATAATAAATAAAATTAAAAAAAAAAAAAAAAAAAAAGAAAAAGAAAAGAAAAGAGAGTGATTAAATGTTAAAAGTTGAAAATTAGTATATAATGGGATTTTTTTTTTGGTTCAATAAACAATGGGATAATGACTATGGTCCTTTTATAATATAGTTTAATTTTCATTTGATCGACCATATTTTTTGAAATTATTAATTTAATCTTAAATTTTATTTATTAATTCAATTTTAAACTTTGCTTGTTATTACCAATAATCATTATCGTTAAGCTCCATTAGTTGAATGATGACATGGCATTTTTTATTTATTCAAAAGACCCCTCCAAAATAATTTTAAATTTTTTTTATATTTATATATTTTTTATATTAAATTACATTATTACTTATTACCCACAGTAAGGAAAAAGGTGATGGTAAAGCTAAAGTGCTAACTGCTAAGTGGTCTTCTTGTCTTACCAAAATAAAAAATAAAGAAAAGATAAAGAAAAAAATAAACTTGTCTTCTTCTCTTACCTTACCAAAATAAATAATAAAAATTAATTTGTTAATTCAACATTATATTTTGTTAATTAATTCAATTTTAGACTTTTCTTATTATTACTATGCCTTTTGCCATTAAGTTTTATTAGTTGAATGATGACATGGGATTTTTTATTTATTCAAAAATTCTCAAAATAAACTTAATTTATATTACTTGTCTGTAATTTGTACTAAACTACATTATTAGTTATTGTCATTAGTAACTAAAGTAAAAATAACAAACGGGGTTGGTCCATGTGGTAAGCAGCTTGATCACCTTAAACAAGGTTTCGATCCTTGTGGATGCAAGAAATCCCCGCTCGAAGACTCACCCACCACAGCTAGATGTGCGATGCGCTAAAGTACTAAGTGGACTTCTTTCTCTTATCAAAATTAAGAAAGAAAACTCAACTTCATCTCCAAAGAATCCAATTTTTTAAAACTTAAATCTGACAAAAATATAGTGTAAGGTCTTTTTAGTAATTAAACCATAGTATAGATGAGAATAATAAGTATCCTTAAAGTTGTAAATCATATTTAACTTCAATTACATTAATAATCATGATTTATTTTTCCAATCTACTACCCTTCGGTTGGGATAATGTGAAAGTATACTTGTCTCCCTTATATAAAGCCACCTGTTCAAACAAGAAAAAAGAAAAAGAAAAAGAAAAAGAAAAAGTTCCTAACCGAAAAAGAAGAAGCTAACACTAAAAAAAACAAAATATGCCATCCTTCATTCTAAAGCTTGAACCCATTCACTCATTTAAGATATCTGGTGAAGCAAACGAGCACCCTAGCTAGCCTCAAGTGAACTCACGGCAACCAAGAAGTAAGCCATGAGAACTGCTCTGGTGATGTTGCTTCAGTTCCTCTTCGTGGTCTTCCAGTTATGGCCAGCAGAAACACTGTCCTATAATTGCACTAGATGTGGCAATATCACAGTTCCCTACCCATTTGGCGTAGCAGATGTTCCCAATTGTCCCAATAAACCTCGTTTTCCGTTAACGTGCGACGATACCTTCGACCCTCCAAGACTAAGAATGCGTGGTGGTTCTGAAGTTATCAATGTCTCATACGAAGGCCAAATAACTCTGCTTTCTCCTGTTACTTTCGACTGCTTCAACAAGCAAGGTCAAAGGACTGAACGGAATAGAACAGGTTGGAGAGGGGGTGCCTTGCTCACAGTATCCGACACACACAATAAATTCACGACGCTGGGTTGCGACACCATCTCTAACCTCACCGGTTTGGGAGGCCGGAACATCCAGAGTGGGTGCAGTATGTTTTGCGTCAAGCAGTCCGATGTGATCGATGGTGTCTGTGCAGGCATAGGCTGTTGCCAGACCTCAATTCCATGGGGCTTTGGAAGGTTCAACGTCTCTCTCAGGACCTTTGAGAATCACACCCAAGTCTATGATTTCAATCCCTGCAGCTACGCTTTCATTGCTCAAAGTAGCTGGTTCAACTTCTCAAGGTCATACCTCACTAACTTCACTACTCCATACCCAAGAAACAATTCCTACTTCGTCCCTGTGGTTTGGGACTGGGCAGTGAGCACCACAAATTGTTCTGATGCTCAGAAAGACAAGGATAACTACGCATGCCGCGGCGACAAAAACATAAGCAAATGTGTCCGTTCCAAGAACGGTGTTGGCTACAGCTGCATTTGCTCCGATGGTTATCAAGGGAATCCATACCTTGATGAAGAAATCGGCGGCTGCACGGGTAGGTGTCAATAGAATTTTAATTTGCAGTTAAGCAAGTATTTCCCTTTCCCATACAGTTTTTGGTTTAGAACACTATGGTATTAACAAAATTGGGAGTTACAGCTGCACTGTATTTTAATTATTCATAGATCTATAGCTAACACTGAGACAATCTTGTTTCTTGTCTTTGTTGGATTGAACGATGGCGATGATGAAGACGTCAATGAATGTAAAGGTTTCAATAACTGCAGCGAAAGTGGCATTTGCAAGAACAAAATTGGGAGTTACAGCTGCCGCTGTCCATGGGGCTACAAAGGCAATGGCTGGAAGAAAAACACTACCATGTATGGCATAAATATAATGCAAGGTGGACACCCAGGGTGTAAAGACTATGTCATACGCACGATTGGAGGTACCTTCTCATCTTATCTCCTTTGTCTCTATTTCAGATGTCCTCCAAGTATAATACTTGACTTTCCCATGTAAAATACTAATTATTTTGCCCAAATCCTTAGCTCTGGCTTACTTTTTTTGGAAAACTAAAACAGTAGCCGGAATTGATTTTCTACCACTTGTGATTAGGGTTAGAGGATTGTGCTCCCTTTATATTCTTTTAACATATATTTAGATGGAGGCAAGGTGCGACATCTCATTGAGATATCGTGTTTCGCTTATGCCGAAATCAGCGAATCGGTGGGCAAGAATTCCCCGACTTAAACGGTAACTTTCGTACAAATATCAAAATAAAAAATATTGAAAATAATGGAAAATGTAAAACCTTCATTAATTGCTCTACACGTGAATACTCAATCCATTTCCATCCAGCTTTCATGCAACCCAAAACCCGCATTAATTGCTCTAAATTCACTCGATCAACCCAATCATTTACATCCAGCCATTCACACAACCCCAAGAGAAGATATTTATTCTCTTTGGGGTTGCCTGTGTCACTTGCATTTGGGATAAGGTTGCTTCACCGTGAAGTCTTCACTCTTCATATCTTCATCTTCACCTTGACGGCGCAGTTTCTTTCCCTTTGGAGTTGGACTTGGAGAAAAAGAAACTGAGCATTCTCTTCTTCCACAACAAGAATCCAGCTTTCCATGCGGAACCCATCTCTGTTTTCTGAGTTAAAGACAATTCTGATTGAGTCTTTGAACTATTACCGTCAACTTGTCTTTCGTTGCCGTTGCTGCCACGCAATTCTCTATAGAAAGCGAGTGGGTGCTAGGTGATTCTTCTGAGTCATTACCGTTGTTGTAGCCGTCACCGTAATAAGCTATCATCACTCAAATCTCCTTCGTCCACAACGCTCAACATCGTCCTCTTCTTCTTCTTCAGTTCTTCACTTCCATCAAAGCAAGGATCGGTTGGCGACATTTTGCAAGTTCAATGCAGATTTTTGCCCTTTTTGCCGATTCGGCATTTTCTGGTGATATTTAACAATTTTCCAGCAATATTGTATACTTTCGTTGTCACCAAACTGCGCGAAATTCGCCAAAATGTTTTACCTTGGGTGGAAGTCATCTTTGAGCACTAAAAATGTAGACAAGAGGTGAACCTTCCTTCTAAATATGTGGTGGTGGGGTGCGAGTGTAGAGTATTGAGCCGAACCTTTTAGCCTCCTTTTAGAACACTAACGTGGTGGACTAAGAGGTGTGTCCTCTTTTTAAATTTATAAAGGAGGAGATGTCAAGAGAGCATAATGTTCTACCTTCAAGTCACGATCCTCTACCTATAAGGAGAAAGGATTGTGCTCTCCTCGCTCCCTCTTTATCACACATTTTGGAGGTAAGTCCACCTTTGAAGAGTTTAAATTATTTATATACAAGGTTAGAGGATTATGTTTCTTTCACACTTATTTAATATATATATAGGAAAAAGTAGTGGACACTATGAATAAGTATCTATTGGAAAAAATCATTAAAGGAGAAGTAGATGGATAAAGTAGTCAAAAAGTATTCCCGTTGAGAGAGATGCTGCTTTGTTTAGTTTTGTAAAACAAACTCTGGAACTGTTTAATTTTGTTGATTAAAATAGTAAGTGACTAGTTATGAAAACATAAACTTGCTAATTATCGAGGTGTTTTCCCTACATGTTTTCAAGTTTGGCAGTAATGTATTTTTGGAATATGAGTGTGTCACTTGAATTATTAAAGTTTTTTTGTTTTTGTTTTTGGGTTCACTTGTGGACTCAAAGGGGAAAATTGTTATTTCAAATCTTGTCCATGCCCAGCCTATTTACTTGAAGTCTTAAATTGATGATCACAATGTAAGCTTTACCCATGCTGGGTTTCTTATTCTTCTGTTCATTTCTCACATAAAAATGGATTACATGATTACACAAAGGATTGAGATTAAATTAAAATAAATTTTTTTTTAATCTTTCAAATTTAATCTCAATTTTTAAAATTTAAATGAAATGAATAGTCAATTTCCATGTTTTTTTTTTTGATACGAAAGGTCCATTTCGATGAAATAAATAGATAAGATAAAAATCCAGAACAATAAAGCCTCAGGACGTAATCGAGGTGCATGGTAAAAGTAATACTTCTTAGTAAACAGAAGAGCCACTGATGATTAATTAGGGGCCAAAGGTTTTATTTATTTATTTCAACGTATTAACTTTAGGATGTTTTGCTATAAATAGATTTTTATTTCCTTTCTAGAATCTAAATTGAATAAGACTACAATTGTAAAATTGGTATTTCATTGTGTGTTAAATGATGATAATATTGTTTTGCAGGTGTTTTAATTCTATAAGGGAAAAATAGACATTAAATATCCAATCATAAGGATCTATTAAGACAAAAATTAAGAAAGTAATTTCTTAAAATCACGTTTTCTTTGCTTACCCATAAAAGACCATTTTTCTTCCTCTTTCTCTTGAGAATCCTAAATCCAATTCCTTTCCTTCTCTCATCCTAGATGAAACCTTGAAACCTAAATCAACATATAAGGTAATAAAAAAAAGTAATTTTTTAATCTTTTTAGTTTTTATTTATTTACTTTCCAAATTATTTTTTATTTTGTTAGTTACTTTCACTTTGATGTTATTAATTTTAGGAAGTTCGTAGTTCAAATAGGTTTTTATTTATTTATTTTCTAATCGTTTTAACGTTATTAGCTTTAGGATGTTTTTGCTATAAATAGATTTTTTTTTCTTTCTAGAATCTAAATTGAATAAGAATACAATTGTAAAATTGGTACTTCATTGTGTGTTAAATAATGATAATATTGTTTTTCAGGTTTTTTTAATTCTATAAGGGCAAAATAGACATTAAATATCCAACCATAAGGATCTATTAACACCGATAATAAGGGGCAATAATAATCATAAAAGAGGCGTAATTAAGTATAATGAAGGGGTAATTGTAACACCAAACAACCAAACGCAGAAAACCTGTACAAAAAAGGACAACCAGAGGACCACCAATAAAAAATAAAAAAAACAAATCCCCACCGATGGGCGGCCCAAGGAAAGAAGAGACCCAACGGGCCCAGGCGGTCCCCAGGTGAACTGAGTTTTTAATTAGTCACCTATAAGTGTGCTTCTGTCTAGCATCAAAGTTTGTGGTTGATAACAGTTTTGAATTTTAAGCTTTATGTTTAGGATGTGTATGGTAACAGTCTCAAGCTCAAGCGATTTTTTGTTGTTGGAGAATAGAAGGGAAGGGTGGGTGATAGGTGTTTGTGAAAATAGTTCCTCCTTTTTTTTTCTTTAAGAACAAACTAGTGAGAAAGTGGAATGGAGAATAGCTTTTGTATAACATGTAAGACATGTTATTTGGAGGGAACAGGAACTTGAAGAAGTGGTCCCAATAGTGAAAGTCTCTCAAGACACACCCCCACCCTTGCTTGTAAACCCCTTCCACCCTGCTCTCTTGCCCCATGCCTTAGCTGAAAAACAAGAATTTTCATTTTGTGTACCCAATTGGAAAAATATTTTCAAAACTAGTTTACTAAATGCCTATTTCTAAACAAAGAATAATCTCCTAGCATAAAAATATGTGAACACAAGAACTGATGTTCCAAAATAGAAATGTTATCAAACACATAGTTAAAGTTGGTATTCTCATAAACCTGTATGGAAACTATATCAAGGGACGTGGTCCAACCTATTAAAATACCCTAGAAACATAGCTAACCTCCCCAACTAGGGGGTTTAACCCATGGGTTGCCCCAATCAATGCCCTTGTTGGTAGGGAGACAATGCTTACAGGTACAACCTATCCATGCATTCTATCTGATGCCCATGAGTATGTTATAATGCATGGGAGTGTGGAGACTGTGGGTGTTTCCACTTACTTCAATCTGATTAGTAGATCATAATCCCCATCCTTCATGATTAAAGGATCAAATCAAATGAAATGATTATGTGAAAATATTAGATACTTCAAAATTAGACAGAATAAAAGATGCATAAAACATCCACCCTCCAAGGTATGATCTCAATGAATAATCTACAAGAATATCATCCACCCAATACAATACCTTTCACTTAGGCCTCAAACCCCTAACATGTAACATACAATTCATCCAAAATTTAGGGGTTTTAATCCCTAGGTTCCATTGGGCTTTCCCTTGATTTGATCCATCATTTCAATACTTCTTAAGCTTAACTAACCCACTGATCGAGTATAAAAATATTAGCATGAAAGATTATTCTCTAATCATTGGTTTTAAGATTCTAAACCCAATCTTGGGTTCTTTCCTACTATTACTACAACAATTTAGGTCTTTTTAAGTCCTTCTTGGTGAGGATATTGACCTAGAATCCCCTGGATTAATAAGACCCATGATTATCCCTCTTTTTAACCCAAGACACAATCGTTCCTAGCTACCTCTAAACTTCAAAACTATTTAAAGTTGTATGGGGTGGTAGAGGGCTGAGTATTATGCCTAGTTTGACAATTTATTGCAGAGTTGGTGCTCTAACAATTGGATTCTAGCTCCCTTGCCTCTGACCTTTGTTCCTCCCTTCTTCAAGCCTTCAAATGCCTCTAAAATATATTAAGGATTTTAAGTAGGGCTTTATGGAAACCTCTGAGGGCATTGAGTACTTTTGAGTTGGTGACCGTGCATAAATTTCAATTCAGTGACCTTGACTAGGAATGCTAGTTTATTGCGTTGTGACTTGTAAGCTGCACATTTAATGCGCAGCATATGTAGTGAACGGTCGAGATCGAAATCTTGACCGTTGGCTTCACCATGCTGCGCATTTAATGCACAGCACTGAAGCACAACCCAGTTTATTGGCAAAGTACCGTCCCCAATCAATTGCCCCCTATTTGACATCAGTAGAATTTGACCCCTGCTCACTATTTGGACCACAAAATTCTTTTTGCATTCATGTGAAGAACATTTGGCATGGTTACATCTCTATCCTCCCTTAACCTGGGTTGGAAGTCGGTTGTTGTGCTGCTAGTAGGGTATTCGACCCCTGACCACTTTTTGGAGCCTAAATCTATTGATACAAGTTCAATTTACTCGATTATTTTTGCATTGCTTTCTAGACATAAAATCTTTATTTCATATGAAGGACACCTGCTCTAATTTCCTCTATAACCTTCCATAATCTGGGTTGAAACTACTATTGTGCTACTAGCAAGGAAATTGTTCGTCCAATGTCACCAGGCCCTTAGGTTAGGACCCTACATCACCCCAAGGGGTTAGGGATCTAGGTTAGGGTATTGCACCTTTAGCTTCTGCAAATCTTCATAAACAAGGTCTTTCAATTCCTGCCACTGAAGGGCAGGAAATTAATAGAAAGACAACAACAATGTGCTTTGCTGGAGAAAAGTAGAGATTTGAAAAATAGAAATGATTCAGGTAAGAAAAAATATCTCCCCGGATCGGTTATAGAAACTAGAGTGACCATACAGAAAGCTCAATCCAATCATCAAAATCTTTGACCAAACACTCGGAAAAAAATTCATGATTTTTAAAAATTTGTTCATTATCATCCAACGCCTTGGGAATGAATTCACCCCATTGTGGGTCCTGTGATTGATTAGATGTGAATAGCTCCCAGATTGTGAGGCATCTTATTGTACAAGTACAGGAACCAATGCCTTACCAAAACCTATTTGGTGTGCTAAGGATGATTTTTCATCCATTCCCTAATTGTTTCTCATTTGAATTCTTTCTATATTATTTACTCCTCTCATTTGAATTCTTTTCATATATTGTATTTTCATACAAAAATTTTCATATATTATATTTCCATACAAATATTTTCTTGTATTGTATTTCTATCTTTTATATATTTCTTTTATTGTTCATAATTACCTACCAGCATGGGATGTATACTGCCTATATATTTGAGATTCCCTCATATGAAATTGTTCAACCATTTCTACTATTGAGGTTGTGTCTTAATAAAACCCAAAATCAAGAATGAAAACTCTAATCCTTGAAAGTCCTAGATAACTTATACAAATAATCAAAGCTGGAAATGTTTAACATATTATTACCAAAAAAGGGAAATGTTTAATATATAACATTAAGTAAATATACATTTCTTTTTGTGTGTATGCAGCTGTCGGTGCAACTACCATAGTTCTACCAATCCTCATATGGTTTTTGTATTGGGCAAAGAGGGAAAGACAACGTATGAAGTGCTTCCAAGAAAATGGAGGTAAACTATTGAAGCGAAAAATCAATTCTCATGAAGATGTAAAAGCGAATTTCGAATTTTTCAGATATGCACAGCTAAAGATTGCAACTGACAATTTCAATGAAAGAGAGAAACTACCCTTACAAAATGATCCAGATTTTTGTGAGCTTTTTAGAGGATCACAGACCAACAGTAAAAGCAGAGGGTCGTCACAGAAGAAAGCATATACTGTAAAGCGATACATAGGTATGAACAAAGACCAGAAAATACAATTTGTAAATGAGGTTGATACCCTCTCTCAAATCGATCACCCACATGTGGTGAAGCTTTTGGGTTGTTGCCTAGACACAGAACATCCAATGTTAGTTTATGAATTCATTGAAGGAGGGACGACACTATCTCAGTACTGTATCGAGCACTCAGGGAATCTTTCATGGGATGAAGAACGCAAAAGAATTGCAGCACAGATGACAGACGCCTTGTGCCATTTGGTTTCAGGTCCGAAGCCTCCTATCTTTCCTGGCAATTTCCAATCTTCCAATGTTTTAATAGAAAAGAATGAAGCTTCAGAATTGGTGGTTAAAGTATGTGATTTTGAAGCTTTAGGATTAGTTCCTCTCTATCGGGCTCAGTATCTTCAAGCTCAAATAAAGAAGAAACATGAAAACAGAAAAGACGAAGTAGAATGGACTGAAAAAGGTGTTGTTTATAGTTTTGGACTTGTTCTGTGGGAGCTTCTGACTGGGAAGAAGGAACCAGTGAATCTTGATTCTTATTCTGAAGATATACCGGAAGATGCGAAGAAGGTTGTTGATGCTATAAAAAGCTGTCTTCGGGAAAAAAGTGAAAATAGGCCAACAATGAAGGAAATTCAAACGATGCTCTTTCCAGTTGAGGGGGAACTTGGACAAGGTGTTCCATCTTCAACTTCTAGTTCCACTACAGCTTGAAAGAAGCTGTTGACGACCTTTGCGAAAACTGATGAGGTAACTTCTTATCATGAGCACCCATATGCCACTTCCACCACCACCATCACCATCACCAACTTCCCTTTTTTCAAATAAATGGGATTGGCCATATAGATCCTTGCCTTCCAATTAGCTATATTTAAACCATACTAGCTACAATGCCTAAACTATGCATATCGTTTTTCACCATGGAAATTATGGTTATTATTTTAGGTCTACCCTTAGTTCTAATCCCTTCAATCTGAAGTAAATCACTTCTCGGCAAAGGGGCATTTAGTGACCTCCGTTGAACGTGGTCATGACACCTCAATCGGCTTCTCTTAGCTTATCATTTATTGGAACTACTTTCAGTTCAGCTTTGGGTCAGCCAGGTATCTTGGTTGTGATGTCTTGTGGTATTTGTTGGTATGATTAGTGGTTTTTGTATTATTAAATCAGATGATAGCTTTAAAAGCAAAGGGATATTTCAGGTTTTCAATTGTTAATAATCCAAATAAATTCATACTGTTGAGCAGGTGAGATGAGATGAAAGAAGAAGGTTTTCTCTCAGCCGAAGAAGCTGAAAATTGTTGCTGATGGATGTGGTGATGGAGGTCTGTTATTGAGTTACTCACTTCGAGGGTTATCGTATCCTTGACGTTCAAGGAGTTGCAAATGATTTTTAGTTTGATTCTTCTAATTTGTTTGGTGAGTTTTTTGAAATGTTCTTAATTTGTGGATTGGGAGTGAACCAAGACTTCCTAATGGTTTGATATTCCGCGTGTGAAAGTTATTTACAATTCAGAAGATTTGGACTTAAGTGTTTTGAGGGATTTTGAAGTCTAGATCTTCTCCTCATTGGTATTATAATTCGTATGATCATTAGTAATTTTTATAACTGGCAGAAATTTATTTTTCATATAAAGAAAAGAAAAAAAATAATAATAAGGAAAAGAGGAAAACAAGAAGGAATGCTCTTTCCATGTTACACTCTACTACATCTGTTCAGTGTTTGAGTGGTTTGCTATACTACAACAAGAAGGGTCTATAACAACATTTTTTCTGCAGAAATAATACAATACTTCTAATTACCTTCGATTTTTTATTTGCATCTGGATGCTGAATGCTAACCTAGAGTTTTAAGTATAGAAGGCCTAAAGGTACTTTTTTTTTTTTTATTAACAAGGGTTGGTCCAAGTGGTAAGCAGTTTGGTCCGCTTAAGCAAGGTTCCGGTATGGAAACCTTGTGGATGCAAAAAATCCCTGTTGGAAGACTCACCCACCACAGCTAAGTGTGCGACTAGAATCGAACACCGGATTAGTCAGGGCAAAGCCTTGGAAACCAGAGTTGACAACAACAAAAAAAAAAACGTAGTAGATTTTTTTTTTTGTGCAACAAAATCTACAGATGCAAATTGGTGCTAGTTAAAGTCGGTAACTACGGAAATGACCTATTGGATCCAAAACAGACAACCTGAACCCTCTCGAACCTAGTTTAGACCTGTTCATGAAAACAATAGAGGGAGTGCAGGCCGGCTTCAAGGACCAGGAAGCCTCTTTCAATGATGAAGTCCGTAAACAGAAGCAATACCTTCACCAACTTTTTGGGATTGCAGACTTTGAACCGAGAAATTACAGAGCAAACAAGATGAATATACTACTATCGGATTGAACTAACCTTACTTAGTCACACCCGAATCCGGACTGCCCAGATCTAGTGCAACACAGAGATCCCTCATCAGGAATCTCCCACCAATCTAAGACCCATTGCTGCAGGCATAAATACCAAATTCCAACCATATAACACAATAGACAACAATAAGCAGCAGCGGCTGAGGAGAACCCAGTATGGTCATATTGAGGTGAACCTGTAGTGGTAGTCTTGCGAGACCTAGCAGTATTGATCCTGCTAGATAAGTAGAAAGAAGGAAAATTAGATACATGAGGGATATTTTGACCTATTCTAGCCTCCAGAGCATATAGAATAAGAGAAACAAATCTGTATTTTAAGATCATAGGGCAGCATATAGACATATAGGCATATTATGGCATTGAAATGTATGATTTTAATAGAGCATAACTAGGTGAAGCAAATTCATGTGTGGGGCGAGTGTTTAGTATAGAAACTCTGTGATCAAAATTATCAATGCCCTAATTGTATGTACCGAATCAAGCAAGAGAATCACACACATGAGAGAGAGAGAGAGATTGATGACGGAGTTTGGCATTAGATGTCTACATCTCCGGGATTCAAGTTCGAATCAAATCCACTATTGTCCAAGACATTACAGGTAAGGGAAGAAAGAAAGAAGATACAGATAACACTTGATACAGGTAGTCAATGAAGCCAATACTTCCACCGAGTGCTCTTCTAGCCTCAATGATCAAAACCCCCAATAGAGAACCATCAAGAACCACCAAGAAGCCATTACCGCAGGAGCTTGAAGATGAACACAGCTATGAAAGCTCCAAAGAAAACTCGAATCACGCAGAACATAAAACCCCAAAACACGATTTTCACATGACTTGAACCAAGCCATAAGCCCACATATACATAACCCCAAACCAACTTGAACCAAACGGTTCAATTGAAAACATCACTTAAAATAGGAATGGTCCAGATTACCCCTAACAGAAATTTGATTAAACAGATTGTGCGGCCAGGTTAAAACAAAAATAATAGAAACGAACAGCATTTTGGTCTTATGGAAGCAAGTTAACAATATATAAAGAAGCCTAATAGATTGGATGAAACTGAGATGAGTTCAAAACAGGAATAGAACACCATAGTCATGATTAAAAACATGTATTGGAATTGTAGATGGAAGAAAAGCAAGAATTATTAAGGAAGATTAGACATTTGCAAGTAAATCTAAAAACTAGGTATGTAAATGAGTGAAGGAGATTAAAAAAACTATTGAGTGAGCCACTACAAAAAAAAATTACTTTTAGTGGCGGTTTTTTCCGCCACTAAAAGTGCCCAAAATTGCCACCATTAGTTTGGTAGCGGTTTTTAAACCACCACAAATCTGCCAACGAAATGTGCCGCAGCCATTTAATGGTGGCGGTTTTAGGTACAGCGCGTGTAACGTGCAAATAGTGGTATTTTTTTTAAAAACCACCGGCGCTAATAGTAGGAAAATACTGACGAATAATACCGCCACTAATAGTCTTTACACAACTGGATAGGATGAATGATTTAGCTTATTTAGTGATGGTATAAGTTAAACGGCCATAATTTTTTATATTTAGTGGCGGTAAGCAATAAACTGCCACTAATTGTATCGTGTTTAGTGGCAGAAAGTACAAAACCGCCACTAGTTCTCTAATTGTTTGATATTTAGTGGCGGTATACAAGAAACCGCCACTAATTGTGCGGTGTTTAATGGCGGAAAGTACAAAAACCGCCACTAATTCATTATATTTAGTGACGATAACTATAAAACCGCCAACCAATGGGGGTTGGTCCAAGTGGTAAGCAGCTTGGTCAGCTTAAGCAAGGTTCCGGTATCGAATCCTTGTGGATGCAAAAAATCCTCGCTACAAATCCATATCAAGATTAAATCCATAAGAATTAAAGACAATATATCCATAAGTTTTACAGTCATCCAAGGGAATGGGGCACGGTTTCTTCAATCCTAATGATTGTTTCTTCGTAAGTATGGATGAAGTGGACCCAGCGCGGCCGCTCCCTCACTAAGGTGGGGCTAACCCTGGTACGAACCATAATCCTCCTCGGCACAATAATCCTAACTCTCATCGTAGCCATCACCCGAAGGGTAGTATGCGGGATCATAGCTCGGGTCGTAGTGTGCGCCATCAGGGTCTTCTGTACTTGCAGGATAATCTAACAAATTGCACAAAAGGAATGAGTTCAAAAGAACTCAGCAAGGCAAGTCATTTCATAATACACAGTTCATCCGATACAAATCATGGTATGATGCAATATGATATGAGACAATGATGATATATGATCTTGAGCGCCCATCAACCATACTCTACCACGGGTCGTTCGGTCTCAATACCCTTCCGATTTGGGTCTGATACGACAGCCAGGTGTGTGTCGCGGGTCGAACACCGGTTTATAAACCGGGGTTGGCAAACAAAAAAAAAAAAAACTATAAAACCGCCACCAATTAGGTTATTTATTTATTTTTTAAATTTCCCCTATATTTACTATTATTACATTTATTCCTGAAAGACAATACAAATACATGAATACAAAGAAAATTCAATAAAGCTAAAAGTATTCAAAGAACAAATTTTAAGAAAAATAATACCAAATACATATTAATCAAGTCAACTTTTGTACAAATATACAAAAACTACATGTAGCACTTAACTTGATGTTGCATTGTTAATCTAAACACCAATAAGAGAAGAAGGGGAAAAAAGGACACAAATTTGGCACTTGGGTAGGAGAATAATGTCATCAAATAGAGAAAGTCTCTAGAGCTGGCTGGAGCAAAGAGATCACAACTGTCCCTTTTAGAATACGGATGTATTGCTTCATTGAATTCACAATCTAGAAAGTAGTGAATCCCTACCAACCATCCTCTTTACTCACTCATGCTTCATTCTGTACCCTGTGAAACCATCTTATGCCTGGTAAAGTGAATAACAAACCCCCGTCTTTGACCAACTTTGTGGAGACCTCAAGGACTTGGTTCCAATATCCTGTGCCCCACAAAAAAAATGATAAGATCAACCTTAAGGATCTGCAAGAGTGTAACATTTGACTTAAACCGAAAAAAATTCCAACAAAAAGTATATAGTTTCAAAGAATTAGGGGTTCAAACAAGTATATAGTTTCACATTACAGGAATTTTTATCATACTAATCAGTTGTTGTGTCATATACAGTGGGAGTTACCAGATTACAAATCCAAAGACAAGGGAATCAAAACCCTTACAATATGCTTCTCTTTCATATGCAGAGACGGAAGAGTACCAAGCGAACCCTGCTGAGTACCATGTGGATATCCAACCAAGAAGCTCAAACCACCATTGGGTGGAGTAGAGACTTTCAATTATATATGGGGACAGATGTCTCAGGGGAAACCAACGTTGGGCTATTCACCAAACAACTCAAACTTATTGTTGAGAAGGTTTCTAAATCCATGCTAAGAGAAAGAGCACACAAGCTAGCTGGCCAGTGGCAAATGCTACGAGGTGGTCTACTTTGGGCATAAATTTAGTAAAACTGATATCTATCGTATATTTTTGTAGAAAACAAAACTAGGTCAGACGTACAACCTTCCAAATTTGATTTCGTGCGATGAAAATGCACAAATTAGTAAAATAAAGCAACTAATAAATTAATAGGTAAATATCACTTACCTCCCCTCTTAGCTGGACAAATAGCACTTACACCCCCTCTTAGTTGGATAATATCACTTATCTCCCCTCTTCTTACTGGCAAATATATCAAACACCTCCCCTCTGTTAACTTTTTCGGTTAAATTTAACTTTTACCGTTAAATATTTTTCTAAAACCCCAAACTACCCTTGGCTAAAATTTTTCTTTATTTTAAACTTTAAATTATCGTAATCACCCTAGCTGTTAAAATACTAAATTATCCTCAATTAAAATAAATAAAAAACAAAAACACCATAGTTAAAACCCAAATTATCTTTAATTGTTAAAAACCCAACATACCATTTTTTTTCCTTTTTTTTTTTTTTTAATTTATCAAACAATTAAAAAAACCCAAAATAGTAGTACATGTTTAATTTTATCAACATACTTTATTTTTTTAATTTCACTTGATAGTAGTACGTGTTTTTTTAATTGTTTGATAAAAAAAAATTAAAAAAAGGGTATTTTAGGCTTTTAATAATTAAAGATAATTTAGATTTTAACTATGGTGTTTTGGTTTTTAATAATTATTTTAATTGAGAGTAATGTAATAGTTTAATTGTTAGGGTGATTACGGTAATTTAGGGTTTAAAATAAAAAAGTATTTTTAATCAAGGGTAATTTAGGGTTTTAGAAAAATATTTAACGGTAAAAGTTAAATTTAACCGAGAAAGTTAACAGAGGGGAGGTGTTTGATATATTTGCTAGGTAAAAGGGGAGGTAAGTGATATTATCCAACTAAGAGGGGGTGTAAGTGCTATTTGTTCAGCTAAGAGGGGAGTTAAGTGATATTTACCCTAAATTAATTTATGTAAGTTAGATATGCACGAAAAGTAATGATGAATAATGTCTTACCAAAACAAGAACTATGATTACTTCTGTGCAACCTACATTCCTATTTAAATTGATTAGTTGTTGGTCAATTACAACATAAATAAAAGTTAATTTTCAAATCAATTATACCTACTTAGTTCTTAGCTAAATTATACGTTGGTAAAATGAAACATAATGGTTTATCATTACCTAATCTAGGTCTAAGGCATCGGGTAGCACCGAGTGGGACCTTCAAAAGCCTAGAAAAATTCAAGTAATTTGCTAGGTCTAAGGCATCGGGTAAAACCGAGTGGGATCTTTGAAAGCCTCGAAAAAATTGTAAGGAATTTTTTAAGGTCAAGGGCATCGGTCAATACCGAATAGAACCTTATAAAGCCTACAAAATTCAAGTTTTGTAGGTAAAAGGCATCGGATAGCACCGAGTGGGTCCTTCGAATGCCAGCAAAATTCAAGTTTTCTAGGTAAAAGGCATCGGGTAGCACTAAATGGGTCCTTTGAATGCCTGTAAAATTCGTTTTATAGGTAAAAGGCATCAGGTAACACCGAGTGAGTCCTTTGAACGACTGATAATTCAAGGAAGTTTTCTAAGGAAAGGCCTCGGGAGGCCACCAAAAGATACCTAACACTTAGAAAAATTATCCCAGTATTGATATCACGTTGGACAATATTAAAGTTCGATGAAATCTAAATACAACAGTCGCAATCAGGCAATTTCAAGACAAAAATGAAAGCCAGTTAATGAGTCCTTTTTCATTTATAGAAGGGCCATCAGGGGCCAACCTTTACAATACTAAGGATATTTTACAAACTGCTTCTGATGCAAAGACGAACGTCAACAAGTAACCTCTTCGGTCGGGACGAGGAATTTTTGATGCAAAGATGAATGTCGTTAAAAGTCCTTCGTTTGGGTGACGATAATATCTAGAAGGAGGAACATTTCTCTAACGGGAACAAGAGCCTGACCAACGACTGGGAAAGATTGACTAACGACTGGGAGGAACATTTTCAAACCCTTCATCTAGCATTTCCAAGATCCAAACCCTTCGGCTGGTAGGAGAACTATCTTCGGTCGCTGCGAAGAGTAACTCAAGTACCTACTAGGTAAAGGTAAGAAGAAGGAAGAGCCGAACGATGCGCCCTAGACTTGGTCTCCGATCGTTGTGAAAGAAAGATTGATGCCTTCGGGATTGACATTTGGGGACGTCATCTTCCTCCAACAGCCTACCATGCTTCGATCGTTGTGGAAGAACGATTGAAGCTTTCGGGATTGACATTTGGAGCGTCATCTTGTTCCTCTTCTTCTAAGAGCTCTATTATAATCAGAGTCACAGGAGGTGAATCGTCAAGAAAGAGCGTTATATCCGAATCCGGATCGGGCAAATCTACAACTTCTTCAGCCCAATCGGGAAGAGGAAGCTGTAATTTGGTGAAGACTTCAAGATGACAATGTTTCTGATGAGGAGCTGTGTCGAAGTTCGGGTCCCTCCTCAGAATTTATTGGAATACCTCATTCTCACCATCCTGATAAGCTTAATTATTGAAAATATCCATCAACTTATAAAAAGGCTTACTGTCCAATTATTTGCTGATGCAAGCCTTTCGGGTTTCGGCAGGGATACAGTCGAGATCGGGAGGAACTATTTGATTCTATAGCTCAGCAACCTTCGCTTCGGAATCATTTAGTTCCCTCGAAAGACTCACGATCCTCCGCTCGAAGCAGCGGATGCTCTTCTTAGCAACATCCAAATCTTGGTAAAGACGCTCGATCTCTATGTTCTTTACCTTGACCTCCTCCCAAAGTCTGTTTTGAAGACGCGCAATCTCCCGATCCTTAGCCAAAGACACAGCCCAAGGCCTAGAAAGATCAGAATGCATCCTCCCAATCCAGTAGGCCGCCTCTGCCTGTTTATAGAAGTTATCCACAGTACTCCTGCAACATCAAGAGATTTGTTCGGGAGTAAGAAGTATATATATAAAATAGTTAAAGAGAAGAAAGTGATTTCAACATTATGAGACTTGCATCACTAACGATTTCACGAACGCATTGTCAAGAACAAAATCGAAAGATCTACTTTGAGCTAGCGTTTAGGCGAAAGTGCACCATTCCAGCACTCTGTCGAAATTGTCCATCACGCGATCGGACCTTTTCAAATTCCATGAAGGTCTGTATATCTCTTTGCCAAACTATGAGGGCCTCTTTAATGCAGAAGAGGCTAACGCTTTGGAAGGAGAACACTTTAAAGACACTGCAACAAAAGTAATAATGTCAGTCAGGTTCGATATCGAAAGCAGATACTTAGATTCTAAGGAACCCAAGAGGGTTAATGGAATCTATAACCCTATCTACAAAAAATAAGGAAAACAGGCAGAGGAAGGAAAACAGAATTTCAGAAGCTTCAAAACTTACTTCTTCAGCAATTTTTTCCATCCAGGCGATGAAGCAGAAAACTTATAGAAATTCTTCCGTAAAGCCTTCAAGTTTTCAATATCTGAGGAAAGCAACTTTTGAACTTCGTGCAACTGGAAAACTTGAAGCAAAGAAATGAGTGAAGAAGAAGCAGAGAAGGGTTTAAATAGTGTGAGTGGAAGAATGAAAAGACTTGTGCTAGTGAATCAACGATCACAAATCAGTGATGGTTCGAAAGCTACAAGATGAACAACGGTGATCGAGCAACCTTTCAAATTTCGAAAAAAGAGTTCAAGCTTGTCACATCCGTCCACGTGGCGATTCTACGCCAGTTACGAAGACGGCTGACTTGAGTAGTGAACCGTTAATCGAAGTAATTAAGACTAAGTGACGTTTGCACTTCCCAACAAAGATTACTCAAATAAATCCCTCAGCAAATCAAAGGATCGGGATGAACCGCAAAAATGCTTGAATGTTACATCATGGAGCAAGAATACCAAAGCCTTTAAATTTTTTATTGGGGGATCATATGAATAAATAAAGGATGTGATAGTATAATACAATCGATTCAAAAGATTTCGGCTTTGGCCGATCGAGTCTCAGAGAAATGCACACCCGAACGAGGATTTTGAAAGTCTACGGTTAAGCCGAATACAACGAGCAATATCAAGGAGAAGAAGATTTTACCCAAAAAGGGAGGATCTACCCTTACACACAACCAAAAAAAAAGAGAAAAAACAGTTGGGCATTGTTCTAAGCCACACCCTCCCCCTCGGGAGTCATCGAAGGCTCATCGTTCAAGTACCCTTCAATGGATGGACGAGCAGGAGGTGGATTGTTCTTTTCCACAATCCAACTCGGGATAGGCTGCCGCAAATGCTCGAAGATCTCTTTGTAGATGAGATCTTTGTGCTCTTCAATCGGGTAGGAAGGCTCCACCGCCAAAATACTCTTCCAGACATCATTGACGCTAGCACGATAAGCTATCACATTATACCGGTTGAGCAGTCACCAAATGGATGGCTATATACTTATGAATACAGGCCTTTCGAACCTCCGGCTTCATATTTGCGGGACCCTCAGGATCAACGGTGGCCCTTAGTCTTTCCTTTAGCTCTTGCTTCTCCCTAATCAAGTCCCCAATCTTGGATTCTGAGGTCAAGACAGTATTCCTCAGCTATCCCAGTTCTCTATCCATCTCCTCCATTCGGGATTTGGCCACCACAAGTTCCCTGGCAGAAGAGCGCAGTCGGGCAGTCTCCTCCTTTAGCTTCGAGACCTCCCCAAGACTTTTCTCATCTATATCATCTCTGCGTTTTGCCAGAGCTCTCTGCCAGCCAATCCTCAAGTTTGCTTCCACCTCATGATGGAAGTTCTCTACAAGAACTCTACGGCAAATAAGCATTCGAGAACAAGTCAATAACATATAACATGATTAGCCAAAAGAAAAGATGGATGTTCGGCATATACCTGATGTTGGAATTCACCAACTCATCACCGGGCACCGCTTTCAAGCTTTACCATCGCTTGGCATTCGAGCATTGACAGCCCAATCAATGGACGCATTTATATGATTAATTTACTATATTTCTATGTATTTACGATTGTTTATATCAATTTACCCTAATATAATATGAAAATGAATATGTTGCACTCTTTCCTTTAATTTCTATAATTTTGGTGATTTTATATATTTCCTAACAAATTCTAATCAAGATTTATTACTTTTACATGTAGGAAATTATCAATCAAATCTGGGTATTATTGCAAGAGTCCTACCTCAAGTCAAAAACATAGAGAGAATGAGTCCTTGCATGCTTCTATGTTTTATTTCCTATTTAGGATTTGATCAAAGAAGGGAAAAGAAGAAGAAGAATCCAATTCAAATAAGAAAGATAGAAGAATCCCGTTTTTGAGTGTCTCTGTCCAGTTTTGATCAAGATCTTCATCGGATGGTCATATGGTGTCCGATCGAGCCGATTTTTGGAGGAGAGCTTCACGACGTCTTGGTCTTCAAATCCAATGGTGGGATTATGAATTGGAGATCTCTAAGTTAGTCCGATTTATACATCAAAACACTCCTTGGTTAAGTCAGATAAGAACTCTGAGTTTGATTCAAACTCTGAGTTTAATTAATCTATAAAAGGATAGCAAAGCCAAAGAAGAGGGAAGGACGTTTTTGGGAGCTTTGGAGGAGCGGAGAGATCAAACCAGGAGACGTTGGTTGGCTTTGGAGATCTGAAGCTTGGGAATAAGTTTCTCTTGATCTTCTTTCAATGTTCTTGAACTCCTCTGTAATGTTTTTAGTTTCTAGTATGAACTAATTTAGTTTTGCTAGGGATCAGATGTAGCCTATCTTTGGATTCCCACTCTTGACTTCATCAATATAATTTTGAATATTGTTTCCCTTGATTGAGTTTTTACTTCTATTCTTCATGCTTTTGATTAATTGGCCACTAATCAACTGATTTGTTAATCATAATGAACTGAGAGGGGATTTATGTGTTTAGTTCATTAGAGTAAAAGCCATGAATTACATGTAGGATAGAGATATACTTACATGGTTTGTGTAGTTGTTACATGGGAATCCACAGAATTTAATGATTTCTCAGTTGTTGTAACCCACATAGAAATATAGTGGGTTAGCAATTGAGGGAATTTCTATTAGTATTCGAGAGAGACTAGTAGATAGGGAAGGGAATCTCGACTATCAATCAGGAAAATATTTCTCAAATTATAAAGAGGGAGAAAAGGGTGGGAACGCTTAGTTATGGTGAAATCTGACCCCTAGGTCTTTAGCAATTAATAATCTAAATTTAACTTTCAATTTGCAATATAGTCTAGAATAATTATCTTCCTTATTATTTGTTCAAATAAAATTGGTATAATTAATTTGGTACTTAATCTATAGTCTTCGAGGGATCGATCTTTTATCATTATATTACTTGTTACTACAGCAATACACTTGCGTTGTACTTTTTCACAACAAGTTTTTGGCGCCGTTGCCGGGGACTATTAGATTAATATCAATATCAATTATTGCTAGTTTTAATTTGAATTCTTTTATTTTTCATTTTATTCTTTTATATTATTTTATATTATTTTTTAGTTGTGAATTGGAGTTCTTTCAGGTCCTACTGATTTTGCATGAGAAGGAGAAGAAACGATAATTTACTTCCTTTTGATCCTGAAATTGAAGCAACTTGTCGAAGGAACTCAAAAGCAAAGAAAGATAGAACAAATTCATCTTCCACTTCTAGAGCAATGGATCCTGAAAATAATCCACCATCGCTTGAAGTTGAAGCACCAAGGCGCAAGACTTTGGGAGAGTATGTTGCACCAACTGTGAGAGATAATAGGACAGCTATAAGGCGTCCACCTGTGAGCACTAACAATTTTGAAATCAAGCCTGCTATCATTACAATGGTGCAAAATAATCAATTTTCTGGATTGCCTAGTGAAGACCCAAATCTTCACATTGATGGGTTCTTCGACATTTGCGACACATTCAACAGCAATGGCGTTACTGATGATGCCATAAGATTGAGATTGTTCCCTTTTTCATTAAGGGACAACGCTAAGAGTTGGTTGCATTCTCTACAACCCGGGATCCATCACTACTTGGGATCAAATGGCTCAAAAATTTTTGGTAAAATTCTTTCCACCATCTAAGACTGCTAGTTTATTAACGAGATATTTCTATTTTTTTGCAGTATGATTCAGAAACACTATTTGAGGCATGGGAAAGATTCAAGGACTTGCTAAGGAAATGTCCACACCACGGAATAGAGCAATGGAGGCAAGTTCAAATTTTTTATGATGGTCTATCTAATTCCACAAGAACATTAGTAGATGCTGCAGCAGGAGGATCAATAATGAACAAGGATCCAACATAAATTTTTGATCTTTTGGATGTTATGGCCTCAAATGCATATCAAAGGCCAAGGGATAGAGTTGCCCCAAGAAGAGTTTTGCAGAGGAATGAAACTGATCCCATGACAGCCATGGCCATCCAACTTGAAGCATTAACAAAGCAAGTAGGGTTGTTAGCAACTCAAGGCACCAAACCTCCAGCTGTGATATGCAACTATTGTTAGGGAACACATTATAGCAATGAATGTCAAATGGCTAATCCTTTTGAGCAAAATCAGTTAGAGCAAGCAAAATATGTGGGGAACTTTAATCGACAGAACAATCCATATTCCAACACATACAATCCGGGGTGGAGAAACCATCCAAATCTTGGATGGAAAAACAATCAAGATACTGAAAGACAACCTGAAAATCAACAAGCTCAATCATTTCAGAAGAAAGCTCCATGGGAAGATGCTATTGAGAAAATGGCTACAGTTTCTTCACAATTTATGCAGAAGCAAGAGACCACCAATCAGAATCTTTTTGCATCCATTAAAAATTTGAAAGTACAAATGGGGCAAATCGCCCATGGGATGAATCAAAGGCAAAAAGGATCACTGCCTAGCAATACTGAGACAAATCCTAGAGAGTATGCAAATGCTATTGAGCTTCGAAGTGGAAAAGTATTAGAGGAACCTTTCAAGAAAGCCATAGTAACTGAACTCTCTTCTGAGGCGGTTCATGATGAGCAAAAAGATGCAGACGAATACGTTAAGGAGGAGGAGAAGCCAAAATCCAAATTGTTTCCAGACAATCCACCACCTTATAATCCACCCATTCCATATCCTCAGCGGTTCAGGAAGCAGAAACTAGATAAGCAATTTTCTAAATTTCTTGATGTATTTAAAAAATTGCATATTAATATTCCTTTTGCAGATGCTTTGGAACAAATGCCGAGTTATGTCAAGTTTATGAGAGACATTCTTGCTAACAAGAGGAAACTTGAAGATTATGAGACTGTGGCATTGATAGAGGAATGCAGTGCTATTCTTGCATTTGAAGCTTCCACCTAAGCTAAAAGATCCGGGGAGTTTCACAATACCATGCACTATAGGAAATTTTCATTTTAATAAGGCTTTATGTGATATTGGTGCTAGTATTAATTTAATGCCTCTATCTATTTTCAGGAAACTAGGTCTTGGAGAAGTTAAACCTACCACAGTGTCACTTCAAATGGCGGATAGGTCGATTAAATATCCAAGGGGAATCATTGAAGACGTCTTGGTTAAAGTGGATAAGTTTATATTTCCAGCAGATTTCTTAGTATTGGATATAGAAGAAGACCAGGACATACCCATTATTCTTGGTAGGCCATTCTTGGCGACTGGGAGAACTCTGATTGATCTTCAAACAGGTGAACTTACTATGAGAGTAGAAGATGAAAAGATCACATTCAATGTATTCAAGGCCATCAAGTTTCCAAATGAAGCAAATAACTGCTTCAGAATTGACTCTATTGAGAGGTGCACAAAGGCGGTATTTCAAATAAGCTATCCAATTGATCCAGTTGAGGCTTGTTTGGTAGGTGTGACAAATGCAGAAAATAAAGGAATTTCCGAATGTGAGATGCAGTTAGAAGCTTTATCACTTATATCTGTTGACAAATTTCCTACTGAGGACCATGGCTAGTAACTTAGTCACTAGTGGCTTCGACCCCCAGAAGTCACTCTTATCTTTGACCTAAAGTTGGGGGTAGTTAGGCTGCGAACTATGATGCAAGCGCTGTTTGGGAGGCAACCCAAAGTTTTTCTTTACTACGTCTTTGATTTTTCAATTGTTAATTTTTTTTAGGTTTGATGTTTTTTGTTTCTTTTTCCATAATTTGTTTTTTTTAGGATAATGAAAAGAAGAGAGTGGATTTGGACTACATCACTCTCAAGGCTATGAATCAAGGGAGTCTCCTTCACCTTACTTCACATCTTATTATTTTTTTCCCATTGCACACATTTAATATTTTGATTTTTTCGTTGCATTGAGGACAATGCTCATTTTAAAGTTGGGGGTGGATGTTAAGATTCCTCACTATGGGTTGAGACTCACTATACTATGTTAAGATTCCTCACTATGGGTTGAGACTCACTATACTGAAATTTCTTTTCAAAGCAGAATTTTTCAATTCATTTCAAAACTTTTTATCAGTGGTTGAAGCTTACTTGTCTAGTTAGTAGAGTAAAATAGAAGGAAGTTATGACATTAAATCTCTAAATCTTATTTAGTATTTCATGTTTTAGTTGTGTTCATCTATAATTCTTTGAAATGATGAGTTTGCTAAATATCAGATGAGTATGTGAATCACTTTAACCTTGACTATGCGACCCACCCTTTGAGCATTAAACCTTGCTACTGAGTTATTGTATTTAGGGATTTTCAAATAAGACTACAATTTTTCTTGTTCAGTCAACATATTAGAATCCACCTAGATTTCCTCTTGAGGCGAAATTCATGAGTGCCACTTGTTTAAGGATATGATAGAGGCCATTATTCTTTCATTTAAAAAAAAAAAAAAAAAATCTTTTCTAATCTGTTCCACCTCTACTATACCATGACTCACTACGTGGAGATGTATATGGTTTATATGCTAATACTTCATTGGTGACTCTCCCAAGTCGTGTGATCCCTTGAATAGACCGAAGGTGATATGGATTGTTAAAAGCATGGTGAGGGTTAAAAGCATTGTGAGTAGATCTTCTTTGTAGTTACGGGTCTCCGTAGTTAATGCCACTGAGTGAGCCTTTTGGATTCTCACTGGGTTAACATTGCACAATTGGAGCTTAGGGACAAAGGCCACCGCAACGCTTGGATAGATAGTAATTTGAGAGCCATGTTACGGGTGTAGGATATGTCTTGGACTACTTCTTGGGAGATGTGTTATCACCTTGAAAGAAAAAAAAAAAAAGTATGAAATTGCTATTTCTTTTTGCAAAAGGAAGAAAAGAAAAGAAAAGAAAATTGGTGCTTCAATGTTATCATCTCCATATATGTATTTCAGCTCTAGTCTACATTTCTTCCACCTTCACAAGTCCTCTTGACCTTGGATAAGTAATTACTCTTCATTAGTGGAGAGAGGGATGATAGGCTGGACATATAAGAATTGACTTGAAACTAGGGAGTTGTCGGTTGAATTTGGGGTCTCAAACATGCATGCACTTGATTGGTTAAGGTATACACACACACACGGGTCAAAGTTTTGATTTTGTGATCTATCTACTCATCTCTTATTTAGCTTATTTTATACATTCCTTTGAATTATGGTTGAACTTGACTAAGATTGAATATTTAATCAAAATGAAAGTTTGTCTGATCCTGATATTTGCTCGAGGACTAGCAACTGTTAAAGTTGGGGGTAATTTGAAAAAACTTGTTGTGAAAAAGTACAACGCAAGTGTACGCTGTCGTAACAAGTAATATAATGATAAAAGATCGATCCCTCGAAGACTATAGATTAAGTACCAAATTAATTATACCAATTTTATTTGAACAAATAATAAGGAAGATAATTATTCTAGACTATATTGCAAATTGAAAGTTAAATTTAGATTATTAATTGCTAAAGACCAAGGAGTCAAATTTCACCATAACTAAGCGTTCCCACCCTTTTCTCCCTCTTTATAATTTGAGAAATATTTTCCTGATTGATAGTCGAGATTCCCTTCCCTATCTACTAGTCTCTCTCGAATACTAATAGAAATTCCCTCAATTGCTAACCCACTATATTTCTATGTGGGTTACAACAACTGAGAAATCATTAAATTCTGTGGATTCCCATGTAACAACTACACAAATCATGTAAGTATATCTCTATCCTACATGTAATTCATGGCTTTTACTCCAATGAACTAAACACATAAATCCCTTCTCAGTTCATTATGATTAACAAATCAGTTGATTAGTGGCCAATTAATCAAAAGCATGAAGAATAGAAGTAAAAACTCAATCAAGGGAAACAATATTCAAAATTATATTGATGAAGTCAAGAGTGGGAATCCAAAGATAGGCTACATCTGATCCCTAGCAAAACTAAATTAGTTCATACTAGAAACTAAAAACATTACAGAGGAGTTCAAGAACATTGAAAGAAGATCAAGAAAAACTTATTCCCAAGCTTCAGATCTCCAAAGCCAACCAACGTCTCCTGGTTTGATCTCTCCGCTCCTCCAAAGCTCCCAAAAACGTCCTTCCCTCTTCCTTGGCTTTGCTATCCTTTTATAGATTAATTAAACTCAGAGTTTGAATCAAACTCAGAGTTCTTATCTGACTTAACCAAGGAGTGTTTTGATGTATAAATCGGACTAACTTAGAGATCTCCAATTCATAATCCCACCGTTGGATTTGAAGACCAAGACGTCGTGAAGCTCTCCTCCAAAAATCGGCTCGATCGGACACCATATGACCATCCGATGAAGATCTTGATCAAAACTGGACAGAGACACTCAAAAACGGGATTCTTCTATCTTTCTTATTTGAATTGGATTCTTCTTCTTCTTTTCCCTTCTTTGATCAAATCCTAAATAGGAAATAAAACATAGAAGCATGCAAGGACTCATTCTCTCTATGTTTTTGACTTGAGGTAGGACTCTTGCAATAATACCCAGATTTGATTGATAATTTCCTACATGTAAAAGTAATAAATCTTGATTAGAATTTGTTAGGAAATATATAAAATCACCAAAATTATAGAAATTAAAGGAAAGAGTGCAACATATTCATTTTCATATTATATTAGGTAAATTGATATAAACAATCGTAAATACATAGAAATATAGTAAATTAATCATATAAAATAATATGCATGAAATCAACTTATCAGTGCAACCTAGAGGGGGGTGATTAGGTTGTACCTCGTGGATTATACCAAATTCTCGGTTTGATTGCAATTTCAAGGTAAATTGATAATTTAAATGAAATTCAATAAGACAAGCAATCACAACACAAGAATTTTTAGTGGTTCGACTTTACAAGTCTACGTCCACTCCTCTCTTAGCCTCAAGAGAGTATTTCACTAATGAATCTCTTTCAATACGATGGGTAGAGAGTCAAACCCTTACAATCTTTGTTACGGGGCAAGACTACCCTTTACAATCTTTGTTCACGGGCAAGAGCACCCAAGCAACAAATTCTAATCAACCTAGACTAGAATGCAACAACCAATTCAAATACAAGAAGTGTTGGATATTACCTAATAAGGAGAGTGACACTTTACCCCTTATATGTGTGTGATGCAATGAATGAATGCTTCAAGAACAACAATGCATCAATAAAAAGCTCAAATGACCTTCAATGACTCCAAGCTTGGCTTTAATCAGCTTGCTTATCAAATTTGGAATATCCCTCAAAGTTGAATGGAGTTGGGGAGCTAGTAATGGTGCTAAAACACCCAATATTGGCTCTTTCACTTGTGAGTGACTATATGCTTGATGGGGGAGAAGAATGAGTCTCAAATGGGGGTGGTTGGGCTTTTATAGACATCAACTCAATGCCCTCCCCATTTCCCCAACAGATATAAAATTTCAATGAAATTTTACTCCAGACGGTCGTCCGTCTGCCTAGACAGTCGTCCGTCTGCCCAGACAGTCAGCCGTCTCAAAAACTAGCCGTTGAAAAATAGCCGTTAAAAAATAGCCATTACACATAAGTCAGGGCCAGACGGTTGTCCGTCTGGATTAAGTACCCCAGATGGAATTCCGTCTGGCCTTCTGTGTTCAAAAACACAGAAAACTGCAAAAAGACGGTCGACCGTCTGGTGCAGTTTTGCTGAACTAAGTTGGGGCTGGGACATGATTTGGGTTTTTGGACTTTTTTGTCAACCCTAAGCATTGTACACCTCACTAACATGTCTTAGGTCACTCTAGTAACATGAATTACATATAATTGATGCATTTACATATATGTGTATGCGAGAGTGTCCTAAGCCCTAATTCAGCCTAAGTCTTGGTCTTCGACTTGATCTTCGACTTGATCTTGTGCAATGGTCTTGATACTCATCTTGACTTTGGTTCTTGGTCTAAGATGGTTTGAGTTGGTCTTGAGTTTGATTATTCGGTAATTCTTTGATCCGGTCATTTTGCATCAAGATTCACTGTGGTGATGAGCTGGACAAAATACATCTACATGGAATCATTAGTAGTGTTTGTCATCATCAAAACTGATTGGAGGCTGATGTGGTAAATGCTGACATGGCATTTCTCAACAGTTATGGTTGAACTTAGGAGACACTACAAGATCAACAGAAGACCAGAATTATCACAAGTACAATAAAGAAATACGCAATAAAGAAAGTGAAAGCTTTGGGCGCTCACCATGGCTCAGGCCCTAGTAGCGGAGAATCGCTTCATACTCCATGGCATACCCATGGATTTCTGAATGCCAGGAAATGGCTTTAATGACCCCAACCGCTTCTTTTTCACGGTCAAAAAGAAAAGAAGGACGATTGATTTGAGTGAAGGAGTCCAGGGTGCTCCATCTCATCGGGAATTTTAGAGTGGATTCGGGAACCCTACAAAAAACAAACTTTACCCACCATCCTTTATTATTGGAAGGGAAGGTACCTTCGGCGAGGATTCCCCCTTGCTAGTTTAAGTCGGTCTTCAAGCGCTTGGAAAGGAATACCCACCTGGAAGGATTCGACTTACTCAGGGTATAAAAATTACAAAAAACACTAAAAGAGGGGGTTAACCCGAGCTCATGGCAAAGCCCCAGGTAACTAATGATATGCCTCCAGCTGTTCGGGAGGAGCATACCAGGGCAAATATTCCAGTGGTCAAGAATTTCGGCGATTACCAGAGAGAAAAGGAAGTTGAACCCCACTCTTGAAAGAATCAAGGTAAAGAGAGAACTCCCCTGGAGGATTGGAGTTGACCCTTTCATCCGAGTTCGGGGCACAAAGAACACAGGAACGTAGAATTGAATAATCGGAATAAAGACTTTTGAGGTCTGCAAGACGAACCTCGGAAATGATGTCTGAGGGACAGATGGAAGGTCATTTTGACGGGCGGGAACTTTCCGCCGTCGTTTTCTTAGGTGCTTTCCTCTTCTTTGAGGAAGTCCTTTTAATGATAGGGGCATTACCAAGTGGGTCTCTAGGGCTAGCCGGGGCTGATTGCAACCAGTCTTCAGTCACCCTATGGTCCCGATCATCGGAGAGTTCAATAGAAGCCGTAGGAGTTCCCTGTTCAGCAAATTCTTCACCCTCTATCAAGCAGTCTACAAAATCCCCCCTCCTCGAAGTCTTACCGCTACCCATTTTTTGACAGAAAAGGATGGACAAAATAGCAAGGGCAGAATAGACTATATGAATGCAAAAGAGAAAACAGAAAGATATAACAAAAGTAAGGAAAGTAAACTTACTTGTGATCTTGAGAAAACTAGAAGGACAGAGCTTGAATCGCACAGGCCAGAACTGGAGACTTGCAAGAGCACAAGTTGGAGAACTTGAAAGCAAGAGTGTTTTCTGATGCAGGAGAGCAGAGAAGTGAAAAGAGGAAATGAGGCAAGAAAAGCCTTTTATAGATTCAAAATTCAAATGAACGCATGAGATTGAATTTGACTAACAGGTAGGATCGTGCTTTGGATCAAGCAAAATGCACAAACAACTCAGATGAAAAATCATCGACAATCTATATTCAATGACAATTCGAAAATATTAGAAATGATGATAAAAGCCTGAGACACGACGGTTCGATCGACAAGGAGTAATTTTTGCGCCTCCCCGATTGCCACGTGGCACACTATACACAGGGAGCGAGGCGTTGGAATGGTTCCCTATAATTTCTCCGTAACTTTTCCCCTAACCCTCTCTTCTTTCTAGTTGTTAGTGTATTTTCTCTCTTTTTATTCTTTCTTCTTCTTCTTATTATATACTTTGTTCTTCACTTACTTCAAATTGTTTGTTTCTATTTGTTTGGGATCTCTTTGGCCATTCTTTATTTTTATCTTTATTGTGTAATGCATCCAAAAATTGCTTTAGCCTTCAGATTCCTACAAAACCAAGTTAGACGTGGGCCGACTACACGGTCGGGAAGCCACCTCCGAAGGTTAAAGTTAGAAATGGAACACCACAGAGCTCTGGCTAGTTGCAGAGCTTAGTTGAATTACGTTAATAAAGGGAAACAATTCAAATACCTCTACTGTGTGCGAACCTTTAGTTTATATAGGGTTTATCTTTCATCCTTGACTGTTAGATTCATTCGTACTCCTTAATGGTAACCGTTCGATTGTAGGGTTTTGCCTTATCTTTAGGAGTCCTTTACGATTCCCTCATAAGGCACAATTACGTATCCCGAATTCGACGGGAGCATGTATCTTCCCATAACTGTCAAGTTCCTTTGCCCTCATGTTACCTTCTGGTTCGACCTTTAAGCCGGTCCTAACCGGTTCATTAACCCGACCATGGTCGAACCTGGTTTGACTATCTTTATCCTTATCATAAGCCCCTCAGGTCAAGCGATCGATGTGAAACGACTGATGGCTTGGTTTGTTTTTCCCCAAACTCAAACGTTGAACCTAGCTGACAAAAAACCAAACATCTTCTTGTTCTTTCAAACGTCGCATTTATTACTCTGTCAGTCCAATGGTACATTCATTGAGCCGCATGTGCTTCTCCTAACCTGCGCCGTATACGACACATGTCCTCTGACAGCTGTCAGCATCATTACTCTCGTGATCGAACCGTCAGTATTTTTCAGCCATTGATTAGGTTTAATTTCATTCGTTGATTACTATCACTCGAATCATCGTTTGTCCTCGTTCGTTGATTGAGGTGAATCCTATCCATACACAATCTTGCCCCTGGGTCTATTTAAACCTTCCTCCTCACTGTTGCAAGCTTTACTTCTCCATTTCACGAATTTATCTGCACCCAAGGTTTCCAGTGTACTCTGCGATTTCCAGTCTCCCAGCTTCGAACTTCATCTCATCTAAGATCCAAATGAGTAAGTTTCTTAGCCCTTACCTTTGTCCATTCTTTTGTTTCTCCAACTCTTTCTTTTTCTGTTTGTGTTCTAGATCTCTACGGTAGCTTTCTCAAGATCCCAATCCTTCTTTTATTTCTGCCAAAAACCCTTAGTATTTGTTCTTTGTTCTTCAATGGTTGGTGGTAGAACCTTTGACAATGACTCCGTCGACCGTATACTCTACGGAGATGACTCTACAAATCAAGGTAGCCCCTCAGTTTTGGTAGAACTGTTGGGCAATAAGAAGGACATGATAACCGACCATTGGTTAGCCTCCATACATTCCGTCCCTAGGGCCCAACCAGGAAATGCCATGGAAAGTAGAAGGGTAGTTTCTCCTCCAGCTTCCCGAAAGCAAAAGGCTTCTTCGCAAGCTATGGTCGAAGGCTGCCGACCTTCTAAAATACCTTCCCATGGACCTAGCTTTTACGTGTCTCATACTCATTCTAAGGAGATAGATATCCGCTCCGACCAATTTGCCCTCCCTTTTTCTTACTTCCTTCAAGTCCCAAACTCGAATGAGAGGGTTAACTCGAATCCTTTTGAAGACTTTTCCATTTACACCAATACCCTAAAGAGTAGGGTTCGGTTCCCTTTTTCTGCCCCTTGTTTTCTGAAATTCTCAATCATTAGGAGATATGCTCAAGCATGCTTCTCCCAAACAATTGGCATCAAATCATTGGCCTTTTGGGCCTCTGCCTTGAACTTGGAATTACTCCTTCTGTTCCTCTATTCTCTCATTTTTTCCTATTTGAGAAAATCCAACCCTCGCGGTTCGGCTTTCTTTTCCAAGCATTCCAAAACCGAACTTGGGTGGTCGAGCAGTATCTTTGCCGAGGGTACTTGCCCTTCAAACCACAAGGGGTGGCACCATCAATATTTGTACAACCAAGCACCACCATCGGACCTTAGTTTCCCGATTGCCTAGGGCAGTCTTGTTTCTCATACTCAGGTGAATCATCCTCTAGCCATGTCTTCTAACGAAGAATGCGCTGCAACGAAGATTATATTTATTTGGGCGCCTCAGGAGATCCATGGTCTAGCCATGAAGTATGAAGTTGTCCTCCAAATGTGGGGTCTAGCCCCTGGTGAGCTCCTAACCCCCATCTTTCTTGTCTCTTCTTAGCTTCCCATTTATGCCATAGTGTATTCTATTGATCTCTGTTGTTTTTGCTTCCAGTGCCTCCATGCTACAACCCGAAAGCAGTTAAAGCCAAGGCTTCTGAGGGTCTTGAAGCTGCTGAAGAGAGGGCCGTTCGGGCTAAGAGGAAAGATGTTGAACCAGCCCAGCCGAACCCAAAAGCTCCTCCCACAGCCCCCAAGGGACTACTGAAGGTCCTACATGCCCCCACCGAAAAAAAAAAGAAAAGCCCCGATCAACATCGCAGAGTCAACCCATGACGACGTAGTTCTAACAAAGAGGAAGCACGATCTTCTCGACGATGCTGCCTCCAAGAAGAGGAGAGTGGAGGATGCTTTTGTTCCTCCCTGGAGGGTCTCTGTGTACGATCAGGTCTCTACGGACCCTAACACTGCAATGGAGTGGGCAATCAACGCTCGAATGCCTACAGAGCGCAAGATCCTTCATGCTGCCCCCGATGAAGAGTTGATCAACTCTTCAATCAAGTAAGTCTCTCTGTGATTGTTTCTCCCTCTTTTCTCGAACCTGGTTTTTGAATTCAAACCCTCTTCTTGCATGTAGGGTGATTGCGAACGCCTTCCATAGGCAGATGGAGGCATTGTTGAGGATCGGACATCTCAGCGTTCGGTCCAAACACTACGAGGAGGCAGTTGCTGCCAAGGAAAGAGAAGTCTGTCATCTTCGAGATGATAATTCCAAACTCAAGAAGGCGACAGAAGAACTTGCAGTGGCCTCTAGTAGGATCAGGGAGCTGGAGAATGAGTTTGCGAGCCTTCAGAGGGCTCTTTCGAAGTTGGACACCAAGAGTGACAACTTGGCCAAGGAGAGGGATGCTCTTCAAGATATGAGAATTCCTTCCAAGCCCAAACATCTATTGTCAGATGTCTGGAAAGCCTGCGTTTGGAAGTACCTAAATGCTAAGTCAGTTAGCATCTTAATGGTAAATTATAATGCCATGGCTTACAGGGACGAGAGCGAACGAGGTGTGGAAGTCTATCCTCAGCAGAACCCAAAATTCGAGATTGACCCTCACCATGAAGTTTGTCATGCTGAGGTGTTTGAGGATCTGAACATGGAAGTTCCCAAATGGGCACTCAAAAAATCAGACTTCCCACCAGAGGACCCGAACATTGAAGGATACCTAAGTGATTCTCCTCCAGTGACTCCCAAACCTAAGGTAGCCAATGAAAATGCTAACCCCGAACTGCATCAAGATCTAGGCCTCGAACAACCATGAACACTGAACCTTTTCTTTTCTCTTCTTCTTCTTTTTCCAATTGTGTTTGGTACTTTTTCTTGTATTTTTCTTTTGTTAATTCTTGTAAGGGTTCGCCCCCCTTGGCCTTTATGAATACAAGTAAAATGTTTCTTTTTGTTGCTTCTCAATTGTATTGAGTTTGTCTTCAACACTGTAATTGGTAGATCCTTACCAAGCGTACTTGAGTGTTAAGTATTGAGAGATCTCGTTCATGTAGGCTATGTTAGGATGACTCATTGGAGCCTTATGCAAAAACTGCGGTGTCACAGACGCACCAAATGATGTGTCCAAAAATTGCTTTAGCCTTTGGATTCTTGCAAAACCAAGTTAGACGTGGGCCGACCGCACGGTCGAGAAGCCATATGTGAAGGATAAGTTAGCAATGGAACACCATAGAGCTCTAGCTAGTTGCAGAGCTTAGTTGAATTATGTTACTGGAGGGAAATGATTCAAATACCTCTACTAGGTGCGAACCTTTAGTTATATAGGGTTTTACCTTTCATCCTCGACCATTAGATTCATCCATACTCCTTAATTGTAACCGTCCGACCGTAGGGTTTTGCCTTATCTTTAGGAGTCGGTTATAGTTCCCTCATAAGGCACGATTATGTATCCAAATTCGACAGAAGTATGTATCTTCCTGTAACCGTCGGGTTCCTTTGCCCTCACATTACATGCCGATTCGACCTTTAAGCTAGTCCCGACTTGGGGCCGGACCAGTTTGACTATTTTTATCCTTAGCATTGTGACAAATCTATGTCACATTAGTTTTGTTCTCCAACGTGGGGTAATATCATATAAATGATTAAGCTCTAATGATAAACTTTATATTAGGGGAGAATTCTACACTTAGGATGAAAATTCTAGCTTAATGAATTCTAGCAATCAAAATTTTAGACACTTAACTCTAATCATATTTTCTACTAAAAAGAAGAAAACAAACCCCGGATTTTCTTTTTCTTTTCTTTCCAAGAGGTATAATAAAGAGTTCTATTCTCAATGACACACATGCTAACCTCATAAGAAGAGTAAGAGGTAGTAAGTCCAGGATTAGAAATTTTGTCCCTTCCCACCCTCTCCTCCTCTTCCCTCCATCTTGAGTTCGAACTTTTGTCTCTCCACACCTTCTTCTCCAGCTCTCCCCCTTTTTCCATCCCAATGCGTATGACCTATTTGAATTGATAAAAAATAATAAAAAATAAAAGAAAAAAATAAATAAAAAAAAAGAATGACACACCGGAACGGACATGCGCACGACAAGGGCCCACATGTGTTTTTTGCATTGGATCTAGCTAGGGAACGAAAGTTCGCTCATATCGCCCGGTTCGCTGCCCAGCGAACCGGGCGATATGTATATTTCTCGCCGATATTTCGGCGAGATATGACATCCATGGTTGATGGTTCATTCAGGTTGTTGGCATGCATATTCCCTAGTATCTGTCATATTTATTAGTGGGGCCCATGCACGTGACTCCAAAGTTCAATTCAGTCATGAGGATGTCTTCGTGGGAAGGAAATCAGGAATTTGGGTGGGTCATTAGACTCTTCCTCACACGTGGTTCTTTCTTTTTCATTTAATTTCATTATCACTTATCCAATCTGACAATCTCCACCCAGTTTTTCTTCTTCTTCTACCGTGTTCTCGACTTTTCTCCTGGTCTTTGTCAGTTTGTCTTTGTGTCTCCCTCGCTCTCTCCACTGGTTAAGACGAACTCCCTCGCCATCTCCGCTTGTTTTAGATGTAGGGTTTCGATGCAACTACAATGGATTTTGAGGATCTCGGGAGAGCAGACGAGGAATCAGAACTAGCTCCCGGCGTGTCTTCTATTTTCAGAGGCGAAGACAGCCCTAGCACCACCAGCTCTGCTGAGTCTCCCGGCAGCAATAGCAGCCGTAGTTCAATTGACTGTCTAAACAAAGAAGAGGAGGGAAGCCTTCAATTGCTCACTGAGGCGAAGGACTCATTGCAGAAGAACTTGTTGGAAGTTCAACAATGTCTTGAGGATATGGAAGTCAAAATGATATCCACAAACAACTTGTCTGACAGAACCTTATCCTTGTTAAAACTTAAAAGACACCGTAGCTGTTGTGCGTGGATCTGAACAAGAGGAGCATGGAAAGGTAAAAGCAGCTATTGATGCAGTGAAAGTATGGCGAGATATCGTTACTTTCGGCGGTAAAGCGATAAAATGGCGAGATTTCGCCGAGATTCCGGCGACATTTTGCATATCTCGTTTCGCCCCCTGGTTTCGTTTCGCCAGGGGGCGAAACTGGCGAATTTCGCCGATATTTCGGCGAAATTCGCCGAAATAACTTTCCTTGGATCTAGCTACCTTGCTTACCAGCGAGAAGACTGATGATCTAGCTTTTATGATTGAAAACTAAAATATCAATTTAAATAAAGAAGATACACAATCATGACGTAATGCAATGACAAAAGAATAGAAGTCTAGAACAAATAATGGAAACACTTTGTTTTGAAAATAGTGCAAGCTTTTAGCATTTGGTTTATAGTCTTAAAAAGGAAAGCATAGGATTTAAGGACAAAGAAAGGAATAATGATTATCTAAATTTATGCAATAATAGAAAATTAATCACAATGAGCCACAAAATGTTTGCTAAGAGGCTTGGGATTCGGATTCTTTCCACCTAATCTGCTCGTGGTCCCATCCTACCACACTTATGTGTGAAAGGGATTGTCCGTTTCAATCATGTGTGATTGTGTGAGGAATGGAGACACGAGCAAGTTAAGTGCAAAGGATTGTCACTCAACGCACAAAAAATTCCCTAATTATCGCCATCATCATCATCTCTTCCAATGGAATTAGCAACAGCAGCAAGGAAAGCATCTAAATGGTGGACTTCATTTCTAATATGATAATTGAATACAAATATGATAATATCCCTATATTTGCAACATTTAAGTGGGAAAAAGGTGATTGGGAGGGATTTGGAAGGAGGGGAGAGGAGAGGCCCTCTACTGAAATGAACTGTGTGGATTGAAGAATTAGATTCCCACCAAAAAAAAATTGAAGAATTAGATGCATTGATAATCAGAATAAAGTGGAAGGCCCATGGCTTCTTTTCTTTTCCCAAAGGAAAGATGAAGAGAATACATCAACCATAATAAATTTGGAAGGAAAAGAAGAAAATAAATTTTCTCCTCTTTTACTGTTTGTTTGTTCTTTATTGATTTGTCGATGCAGAGACTTCAACCAATCCAAAAGCAAAAAACTCATCTAATCCAATGATGGGTTAGTAAAGCGGTTAAGGCTCAATTTCCCACGGGAAGGTCTTGGATTCGCACCCATTCGGCGGCATTAATTATATAAAAGCTCCCTGAGGATGTAATCGTGGTGCGTGCATGCTAGCCCGGATGAACCTCATATCAAAAAAAAAAAATTCATTTAATGCAATGTTAAATCATTAAATTAACTTTGATTTTCCTGATTCTATCTTCTCTCTACACTTTACCATGCCATCACTGGCTGGAAACCACCACACACAAACAAAACAAAACTAAAAAGACATCCCACGACATGGGCTTACAATTTGTTTTTTCCAAGACTTTGTTTGATCGTAAATCGATTGCTCCGGTTTGGCAGGAAGACCTATGACCATGTTTTTATAATTAAAAAATTCCAAAGGGTGGTTCAGTTGGCGAAAGACCAACACTTTTACGGAGATCAAAGTCCGAATCTTCTCGAAGCCATGGCGAAGCCTTGCCTATATTAATTATACGAAGCTCCTCTGAGGATACAGTCAAGGAGCTCGTAACCTAAAGGATAAACTCATATCCAACCAAAAACTAAAAATTGTAATTAAAAATAAAAATAAAATTAACTAAAGTAAATACATAACATGACATCATACAAATGATGTAATGAACTGATGATCTCATGCATGTACAAGAGTCGAACAAATAATGGAAACACTCTTATTTTCAGTCTTAAAAAGAAAGCATCGAATTCAAGGACAAAGAAACGAATAATCATTATTTTAATGTATGCAGCAACAGCAAATTAATGACAGTGAGCCACAAAATGCTTGCCACAACATGTAGAAGTATCCAGCAATGCAAAAAGGGAAAACCTATGCAAATCCAAGCAAATCCAAGCAAACCAGAAATAGAATAGAACAGAAGCAGATGCATGATCTTGCAATCAAAGTTCTCTAATTGTATCACCATCATCGTTATCATCTCCTCCAGTATTAGCAGCAGCAAGGGAAGCATCAAAATGGTCGACTTTTCTGTCAACTTCAATTGAAACCTCATCTGAGTTGACTTCAGAGCCACAGTGATGAGCAACATAGTGAGAGACAATCCCTTGATTTGCAGGTTCACCGGGTTCATTATCTACCCATGACCATTCGATTTTGTTTCCGAAAGACTCAAGTTTAGCTAGCAACTTCAAGGCTTTGCAGACTTTATCTTCGCCAACTTTAGTTGGATCATCCCCGTCCATCTCTTTCAATATAGCCAGTGGGAGACAGGAGAGAAAACAATATATCATCTTCACAAAACACATCTGTAGAAAATGAGATGGGTCATCCTTGAACGATGTATCCTTGTTGGACTCTTTTGCTAAGAATCTACAAATGATTATACATTCACATTTAACCAAATTCTTGTGCTTTGTAGCCAAGGAACCAGCGTCCTTCTTCAAATATTTAGTAACATTCTTTCTGACAGATTCAAAATCCTTTTCCATCTCGGATCGAACTCCAACAAGAATCTCACTGGCACATTGCTTATCATATTTCCTGTGGAAATATTTAGAGATGACCTTTCTACGGAACCAATGCAAGCGATTCTCCCATTGTGCCCACAATTCTTTTGCCGCTGTCCACCTTGTTTCATTTGGGACACTGGGAGTATGCCTACGATCAACATAGTCAATGATTTCGAATGACTCATCTAAGCTTTGCTTCATAAGACCCTTGCCAGAAGATGGCATCAATCTCAGAAGGATACTTGAAAGGACCAAGACAGATACACATGAAACTCTGTACACATATTTGTCTTCTCCGTCGCTAGTTGAATCCTCAAAAAACCTTTTCCCTTCGGATTCTAATTTTCGTTTAAAGTCAAAACATTCTGATGAGTTCCAATCTTGCTTTTGTTTGGTATCAGATATCAACTGGATGAGAGGGGTTGGACGATCCGAAGAATTATCTGTCAATCTTTTCATGTCTCTGACAGCCGTTTTGCTGATCCAACTTTCAAAATCGCCACCCAGAAGTGATAATGTGAATTTGTCAGTGATATCTGCCATAGTGATTCCCAGATCCTTTAACATTCCATCAATATCATTTGTGTTACCCTCTGAAAGTTGGAATTCTAAGAGGTACTTAACCCCGGAAATTGGGCATCCAATGAAGAGGCTGCTCCATGTATACAACGCAATCTGTGTACATATAAGCATGTTCATGATGAAGTCTTTGAAAACGACAAAGACACTGGAGAGTTTCCCAGGTAGAACCCTAAGAGATAACGTCTTCAACTTGAGGAGTTCTAATTCTCTTTCAGGAGAATATTGTGTTTTATGTGCCCAGAAAAAATTACCTATGTCGGTATGGATGAGAAAAGAAACCCATCTACAAACGATGGCCAAAGTCCCCACTGCAATAGTTACACTTTGGGCAGCAATAATGTAGGGAATGGACCACTTGTAACCGAAAGACTCAACAGGATGAGGAGAAAATTTAGATATCGACCCGAGAATGGCTTTAAACACAACTACTGAAGAAAGGGTGCACAGAACAGCAATGGTGTGTTGATGGGAAGTTTCACACAACAGTGTCTGAGGGCTTCCCGTGTAGCTGAGTACATGAAACCTGAGTAACAGTGCTTTTAACCCTTTCCCGTTCTTTGAAATTTTCTTGGGATCTAGAGACGTTCTGGATCTATAAGAAGCTGGCCAGAACTCTGTTTGCCCTCTGATCGCTATAGCAGATGACCACATCACCAAAAGCATTATTAAGATGCAAGGAACGATGACGAGGTGCTCTATTCTAAATTTAGAGATCTTACCTGTGAAGGCTTGCATAAACAAATTTGCAGCCATAGTAATTACTGTCACACTCAGTGCTGCCAAATTGCCATAGCGTTCTGATGGGGCTATAGTCCCCAGCGAAGGCACATAAAATCCAAGTGACGTGCACAACAATGCAGCACTGGTGAGCTTGGAGAGGTGATCCTCAAGTCTAGGATCGCAAGTGACCGTGAGATCAACAGGGGTTTTGGCAGCATATGCTAGCACAGCCAAGGTGATTGCATTCAAGTTGAACCATCTACATGGCACGAACGGCTTCCTGTGAATGAATGCCTGCACCAAGTCATAACTCATGCAGACAAAGAGTGCCATTACTGCCGTTATGACATATAGGCCAACCCAGGAAGCGGGTGCACCATACGTTGCTCCATTACAAGATCCCTCCGGAGTTGGAGCAGGTGCAGTTGCAGTTGAATTAAGTATGAACAGATCCATCTTCTTCTGCTTTTTCTAATTCTCGTCGTAAACTCAGTGGTTGGGACAGCAACTTCAGTACTCAAACCTTATCAGAAACCCAAATCGTTGAAACACTAAGATGCTGATTGTTGTGGTAGTCTTAATTTTCAAAATGAGGAATAAGCAAGTTTCATAATGAAGCTAACATTGTTTTCTCAAAAGTGATTCTCTGGGAAAAGCGTTAGCTGTAAACGCTAAAGAGGAGAATCTGTAACGACTACTCACAAAAGAAAAGGTGAAGAAAATACATAAATATAAACCCTAACGAATTAAATCGAAAAGAAGAAAGAAATTATCTTCTCTTTTACTTTTTGTTATCTAATCTTTCTTCTCTTTCTCTTGCCAAAGAGTTCATCTAATACAGAAGCAAAGAACTCATCTTAACCAGAAGCAAAGAATCTCTCCACCTTTTTATTTTATGAATATATATACAACAGGGTCTCACCTTATTGGAAATTGCTTGGGTGCTGCGTAACTGATGCGCAACACTGTGCTGCAAACGGTCGAGATCACCGAGATTTCGATCTCGATCATCCATTTCCTCAAAGTGTGTGGTGGAGATCTTGCTTTCGACTGTTCGCAACACAATGTTGCGCATTAATTGCACAGTACTGAAGTCGAACCCCACCTTATTACTTTGCACAGGAGGTGATTGTGTAGTAGTTATAGCGGGTAAGGGTGCACGTTGTTAGGATTAGAGTGATCAATCACATAATCGAATAGAAAAGAAGGAAGGAGACAAATTTTCCCCTAGTTCACCTCAATGTGAGGCTACGTCCAGCATTAGGTTTTTCACTATATTCTTCTCGAAACAACAACTTACAATGTTCTATATATATAAGCGTTAGAAACCCGGAGCCACATCTATTCATGGGCCCAAGCCCAAGTTGTAAAGAAACTCTAAGGCCCACTGAAACATGGACCCTCTACAGGCACCCCTGTCGGGGCGGCCTCCCTTGACCCCCGCTCGCTCACCGGAGAGTGGGACTTCCATGTCCGTCAGCAACACAATGAGAAGCATGAGCCATACTCAACAATGAACTGGAATCTTCATCTACAAGGGTAGGGGATCTTTATCTTGTGGGTTAGAAAATTGTGTTTCCCTCACATCTCTCCACTATATATTAGAACGAAACCACCATCTCTGATTCATGTTGTCTGTGCTTGAATATATATAATGGGTGGAACTCACATCTAATCCAAACAAAGAACTCATCTAATCAAAAGCAAAGAATTTCTATGCTACAGGAATCCACCTTATCAAGCTGCAGATCGAGAGGCGATTGTGTAGCAATTATAGTGGGTGGGGGTGCATGCGTGTTGGAATCTTCACCTACGAAGGACAAGGATCTTATATCTATATATGAAGGCAAAATATTGTGCTCCTATCACTATCCTCAACTATACATTTAAGAAAGAACCACATCTTTGGTCTATCTTATTAGTATTTAGAAATGGATCTCTAAGTATATGATGGAATAATATGAGAGAAGCACAATCTACCATTGTAAATAGAAGATCCACTCAATGTGGCATGGAGTCAATCATTGCAACTCCATTATAATTTATATTCATCTAAGGAGAACAATATACTAAGGCGAGGCCACCTATACATATTGTCAAAACACATATCTCATATAAATACGCTGTTAGGAACGCCTCTACAAGTGACCCCAGGACCGGAGCTTGGAGCAAGCAACTCGTAGGGCAACACCCCAGCCCCACACCGATTCCTAAGACTTGGATCCTCATTCCTCTTATCTATCTCCTTCTCTATCCGTTGGATCTCAACAACGAATGCATAGAATGCCTCGATGATATCGGCATCACCTGATCAGATGGACGGGTGTTGTCACTCTCCAATGTATTCCTCATCCAGCAAGTGAGTGGACAATGTGTCTACCACAGAAATAAACTGAGTCGATTATAGCAAACTCGGAAAGTGCAGAGAAGAAGAATCTATGTGGGTCAGCCACGAAATACTCATATTCCGGGTCACCCTCCATTGGTATCAACCGTCACATCAATGGAGGCCGGTTCAGTACATATCCTCCATAAGGATATTGGCCGAAGTTTAGAGCCGCGTGTTGAGCCAAAGTGAGCCAGATGAGTGTGGTAAGGATGGAGACGAGCTCCTCTGCACCAAAAACCTTGGGCCACCAATTCTCGTGGCGGAGATCAGCATGTCCGACGTTGATTGCCTTGCTGTACCAGGATTGGAGCTCTATATCGGACCGAATAAGGCTCGAATCCAGGTAGTACTGGTTCACATAGGTTCAAACCCAATTCTCAATAGCAAACCAGATGAGCAGCCCATCGGTGGCATAAGGGTAGTCTTTTATGACCAACTTTAGTCCGTGAGGCTGTGTGGGGTCCTTGACCGCCATTCCCTTGCAATCATTTAAATCTTCAGTGTAAGTGAAAATCCCATCTTATATTTAAATTATATACGTAAAAGTTAACGTTAAAGGACTATATACCTACGGAGGAGATCGGCTGGAAGGACTTCGAGGTCGAAACGCCATGTGTTACGGTAAGCGGCAGCACTAATCTCGATGCAATATTGACCAGGGGTGATGTCACATCCACCCAGCCGGTACCCTATCTGGCATACCCAGGTGTGTGATCCACAACCCCGAAGATCAAGTATCGAGAAAACCAACCTCCCACATATACAATAACATAATCATGAACAAGATGTAATCAACGTAATATCATAAGAACAACGAGATCAAGATAAGAAGAAGAGAGACAATACAATCAAACTACGGAAAGAAATGATACCAATATATGCATAATCAAAATATAGAATGTGCGGAGAAATCACTCCCCATATCGTCAGCGGAAAAGTAGTTCGAACACAATTAACCAGTTCTCCAAAGAAGGAAAGAAATGGATAAACAACTACACTAATGTCTCTTCTAACTTATACAATGTATCCTCATAAACATAAACTAAAGAAACAAGACATGGCCGCTTCCATTCCAAAGTAGGACTAATCCTAGTGCGCAGCATAATCACTTAAGGGATCTTTAGTGTAATCCTCATAACCGCTAGCACTCTGGGAGTGGTATGCCACATCAACTGGCGTCTCGTAGTACTGGCCGTCATGTTCTTCAATTCCTGCAGGATAATCAAACAAAGATATTTACACAAAAATGAGTGAGTTTGAAAGAACTCAGCAAGGCAAGTTATTCTATAATAACATAAATAACATAATACAAAATATAGCATGATGCAACATGATATGAAACAGACAATGCATATATGAATCTAACTCTATGTATGCTGGTCTCTATGGAATACATGCTTTAAGTCATAGCACCATACTTCTTTGGGTAGGTCTCAATCACTCAACACCGGTTGGTAATGGATCCTGCATCCCTCTCGGACAATCCATGGTTGGGGTTTAGGTCACCACTCTCTCACATCACTTTTTGGTTTAAGTATTGGCGCATGTCAAGGTAAAGCCTAGCCAAATGCAAGTCATCTACTTAGTCATATCAACTCAGATCTAGATATGTCCATTCCTCCCCTCTCGGCATCCTTTCCGGTATCCTTCACACTAGAGTCAGCGTATCCGACTCTCTCAAATACGGACTCACCAACCCTATTGGTCATCCACAAATAATAGAGGGGAAGCTCTCATGTCCCATCACGGATATAACTCACCGGTCTCGGATGCCCATGAGCCCAAGTCTACTATTTGCAACCCTACCAATAAATTGCCCCCACAATGTGATTTATGTCCTCTCATGGATATAACTCACCGGTCTTGAGTGCCCACAAATTCCCATTGCTACCATGGGTCATTCGGTCTCAATACCCTTCCGAATCGGGTCTGATACAATAGAGACATCCTAGCCAAAACCGCTAGACAAGCCCTAGGTATGACATCCAATGATCCGGGAAAGCGTCAAAGAGCACCATCAAAAATATCCCATACTATTCCCACTAATGTCCAAGGACAAAAATATCAAAAGAACATTCCCCAATCCCAAATCATACTTAATCAATCACAATCTCAATTCAAACATAACATACACAATCGATATCTCATCATATAGAAAGATACAAATAACATGATCAATCGCATATGTAATGACAAGAATAAATATTCATAATAACAAAGAAAATACATAAACATGGTACTACTGTACTTGAAGTACGTACAAGCAGTAATACAATATTCCGAAATACAATAATGAAAGTGAATCGAAGAAGTTCCCAAAATATAAACTAAGATTCACGCAATCTATATAATTATGGTAACAACCAAGGTTTAAAGTATCGTGTATCGGTAGTGTATCGGTTGGATGATTTTAAGAGACATTTCGCTTTGTATTGTATCGTTTCGCAAATATGTATCGATAGGTACAAAATTAAATAGAAATAACCAAATACATAATTCAAGCAATGGGTAAGCTTCCATAATGTTATTTCAGTCTTCATATTCATACTGATGGTTTTGGTTGGGAAGACTCTCGCAAGTATGTGTTTCTGTTGGGTTTTCCAAACAAATTTCAATTTTTGATATAATGTTTGTCTTGTAACTCAATTTATGTATTCTCCAAATTCTTCAATTATGCAATACCTAAGTTAGCTTTGATGATTATTGATTACTTCTAGAAGAACCCTTTCTATCAGATGCAAATGAATCGTGCTTTAATTTCAAATTTTACATGGCGTATCGCAAAAAGAGTTCTTTGACAATCAAAAGGATTTGGACTTTTAATAGTCTTTTGAAGAACTGAATTGCCCTGCAATACTACAATAACACTAGTATCTCACTCAAAACAAACTTAAAATCTTTTTGAAGACTTGTATGACCAACAACCAAACTTAACAAAGAATACTACATTTTTTTCACCAAAGACAACCCCTATGTGTACAAAGGGACTTCCAAAAAAATGCTAAATATCCTGCTAATGCAAGAAAATTCCCCTGCAACTTGTTATGCATTTAAAGTTGAACCACCAACATTTAATCTCAAAATTTTGCTCATCCCATGCAACAGAATCTGGTAAAAGCATCTGGCAACAATTTGGGTCTGGTTGTTTAATTTGATACGTTGATTGTAAACTCTTCTAAGTGAGAAGCTCTCTAGCTCAAACACGCAAACATACACAAACACACTATGTGCATGTGTTAACTGTTAATCTTTGTAATCTGTATGATAACAATTTGGTTGTTCTATTTGAAATTCCAAAAGGCCAGGCGGGGAAAAGGCAGAAAATGAAGTTGTATCCTTGAAGCAACAACTAGATGCTGCTACACAAAATAACTCAGCCCTTGGGGATCGAGCAGGTCATCTTGATGGTGCCCTCAAGGAGTGTGTCAGGCAGCTCCGTCAAGCCAGAGAAGAACAACAACGGAAGATCCATGAAGTTGTTGCCAAGCAAACCCATGAATTGGGGTCTTCAAAGTTTGAGCTTGAGAGCCAGCTTGTTGAGCTCCAAATCCAAGTTGAAGCTGCAAAAGTGAGCTTCTGAAGATCCTCACCTCCACCTGCGGCCTGAGGTTGCAGAGAAAGAAAATGCTGTCCTCAAGCAGGAGCTTCTTGCTCTAGTTAAGGAGCTAGACGTTACGGCTCTGGAATGAGATATCCATTAAGTCATTTATGGCTCTGGAACGAGATATCCATTAAGTCATTAAGTCGGACGCTTACGGTATCGGTTGAGTATCGTATCGTATCGTCATGTGTCGTCCGATACTGTCACATCCACCCAGCCGGATACCCTACCTGGCATATACCCGAGTGTGTGATCCACAGCCTTGAAGACCAAGTATCAAGGTAATCAGCCTCCCACATAGACAATAACATAATCATGAACAATAATAATCAATGTGCAAAAGATAAACCAAAGATCCAAATAAGTAAAGGATAAATCATATATAATCAGAGTACGAAAGATAATCAGAATGTCAAATCAATAAAGTAAAGTGAGGCGGAATCCCACTCTACAACCAGCGGAAAAGTAGTACTAAAAGGAAAGGAAAAGAATAAAAACTAATCCCAATAGCAGGTACAATAGGTAACTAAATTGTTCTCAATCTTATAGACAACATCTCTATAAGTATAAATCTCAAAAATGGCGCAAGGGCGCTTCCACTCTATGGTCGGACTAAGCATCGTGCGCAGCATAACCACCCGCGGAATCTTCAGTGTAATTGTCGTAACCACAATCACCTTCCTGGAGATATGCCTCTTCTCCTTGCGCTTCTTCATACGAGCAGTCATGATACTCAGAACCTGTAGAGTAGTCTAACAAAACATTGTACAAAAGGAATGAGTTTCAAAGAAACTCAGTAAGGCAGTTAATCCATAACAACATAATTGCAGGATTTCAAAGCAAAGTAAAATGCTATATGATATGAAACACATGATGCAATATGATTCTAACTCTATGTATGCTGGTCTCTATTGGCAGACATGCTTTAAGTCATAACACCGTACTTCTTTAGGAAGGTCTCAACACACAATGCCTTTTGGTAGTGGGTCCTGCATGCCTCGGGAAATTCCATGGCTGGGGGTATAGGTCACCACTCTCTCACATCACCATTGGTCTAAGTATCGGCGCATGTCAGGGTCAAAGCCTAGCCAAATGCAAGTCTCCTACTCAATTACATCAAGTCAGATCCAGATACGTCCATTCCTCGCCCCTGGCGATCCTTTCCGGTATCCTTCACACTAGAGTCCTCATAGTCCCTGACTACGGACTCATCAACCCTATAGGTCATCACATATGGTAAACGGGAAGCTCTCACGTCCCCTCACGGGTTGGTTACCGGTCTTGAGCGCCCGTGAGCCCAAGTCTAACCATATGCAACCCTACCGATAAATGGTCCCCACAATGTGATTCATGTCCTCTCACGGATTGGTTACCGGTCTTGAGCGCCCATGAATCCCCATTGCTACCACGGGTCGTTCGGTCTCAATACCCCTCCGATTAGGGTCTAACATAATAGGACATCCTAGCCAAACACCACTAGACAGTCCTACATATGTCATCCAACAGTTTAGGAAGGTGTCCAAAGGGCATCTCCAGAAACATCCCATAATATTCCCGTAGTAGTCCAAGGACAGAAGTGTCAAAAGGACACCTCCCCTTTCCAAACCATACTTAAGCATACACAAGCATCAATCCATAATCATCACATATATGGCAACTTCATATATGGAAAGAAATCAATAATAATATATAACTCGCATATATTTGGTAAGTAAATCATACATGAATCATAAACAAGTAATGCTACTGAAATCAAGATAGTACAACAGTAGTATAACATTGCAAGAATCTAATTAAAGAAATAAACTAACAAGATTAATATAGAAACTAAGATATACAATCTATGTAGTTAAGGAAGTAACCATCCTTACCTTATAACCAGGAATCAAGAAATCAAAAAGATCTGACAAACTTGAGAAGAAGGTCCTAAACAAGTGTATACAACATATTAGGAAAGATACCTAGAAGGAAGATATCAAAACATCCAAAACAGACCAAATATGGAGTTGTTATACTCATTGGTCGATTGACTTGGTCTCTTGCCTCAGTCGACCAACCGAGACAGTGGCCTTCAAAAATCAGAATTTTGAGAATAAAGAACCGAATTTGGTGGTTCAAAAGGATACTAAACAAGGGGTACACTACAATGGCAGCATTCTAGTATAAAGAGGATTTCAAAACACTAATCGAATCAAGTTTTCAAGTTACAAATTAGGAAACAAAAGTTACCATAATTAGATCAATCATGGTTCTTGAAGAATTCATAGATGATGGATAACTGATTGTGAATAAGAAATCATGAAAAGCATGCATAGATCTTCAAGAAAATTAGATCTAAGGCTGAAGAACAATAATCTAATTAAGGAAAGTGAATGAATACAAGTTTTCCTTCAAAAGCGAGTGATGATCTTGATGAAGATCATCCACCAAGCTTTAGATCCTTAGGAAAAGAGAGGGAAGGAGTAAAGAGATAGTTGCAACAGAGATGCAACATCTTCTCTACTGTCCTCAATAAGAAAAGGAAAGAAAATAACGAAGAATCGAAGATGAAACACAGAAGAGGTTGATCACATACCTTTTTGTGTAGAAGCACAAATTTTGACGAAGATCCGTCAAGATAATCACCAAGGACGCGAGGGAGATGACTTGCAGAGGTCTCTGGTACATTCCAAAGAGTTTGGAGGCAGCAAATACGAAGTAGACTCGAGATTGGACTTAAATAGAGCAAGCAAGACCTAATTAGCAAAAACAGAACCCATTGGTCGATTGGATTGGTTGACTGGTCCAGTCGACCAATCAGAACAGCAAAACCAAAACAAGGAAATGAAGGCTCAGATCAAATCCAAACATCAAGGGGTTTTGCACACACACCAAGTGACTTACCTAGTAGGTAGAAATGCCTTCGAACCATGACAGAGAGCACTCCAAGTCCATCAACTAATCCGATCTTCATCAGGATACACTTTCCATAAATGGAACACTGACATCAACACTCATGGATTCAAAGCCAGTCACCAAGTCTTCCACTGGATGGCCCATAGCTGACTTCTTGCTTTATTTCGGGTTGTCGGACCTACAAACAACAGGGTTTCCGGGTCAAGGTTAGGGCTGGGTTTTGCAGATACAATGAGAGACACGAGAGACAATATGACAAAACAAAAAATTGGAAACGTATTGGCCTGTATCGTATCGCAAGCCTGCGATACCACTACGTATCGGCCGATACGATACGATACGATCAGTGAGATACTTTAAACCTTGGTAACAACTGTCCTTACCTTAAATGGAATCGAAGATAATCCGGGGATTAAGGAGAATGGTCCCAAAGTTAGTAATTAAACCCTAGACAAGCATAGATACAATATCAGAAGAAAAATCTAGAAAATCGGAGGTCAAACGGATCAAATCGAACGAAAGCACCAATGCTGTCCTCAGCTGGCTGACTGCTTGGCTGACTGACCCAGTCGACCAAGCAGTCAACCAGATGAACAGAACGGGGCTGAAACTAAACATTTGATTCGAAACCTAGCTTTCGGGACTCGGATCACTCCGAAATTTGAAAGGAATGTTAGGAACAGTGAACTAAGACTATCTTATTAAGATTTATCATCAAACAAGGATCAAATCAAAACTTCCCAATTTGAAACCCTAGCTTTCTAATTTGATAAAACCATGCTCTTCAATGGTATCAACTATAAATGCAAAGAGAAATCAGGGATTCAATCAATAGGATGATGAGCAATAGATTAGGGATGATTACTAACATATAATCAGACCTAATATGCTAGAGAAATCAGATTAGGAAAAGAAATCATGTTGTCATGAAAGAAATCATAAGGAAAACAAGGTTAAGAATCATGTATGAGGTTCATAGCATTCATAGAATAGAAGGGGGTTTATACAAATGCAAAGAGACAATAGAAGAGGTGGTTGCAAGGTTGCAGCACCTTCTTCATAGTCTCAATAGCAAGAATAAGATTAGACAATAGTAGATTAGAGAGAAAATAGGAGATTACATACCTTGGAGATGAACTTAGAGAAGAAAATCAAGGAATCTTGTAGGGCGCTTCACCAATACCAAGGAGAGACTTAAGAGGAGGCTTCACACGTTCTCAAAGAGTCCTAGCAATAGAGTAGGCTTATAGCTACGAAGTCCACTTAAGTAGAACCTAAAATGACCTAAAAATCAGATATTCTCGGATTTATAAAGCAGCTAGCTGATTGCTTGGACGACTGGCCAGTCAACCAGGGCAGTCGATCAGGCTAGGCAACAAGTCAAGTCAAGGATTTGACAGCCCAAATCAACTCAAAATCAAGCGGGCTTCTTCCTACATCTCAATTGATTAGTCTAGGTCAGAGAATTACCTTCAAATCATGTCCGGGAGTGCATTAGGTCCATCAACTAATCTCCCCTTCTTCAAGGTGTAGTTTCTTATCAAACACTGAGAAAGCTTCCAAGTATGGAGCACCATCATCAATCTCCATGGGTTCAGGGTCAAACACCATGTCTTCCACTGAGAGGGCCCACATTTGTCTTCTTCCTCCACTTTGAGTCTTCGGACCTACAATCAATCAGGGTTTCCAGGTCAAGGTTAGGACTAGGTTTCACATTCTCCCCCCCCCCTAAAAGAAATTTCGTCCTCGAAATTGAAAGCGTACCTGGGCTTCTGAAAAAGGTGCGGAAACTTCTCCTTCATGTCTTCTTCCTTCTCCCAAGAAGCTTCTTCAGGGGTGTGATTCTTCCACCGAATCTTTACCAATGGGATGGTACGATTCCGCAACTGTTTGTCCTTCTTGTCTAGGATTTTGGCTGGCTCTTCATCATAGGAAAGATCAACACTAAGTCCTTCGGTGTTTGCTGTAGTATGTATTCCAAATTCTCTATGTACTTCCGAAGCATCGACACATGAAACACATTATGAACTATCACACCCCACACGCTGGTCTCGGTTATCCGCCCCACAACCCGTGGGAGTGAACCATCACAGGATCCACGGTCTTACTCATCAATAATAAACACAAGTATAGACAATCAAGAGCAAGAATAAGTGCAATAATTAATAAAAATGTTACAGGAGTCCAAATACTCCAATAAATATCCAAGAAAGAATCAAAGGAAAGAATCAAGAATCAAATGTAATATCGAGTTCAGCGGAACCAAAATAAATAAAATAAATAATCCTCTTTCCGGTTTTCTTTTCTAAATCTAAAAACTGGTTTTTCTAAATTAGCAAGTAAAGGGGGTCCTCTAATCTTTCTCCATACGATCATCAAAATCCTGGCAATTTGCCTCCGTCGGCCATCAATGGATGCTATAAGTGCACACCAAGCATCTTTAGGAGGCTTCATGCTCTGCAAGTTCATGTACCACTATCTATGCCACATCAGCTTCATAAGAGAAGGCTCTTTCATACAAATCATCTCCAACTTCTGATGTTGTGCCGCCATCTGTACACTCATATAATATATACAATGAAAGGAATGAGTTTTGAAGAACTCAGTAACGAAAAGACAATTCTCATATATATGTCAATACAATCCACAAATGCATATATGAAATGATATGGATGGTATGCAGAAATATGAATGCTACTAAGATCTAACTATGCAAGTCTCTAACAGCTGACATGCTTTAAGATATACACCAGCCCTCCTCTAGGTAGGTCTAGTCACTCTGATCCGGCAAGGACTGGTTACCTCTGTAGGGATCTTGGGCAAAGGGGTAAGTCCACACCTGGCTCTCAAACCATGGCTAGGGTTAAGTCAACATTCTCTCACCACGACCATTGGGGTTTCTAATCCAATGCAAGTCATAATGGTAACATACTATATGAAGTCCAGATACTTCCCCTATGGCACCAACCAACTCGGTCAGTATCCTTCGCAACCTAGAAGTGAGAACCCTCACGGATTGGCTACCACTATTGGACTCCACTCCTTAACCCTATGGTCATCCACATATTATTGGGGCGAATGCTCTCATGACTCCTCACGACACCCGGTCCGCTCCTTGGACGTCCATGAGCCCAACCCTAACATATGCAACCCCACCATTACATGACCAATAGTGGACCACTGAGTCTCCACACGGGACTGGTTACCGCTGTAGGATGAAACAGAGTCACGTCACTATTGTCACGAGTCACCCGGCTTCAATTCCCTACCAAAAGGGTAATAGCATGTGGGGTACTTAGCCATGCAATTCTAGACTCTCCTAAGTATGTCATCCAATAATCATGATAGTGCTAGAGGCATCAATGAGCATGTGTCCCATACCACAGCCCTCTGATATCTCCAGCCAAGATATCCCAATGGAATACCCCTTCCATCACAACTATACTACATCATTCATTATCATACCATGAACAGTTGTGCAATATCATAAAAGATGAAGTACATCAAAGAACACCACAAACAGCAAGTATACAATAAGATTCACATGCTTTATGCAATTACAGCAAGTTACATGATCAAAGAATAGTAAATAGAACAGTTGAATCATCATGTATATGTAATTGCATATAAATAAGAATGCATGCCCTTACAAGTAATTTAGTAGGAGTCCTTTAAATTGCAATTCAATAATAATTATAAGACTTTTAGTAGAAACAGAGGACACCTAGGCATAGGGTTACAAGAGTGTATAAGAGTCAAGAGTCAAAACAAATCAAAAATCAAACCTACACAGTCATTGGAAACCAGCCGGTTGTTTGTGCCGATCATTTAGGTTAAGCGACCTCCCCTGTTTTAGATAGTTTCCAACTTCGAAAATTAGACTTTTGATCATCCGATTTCAATTCGTTTTGGGATGATCTTAGTCCGAATTTCAAACTTAATAGGTCTATAACAAAGGGGTAACATGAAACCCTAAAATTAACACAGATTAACCACCCAAAACTCTCCCCTTGATTAGATCCATCCATTAACAAATGCAAGGATTCGTTTCTGGACAAGATCTCATCAAGAACATTGGAAAGAGAGGTACAACTAATCAAGTGGGTAACCAATAACAAAATGGGGATGGGTTCATATCAATTAGAGGTTAAAAAGAAGAGAATAGAAGATGGAGATTCATTACCTTAACCAGAATCACCAAGAATAGAAGGGAAGAGGTTCTAGATCATTAACAGCACTTCGCTCCCCTTCCAGCACGTTTCCACTGCCGCCTAATCGCCCAAAATAGCAATCCTGATCATAATAATGCGTTAATAGGGCGAGGGATGCTATTTACAACGAACAGGGGGCAAAATAGGGCATTTTCCAGCAAGCAGAAAGTGGCGGTCGCTTGGTTTAATCAACCGCCCCCAAGTATATTGCTATACAAGGGTGTTTTGCTCAGGAGGTTGAAACCCAAACACTACCTAACCCAAAACAACACATGGGGGAGGTCTTACCTTCATTCCGGACATCTCCAAACACCACTTGCCTTCTACCAGAGATCCAACTTCCCAGTAAGGCAGATTCTTCAACAAGAGAATCCAGATCCATGGGTTTTGGATATGGATCATGGACTTCTATCTGGACACTCCACAAAATTAATCCAACTAGACCTTCGGGTTCTCGGACCTACAATACAAATTCCGGGTTAGAACGGGGGTTGTTCCATGAACTCCAGCAAGAGATGGGGGTAAGGCCAAACGATATGCGACGGGTCCAACCTTTTCTAGAATCTCAAAAGGTCCGATGAACTGAGGGCTAAGTTTTCCCTTCACATTGAATCTCATCACACCCTTCATAGGTGATATCTTTAGGAAAACTTTCTCCCTTTTGAAATTCCAAGTCGGTCCTCTTATCCGCATAGGATTTCTGTCTTGACTGAGCAGACTTAATCCTTTCTCTTATCATATCAACATCACACTTGTATCTTCAATCATTTCCGGACCCAAGACTTTTCTTTCACCGGTCTCAATCCAATACAAGGGTGTTCTACAAGTGTTACCATACAAAGCCTTGAATGGAGCCATGCCTATTGTCGCTTGATAATTGTTGTTGTAGGCAAACTCAACCAAAGCTAAGTTTTCATCCTAATTTCCACTCATATCCACAACACAAGATCTAAGCATGTCTTCCAAAATCTGTTTTGTCCGCTCAGATTTTCCATCAAACTATGGATGATGAGCCGTACTCAAATTCAACTGGGTTTCCATGGCTTTTTGCAAACTATTCCAAAACCTTGAGGTGAACCTAGGATCATGATCAAAACAATACTTACTGGCACTCCATGCAAACGCACCACATTGTCCACATAAAGCCTAGCTATCCAAGGTATGAGTGATCTTTATAGGAATGAAATGGGCTCATTTGGTCAACCTATCAACGATTACCCATACCGTATCATTGCCTTTACTTGTCCGGGGCAAGCTAGTCACGAAGTCCATAGAAATGTCTTCCCACTTCCAACTAGGAACAGGAAGGGGTTGAAGTATCCACACGGAGGTTGTCGAACGACCTTCACACGCTGACAAGTCTCACACTTGGCCACAAAATCTTCCACATCACCCTTCAAATCAATCCACCAAAAATGTTCCCTTAAATCCTTGTACATCTTGGTACTTCATGGGTGTACTGTGAAAATAGATTGGTGTGCTTCCTTCAATATTTCCTTCTTAATTTCTTCAACAATTGGCACACAAAGTTTCCCTCTAAACAATAAGGCACCATCCATAGACATACCAAAATCAGGGTCCAACTCAGGATTCGAAGAAATCTTCTCAATCTTCTCCTTCAATTCCTGATCAAAACTTTGCAGAGCAACAACTCTATCTCTAAGGGTGGATCTTGCCATCATGGCAAAAAGAACAAAATCTGAACCTTCAGGAACAATTTCTAATCCAAGTTCCAAAATCGAATACAACAATGGTTGACTCAATGCATTCAAATCCAATTCTTTCTTCTTACTTTTCCTGCTAAGAGCATCAGCAACCACATTCGCTTTACCAGGGTGATACTGGATATCACAGTCATAGTCGGAGACCAATTCTAACCATCTTCTTTTTCTCATATTCAACTCCTTTTGGAGAAAGAGTATTTCAAACTTTTATGATTTGTGAAAATAGTGATTTTCTCACTGTACAGGTAATGTCTCCAAATCTTCAAAGCGAAAACAACAGCGGCAAATTCTAAATCATGAGTGGGGTAATTCCGCTCATATTCCTTTAATTGCCATGAAGCGTAGGCCACCACCTTGCCATGTTGTATAAGAACACAACCCAAACCAATCTTTGAAGCATCAGTGTAGACTGTCAAACCACTGGAACTATCAGGTATGGTCAAAACCGGGGCACTTGTCAATCTAACTTTCACTCTTGGAAATTCTTCTCACATGCGTCAGTCCACCTAGAAAAATTCTCAATGAATCTTCTGTAGTATCCCGCCAATCCTAGGAAACTTCTTATTTTCGTCACAGTTTTTGGTCTTTCCCAATCGGCAACTGCTTGTACCTTTTCAAGATCAACACGAAAACCCTAAGCTGAAACCACATGGCCGAGAAATACTACCCTTGAGAGACAAAAGTCACACTTGCTAAACTTAGCATAAAGCTTCTTTTCTCTCAACCTTTGCAAAGTGAAATTTAGATGTCTCGCATGCTCTTCTTCACTCTTCAAGTAGATCAAGATGTCATCAATGAAGACGATCACAAACTTGTCAAGCACATCGTGAAATACTCAATTCATGAGATCCATAAACATAGCAGGAGCATTAGTTAAACCAAAAGGCATAACTCTAAACTCAAAATGACCATATCTTGTTCTAAAAGTTGTCTTGAACATATCACTTGACTTCACTTTCAACTGATGATATCCAGACCTTAAATCAATCTTTGAGAACACGGCTGCACCTTTCAACTGATCGAAGAGATCATCAATCCTGGTCAACGGATATCTATTCTTAATGGTCAACTTGTTCAACTCCCGGTAATCAATGCATAAACGCATGCTATCGTCCTTCTTCTTCACAAACAAAACCGGAGCTCCCCAAGGTGATACACTTGGCTGTATAAAACCTCTAACTAAGATTTCATCCAACTGGTTTTTTAGTTCCTTCAACTCAATAAGTGTCATTCTATACGGAGTTTTAGATACCAGAGCAGCTCCTGGAATCAAATCAATAGAAAACTCAACATCTCCATCAGGGGGCACCCCGACAGATCATCCGGGAAAACGTCTACAAAGTCACTAACAACCTTGACTTCTTCAAGCTTCTTCTCTTCCTTGGCCTTGCTTCCAGGTGAAGCATCTCCCACTAATGCACAAACTTGCATCAATGTGGTCAAGGTTTTCTTACTAATTCTTCCCTTCTCACCTTGAAATTCAAAAATTGAATTCCCACACATCTGAAACTGAATTTTCTTTGAAGAACATAAAATTACAGCATTATGGACTGTCAACCAATCAATTCCCAAAATCACATCAAAGTCCTTCATGTCAAGAAGTACTAAATTCTCCTTCAGATTCTTTTCACAAATCAAAACAGGACATCCTTCTAACACTCTATCTAATTTCACAACAGATCCAATAGGAATACTAATCATCAAACAACTAGATAGGTTATTGGGTGTTAGGTCAGTCTTCTTAACAAATGCAAATGAAATGAACGAATGAGATGCACCCGTATCAAATAGAACAAATGCAGGTATAGAAGCAACTAACAATGTACCTATTACCACATCATGGTTCACATATTGTTCAGTACCAGATATACTGAACACTCTTCCAAAAGGAGGAGTAGGAGCATTCTTCGCTGCAGGGGCAAATGGCTGAACCGGCTTCTTAGGGAAAGTATGAGCGAAGTGTCCGGTCTGCTTACAAAAATAGAAAACAAGGTCCCTTGGTCCAACTGGAGTAGCTACAACAGGAGGCTTCTGAACCATGGGTCTAGGATTCACATTCCTAGGCCGAGAAGATTGCACATTCATCGCAAGTCTATTCCCACCAACCTGACCATGCTGACCCACATGAGCAAAACTAAAACTCTAACCTACGCTCCTCGGCTGGAAAGTAGGAGTGCGGTATGGTGTAGGTCTAACAAATCGCCGCTCAATACGGTCAAAAAACCAGGATGCGCCAAATGATGTGTCCAAAAATTGATTTAGCCTTCGGATTCTTGCAAAACCAAATTAGACATGGGCCGACCTCACGGTCGAGAAGCCATCTGTGAAGGTTAAGTTATCAATGGAACACCATAGAGCTCTATCTAGTTGCAGAGCTTTGTTGAATTATGTTATTGGAGGGAAATTATTCAAATACCTCTACTATGTGCGAACCTTTAGTTATATAGGGTTTACCTTTCATCCTTGACCATTAGATTCATTCATACTCCTTAATGGTAATCGTCCAACCGTAGGGTTTTGCCTTATCTTTAGGAGTCCGTTACGGTTCCCTCATAAAGCACGATTACGTATCCCAAATTCGATGGAAGCACATGTCTTCCTGTAACCGTCGGGTTCCTTTGCCCTCACATTACCTGTTGATTCGACCTTTAAGTGGTCCCGACTATGGTCTGACCTGATTTGACTATTTTTATCCTTATCATTGTGACAAATCAATGTCACATTAGTTTTGTTCTCCTAACGTGGGGTAATATCATATAAATGATTAAGCTCTAATGATAAACTTGATCTTCGAGAAGAATTCTACACTTAGGATGAAAATTCTAGCTTAATGAATTATAGAAATCTAAATTTTAGACACTTAACCCAAATCATATTTTCTACTAAAAAGAAGAAAACAAACCTTAGATTTTTATCTTTTTTTTTTTTTTTTTTTTTCCAAGAGGTATAGTGGAGAGTTCTATTCTCAATGACACACATGCTAACCTCATAAGAAGAGGTAATAAGTCCAAGATTAGAACTTTTGTCCCTTCCCACCCTCTCCTCCTCTTCCCTCCATCTTGAGTTCGAACTTTTGTCTCTCCACACCTCCTCCTCCAGTTCTCCCCCTTTTTCCATCCCAGTGTGTATGACCTATTTGAATTGATAAAATTAAAAAAAGGAAAAAAGAATGACACAATGGAACGGACATGCGCACGACAAGGGCCCACATGTGTTTTTTGCCATGGATCTAGCTTGCTTACCAGCAGGAAGATTGATGATCTAGCTTTTATGATTGAAAATTAAAATATCAATTTAATAAATAAAAAATACACAATCATGACATAATACAATAATACAAGACTTGAACAAATAATGGAAACACTTTGTATGAAAATAGTGCAAGCTTTTAGCATTTGGTTTTTAGTCGACCATGATGGAGATGGGAGAGTGATGCTTTTAGTTTAATCTCTACTACTGTGCCATCCACTTTGGCTTCCGAAACATCACCAAGCCTGATACCGAACAAGGCTCCCATCACCTCTTCATGCAGCAAAGTTTCTTCTTAAAAGGGAAAGCATAGGATTCAAGGAAAAAGAAACGAGTAATGATAATCTTAATGTATGCAGTAATATAAAATTAATCACAATGAGCTGCAAAATGCTTATTAGGAGGCTTGGGATTCAGATTCTTTCCACCTAATCTGCTCGTGGTCCCATCCTACAACACTTATGTGTGAGGCTTGACATAGGTTTTTCCCATGTCAGACAAGGATTGTCCATGTCAATCATGTGTGAGTGTAGAGGAATGGAGACACGAGCAAGTTAAGTGCAAAGGATCATCACTCAATGCAATAGTAGATTCAACACAATAGTAGATTTGACAATGAAAAAAAAAATCTATAGAAATGCAAGCAGAAACAAAATAGCATTGATATTGCAATCAAAGTTCTCTAATTATCACCACCATCATCATCATCTCCTCCAATGGAATTAGCAACAGCAGCAAGGAAAGCATCTAAATGGTGGACCTTATTTCTATGTTAATTGATTAGAACATCATTGAATACAAAAATGATAATATCCCTATATTTGCAACCTTTAAATGGGAAAAAGGAGATTGGGAGGGATTTGGAAGGAGGGAAGAGGAGAGTGTTAGGGATAATGGATGTACAACCACAAACGGAGAAGAACACAAGCAAAGCACACAAGGAAAATTTAACGTGGTTCGGCAAAACCATGCCTACGTCCACCAGAGAGAAAAAGAGTTCCACTATTTCCAAGAAACCTCACACCACTCTCACACCCACAAAGTGCTATCCTTTGCTTGCCCTCCATCCTTATCAGGATGGGTATCCCAATCCCCTACAGGGATTGATTCCCCAATCTCCTACAGAGATTGATGCCTATAGGTTATCCCACAGAGACTATTTATAGGGAAACCTAGAACCCTAATCCCAATGTAATTACAAGTTTAACCCAATACTAGTAATTGACTCAAACCCTGTTTCAATTACAAATACAACAAAAACCATAATTATATGGGCCCACAGAATACAAGACACCCAAACCCAACAATCTCCACCTTGGCTTGAATTCCGCAAACCACCTTGAAGAAAACCGTAGATGATGTCTCTCTGCAATCACCAATCTCTGTGTATCCACCACACCTTACAGCATGGCCCACATCCCCTCCAAGGATGTTTTTGTTACCGCCATCACTAAACCAGCATAGCGCACACCCTCCACCTGGGGTGTCTCGTACAGCTCATTGCCGCTATACACGCATGACCCACATCCCCTCCAGGAATGCTTTATTACCGCCATCACTAAACCAGCATGGCACACACCCCCACCTGGGGTGTCCCGTACAGCTCATCACCGCTATACGATGTGACATGGCTCCATCTCTTGTGAAATCCCCCAGAGTTGTACCCCTTAAACCCATGGTTTTAAGACCGAGAACCTGGGTCTTGATTCGGCGACAATCGTGGACCATTTAAGTCAAGCCCTAAGGTTTGAAAATGGACCCAGTGTTGGTGGATGACCCTCGTAATGACTCAAAAACTCTCCTAGAGTTTAAATGAAGAGAGAAGATTAATCACAATGATGTAAATAGGGTGATATTTGAATGACCATAGATTGATGTAGGAGAATCTGATTGATGCGAATAAGGTATCAAATCGAAGGTCATTGAAAGACCTTTCCAACGAGCCAAAAATCACTAAAATTGGAGTCAGTTTGGGAGTCCAACCATGGGCCGGAAGATTGGGCCGTTTGGGTGAACCAACCCCCCACCCCATTTTCTATTTAGGGGCAAATTTGGAATTTCGGATTTTTAAACCCTATTTATGTTTTATCTCATCCGTAAACGCATTTTTGGAGGCTAGAAAGAGGCGGGGGCTTTGGAGAAAAGGAGAAACGAAAGAGAGAAGCAATTTCCATTCTTCTGAAGGTGTCTGTGATTCGAATCTTCGCAAAATTATTAGGAAGGTTAGTTTTCTTTAACCCTTCTCTTTAATCATAGTTGGTGAGAGTTTCTCTTCTCTTCTTTCGTGGGGATCTATGAAAGGGAATAATGATAGGTACCCTAGATGCTTATCTTTTCTTATACTAATGTTTCTCTTGAGTATGGGAGTAATGGTAAGGTCCCATGATAAGGGTGATTAATTTTGACTCTCTAGGTTACCCACGGGTGATTTATGAGAGACAATTTGGGGCATTTTGATTTAGGTCAAATTTAACCAAATTGAAGGTACCTGTATGATCCTTTTGTTTCCAATTAGACTTTCCCAAAGTTTTGCTTCATTATAAACTTCGAATTGGTGGCGAATTAGTGACCATTCACTAGTGACCCTTTTTAACCTAGTTTTCAGATTTGGGTTTTTGTGGGAAGATTTTAGGATATTCTTTGAAACCCAAATTGGCTCTAATTTGTGATAATTATTTCTTTTGCATGAATAGGTTAATATATCTTTAGTCACTAATTTGTGAGAATGAATTACTGATCATTGGAGAAAAGAACAAAGTAAAGGGTGAGGAATAACTAACATTGTTATACATAATTATTTATTGTTATTTTAATTTCTTTTATTGATATAAACTGTTGTAAATTTATATTTACCATGATATGCATGTGTATGACTTTGCACGAATGGAATGTAAGATTTATTGCTTAAGTATTTCTCTTTGCTATTGAATCCTATGTTATTGATATGAATATGGTATGATATTGTATGAGATGAAAGAGGAGGAATATTATTATTCCCTCTACCTTGTATTTTTACTAGGGTCATGGGTTCGCCCATTGCCCTAGTGATCTTATGTGATTGTCTAGGTAACATTGGGGAATGGGGAATGCCCTTTTGGCATTTCTGTCATAGGATACCAAAGGAGGCGGTATGGGCCGCATTCCTATGGTGCCCTTGGCGCTTTCCCTAATCTCGATTGACATATGTAGGGCATGTCTAGAAGTGTTTGGCTAGGCGACCTCATGAGTACTACTACCCTTCCGGTAGGGGTATTGAAACCGATTAACTCATGATGTCAGTGGCTGGGTCCTGTGAGCATCAAGCAAGCCCACTGTCATCATGAGATGGTAGGGTTGCATATAATAGACAAGGGCTCATGGGCGCTCAAGACCGGTGAAATGACCCGTGAGAGGACATGGAGAGCATCATGTCCATTATATGTGGATGACCATAGGGTTAGGGGTCAACGTAGTCCGAGTTGGTTGGTGCCATAGGATACGTTGACTCTAGGTGGGAAAAGATATTGAACCGAGTTGGTTGGTGCCATAGGGGAAGTATCCGGACCATATGTAGTACGAGACCGTATGACTTTGCATTGGGCTTAGAGTAATCCTTGACACGCCAGATCTTATACCAATGGTGATGTGAGAGAGTGGTGACTTATACCCCAACCACTGATTGATGTGACTTGACCCAATTGCCGCGGAGAACCCAACAGACGTGCTTGAGTGCCTTGAGGGAAGAGTGATGAGACCGCCCAAAGAAGACTGGTGTGTGACTTAATGCGTGTCTACTTTAGAGACTACATTATAGACTTAGGAACATCATATCATCATCATGCATTTGTTGTTTATATTATTAAATACATGATTGTTTTATGAATTATGATATGGAGTATGGATGAATGTATTGACATGAATGTTAGTTACCTCAGAGTCTATGAACTCATCCTTATTTGTTTGTTCTTTAGACGATCTACAAGTTATGAGGACCCCCCACACGAGGATCCTTTGATAAATGGCTACAGGAGGGGTTGTCGGAGAGGAAGTGGAAGCTCATGACGATGATGAAGCTCATGGAGTCCAGAGCTCTAAAGATTCCGCAACTAAATACCCTAAGACGATGTTTAGTTTTGATTTGAAATAATGGATAATTGTAATCATTATTTAAGATTTGATAATATTACTTGAACTTGATTTATCTTGTCCATTTAATTATGCTATATCATGTTTTGTATGGACGAACCTAGATTTGGGTGTATCACCCCACGGGTAACGGATCCGGTGGGTGGGGTGTGACATCTCTCATGTCATAGCCGGCTCCGAGAGATCACTGCCACTCACCAAATCCAAAGCGAAAGTCACTCGCTTCTTTCCAAATTTGCTCTTGTTTTACGCCTGAACAACCTGCAAATTCTGTCTACTTGTACCCCTTTCCAAAGTGTCAACTGGAGCTCCACCTATTTCAACACTCCCTGCAAGCTTGTACAGTTTACCTGATCTATAGCTTTCGTACCCATCAATCAACTGAAAGAACCTCACCATTGATCTCCATACGAACTCACAAAATCAATACCAACGGAGCGAAATCTCCTCGAACCGTCACTTCCACTGAGTCCAGAACACCCAAAAACTTTAAGAACACTTAACTCCGTACAAAAAACCTTCACACAAAATCCTGTGGAAACAATCTGTACGATACGATCTGATAATAAAAAAACAAAAAAATATATCTTTTTTTTTTATGGTCTTTTTCTCAACCGAATCTTCTTTTTTTTTTTTTTTTCTCACGCTCCTTCTTCCACTCACAATCTTTCTTCCACGTTCCAACTTCCAACTCCACTTTTTCAAACTTTCTTTTTTAAACCAATTACATTAAAAGCAGGTTAAAAAACAACTTTAGAAAAACCTCTTCTTCTTCACAGTAGACACCCACCGCTTCATTTATTATTATTTTTTTCCTTCTTCTTTGCTCCAATCCGTTCAAAGCATAAGAAAAATAAGAAAGATAAAAAAAAAAAAAAAAAAAAAAAAAACTTAACATTCGATCAATCTGTCGAAATCTTCTCCGTTCTCCTGTCACCTATCCTTTTCTTTCTGGATCTTCGCACACCTCCAACGACGATCCACTTAGGGATAATGGATGCACAACCACGAACGGAGAAGAACACAAGCAAAGCACACAATGGAAATTTAACGTGGTTCGGCAAAACCATGCCTACGTCCACCAGAGAGAAAAAGAGTTCCACTATTTCCAAGAAACCTCACACCACTCTCACACCCACAAAGTGTTACCCTTTGCTTGCCCTCCATCCTTATCCGGATGGGTATCCCAATCCCCTACAGGGATTGATTGCCCAATCTCCTACAGAGATTGATGCCTATAGGTTATCCCACAGAGACTATTTATAGGGAAACCTATAACCCTAATCCCAATGTAATTACAAGTTTAACCCAGTACTAGTAATTGACTCAAACGGTGTTTGAATTACAAATACAACAAAAACCATAATTATATGGGCCCACAGAATACAAGACACCCAAACCCAACAGAGAGGAGAGAATAACTGCTACTCTCCTCTACAGAAAGGAACAGTGTGGATTGAAGAATTAGATTCCCACCAAAAAAAAAAAAAAACATTGAAGAATTAGATGCATTGATAATCAAAATAAAGTGGAAGGGCCATGGCTTCTTTTCTTTTCCCAAAGGAAAGATGAAGAGAATACATCAACTGTAATGAATTTGAAAGGAAAAGAAGAAAAGAAATTCTCTCCTCTTTTACTTTTTGTTCTTTATTGATTTGTCGATGTAGAGAGTTCAACCAATCCAAAAGCAAAAAACTCATTTAATCCAATGATAAATCATTAAACCAACTTTGTTTTTCATGATTTTATCTTCTTTCTACACTTTAGCATGCCATCACTGGCTGGAAACCACCACACACACAAACAAAAAAAAGGGACATCCCACAACATGGGCTTATAGTTTGTTTTTCCAAGACTTTGTTGGATCATAAATCGATGGCTCTAGTTTGGTAGGAAGACCTATGACCAAGTTTTTATAATTAAATAATTCTAAGGGGCGGTTCAGTTGGCAAAAGACCAACACTTTTATGGAGGTCGGAGTTTGAATCCTCTCAAAACCAAGTCGAAGCCCTGCTTATATTATTTATACGAAGCTCCCCTAAGGATATAATCGACGTGCGCGTAAACTGCCCAGATGAACTCATATCCAACCAAAAAATAAAAATTATAGTTAAAAATAAAAATAAAAAGGCAATTTAAATAAAATTAATACATAACCATGACATCATACAAATGATGTAATGAACAGATGATCTCATATACAAGAGTTGAACAAATAATGGAAACACTCTTATTTTCAGTCTTAAAAATAAAGCATCGAATTCAAGGACAAAGAAACGAATAATCATGATTTTAATGTATGCAGCAACAGCAAATTAATGACAGAGAACCACAAAATGATTGCCACAACATGCAAAAGTATCCAGCAATGAAAAAAAGTAAAAACCTATGCAAATCCAAGCAAACCAGAAATAGAATAGAACAGAAGCAGATGCATGATATTGCAATCAAAGTTCTCTAATTGTATCACCATCATCGTTATCATCTCCTCCAGTATTAGCAGCAGCAAGGGAAGCATCAAAATGGTCGACTTTTCTGTCAACATCAATTGAAACCTCATCTGAGTTGACTTCAGAGCCACAGTGATGAGCAACATCGTGAGAGACATTCCTTTGATTTGCAGGTTCACCGGGTTCATTATCTGCCCATGACCATTCGATGTTGTCTCCTAAAGACTCAAGTTTAGCTAGCAACTTCAAGGCCTTGCAGACTTTATCTTCGCCAACTTTAGTTGGATCATCCCCATCCATCTCTTTCAATATAGCCAGTGGGAGACAGGAGAGAAAACAATATATCATTTTCACAAAACACATCTGTAGAAAATGAGACGGGTCATTCTTGAACGATGGATCATCCTTGGACTCATGTGCTAAGAATTTACAAATGATTATACATTCACATTTAACCAAATTCTCGTGCTTTGTAGCCAAGGAATCAGGGTTCTTCAAATAAACAGTAACATTCTCTCTGGCATCTTTAAAATTTTCTTCCATCTCGGGTCCAACTCCATCAAGAATCCCACTGGCACATTGCTTTAGCTCCTTTTCATCATATTTCCTTTTGAAATATTTAGAGATGACCTTTCTACGGAACCAATGCAAGCGATTCTCCCATTGTGCCCACAATTCTTTTGCCGCTGTCCACCTTGTATCATTTGGGACACTGGGAGTGTGCCTACGATCAACATAGTCAATGATTTCAAATGACTCATCTAAGCTTTGCTTCATAAGATCCTTGCCAGAAGATGGCATCAATCTCAGAAGGATACTTGAAAGGACCAAGACAGATACGCATGAAACTCTGTACACATATTTGCCTCTTCCCTTGCTAGTTGGATCCTCAAAAAAAAATTTCCCTTGTGATTCTAATTTGCTTTTGAAGCCAAAACATTCTGATGAGTTCCAAGGTTGCTTTTTTTTGGTATCAGATATCAATTGGATGAGATGGGTTGTACAATCCTTAGAACTATCTGTCAATCTTTTCGTGTCTCTGATAGCCGTTTTGCTTATCCAACCTTCAAAATCGCCACCCAGGAGTGATAATGTGAATTTATCATTGATTTCTCCCATAGTGATGGGCAGATCCTTTAACATTTCTTCAATATCATTTGTGTTATCCTCTGAAAGTTGGAATTCTAAGAGGTACTTAACCCCGGAAATTGGGCATCCAATGAAGAGGCTGCTCCATGTATACAACGCAATCTGTGTACATATAAGCATGTTCATGATGAAATCTTTGGATACTAGAAAGACATTGGAGAGTTTCCCACGGAGAACCCTAAGAGATAACGTCTTCAACTTGAGGAGTTCTAATTCTCTTTCTGGAGAATATTGTGTTTTATGTGCCCAGAGAAAATCACTTATGTCGGTATGGATGAGAAAAGAAACCCATCGACAAACGATGGCCAAAGTCCCCACTGCAATAGTTACACTTTGGGCAGCAATAATGTATGGAATGGACCACTTGTAACCAAAAGACTCAACAGGATGAGAAGAAAATTTAGGAATCGACCCCAGAATGGCTTTAAACACAACTACTGAAGAAAGGGTGCACAGAACAGCAATGGTGTGTTGATGGGAAGTTTCACACAACAATGTCTGAGGGCTTCCCGTGTAGCTGAGTACGTGAAACCTGAGTAGCAGTGCTTTTAACCCTTGCGGGTTCTTTGGAATTTTCTTGGGATCTAGAGAAGGTCTGGATCTATAAGAAGCTGGCCAAAACTCTGTTTGCCCTCTGACCGCTATAGCAGATGACCACATCACCAAAAGCATTACTAAGATGCAAGGAACGATGATGAGGTGCTCTATTTTAAATAGCAGGGGTTCTATTTTCTTACCTGCAGGGAAGGCTTGCTTAAACAAGTTTGCAGCCATAGTAATTACTGTCACGCTCAGTGCTGCCAAGTTGCCATAGCGGTCTGTTGGGGTTCTAGTCCCCAGCGAAGGCACATAAAATCCCAGTGACGTGCACAACAATGCAGCACTGGTGAGCTTGGAGAGGTGATCCTCAAGTCTAGGATCGCAAGCGATGGTGAAATCAACAGGGGTTTTGGCAGCATATCCTAGCACAGCCAAGGTGATTGCATTCAAGTTGAACCATCTACATGGCACGAACGGCTTCCTGTGAATGAATGCTTGCACCAAGTCATGACTCATGCAGACAAACAGTGCCATTACTGCTGTTATGACATATAGGCCAACCCAGGAAGCGGGTGTACCATACGTTGCTCCATTACATCCCTCCGGAGTAGAGCAGGTGCAGTTGCAGTTGCATTAAGTATGAACAATTCCATCCTCTTCTACTTCTTTCTAATTTTCGTTCTAAACTCAGTGGTTGGGACAGCAACTTCAGTACTCAAACCTTATCAGAAACCCGAATCATTGAAACACTAAGATGCTGATTGTTGTGGTAGGCTTAATTTACAAAATGAGAATAAGCAAGTTTCATAATGAAGCTCACATTGTTTTCTCAAAGTGATATTCTGGGAAAAACATTAGCTGTAGAGGAGATTCTGTAATGACGACTCACAAAAGGAAAGGTGAAGAAAATACATAAACCGTAATGAATTAAAGCGAAAAGAATAAAGAAATTATCTTCTCTTTTACTTTTTGTTATCTAATCTTTCTTCACTTTCTCTTGCCAAAGGGTTCATCTAATACAGAAGCAAAGAACTCATCTTATCCAGAAGCAAAGAATCTCTCCACCTTTTTATTTTATGAATTTATATACTACAATAGGGTCTCACCTTATTAGAAATTGCTTGGGTGCTGCGTAATTAATGCGCAGCACTGTGCTGCAAATAGTCGAGATCACCGAGATTTCGATCTCGACCATCCATTTCTTAAAAGTGTTTGGTCGAATCTAGATTTCGACTATTCGCAACACAATGTTATGCATTAATTGCACAACATTGAAGTCGAACCCCACCTTATTACTTTGCAGAGGAGGTGATTGTGTAGCAATTATTATTAAGAAACAATCTCAATGGGAAAAATAGTTGAATGATTTCATATGAGAGAACCTCAAATATATAGGCAGCATACATCCCATGCTGTTAGGAAACTATGAACAATAAAAGAAAGATATAAAACATGTCATCAACATAAACAAGTACAAAGGTAGATGAAGACTCTGTAAGTAGAGAAAATAGAGAGTAATCTGCCTTAGATTGTGTATATCCAAAATCAATAAGGGCACCAGAGAGCTTGTAAAACCAATTACGGGATGTCTGCTTAAGCCCATATAATGATTTGTGCAAGCGACAAACCAATTTCTCCCCCTTTCGATGATAACCAGGTGGAAGTGTCATAAATACCTCTTCATCAAGATCGCCATGGAGAAAAGCGTTGTTCACATCCAATTGATGCAAGGACCATCCTTTGATGGCAGCAATGGCAACAAGTGTTCGACCAGTAACCAATTTAGCAACTAGGGCAAATGTCTCATGGTAATCAACCCCCTCAATTTGAGTATAACCCTTTTCCACCAAACGCGCTTTATAACGCTCAATTGACCCATCTAAATGCCGTTTAATTTTGTAAACCCATTTACAACCTATTGGTTTCTTGTTTGGGGGCAAAGGTACAAGAGACCAAGTCTTGTTAAGGTCAAGAACTACAATTTCACTGTCCATGGCCTCCTTCCAATCAGGTGAAATAATAGCCTTAGCAAAGCTTGTAGGTTCAGTTATAGCATTGAGGGCCTTGAGATACCTGAAATGGGGTGAGGATAATCTATGATAGGATAAAAAACAACTTTCAGGAGTGAGAGTACCTGTGCATGAAGGAGGAGCTTGGGCATCCATGGCGTAACAATGATAGTCTTAAAGATGGGGTGGCGGTGGATGAACCCAAGATGGCCGAGAGATGATAGTGGATGGGAGGGTGGGTGAAGGAGGTTCTTCAACCGGTTGGGGAGAGGGTGTGGTTAATAAGGGTGGGTCTAACAAGATGGGTAAACTATCAATATCTAAAGCTGCAATGGGTAAAACAAGCAATAATGGGGATGACAATTTTGAAAAAGGAAAAGAATCTTCAACAAATGTGACATCACGACTAATGTAAACCTTCTGTGTTTGTAAATCATAAATCGTATACCCTTTTTGTGCATATGGATACCCAATAAAAACACTTGGAGATGCTCGGGGATCAAATTTATGACAAATGGATGAATGGTTATGACCATAACAAAGGCATCCAAAAGTTCGAAGATGAAAATATGAAGGGATCTTGCCAAATAAAACTTGAAGTGGTGACTTACCATGTAACAGCGGGGTGGGTAAATGGTTAATTAGGTAAGCGGCTGTCAAAACACAAGGACCCCAAAACTTATGAGGTAGACTTGCTTGAAAAGAGAGAGCACGGAGCCACATTAAGAAGATGGCGGTGATTTGCGTTCAACAACCCCATTTTGTTGGGGTGTATCAATGCAACTATGTTGATGAATAATACCATGGGTTGTAAAAAGGCATTTGAATGGTGATTAAAAAACTCACGACCATTATCAGTTCAGAGTTGTTTAATTTGATATCCAAATTGAGTTTTGATCATAGCAAAAAATTCCCTTAATCGGGACCAAGCATCAGATTTATGATTTAACAAAAACACCCATGTGCATCGTGAAAAATCTTCCACAATAGTTAAAAAATATTTTGCACCACAAAGTGAGGGAATAAAATAAGGTCCCCATATGTCACAATGAATCAATTCAAAGCAAGAGGTGGTAGAAATTGTACTAGATGGAAAAGGAAGTCGAGTTTGCTTAGCTAAAGGACAAATGGAGCAAATACAATCTTTAGTAAAAGAAAAAATTAGGATCCAAATTTGAAATATAACTAGAAACCTTTAAAGATGGATGGCCTAAACGAGAATGCCAAAGGTCTTTAGCGAGTAAAACAACAGTAGCGACAGGATAATCCAACTCCAAATAATAAAGTCCATTGTACGCCTTGCCTAGCCCAATCCTCTCCTTCGTGCGTAGGTCCTATATCACACAATGATCAAGATAGAAAGTTATGAAACAATGAAGTTGTTGGGTAAGTTGGGTAACAGATAATAAATTAAAACCAAAAGAAGGAACATGTAATACGTTCGTGAGAGGTAAAGTGGGTATGGGGCTGCAATTCCCAATATGTGTAACAGGAGCAAAACCACCATTTGGAAGATGAATAGATTGGGTGTGGAGAACAAGACTATCCGAATGAAATAAAGATAAGTCGGAAACCATATGAAGACTGGCACCCGAATCAATAACCCATAGAGAAGATACTTGACCTACAGCATTTACCAATGGTGGAATGTTACCAGATTCCAACAAAGATAGAAGTTTATGGTACTGATCTATGGTGAAAGATGATGCAACAGCTGAAGGGATTACAGTTGCAGCAAAAGAGTGAACCGTATGAGAGGAATCCATTGAAGACGTAGTATTGGTAGCCATTGAAGAAGAGATGGAAAATGAGGAAGAAGAAGACGTGGCTGATGAAAATGTAGAATCATATGTTAGGCTGATACCATATTAAGAAACAATCTCAATGGGAAAAATAGTTGAATGATTTCATATGAGAGAACCTCAAATATATAGGCAGCATACATCCCATGCTGATAGGTAACTATGAACAATAAAAGAAAAATATAAAACATAGAAATACAATACATGAAAATGTTTGTATGGAAATATAATACATGGAAATGTTTGTATGGAAATATAATACATGGAAATGTTTGTATGGAAATGATTTACTAGAGAAACCTAATCAAGCCAAAGCCAAATTAGGAATTGATGAAATGGAAGGATGAGATGGTATGGAAAGAATTTAAATGTAAAGAATGATGAATGGAAGGAATTCAAATGAAAGGAGTGATGAATGGAAAGAATTCAAATGAGAGGATGAAATGATATGGAAAGAATTCAAATTAGAGACAATTAGGGAAAGGATGAAAAATCATCCTTATCACGCCTAATAATTATAGCGGGTAAGGGTGCACATTGTTAGATTTGGAGTGATCAATCACACAATCGAAAAAGAAGGAAGAAGGAGACGGATTTTCCCCTAGTTCACCTCAATGTAAGGCTACATCTAGCATTAGGTTTTTCACTATATTCTTCTCGAAAACAATAACTTACAATGTTCTATTACAAGAGAATATATATATATATATATATATATATATAGGCACTTAGAAACCCGGAACCACAGCTATTCATGGGCCCAAGCCCAAGTTGTAAAGAAACTCTAAGGCCCACTAAAACATGGACCCTCTACAGGCACCCCCGTTGGCGCGGCCTCCCTTGACCCGAGCTCGCTCATGGGAGAGTGGGACTCCCATGTCCATCGGCAACGCAATGAGAAGCATGAGCCATACTCAACAATGAACTTGAAATCCTTACCTTCAAGGGTAGGGATCTTTAATGTAAAATCCGGCCTTATCCTAACCCTGACCCGGCCCGGATTTTATAATGTTGCAAGTCCGAAGACCCGAAGTGGTGGTAGAAGAGACCTGTGGGCCCTCTTAGTGGATGATTCGATGCTTGATGCTGAGCCTATGGACATTGACAATGATGCCCCTCACTTGAGCACATTGTCAGTATTGGGTGAAAATCTGCGCATCGATGAAGATTGAATTAGTTAAATCACTTCCCGGAACCCCATGATAAATCCGAAGGTATTTTCTGAAACTAGACTTGTTGATTGACTTATAGGAGAAAACCCCACTCGATTTGACCTTGTATAGCCTTCCGAATCCACTCCTGAAGTTGCTGTCATAGCTTGGTCGAGTGCTTGGTCGAGTGACAGTCGACGAGCCAGTCGACCAAGAGTAATGGAATTCGAATTTGCACTAAATCTCTTTCCATTTTGCCCCTACCTTTTTGGAACTCGTGAATGAGGACCTAGACTAATCATTGGCACTCCAGAGCTCAAGGTTGGACACTCTCTTGGGCTATTCCTTGATGTTTGGGAAGATCTTTGACTCCAATCATTATTGTATACACTAATCATCAACTCAAGGTATGATTTCTTCTATTCCTCTCCTAATCTATTCATGTTTCTATCAATTAATGATCATTGAAACCATGGCTGATGTGCTGTAACCTTGCAAACACTTAACCATGAGTTTCCCCCTTTCAATTTCTTAATCATCCCCCACTCTTGCTATGCTATGATTCAAATGAGATTAATTACACTCCATCACTTTGATTCTATTCAATCTAACCTATTTTGATTCAAATCTGATATGTAGATGCATGATAAGCTTAGACTATAATGAAATTAAGATTCTAGCTTGATTCTTAACACTCATTTGATTGATTCTTATCATCCTTTTCAATTTCTATAAATTCCAATTTAATTCTTGCTACGTATCTTATAGAACCTAAAATCCGATTTGGGTATTTTTTATGGAACCGTTGGATCATCATGAAAATTAGTGTGTAGTATCCTCTTACTGTTATAAACATGCCCTCCAAATTTCATGACGATCGGAGCACCGGAAGGGCAGTTTCGGATCAAGTTTCCATTACTGTCCTGATTCAGGACTCCTGAAGATAACAAGTCTTGGTCGACTGCTTGGTCGACTGACAGTCGACCAACCCAGTCCACCAAGAGTTGTTAAGGCCATATACTCAGCCAATTTGATCCGTTTGAACCCCAATTCAATTGCTTTCTTCTCTGACATTAATTGTATGATTATCTAGGGTATCAACACTGATTTTGGGACCATACTTGGTAATCATTGAATTTATTTACAACTTGATTAAGGTAAGGACAATCGTTAACTCAAGTATGTTAATTATACCAACATGCAACTTAATGGTTATATTTATATGAGTAATCCTTTACTATACATGATTGTTAAGTGTTTTCTTATCAGTAATAGAATGTATATATCATTTAGAATATCATGTTCAGTTTTACTTTATGATTCATGTATGATCAATCATGTTATGATATGTATTTGTTTATATGATGAATCATTGATTTAGTATAATATTATGAGATTGAGATTGTGATTGACTACGTATGACTTGGGATTGGGAGGTGTCCTTTCGACACTTCTGTCCTTGGACATCGGAGGGAGTAGTATGGGATATTCCCCAAAGGTGTCCATCGACGCTTTCCCGGGTTATTGGATGACATATATAGGATTGTCTAGGTGTATGGTTAGGATATTTCCTTGTCGTATCAAACCCAAATCGGAAGGTATTGAGACTGAACGACCCGTGGTAGAGTATGGTTGAAGGGCGCTCAAGACCGGTATCCACTCTGTGAGAGGACTTGAACTATATTGCGGATACCCGAAAGGGGCCATTTATTGGTAGGGTTGCATATGGATAGACTTGGGCTCACGGGCTCTCAAGACCGGTAACGAACCAGTGAGAGGACGTGAGAGCTTCCCGTTTACTATATGTGGATGACCAATAGGGTTGATGAGTCCGTAATCCGGGATTACGCTGACTCTAGTGTGAAGGATACAAGAAAGGATAGCCGGGGGCAAGGAATGGACGTATCTGGATCTGACATGATATGACTGAGTAGATGACTTGCATTGGGCTAGGCTTTACTATGACATGCGCCAGTACTTATACCAAACGGTGATGTGAGAGAGTGGTGACTAAATCCCCAACCATGGTTTTTGAGATGACCTTACCGAACTTCCCCGGGCAGACCCAAGATATCTTATGATTGAGGGGGAGTGAATGATGACCCAAAGAAGTATGGTGCCATGACTTAAAGCATGTCTACCTTAGAGACTAGCATACTTAAGATTAGAATCATATTTCATCATTGTCTCAGGTCATATTGCATCATATTTTGACTTGTGTTGGATGAACTGTGGATTATGAAACGACTTGCCTTGCTGAGTTCTTTTGAACTCATTCCTTTTGTACAATTTGTTAGATTATACTACAGGTACAGAAGACCTTGATGGCACGTCCTATGACCCGAGCTATGATCCCGCATACTACCCTTTGGGTGATGGCTACACGGAGAGTTAGGATTGCTATACCGAGGAGGATTTATAGTGCGTACCAGGGTTAGCCCCACATTAGTGAGGGAGCGGCCACGTTGGGTTTACTTCATCCATACTTTCGAAGAGGATATCATTAGGATAGAGGAAACCTATATGTAGGCCCCATTTCCCTGGATGACTGTAATCATTTGGATATTCTCTCCCTAGTTCCTATGGATTTGTTCATAACACTAGTTGTAACTTAACTTGATTTACCAACATTCCACTGATTGTGAAGGAGTGACTTCTGATCACTCTTTCTCTTTGAGATTTTGTTACTTAATGTTTCCGCACTCTGATTAATTACCCTTTTCTCATTCATTTGATCTATTTATTGTTTACTTTATACATTGATTATATTGTTCATGATTATGTTATCGTGTATGTGGGAGGCATGGCCACTCGATCTGGATCTTCGGGCTGTGGATCACATCCCGGGTATGCCAGATAGGATATCGGCTGGGTGGATGCGACATTTATCTTGTGGGATAGAAGATTGTGCTTCCCTCACATCTCTCCACTATATATTAGAACGAAACCACCATCTCTGATCCTTGTTGTCTGTGCTTGAATATATATAATGGGTAGAACTCATCTAATCCAAAAGCAAAGAATTGGTCTACTCAAATGCAAAGAATCTCTATGCTACAGCAATCCCGCGTTATCAAGCTGCAGATGGAGAGGCGATTGTGTTGCAATTATAGTGGGTGGGGGTGCATGCATGTTGGAATCTTCACCTACGAAGGACAAGGATCTTATTTCTATTAAGGTAGAATATTGTGTTCCTATCACTATCCTCCACTATACATTTAAGAAAGAGCCACATCTTTGGTTTATCTTATCAGTATTTAGAAATGAATCTCTAAGTATATGATGGAATAATATGAAAGAAGCACAATCTACCAATGTAAATGGAAGATCCACTCAATGCGGCATGGAGTTAATCATTGGAACTCCATTACAGTTTCTATTCATCTGGAAGAAAAAAAATTAAAAAACTTATTACATTTACAATTCTAGGTCCTAAGTGAGAACAATATACCAAGGCGAAGCCACTCTATACGTATTGTCAAAAGATATCATCTCAGATAGATACGCTATTAGGAACGCCTCTACAAGTGACCCCAGGACCGGAGCTTGGAGCAAGCAACTCGTAGGGCAACACCCCAGCCCCACACCGATTCCTAAGACTCGGATCCTCATTCCTCTTCTCTATCTCCTTCTCTATCCGTTGGATCTCAGCAGCGAATGCATAGAATGCCTCGACAATATCAGCATCGCCTGACCAGATCGACGTGTGTTGTCTCTCTCCAATGTATTCCTCGTCGGGCGAGTGTGTGGACAGCGTGTCTACCACGGCCATGAACTGAGTCGATTGTAGCAAACTCGGAAGTGCAGAGAAGAAGAATCTTTGTGGGTCAGCTACGAAATACTCATAATCCGGGTCACCCTCCATTGGTATCAACCGTCGCATCAATGGAGGCCGGTTCGGTACATAACCTCCATAAGGATATTGGCCGAAGTTAAGAGCCGCGTGTTGAGCTGAAGCAAGCCAGATGAGTGTGGTAAGGACGGAGACGAGCTCCTCTGCACTAGAAAGCTTGGGCCACCAGTTCTCGTGGCGGAGATCAGCATGTCCAACGTTGATCGCCTCGCTGTACCAGGATTGGAGCTCTATATCGGACCGGATAAGGCTCGAATCCGGGTAGTACCGGTTCACATAGGTTCGAACCCAATTCTCGATAGCAAACCAGATGAGCAGCCCATCGGTGGCGTAAGGGTAGTCTTTTATGACCAACTTTAGTCCATGAGGCTGCGTGGGGTCTTCGACCGCCATTCCTCTGCAGTTATTTAAATCTTCTGTCAATCAAGTTCTGTCTTATATTTAAATTATATATGTAAAAGTTATCATAAAGATATACTCAAGATGCAAGTTAGAGGACTATATACCTGCGGAGGAGATCGGCAGGAAGGCCTTCGAGGTCGAAACGCCACCCGTTACGGTAAGCGGCGGCACTGATCTCCATGCAATATTGGCCAGGGGTGAAGCAAGACTCAATGACACCACCAGCGCTAATGAGGGTTTGGCGTGCAAGGGCATTGATCTCAAGGGTGTATCTCATGTGGGGATCCAACAGTTTAAAGATGGGGTGCATTGCACTCAGATGCCTGTGAGCAGCTAGTATGAAAGGCTCCATGCAAGCATGGGTGCGCAACCAATGGTTAACCAGTTGGTGAACCCCAGCATCGTTGGAGCAGACGTGAGCCTTCCCAAGCTGCCAAATCCAGTTACTCGTGGCATCAACTGGAGGAGTGAGAACCATTTTCGACGAAGAAGATGAAGTAGTCGCTCCAGTGTAAGGGAGACTCAGCTCGATAGCAATGGGCTTCAGAGTACCGAGACGAGTCATGAAGAAAAGCGTACGTGTAGCGTATGATTTCCTCCCGTCCAGTGCGTTTATCTTATCCAGGAACGGAAGGTATATATCATGGAAATCCAACATAAACAGCCTTTTCTCCTCCACTGCTTGCTGAACTGACATGCCCTCGATATGGCCCACAATGTGTTCTTCTTTGATTGCAGACTCTCGTGGACCGTAGATTTCTGGATCTAACTTGCTGACGGGTGGGAAGACCTACATTTTCAATTTCAAAATTTTCTTTTTTTTAAGAAAAAGTCGTTTGAATAATTAAAAATAATAATTATGACATCATCCAAAAAGCCATCACTGAAACTCACCTCAAGCCTTTCGATGTTAACTGGGTTGATCCCTGCCAAGGCTTGACGAGCAAATTCGTCGTCACGTAGCCAAGCAAACTTGTCCTCTGCAAATCAACAATAAACACACCAGTGTCAACTACGACTTCCACACCATAATGATCCAAAAGCTTTGGTGGTCGAAACTTTTTATGTAGCCCATGCCAAAACCTAAACTCCCCAGGGTTTGAAAGCTATTTTTGGGTGACAAGACATGTAAACGGCTTGGATTCAACTCGAATATACCATCTTTATATCCGAATCCAATAAGCAAAGCTGTCATTCGAATGCTATCTGAATTTTCGAATGCTATCCGAATTTACATAAAGTATTCATATTCGAGTTCAAAACTTTATCGAATTTTTTTTTTTTTTTTTGTAAATAAAAGAGGGGATGTAGTAGGGTGACCTAGCATCCCCCGCTACGCAATGTTCGGACTTTTTATCGAGTGCGACCTATGCAAGCATTAGCCCTGTGCACTACCAACGCAAGCACTGACCCCGTCAGCGGAGCCCCACCGGAGGCCTAGTATAATCCACAAAAGCCGGTAGCACTCATGCCCAGGCCAAAGAACACACAACTGTCCAATGCAAGAAACAGAGGAGTAGAGGGGATTCAAACCTGGGACATGAGTTTTTAAATCCAATCATCAGCCAATTTTAGAAAAATAAAATGTTTAACTTCATAGTTTTTCCATAGTTTACTAATTAGCTATGAACAATTGATGGGATTTGGGGTCAACTGAGCCTAATTATTGGACTAATCGGTTCAACTTTAGTGAAGGTCAAAATATCACTTGGTGTTGGTGAAATATCATTTAAAATTCAAATATATTAAAATTTTTATAAAATTAAAAATTAAGAAAAATATTGTAATCTAATAGGGTAAAATGATGAGATAAGCAGTCATCTAAATTCAGGACTTTGTTTGAGTCATGCGCATTAATAATTAAGGACTTTGCTTGGGTCCTTCGCATTTAATGTGCAGGACCGTCAAGTCAGCCGTTGGATCGGAATTTCATTCAAAATTTCAATCTCTACTATTGAAATTCAGCGGTGGAATTTCAATTTCAATCGAGATTTCGGACTGTTTGCATGACGTCAATGTGCATGACCCAAGCAAAATTACCAAGAATGGATCTGGACCCACAACACGAATGCAAATTACGAGGCAGATTTCAATTATCTATTTACCAAATCTTACTTAGGTTGATGAGAGAGAAAGCTTACTGGTGAGAATTTTTGGAGTATCATATCTGAGAAGTCCCTGAGTCATAACCTCAGGCAATGGAAGCTTCTTTAGAAGCTCATCCTGCAACCCTACTTTAAGTTTTAGCCCTTCTCTGTAAAGGCTATCGACGTCCGGAAAACCTTTGAAATCATGGTTGTCGGCAGAGAGACTTGCAATGAGAGAAGGAATCAAATTGTGGAGCACTGCCTTCAGCCGTCCAGCAGCAAATGTGTTCTGTTTCGATTCCTCAAATGCTTCGTCTCTTGGCACGTAAATCGGAAATGGCTTCTCAACCCTGCTTTCTGCTTTCAAGTCTGAGAAGAACAAATCATGAATTAGTGATCAAATTGTTTAGTTTTCATTAATCAATCGGGACTTGCAGAGACGAACTAACCAGTGTCGGTGGGAGCACGCCCTGTTCTGCATCTTCTGGGGTATGGAATGTTGCCTTCACCTCCTAGGGTTCGTCTTGCAAAATCAAAACCCTTGTCTGGATTTCCCAGATCGTTGTAGGTATCATAGTCATATATCCTATCAGATGCTTTTCTAGTCCCTTTTCCATTACCTCTTAGCTCCTTCAGTTCTTTCTCTCTCAACACCCTCAGCCCAGCAGGTGTTTCAGAAGGTAAATATGGCTGCGCAGAACAAAATAAACCCAGGTTATTACAAAATCCACCATTAATGGCTATTCAACATGTTCATTATGAGAGAAGGGCCACAAAGTTTTCAATTTTCTTGGTATTTCAGTTGATCACGTCAACAGAATGGAAGAATATTCAAAGTAAGACATCGGAATCTCTTGGGTATTTTTCCGATTCCTAAGTTTGACTAGGAAAATGTCCAAATTGGTGGATGAATTTTTTGCAAATTGACCTGTTCAATTGGATACGAGAACAACTTGAATTTTTAGCATCATCAAAATGATGGAGAAATTACCCTGTTAGAGAAGAAGATTCTATTTCCTGGATGATCTTTCTTTGATTGAACCCAGGAGTTGCAGACAAAATGAACAGGACCAGAAGCAAACCCTTCAATGGTGATGGTCTCCAAGAAGAACTCGTTCTGGTGCTTGTTGCTCACTGTTATGGCACCTGGCTCCCCAAACATCGAGTCCAGCGTGAGTTCTGCTGTGTAATGAACTCTTTCTGCTTTAACCTTCGATTTCTTCGACCAGTTCAGAGCGGCTTCTGTGCTCTTCTTCGGTGCCTTTGTCTCTGCAGAATCAAATTCCAGAGATTTACAATAAATTTTCAAAACCCCAGAAGAAAATAAAAACTTGGATCAAACCCAAAAGCCCAAAAATAGAGCTTTTTGTTGCAAGAAGAAGATAACCCAGGAAACAGGGGAAGAACCCAGAAAGAAAAGCTAGTTATTTGGATCGAAATCATCCCCTACTCATCTGAAAATATGAAAATTTCTTGAAGAGAAAAGTAACTCACTTGGATCTATTTCTGTGCTAACAAGCTGTAAGACAACATTCCTGCCAATCTTGTCAGTAAAATCGTCCAGATGCTTCGCGATTGTCTCCTTCAAATCTTCCTTGTTCTTTCTCCTGACAGTAACAACAGCTCTCACCTTAAACTTCACAGGCTTCTCTGGTGCAATAAGCTTTACCAAATCCTCACTAATAGTTGCAACAGGGACAGTCACAACCTTCCTTGAATGCAATCTTCTCTTCTCTAAAGGAACCAAAACAGGACAAAATGAAAGATTGTTCTGCTTCTGGTTCAACTGGTGATTAAGTAGGATTCCTGGGGAAGGAACAAAAGATGATTTCTCCAACAAAGAAGAACCCAAAAATTCCTTGGCCATCGCCATGAATCTTTAAGTTTTACCCCTTTCAGATCTGAGATTCTTGTCTCGGTAATGAAGCAGAGAGAAGAGATGTAGAATGTGCAGGCAAAGCAGTTAGGATGATTTTTTTTCTGGTACTTGCTGATGAGTTTGATTATTTAAAGGGACAATGAAGCGTGCCACTATAATAATGAAGGATATCGAGAGCCACAAATGGTCCACACCCTTAACACGTTTTAAGTTTTCATCATCTGAGCGATTTTACTTTTGTTTTGATTCTCATTTTCAAAGCTCGTGAAATGTTTGAAGAAATGGCTGCTTTGCTGTGCTAGTCAAAACGAGTATCCAAGTATCCCAGTAGAAACGCGGTAGACGATGGAGCAGTGGAGCAAGGATTCATTTGTTAGGTATGAGTAGCTTTCTCTTAAAGTAGTCCCTTTTCAAGATTTGAACTCTTATATTAAATGTTAGAGCAAATTGCACTGACACCCCCAAATAGAAGCCTAAATGCACTGACACCCCACTTTAAGTTTAAAAAACACAGACACCCAAGTTCATTAAACACATTAGTCCATTCTGTTAGTAAAATTGTTAACCCACTGTTTATTTTTTTTGAATTCCAAAATTGTCCTTACTAAAATCTGAGAAAGAAAAATAAACTCTGAACTAAAAATCAAAACCATTCATCTTCTCAAAACCTGCAATGTCTTTTACCTCTCCATTCATCTTCTCAAAATCTGAACTGAAAATCAAAACCATAGCTCTTTGAGAATCCAAAGCAAGTTGTAAGAAGAAAAAAAAATTGCATTGTAAATCCTATTGATACAGGATGAGACCAAATTTGTTAAGCTTCCGATTCTAATCATTAGCACTTTCCTGTTTCTTCTTCTGATCATTCGAACTTTCCCGTTTCTGCTTCTTTTTGTTTTTTTTTCTTTTTTTTTTCCTTTTTTTCTTTCCCTTTTCCTCTTAGGCACGATGGAGATTAATCGTTGTCGCTGCGCCCCAAAATTGAAATCAATAAAAGATTTTTTTCAGTTTCAATTCTTCAATTGTGCGTGAAGAAGAGAGATAGAAAGAGAGAGGATTTCAGATGGTAGATCAGATGAGATTCACTGCTTTTTTCTTCCTTTTTCTTTTTCTTTTTCAATTCTTCAATTGTGCGTGAAGAAGAGAGATAGAAACAGAGGAGGATTTCATATGAGATTCATTGTTTTTTTCTTCCTTTTTATTTTCCGCTTCACTTCTTCAATTGTGCGTGAAGAGAGAGATAGAAACGGAGGAGGATTTCATATGAGATTCATTGTTTTTTTTTTCCTTTTTCTTTTTCAGTTTCAATTCTTCAATTGTGCGTGAAGAAGAGAGATAGAAACAGAGGAGGATTTCATATGAGATTCATTGTTTATTTTTTCCTTTTTTTTTTTAGTTTTAGTTCTTCACTTGTGCGTGACGAAGAGAGATAGAAACAGAGGAGGATTTCAGATGAGATTCATTGTTTTTTTTTTAGAAACAGAGGAGGATTTCAGATGAGATTCATTGTTTTTTTTTTAGAAACAGAGGAGAATTTCAGATGAGATTCATTTTTTTTTTTTTTTTTCCTTTTTCTTTTTCAGTTTCAGTTCTTCACTTCAATCGTGCGTGAAGAAGAGAGATAGAAAAAGAGGAGGATTTCAGATGGTAGATCAGATGAGATTCATTGCCGAATACCACCCATCAGTTTCAGTTATTTTAGATTTTAGTTAGATGCCGGTGGAAACCGGCTTGGTGGAAGGTTTGCAAGGATAGATATGGTTATTGCAGGTCTGAGTGAAAGAGCAAACAAAGTCTTCTCCAGTTTTTTATATAAGGTTGATGTGTCATTGTATATACGAGGGTATAATAGTCTTTCAAATTGTATAACTAACCATGTTAACGGAATAGGACCTGTGTGTTTTTCAAACATAAATTGGGGTGTCAGTGCTTTTAGGCTTATATTTTGGGGTGTCCGTGTCATTTGCTCTAAATGTTACCTATTTAATCAAATTGATCAAATTGATCAAATTGACCACATTGAGCACATAACACCTTTCTTCAAATCTTATATCGGATTATTTGGTCATGCCGTCAGTCATGGGTCCCAGGAAGGGTGTCAATCGGTACGGTTTCGGTACGGTACTAACCTTGAATACTGAAAACAAAAACCGTGTCGTACCAAATTTACACTGTATGGTATGGTTTTTCGATATTTGCAAAAACGGTTTGGTATGGTTTCGGTATTGAATCGGTACAGAAAAACTGTTTAAACATAGTATCTATAAATGCTGTACAATTTTAGTACGAACGAACCCATGCCACTTTTGTTATTTTAGTTCATTAAATCATAATGAAATTTTGATCAAACAATCGATAGAATTTGATATTAACAGAGACAAAACAAGTAAATCTAAGAAGAGGAGTGAATATGAGTGAATGACGAAACAAAAAACTAAAACAGAGAATTAAAGATTAGATAAAAGTAAAGTGTTTTAATTGTAAAATCATATTTATATTCCTTAACTTAGTACAGTATCAAATCAGTACGGTTTCAATACGTACCGTTCAAATTTTGAATGGTGCAGTTTTAAATAGCACGATTTGATACGGTTAAACGATTTTAATACCAAATTGACACCCTTAGATCCTACACTCCAAACTGATAAAGAGCCTGATCATAAGCTTAGAACCATCGGGTGTAAACGGATACCAAATTTATGGATGAACGAAGACCGTCAAAGCATGACCATGACCGTTGATTACTGACCGTTGACATTCATCAAGATTCCAACTTCTTGCTTGTTTCCTAAAAAGAAAACTTCTTACTTGTTTTCAGAGAAAGCAACTTTACATTTGAACAGATCAATTTTCTATTTTTTATTGCAAAGCCATTTGAACTGATTGACTAATATATAATAACATAATAAAATTCTTCAACTGAAAAAATTAATAATAACATACTACCAATTTGATTAGTACAAATTGAACTACAATTAAAAGAGATCAAAGGAGATAATATTGTTCATCACTATTAGGGTAAAATATGTGGACTACTAGTCCAGTCGTCAACTCGATTGTAAATCCACTAAGTCGGATGTTCGATCGAGGTTTGTTGTAAAGCCGTTACTGTGCCGGTTGACAGCTGATCCAACAAACATTAAACCATGTACTTGGTGCTTGTATCCCGCCCTGTCATATTCTTTTCTTTATCTATTGCGCTTTGTCCTACATAGACAATTGGATGGGAACCTTGATTGTTGATTAAGACATGTTACCTACAAAGTTAGCTGGGACCAAGGTTTAAAGTATCCCACGATACCATACGATACTAGCAAATACGTATACATATTTGAACCAACCGATACGATACATCTCGATACGTCTCTCCATTGAATTACACTAAAATACATTAGTCAGAGCGATACAATGCTCGATACAAGACGATATGTCTCTTAAAATCACCTTATCGATACAATACTCGATACCGATACTTTAAACCTTGGCTGGGACATGTTTTAAACCTTAAACCCTAAGTGGAACGAGTATAAATACCCCAAACCAAAGCCAAACAAGGATACGTACTTCTAATCCTCAATTCATATTGCTCTAAGCATTCATCGAACCCTGAATTTTCGACATTTCTTAGAATCTGACTCAAGCATCGAAGGTAGCTTGGTGATCAATACAATCAACCCGCCTTGACTTTCTCTTTATTTCTTTGACATATTTGGGTTAAATTTGATCTCCTAACTAGTATATAATCCAACTGGTGATCTGATCATTTGGTCAGATTTAGCAGCAACAATTCACATTTTGCATCAATAATGTTATGATAAATGAACCAAACACAAACTAGTGCAGCTTTTTCTCACATTCTCATAAAAATATTTTGTTTTGTGTAGGGGTACATCACCAGTGGCTAGGAGTAGTTGGTTGGAGCATTGGGATGTGCAGGGACAGACACTTACTGTCTGTCAATTTTGGGAACAAGAAAACAAATGAGATTCAGGAAACAATGCTTGACGTCATTCAAATAGGAATGGACAAAGCGACAGAAAAGGGGATAAGGATAAACGAAGTTTGGACAAACTATCATCTCATTACAAAGATTTTAGGCCATCAAAAGAAAAATGGTCTCTCAAGGAATTACCTAAGTTAATGAACCTGGCTAATATATCAAAACAAGGTTCAATTTTTTTAATTCCACAACCCAATGCTTAAATTGTATTTTGAATATTATGTAGACATAGGAATCTCTCAGATGGATGACTGTAATTGTACAATATGTAGCCTTTGTAAGTGCTTACAGAACTAATTTCGTTTTAATCTAAGTTTTATTCTCATCAAAAAAAAATTCACATTTTGCATCTGATAGTAGGCCTTCCCTTCGTCTTTTTTTTTTTTTTTTTTTTTTTTTTTTGTAAGTAGGCCCTCTGTATCTTATGCACACACCAATCATTTTACCACTCAATTAGCTTGGCCTCCTTCTTGGCTGTCACCATGAATACATGTTATAGAAATATGAGATTCTCCCATTTATATTTTTAGTCAAATCATTTTTGGCATAAAGGTATTATATATGGTCTTATCATCTTTCACGTGAGTGGGAAAAGTATCCCATCTTTTATTTTTGAGCCTTCAAAAAGGTGTATTTTCTCATGAACAAGACCCCACCTTTTAATATTTTATTATGTAAGAGGATTTTATCAAATTGGGTAGCATTGCCCTTGTATAATGATAACGAGAACATCGAGAAACAATTGAGAAGTGGAAAGTGATCAAAGTATCCGACTTTACCTGACAAAATCCTCCAGATTAGACTAAAGAGTGAGCTAAAGCAAGTTTCACTGCTGTGCATTATTGTGAACGGTCAAGATTTCGATCTCGACCGTTAATTGCAGGTGTTGCACAATTATTGCGCAGCACCCAAGTAATTTCCGAGCTAAAGCCTTTTCTTATCTAAAATTCACAGACAAATAAATTACATGAAAAGAATAATATTGATGTGTCAATTAATTATTAATTCCGAGCCAACTTATAAAATTGAGAAGTGGAAAGTGATCAAAATGTCCGACTTTACCTAACAAAGTCCTCCAGACTAGACTAGAGAGTGAGCTAAAGCCTTTTCTTATCTAGAAATCACATACACATAAATTACATGAAAAAAATAATATGGGTGTGTCAAGTAATCAATTTCGAGCTAATTTATACTTACTTTAACTACTCTTTAGGGGTAGTTGTTACATATAATTTAAATATAAAACGATGTTCACTCTTGGTTTCAAGGAAATTCGAACTCTGACCTTTTACGTAAAAACATTGATCTTTTGCCAATTGAACCACCCTCGAAGTTTCTAAGAGAATATTTATAAAGCATAGTTTCTGATATGCATAAATTAATTTATCCATCAAATAGATGTTGTTTTCAAAGTCATGTTTTATTTTCTTAGGCTAGCAATCTTCTACTTTTAGTTGATCGCTCAATGATGATCTCCTGTTCCCGGGCTTTGCGTGCTCCAGTCCAATAATAGTAGATCGAGAAAGAAAAATTCTTGAAGGGAAGATAAAATGATAGAGATTCAAACCCAATACCTCATTGATTTTACTACATCTACATATGAAGTCGTCACTACGGTGACAAAAGTATATCCACATTCTAGAAGTTGACATATAAAAGTAAGGCAGCAGCCGGCGGCACCATGAGGTCTACCAATCTACAAATTTTTAACTGCAACTATATTACTAATTAAAAAATTCAATACAATCTATTGGGAAAATTATTAAATTGTTATATAATAATAAATTAAAAAAAATATGTGATTAGGGTATGAGGTGGACATGGTTATAATGTCAGGACATGAATAAAATAAATAAGTACTTCCCTTTATGTCACAGATGAGCTTAATGCCAGTGAATCACCTCATGGAGAAATAGATTTACTTATATTTTAATTCAAAACACAAATAAAATTAGAAATGAAAATGAAAGTGACAATTAATCAAATTGGTTGTGCCGATCTATTAGCCAGTGGTACTCGTTATTTAGGTATTTCTAAAGTTTGTTGAATGCAGCCACCACGAGGTCTTGATCCTTTGTACTCTATTCCTGCTGGGAGGATTTCCCCAGACTTGTTTCTCTAAATGAATTTCTTTATCAGTGTTTGGTAAAAATAAAAAAAAAAATTGGTTGTGGGATTTGACAAGATCCATTGAATTTCATCATATATACACATAACAAAAACGTTGGACCATCCACACCTCAAATTATAAAGGGCATGGTGTGTCTCTTATATTTTTCAATATTTTGTTTGGCCTAAGTTTGTCTCTTTAATTTTTTAGTGGAAGATGACACATATTTGAAAGCTGAAAGAAGAAAGTAGCCATTTTGATGGATCTATGTGCATAAAGTAGTGGAAGTTAAAAACAATATAAGTGCCGTGGTCCATCACTAGTTATTTGAATGGACTAGTGACCTTATAGGGTGCAACATAAAGGACTATTCATGAAATCATATAATCATGGTCTGATTTGGCTTTGTGCATTTAGTCTTGTGATTATTTTATTATAATATTTGAAGTGGGTTAAGTCATGATTTGAGGTCCCCAGTCTATATCAGAAATCTTGAGGAAAATTATTCCAATTTTTATGTCATTTTCTACTTTCTATAGAGCATGTGAAAAATGAAAAAGGATTTTAATAACATCTTGATTGAATGAAAAAAAAAACATTATTGGCCACCAAAATGGGATAGAACGTGGTGGATGCTTTAATGATTTTGATTACTTATTGAATTGTTTTTATATAAGGGTAAGTTAAAGCTAATTTCTAATTGTGCATTCATTGAGGGCATGTTTGGTTACGTGAATCTAGAGATTTCAAATATCTAAAAATTTTAAATCTATAGAATCATAATTCATAAAATTAATTGTTTAGTTAATCTAAATTTGTGAAAATTTCATTCTAAAAAATTGTTTGATAGATGTAACTTTTGTGAATACACAAATGTTAGTGCTCTAATAGCAAAGATTTCACCCAATTCCCATAAATTTACAGATTCACGTTTTTAGTATAAAAATATGATTCTCTAGATTTCATGAATCTATGGATTTTCACAATCAAACGAGTAGAAATCTCTAAATTCATGTAACCAAACAGACCCTAAATAAATTATAATGTTTTTAATTCTGACATGTTATGGTAAAGATTAATTTTATCATGTGAAATATTCTAGGCCAATTTCAGGGCTTACATACACTTGGATGCATGGATAGAGCTCTCAGGGACATGGGGCCATGAGCCTACCTAATTTTGTAAAATATCTTCATAGAAGCCCCTTTTGGGCATTTTTTTTTCTTTTTCTTTTTCAAAAGATAAACGATAAACTTCATTGAAAAGCCTTCAAGCATAACCTGCTAGGATTAGTTCTTAGTCATTTGGCCTTCTTTTCAATGTCAGTATTTGCCCAACCTTGCTTGATTATGGGATTCCCTAATTATTTGGAGGTCCTCTATTGTCCTTTGGGCATTTTTGGGTTGAAGAGTATTTCGGTCATTTTTGTTGGAATTAGGACTTTATCACTTATAAATAGTTATCTCTTAACAAGATTGAGAGGGGTAGAGAAACGGCTAAATTGTAATGGTGTGTTCATCTTCTTCACCATTATAAAACGTCATATATGCTCGACCATGGCTGTGAACTTGAGTAAAACACATAAAATCTTGTCTTATATGCTTCTTTCTACTCGATTTTTCTAACACAACATGCATGCACTGCCCTTTTTTCTTTTCAAGATTGCATGTATTGAAATCTATTGCACCTAGCACCCAATTCCGATTCACCTGCACTTCTTTATGTGTTTCGCAACCTATCCATGGTCAGCTCACCTCAATCCTCAACTCAGTTCACTCTGAACATTTTTCCCAGTAGTAACCAAGCTCAAATCAAATATTGGAAAATAGTCTTGTAATCAGCTATGAAAGTGAATGACCATATCTTCGATTAATGATTACATGTGAATCGTATGTGGTTATGTGATTGGTTATTTCACTTGATTGATGCATGTGGGTGTACGTGACTATGAAATAGGGATTACCTATCTTGGTACTTCTAGCTCGGGTTATCAGGGGATGTGGTATGGGACACTATCCTCTGACTCCCCCAACGCTTTTCATAGTCGGTGTTTGTCTAGATGCATTGATTAGGAATCTTGTGAGTGCTACTACCCTTTTGGTAGGGGTATTGAAGCGGAGTGACCCATGATAATGGTGGATGGGGCTCTATGTGCATCAAACAAACCCACGGTTATCTTGCAGTGGTATAGAGACATGTGTTAGAATGGGACTCATGATCGTCCAACAAACGGCTTGGGTGTTGTGAGGGGACATGAGCGACAACCACCCTAGCGTATGTAGATGACTACAGGGTTACCGAATGGTAGACCAAAAGATAGCGGTTAGGCGGTGTGAGGAACACCATTCCTAGGTGAGAACGATACAAGACCAAAAGGGCACATAGGCATGAGGGAAGGTATCTTGATCACATGTAGCACGAGACATAGTGACTTTGCATTGGGCTAGAGTAATCTTTAACATGTGCCAACTCTTAAACCAATGGTGATGTGAGAGAGTGTTGACTTAATCCTCAGCCATGTTTGATGTGACAGGACCCACTACTGCGGAGAACCCAACTGACGGGCTTAAGTGCCATGAGGGAGAGTGATGAGACCACCCATAGGAGGCTAGTGTGTCATCTTAAAGCATGTCTACTGTAGAGATTGCATAGTAGGAGTTAGATTCATGTAATTTTCATGTTTATTCTTTTATTCATCGACAGTATATGCTGATATAGGGTGTGTGTGTGTGTGTGTGTGTGTGTGTATGATGAATTGTATGATATGTTAAGCTCATTGAGTTCTATGGAACTCATCCTGTGTATATTTCTTTTTCTTTAGACTTTGTTGCAGGTTTTGATGACTCATATTGTCACACCCCACCTAGCCGAATCTAGTTCATACCTGAATACCCATGGGGGTGATACTCTCAAGGATCTTAGTTCAGTGACAAACCCATATAAACATATGATATAGCATAAACCAAGGACAAGAATAAATCAAGGGTAAATAACAAGTTATCAAATCTGAATTATCAATAGGTTACAATCATCCATTATCTAAAAGTTAATCAAAATGGATATTAGAGTTTAAAGGAAGCAATTTGTTTGCAGCGGAATAAAACTAAATTGATTCTCTAATGGAATCTAGCCCCATAAGAACAGTCTTGGCAAGGGCATGAAGCTCCATGCGAGTCTACATTTTCTTCAATCACTCCTTCAAGAAAGTTTGTCGGCGACAAATCCTCCATTTGGAAGGAGTCCTCATAACTTGCAATATATTCTAATAGAAACAAACATATAAAAGGAAAGAGTTTAACAGAACTCATTGAGGTTAACTCAACATTATATCATGCATTCATTCACAAGATCCCACACCACACATATAGCATGAATATCAATAATGTAATTAATATTAATGATATGACATATGAATGATTATGATATTATTCTCCTAACTCTATCATGAAGTCTCTATGGTAAACACACATTAAGTCATAAACTATTCTCCTCTTGGTAGTCTCATTCACCCTCCTTAACAAGAGACATCTATTGGGTTCTCCACGGTTGTTGGGTCAAGTCACATCAATCAGTGGCTAGGGATTTAAGTTACTGCTCTCTCACATCACTATTTGTGAAAAGTGGTGTGTGTCAAGGATTACTCTAGGCCCAATGCATAGTCATACAGTTTCATACTACATATGGTCCAGATACTTTCCATATGGCACCAACCAACTCGATTTAGTATCATTTTCCACCTATAAATGGGATCTTCAATGTGAGGCATCTGTTGGATTCCATTTCTCAACCCTATGATCATCCACATATAATGGATATGATGCTTTCCATGTCCTCTCACGGGTTGGTTACCGGTCTTGAACGCCCATGAGCCCTTATTTATTATATGCAACCCTACCATCTCATGATGGTAGTGGTCCTACTTGATGCTCATAGGACTCATCCATTGATATCACGGGTTACCAGTTTCAATACCCCTACCGGAAGGGTAGTAGTACTCATGAGGTTATTTAGCCAAACACTCCTAGACACCTAGAATTCATGTACTTAGGTCTAGATGCATACTCATGTAAGGTCACTAGGGTAATGAGCGAACCCACAACCGTAGTTGGTATAGATATAAGAGAACTAAGTCTCAAACCAATCCCACACATTCTCATTACATCATTCACAATATTTAAGGAAACATAGAAACGAACATACTTTCTCACCTTTCATTCGCGCAAAGTCACACACATAATCACAAGATAATAAATACTAAAGCAAGGCAAGATATCAATAATGAAATTTAATTAACATCACTAAACATGCAAGATAAGGTTAAGTATATTCCTCACCTTTCAAGTTAGTATAAGCTCTCCAAAGTTCCACAAATCACACCCAAGTGTATGTAATTAGGCTCAAAATAACCCTAGTTGCATAAGAGAAAAAATAAGTATTAATTGGGAATAAATTGGGGTTCAAAAGAGATCCAAAATACACTTCCTAGATAGGACCAATTGAATGTTGGTTGCATAGGCTTACAAGACCGGTTGAACGGGTTCAACCCCCTAGGTCACCTAGTTTTGGGCAAAAGTCCATATTTTACCTCCAATTCGACATCAAATCGAAGCAAGACTTTGGGGTCTTCTAATTAATAGTAATAAGGTCCTAAAAGTACCAACAATTCATCCCAACTAGGCCTCAAATGAAAAGCCCCAATTTTGGCTCTCATGAGTGCCCGTGGGTGTCTCTAAGAGGTTCAACGCAAAATCGTCTACAACGAATCGCATAAACAACTCTCAAAACAAAAGGGAAACATAAAGACAACTAATGGAAGGCATTGAATGCCTTCAATATACCCCAACTATCAAATCTAACATTAATTATGAAGAAAACACCATTAATGTAGGTTTAGAAAAGAGAGGTTGAAGAACACTCACCTTTCTCAACATTTTCGTGATGATTTGGGTCTCAAAGCATCGCCGTATGGATGGAATCCGGAATCCTCCTTCGTTTCTCCTCCTCTCCAAGCTTGAGTCTCACTTTAGCATTAGAAAATGCGTTTAAAGGTGATTGGAGATCTAAAATAGGGTTTTCAAACCCAAATTCCTAAAAATGCCCCAAATCTGGGGATGGGCGGTCGACCTAGACCAGTCAACCGGTCTGATCGACCAACCCTTGGTTGACCCCTCAACCAAGGTCCGATTCCAATGATTTTTTTCTTGAAAGAAAGGTCTTTTAAATATCTATGTTTGGGTATATTCACCTCATTGTTTGGATTCTCCATCATCGATTTTCAAAAGTGCTAAAATCGTATTTTAATGCCTTCGTGATTGAACTTCTCTCTCCTCTTAAACTCTAGGAGAGATATCAAGTCATCATTAGGGTCATCCAACACCATTGGGTCCACTTCCGAACCTTCTGGCTCGACTCAAATGGCCTACAGTTGTCACCAACTCAAGTTCTGGGTTCGTGGTCCTAAAAGCATGGGTTAAAGGGGATTTCACACATATTACTTGGAGAGTCCGCCATTGATGAAGTCCTATGTGGGACTAGCGACCGAGGACACTAAGATGCATAATGAGATGTGTACTTGTGTAGACTACGCTTATGGAATCTAGCCATTATGAGGCTTTGAGACTCTTTTATTTGGGTTGGGTTTAGTTTGTTTTCTATTTTTTTGTTATTAGAGCGTTGTTTGACTTTTAAACTTCCGCTATAATAATCCTATCTTTTCTTTCTTTCTTTTTTTTTTTTATTTTTTTTTTTAACTCTGATTTTGACTTTGACTTATTTTAAGGGGAACTGTAATAACCTTGGATTCATTTTCTTTTATATTCTTGCTCTTGGATTATGTTATATAATATTGTTATTATGGATTGGCCACGAACCGAGATCCTACAGAGAGTATCACCCCCACGGGTATCTAGGCGTGTCCGGAACTAGCTGGATGGGGTGTAACATACATAGATACTAAAATTAAACATGCAAATGTTCATCTCTTCTACATGACGTTTGTTTATGGAGACCCTATTAGAGAAAATAGAAGACATGTATGGGATTCCTTAATGAACATAGGGCATAATAGAAGTGGCAACTAGGCTATGATAGGCAACTGTAATTCCTTTTTTTCGTGGCAAAAAGAGAGAGGTGGGAACAGGAAAGGTTACTTGAATATCAGAAGCTTCCAAGAAATGATTGATGAATGCGAAATGATGTAATGGGTGCTCATGACACTTCCTTTACTTTGGATAATGGAAGAAAGGCGGGGAGAACATAAGTATCAGATTGGGTAGGGTATTGATAAACCACGAATGGAGATTAGCCTTCTGCAATGTTGTTATTTGAGTTTGATCTATTGTAAGTTCATAGCACCTTCCTTTCATCCTAGACACCGAAGGAGGAAAAATACCTGGAGTTAGAATGTAAAATCCGGCCTTATCCTAACCCTGACCCGGCCAGGATTTTATACTGTTGCAGGTCCGAAGACCCGAAGTGGTGGTAGAAGAGACTTGTGGGCCCTCTTAGTGGATGATTCGATGCTTGATACAGAGCCTATGGACATTGACAATTGTCACATCCCGCCCTAAATCCACCAAGGGTGTACCCTATCTGGATTACCCGAGGAGTGAATCACGGTCCCGCCGATCAAGTTTAGGAATGATCATAGCCATTTAGCACAATAATATAATCAAAAGCAAGAACAATTCCTTGTATTCAAATAATTTAATAATAAAAGTCTAGAAAAGATCTCAGAAGGTTTCACAAATAATATCAGAGTGTGGAAATGATACAAATAGGACAAATTGTCAAAGTATGAAAAGGAGGGGAAAACCCGTCCTATAATAATAGCGGAAGGTAGATCGACTAAAATTAAGGGTTACAACCGGTTCCCAAAATGACAAGGGAACAAACTAAACTACGGTCTCAACAAATCAAATAAAAAGGTTAAAAAGAAAATGGGACGATATCCCAACACTAGCACACAAGTGCAAAGGCCGAACTACTCCAGATAAGTAATAATCACGGACTACTAGTCTTCACCAATGTAGTCACCATAATCAGTAGTTTAAGAGTCATCAACTTAGTCTTCAGATTGTTGACCATCATAGTCAACAGTGGTGGTACCTGCAGTAGAGTCTAACAAAAATGTTGCAAAAAGGAGTGAGTTCAAAAGAACTCAGCAAGGCAGGTTATTCCATAATAACATAGATACATGATACAAAACATAGCATGATGCAATATGATATGAAACACATGATGCAATTATGATTCTAACTCTATGTATGTTAGTCTCTATGGTAGACATGCTTTAAGTCATAGCACCATACTTCTTTGGGTTGTCAGTCACTCCCCCTCAATCATACAAGATATCTTGGGTCTGCCAGGGAAATTCGGTAAAGTCATCTCAAAAACCATGGTAAGGGAATCGGTCACCGCTCTCTCACATCACCGTTTGGTATAAGTACTGGCGCATGTCACAGAAAACCCTAGCCCAATGCAAGTCATCTACTCAGTCGTATCAAGTCAGATCCAGATACGTCCATTCCTCGCCCCTGGCGATCCTTTCCGGTATCCTTCACACTAGAGTCAGCGTAATCCCAGATTACGGACTCATCAACCCTATTGGTCATCCACAAATAGTAAACGGGAAGCTCTCATGTCCTCTCACGGATTGGTTACCGGTCTTGAGCGCCCGTGAGCCCAAGTCTAGCTATTTGCAACCCTACAAATAAATGGCCCCTTTCGTGTATCCGTAGCATGGTTTATGTCCCCTGCCGAATTGGTTACCGGCCTATAGCGCCCATCAAACCATACACTACCACGGGTCGTTCGGTCTCAATGCCCTTCCGATTCGGGTCTGATACGACAGGGAAATCCTAGCCATACATTTAGACAAGTCCTATATATGTCATCCAATAATTCGGAAAAGCATCGATGGGCATCTTCGGTGAACATCCCATACTATTCCCTCCGATGTCCAAGGACAGAAATGTCAATAGGACATTCCCCAATAACAAATCATATCTATTCAATCACATTCCCAATTCCATCATATCATACATAGATGACATTTCATCATATAGAGAGATACATACCATAACATGATCAATTACATATGAATTTATTAAGAATACATAATCATGATAACAAAAGAATATGTAAACATGGCACTACTATACTTGAAGTACTTATAACAGTCATATACTGTAGGAAATACGATAAAGAAGGTAAATCTACTAAGTCTCTACATAGAAGCAAGAATCACATAATCTATGTAGTTATGGTAACAACCGTCCTTACCTTAAGTCGCGATGATGATAATCCAACAATCTCAAAAGAATGATCCAAAGATGGTAATAAGACCCTAGACAAACATAAATGAAAGGTTAGAAAAGAAATCGGGAAAATTGGAGGTTGAACGGGTCAAAACGGAGCAAGGTTGCTGTCAGCAACAAGTTTGGTCGATGGTCCTTGGTCGATGGCATCGACCAAAGAGGATCGACCAAAATTGTCTTCGGGGCTGCATAATGGGTTTTCGGGATTTTGGTCCGAAATGGGTTTTCCGGGGTTCGGATCGATCCGAAACTTGGAGGGATGATTCATAACAATGTAAGAACACTACCTAGCAAGTATTATCACAATCCAATGGTCCAAATGAAAACCCCCAAATTGAGGTCCTATGTTCTAAAGACAAGAATCCTAGCATTCATGAGAAATTGATGTAATTGAAAGGAAAGCTAGAGAATTAGTTGGGGGAATAGGTTAGGAACAATAGCAGGAGACTATGTAGCAAGAATTAACATGATCCAATGGTCAAATTGAAAACCCCCAAATTGAGGTCCTAGGTTCAAACTTGCAAGAATCATGTTCTTCAATGGAATCAATTGCAATTGCAAGAGAACTTAGGAATTCAATTAAGGGAATGATGGGCAGTAGATTAGAGATACATACTAACATATAATCAGACCTAATTGAAAGAGAAAATCAGACTAAGAGATGAATTCATGTTGTAAAGAAGAGAAAAATCAAAATAAGAAAGCAAGAACATCATGTATGAGAATCATAACATGGAAAGGGTGAAGAGAGGTTTAATCAAAGCAAAAGAGCTTGTAGAAGAGGTGGTTGCAAGGTTGCAGCACCTTCTCCATGAACTCAATAGCAAGAACAAGATGGGGTAGCAATAGATTAGAGAGAGAGTGAGAGAGTACATACCTTGGAGAAGAGATTAGAGAAGAGAGACAATGATTTTTGTAGAAAATCATCACCCAAGCCAAGGAGGAGCCTAAGAGAAGCTTTCCCACGTTCTTAGATGTTGAAATGAGTGAAATATGGTTCTAGGTTCGAGGTTTCACTTAAATAGATGAAGGAATATCCAAAAAGCATCTTTTTCTCAAATCTGGGTAACTTTGGTCGATGGTCCTTGGTTGATGGCATCGACCAAAGAGCATCAACCAAAACAGGTAACAGGTTTCAGCAGAAAATCTAGAAATAGTTCAGCAACTTCGAACAGGGATTCGGAGGGCTATACGGGTCAAATTGAGTGAGTTTTTCTCCTACAAGTCAATCAAGAAGTCTAGTTTTGGGAAATATATTAGGATTGAGCATAGGAGTTCATTAGGTATTTCAACTAATTCACCCCTCTTCGGTGCGCAGATTCAAAACTAACACTGACAATGCTCTCAAGTGAGGGGCATCATCGTCAATATCCATGGGCTTGGACTTCGACACCAAATCATCAAACAAAAGGGTCCACAAGTATCTTTTTCCCCCACTTTGGGTCTTCGGACCTACAAACATAACAGATTTCGGACCGAGTCAAGGTTAGGATAAGGCCAGATATTACAGATCTACCCTCAGGGAAAGGTCTGGCATGACTTCTCAAGGCTTTCAAAGATAATAACACTGAAATCAAGGTCCAACTTTAAGGTTTAATATCAAACAAGTCTTTCTTCACCCAAAACGAATAGGGTGTCTTGGTTAGGTTTGGGCTGGATGTCACAACAATGATGCCCCTTACTTGAGCACATTGTCAGTGTTGAGTGAAAATCTGTGCATCGATGAAGATTGAATTAGTTGAAGCACTTCTGGAACCCCCGTGTTCAATCCGAAGGTATTTTCTGAAACTAGACTTGTTGATTGACTTGTAGGAGAAAACCCCGCTTGATTTGACCCTGTATAGCCTCCCGAATCCACTCCTGAAGTTGCTGTCATGGCTTGGTCGAATGACAGTTGACCAAGAGTAATGGGATTCAAATATTCACTAAATCACTTCCCATTTTGCCCCTACCTTTTTGGAACTCGTGAATGAGGACCTTAACTAATCATTGGCACTCCATAGCTTGAGGTTGGACCATCTCTTGGGCTTTTCTTGATGTTTGGGAAGATCTTTGACTCAAATCATTAGTACTATACATTAATCATCAACTAAAGGTATGATTCCTTCTATTCTTCTTCTAATCTATTCATTTTCTATCAATCTATGATCTTGAGACCATGGTTGAAGTGCTGCAACCTTGCAAACACTTAACCATGACTTTCCCCCATTTCAATTCCATTATCCTCCCCCACTCATGCTATGTTATGATTCCATTGAGATTACTAGCACTTCATTACCTTGATTCTTTTTGATTTAACCTATTCTTGATTCAAAACTGATATGTAGATACATGTTAAGCTTAGATTATTATGAAATTAAGTTTTTAACTTGATTCTTAGCATTCACTTGATTGATTTCTATCATCCTTTACAATTCCAATCAATTCCAATTTGATTCTTGATAATTAACATATAGAACTTAAATTTTCGAATTGGGCATTTCTGATTGGACCGTTGGATCATCATGAAAATTTTTTTGTAGTATCCTCTTACTGTTATAAACATGCCCTCCAAATTTCGTGTCGATCGGAGCACCGGAAGGTCAGTTTCGGACCAAGTTTCGATTCTGCCCTGAGGATAACAAGTCTTGGTCGACTGCTTGGTCGACTGACAGTCGACCAGCCAGTCAACCAAGATATGAGATCGCCCTGTTTGTGACCGAATTGATTCGTTTGACCTCCGACTCAATTGTTTTCTTCTCTAATGCTACTTGTATGTTGTCTAGGGTATCAACACTGATTTTTGGGACCATTCTTGGTGATCATTGAATTTATTTACAACTCCATTAAGGTAAGGATGGTCGTTAACTCAAGTATGTTAATTATATCAACATGCTTACATTATGAGAACTTAATGGTTATGTTCCTATATGTATTTCTTTACCATACATGATTACTATATGCTTTCCCATCAGTAGTAGAATGTTACCTATCATTTAGAATATCATGTTCAATTGTACTTTATGATTTTATATATATGATCAATCATGCTATGATATGTCTTGCTTATATGATGAATCATTTATTTAGTATGATATGATGAGATTGAGCTTGTGATTGACTACGTATGACTTGGGATTAGGAAGTGTCCTTTCGACACTTCTATCCTTGGACATCGAAGAGAGTAGTATGGGATATTCTCCGAAGGTGTCCATCGACTCTTTCCCGAGTTGTTGGATGACATGCATAGGATTGTCTAGGTGTATAGTTAAGATATTTTCCTTGTCGTATCAGACTCGAATCGGAAGGGTATTGAGACCGAACGACCCGTGGTAGAGTATGGTTGAAGGGCGTTCAAGACCGGTACCCACTCTGTGAGAGGACTTGAACCATACTGCGGATACCTGAAAGGGGCCATTTATTGGTAGGGTTGCAAATAGATAGACCTGGGCTCACGGGCGCTCAAGACCGGTAACCAACCCGTGAGAGGACGTGAGAGCTTCCCGTTTACCATTTGTGGATGACCAATATGGTTGATGAGTCCGTAGTCCGAGTTGGTCGATGCCATAGGATACGCTGACTCTAGTGTGAAGGATACGGAACCGAGTTGGTTGGTGCCATAGGGAAAGTATCCGGATCTGACATGAAACGACTGAGTAGATGACTTGCATTGGGCTAGGCTTCGCCGCGACATGCGCCAATACTTATACCAATGGTGATGTGAGAGAGTGTTGACTAAATCCCAACCATGGCTTGATGAGGACCTTACCCAATTACCACGGCAGACCCAAGATATCTTATGATTGAGGGGGAGTGACAGACGACCCACAGAAGTATGGTGCTATGGCTTAAAGCATGTCTACCTTAGAGACTAGCATACTTAAGATTAGAATCATATTTCATCATTGTCTCATGTCATATTGCATCATATTGTGATTTGTATCGAATGAACTGTGTATTATGAAACGACTTGCCTTGTTGAGTTCTTTTGAACTCATTCCTTTCGTGCAATTTGTTAGATTATCCTGCAGGTACAGAAGACCTTGATGGCACGTCCTATGACCGGAGCTATGATCCCGCATACTACCCTTCGGGTGATGGCTACACTGAGAGTCAGGATTGCTATGCCAAGGAGGATTATGGTTCGTACCAGGGTTAGCCCCACCTTAGTGAGGGAGCGGCCATGTTGGGTTTACTTCATCCACACTTATGAAGAAGAAATCATTAGGATAGAAGAAACCTATGTGTAGGCCCCATTTCCCTAGATGACTGTAATCATTTGGATATTTTCTCTCTAGTTCTTATGGATTTGTTCTTGACGCAGGTTGTAACTTAACTTAATTAACCACTTTTCCGCTATTGCTGAAGGAGTGACTTCTGATCACTCTTTCTCTTTGAGATTACCTCTATGAGAAGTTGACATTTGATATTCCGCACTCTGATTAATTATCTTTTCTTATTCATTTGATCTATTTATTGCTTACTTTATACATTGATTATGTTGTTCATGATTATGTTATCGTGTATGTGGGAGGCATGGTTGCTCGATCTGGATCTTCGGGCTGTGGATCACATCCTGGGTATACCAGATAGGATACCGGCTGGGTGGATGTGACATAGAACATTTTGTTTTGAGGTGATGTGGTTCTCACACCTAGACTGCAAGGTTGTAGTGGAACAAGCCTAGGACAATTGGTGTGAAGGTTCAACGAGTGAGGTTGCACTCAAGCTTAGAATGGCAGTTCATGGAAGGTGTTCTTTCCTTAATCAATACTATCATGCAAGTGGGCTGAGTTTAAACTTTTAAAAAATTCCTTAATCTTCAATGCAAATACACCTTATAGATTAAAAAAGATTGCCTCTAGATCACCGAAGATCCCTCTCTCAAGTACCCTTGCAAAATACTTGGGTTTGTTCCCAATTTGGCATCACAAAAGTAGAGTTGTTTGGAGAAATAGCGGAGAAGAGGAGTCAAAGGTTGCAAAGTTGGAAATCAAGACTCTTGTCTGTTGTGGGTAAAGAGGTGATGCTTAACTCACAACTAGCCATTTTAAACTCCCCCAATCACAATATGATATTATTAAAAGAGTTGCAACAAATTTTTTATGGGGAGGGGAAAATGACTCTCAAAGACTTGATGGATTAGCTGGAAGAGGTTATGCAGAAGCAAGGATAATATAGGTTTGGGGTTTAGAGAGCCAAGGAATCAAAACAGAGCTTTGCTTGGAAAATTAGCATGGAGGCTTATCAAATCTCCACATTCTCTGTGGGCACAACATATGAAGCCAATGTATTATCCTAACAGGGATTTAATGTCGGCAGGGGCAAGTTCAAACCTATCATGAGCTTGGCGTAGGGTTCTTGAGGGAAGGAAAGTGCTAGAAAGCGGCCTAGTATGGAGAGTTGGCAAAGGGGAAAACATAAGCATTTGGGTGGATAATTGGCTTCCATCACGACCAAACAGGAAATCGAGCTTTCATCACCATGGTAGCTTCTAGCTCTTTAAAGTCTTATAACTCATTGATCGAGATTTGGGGTTTGGAAGGAACATATTCTTACTTCTATGTTTCACCCACTCTTAGGCTATTGGAAGTATCAAGCTTTGCCCTTATTTTATGGAGGACATTAGGGTATGGCAACCAACTTCCAATGGTATATATTATGTAGAAAAGGCTTACCATTTGCTCAACAACCTAGTACATGAAGAAGAGCTACATCTACCATCATCATCTAATGTGTACACTAGGCACGACATTACCAAAGAAACATGGAGAACAATCTGGTGTGAAAAAGTACAACACAAGTGTACGCTATCGTAACAAGTAATATAATGATAAAAGATCGATCCCTCGAAGACTATAGATTAAGTACCAAATTAATTATACCAATTTTATTTGAACAAATAATAAGGAAGATAATTATTCTAGACTATATTGCAAATTGAAAGTTAAATTGAGATTATTAATTGCTAAAGACCTAGGGGTCAGATTTCACCATAACTAAGCATTCCCACCCTTTTCTCCCTCTTTATAATTTGAGAAATATTTTCCTGATTGATAGTCGAGATTCCCTTTCCTATCTATTAGTCTCTCTGAAGTACTAATAGAAATTCCCTCAATTGCTAACCCACTATATCTCTATGTGGGTTACAACAACTGAGAAATCATTAAATTCTGTGGATTCCCATGTAACAACTACACAAACCATGTAAGTATATCTCTATCCTACATGTAATTCATGGCTTTACTCCAATGAACTAAACACATAAATCCCCTCTCAGTCATTATGATTAACAAATCGGTTGATTAGTGGCCAATTAATCAAAAGCATGAAGAATAGAAGTAAAAACTCAATCAAAGGAAACAATATTCAAAATTATATTGATGAAGTCAAGAGTGGGAATTCAAAGATAGGCTACATCTGATCCCTAGTAAAATTAAATTAGTTCATACTAGAAACTAAAAACATTATAGAGGAGTTCAAGAACATTGAAAGAAGATCAAGAAAAACTTATTCCCAAGCCAGATCTCCAAAGCCAACCAACATCTCCTGGTTTGATCTCTCCGCTCCTCCAAAGCCCCAAAACGCCTCCCCCTCTTCCTTGGCTTTGCTATCCTTTTATAGATTAATTAAACTCAGAGTTCTTATCTGACTTAACCAAGGAGTGTTTTGATGTATAAATCGGACTAACTTAGAGATCTCCAATGCATAATCCCACCGTTGGATTTGAAGACCAAGACGTCGTGAAGCTCTCCTCCAAAAATCAGCTCGATCGGACACCATATGACCATCCGATGAAGATCTTGATCAAAATTGGACAGAGACACTCAAAATCGGGATTCTTCTATCCTTCTTATTTGAATTGGATTCTTCTTCCTCTTTTCCCTTATTTGATCAAATCCTAAATAGGAAATAGAACGTAGAAGCATGAAAGGACTCATTCTCTTTATGTTTTTGACTTGAGGTAGGACTCTTGCAATAATACCCAGATTTGATTGATAATTTCCTACATGTAAAAGTAATAAATCTTTATTAGAATTTGTTAGGAAATATATAAAATCACCAAAATTATAGAAATTAAAGGAAAGGGTGCAACATATTCATTTTCATATCATATTAGGGTAAATTGATATAAAACAATTGTAAATACATGGAAATATAGTAAATTAATCATATAAATAATATGCATGAAATCAACTTATCAAATAGTGATACTCTGCCTAAGGTGAGAAACCTTCTATGGAGAGCCTGCTCAAATGGCTTGGCAACAGGAGATAATATGTTGAAGCAAAATTTTCAAATTGAGACACACCGTAGACGTTGTGGGGTGGAAATTGAAACGATGGATCATCTCTTTATGGACTGCCTCTTCACAAGGGTTGTTTGGTTCAGCTCTGACCTGGCTTTCATTCCACCTAAAAATCCATAGTTACACACCTTCATTTCAAGTCTAAAAGAAAGGTGTGCATGTAATAAGAAAGATCTCAAATTTCTGAGTGGCCTCTGTGGCTTTATGTGCTGGAGATTATGGTTATCTCACAATGAAGGAGTCTTCAGAGGTTTGTCATGGTCTCCTTCTGAGGTTGTGCATCTACCAACAAGGACTAGGGTGGATTTCAAATGGCTACAGATTATGTTCGTCCTACAGCAAGTGAGACAACCATATGTAGAGCAAGGTCTTGGCCCCCTCCAAACCAAGGTGTACTCGAGCTCAATGCAGCCTTTAATGAAGAATGCACAGGTTTGGGTTTCAATGTTTATGACTGTGAGGACAAACCTCTAGTGGCAATCACGTTCTAAGACTTTCCGTTGGCAGTGTTAAACGGGGAAGCTATGGCAATGCGTGCAAGCCTTCTCGAATGTCTTAATCGATGATGGAACCAGGTCTTAGTGAAAGTAGACAATGCTAACATCATTACTTTGGTTAGAGATCCCACTGCTCTTCCCCAATGGGATTTTTAGCCAATTATACAAGAAATTCAATATCTGAAATCACTATTTTCTTCCTGTTCTTTTAACTGGATTGTCGAGAGAATCTAATTTTACAATAGATTTGTTGTCCCGGAAAGCCCTCTCTTTTCTTGGAAAGCAAGATTGGGCTTCCGATCCTTGGTTGATTGATATTTGTAACCAGGACTATCGGTGTTGTTCATGCATAAATATGTAGACCTTTGTTTAACCAAAAAAAAGATGTGAGGATTCGAATCTCCTTGAAACTAAGACCAAATTATTGTGTTATATTATATAATACTCCCATCCCCTATGTATAGAAATGCCCTATTCAAAAACAAATAATTCTTTTAACTTCTTTTGTTTTTTCTCTTTTTGGCTGATTAACGTGAAATTGATATTTAACTTCAGGGCAAGGTTTGAAATGTCAGCAAAAAACCGTGTGTCGATGGCTGGCAACTCCACCGACACAACATTTTGCTGATATTTCGGCAACTTTTGGCAGTGGAGAGAGAGAGAAAGAGGGAGACTGGAGAAAAGAGGTTGCAGATCTACTTGCAAACCTGTGGTGGTGGAAAAGAATTGCAGTGGTGAGGCGTTTCCTTTGTCGGAGTTGGAGAAGGTGAAGAAGAAAGCTTTGAACCATGGTTCTCTTCTGGCATTCAACAACACTTGTAGCAGTAGAACTCATACCGTCGGCAGAAAAAATTTTGATTTTTGCCCATATTTCTGGTTCAACGATTTTCCTTTGACTTTTAATGGTTATTGTTACGATGCTTGGTTTCTTGTCAGCCATGAGCGATATGCCAATTTTCCCCCGAAATGTCAACATTTCGGCGACATAATGTTCAGTAATGAGCAAGGTTTAAAGTATCCGACGATACCATACGATACTAGCCGATACGTATCCATATTTGACCCAACTGATACGATACATCTCGATACGTCTCTCTGTTAAGGCTCTTTTTGGTATCAATTCTCATTGTCTATTATGACTATTTAAAAGAAATAAGTATAAGAATTCATTACTGGTCAAGAATGACAAATGGTTTGGTGACATTTGTTGACAATAAATTATGGAATGAAAAATAAGTTTGGTATGTCAAAATGAAAATTTTCTAGAAATTAATAATGAAAATTAATACAAAAAATTAAAATTAAAATTATATCAAACACTTATAAAGAAAATAAGTATCAATACATTCATCATCTATCCAAATAAGCTTCCAAGATTTGTTTTGCAATTTCCTTTCGATATGCTTCCCATCGTAATTGTTCTATGCGGCCTACCACATCGGCAATGTCCAAGACCTCATCATCGGCATTGGGTACCAAACTAGAATTGATGCATTTCTTTGTTGCTTCTTTTTCTTTTTCTTTAAAAATTCACTTGGCAATTCATCATCACTTGAGTCATTAATATCCAAGTCTGCAGCACTGTTAGAAACAGATCCCATCTTTGATGGTGGTTCATTTTCACTTGTGCAAATGGTACCACTCCCATCAGCAACAAATCCTTGAATTGCTTTCCTTGGGGATATTTCTGCAATTTTATTAACATTAAATAATAATCTAAAAGTATTTTACATTTTAAATTGAAAATCAAAATTGAATTTATTATGATAAAGGGCTCACCTTCAAATAATCATCCCAATGCTCTTTGCTAGGTGGCTCAACAGTTCCTAAATCCATGTTCCACCCCCACCCACTTGTCTTGTTCTTCAAATACAACCATCCTTTCCACAATGACTTCAAAATATTCCATTTGTTCTTGAGTTGCATTGATGTCACTTTCTTCCCACAGTTTTTGTTATATTCTTGCAATATCCATTACTTAAAGTTTGTATTCAACTTTTGTCCATTTCGTGAACATTGAATACCAAGATCGATTAACAATTTTGTCATTTCTTCAGTCCAACAAAATGTTTCTCTTAAACCCTTTGAATCACTCGCCATATCAACTTTAACCTTTCATCAAAACATAATAAAAAGTAACAATATAAAGACCAAAATACCACAACAAATCAATACAAATCTAACATATTATTCATAAACGGTGGAGACACAGCCATTGCACATAAAGTGATGAATTAAATGGTTCCATTGGGTGCTTAGAGATCTCATTTGAGGTCGGCCCACCTTAAGAGATGAATGGTATTGAAAGTATATAATTGTCATTAGCTCCTTGTTGGGCTGGTAGAACTTTATTGGCAATCATAGGAGGTGGCCCTATTGAAGGGTCTTACATTTGGACCTCAAGCATATGCACATGAATTGACAAATCAACCACCACCCACAGAAAAAGCAACACTTCTAACATAGAAACAGCAGGAAGACAGGAATTGGCATTACAACAAAACGGAAATAAAATGGAGAATATAAATGAGAAAAAAAAATTAGTGTGTTTTATCTCCTTACTCCAAAAAAAAAAAGAATAAATATAATGGAATAACTTGAAAGTTTGAGTTTGGTTGAAGCCAGTGGACTGGAGCTTGTGCACCAAGAAAATCCAAAAAAAAAGGTCTGATTTTGCCATTGTTTTCTGCCCTGCAAATCTGATTCTTCCCAGTGTCACCTCTTCTCCTCACCAGCCCTTCACCACATTTAGCTAGGATAACAACTGAGCTGTTTTTATTGTATTAAATGACAGAATATCATCCACGGAAACATGCTGTAGTTTCACTTACATTAAAGAAAATTATTGTGATTTCGAAAGCAATCAATCTGTCGACAATTAAAAAACCATACAGTACCAACGCAACGATGCAGCACCATTAACTTTGATCATAACAAGAAAGAAAAAAAATTCACAAAAATCTGTACACCAATACAAGAAATAAAGAGTGAATGCCCATCTTTACTAGTTGCAAAAACAGTAAGGCAGATATAGCAATGCACAATTGGAAGATCACCAAGGCTCTCCTAAATAGATGGAATATTGAATATTGATACAAACAAAGGCTTGTCCTCTGTTTGCTCCTATATATTTGCCATTTCAGATTCTCTTCCAATATAGATCACACCAAACCTTCCAGAAGGAGTTGAGAAACCAACCCAGAAGCAGTGGAAGTTCTTGCTCACTGAACTCTGCTCTGTTTCAACATTCCAAAGCTGAGGAAGAATCAATAATGGTTGGCCTGCAATACAACTTCTTCCCCACTGACTTGCTTAATCCCTCTCACTTGGGTTATGGTTTGAAGGGAGACATGAGAAACCATCAACCTGCACTTCACCAATCTGATTCTACAACTTCAAAGGAAGCTGAAACCATGAAATTCAAAGCTGCTTCGCTTCGAATACAGCAAGTTGACCCCAAAGCTCAACAACCCCTTCTTACTCTTGTTAGCCTTAATGCCAAGCAAATCAGAGATGGGTTCATTCGTTAAGAGGAATTACAACTCCGTTCTTCTTGATCGGTTCGGATTTCTCGCTTTTCGGAGATTAGTAGCTCATCTAGTCCGAAAGCTTGTCATTAAACAGCATAGCTAGTAGTTTTAGGTCTTTCTTTTTGGTAAACCAATTTGTAGCCATATTTGCAGTTCCTTTGCTTTCTTTCCACTTCATCTCCATTAACAATCCTTACACCATGAAGTAGCAGAACCGAGAAGCTTTGAAGGAAAGTGAACTTGAGCAGCCGCTGTTCAAACTTTAGAGTTGAGAAGAAGTGAGAGCTCGGGTTAGGGTTTGAGAGGGTTTGGGAGTGACTTTTATAAAATAATGCATTTTTACCATTATACCCCCATCTTGATTTTAAAATTTCAAGTGTGCCACCACATAAATGAAGAGAATGAATTGTCCCTCATAATCCACAATGGACTTTTAGTCCATTGTGGATTTTGAAGGTTTTTTTATTATTTTAAATAAAAATCAAAATGATAATAGATGCCAAATCATTTAAAACAATGAAAAAAATTTCATAATAGACAATGAGAATTGATACTAATAAGAGTCCTAATTGCACTAAAATAAAACTAGACGAACATTACCCGATATAGGGCGCGCCTCTAAAAACCCCCCGGCGCGCCGGCGGGCCCGGGCGCCCGCCCCCCCCCCCCCCCCCCCCCCCCAAAAAACCCCCCCCCCCCCCCCCCCCCCCCCAAAAAAAAAAAGAACCCCACCCCACCCCACCCCACCCCCTTCCCATAACCAAAACCCCCGATAAAATATCCGATAATTGATTGATACATTGCACTTACATTATATTCTAATTCGATACCTACCGACGGACCGGTATCCGAATCCGATTATCATCTTTTTTAAAATCACCTCACCAATACGATACCGATACTTTAAACCATGGTAACGAGTGACGACGATTTCATTTTCTAACATTAAGTCCGTCCCTCGCGCGGTGTCTCCCGTTGTCTCGCTCTCTCGCTTTCGCTCTCTCTCTCATAGGCTTTCTGCGCTTCTTCAGTAATGGCGACTCTGGACACAGATATTAACATGGTTCCCGTTGGCGAAGGTTCGAGCAGTGCTGGCCCTTCGTCTTCAACGAAGAAGCCTAAACGATTCGAGATTAAGAAGTGGAATGCCGTCGCCCTTTGGGCGTGGGGTAAGAATTTGTTCCAGAATATTACCCTAACCCTAATTTGTTCATTCTTATACTTATATGCCCTTTTCGTTTTCGTATGATTTTCCTTTTCTACTTTTCTCGCATGCATGTAGGTTTTCTTTCTTTTTCCCTTTTTTTATTTTTTTTATATAAATTTTATTGTTCGTTTCTTTTTCCATTGACGTTTGTCTTGGATTTGATTCAATTATGCTTGTGTGGTTGCAGATATTGTAGTGGATAACTGTGCAATTTGCAGGAATCATATCATGGATCTCTGTGAGTATTTTCATGCTGATTTCTTCTTTTCCTCCCCTTTTTCTTTGTATAATTATTCTACTATTTCTTCTTAATTTCTAATGATATATTCAGGCATTTTAATTTCGTTCATCCTATGTTTGATCAGGCATCGAGTGTCAAGCTAATCAAGCAAGTGCAACTAGTGAGGAGTGCACGGTAGCTTGGGGTATGCATCTTTTGTAACACGACAAGTGCCTTTCAGTGACTCTTTAATTTTATCCTAAGCTTTGGTAGGAGTATATTGTTCGTACCTATTTTTACAGCTTGGTACTAGCTATGTTTTGTATATTGGTTTCTATAAGCATCTTTATTTTTCTTCCTTTGTTAACTTGGTTGATTTTCCTTGAATTTAGTCGTCCTCAGTGAGATATGGTTACAGGGGCAGTAGCGTCTTCCGAGCTTCTGGTGTCTGGATGGCAGTCTAAGGCTATTTAGAGTTTCAATTTAGATTAGATTACGATTAGGATTGGAGCTTATTTGTTTCCTTTTACTAACAGTGTAATCAGGTTTGGTTGCTTGATTTTGACTAGTGGTCATGGGATCAAGTTCAAACAACCTCTATTCAAAAGCGGGGGTCTGGTTGCTTACATAATGGTCCTCCTTACTCCATCAGTGGTTGGAGCATTGTGCACTGTGTAATGCCCTTTTCTTTACCATTATAGTCAAACAATACTTAGATTGGAATAAGAAATTTGGTTTTGTTTACTGTGCAGTACACAGCAGGTCAGGTGACTTGAAGGTAAAACCTGAAGGAAATACACCGTTGCAAGGGGAAGAGAGGAACACGTAACTATGTACGAGAAAAAGAGGTGGGAGAGGGGGATGCACATGCACACACTGACTGCCACATAGGCTATCGAACCTTAAAACTCTATTTATTATATTCAATCTGTCTAACTATGGGGGATTCTGTCATATAAAAAGAAACTTAAATAAGATTAGCCCTCCATGATGTAGCCTACAGTTTTTCCAGGATCTTGTCAAAAAACTTAGCTTGAGGTTCAAATTAGCGTTTCACAAATTTAGGATTAGGGTTTGGGAATCTAGGGCTAAAAGGAATTAGGGTTTGGAGATTATGGTCAATAAAGAAATTAGGGCTTAGACTAGGATTTGGTTGGCCAGATAGGGCTGAAGTTGGGATGGAAGGTCACTAGGGTTGGGGGATGAGGTTCTTAAAGTTTGGGACAGATCTAACTTAGATTGGCGTATTTCTGACCTTGAATTTTGGTCTCTATAAAAGTTTGGAAATTCAAGAAAGATAAAAAGAAGGATGGTACGAGAAGGGGAATGGAATTTAGAGTTGACTTGTTACTTACTGTGTGATGGAGATAGAAAGAAGTGGTAGTTGGCTGCAAGTATTGCGGAAGGAGAATCCTTAAAAACGAAACATTGGGTTGCTTACTCACCACATGAGGGTCCTTGAACAGTGATGAGAATCTCTACTAACACCTTCCTCGTAGGCAACACCACTCTCTTTATTAATTGTATTCTAAATTCTGTCTCTATTACATGCCCGTGGTTTTATTTATAGCGTTGCATAAGAAGTCGTGGTGAAATTAGAACTTAGAAACCAACTCTCCTAGTTATACTCAACATACTAATTCAAATTCAAATAGGGCTCTTGTAACTAAACTTAAAAGGATTCCTTATCATATCGTTGACTCACTTAACATTACTTAAACTAAAACAAAACATTAAAAAGACTATTATTCCCTTCTAACTTAAGTTGGGCAGGATTTACATGATTAGACCAATCTAACTAAAAATAAAAACCTATTTTACTTGACCTAACACTGAACTTATGGGTCATAGAGTAGGTCAATAATCAGATAAAAGTGTTGTACAAAGGCCCTAAACCCATATCTTGCAACCCTAAGTTGATTTCAAAGGAAAATAGGCCAATTCAGTGTTTGACCTGCATCGCTTTAACTAGGACACCATTTCAAATAAGGAAGTTAAAAAGAATTGGAAACCAAATATCTCACGCAACTAACATTTAAAACAAATAAAATAAAATAAAAGGCTAGTTCATCTTGGGAACCCAGTAGGGTTTGGGTCATTCTAAGGCAGCGTCTCTCTTTACCTCCTTTCTTCGTCCTGCTCTCCTCTCTCATGGTCCCTTTTGTTTCTAAAGTTCTTTTTTTCTCTCTCGTCTTTGTCTATTCTCTTCAGTTCTAGTTTTTCTTGGTTTTTGTCTAATTTTCTTGTCAGATTGATTAATGATCTTAGAGGTACTACCGTACTAGCAAACTGGCTATATCCCAGTATTTGAGATTGAATTCTGTGGAGCATACCCTTTATACCCTAATATTGGGTTGTTCACAAATCCCTACATGATTTAAAGTCGCTAAATCTGAAACTGGAACTCAAATATGGCTTGTGAGATAAAGAAAGTTTTCTAAGTCTGGTCCATCTTCTGTCGCTAGATCTGTCTTTCAGGTTTATTTCTTTAAACTTAACTCTAGCTGAAGTGTTAGCTGTTTGTTGCAGTATCAGCCGGATCAATTGGTTCCGGTCCAACCCCCAAAATGAATCGGTCCAATTGGGTTTGGTCCAACAAGAGTTGGACTTTAAACCTGAAGAACCTGGTGGGGCTAACTGAAGCTTGTTGGCTTGGTATTGGATTGCTTTTTAGAAACTACTGAAAAATCAAAACTGACCAGACTGATTTATAAGAAAAACTTAAATTGCTGCATCAAAACAGGAAAAACTATAACATACAACAACAACTCAGACTTATCTGATATAAACAGGTGAATATACATGTGAAAACTGTTAATAACCTGATAAGAAGGTGCCATAAAAAAACAGGTAATGCAGAAACTGACTGGAACGATATTTTTTGGCTTTCTTTTGGTCGTATAGACTGAGGATAATCTCTTTTGTCCTACAAATGCAAAAAATTTAAACTCCAACTGAAATTGGACGGGACCAACTGTATGACATCCCAAACTGATGTAGCCTCAGTTGAATGAGGGCCGAATTCCAAGATCTTAGATGAATAACAGTTAAGACCAATGAGGGTTTCTAGAAGATTTTGGGTAGAAGAGTTTCAAGTTTCTGTTTGGGGGTCAAAACAGGGTTCCATAACTGGTCTGATTCCCTAAATTAGGTCCTCTGATTCTGGTAATTATTAATGAAAGAATGGTGGACTAATTCCCTTCATACTGCTGGTTAGGTTTTAGGACATCAAGGTCTGGTCTTATGGTGAAGTTTAAATGATGACTGGATTCTAAGATGGAGGGTAGGCAACTTCAGGGACTGCCAAGGAGGGTGTATATGGATAGGGATGAAAGGCTGTCAGGTTTGTACAGAAAGGCTTGCAGGGGTTGAGAATCAAACAGAAAATATAAGGTCGGAGATGTAATTCATAGCTGCTGGCTTATCAGTTGGTGAATAGACCTTGTAGTGGATTGATAAGGAAGGGAGACAGAACTAGGTGGCACAGCCAAAGAGCTTCTTTGACTAGGGAATTTCTCTCTCTTGAGCACCTGGATGGTTCCCTCTTGCTGCTGGAGCAATCTCCCACTTGAGCAATCTCATTTAAGCACAACATGCATAGGCTGTTATAGTCTATATTATTAAATCTGAAATCTTGAGAAACTATTACATGTGAAGGGGCTTATTTATAGTGTTAGAATTGCTTTCCTACTTGTGCTTTGATAGAAATTTGAATTGAAATATGGCTTTAATCTGTGTATCAGCTTCCTGATAAGGGCCTACTAATTAACATGTATTAGGTCCCTTATAAGGTCTATGTAATTAATGTGCATTACTGCCTAGCTGCTTAGGTTAAGAAGCCACTTGATGGCAATTTTTTAAAAAGAACCATGATGGTTGTTTCTGTTTGAGTCAGTCTATATTAGGTTTTTTTGGCCATAAGATCTATATTTGGTCGTTTGGCCAAAAAGACCTAATATAGACTGACTCGAACAGAAACAAAAGCCCATCATGGTTCCTTTTTACAAAATTGCCATGGAGTGGCTTCTTAGCCTAGGCTGCTGGGCAGTAAGCCTAGGGCTTCTTCTTGGCCTTGGGTCTCCATTTGTGGCAGGTCCCATCACAATCTACAAGGCATTTGGGAAGAAAATGTTCTTTCCTCCCAGCCTCAGAGATGCAGTAAACAGTACAAGAAAGATTTGATGATATAGAACTTGGTGATAAGGCTGAAACGGGAAAAATGATGCAATAGGCCCCATGTAGTGGAAAGCAGTATAGCAATAATATGAGTCGATGAGGAGGGAAGTTAATGGAGTTGTGCAGAAATGGATGGAGATGTAAAAATGGGAGTTAGTAACCGGTAGAATGGGATGGGAACCTGTAGGATTTCATCATGAAGCCCCATCCTATTTGTAATTGGAAATTCGGTTGCTATCAGCAACCTTCTTTAAGTCTTCAATGTTAGCAATGTGACTGGGGGGAGGCGCTGATGCTGTATTGCTGTGTATTTTGATTTTCCTGTCAAAGCTGCACTGTAGTAGGTTGGTTAATCTCTAGGTTCACCTTTTTGATGAAGTGGAATGAGACACCTCACTTCTTATTTGTATTTATGCTTGCAGGTCATTTGTTTTTCTCAATAGAATTGAAACTCTTGATTGTAATCATAGTCCAAATTCTGTCAAAACCACCGAGGTTTCAATTTTTTGCCCAGCTTAGATGAAATTAGGGGGCTAATTTTTTTCCCTAGTTTTGATCAGTTTAAAAGTCCTAAGCCTTGGTCAAGTTCTGCGAAATTTCGCAAAACTCGCAGGTGCCGCTGTTTGAAATTTCGGGGATTTCACTATCATTTGCCATTTTTGCCTCTTTCAATCTCCTTTTCACTCATAAGTCATAACTCCTTTGTCTTCCTTCACCTTGTTTGCTGCTTGTTTCATGGATATAGTCCTTATGCAGTATACGGTACAGTTGTTGGATATTTGGGGTCATCTGCTGATGGTAGTAGTGTCTGCATATTGGTATGGGAATGGATCAGGATTAGGTACATCATTTGTGGACTCCATCTGTTGATAGCCATCACACCTAGTTGGGCCAGTTCAGCCATCATCCTCTTACGGTTTATTCCTTGATGACACGTTCCATAGGTTAGGATATCTAGCTTATGCTGACGATGATGCCTATAGATTCACAGTATCAAATTGCCTGAATGAATATTTCAAGACCATGACATGGGAGTCTCTCATCCAATATTTAGAGCAGTGAACCCAATCTTACCAGTACTATGTATCCATTGGGATGGATTCACCAAGAACTCAACTTGGGATTGAGTGTGTTAGCAAAAGTTTCTTTTCGGTTAGTTACTTTGCGGATATTGTATTTGTATGAAACATTTAATGTAGTTAATGTATTTTGTTCAATTTTACAAGTCATTACTTTGCGGATATTGTATTTGTAGGAAACATTTAATGTACATGTTCAATTTTACAAGTCGTCTTATTTTTTGGAACCTCTAAAGTATATTAACACTTGAATGACAACGCTTCATTGGCTTTCTTAGCAAGGTACCTGTGCCATTGCATTATTTATGCTTTATAAATAGGTTGTTTGTACAAAAATCCAGATAAGATAAAATAAAATTTAAAAAAAAATATGAAAGCAGAGGCTGGAACCATCCGTTGAGTTGTCCTGGGAAAATTCCCAGGTGTGGACCAAGATAGACGAAATTTTGACCTCATCTCGGAAACCAGCCTCAAGACCGAGATTTTGATCCTTTATGGTAACTCAGAAAATCAAATGATGAAGTTTTATGTGGATAATAATGCATCTGTTTGCACTATCTAGCTTAAAATGGTCCACCACCCTCAAAGTGCTGCTGGTTAGAGAGAGCTTTATGCATGCAGTAGTTGGCACATTACCACATATTTTGTTTGTACACCAAGCTCTTTACCCCAGTGCCAAGTGATGGACCATGTGTCTAGGTGCAAGTCTTATGACCATACATGTTTTAGAGAATAGTTCATCAAGAAATTTTCTTTATGGTTCTCTTCAGCAGAAGATTGCCTGCATGGTATTAGAAAGCTTAGGGAGCAAGGGGTGTTGCCCCAAAGTATCCATATCAAGAAAGCTCTTTTAAAGAAATTGGCAAGCAGGATGAAATTTATTTTGCATATTGATGACATGAGGTCCAAAGAGCTGCTGCCTCCAGGAGGCTGAGAAAGCAGGTTTAGAAAGGAACCAAACGAGGAGAAAAAGCAAAAGAACCCTACTCCCCAAACAAAGAAAAAGGACCTGTACTCAACCATTGCTGTTTAAACGTAGGCTCTTTGGCTGAGTGCAAACCATCTTTTGTTCTAGATTGATTGTGTATTGTCTGTATCTGACCATATGTCCTTGCATTTTGCCCCCTTCATTTTCTGCAATTATTTAGAAAACCATATTGTCTTAATCTTCCAACATGGTTTTCATTGAATTTTGTGCACTCCTTCTCAAGACATTTTTAGAACAGAGGAGATATGTTGATTCTTACACTTTGTACCTGTGTATGCTCATAGTATAAACAACGGTAAACAAACTTTTTTCTTATGTCCACAGGTGTCTGCAACCATGCGTTTCACTTCCACTGCATCAGCCGATGGCTCAAGACCCGCCAAGTTTGTCCTTTAGGTATATGTTGCTTTTTCTTCTTTTTCATGTCCCTTTTTTTTTTCTTTCAATGTTGATGATTCATCTTAATGTATTTACACTTTAAATCTGGTTTTGCTGTGCAGATAACAGTGAATGGGAGTTTCAGAAGTACGGCCACTAGAGTTGGAAATGCTGAAATGGGACTTTATCATCGGCAGCAGTTGATTTTATTGTTTGGATTTGATAATTAACCTGCAACTTACTTTCTCCTTTTGTCTGTGTCCTTTAAAATCCTCCCAAACGCTGAGCAATTCTGGTGCTTGAGTTATGAAAAATTGGATTCTCTTATTCCGTATACTTTCCTGTCGCTTGATGTTTCTAAAGCCCCTCCCTGAACTGTTAGGAAGAAGGATGTCACACCGGACTTCCCGTTTCAGAATGGGTTTAGCAGGAAGGATACGTGCATTATGTACATTATCAAATTTCTTTGTTAGGAATCATCAGCATTGACTGCAAGTATCTTATCTTTTTATCAGTAAAGTTGTCATCTCCCTGTTGTCTATACCAGTATGCAAGCATATAGGACTTTCAAAGTTGGGGCTTGCAGCCACATTGTTTTACAGACTGGGGGATATTTAGCAATTAGCTGGGAGATCTTCTCAATTTTCTTCCTCTTGTTAATCTGTGTTTGGAAGCTAACCTCTGAATGGATCCTTGTCCTAGCACGCATACAGAAATCTACTGTTAGCAGGGGAGGAGAGAAGGTTGGATGGTTCTTTTATTCGCGTGTTGGTTTTGTTTTGGTTGGGGATGGTTGCTTTGCTATAATATGCAATGCAAGCAAGGGTCGATACTATGACGTCCTGGGCGTGCATTTAACTAGCAGTGATATTTTTTTGTTGAGCAAGTTGATGCCAATCATTTACCCAAAAAAAAAAAAGTTGATGCCAATCATCGACTGGGGCCCACATGCTCATTTGGAGATGGGATTGGGGTCACAGACCCCTACGACTTTAGGCTTCTAATAAGAGGTTTGCCTCCCAATGCGCTAGAAGTGCACCGAATACTTGCAGCGATCAGGCTAGCTGTTATTCGCATTATCATATCATACTTCAATTATAATAGGATGCAGCAGTATTTGGTTTCCCTCTAATACTCCTCTGTATTTAATCAATTAGACATTTATATTAAGTAATAAATAATATTTATAATGATGAATTAAATTTTTTGATATTATTTGAATCAATTTAATTCTTAATTTTACCCCTTTTCTTTTTTCAAAGAAACTATTAACAATAAATATCCTAAGAAATAGGAAGAGTTTTTTTCAAAAACCAAAAAATGTTAATTGAGGAAGAAAAAACTGCATTAAAAATGTTTAATAAAAAATCACGCATCTAAAAGACATGGTACTCAACCAGGTGTGCGACCCAGTCGAACACCGGATTAGTCAAGGTACACATTTTTCTCTTTTCTTGGTTTTCCTTCATTGCTTGTAATTTTATGGGTGGAATATAACAATTGAGACTGATTGATATTTTCTCAAATAAACCCCTAGAAACCATCCTGGAGAAATGCAATCTTATAGTTGATCATATGGACTTCCTGATGTTTTATTTGGAGAGAGACTACCGGGTTCTATCTCAGCAAGTCGAGAGAAAATAGAAACCATTTTAGTTCCTCATCGAAGGGATAAAATTGAACACTAAAATTTGAGGAAATGACTCAAAAGACTAATCTCTTCAAAGGGAAGAAGAAGAGGAAATCCATTCCTCCCAACCACCGTGGCAAAATCTCCAAACTCGGAAATAACTTAGAAGACTAATTATCTTCAAAAGGCAAAAGAAGAGGAAATCCATCTCCAAACCGCCATGGCAAAATCCCCCAAACTCGCAAAGTTTAGTTCATTCATGAGTAATCTAAAAATGACTCATCTCTCTATTTTTAAATCTTTTCAATTTTTATTTTCAAGCAAGAAAGTTACGAAGCCATTCAAAATCACTGAAGAGGCATGGATGTTGATCACGTAAATTTTCTTGGACTTAACCATGCAGGTTCTGCAGAGTCTCTCGTAATTAATCTAAAGCTCTTTGGGGAAGGGGTGGGGCGGGGGGGGGGGTGTAAAAAAAAAACAAGCGGGGGGGGGGGGAAGGTTGGGGGGGGCCGGGGGAGCCTCCTCTCGTATCCGGGACGATAAGTCCTGCAAGAAAGGTTAGATGCGGGCCGGCTTGTGTGCCGGGCAGCCGCCTCCGATGGCAAAGTCAGATGATGAACAGAATGAGGTCTCGTGCAAGAGCTACACAAGATTATGCTCAAAGTGTATTGGTCGCTTACCGGAGGGGTAGATCTGTGTATTTATAGTGTGGGTGTTACCTTTTATGTACTTGGTAAGTTAGCCAAACAAGGGCTGATGTTTCTCCTCGGATCATGCTCCCTTGTCGTTGGTCCCATTCAATCAGCTGTCGATTTGACCTTCTATAACAAGGATGATTGCTATATCTGTGGCGTACGTTGCGCTTTTGGTTATAGAAGGTCGGCGTCCTTCCCGATTAACCGTAATGTGGAGCCCCATTCAGCCAGGACCCGATTACGTTTCATCATGATAGGATCGGGTGTAACCCGATTAATATGACGATGCGTATTATTCGGGTTATACCCGTTTGGTGCCTATCTTTCCGTATCATAAGCCCCCTATCCCGATCGTTGCTTGCGGGGTTCGGGATAGTTAAGTGGTTGGAATGAGTTGTGCCTCGGGAGGTTCCACGAGTTCCCTTTCCTCGGGACATTCCAGGAATACCCTTTAGTGGGCGCATTAAATGCCTGCGCACTAAAGTGACCAGCCGTTTTTTGTAACGGCTGTCCTCAGGACTTCGCCCAACCTGGGATTGACACGTCAGGTGGCTAGGCGTAGGCTCATAATGAGAGCCTCGGGGGAGGCGAACCGTCTTCGCTTTGCAACCGTTGATCGTCAAGAGTCGTAACCGTCTGATCAAGAAGTATAACGCCTCTTCCGGCAATATAAATAGGGGCCTTTGCCTTCATTTTCTTCCCACTGTTTTCTTCGCTCTCGACTAAGCGACGCTCCCGACTGACTTCTGAAGCTTCTCAAGCCTTCCCTGCTTTTTAATCAGTAAGTTTCCTTTTCCTTATGGCCCCGAGAAGATATAAGGCCCCGAAGAAGCCAAAAGTAAGCTTGAGAGGGTTTAGGTATCAGAACAAGGTTCCCGTTCCCATCTATCGTGATAGACGTCGTCGGGCTGAGGGTTATACCAGTGAGGGTGATAGCGATCAAACGAAAAAGTACAATCTGACCGGGGATCGCCTGAAAGAACTCCACGAGCAATCTTCTGATGAGGAGAAATCCAAATCTAATAGCTGCTCAACCCAGGACGACGATCCCCGACTCTATGATGAGATTCAAGAGATGTTCCGTAAGGACAAAGAGAGGCAGGCGATGCAAGCCTTGACTTCATCCCTCGTACCCGATGAAGTGGAAGGGGAAGTAGAGACCGGGGTAGAGGCAGAGGAAGAGGCCGAGGTTGAAACCATTCCAAGTGTAGAATCCCGGGAGGGTCCCGATCAAAGTTTCGATTCGAACCCTGCTCCTGTTTCTGATTCTGCCACTCCTTCTGCTCAGAGTGCCCTAAGACCCGAGTCTACGGCCACTTCCCGGGATCCCCCTGCTGTATCTTCCCAAGCCTTCCTTCGGACTGATGTCCCATCTACCTCCCGCGTATCCAGATCGAAAGCTCCCCCTCGACCGCCCTTTCAACGTCCTAGCGGTTTTCGGGGGGCCATTCCTCGTAAACCCGATGTTAAGAAACTCGACTCCGCAGCCTTAGAAATCCTTCAAGCCGAACCCTTAACTCCCTGGCACATTAATTTTGTCCAGAACTCCTCGGGACCTGAATTCTATCTTTGCTCCTTGTTTCCCGAGGATCTGGATAGGTTTTTGGGTAGTTTTGGTATTCCTGAGGGATATCAGGTTATTATCCCGACTGATAGCCAGAGAGTAAATAGTCCTCCCGAGGGATTCTATCCCTTATATTATGATGCTTTTATCGGGGGGTTACGCCTCCCGTTGCATGATCTTTTCATAGATGTGCTTGAGCATTATAAGCTTAGTCCTTCCAATTTGAGCCCGAACAGTTGGAGGATTATGATCGGGTTCGTCGGTTTTTGTAAGTCAATAGGGGTCTTCCCGACTTTCGGCTTATTCCACCATTATTATTCCCTTCATCCTCACAGCCAACGCGGTTGGTTTTTCCTATCCAAAAGAATTTCCCCTTCTCAAGGGAACTTTATTCTAAAGGATTCCCTCCCGTCCACTACCAAGAAATGGCGGGAGTTTTATCTCTTCTTTAAACCACCTTCTCCCGAGCCCTTCCGTACTCAATTCCAAGAAGTCTCCAAGGGGAAGATCGACCGTCTGAATATTCCTGTCGCCCTTCATCCCGAGGAGGAAGACTATATCGATATAATAAACTCGGTTGACGATGACGAACTCGCAGTCCATGGGTATTCCATGGAGTACGAGTCAGTTCTTCAGCTATGGGGTTTCTCCCCGAGTAAGTCTCTTTTTATTGTTTATGTGTTGTCTATGTTGTGCTGACCTGATACGTACTCTTCGTCTTTCAGTGAGTCAAAACATCTCTGAAGATGATCTTCTGGCCATGGCGCTCGGGAACATGGACGAGGCAAAGCGACGGAAGCCTGTGCCTACAAGCAAGACTCCTTCGGGAGTACTCAAAAAAGTCCCGGCTCAAGTTCCTGCGGCCGCCAAGGCGATAGCCCTTCCTCCCAGGCCATCTCCGGACAAGAGTCTAAAGAAGAAGGCTCCTTCCTCGGGAGCTGAGAAGCGTAAAGGAGACGGCGTTCCTCGTCTCTCAAAAAGGGTTCCTATCGACGAACCGGCTCGGGAGGTTGCCCCCTCTTCTTCGGGTGGTGACCTTGGTTTTAACTCCGTTTTCAGTGACTCGGAGTATGCTGAACAGTGGCTAAATGATGCCACTAATGATGCTGATGCAACATATCTGCGCAACCTCCCGAATAGGGAGTTTTTTAATGAAGGATTCAGGTACCTGTCTTTCTTCCTTTTTCTCCCGAATCACTATTATCAATCTTCTTACCCGGGTAATCTTTTTTTCAGATACGTTGCTGGTGCCGTGCACATTTTTTCTGAGTCTCTTCGTAGGGCTCGGGACCAAGCGAAGCAGTTAGCGCTGGCCGAACAGCTCCACGGGGAGTCGAACGTTCGGGCCCGCACTGCTATTACTGCAAAGGAAGATGCGGAGAAGAAGCTGAAGGACGCCGAAGAGAAAGCGGCCAAGCTGAAGAAGGAAAGGGATGTCCTTTCCAAAAGCAAAAGCAAGTACAAAGGGAAGGTCAGTGACCTGGAAGAGAAGGTCGGGAAGGTGTCTGAAGATCTGAGGGCGTCTGAAGCCCTTTTATTGGCGGAGAAGAATGAGAATGCCCAGCTGAGAGACAAGCTGAAAGAGCTGGAGTCCTCGGGTACAGGAGCTTCAAGGCGAGGTGTGCTGGAGGAATACTTCACGACTCCAGAGTTCAAGAGTCTCGTTCTGGCTGTTGCTACTCCCTCCTTTAGGAGAGGTATGCGAGTTGCCTTTAAGAAGGCTCTGCAGCAAACTGATCTTCCTCGCCCCCGAGAGCTGGAGAAGCTGCTGGACCCTCAGATTTACGATGAACTCAAACGCCCTCGTCCCGAAGGCCTTCCCGAGCTTGAGGATTTCCCTTTTCCTGATGCTGTGGATTATATTGATCCTCTTCCCCAACCCTCTCCTGAAGACGAAGTAAGGGAGGAAGGTGAAGATGAAGAGACAACAGCTCGGGAAGGAGATAGTGAGCTGCCGGAGGAGCATGATCGGGGCGAGGAAGAGATCCGAGATTCCCCTGCCAATACTGTAGGCTTGCTGGAGTCCCTTGAGGGCGCGACTGAGCCAGCTGCTGGAGAAGACCTTCCCGGGAGTCCTTCAGTTAAAATTGATTAAGTCTTAGTGCTGAACATTGTAATCTTTTTATGAATGAATCAAGTTTTTTCTCCATTTTTGCATAAGCTTCCAAGCAATTTCCCCCTGGGGATTATCGAGTTGAGCCCGAGTGAATGGTATCTTTAAAGAAAGATGCAGTTTTCCTTAAAAAAGGAGTAATTAATCAAACGGGAATCACCCGAGTGAATGGTATCTTTAAAGAAAGATGCAATTTTCCTTAAAAAAGGAGTAATTAATCAAACGGGAATCACCCGAGTGAATGGTATCTTTAAAGAAAGATGCAATTTTCCTCAAAAAAAAAAGGAGTAATTAATCAAACGGGAATCACCCGAGTGAATGGTATCTTTAAAGAAAGATGCAGTTTTCCTTAAAAAAGGAGTAATTAATCAAACGGGAATAACCCGAGTGAATGGTATCTTTAAAGAAAGATGCAATTTTCCTTAAAAAATGAGTAATTAATCAAACGGGAATCACCCGAGTGAATGGTATCTTTGAGAAAAGATGCATGTTTTTTCAACCAGAGTTGATCAAGCGGGAATGAACCCGAATTTATTGTATCTTCTTTAGAAAGATTTGATCTGGTAAAGTGTGAAGTCACAAACGGAATTGACCCAACGTCTATAGTGGTTATTGGTAGAACTTCTTCAAATTTGTGGAATGCCATGAACGATCAATCGGGCTTCCGTCTTCTATCCTCTTCAGTCGGTATGATCCCGGCCTTGTTTCTTTTTCCACCAGGTAAGGTCCTTCCCATGTTGGAGCTAGCTTTCCTTGATTTCTTGGGTCTGAAGCCCCTGTCCGTCTTAAAACAAGATCCCCCGATCTATATCTTCGGTTGTTTACCCGAGAGTTGTAGTGTTGTGCCGCTCTCCTTTGATACAATAGATTTTTCTGTTGTGCTTTTGTCCGGGATTCTTGCAAAAGATCTAAATTCTCCCTGAGCCCTTGATCATTTTGTTGTTCATTAAACGTATCATAACGCAATGATCCAGCCAATACTTCCACGGGAGCTAGGGCCTCAGTCCCATAAGCTAAACAAAAAGGGGTTTCGCCCGTTGGGGTTCGCACCGTAGTTCTGTATGACCAGAGGACGCTCGGGAGTTCCTCGACCCACATTGCCCGATTATCTTCCAACCTTTTTTTGATCCCATCAAGAAGTGTCCTGTTGGTGACCTCAACTTGGCCATTGCTCTGGGGGTAGGCAACCGAAGCGAATCGATGTTCTATATGGTACCTCATACAAAAGGATTTGAACCCGGCACCTTCAAATTGTTTGCCATTGTCCGTTACTAATATCCGGGGTATCCCGAACCTATATATTATCTTCTCTTGAAAAAACTTTTCCATCTGTTTCTCCGTGATGGAAGATAACGGCTCAGCTTCGACCCACTTTGTGAAGTAATCTATTGCAACCACCATGTACTCCCGATTCTTAGGAGCTTTCGGTAGTTTCCCGACAAGGTCCATTCCCCACATCGCAAATGGGGTCGGGTTGGAGACGGATATCATGGGGACCGCTGGTAACTTTGGGACATTAGCGTGTTTCTGGCATCGTTCGCACTTACGGACATATTCAATCGCGTCTTTTTGTATTGTAGGCCAGAATATTCCCGACCTTAATACTTTTTGTGCTAATGCCTTCCCGCCCATATGTGCACCACATATGCCTTCGTGGATTTCAGCAAGGGCGTAACTCGCTCGGGATGGCCCAACACATCTTAAGAGGGGATTCGTGAAGGACCTCCTATACAGTGTGTCCCCGACCATGGTGAACCGAGCAGCTTGATTCCGAACTCTCTTTGCTTCTTTCGGATCAGTCGGGAGAATGTCATCCCGAATATACGAAATCAGAGGTGTGGTCCAGTCTGGTTCCTTGCTGATCTCAAAGGTTTCCAGTTCTTGGATACTCGGGCTATTTAATTCTTCAATGTAAACCGCCGAGTCCAAGTTTTTGTAACTTGCCATTGACAGTCGGGAGAGTTCATCTGCATTTTCATTCTCCTTTCTTGGTATCTGTCGGTATGTTACCCGCTCAAAGAAGGTTTGAAACTGTCCAACCTTGACCAAATATTTAGCCATTCTTTCATCCTTAGCTTCATACTCCCCCTTGATTTGGTTGACAACCAATTGGGAATCACTTCTTACTTCCAGTTCCCGAACCCTGAGGGCTCGGGCCACTCGCAAGCCTGCTATGACAGCCTCATACTCTGCTTCATTGTTTGAGGCTGGGAATTTGAATCTTATTGCATAGCTGATAGTGAAGTTCTCGGGACTACAGAGAGTCAAGCCTGCTCCCGATCCTGATACACTACTCGAACCATCAACATGTAGAATCCACAACTCAGATACTCCATCCGTTGGTATTTGGTCGTTCCTCTGTGGTATAGTGCTTTCGACAACAAAGTCGGCCAACACCTGGGCTTTTATGGCCGTCCTCGGCCTGAACTCAATCTGGTACTCGCTAAGTTCCACGGACCACCCGACCATTCTCCTCGCTACATCAGGCCTTTGGAGTATTTTCTTTAATGGGAAGTTAGTCGGGACTATGATCGGGTGCGACTGGAAGTAAGGCCTTAGTTTTCGTGATGCCACGAGAAGCGCCAACGCCTGTTTATCGATGTCTGGGTATCGCTTTTCAGCTTCTATAAGCACATGGCTTACATAGTAGATCGGATTTTGAACGGTATCACCCCGAACCAAAACTGCACTGACCACCGTTGGCGAGATTCCCAGATAGATCGTGAGAGCCTCCCCAGTCAGAGGTCGGGACAAAACGGGTGTTGTCCCGAGATATGTTACAAGATGATCGAAGGCCTGTTGGCATTCTGGAGTCCAAGTAACCTTTCCCGAGCTTGACGTAGTCTTCAAAGCTTTGAAGAACGTGTTACACTTTTCCCCTGCTCGGGATATGAAACGATTCAGAGCGGCCACCCTCCCGGTTAAACACTGGATTTCTTTTATGGTAACTGGTGGTGTCATTTTGATCAGTGCTTGAATCTTTTCTGGATTGGCCTCGATTCCTCTCTGGGAAACCATGAACCCAAGAAATTTTCCCGAGGAAACCCCGAAGGCGCATTTTTCAGGGTTCAGGCGCATTCGGTACGTCCTAAGAACATCAAATGTCTCCTCCAAGTCAGCCAAATGTCCTGTCCGAACCAAGCTTTTTACAAGCATGTCGTCTACATATACCTCCATGTTCCGCCCGATTTGCCTTTGAAAAATCCTATTGACAGCTCTCTGATAAGTTGCCCCTGCATTCTTTAACCCGAACGGCATTACTCGGTAGTAATAACTCTCCCGATCAGTCATAAAGGAAGTGTGTTTCTCGTCCTCTCGACTCATTAAGATCTGGTTATATCCCGAGTATGCGTCCATAAAACTAAGGACTTCATGACCAGCAGTGGCATCGATCAGAAGGTCAATCCTCGGGAGAGGGTAGCAATCCTTAGGGCAGGCTTTGTTCAGGTCAGTGTAGTCGGTACACATTCTCCATTTCCCATTTGCTTTCTTCACCATAACTACATTGGCAAGCCAGGTCGGGCATTCGATTGGTTCTATGAAACCCGATTTCTCCAATTTTTCTACTTCGACCCTGATTGCCTCATGCTTTTCAATCGCAAAATTTCTTCGTCTTTGGATGACCGGGGTAGCATCCTTCTGTATCCAGAGTTTGTGCTCTGCTACTCGTCTGTCTATCCCGGGCATATCATTTGCTGACCATGCGAAGATATCCGCATTATCACACAAGAACCGGGCAAGTTCCTTCTTGAAATCGTCTGGCTGCTCTGAGCCAATAAACGTTCCTCGGTCAGGAAAGGATTGACTAAGTTGGATCCTTTCCAGCTTTTCCACGGGTTCCGCCCGTTGCATGCTTTCTTCGTCACGATCATCCCGAACCTCGACGTTCATGGCCGTTCCCGAACTTTCTGGCTTACGCTTTTTCTTCAAGTAGTTTGTATAACATTGTCGGGAAGCCGATTGATCTGAGCAACACTCCCCGACTCCTGATTCGGTCGGGAACTTTAACTTCATATGCCTGGGGGACACCACTGCTTCAAGTGCGTTCAATGTTGGTCGTCCCAGTATGACGTTATATGCCGATAGTTCCCGGACCACCATGAAATTTACCCGAACCAATGTATCTCGGGGTGACACTCCCACTTTGAGATCCAGATGAATCGTTCCTTCTGCCACTGTGGATGATCCTGCGAAACCATATAGTGGCGTTGATGATGGTGTTAACAAATCATCAGCCAATTTTAATCTTCTGAAGGCGTCATACGAGATGAGGTCGACAGAGGATCCCGTGTCCACCAAAACTCGGTGAACCTCCCGGTTCGCTATTTTGACTTTGATGATAATCGCATCATCATGTGGTGACGTGACACCATCCAAGTCAGCGTCCGTAAAAGTTATAGGCTCGGGACATACTGGATTTTGCCTTTTCCTAGGCAAATGAACAGCCCCCACGAACCGAGCCTTTTGTTTTGCCTTTCTGATCGACTCCACAGTTGGTCCCCCCATAATGACGTACACAGGTGTTTCCTCCCGATCGACCTTCTCTTTTCCTTTGTCCGCTTTTTTGTCATGCTCTTTTGGACTTGGGGATCGAGCTCTTTTCTTTGGTGCCGGTGAATATGCTTGGCCCTTCCCCGACTGTCTTACATATTGACCCAACTTTCCTTGTTGAATCAACTTCTCTATTTCAAACTTCAGATTCCGACAAGCATCCGTATGGTGTCCGTAATCTTGGTGGAATCGGCAATACTTTGTCATGTCCCGATCCTCTGGAGGTGCACGAATCTTCCCGGGCCATTTTAGCTCCTTTTTATCCCGAATATTCATCAGAATCTCTGATGGCTTCGAGTTTAAAGGAGTATAGTTTACTTGTTCACGCTTCCAGTTACCTTTTGGCCTCTGATGCTTGTCACTTGGGGATTGTTTTTCCTCACGATCTGATCTTCTGTCCCGATCTGATCTTCTATCCCGATCTGCCTTAACCCGAGCGTCTATCACTTCATAAACACTGGCTTGCTTTTGACATCTGCGTAAGAGCATGCCGTACGTTCTCGGCTTGTCCGTAAGCAAGACTTCCAGAAGTCTTTGGTGGGTAATGCCACTCCAGAGCGCACTGTATGCTACTTGATCATCAAGCTCCTCGATCTCGATGGCAACTTCATCAAATCTTTTCAGATAATCCCGAATGGACTCATTTCGGCCTTGTCGTATGCCAAAGAGACTGTCGGACGTCTTTTTACTCCCGATTGCGCTTCGGAACCGAGCTATGAATTTTTGGGCCAACTCCCGGAAATTATTTATTGATGCCGGTCGTAGACTACTAAACCATTTAATAGCCGGGCCCTTAAGTGATGCTGGAAAAGTTCTGCAGAGCAATTCATCCTCCCGACCTAGCACCGTCATCACCGATTTAAAGTAGCTGATATGCTCTTTTGGATTTGTTTTCCCTTCAAAAGGGGTGAAGGTCGGCATGATAAAATTCCTTGGCAGAGGCATGTTCATGATTTCGTCTGAGAATGGCTCCCGATCTACTACATCAAGATCCTCGTCATGATCCCGATCTTCTAGTTTTCGTTCGACCTCGGCCACTCGCCTTCGCAGCCGGTTCTGCCGTGTACCCTCCTCATCGGATTCGACACGTTCCTTTTTTGAGCGAAGGTTTGTAGTCTCCTTCCTTTGGGATGGTGCCCGAGAGGTCGAAATTCTCGACCTTGAAGGTTGGGGTTGGCTTTCTCCTTCTTCCTCCTTTTCCACGATCTCATCGACCTGTTCCCGACTATACCTGGGGGGCAAGGACCCTGTTTTTGGCGGCAATGAAATGCGTTCTAAAGCACTGATCCTTGTCCCATTAGGCGTGGTTTGGCGCTTGCTACGATCAGGTTGAATTTCCCTTTGCTCCCGCGTAATTCTTGTTCTCGGGATGCGCCTTGGATGTCGGGCTCCTCGCACCGTCCTGAAGGCTTTCATTAGCCTTCCCGACTGGGTATTTCGCCTTGGTCCTTGTTCGACCCCAATTTGATGTACTAAACCACGTAATACCCCCTGCATTTCGAGCATGCCTTTACGCAGTTCGTCCATATCTGCCATAATGGCCTGGTCCCGGGGTTCTCGTGATGTCCCTTCTTCAATTGGATCGTCCAGAACCATGTTGTCCGGAAGTATCTCTTGTTCTTCGTGAACCGACGGATTAATCGTTTCTTCGGGAATTACTCGATCATCCCCCGTACTTTCTTGTCGGGAACGTCCATTAGTTCGTCTTACCATGACTTGAAGATGTTGTCGTTCCCACAGACGGCGCCAAACTGATGCGGATCAATTATGCTTCTGGATCCGACTGAGCCTCCTCTCGTATCCGGGACGATAAGTCCTGCAAGAAAGGTTGATGCGGGCCGGCTTGTGTGCCGGGCAGCCGCCTCCGATGGCAAAGTCAGATGATGAACAGAATGAGGTCTCGTGCAAGAGCTACACAAGATTATGCTCAAAGTGTATTGGTCGCTTACCGGAGGGGTAGATCTGTGTATTTATAGTGTGGGTGTTACCTTTTATGTACTTGGTAAGTTAGCCAAACAAGGGCTGATGTTTCTCCTCGGATCATGCTCCCTTGTCGTTGGTCCCATTCAATCAGCTGTCGATTTGACCTTCTATAACAAGGATGATTGCTATATCTGTGGCGTACGTTGCGCTTTTGGTTATAGAAGGTCGGCGTCCTTCCCGATTAACCGTAATGTGGAGCCCCATTCAGCCAGGACCCGATTACGTTTCATCATGATAGGATCGGGTGTAACCCGATTAATATGACGATGCGTATTATTCGGGTTATACCCGTTTGGTGCCTATCTTTCCGTATCACTAGCTATTGTATTTGTGCAAATTTGCTTTTCCTTTTTAAATAACTTTTTTTTTGGGGGGGTTTTTTCTTTTTTTTTTGTTTGGGGAGAATTTGGGAAAATTGTTTTTTTTTTTTTTTTTTTTTTTTTTTTTTTTTTTTTTTTGGGGTGGGGGTGGGGTTTTTTTTTTTTTTAAAGAAAAAAAAAAAAAAAATTTTTAAAAAAAAAAATAGTGGTGGGGGTGGGGTTTTTTTTTTTTTTTTTTTTGTTGGTTTTTTTTTTTTTTTTTTTTTTTTTTTTTTTTTTTATTTTTTATGGCCAATCTCAGGGTCCCATTGAACAAGATTGGAAAAAACGTTTTAAACTCTCCAAAGAAATGGGAAAAGTCTCCAGAATCCTCTGTTAGAATCAATGATATACTAAGCAATCCATATCATGTTTGCTTCTCTTCCTGCTCCATAGTTTCAGGCCTAAATTTCTCATACAATTCCTTACGAGTTGCACCAACCTCTTTTCTCCTTTTGTAAAAGAGTTGAACAGATCAATATGAGGAGAATGCCCTAAACCTACTATTATCTGCAGGTCAGATCTACAACCTTCCAACTTAGAGACCCAAACCTCTGTTTTTTCTTTTCTTCTATAAATGGCATATATCTCTACCATTGTAATTCAACCTAGCTTCTTACTCACCTAGTCCACCAAGCCATACATTTTGTGGATCAAAGACAGAGACGGGGAAATGCCAATTCATCTAATTGTTTCAAAGTTCCATTTCAAAATGTATGAAGCATTCTCTTGATAACAATGAATTATCGTGTACCCAAAAAGAACTAGACAAGAAGAATTCTTAGAAGTGGTGGGGAAAAAACTGTGTTTCTTACTGTTTGATGTTATTAGGAGTTTATTTCTTGTGAAATGCACTACCACATCATAGTTGTTAGTTTAGAGAAGATAAAATACTTGTTATCTCAGATTTGTCCTGCATTCTCTGAATTGGTTGTTCTCCCTTGATTTTCTACAGGATAGTCTTCAAGCTCACACCCACAGATTTTGTGACCACACCAACAAAGGTGGAACCCAGAGGAGACTGGTCCAGCCATGACTTGGAACGCAAGTGAGGACCCTCGTTTCATTGTTCCCACTTTTGAAAGGAACAAAGAAGTAACCTAGCCGGTGCTTCCTGGTTAGAGAATCTCATGTAATATGGCCTATGTCTCTGTTTTGGTATTGTTATTATTCACAACAACAATGACAAGTAGTTCATATTTTTACAATTGATGTAATATTTACACATCTCACCATAACAATATTTTTTATTCTTGTCTTCTTCAAATTTCTGCACCAATTGACATGTAATTTAAGAAACCCTGTTACTATTTCCAAAGAGTTCTACCCAAAAAAAAAAAAAAAAACAGAGAGTTGAACACTAAAGAGAATATAATAAAAAAACAAAAACATATATCATCAAAAAATTTTAGTTATTACATAAACATCAAAATTATATGAATGATGCTTGCTTTATATATCTTATTTGCATTTAGTGGAATTTTCTTTTATAAGGTAAATCATATTAGAATCTGAAACCTTTTAGATATCAAAGCCAAAAAAAATTTATACATTAAAAATAATTGTATTATTAATAAACACCAAAGAAATCTAGAATAATAAATAAAACATATCCAAAGGAATAATACGTAAGCATTAGAATGACAAGAATAAAATAAAATAAAAATGATAATCAGGACAGTAAAATACCGGTAAAGGGTTGCTCAGTTGATAATGACTGACAACTTTTAGTGAAGAGGCCACGGGTTCGACTCTCCCATGGTATTTGTAGATCGTCTACCTTACTACTAGTAGGGGTGTAAATGGATAACCAAAATCCGCTTCCGAATTCACATCCGCATCCGTTTAGGGGTATTCGAATCTGTTCGATTATTAATAGGATGTGGATATGGTATACCCCTTTCTTACCGATTATTACCCATCCGATAAAATTATCCGATTAAGTTACTTATTTAGATTTATTATTCTTATTTTTGTAAATTTTACCTATGATATGTGACTATTCTTCTAGATTTTCTAATAAAATAGCTACCAAAGTTGTAAAATTCTTAAATTTAAAACCTAGCCCTCACAAATAAAAAGGTAAAAATGTAAACAGGTAGTTAAAAATTTGTATTCAATCTATATTCATGCCCATTTAGAAAAATCTATTTAAGAAAATAACTATCCGATTATCCTGGAATCCGACAAAATCTATCCGAAAACCGATATAATAGGATGCGGATATGGATATACCACTAATCCGAATCCGGTTTGCACCCCTAACTACGAGGAGTCTAGATTGTCTGCTCACCCAATACTTTTTAAACACAAATATTGTGTGTGGGATCTAATTTAAAATACTAATAAAATAATTCAGCGATGAAATTTCAGTAGTCGGTAATTTGGTAGAAAACAATAAAATAAGTCAGGGGGTGTAGTAATTTCACCTTCTTCTTTGGCTGTGTACTCTGACACTGCTCCTCCTTTTGAATGAATCTGCGACTTCGGTTTTGGTTCTAGTCACAGAAGAGAACAGTGTTTTCTCTCCCAATCAATCTTCAAGAACGTTCAAATTCGGAGATGGCGATATCTCAGATTGCCGGGACTCTCACTGCACACGATCGCCAGATTTTGGCTGCGGTGAATGCTGGGGCTTCAAGTTTCTCACTTATTGGCTCGTCTTTCATCGTTCTCTGCTACCTTTTCTTCAAGGAACTTCACAAATTTTCTTTCAAGCTCGTCTTCTTTCTTGCTCTTTCTGTAAGTCAAGCCATTTCACTTGCTGAACCATCCTTGTATCTTGCTTTTCGAACTTGCAAACTCGCTTTTCTTAAATTCCGTTATTTCTTGATGGATCTCATTCCTTACGATCGGGATTTTGAATATCATTAAGCTTTTTGGATAAATTGAGAAAAATAAAGATTGTACTTCTTGGAAATTGACTTCGTGTTTCTTGGTTGTTTTTAATTTACCGCGAAGTAACAAATTTCGTTCTTCGACAATTAGATCTGTCTTTTATTTGTGATTTCCCCATCTTTACGATAGTGGCCTGTGTTCGTGCACGAAAAGTACGAAATGAAGACGAATAAGTTCTTGATCTCCACTTGTTAATTGAGACACTTTTTTTCTTCTTCTTCTTCTTGGCAATTGTTTGTGTAGTTTTACCAACTTTCAAATGTTAAGTGTTATCGAGTTTCCAATGCTGGTTAGCTATTTGAGTAGCATTTAGGCAAATCCATATGATACGGATGCCATTTGCTTCTGAATTTAACGCTGGACTAGTCTATAACACTGTCCTTGATTTCTTTTCCGTTCATAATTCTCATCGGTGAAAATCCATTGTCATTTCTATTCTAATTGGAGATGTTATACATTCTACCTTGAGTTCTCCAGTGTATTGAAATGAGATACATAAAAGATTGAGTGATTTGAAGTCAAGGTTTCTAGTTTTCACTTACCGTAGTTGAGGATACTGCAAGCATGGTGAAAAAAATGTAGTGTAACCTTGGTTAGCTTGATATTTTTGTTTATTTTCGTTCCTTTTCCAAATGATGGGAAAATTCAAGAACTGAGACGGTAAACTTCAGCTTGAGTGGATGAATCATCCTAACTTTGTCCAATGATGATTTTCTTCTCTTCTATTTACTACTCCTAGAGGTGGGCCTTGGCGCAATGGTGGTTGGACTACAATTGTAGCCTGAGGTCCAGGTATTGAAACAGTCTCCCAGCTAAAATTATTGGGGTGTGGCTGCGTGCTTTGCTTGTGTGGAAGTCTTCGGCACTGGGTTTGCCTATTCTATTACTCCTTCTGTTGAGTTTCTCTTACCCCACCTATCAATTCTAAGTTATTCAGTTGGGTTGTTTTGGAGAATAAAGCAGGGTTTAGGTCTATTGTAGCTTCATGGTGTTAAATTTATATGTATACATGCTTCGGTGCATACAGAAGAAAGGGGAGAAGAAAAAATCTGAACTTACCAATTTTCCTCAATGTTTGAAAAGTATCTTTTTCACTCCTTGAGCATTGAGATTTTTTACCGTACATGCCATTTCCGTCACTTGAAATAGGCTTCTTTTTGTTTCCAATATGTATAGGGTTAAAAATTTGTTAAATTGACAGAGTTATATCATACTTCCGCAGCTAGTATTTTTTCTGTTATTATATCGATTATCTTTGAATTGCTGAGCTCCTTATTGTTTATCAGTTCATAAGACATCCTGAATTCTCATTTATGTTCATTTTATTTCTCTCAACCTCTATGGGCTCATTGATGTGACATCTTTAATATTAGCGTTCTTTCTTATTTGCTGTTGTATTTTTACTCCTAATATTTCCTCCTTGTACAGGATATGCTTTGCAGTTTCTTCAGCATGGTTGGGTATGTTTCTTTCATCATGTCATGCTTTCTGTTCTTGAACACTATCTTTGATTAAAAAGCAATATGTCAAATTGCGTGTTGCTTCTGTTAACAAATGCAGAATTCATGGTTTCCATTTTTTATGCAGGGATCCAGGAAAGGGATTGTTTTGCTATGCTCAAGGCTATACTACACATTTCTTTTTTGTTGCTTCTTTCTTATGGACTACAACGATAGCTTTTACTCTTCACCGCACGGTTGTTAGACATAAAACGGATGTTGAAGATTTGGAGCCCATGTTTCACTTGTATGTCTGGGGTATGCATTATATTAACTTGTGATTAATTTTCCCAGAGAGAAAAAGTGGGATTTAGGTGAAAAATTTCCTTTTATTTGTGTTTTCTGGCCACAAGCAGAGCCTTAATGTTTGGCTGAAACTTGCTTCTTTCTGGGTGGTCACCAGTTGAACTGCCTTGATTGATCAACGATGGGCTGTATAAAGTAATGCAGGAGTAGAAAAGTCAACATTCTTAGATGAAGGCCAAACTTTACATTTGGAAGTTGGAACCCACAGAATCAACAAGTGACCCTTCAATTGATGAATGATTGGTTAAGTAATTTGAGACTAGTTAGAGAATCTGACTTAGTTGAAGTCAAATGCCCCCCCTTTTTTCTTTTTAAGTTTGCCTACTTATATAGTTTATTTTTCAGTTATCAAGTGAAGATAGGTGTTATGAATCCAAGCTAAGTTAACTAGATAGGGTTATTCACTATTCAGGCATTAAAATAAAAGTAGGTGGCATCAATGCTTTATAAATTATTTCTTGAAATTTTGTTTTGGTGTCGTGCTATAAGTGATTAAGCTAAAATCAATTTTGATTATTAATTCATTGCTGCAGGAATATCTCTGGTTTTGACTGTTGTCCGCTCTATAGGCAATGATCCTGGACGCTTGGGTGTCTGGTGTTGGACAGAAACTGGACGTGCTGGGAAGGCATGTAAAGATTAGGCTGTAGCCGCAAACTTCTTAAGCTATGCATAGTTAGTTTTTCCTACTGGAAGAATTCATTTCGTCGTTCAGTGAGTTAGGAAATAGATGTATATGTTTTTGTCCTTTTAAGCTTTTCATTATGTCAATTCTGATAGATTGCTTTTAGAATATCTTGTTGTTATTCATGGAAGGATGAAACATAGTAACGTAAGGCTGAATTAGCTGGTTAACTAACTGCAGATATCCACAAAATAGCAAAGGGTTAATGGCATATCCATCCCCTGGTTTCTGACCTAATGCCAAACTTCTCCCTTGTAACTCCCCCTTGAACCTCTCCTATCATCTGTTTTTATTTTTCAAGCAGTTCATCTTTTATGCATATTTCAACATCCTTTTCTCCATCTTTAGTTGTGATATTAGCCTTACTCTATTTATTTCTGCAGGCAGTGCACTTCATAACATTTTATGCTCCACTTTGGGGTGCAATTCTATTCAATGGATTTACATACTTTCAAGTGATTCGTATGCTAAATAATGCAACCCGTGTAAGTAAATTTTCACCCTGGATTCAAAATGAGATGTAAAGTCAATTGAATAAGTTATATTAGCTATTTAGCTTACTTCATTAGTCTCATAATGCATTTTGTAACTCCTGCAAACTAACTTATGCTGACTTAGTGGGTTTGAAACTTTCAGATGGCTGTGGGTATGTCAGAACGACCACAACAGTCGGAAGTAAGGCCAGATATGAAGGTACTGTGCTGGCAACTTCTACTTTGACGTTACTTTTTATGCTAAGGGTAGTTAAAATGACTTTTCTGTTTGATGTTGGACAAGATGGATATTTTCCAACTTACTCGTGTAACTCCCCACCACACCCCTTTTTCTTTTCCCCATCTTTGGGGATGATTTTCTGGTTATCATCTGATCACCCTACTTTGAGTGTTCCTTTTAAACCATTGGGTTTATCCCTAGAATTTTATCTGAGTAAACTATTATTTCCACCAATATGTTATCATTTTTTGTGTCTAGAGAGGTGGTTCATGTGCTGCCCCATTTTTCTGGGTTATTTATTATTATTATTTGCATATCTCCAGTCCCAAACTGCCTTGTGAATCTGTTTACATTTTCATAGACATAGAACTTGAATACTTTCGGTGAATCCAAATACAATATAAAGAGGATGGACTTGGTTTTAGCATAAGTTGAGCCTAGAGGGAGGAATTTGGCCTTTAAGGATGATATTTTTCCCAAACCCTTGGGGGTATATTCATTATACTTAATGGTTTGAATGGTTTGGACTGGGGAGGGTGGAATAGTCACCAGCTTCAGCTGTGAGACTCTATTGTCAAGGCAAGCCAGTAAATGATATCCTTCTTATTTTCCTTCAACTCTAAATTTACAGTGAAATGGGGCCTCAAATATGGTAAAGGAGGTATACAAGTTTGCTAGAATGATTGGGAAGTACTAGAAGGAACTAGTTTATATTAGATGTAATAGGAATGAGGATCAGAGAATCTTGATGGAGGGATATTAAGAAACATAAAGGCACATTTGGAACTATAAGCATCATGTGAGGAATTTTGTAGGGTTAAGTGCTATTAATGGGTTGAAGACAGCTTGGGCTTTGTGCTTCAATAGTATCACTACTTTGGTTTGGAATTTGTAGAGATGATATCATGTTGACTGTGAACTTGATTTTAGAGTATGACAATTTGCATTTATATGATCCAGTAAAGAGAAGCTTCTCTCCGCAGAAATCCTCTAATTTTTGCCATGTATTGGGATGATGTGGCAATTTTTGACCATTGGTTGAACAGGGGGCCATCAGGACAGGAAACATGTTTAATTTCAGAAACAAATTTAAATACATATACCCATCCATGTGTTGGTGTGCATCTCCATGTATGTGTATATGCTGCAGCCTCCATATTCTGGATCTTTTGATGACTTTACTGGATCTGTTTGACGGAAACATGAGATTTGAACAGAAAACTAGGCGCCTTGCTGTCTACAAGATTTGGGCACCATCTAATCTGAAATCTGGTAGATCTGAGTCCAACATAAAAGGCCCCTTTAAATGGGCAGGAAAAGGAAAAGTAAGTACTTGGTGATGTCTTAAAATGGTTATCCTTTGAATTAATTCTCAACTTATTCGAATAGCTTCATGGAGAAATCTGATGTTGTAGAGAAACAGTGATTCTGACTTCTGTCTGGACTTTGATGTCAAAATGTCTTTCTGCAAACCTTAAAGTAGAAAAAAGACACTTTCAAAATTTCCTGAATTTCTTGATGGAAACTAATCTATTTGATCTCCTTGTTCATGTGTCTGGTTTTCTGTGCATCACTGTCCATGAAGAACCTATTTTTTCAGCTTCCATCCCACAAGTTGACGATAGGATAGTTTGCTAGTTTGGTACTTACAGATCCTGTCTAAGACCTGTAAATTTTAGAGGACTGTTTTTTACTTTGCCCTTGTGGCTTCCCGGTTCAGCAATCTGTGTTGTGATTGCATTGCAATTTGGGTATGTTTTAGCCATCTTCATGCTTATCATTGGACTTACATTTATGATTTGGTAACTGTCTTGCTGGACTTGGTTGGTTCTATAGCATATGACATATCTATTCAACTAATTTTTTTTTTTTGGGGGTAATAAAGTCTAACTTTTCTTTTCTGGGTTTTATATCTTGCTCATATTGATGCCTTTTTTTCCTATAGGCTCTAAATCGCTGGGGTTACTATCCGCTGATTCTTATAGGTTCATGGACATTTAGCACAATTAACCGCATTCATGATTTCATAGAACCAAACCACAAGATATTTTGGCTTTCCGTACTTGACATTGGAACAGCTGCTCTTATGGTACGTCTCTTTAAGAACAGTCTAGTTTTTGTTATCTTCTACTACTGATTAATTTTGTTATACTGTTTGACCACGGTTTCTAATATAATGGTTGAGAGTAGTATTATTGAGAAAATTGCTTACTATACATCTGGTAATACAAGGTTATGGGAATTGGAATCGGAATGGTAGAATCAGCTGTGTGATCTGGATGCCTACCAATTCAGAGTGGCTGATCCATACTGCTATTCTTGGGTAAAATTCTAGCTGTACCAAAACTAAAAATCGAATTGGAATTGTGGCTGAAATTGGCTGAGGCCAATCCTGTTGCCCATTCTGCATGTATGAATCTTGGGTGCATGATACCAAACCAGGGCCTTCGTTTGCAATCTCATATGAAGCATTTTGTTGGCTCTGTGGGCTTCTTTTTTTATTATTTTTTTCCCTTCGAACTCTAGTATGTTAAAATTTGTGGAAATTAGTGAATACTTGGATGATCAATGTGACCCCCAAGCTCCTTATTTATAATAATTTGAAATACAAAGTTACATAATTACCCTCACTAAACAATTGAATGATAATAACTTTACCACAACTTATAATTAAACCAACATAAATATATCGAACCAACCAACACTACCTCTCAAGTTGAGGCATAGATATTAATCATGCCCAACTTGCTCAAAATAGGGAAAAAGTCTCCTTCCTTCAGTCCTTTAGTAAAGATGTCAGCTATTTGATCTCCATATCTGACAAAAGGCTTGCATATCAGCCCTTGCTCCAATTTTCCTTTGACAAAAAATCTATCTATTGGAATATGTTTGTACGATCATGTTGCTGCATTGGATTATTGGCTATACTGATGGCAGCCTTGTTGTCATAATACATCATCATGGGGCTTGTAACAGGAAACCCAATATCTTCTAAAAGACCCTTTAGCCATTAAAGCTCACATACTCCTCGAACTTTGGATCTGTACTCGACCTCTGTACTAGATAGTGATACCACAATTTGCTTCTTACTCCTCCAGGTCACTAGATTGCGCCCAACAAATGTACAGTATCCTGATATTGATTTTCTGTCAAGTGAACTAGCCTAATCAGCATTTGCTTCCACTTTTGAATTATCTAAGGGTGACAGAAGTATTCCCTTTCCTGGTTTGGACTTCTAATACTGAAGTATTCTAGTAACAACATTCATATGAGTCGAGTATGGGTCATGCATAAACCGGCTCACTAGGCTTATTGAAAAATCAATGTTGGGTCTGGCGTGTGACAAATAAATCAATTTTCCAACCAACCTCTATATCTCCGGTTATCTACTGGTATTCCCTCTTTCTCTTTAAGCTTAATGCTTGCTTTAATTGGGTATCCATGGCTTTACATCCCACCAATCCCACTTCTGAAACTAAGTTTAGGATATACTTGCACTGGGACAAATAGATGCCTTTTTCTGACCTAGCAACCTCAATTCCAAGGAAATACTTGAGTTTCCCTAGATCTTTAACCTCAAACTCCTTGCCAAGGAAGCTCTTTAGCTTTTGTATTTTTGCCCCATCATTCCCAGTGATGACAATGTCATCCACATAGACTATAAGAAGATTAATGTGAGTTCTTGACCTTTCACAAAGAGAGTATGGTTAGCACTATTTTGCTTGTAACCAATTGATGTTACGGCCTTTTAAAGGCGTCCAAACTAACATCGGGGAGATTGCTTCAACCCATAAATCGACTTCTTCAACCGACAAACCTTCCCTTTTGTTTTGCTATCAAAGAATCAATGTGGGATTTCCATGTAGGCCTCTTCTTTCAATTCTCCATGCAAAAATGCGTTCTTTACATCTAATTGATTTAAATCCCAATCTTGATTCACAACCATTGGTAACAATACCCTAACTGTATTTAATTTTGCAACATGAGCAAATGTCTCTTGATAATCAATTCCATAAGTTTGGGTGAGCCCTTTTGCAATCAATCTAGCCTTCAATCTGTTGGCCAAACCATTTATGTTCTGTTTCACCACGAACACCTACTTACAACCTACCAGTTGTTTCCCTGGAGGAAGAGTAGCCAACTCCCAAGTACTGTTCTTCTTCATGGCTTGCATTTCCTCTACCACTGTTGCCTTTCAATTTTTATCAGTATAGGCTTCCTGCCAAGTCTTTGGAATAGATGCAATAGATAAAGAATATATGAAGGCTTAGTTGGAGTTAGACAAAGAATCATAGGAAACATATTTAGCTATAGGATGCTAAATACATGATCTAACTCCTTTTTTAATAGCAATAGGAAGGTCAAAAGAAGATACCTCAGGGATACTTACAGGACCTAAATTTGGATCAGGAGACTAGAATGGTAACCTGTCAACCTTCTCTACCTGTTGTTGCCGATTAGTTTTCTTCCTCTGATAGCTCTACACATCCTTGCTTTGATCAATTTGCTTTGAAAGACCTTAATAATGTGCCTTACAAGAGTGGTCTCCTCCTGGATAGGATCCTCACTAGGTTTAAAGGAGGAAATGGGAGAGTGAGTGTCTACAGGTATGCTGGCTGAATGCTCTCCCTGGTCAGGAATGAACCTCAAAATGGGGCTGAATTGGGTTTGGTAGGTCTCTACATGTGACAGGAACGTCCAAAGTGGGAAAGAACACCTTTGCTCTTGGTGTCTCCCCTTGGAGAGGTGTATAATACGGATTAGGCTCATTGAAGATGACATCCATGGACACAATTGTCCTCCTGGAAGGAAGATGGTAACATTTGTAACCCTTTTAAGTAGCAGAATACTCCAAAAAAATGCAGCGGAGGCCACGAGGTTCCAACTAAATCTTGTAGGTCGAAGTCCTGGCATAACACACAACCAAATATCCTTGGAGGAACTATAAAGGAAGATGTCCCTTGAAGAACCTCATTGGGACATTTGAAGTCAAGGATCCTACTAGGCATCCTATTCATGAGGTAGGATGTAGTGATTATTGCATCACTTCAATATTGTTCGGGGACATTCATGGCAATTGGAAGAGAACGAGCAATCTCTAAGAGATGCCTATTTTTTCTTCCGGCCACTCCATTTTAGGCCGCAGTATGAATACAACTAGTTTGGTGTATTATGCCAAAATTAGAGAGGTATCATTGAAATTCTTTTTCACTATGCTCAATTCAGTTGTCACTGCGAAGGACCTTTGCATTGGCATTAAATTGAGTTTTAACCATGTTAGGAAAATCTTGAAAACATTGGAAAACTTTTTTTTTTCTTTAAATAAGTCCATGTGGATCTAGAATGATGACAATCAATAAAAGTAACAAAATAACGATGGCCAGTAACAGACATGCATCGATAAGGCCCCCACACATCAGTATGAATTAACATAAAATGAAGTGAACTTCTATTATTATTAGAAGGGCAAATAATTTGAATGACTCTGTTTAGCAAAAAATACATGCTTCACAAAAAAATTCCCTATGACAAGATGAAACTAAATCCAGAATTTTTTTCTTCTAAGAGTTCCTATTGGGGGATGTCCTAGCCTACAATGCCATTGGTGGAGATCCGAAATAGCCGAATTGACTTGATGAGGAGTAACAAGCATAACAAAAGAAGATGCTCCATTCGGCTCCAACAAGTAAAGTCCTTTGTCCAATTTATCATGTCCAATCTCCTTCCTCGTTACTAGATCCTAGAAGACATATTAGGAAGGAAAAAAGATTACCTTACAATTCAAGTCATTGGTAGGACTACTAATTTAAAAAATGTTAGTAGAAAAAGATAGAACATGTAAAATTGAGGACAAAGAATGGGTTAGTAGAAAAAGATAGAACATGTAAAACTGAGGACAAAGAAAGGGATGGTGACTGCTGTATGGTTCCCTTCCCAGCAACAGAAGAGTAAGAGCCATCAGCTATACGAACCTTATCTTTCCCTGAGGTAGGTAAATAATTTAAGAAAAGGGAAGTAGAACTTGTCAGGCTATCATATGGTTTATTGCTCCATTATCAATAATCTATGGAGCACAAATTGAGCAAGCATGGAAGCCTGTAAATAAGCTACTTGAAGTAGCAAGGTAGGAGTTCAATTGTGCAAGTGAAGAAGCATTGGAAGAGGCAGCGGCTGCAGTAAGATGATTGTAGAATGCGTCTCAAAACAAGCAACTCATCCTGGGAAAAGCCGATATCTGTAGTAGGTATTGCAGGAACAGTCTCTAAATGATTAGCCTTTGGTTTACCCTTCCGTTGGGCTCTTTTTTGGTCAAAATTAGCAGGATTCCCATGTAATTTTCAGCATGTAGCTTTGGTATGATAAGGCTTGTGGCAATGTTCACACTTAACCACATCTTTGGCTGGGTCAGTTTTAGACATCATACTTACACTCTTAAGAACATATTTTTCCATTATCAGGTTGTGCAGCATAGCCAAGCAGTGACTCTCCTCACATTGGACAAATGCATAGGATTATTCTAGTGTAGGAGATGGAGAATGACTCAAAACTTGTACCCGAATTGGATCATACTCCACATTTAATCTAGCCAAAAAATCATACACCCGAATTTTGTCAAACATGCTTCCTATAGGTAGTCACATCATCAGGATTAGTAGGTTGGTAGTTACCATAATGATCCAACTCTTGCCAGAGAGAACGTAGTTTTGCATAGTACTATGTAATGGTCAACTCCTTCTGTGTAGTTTCATGGAGTTTCTTCCGTAACTTATAGATTTGTGCATCATTCCCTAATTGTCCATAGGTTTCCTTAGTGGTCTTCCAAATCTAAGCTGTTGTATCCAACAATAAATACCCCCTAGCGAGATTTTGATGCATGGAATTCAAAGGAATGACATTATAAGAGAGTTGTTTGAAATCCATTTATCCTGAGCTATACCAACAGTTAAGGGTTTGGTGGTAGTGCCCAAAATATGATCAATAAGACCTCTTTCAGCAATTGTCAAATAGGTAGAACGAGACTAGATCAAATAATTAGTTCCATTGAACCTGACAAATAATGGTGTAAGGGTGGAATAATTTCTTGACTTTTGTTGGAACAACTTCGACATCCAATTGTGCCATATCTTCAGTTAACTCACCAGCCGACCATCGAAAAAAAAATAAAAAATCCACGGAAGAAAAATTAATTTCTTGGAGACGGAAACCAGAAAAAAATCTTAGGTTGATCAATCCAAAAAAGAACTTGATCAAATCTGCTGTTCTTCAGTCTTCAAACCTTTCGAAGCATCTAAAACATTGCAAGAATAGATCTTCGACCCCAAAAAAAATTCTGTCATCGCAGGAGAAGAAAGGACAGCATCGATTCCTGCCAAAAAATTATTTCATATATGCTGCCCAGAAGATCGTAACCCACCAAGAGGGAGCTGGCAGTAAGAGAAGGAGACAGAAAGAGGAGGAAGGGGTGAGTATTGGTGACGGTAAAGAGGAAGTTTTTCCTCAGTCGTTGGCGGAAAAAAGGGGGAAAAATGTCGTTGGCAGAAAAAGAAGAGAGAGAAAGAGGCATGAGTTTTTTTCTTGTTCGATGCTACCTTTCCCTTGGCTCTGATGCCATGTGGAAATTAGTGAATACTTGAATGATCAATGTGACCCCCAAGCTCCTTATTTATAATAATGTGAAATATGCAAAGTTACATAATTACCCTTACTAAATACCTGTATAATAATAACTTAAACCACAACTTATAATAAACCAAACCAACCAACAAAATTCCACATAAATTATACATGGTACCAAACCAGGGCCTTTCTTCACATTTGAAGTTTTAAACATGTGTCGAGTTTCAGTCTCGTCATGCTCATTCCAACCCCAGAGAGGGAATCTTCCTAGAAGACTTCAGTTTTATGATTGTTTGACCAATTCACTCTTATGTTTTGCTAATGGAATGTTTATAATATATGAGGATTATAAAATGGTTTCTACTGTTATGCTTATTCATTTCTAAAGCATATCCTAATTCTCTTTCTAATTCAGTAAGGTGTGTTCAAGCACTAATTCTTTTTATACAACATTGTATAATGTACAATGTACACTACCAACTTAGTGTTTTACCATTTTGGCTGTGTTTTTACAATATAAAGTTTCTACTATGTTTAAACTTCAAAGGTTTTGAGATTTCTGAGAAGTTTCGAGAGCTAATTTGGCCACTTCGGGTTCAAAACTTCAATCAAGAGTTCAAGTTTTGACTGAAATCTCACAGTTTAATAAAATATTTTGGGCCAGAAAACAAAACCTTGAACATGAAATAACCTACATCTCAAGTTTGATTTCTGACCATCATAATGGAACACTGGACTTTTCTTACTTGGGATTACATGTACGCCTGATTTGTCTAAAAAGGACTGTAATGATGTTTGGAGAATCATTGCCTTTCCTTTTACCATTCTCTTGTATATCTTAACGAAATCTAATTTTCCAAGAAAATATTTGTCCTTGAGGTGTCACTACCTGCTTCTTACTCTACCAACTGAAAATGGTAACCTGTTTTTTGTAAAGTCACTTTCAGATTCAAGCTTCCAGGCAAAAACACCCTACACCAGGCTAAGTCAACTAATTATATCAATACTATATTTATAATCTTCAATTTTATGGAACATGTCAGTATATGCATCCAGCAGTTGTCTACTAATTGGATTCTAAATTTACAGCATGTTCTAATTATACTGATCAACGCTAGAATGCTTTTATGTTTTTATTGAGTATTGACAGTCACTGATGTTACAGGGATTGTTCAACTCAATTGCTTATGGTCTTAACTCTTCAGTGCGACGAGCAATTCATGAGAGACTGGATCTGTAAGTTACCTGGTCTTCTAGACATAAGTCAAAAAAGGCAGCAGTGTTTTGACAAGGCTGCCTGAACTATTCACCATATTATGTTATACCATTCATTGTGTAATTTTGTCAAGTTTTCATTTTTCCCTTTGTTATTTATCTTAGTCATTAGTAATCCTAGTCATTTTTGTTTATTGAAGGGGGTTCACCTAGTGGAGTAGGCAAACTTAGATACGGCAACATGATCCTACCATAGTGCTATAGGAACTCCTTATTTGCCTAGAGTATCTAAGTGGATGCCTTACCCTCTTCAGTGGCATGATTGCATTGGCACCTTAATAGCTGTGACTAAATCCAGATGTTACTGTGATTAATTATGTTTACATTTCAACAGGTGGTGGCCAGAGAGGTATCGTAGGTGGTTGCCAATTTCAAGGGTGAGAAGCCTAGATCAAGAAAGCGAGTTAGTTGCACTGAAAAGTCAGGGCCAACAATAGCAACTTTGGTATTATCCTTATTCTTGTGGCTTTGTCACCATTGTATTCCATCTGACCTTCCATGGTTTCATGTATTTGAGAATGAGAAGTTTCCCACAGCAAAGGTGAATACAATTCCTGTACCAAAAGTGAGTGTCTTAGGTCTCTTGGATATCACTAATATTCCACAGATTTTGCCATCCTGTGTGTCCTTCCCCTTGTAAATCGCCATCATTCGCATGATTTTGACATTAAAGACAGTTTTGACATCAGAGCAAGCAGTAGTGCTCCAGGAGTTTCAGGTCTAGCGTCCAACCTGTGAGATGCGAAGACACTAAAAGCAGGAGACTTGGAACCATTTCATGCTGGATGAAGGCATCAGTGGTGTGTTCTTTTATGCTGTATAAAAAAATGTAACTGTTCAAACTTGTCTCTATTAGAATATTTCTTTGCCAATGAAATACTTACATTTTTTTTTACCTATATTCGGAAAAATGTGCAAGACTTGGAGGTTTTAATTTTGACATATTGAAATTCATCTCAAATATTTTTTATAATTTTCTTTTGTGGGTGCCTAAGAATGATTTAAGACACAGAATACTGAATGAAAGTGTTGGAAGTTCACAATACACCCTAGGTGTGTTATTTAAGAAAATCCCATTAATTATATACCAATAGAAGAAATTAATCTGCTTGTTTTGCCCCTCAGTCCACACTTCAATGGTATTTACTATTACTACCCTCATCAAATCACCTTTTTAATGTGAAGAGTATGGGTCAGTGTCGCTTTAGAACAAAGGTGTTGATTTGATTTCTGGTTCAACATATGGTATATTATATACAAATCAAAATGAATTGAAATCAAATGGTTTCATGAGCTCAAATGAATTTGTTCTGTTTTATTTGGCTATTGCTATTTGGTTGGAATGTCTCCTGAAGTCTTCCCATTCATAAACTCAATTTGGATTGTAGTGTTCTCGTCCAGTGTGGCTGAAAATTTAGTATTGTTTGGTTGGTGCTCTCTCTACTATCTTTTTCATTGATTCTCCATTACTAGTAAGTTGCAAGTTTGTGATATCTGTTTTTTTGGAAATGGATTTTTCTTCATTCATTCTTTCATTTTTCATCAGTAAATGAGGATCCTTTCTTTCTCTTTCTTTGTTTTATTTAATGAAAAGGACTTCTTTTCAAATCCAGAGGTTTACATAAAGCGGATTTGGCATCTGATGGTGAGGTATCATGAAATGTCCTGAGGCTGAAAACGAGTACCAAAAAGTAACTAATTGGCCCAAATGTTGGGAAATTCGCCATTGATGATGAATTACTAAACAGAACAAAATTAGGAATACAAACACCAAACAATAGCTTCAAAGTGGTCATCATCTTGCATGCAGGCTCTCATGTTGTTGTCTCAATACAGGTGCTCATCTAATAGTTGGGCATCGAGCTCCTAAACGATGACTGAGATTTTCATTGAGATGAGCTTGTAAGAGTTATGCACAGCAAAGTGGAAGCATTACCCAGTTGCAGAGAATCCAAAATTTTCATTTACTCATGCTTCTTCCCCCAACCATGAGAGTGGGATCCTTCATTCCTCACCTGGTGGTAGTTTATGAGGAGGATGAAGCCCACTTTATCATTTCCTCCCTCGCCCTCTGCATTTGATTTCATGAAGTTCTTGAATTCCACCCAGTAACCAATCTCCTTAATTTCCAGAACCCAGATCCATCTCTTGCAATAACAATGGCCTCTGTTTTCCTGTATTGCTTCCTTTTTCTTGTTCATTTTTCCAGTTCCGTTAATCTCATGGCAGCCAAGAAAACATACATTGTACACATGAAGCATCACCATAAGCCCTCATCCTTCCCTACCCACCACGATTGGTACAAAGCCCATCTCCAATCCTTCTCATCCCATCCTTCCTCCCTTCTCTATACCTACACCACCGCCTACCATGGCTTCGCCGCCTCCCTCGATGGTGGTCAAGCAGAGTCTCTCCGGCAATCCAACTCTGTTTTGAGTTTGTACGAAGACCCAATATATCACCTCCACACCACTCGTTCCCCTAAATTCCTAGGCCTTGACAGCGAATTAGGCTTGTGGGCTGGTCACCACACACATGATCTAGATGAAGCTTCCCAAAACGTCATCATCGGCTTCCTTGACACTGGAATTTGGCCTGAATCGAAGAGTTTTGACGACTCTGGAATGCACCAAATTCCTTCCAAATGGCGAGGCCAGTGCGAATCCAGCGTCAATTTCAGTGCTTCACTCTGCAATAGAAAACTCATCGGCGCTCGTAGATTCTCCAAGGGCTACTTAACAGCCTCAGGTGGGAAATTCAAGACGGAAATCAAGGAAAACGACTCACCTCGAGACCAATTCGGACACGGCACCCACACGGCTAGCACTGCTGCTGGGTCACCTGTCTTCAGTGCTAGCTTCCTCGGCTACGCAAATGGCACTGCTCGTGGGATGGCTTCACGAGCTCGTATTGCTTCTTACAAGGTGTGTTGGAGCAGTGGTTGCTATGGTTCTGACGTACTTGCTGCAATAGACTCTGCCATTGCTGATGGTGTTGACATCTTATCTCTTTCTCTAGGAAGCAAATCCCAACCTTACTATCGTGACCCAATTGCGATTGGAGCATTTACAGCTTTGGAGATGGGTATCTTCGTCTCCAGCTCCGGTGGGAATTTTGGACCTGGTAAGGCTTCTGTTGTTAATGCAGCTCCATGGATGACCACTGTTGGTGCTGGAACACTGGACCGTGATTTCCCTGGCTATGTTCAACTCGGGAATGGGAAACGGTTCACGGGAATTGGGCTTGACCGGAGAATCGGGATCGGTTCGAAAGAGATTGGTTTGGTTTACGATAAAACCAACAGTTCGAGCAGCTTTTGTTTGCCTGGTTCGCTCGAACCGGGGTGGGTTCGAGGGAAGGTGGTGTTATGCGATAACGGTATCGTGGAGCGCGTGGACAAAGGGGAAACGGTACGCGCGGCTGGGGGAGTGGGCATGATACTCGCTCATTCGAATGCTAGTGGTGAGGTGTTGGTGGCAGATTGCCACATGATACCCGCAGTGTCCGTGCGCAAGGAGGTAGGGTATATGATCAAGGAGTATCTGGCTTCAGATTCTAATCCAACGGTCATTTTGAGCTTTGGAGGGACAGTGCTGAATGTACATCCTTCACCAGTAGTTGCTGGATTTAGTTCAAGAGGACCCAACATCATTTCACCCCAGATACTGAAACCGGACCTTATTGGACCGGGGGTTAACATCTTGGCTGCATGGTCAGATTCGGTCGGTCCTACTGGTCTGCCACAAGACCCAATGAGGACCCGGTTCAATATCATGTCAGGTAATGCCAAGGGGAGAGAGAGAGAGTAGGGCTTGACTTTAGTGCTATAAAAGGTCGAGATCTCAATCTCGATCTCGATCGTTCATTTCTCAACACTTTTTCAAAAGGACGGTCGAAATCGAAATTTCAGTCGAGATTGAGATCTCGACCATTCACTACAAGTGTTGTGCATTAATTGCACACAGAGGAAATACACCCAATACTTAATTGGTTTGAATCTAGATCCTGAACTTGTTAAGGTTGAGGTGTGTGATTCCTTCGTGATTCTTCATCACACAATAAGAGATGGACTTAACTTCTGAGTACCAACAAAATGAATATGAAATCTTACGTAAAATCCACATTTATTGTGTGATAGAGAAGTAGGAGGTTATCATCTTAATAGAAGTGATTATTACTCAGACATCCATAAAGCATAATAATGGATGATTACTAACGAATCACACCATTGGATTGGAATAATGCAGGTACGTCAATGTCATGTCCCCACATCAGCGGGGTAGCTGCGTTGCTGAAAGCGGCCCATCCAGATTGGAGCCCAACTGCCATCAAATCGGCTCTCATGACAACAGCCTACACCCGCGACAACACCAGATCCCCTCTACGTGATGCCGCAGGTGATAATGTCTCTTCACCATGGGCTTACGGGTCAGGTCATGTAGACCCATATAAAGCCCTCTCCCCTGGCCTTGTCTACAATGCAACACTTGAAGACTACAATGCATTAATCTGCTCTTTGGACAACATCACTGATCACATCCAAGCCATCACCAAGAGGCCCAACATCACTTGTTCCACTTCCCGGAGGTTTCAAGACCCGGGCGAGTTCAACTACCCTTCGTTCTCTGTGTTGTTCGAGAAGACCCGACGGGTCATTGAGTACAGCCGAGAATTGACCAATGTCGGGCCTTCCTCCTCCATCTATGCCGTTACCATCCATGGGTCCCCAAACGTAGAGGTCAAAGTGACTCCAACCAGGCTTGTGTTCAGCGAGGTTGGAGAGAAGCTCAGATACAAAGTCACCTTTGTGTCAAAGAAGGATATGGATCGGGTCGAAACGGGTCCGGATTTTGGGTGGATCGTTTGGAGTAACAAGCAAAACCAAATTCGAAGCCCAGTCTCTTACGAATGGACGCAATCACGATCCCTATTTTGATTTTACTAATTTACCCTCGATCCTATTTCAATTTACAATTTCATCCTCGCTGTGTTGGAGGATTCATGCATGGTTTAACATCATATGATGTGATGTGAGTTATCTATAGAAACATATATTAACAAGTAGCCATGATATCTGAGGCTTTTGGAGTTATCGATCATTTTTTATGTATTCCCTATTTTCACTAAGTTAATAAAGCATCTTTTGAGGGTTTAAAGAAAAAAAAAGAGTTTTTTACATGAGTCCCCTCTATTTTTATAAGAAACAAACCGCACCTCCTCTAGAATAAAAACCTTGCAAATACCCCTTCCACTTTTAATTCCGTTACTTAGGACTGTTAAATAATCTTAATTGTCTATATTATCTTCAAATATGGTAACGTTTGAACTTCATTTTCAAGAGTTTTTTACATGAGCCCCCTCCATTTTCATGGGAAACAAGGTGCACCCCCTCTAAAATATAAAAACCTTACAAATACCCCCTCCACCGTTAACCTTGTTACTTAGGACTGTTAAATAATTTTAATATGACCATATTACCCTCAATATGGTAACGTTTGAATTTCTTATTTTCAAAGTCATACCACCTCACTCATCACAGTTACTCACGATGCCTCGTAATCTATCATCACTACTACCAATCAACGCCCACAATTACCACAGAAGGAACATTTGAGGAGAAGCAATGTGTACCTCATCTTGAGGAGAAGAAGAAAAAAAATGCAAGTGAGGTACGCACTACTTCTTGTCAAATGTTCTTCCGGTGGAGGGGGTATTTGTAAGGTTTTTTATTTTAGAGGGAGTGCGTCTTGTTTCCCATGAAAATGGAGAGGACTCATGTAAAAAATTCTTGAAAATAAAAAATTCAAACGTTACCATATTTGAGAGCATGGTAAAAAATTCGAGGGAAACTCAAGTTTCGACCGGGTGAAAATGGGAAACTTAAGGTGGAAACTTGGGAAATTTCGAGGAAACCGATGACTTTTCCGTACAAATTTCGACATCAAGTTTCGAAAGGTTTTAGAGAGTATTTTGGGGTGGGATCCTGTATTTAAGCTAATTAGAGTATAAAGAATGCATTTGTTGTATTTTGCTAAAAAAATCAATGTAAATATGTCATTCAATGTACATAACATCAATGTAGAGTTGTCCAAAAGTACATTATAAACTTAACTACTTAAGCACATAACATTCAATATATAATTTCTAACTTCAAAATAGTTGACAATAAAAGGAAAATACAACTTAGTATTAAGAGGAGTGCCAATAATGGATTCATCCTATGAGCTAAGTAGTACTATGCCTGTAACATCCTCTCCTCCAACCAACGAACATAGACATCCCATGACATTTTATGCCTATGGTTGTCAAGTTAATCGACAACTGTAATTTTATGAGTCTGGTCATCAATATGCTTACAAGAAGTAGATAACCAACCTAAGGGAATACACACTTTGGATAGAGAAGTCCTGATGGAGGGGGTATTTGTCGTGGGTATATGGGGAAACATGAAATAAACAAAAAAAATTGAAAATTTGGGAAACTACAAAATTTACAGGAAAAAAGTCCCAAGTTTCCACAAAATTTCCCAGGTTTCCACGAAATTTCCTAAGTTTCCACAAAATTTCATAGTTTTCCATGAAATTTCCCAAGTTTCCCACGGGAATTTTTTTTCCTCATGAACCAGCTGGTCCAACTGGATTGAACCAAGTTTCGACAAGTTTCGATAGGTTTCGAGGTTTCGACAAGTTTCGACGAAATTTCAATAGTTTCGATAGAAACTGAGGACTTTTTTTCGGTCCTCATGATTTTCGTTTCGCATTTTTCAAAATGGAAATTTTCAGTGGAAATTTCACAAGTTTTGATGGAATTTTGTTCTATGTTTGAGAGTAATATGTTCATATTAAGATTAGTTAACAGTCTTAAGTAAGGGGTTAATGGTGGAGGGGGTAATTGCAAGGTTTTAATTTTAGAGAGGGTGCGATTTGTTTCCCATGAAAATGAAGGGGGCTCATGTAAAAAACTCAAAAAAAAACCATTTTCAAAGAATTCGGAGTGTCTTCTAACCTCAACTTTCAGAAGAGACATTTACATAATTTGGTAAAGATTTTTCTGGTTGCTCAGCTATAGTTGTTGATAACTTTTGATGGTACACGCTATTATATTTTTTCATGGAAGATGGTATTCTAGAAATCAATGTTGGACAAAATGAGTTTTTTTTTTAATTTTTCTTTTCTATTAACTTCCTTCAATAATTAAGAACGAAAGACAAATAATCTAGGGAGATTAATTATAGTTAATGTAAACATTTGAAGAGGGAAAATAATCTAGAGATTGTTAATTTCAATATTATATGATATGATAACCAGCTCAATTTTCAAAAATCTAACTAAATATTTGAAAAAGTTTAAATTTTTATCACAAATCAAGTGCATTTGCACATGCATTTTTACAAAGAGAAATTTTTTTTTTTACAAACTTTGGGTCTGTGCGTTTAGATGTGGGAGTTTTATCGGGTCCATTTCTGACAAAGAAATGGACCTCCATTTCCTTCTCAGATGGATGACACCTGTACAATTTGTATCCAACGGTAAAAGTAAATCAAAATGAAATAAGCCTTTCATCTTCCAAATGTCTTCTCTTTCATTTCTCGCGTTTCAGTCTCTTCACTTCTCTGCAAAACCAGACGGGCAGGAACAACGATAATCGCAAGTTTCACCAGCCAGATACGATAAACCACGACAACCAAACAATACCATTCAAGGTTAGTAAAAAAAAGCACATTTGTTGGGCCCTCCAGTTTTCCATTCTCTGTTTCTGCAAATCACCAAAAGCTCATAAGAGAAAAGGTCAAACCAGAGCATTCTCTGAAAACATTGATAAACAATGGAAGAAGAAGAAAATCCAACGACACCCTTTTGGCTAAAAACCAGCAAAAATCCATATGGTCACCGTCATCGTCGCTCATCGTCTCTCGCCATTACTGCATTACTTCTCCTCTTCTTTGTTATTCTTTCGATCATTTCATTTGTTTCTCAGGGTTCCACGCCCAATTCGGTGAAGAAGAAGTGGGAGTCAGTGAATCTCTTGCTTGTTCTCTTCGCTGTTGCTTGTGGGTTTCTCAACAGGAAAATTAAGGATAGCCCTTCCTCTTACTCGTCCTCTTCTAGCGGCAGTGAAGCTAATGGCGTCACTTCTCACGTCTCAGAGAACCCACTTCAATCAATAGCTCCAACTCGTCAATGATTTGAATATTCCTCCGATCCATGGATCTACGAGTCTGTCGGTAGTTCTAATGCTTACGATTCGACCAATTTGATTTCGATTTCGATGAACCCGGTCTGTTTGAGGAGAAATTGCAGCTCCTATCCAGATTTCAAGCAAGAGTTTTCATGGGCTTCCGGCGACGAAGATAGATGGCGTTTCTTTGACGGCAATGTCATCGATTTTAATGCTTATCGAGCGTCTTCGGAAAAATTTAGCCGTTGCGGGACCGGACCATTCGGCTCCACCACCACCAGTGCCACCGGGAACGAAGACTTCAAACCCTGAACTGAAACAGTTGAGGAGATGGTGTGGCAACCCGTCGGGTGAGATTTGGAGAAACCGGTGAAGCTGAAGGGTTGTCGATCGTCGTGGTTGCCGCCGTGCACAGAGAAAGAAAAGATACTGAAACACGGGAGAGAGGAAGGAGAATAGATTTGAAAGATAAAGTGCTTGTTTAATTTTGATTTATTTTTAGCCGTTAGATAGAGGTTATACAGGTGTCGTCCATCTGAGAAGGAAATGGAGGTCCATTTCTTTGTCAGAAATGGACCCGATAAAACTCCTTTAGATGTGGCGGGATAATTGGAAGACAATCTCTATAATTTGTGAGTTCTATCTGCTTTTATGGTGGCAAAATATTTTTAAAACTCCCATCTCTCATACATTTTCTGATGGGACTTTGTGAAAAAGGGAGAAAAATGAGAAAACTTGACTCCCGCTTTCTTTCGCTTCCTCTTTCCCGCTAGGGATCATCAGCTTCTTCTTCGTCGTCTCTCTCTCGATCATGCTCAGTCGCTCTCTCTCTCTGGATGCTTCTTTTGCCGTTCTAAGAGGAATTTCTCAGTGTCTGCTTTTTTCCTTGTTTGATTGAAGCTCTCAATATCTCATAATCAGCAGAGTTTCCCTTTTTTCTCAGTCAGGTATGGTCTCTCGCCTCTGCGGTTGTTAGATCACCTAAAGTCTTAGATTTCAGAAACTGTGTGATTCTGATACTTATTTCCTCTAGAATAGTGGAATGAAGCAAATATTTCTTTTCTACCATAACTGAGTGTCTAGTGTATTTTCTTTTCCTATAAAATTCACTAGAAAGAAGGATAAAGATTAGAAAATAAATCGCCATTGTTTCCTGCTGTAAGATCAAATCATTGAAAAGAAGAGTTCTAGATCAATTTATCTTAGTGACTTTCTGCAATGGATCTAGACACTGGAGGTGCCTCTTTACGTTTCATTTTCCTTCTTTCAGCTTGTGAACTCTATAGTTATTTCCACGCTTCCAAATCGTATTTCCACGCTTCCAAATCGGCAAACCACATCGAGATGGAGGTTCAGGATTAACTTGGAGAATTTGTAGAGCATATGAGAGTATTCAATATCAGTGGTATTCTATTTGGTATTACATCCCTTTATTTATAATATTTTCTCTTAACCGTTATTCCTTAATTAAGGTTTTCCTTAGACTCATCCAAGAGAGGAATATTAGAATCCTGTTTAGACTCAACTAAATAGAGGGGTTGTTATCTTAAACTACATAACCGTCTTGCTGCCACCTTTGGCGATTATTATAGTGGGAGCCACCCACTACGATTAACACCTGTAATAGGTTTGGTTATGAAAACTTCAACTTTTTCTTCAAGAGGAATCGAATTGCAAATATCAGAAATCCAACAAAGATGATGATAGAAATAGAGATAATGATTTTTTTTATATTTTTTAATTGAGAATCCTGCTCATCAATTTGGACATTTGGTTACACTCATTGTGCTGTGCATTGCATTCAATGTAATGCCTGCCATTTGTTTGACAGAATGGTTGATAAACTCATTACAAGATAATGGATAATGAACGGAATCATTTTTCTTTTGATGCATCCCAAAAATTTGCTTTATCTTTGATTAAGTGGTGTTACTATTGAGCATGAATTATCAAGCTGCTGGTTGTTATTTACTTGTGTAGCTGTCGGTGGGAGATCTTGTTTTCAGAACTTTCTGTGTTTTTGATAGTGGAAGCATATAAATGGACTACTGAAACTTGTAGTTCAAGTCACTGGGAGCCTAACCTGATATTAGAATCTAATGAGATTTCAAATAAGCAGGCATTTCTTGTTTTCACCACGACTCCTATTTTAAGCTTTTAAGCTGCTTTTGCTTGTTGCAGTGGCAGAAGTGAAAGGCTGAAGATTTATTGCTATGTTGGACTCGCATAGTTGTGTTCTTGCAATTAATTGTTACATGTGCATAGCACATACAAATGATTTATGAGTACAACAGTTGCGACTATAAACAGACTTGCGACTATGGCAGGGCGGTACGCTCTGCTCCCTTGCAACCCCTACTCTAATCAAAATACTAAAGGCCCGTAAGTGTATATTAAGGCTGTATTACTGTGTATTTGTGTTCTGCACTTGATTCTGAGCCAGGTTTAGCCCCTGAAATAGGATTCAGATCTGAAGTGGATTTTGATTAACAATTTCTTACTTCAACTTCTCATGCAGTCTCACATTATCTATGGAGTCATTTTCTGTGATCAGAATAGATTGGTTCTAAAATTAGATTTTGAACTTTATTTCATCTTTGCATGAATAATGCTTAGAGAACTAAAGTGGCTGCTGCTTTTTTCTTTCCCTTCTATTGCGTAGCAAATATACTTGAGAATTCATTGTCTTTGATATAAAGTGATTAAAAAACTGAATTATAAGTTGCCTTCTCTTCAGTTTGCATTATATCTAGTGATATCAGATCTGCAGTATTATGGTGGCCTTGTACACTTTAGATCAACTGAATGTTTCTTCAATCAACAATTCAGTGATACATTATTATGGATTAAAAATGGGTCTATTGATCAACTCAACAGTGTCAAGTTGGATGGATGGTGAGTTATCTTAAATAGATGTCAACGTTCTCATGCTTTTTAAATGGAATTCAGTCAATCGGACTTATCTTTATTTTGTATTTATCCTTTTCTTTTCGATCAACTTTAATCAGAGCCAAAACCACTTGACCTGTTCAGCATATATTTATCAGCTATTTTGTGGCTGAGATTAAGTAGCATCGACTGTCCTAAGTCTCCAATTTGCCTTAGGATTGAATCAGTGAGCATGTTCTTACCCATATCCAATATATGGAGATTTCTCTGATTTCCCATTGCTGCAGGTATTGATCCATTTAGCTTGTTCGCGTTTAATTCTAACTGGTTCAAATTGCCCAATTCCCCATTGCAGCTGGCCCTGGACCATAAAGAACATTGTAGCTTAGGTCTGTCTTACTTAGATTGCGCAAGTTCCCAACCTGTATAGGTATTGAACCTGAGAGCTTGTTATTCTTCTTATCTGTATAACTTAGGTCCATCTTACTTAAATTTTCCAGGTTTCCTATTCTTCGGGCTTCGAATCATTGATACTATTGATGAATAAAAAGAGAATGCCAAGGTTGATCATCTTACCCACAGTAACAGGGGTTTTTTCTTGGATAGAATTGTTGTGAAATTTGAAGGAAGTGAGGTTGGTCTAGTTGGTGAATAGAATTTCATCTATTTCACCATTTATTTTGTTTTGAGAAAGATCCAACTTGAATAATCTGGTAAGAGTAGCCAGCGAAGAAGGCATTTTACTTGAAAGATTGTTTGAAGACAGATCAACAAGATGAGTTCAGATATCATACCAATGTCATCTGATATAGTTCCAGACAGCCCATTCGAACCAAATTGAGATTGACTAGTTGCTGAAAAGAGGTAAAATTCAATTTGTTGAGCTCAGCATGAATGGAGTAAGAATGTTAACTTATCTCTGTTACTCTTCCATTTGTGTCAAGCTATCCCCTCTCACTTGCATGGACTTGTGTCAATTGCATTCCATGAACCAGGAAAGTTGGTGCCACTGATCTGCCAGTTGAGTAGAGCCTGGGTTTCACGTGAAGATGACAAAAAGGTGTTCCCTTTCTAATTAGGTAGCTATCCTCACTATAAGAAAAGGGGTCAACAGCGGCACTTAAGATAAACAGCTGGTATTTATCAATAAATGTCCGGATAAGTGGAGTTTTTCATCTATGCCAGCATTTAGTTGTAAATGCTGTGATAGATATAGGAGTTTTTGGTAGGGCCTTTCATCTATGACAACGTTTAGACTTAAATACCGCTATATGTGCATGTATGTGGGTGTTTTGACCTAAATACCACAATAGGTATAGGAGTTTTAGAATTGTTGAACTCTTCATTTATCCCGGCGTTTCGACATAGGTGACGAAAATAACTTGCGCTCTCACAATCTCCCCCTATTACCCCAAATAAACCCTGCCCTTTTTTTGCCAAAGGAAGAATGAAGATGAATCAGTTGTCTCTGTCTCTCTCGTTTGTGACCACTACAGTCCCCGCAACGCTCAGGTAAGAACACTGTTAGGGCCCCAAGGTCATGCCATGTGGAGGGGAGAGTGGGTTTAGTGTGGTTAGGGGATTATAAATAGGGCAGAATCAAGAGGAGATGGTAGAGAATATTTTATGTGAGTGTTTGGGCAGCCTATTGGCTGAGGGCAGCAGAATGCCGTGGGGGTGACTGGCATGATTGTAACCAATTTATTTTGTTAATTTCTTGGTTTTGATATTAAATGTCCTATTTGATTTAAGGGTTCCTATCAAACCAAACACCAAGTGATACTCATAGCTTCCAAAGCTTTTTCTTCTTCTTTTCACCACTAAAATCTCACTCTGTTCTTCATTCTTGATTTAATCGATTGGAATTCTTGGCAGTACTTATTTTGGGACTCACGGATTTTGCATTTCTTCTGAAGTTAACATGTAGGTTATCATATATTTTGATGTTCCTTCTTAGTTCTCTAGGAAAAAAAATTGAGTATTCTATACCAAGCTAATTGTGTTTCTAGTATCCAATAAAAATGTGAATACCTCCAAAACTCAGAACCAGTAATGGTGATATAGAGTTTGCTTCTGAATGAACAAATCAGTTTTATTAGGTGATTTTCAGCAATACTTTCATAACATAAATTGGCCTGATGAGTTTTGAATGTGTGGTTTGTTTGTGCTCAACTGAATAATCCTAACTGCATCTGTAGATGGTGTTCAATTCCTGTGATCTCTTTCATTCTTAATTGCCTATTCTAGTGATTATGGTTTCTTTTGTTGCTTTTTCCGTTTACATTGGTTTTAGTAAATTTTGGCAAACTACAAACGAAAAGCCTTTTAAAAACACAATAATTCAATGATTCCTCATCTAGTAACATGCTCAGTTGGTACCCAGACAGAAGAACCCATCTGTGGATATGTTAGTGGATCGAAATTGTGGATTTTGAAGAACCTATCAGGTGTATTTTGTTAAAGGTGGCAATGGAGAGGAGAATGCTTATGACTTGTGAGAGGACAAGTGACTTGGAACTGGGAACTGAGAATCCACGGAATCTATGCTTGAAGTTTGTCCTTTGAAGAAGCATGGAGATGCATCTATTTTTTTTTCTTCTTCTATTCAGAGTCTAGACGTTACTAATTGGTACGAAGGCCATCCGGTAATTGGCTAATTGGTTACCCTTCATTCTCTGATCTTCACTTCTACACCCCATCTCCCCAAAACTCTTATTTTTGAAAAGAAGATTAACTTCTCCTTCTTTAGCCACCATAACATGGTATTTTAACCGAATCACAGATGGTACTAATTACGCTAACTCTTCAATTTAAGTGCTAACTTGTTTGGTGATTGATATGGTTTTATCTTTCTGTTATTGTGCTCCTATGATTAAACAGCACGGTTGATTTTTTCCATTATGAATACCCATTCGTGGCTCTCCTAGACCTCTTTGACAATTCTAGTAACTTTCTAGTTCCCTTCTGAGTTATGATCTTTGTCCAACCTCACAAAGAATCATGTTCAGTATCCATTTCTAGGCGGCGTTGTTATCTTATATTTTCCAGTTGAATTACTTTTTCTTGATGTAGTTTGAATCTTGGCAGTGAATTAGTCCATTTAGGAGCATTTGCAGCCATTCTTTTCTGGATCAGTTCCATTCGCAATCATTATTATTATTTGGTCCCTGATATATATATTTAATGTTTATGGAATATTCTGTTGCCATGTTCGATTGCACTGGGATATATGTGATTACAGGTTCTGATGATTGCCTCGTAAAATTTTGGTTAGAAACTGTTTGCTTGGCTAGCTGCCATGGGCATGAAGTGAGTTCTAGCAGGTCTAATGATCTATGTTTTGTGCATATGCATTTAGTTTGTCATTGTCCTACCTTTTTAGTGTGATTTTGTTTTACGTATTCATGATTTTATTCTGACTTGGCTGACTTGGCCAATTCTAAACATAATTTTGCAGTGTTTAGAATGTTTATATTAGGCAGGAATACAGATTCATAGACCACACAAATAGGCATCCAATCCTGTTCTATACACAATGGCCATGGTTATTAAAAGTGTAGATTGAATCTAATGGGCCACAAATTCTACTTTTCAACTTGCCTAAGATTAGACCCCCAACTGATTCGACTGGATCTACTCAAAGGCTTCAGTTTTGTGCTTACAGCTGTCATTTTATCCCAAAGACTATCCAAGGTTCTTATAATGTGAATCCAGTTCTAGGGTTAGGGTTTCTTGGAAAGATTCCCTAGAATTAAGGATTCTCCCAGAATTTTCCAGCAAATAATTGTAAAATATTATGGGATGCCTATGATGCCTATGGGTATTTAAGAAAGTTGTGGGAAGCTCTTAGGAATGATACGGGTTGTTGTGATTTAGATGGGAATTGGAGGGAAAGACAAGGAAACAAAATTGGGATCCCAAGGGTTGTTAGGGTTTTTACAAAATCTATACGGGTAGGGTTTTGGGTAAGATTTGATTTAACAAAACTGATTTAGTAAATAATAGTGGGCACTCGACATCTCGTGACTCAAACTCAGTCATACCTCCACTAGGCTGTTCACCATACATAACGTATCCCTTAGAGCTATTAGGATACCTCACAAAGATGCATTTCTTAGCTCTAGGTCCTAACTTCCTGTACTTATGGGAAGAGGTGTGAACATACCCAACACAACCCCATGGTCGTAAATGTCCTAGAGCAGGCACGACTTGTGGCGAAAGGCTATACCCAAAGAGAGGGTGTGGACTATGATGAGACATTCTCCCCTGTGATGATGATATCATCCATTCGTCTAATTTTGTCCATTGTGGCAAGACTAGATCTTGAACTCTTTCAAATGGACGTTAAAACGGCATTTCTCAACGGAGAACTGGATGAAGAGATCTATATGGATCAACCAGTGGGTTTTGAGTCTAAGGGACATGAGCGCAAAGTTTGCCGCCTTAAACGTTCCATATATGGCCTCAAACAAGCGTCCAGACAATGGTATTTTAGATTTCATCATGCCGTAACTTCTAATGGCTTTGATGTGATTGAAGAAGATCATTGTGTGTATATAAAACGGTCCAAGAAAGGATTCTTAGTTCTCTCTTTATCGATGATATCTTTTTAGCAGGGAATGACATTGACATGATTGTCGCCACTAAAGAGTGGCTGTCCTTCACATTTGAGATGAAGGACATGGGCGAAGCCAATTTTGTGTTAGGCATCAAGATAATGAGGAATCGCTCAAAGAACTTTCTTGGTTTGTCTCAACAAACTTACTTAGAGAAAGTCCTTGAACGATTCTACATGCAAAAATTCTAAGCACATTGACACACCAATGGACAAAACGTGCAGACTGAGCCTAGATAAATGCCCTAAGAGTGAAGAAGAAAAAAATCAAATGTCAAGAGTACCCTATGCTTCTGCGGTTGGTAGTCTGATGTACGCGATGATATGCACGCGCCCAGATATCTGCTATGCTGTTGGGATGGTCAGTCGTTACCAGAGTAACCCATGACTTACCCACTGGCAGGCAATAAAAAGGATTTTCCTTTACCTTCGTGGGACGACAGATCTCGTGCTACAAATCTCGTGCTCACATATAGTGGTTCAGATTTGAGGTTGAGAGGTTACCTAGATGCTGACTGGGGCAGTGATCAGGACGAGTGAAAGTCTACCTCAGGATATGTTTTTGTTCTTGGAGGTGGAGCTGTTACTTAGAGCAGCAAGAAGCAAACTTGCATTGCTTTGTCTACGATGTAGGCTGAGTATGTTGCATGCTTAGCTACTGTTCGAGAGGCAGTTTGGCTTAGAAGACTTTTGAGAAGTCTCAGCCTATTCTCACATGCAGATGATGTGATGCAGTGAGTTAGTATATTTTATAAAGATGTCACCAGGCATGGAATTGACCCACTCACACGGGTAATTCACCTTGGCGCTTGTAGATAGCGAGCAAGATGACCTTAAGGGTTTGTAAGGCTTTAGGGGGCTTTCAAACCAATGTCAGGCGCCTTAGTTGGAACTAAGATGAGACCTCAGTGGTCGAACATAGAATCATCACATTTTTGTGTTGCTTGGATTGTAGCCGAATGTGAATCTTTTATAATTGGTCAATGTGTGACTGATTGTAGAAGAATCAGGTTAGGTGCTTTAAGTAGTGACTGAACCAAGATTCGTATGGCATATTTTTTCTTTTGTGACATGCCCTATCAGTGGGAGTTACGCCATAGCATGCATGTTTGTTGCATGTGCTGAAGCCGACCGATGATGAGAGTGATTGAATGGACCTCTGCTTTGTCATTGTGTGAGCCATCAGGATCACATTTTGTTGATCCTACTTGTACCCTTTACTTTAGACTATGCCATGAAGAGGACACCCAATGATGCTACTTTAGCTTGTTCCTTAGGATCATGGATGATGCGGTCTTGCAGGGCAAGACTGGGAAAGCAGTTGGGGATAATCCAAATGACATGAGGGCTATGGGAAAACTTTTCATTCTATACCCATCAATGATGTGACTCATTGTCCGGGCGACTTGTCATTGGACAAAGTCATGAGTACATCATATGAGGATAGTTCACATTGGTCACTATGAGGGATCGAGAATGTGGAACTGGGTATAATTGAATTGTTTAAGGTATAATGAGATAATTTTCGAGTGATGTGCTATGTTGGTTAGATGGAGATTTGATATAGCACTCCTACCCTAGATACATCTCTTAGGTCGCACGTTCCATTTCTGCATTGACATGATTAGAGTTGATGAGAACATTTGGATAACTCCGCCACCTTGTGGTGAGTGGGAGATGTTAATAATAGTGGGTGGGTCCCATTACAATTTGCGCCATAGGTGGCGGCAAAATGGTTATGTAGTCTAAGATGACTACTCCTCTATTTAATTGAGTCTAATGAGGACTCTAAGATTCCCTCCCTAAGATGAGTTTAAGGAAAACCTTATTTAAGGAATTAGGGTTGAGGGAAAACATTATAAATAGAGGGATGGAAAACCAAACAAAAACACATGATTTAGAATACTCTCCCATGCTCTATGAATTCTCCAAGCTAATCCTGAACCTCCATCATTGTGGTTCACCGATTTGGAAGCGTGGAAATATCCTATAGAGTTCACAAGCTGAAAGAAGAGAAAGGGAACGCAAAGAGGCACCTCCCGTGTCTAGATCCATTGCAGAAAATCACTGAGGTAAAAGATCTAAAACTATTCCTTTTCATTGATTTAGTTTAACACTCCCAGAATCTTCCAGCAAATCTTCCAGCAAATAATTGTAAAATATTATGGGAAGCCTATGATGCCTATGGGTATTTAAGAAAGTTGTGGGAAGCTCTTAGAAATGATACGGGTTGTTGTGATTTAGATGGGAATTGGAGGGAAAGACAAGGAAACAAAATTGGGATCCCAAGGGTTGTTAGGGTTGTTACAAAATCTATACGGGTAGGGTTTTGGGTAAGATTTGATTTAACAAAACTGAATGGAATGGTATGGGAAGGTATAGGGATGATGAAAAGGGGATGGATAAGGAGAAGGGGAAGTTTCTTGGTAAGTTCTTGGGCAACCTTTCTTGATCTTTCTTCTTTTCTTTCTTCTTCTTCTTTTTCTTTCTTTTTTCTTTTTTTCCCCCTGTTTTCTGCTTTTTCCTTTCTGCCACAAGAGAGAAGAGGCAGAGAGAGAGGGCTGAAGGTAGGAAGAGAAGGGGGAGGGGTGCTGTAGGACAGAGAGGGGTAGGGGAGAGGTATAGCGGGGCTAGTAGGGGTGGGAGAGGGTGCTAGGGGTATCGTGGGGACCTGGGATGCTTGCTGCCAAGCTGTGGCAGCAGGGGAATGTGATGAGGGAGCCTGTGCAGCATAGGGGTGAGGCAGGAAGGGTCTTGTGGGGGGGGGGGGGTAGGGGAAGGTGAGGGAGGGGCTGGGGCTTGCTGGGATTGTAGGGAATGGGGTGGAGATACCTACGATGGAGAGGGAAAGAGGGGAGAGGGATTATGGCTTTGGTGTACTCACTTGAAATTTGTGGATACTTACTGGAAATTCTGAATGATGCTAAAAACTGAAGAATAACTTTATATAATTTGCCAAGGTCCCCTCAAGAGGATCCCTGATCCTCAACTCTAACTTTTTCATTCAATAATCAGACTTAATAATTTATGAGCAATGGGGCTTATTTATAGCCTTCACAAGAAAAAGAAAGAACTTAACTCAAACTGGGATCCTCAACTAAGACTTGGAGACCAACTTAACTAGGGTTCTCTTTATAGGAGCTCCTTGTGTAAAAAGAGTCGTATCTAACTACTACTTAACCAATGAAACCAACTCAATCACAACTCAAATAAAGAATTTAAACTGGGCTGGGACTCTACTGGAATTCTGGAATTAGATTCCAACCATGAAAAAGGCCTCAAATGCCTAAAATACCCCTGTACTAGGGTTCGCCAGCATGCTTTGGTGGCCTTGGGGCTCACTTGAGGTTTTGGCGGGGGGTTAATCCGTGTTCACATCATCTTGGTTATTTAAGCTTCCAAATTTCGATCACCCTTTGGGTAGATGATCATCTAGTCTACAAATTTTCAAAGTGGTTTCCAAGAAATAATTTGCAGGGTTCTATTCAAATGGTTCTGACCAATATTCAGCCCAACTTCTAGCATACTGTGATCCGTCTACCCACTGTAAATTACAGACTTCCTCCATTTAGTATGTATTAGTCTCTTGCTGGATTTTTCTGGCTCAGGATTACTCTAAATTGGATTTACTGTGTACTCTTCAGGCTTCAATATCATCCAACATATCCAGGAAACATGGATATGTGGATGGTTCTGTCTATTTACATCAGCTTGGTAGTAGTGCTTCTGCTATTGTCAGTGATATTAAATGGAAAGGACAGAGACGTTTATGATGCACTGTTTTAATTAGGGCTTTCATGTTGGGTTTGAAAAATATATTGTTACTCTATGTTACTAGAAAGAGTAGGACTTCTTTCTCTAATTCAATTATCTGCTGCACCTTTAATGAGTGACATTGATGGCACCCTTACTGCTGAATTTCAAAGGTACTGATAGGTAATAATTGGAGCACCATAGTGGCAACACTCAGGTGCTAGTCATGAGGAGAAACTACATAGCAATTTCTGCAAGCAAAATTGTGATTGTCAAGGTGTACAGCATACACATGAATGCATGTTATGCAGCTGCATCCCATTCTGTCAAGTGCCTTTTTTTTTCTCTTCCAACTAATGTATGGTGAAATAATGAATGCATGGAGGAATTGGCTTATGGTTTCATACAGTAGCAATGGAAAATCTTTCAAGAAAAATTAGTTCATTAATTTGTTAGCCCTTACTGTGTTGCAATAATAACAAGCTTTATTTGCAAGTATTTCTTAGTTACAAGATTTGTCAGTTACTTTGTTTTGATATGAAAACGATCTGTTGGGGGGAAAAAAACCCATAGAGAGAGGATACTAAGAAATTTATATGAATGCTTTGTTTCTTACCTAGTACATGCATTATTAGATGCAACATTTCATTTCTCTTCTAGCCATACCGAAAGGGTGATAAATGTTTTGACATTTAACTTTTTAAGTTTGGCTGCCTAAAAACAGGGTTTTCTTTGTAATGTTGATGGTCTAATTTTATTTGTTTTGTACGGCTACCATTAACTTTGCATCAAGTTATGATTGTTATAAGTCCCCTTCTTTCCCTCATTCAAGATCAGATTATGACACTTAATCTCAAGTTTGGAATACCAGCTACATTTTTGGATTGTTATTTTTGAATTCTAAACAATCCGGTTCCCAAGCAGCTACAGTCCTCCAAGAACTAAGGTAAAACACCCCCTAACATGGTGCCTTCTGGTGTCATTATTTCTACTGTTGCCTTTTTATTTTTTATTTTTTATTTTTTTTCTTTTTCTTCTGTCATTGATATATCTATTAGATATTCGATTAATTGATCTTTTTATGCTTGCTGGTTAACTTTTATTGAGTCCTTCACAAAGTTGTGCATCCATGATTTTATTAGCTGGGCTGTTTTAGTCTTTTAATATTAAGAAACTGCATAAAGACTACTAGAAAGCTAGAAAGCTAGAAAGAGTTATTTCGGTCTTGTGAATGCATATGCTTGGGACTGGATTATAATTTCTTTTATATACCTACAATATGACTATTCTCTGTTTTCTTTCCGAAGTTCTTTCCCCAATTCTCTTCTCTCTCTTTTGTTGTTTTCCTTTGTTTTGCTTTGTCAGGAGGTATTGAGGCAAGACAATTAGTAGCCATATACCTGTTATTACTTTTGCTCAGTAGATAAATTGACTTTTCCCCCCTCTATACGTTAGTTGTTCCTACAACTACTTTTCATCTCACAGGATTAGTAAATTTGTGTTCCTTCATTCTACAGGCACGTTGAGTGATTTCCTCTCGAGCTGCATTCCTTCCTCTTGGATTTGATATATTAGGGGTGCAATTGATGAGTGTGGGACAGTAGAGTACTTACATTTGATTGTATTGATTTATGGTGGACATAACATGTCTAAGATAAGGATATTTTCTTCTAAATAGAGAAACTTATTAGGCTAAGATGATGGGGGGGGGGGGGGTATGACTAGATATTCAAAGCAAGATCATAAATGCTAGATCAATTATATGCTTATGTAGAAGAAACCTTGGAAACTAAGCAAGCACACATAAGAATAGTACTACTTCCCTCAACATATTTGGTAAATTTTTTTTTCCACTTTCCAATATTAATACGACACGTCCAAAATAGGACGGTGGGCAGCAACTTACTGATGCTAGAACCTTGGAGAGATGATGAAAATTGGGCGTTTACACATTTGGATTTCTGGTGCCAATTTCACAATATTCCACATGAGCTGTTCTCCATGGACTTCGGTTTTTATTTAGCAACAAAAATTGGAACACCAGGAATGGGGATGCTGATACAAGGTACACAATTTGGAAACAGGGTATGCTACTTTTGATGCCGTATCACAGTAGATAGAAGAAAACCCTTGAAGTCAATGATTCCGGCAAGACCTAAAACCGAAGATCTGGCAGAAGTAGTAGTTAAATGGGAACGACTCCCTACCTTTTGCTACTTGTGTGGACTGTTGGGGGCATCAAAATGATGGATGTCCGGCAATATTTGGAGATCGAGCAAGAGGAAGGTATCAATTGGGGGCACATCTAAGGGGAATGACGCCTGACAGAAGACTAATAGAGTCAACCGTACCTAAACATTTCACCGAATCGGATTTTTACTGACGTCATTTTTTGGCACCACAACAAGGTATAGAGGTTCCACCACCTGAAGAAGTCACACAATGAAGAGGTATGGTACCTGACAATTCTCTGGTCACCATCTCCAACATCTTGCAAAACCTACAAAACTCTCTGAATCAGGGACCACTTAATCAAGCCATAGATGATTTACACCATGTTCACGTCCCTTTCTCACCCTCTTCATCCCCTTACCCTGTGCCACCTTAGCTTCTCTCTTAAGAATTGTTAGCCAAAAGTGCAACCGATGCATCCCCATCTACAAAACTCCCTGGCCACCTTGCTGCAACATCTCCTACAGCCGCAAACCCCCCTTCCCACCCAAACACACCCACAACCGACCTCCAAACCCTAATATTATCTATTTTACCTAATATTGCATTGGTATCCCTGGCCCACCCTACTCATACTGAAAACTCCCTTTCCCCCCACTCATTCACAGTTAACACCCTCCCCAATCCCATCATGCCCATTGAGCCCAAATGTTCATATCTCTGAAGCCCATTATGTTCATTTGGCCCACCCCTACCATTTGGACCATGGCCCAACATCAGACCCTCAAATGGATTTGATGGATTCATCACCCAACCTTCAGCTCATGACCCATCAACCCACTTCCACTCAGGAAACCTTTATCTCACCATCCTCACCAAACTTTCAGCTCACAAACCATCAACCACGGTTCGCGATGATTATTATAAGTTGGAACTGTAGAGGTTTAGTGACCTCCTCTACAGTTTGCTCTCTTAAGAATCTCACTAAACATAAGAGGTCCTGACATTATTTTCTTGATGGAGACGAAGACAACCTCAAGAAGAGTTGAGAAAATTAAAAAAGGTTTAGGGATGGATTATAGCTTTGCAATGGACTCAGTCGGCCTAGCAAGTGGGCTTGCCTTATTTTGGAAGGCACATTTTCAGATTGTTGTGCTCGATGCTTCTTTAAATATAATTGATTGCTTGATCCATATGAAGAAGGAAAGAAATTTTTTCTTGACTTTTGTTTATGGGAATCCAATTAGAAGTCTGAGAACAAGCATGGGATTCATTAATTGAAATGGGTAAGGAAAGGCAGGGGTTGGCTTTGCGCAGGGGATTTTAATTCCTCCCTTTCTTGGCATGAAAAGAGTTGAGGTTCCTATAAAGGCTCAAGAGATGTACATCAGTTCCAAGAAATGATCGATAATTGTGGACTTGCAGACCTAGGTACTTATGGCTCTCAATTCACCTGGAGTAACAAAAGATAGGAAAAGGGAATATAAGAGTAAAATTGGATAGAGCTTTAGCAAACTTAGAGTGGTTTACTGATTCCCTGAGGCTATGGTATTCGTTGAAGCTGCAGTGGCCTCTAATCATGCTCCCCTCACATTAGATACGAATGGTGGACCAACTAAAGGATTAAGGCCATTTAGGTTTGAAGCCAATCCATTGTGTGATGGTGTGATTAGACATGAGAGGGAAAGGAAGGTGGAAGAGAATTCTATAGAAGAGGGGTTCCTACTTCATTACTATTTGGGAAGCTTAGCTATTGTGAACATGAGCTACAAACCTGGAATAAAGACTGCTTTGGTCACCTACAAAACCAAATATCCAAGTTAAAGGAACAATTAGCTGGTTTACAAGGCCATCAAGCTGGTCAAGACACTATGGCTAGGGAGAATACTTCATCACACGAGCTAGATCATTTGCTCAAATGTGAAGAAATTTTATGGTAACAGAAATCTAGAGTAGAATGGCTGAAAGATGGAGAAAGAAATACTAAATTATTTCATGCTCAAGAAATTACAAGGACATAATCGGGTGATGAAACTGAAAAATTGAGATGGTGAATGGAATGCATATGAAGAGGACATTTATGAATTGTTTGAGGATTACTATGCAGAATTATTCACTTCTGTGGAAGTGGAAAACCGACACCTGGAAGAGACATTGAAGGGTTTGCTACCTATGGTGTCTGAAATTCAAAATGCTCAACTCACATCCATACCATTTGTAGGAGAGATCAAGACAGCTTTGTTTGAAATGGGTCCCTTAAAAAGTTTAGGTGTGGCTTCCCTTCCCTATACTTTCAACGTTTTTGGGATCTAACTCATGTGGAGCTTCGTAGCTTCATGTCAAAAAATTTCTCTGTAGGCATCTTACCCGAGGGTTGTAATGACACTCTGGTTTGCCTAATTCCCAAGAAGGACTCCCCTGAGCAAGTAGAAGATTTCAAACCCATCAGCTTATGTAGTGTTGCCATCAAAATAGCTACAAAGGTCCTAGCATCCAGGTTGCTTATGGTATTACCTCGATTATTCCCTTATCTTAGTTAGCATTTGTCAAAGGTAGATTGATCTCGGACAATGTTTATAAAGCCCATGAAGCTTTGCCTTATTTGAAAGGAAGGAAGAAGGGGAAGAAGGCTCTACTGACACTGAAACTTGATATGAAGAGAGCATATGATAGACTCGAATGGAGGTTTGTCGATGCCATTCTCTCTAAACTTGGATTTGGAGTTCAGTTCATTGATATGGTATTCAATTTCTTTCTTCTGTGAAGTACTAATTTATTGTTAATGGTACTGTGAGATTTTACTATCACCCCGGAGAGGGGTTTCAACGGGGAGATCCTCTCCCCCCTTCCCTTTTTGTGATTTATTCTCAATACCTCATTAATTTAGTAAAGCTTAAAGAGAAATCCAAAAAGGTCAAGGGAAATAAGATTAGAGGGACAACAACACCCTTAACAAATTTGATGTTTGCAGATGATTGTTTACTATTCTCATAAACAAGGTTGGAAAGTGTCTACACTCCAAGGGAATGCATTGAGACATCTTGTAGAGCATTTGGCCAAGCAATAAACTACAAGAAGTCCTCCCTTTTCTTCAGCCCTAACACACCTTCAAGAGTGATGGTTCTCTAAGATCTTTAGGGTACCATGTAGAGATGGTCTGCAAAAGTACCTAGGCTTACGTACAGACTTTGGGGTTTATAAAGTAGAATTGTCCATCAATGAGTGATAACCTGGAGAAGAGATTACAAGGATGGAATAAAGAGCTACTCAATCAAACGAGTAGGGAGGTACTTCTAAAATCAGTAGCTTTATCCTTTTCAACCTATGTTACCTCTCACTTTAAAATACCGAAAGCCATCCATGATAAGGTGAAGTCAAAGGCTGCTAGTTTCTTCTCGGGAGGAAGGGAGGATGAAAGGGTTGTGCATTGGATGTCCTAGAGAGATTGAGGAAGACTAAGGAGAAAGGGGGCATTGGCTTGAGAGATCATTGGATGCAAAACCAAACCCTTTTGGTGTAAGATAGCTTGGAGACTTTTTACTCAACCATTTGCAAACTGGGCAGTATTCCTTAAAGAGATTTATTTCCCCCACTCTTCCCTCTTGAAAGCTAAAGTGGGGAATAAACCTTCTTGGGAATAGGGAAGCATTTTAGAAGGGACGAAGGTTCTTAAGAAAGGTTTGTTGTGGAAAATTAAAGTTGGGACATCAATTAAGGTATGGAAGCATAGATAGATTCCAAAGTTAGAAGGCTTTTGAGTCATCACATCTAAACCTGAAGACTGAAGTTGTGGCTGATTTGATTAATGCATCTAAGCGGACCTGGAAAGAAGATGAAGTAAGGAAATGGTTCTCCCCAACCAAAGCTGCAACAATACTCAACATTCTCCTTTCTTTGTTTCCTTCAGATGATGTTCAAGTGTGGGGTGGTACTAGAGAAGGCAGATTCTCTGTAAAATCAGCTTATGGACTACTTCAAAATTTGAAGGAAATTGAAGATATAAAGGCACCATCTTCATTAAAATCTCATTCGTGGGAGAGTCTGAATTCAATTAATTGGAAACAGGTGTGGAAGTGCAAAACATTGCCTAAGATCAAGAATTTTATTTGGAAAGCTTGTAATGAAAGTGTTGTTTTTAAAGAATTGATCAAAAGAGGAATTAAGATGGATGCAATGTGTGGGGAATGTAGAATAGAAGACGAATCAATAACTTACTGTATGCTTCGTTGTACATTTGCCAAAGCGATATGGTTTGGATGCTCAATATCATGGAGAAGTGCACATGGACAGCAGACTAGCATGGCAGATTGGTTGAAAAGTTGGTATCAGTTTAGTTATCTAGCTTCACACGATGGGGAAAAATCACAGTTAATTGGACTCCATAGGAAGTTGTCTTGGCTGCTGAATCTGCCTAGGCAAGATTTTGGGATGCCTTTAACAGCTCGGATGTTAGGAAGCCACACACACGTATGGCAACGGCTCAACCAGGTGCTGGCTGGAGATGTCCACTTCATCCATTTGTCAAACTTCATGTTGGTGTATCTTTGATGCCAAAGACAAGAGCAGGTGGAATGGGAATCATCATACGAGATGCACTTGGGAAACCAGTAGTTGCTGTGTCAAAACCGAAGCAATTCACCTCAACCACATCTCTAAGAACTAGAATTCTTGAAGCTTTGGCAAATGGTTTTGACTTCATTGAGGCGGAGTCAAATTGCAAACAACTTGTAAATTGTGTTTTGGATGTTAACTCCCCTACCCCAACCTGGATTTTGCCCATTGTGGAAGATATAAGACTTCTCTCCACTAAGTTTTTGGGCTTTAATCTCAAAAATATTTCTAGAGGATCCAATGTAGTTGCGGATCATCTAGCTCCGAAAGTCCACTCGGTTTCAAACACAAGTTATTGGCCATGTTCCTCTAATTGGTTGTTAGAGCTCGGTTAGTTCCAATTCCTGTCTTGACTATCTTTTATGAAATGAAAGGCTTGGTTACCCAAAAAAAAAAAGAGAAAGAAGAAGAAGATCGCTAGTAACCATACTTGGCATGCCTTGACCAAATCTTCTTAAGGATTCTAAGGATGCATTTCTCAGAGGTCATTTCTACATTCTTCTGTTATGTGAGAACAAAAAAATGACGGATAAATGCGTGTTGAATGGTTTATTCTTTTGTCCATTAAGAACAAACTGATATGGTATCAGCCCAATATTTGATATGAATGATGTACAAAATGGATTTGTATATGATGCCAATGATTAGAGCCATGCTACTTGTTAGAAAGTTACCAGGAAGGTTCTTGTAGGTCAACTTCGCTATTGAGAGTCAAGTCATCTTAGAATATTGCGATGAAGTTTCATTGAGATTTCGCTCTTGTAGTGTAGTCTTCCTATCTTTCTTTTGAAGTTATTTTATTTCATTTCTTTTTTAAAGTCACTTTATTTCATTTTTTTCGTGAGTGCTTTCCCGTCGATGGTGATCAAAGTGACCGACAAGTGAATCAAAAAGATATTGAATCAAAACACACTGTGGACAAATGTTCAAACCATAAAAGTACTAAATCGATTTCAGTTAACTTTTTTGGAACTAAGGTTCATCCGGGCCAGTTTGCACGCACCACGATTTACTTCCTCGGGGGGGGTAGCTTTATATTAATACCACCGAGTGGGTGCGAACCCAAGACCTCCCCTAGGGAAGTTGGGTCTTTAACCGCTTTAACATACCACCTTTGGTATTTGCGAGTGTAACTACCGCCAATATACCAAGACTTATACCTAAAACCTACTCTCTTTTTCATTTTAATATCTGATGAAGAGGTCACTTGTTTTATTTCAATTAAAAAAATTCATGCTCAATAGGCCGTTATAAAAATACTATAGGAATCTACACTAGGGAAATTCTGAGGAAGGTTCATGTATGTGAATCACCACCGATATTAAATTCGAGCAAGTGGAGAGTACATAGGCTCTTATTAAGGGGAAAGTTCATAAAGGTCGATTTCACTATTGAGAGTCAAGTCGAGTCATCTTGGATGGAAATTTGCGAGGAAGTTTTATTGCGATTTCATTCTTGGTGGGTAGTCTTCTTATCTCTCTTTTGAAGCTACTTTCATTTCATTCCATTTCTCCTGAGTGCTTTCCGGCAGACGCCGATTAAAGTGACCGAACAAGTGATTAAATCAAGTTTCGGCTCTTGGAATTTCGTTAGCATCTTGAAACTGTGGAGAAAAATGTATACTGCTGCAAAGGGAAAGAGCGTAATGTGTACTGCTGCAAAGGGAAAGAGCGTTGCATCATCTTCTTCATCTTCATCATTATCATCATCTTCATCATCTTCATCATCGTCGTCATCTTCGTCGTCGTCATCATCATCTTCATCATCATCATCTGCCACACAAGAGTGCAATTCCTGCGGTTCCTTCTCTTTTGAATATGAGGTGTTTTTGAGCTTCAGAGGTGAAACACGGACCAACTTCACCGACCATCTCTACCTCGCTCTCAACGACATCGGAGTCCACACCTTCAGAGACGACGAAGAACTCCGAATTGGAGAAGAGATCGGTCCAGCACTTCTCTCTGCGATCCGTCAGTCCCAAATCGCCATTGTCATCTTCTCGAAAGATTATGCTTCAAGTAAATGGTGCCTTTTTGAAGCTGCCGAGATTGCCGAGCAGTCCAGGAAAAGGCAGGAAGGCCAAAGACAGATGCTAGTGTTGCCAGTTTTCTATCACGTAGATCCATCGGAGGTCCGAAACCAGACTGGTGGCTATGGGACTGCTTTCCAGGATCACGAGAAAAGCTTCGACAAGGAGAGACTAGACGGATGGAGGAAGGCTTTGAGAGATATTGGTCAATTGAAAGGCTGGGATCTGAAGAATACTGCTGATGGGTAAGTAGTCTGAACAACTACATGTATTACCTTAAATTAATACCCTTTCCATTGTTCTCTGAAACTCTCGATGGTAGATTGATCTTCACTGGGTTACAACTTACAAGAACCGTTTCAAAAGAGTTCTTCGTGTCTCCAAAAGACCAGTTGCATTTGTATATAAAGTGCTAGTCTAGCGTGTCCCTCCCATTGATTGCTAGGTTATAAATCTGTCTTCTTTGATGTTGATGTGATGCTTGGATTTGTTATCTGGTTGGCTTCGGTCCAATTTGCTGGGCTTCTTGGCTTGGATTCAACTTAACGCGTACATAATAAGTTCTATAGGGAAAATGTGATTTCTTATGGTTTTGAATTAATTGGTGTTGAGCTCTTTTGCTTTAAGTGTGTTTTTTTAGGGCTCGTGAAATCTAAACCAAAGCCAACCCAATAGGACTTGGGTTTGATTCTATCTAACGCCACTGCTGTAATCAATAGAATTTGAAAGGCCACTTGTGACCCATAAGCATTACTTGTGATTATTTATGGATTATTGAAAATGGAGTTACAAATAATATTTACTATTATTGTATTATGAAACAAAATTACAATGTTGAGTATTATTTATGATTGTATGCAAATTAAATGGTTAAGGACTTTTGAGGAAATAGAAATGCTGCATTTTCATTTGAATTCATGCTTTTATAATAGTAGTATGATATGATATAAGTACCATGTATTTGATGTGACCTTTGTACCATTAGGTTCGATTCATATCCAATTTTCTAAGGCTGTTCTCACCTAAACAGATTGTTCAATAACCTATGAAGCAAATTGTACTAGTTCTTTGCAACTTTTCTACGATAGACTCTTCAATGAGAATCTGGGAGATATACATCATCATTCAACTCATTTATTTTCTTTCTTGTTTGAATTATGCAGGCACGAGGGGAAGTTAGTAAGATTAATTGTCGAGGAAGTTTGGAGTAAATTAGACAAGAACCCCTTGACTATTTCAGATGATGTGGTTGGAATGGATTCTCATGTAGAAAAAGTAGAGAAGTTGCTGAGTAGTGAATCTAAACAAAATAAGCATATTGTGGGCATCTATGGCTTAGGTGGTATCGGCAAGACAACGATTGCCAGATGTGTGTACAATAAAGTCTATCGGGATTTTGAAAGATGTTGCTTTTTGGAAGATGTTCGAGAAACTATCAAAACAAGAGGAATTACTCATTTGCAAAGTCAACTTCTCTCCAATATCTTGAACCAGAAGAGCACAAGCATTAGTAGTGTCCATGAAGGAACTTCTCTCATTAAGCAAAGATCATCCACTAAAAAAGTTTTTATTGTTCTTGATGATGTGGATAGAGATACTAATTTAAATGCAATAATTGGGGATGGTGATTGGTTTGGTGTTGGGACCAAGATTATCATTACAACAAGGGATAAGCATATTTTGGATAATCTTGGAGTAGACAAGATATACAAACCCAATGAAATGGATCCAGATCAGTCACTTATACTTTTCAGCAAGCATGCCTTTAAGATGTACCATCCTCCAGAAAAATATTTGAAACTCTCAAGAGATGTGATAAGGACTAGTGGAGGACTTCCTTTGGCGCTGAAGATTATAGGTTCATATTTATGTTGTTTAGGAGAAATAGAATGGATAGATGCTGTGAAAAAGTTAGCTAACACTCCCCACAAAGAAGTGCAAGAGAAATTGAGAATAAGTTATGATGGATTAGATCATGAGGAGAAAGAGATGTTTTTGGATATTGCTTGCTTTTTCATTGGAAGGAAAAAAGACATTGCATGTCATATATGGGACAGCTTTGAGTTTCCCACACATTTAGGAATTAAAAATCTTTGCTTAAAGTCACTCATTGGGATTAATGAAAGAAATGAGTTCAGCATGCATGATCAGCTAAGGGACCTAGGGAGAGAAATCGTCCGCCGGGAAAACTATAAGGTGCTTGGAGAACGTAGTAGGATATGGTCATTTAAGGACGTAAAGGAAATACTGAGTACTCAACAGGTTTGTTCTCAATAAATGAATTAGTATATCTAAATTTATGTTTTTCAATCATTGGTTTTATATATTTTCAGTTTTAGAAAACAGTCATTAAGGTGTATGGTTTGAAATCAAGTGATAAACATCGGTGGATCCCAGGTACAAAGGATCCAACACCCACAGCTCAGCTCCATATATTTAATTTTTCATAACCCCATATAATATTTTTTGATGACTTGAGTGAGGTCATTATTCCGTTATAATATGATGGACCTACCCATCCATAAACTAAATCCCTAAGAGACTTGGGCATTAATGCTCGTAAATCTGGCAGCTTTGTACATGATATATAATCTTGCATAATTAAGCTAGTTGCTTATTTTTGCAGGGAACAAGCAAAGTTGAAGGACTCTGTGGCTTAGGAACCTTTTATTTGACGCGGTCTGAATACATAATCATTGAAGGATTTGGTGCAATGACTGGACTAAGGATACTTGAGGTCAATAATGCCAGAGTTGCTAGAAACTTGGAGCACTCGTTTCCAAATCTGAGATACCTTAGTTGGCACGGCTGCCCTATGCAATTTGTACCAATCAATCTAAGGAGATTGTGTGTTCTTGATTTGTCACACAGTAAGATCACGAACGATTGGATAGGTTGGAAATATATCAAGGTAAGTCTCTAAGAATAAGATATTAAGCTAGTCTTAAAAGAAAAAATTGTAACTATGGTAATTGCTTGCCATCTATTGTATGTAAGTTTGTAACTATAGATTACTTATCTTTTAACTAATATCTACTAATCAAGTTGTTCCTGTTTCCGTTATGCAGGAGGCAGAAACTCTTAAAGTTCTGGAGCTAAACTGTTGTGATGAACTATCCCGAACTCCAAATTTGTCGGCAAATAAACAGTTGGAGGAATTGCATCTTTTTGGCTGTAGGAATTTGGTTGAAGTTGATGAATCCATTGGTCATCTTAAGAGTTTAGTCACATTGAACCTGAGCAACTGTGACAATTTAGGGTGTCTCCCAAACAACATTTGTGAGTTGACTTCTCTCAGAATACTTAAACTTGAACACACAAGAATCCGTCATTTGCCAGAAAGATGGGCTCACTACCACTTGGAAGCCTTAACGGAGCTACATTTTGATTTTTCTGAAACACGGCTACCTTACATGCCAAACCTCCAAATTTTGCGTACTGGTCTGTCTTATATTCTCACATTATTTTCTGATAAAGAGACATTATTTCCTGATAAAAAGACGGACATAATCCCACTCACGGAACTCCCTCCAAGTTTGAGATACTTAGATGCTTCGAGATGCAGAATGAAATCACTTCCAACAAGTTTGCCAACAAATTTAGAGGAACTGTACCTCCACAATTGTCCCAATTTGGTGGAGATACCCACTGCCATCAATTCTCTTACAATGCTCAAGTTTCTCGAATTACTAGGCAATGACAACCTGAGAGAAATACTAGGATTCTCGGGCATGAGAAATTTAGAAACAATACGGATTGAATGCTGCCCCAACCTGGTGAAACTTGAAAGCCTTGAAGGATTGGATTCCCTGAAGTGGATCTCGTTGAATGACTGTTCCTCATTGTCAAAATTGCCTAAACTTCACGGCTTGACAAAACTGAAAGGATTAGTTTTCGACAGCAACTACGACTTTTTAGAGACTCTGGGGCTAGGGTATTCTGACTCCCTCAATGATCTGTCTATACAAAAGTGCCCATCACTGGATTATTCGTCATTAGAAGTATTACCGGCTGTCTCTTCTTTGTCTTTCAGAAACCTGCCAATTCTATATCTCGATTGTGAGCGGCTAATTCATATCGTGGGTGGTGGCAGATTAGAATCATTGGAAGAATTGTATGTGATCGGCTGCGACTCAATGGAAATATTTCCAGATGTCTCTTACTTAACGAAGCTAAAGAAGCTAGAAGCCAGGGATTGTAATAAACTAACTCAATTTCAGGGGATTGATAGGTTGGAAAATCTAGTTGAGTTATGTATTCGGGAATGCGTTTCTATTGAAATATTACCATGGCTATCAGCTGAAAACTGCAAGAAGTTAGTTGAGATTCAGGGGCTCGATGGGTTGGAAAATCTAGAGAGATTGCAAATCGATGGATGCATTTCTATCAAAACATTACCACATTTGTCAAATTTAAAGAAGCTGAAGACCCTATCAGCTAAAGGCTGCGAGAAGTTAGTTGAGATTCAGGGGCTTGGTAGGTTGGAAAATCTAAAGTATTTGGATGTTGATGGATGCATTTCTATTGAAACGTTACCATGTCTATCTAACTTGAAGAAGCTGGAGACTCTATCAGCTAGAGATTGCAAGAAGTTAGTTGAGATTCAGGGGCTCGATGGGTTGGAAAATTTGAAGTATTTGTATGTCGGTGGATGCATTTCTATCGAAACATTACAATGTCCGTCCAACTTGAAGAAGCTAGAGATCCTATCAACTAGAGACTACAAGAAGTTAGTTGAGATTCAGGGGCTCGATGGGTTGGAAAATCTAAGGTATTTGAATGTTGATGGATGCATTTCTATCGAAACATTACCACATCTGTCAAATTTAAAGAAGCTGGAGACCATATTAGCTAGAGATTGCAAGAAGTTAGTTGAGATTCAGGGGCTCGATCGGTTGGAAAATCTAAGGTATTTGAATGTTGATGGATGCATTTCTATCGAAACATTACCACATCTGTCAAATTTAAAGAAGCTGGAGACCCTATCAGCTAGAGATTGCAAGAAGTTAGTTGAGATTCAGGGGCTCGATGGGTTGGAAAATTTGAAGTATTTGTATGTCCGTGGATGCATTTCTATCGAAACATTACCACATCTGTCAAATTTAAAGAAGCTGGAGACCCTATCAGCTGAAAACTGCAAGAAGTTAGTTGAGATTCAGGGGCTTGGTAGGTTGGAAAATCTAAAGTATTTGGATGTTGATGGATGCATTTCTATCGAAACATTACCACATTTGTCAAATTTAAAGAAGCTGGAGACCCTATCAGCTGAAAACTGCAAGAAGTTAGTTGAGATTCAGGGGATCAATGGGTTGGAAAATCTAGAGAGATTGCAAATCGATGGATGCATTTCTATCAAAACATTACCACATTTGTCAAATTTAAAGAAGCTGAAGACCCTATCAGCTAAAGGCTGCGAGAAGTTAGTTGAGATTCAGGGGCTTGGTAGGTTGGAAAATCTAATGTATTTGGATGTTGATGGATGCATTTCTATTGAAACGTTACCATGTCTATCTAACTTGAAGAAGCTGGAGACTCTATCAGCTAGAGATTGCAAGAAGTTAGTTGAGATTCAGGGGCTCGATGGGTTGGAAAATTTGAAGTATTTGTATGTCGGTGGATGCATTTCTATCGAAACATTATGATGTCTGTCCAACTTGAAGAAGCTAGAGACCCTATCAACTAGAGACTACAAGAAGTTAGTTGAGATTCAGGGGCTCGATGGGTTGGAAAATCTAAAGTATTTGGATGTTGATGGATGCATTTCTATCGAAACATTACCACATCTGTCAAATTTAAAGAAGCTGGAGACCATATTAGCTAGAGATTGCAAGAAGTTAGTTGAGATTCAGGGGCTCGATCGGTTGGAAAATCTAAGGTATTTGAATGTTGATGGATGCATTTCTATTGAAACATTACCACATCTGTCAAATTTAAAGAAGCTGGAGACCCTATCAGCTAGAGATTGCAAGAAGTTAGTTGAGATTCAGGGGCTCGATGGGTTGGAAAATTTGAAGTATTTGTATGTCCGTGGATGCATTTCTATCGAAACATTACCACATCTGTCAAATTTAAAGAAGCTGGAGACCCTATCAGCTGAAAACTGCAAGAAGTTAGTTGAGATTCAGGGGCTTGGTAGGTTGGAAAATCTAAAGTATTTGGATGTTGATGGATGCATTTCTATCGAAACATTACCACATTTGTCAAATTTAAAGAAGCTGGAGACCCTATCAGCTGAAAACTGCAAGAAGTTAGTTGAGATTCAGGGGATCAATGGGTTGGAAAATCTAGAGAGATTGCAAATCGATGGATGCATTTCTATCAAAACATTACCACATTTGTCAAATTTAAAGAAGCTGAAGACCCTATCAGCTAAAGGCTGCGAGAAGTTAGTTGAGATTCAGGGGCTTGGTAGGTTGGAAAATCTAATGTATTTGGATGTTGATGGATGCATTTCTATCGAAACATTACCACATCTGTCAAATTTAAAGAAGCTGGAGACCCTATCAGCTACAGACTGCAAGAAGTTAGTTGAGATTCAGGGGCTCGATAGGTTGAAAAATCTAGAGATATTGAATATCAATCGATGCATTTCTATTGAAACATTACCATGTCTGTCCAACTTGAAGAAGCTGGAGACCCTATCAGCTGAAGACTGCAAGAAGTTAATTGAGATTCAGGGGCTCGATAGATTGGAAAACCTAGAGATATTGAAAATCGATGGATGCATTTCTATCGAAAGATTACCACATCTTTCAAATTTAAAGAAGCTGAAGACCCTATTAGCTAAAGGCTGTGAGAAGTTAGTTGAGATTCAGGGGCTTGATAGGTTGGAAAATCTAAAGTATTTGGATGTTGATGGATGCATTTCTATCGAAACATTACCACTTCTATCGAATTTAAAGAAGCTGGAGACCCTATCAACTGGAGACTGCAAGAAGTTAGTTGAGATTCAGGGGCTCGATGGGTTGGAAAATTTGAAGTATTTGTGTGTCCGTGGATGCATTTCTCTCGAAACATTACCATATTTGTCCAACTTGAAGAAGCTAGAGACCCTATCAGCTGGAGACTGCAAGAAGTTAGTTGAGATTCAGGGGCTCGATGGGTTAAAAAATCTGAAGTATTTGTCTGTCCGTGGATGCATTTCTATCGAAACATTACCATGTCTGTCCAACTTGAAGAAGCTGGTGACCCTATCAGCTAGAGACTGCAAGAAGTTAGTTGAGATTCAGGGGCTCGATAAGTTGGAAAATATAGAGATATTGAATATCAATCGATGCATTTCTATTGAAACATTACCATGTCTGTCCAACTTGAAGAAGCTGAAGCAGCTATCAGCTAAAGGCTGCAAGAAGTTATCTGAGATTCAAGGTCTTGAAAATTCCGAATGCATTTTGTGGAGAGGATTGAAATATAACCCAATGACAGGTAGTAAAAAGAACCATTGCAGTTGCAGGTAACCCTCTCTCTCTCTCTCTCTCTCTCTCACTCTCTCAATATTTTGTCATTTTTTATAATTGGGTAAAATCTGCTCTCATTTCTAAAATTTGCTTGATAATGATTATCAGAAAATCATCTCAACAAGAAAGGGGTGTTTTTAGATGAATTCCCCCACGTCTCTTTTTTTTTTTTTCACAATATCAAAACTCCTTTGGTTATAGAATATGTCACTAGTAAATCCAAGACAACAAATACATAGAATTCAAATTTCCAGCACTGCACACAACATTGCTTGAATTTTCTTTTTCTCAGCTCAGAACAAAATATATAGGCCTGAAGCAGCCAAGCTACACACATTGATTCAACTCCGATTCGGATTTGGGATGAGTGAATGATGCTCTAGCCAAAGATACTGATTGACGTTACAAGGCCATCACATTAATTAACCCATATAATATTCTGCCAGGTCATTAAAATTGAGTAAGTCTCTGGAAAGCAGAATCGAAGTGTTGCAGATCTATTCAAAATTAGATCCTTCGATCATCCTATAAATAAAACTGAGAATTGTTCATGATGCACCTAAAATATGGCCACGTACAACTCAAGTTCAATTAAAATATGTGAATTCAAATCTGGAATCAGTATTAGCAAATACCATGTCAACTGTCTTAAAATCCCCTTTCACCACATGAAAGAGGGAATTCTGGGTTGCTATGGACAAAAGATGGTCATGTACAACAAAAGGTTCCATGGCTTTGAAACTTTAGAAAATCAGATTCTATTATGCATTTTTCTATATCTCATTCTCTGTATTGGCCAAGTCAAGTGATTGCCTCAGTTTGAATTCCCAACCCCCACCACCCTGGTTTTAAAATTTGAAGAATTCATGCAGCAAAATAAGCTTTGTTTCCCCTACCCATCTCGCTGCCTGATTCTTGTCCATTTCTGTTTCAGGATAATGTAGTTGTGGCATCAAACGTGGAGACAAGCCATGAGAGGTGGCTGAAGGACAGAAAAATAGAAGAAAGTAGATTCCAAACCCAACTTATAACTCTATGGTGCAGTTTCCTTAGGCAGAGTTTCAGCTACTGCTTTCACAATTGACATAGCTACAACGACATTGTCATGATTTGGTGGGCAGATGCCAAAGGCCAATGTCGTGGAGGTATCTGATACAGCCTTTTAATGGCCACAAAATGCCTTTACCCTGCAGGGACAAAGAAGGCAAAACATGAGTACCTTGAACATCATCAGCTCTGCCAATAAGGTATTATTGTTAGGGACCTCATTTCCCTTATCTACAGCTACAAATTGAAAAAGGGAGCTGACCACGTTGACATTTTTTTTTCTTTTGTATTTTGGTTGTCTTTCATTGAAAGATCATGTCTACTGATCAACCAAATGATTTAGGTTGGTTTGGTTTTTCCTCATTCATCCTTTCTTTATGTTTTGTGTGCTTGTTCATGAAAGGAAGCATGAGTGAATCAGATGGAGCCAAAGGTGCTAGTTATGTTTGAAGGCTACTATGTTAAGGTTATATTCCTCATTCTCCTTTGCATCAGCTTAATAATTGAATTTTGGTGAATATTTTGTCATCAGTTTAATTAAATTCCCTGGAGTCAAATATGGAATCAATAGCAAATACTGTGCAAACTGTCTTGAATTCCTCCCCTCCAACCCAACCTGAAAGAGTGAATTCAAGGTGAATATTTACAAAAGTGGTCATATACAACACAAGGTTCTGTAGCTCTGCTACATTAGAAAATCAGATTTTAATTGCTCTCGATATTTGCATAGGAAAATATGTTGAATGTATCTTATTGGTTGGTTCTTCAGAAGCAGCTACTGTTTTAGATTTGGACATGATTTTTAATTTCTTGAAAAAGAAATGTCTAATTGTATGTGTTAGAAAACAAGCTTTAAATAATCAAAACAGTAGTTGAACTTGAATAGAGAAAAGAGAGAAGAAGAAGAATAAGAGAAGAGAGATGAATAACCAATAGAAGAGGCCTATGATTCTTGCTTAAGAGTCTAGAATCACAGAGCCCTTTTATTTATAGCTTCTAATGAATCTAATACAACTTGAGAGACAAGTAATTGTTCTCTAGAAAAAGGAAACAAAAAATTACAACTTTAGTAACTTCCTAGTTCCTAAAATAGAAAATTCTGAAAATAGAAACTACCACCAAAATAGAAACTATGCTTTCTAAAAACTCCCAAAACTTATGTAGCAAGACTCTTACATTAGAAATAGAAACTATGCAGTTTTTACTGTTCACGTGAACAGTATTTACTATTCACGTGAACAGTAACATGAACACTAAAATAGTCCAGACTTGCATATACTTCAACACTCCCCCTCAAGCTGGAATGTACACAAAGAAAACTTCAGCTTGCACAATAACAATAAACTTGAAAGGTAGCACCAATCTTGAATCGTGTAGCAATGGCAGACGTCAATAAACACTGAGAAAACTTCACCCAGGAGATAATCAACACCAACTTAAAAAAAAACTTTAATTCTTCATGTCAATAGAACCATCCAATAATAAGAACAATCGACGATGTTGAAGACGAACAAAGTCCATAAGTATAACAGGATCAAAGATACTATCCATATAATGCCGGCAGTAGGAGACATATCCACACTAAATCTTCAAAATTGCAACTCCAATGTCCATAAGTGTAGTAGGATCAAAGACACCATCCACATAATGCCGGTAGTAGGGAGAAATATCCATACTAAATCTTCAAAATTACAACTCCAATGTCCATATAAATGCTTCACAAAAAGGCAAGTAATAGGCAAAGTATAGGTAGGTAAAAGGCAATATTGATTACTGTGGACCAAGTAGGTAGGTAAAAGACAGTATAGGTTACTGTGGACTAAGTAGGTAAGGTAGTATGGGTTACTATGGACCAAATAGATAAGGTAAAAGACAGTATGGGTTATCATGGACCAAGTAGGTAAGGTAAAAGACAGTATGGGTTACTGCGGATCAAGTAGGTAAGGTAAAAGACAGTATGAGTTACTGTTGACCAAATAGATAAGGTAAAAGACAGTATGGGTTACTGCGGACCAAGTAGGTAAGGTAAAAGACAGTATGGGTTACTGCGGACCAAGTAGGTAAGGTAGTATGGGTTACTACGGACCAAGTAGTTAGGTAAAGGACAATATAGGTAAAGACATGTAATGATATCGTTGTAGAATGCCATAAGTTGAGGACAAAGGATCTTCACAAATAATATCCATCAGCACATCTTGAGTAGATATAGAATAAGGTACCATTCTCCCCCTCACATGTAGCATTACACGTGGACAATTAATGATGACCAGTGACAAGCATCTTAAAGTATGAACACAAAAGAAACCCAAGAAGGAAAAGTAGCAGCCACAGAGCAGTGTATTATTCACCAATAAAGTTGATCAAGCAGCAGAAAATTGTCTCACAGGACAAAGTCTTGTGCACCAAGGGGGGAAAAAATTCTGGACCATCGCCAACCCTTAGGTAGGAGCAAATTAGATCAGGAAAAAAATATATTGAACCAATTTGGAATCTCAAAATTGCAGTAGTCGTTGCAACAATCCACTCGGAAGAAGTGCAATAACAATTGCTGCAGTAGCAGATAATATCAGATCTCGGACCGTAGCAGCAAACTTCTGCTAGATTTGAAACTCTAACAGATCTCGATATGAAGGAAAAATAGTCCTTTAGGTCTTTGTAGAAGTATTAGATAAAAAGAAGGCTAAACTTGATTCTAAAATAAACAACGGAAGAAGTAGTAAAGCAAGAAGGTAGCAGCAGAATTTTTCAGAAGAGAGAAATTCAATGAAACAGGGGTACTAGTATACGACTTGCAACTAAACTTATAGCACAAACAATGGAAGACAATACTTAGATCTTGCAATCCGAATTATGGGCATATCTTTGCAAGAATCAAGAGGAATCCCAAGACATCAGTATAGTGCAGATTGAACTTCAGATTTGCACACAAAAAAAAGGGTAGTAGCAGCCTCAATTGAATCAAATAGGTAGACATATCCCCAGAAAGCTTAGGGCCTTTTTGTAGTATTAATACATAGATACTTGGTGCTTCAAAAGTTAAAGAAGAAGGACAGCCATGCACAATTACTGCAGCGAAGGTTGGGGCTACCCTAGATAAGAAAAAGGAAAAAAACTGGGCAGCCAAGAGAGAGAAAACAGCCCCTAGGTTGATTAAACTTGCTCTGATGCCATGTTAGAAAACAAGCTTTAAATAATCAAAACAGTAGTTGAACTTGAATAGAGAAAAGAGAGAAGAAGAAGAATAAGAGAAGAGAGATGAAGAACCAGTAAAAGAGGCCTATGATTCTTGCTTAAGAGTCTAGAATCACAGAGCCCTTTTATTTATAGCTTCTAATGAATCTAATACAACTTGAGAGACAAGTAATTGTCCTCTAGAAAAAGGAAACAAAAAATTACTACCACCAAAATAGAAAACTACCACCAAAATAGAAACTATGCTTTCTAAAAACTCCCAAAACTTATGTAGCAAGACTCCTACATTAGAAATAGAAACTATGCAGTTTTTACTGTTCATGTGAATAGTATTTACTGTTCACGTGAACAGTAACATGAACAATAAAATAGTCCAGACTTGCATATACTTCAACAGTATGTTTTCACCATTATTTTTTACAGTCACCTGCAAGTCCTTTTGGAGCCTTTGTTAAGGTAAACAATGCATCTGCTTTCTGCTAAGGGTCATTTTATTAACTAAAGAAGAATAGTAGATCCCTATCCCCACCTTTGGCATTACCATCAACAAGGGAGTGTGCTTCCTTAATTACACGTATATACAGACCATAAATCTCAGGGCAATCCTGAAATATCCTAAATTTTGTTTCTCTGTTTGCATCCTATCCATCTCATGTCAGATAAAGCCCACCATCTCTCTACTTGCTGAGAAGATGCTTGTTTGGCTGCTGATGAGGCAAGGAAATCTGTTATCGGATTAACTCTCTGTAGCAGTGGGATATTTTCCAGCTAATCTTGTCTAGGAATGGCTTGAGTGTAGGCCATCTCTGTTGGATTCCCGTTGCAAGGGACCAAATAATTCGAGGAAGACCACAACTGTGAGTCGCTTTGTATCCAAAGCTTCGGTTAACTCGTTCTACCTGCCATATCTAGTCATGAATGCTTTCACCTTGACTTGGAACTTTGTTTTGATTCCTAAAAATCTTCTATAATGGGTAACCATTTGAGCTGTTATATTTCAGAATACCCCTCCTGCCCCTACAGTCTTGGATTTCCAATAGAGTTCCCATTGATATTTATTTTAATCCATCCTGGACAAGCTTTCACCCACTGAATCTGTCCGTACCTTCTTTACCTAAGAATACACATATCCACTCCTAAGCAATGGCAGAGCAACAGATCAGGTTGCACCATTGGTCAACTGATATAGACCAAGCTTGACTGAGATAAATACCACAAGATTATCTGCCTTACCACCATGGTTTAAATCTCCCAAAAATTGCGCTGAATCTCAGTTCTATAGCAAACCAAGATGAGATGGGCCGATAGGGAAAAAGGTACCAAATCTTGGTTGAAATCTTGGCTCATCTTTATTGAAATCTCAGCATATGGCGATCCATCCCGCATATTTTGACTAGGATGGACCGTTTTAGTCCATCTGAAGTTCCTTTTATACCAGTTTCAACATTTTGCAAATCTCCTCTTGGTTTCACCTGGTAGATTAGACCATTTCAACTTAAGATCCAAACTTTTTGCTTCATATGCTTATTTGTCCCTCAAATCCCTACACTCCTTTATCAACAAACGTCTACTTCGAGAATGGGACTTTACAAGTAATGGAGAGGATGATTGAACCCTCTTCTTCCCCAGCACCCTACCTTCCTCTGGCATCAACTGTTCTTGTGTCTCCCTCCTCCCCCCGGTCTCCACCTCCACTTGATCCCCTTTACCCTACTGGATGGTTGAAAATCGTCCTTCTACCCTACTGGAGTGCTTGATGAAGAAGCTTCATGCTTACCATTGCCTTATGGGCCATTTCTTGTGCTGTCGTCCTCTTTTTCCCATCATGAAATCTTTTTGATAAAAACAATAGAAACCAGTGGAACCCCTGGAGTTTGACCTCCTAGACACTATTTTCTCCCTCTTCAAATTCTCTGTAGATGAAGACAAATGCAAAGCCCTTGAAAATGGCCCTTGGTCTATTAGGAAAAGACATCTTCCTCCACCAATGGGATCGCCACCTGCAACTAAATCATGAGGATTCTCCACGCTTCCTCGTTGAGTCATGTTTCTAGGACCCCCCCTGCATTACCAGTGCAATGAATGTCTTGAGCATTGTGGGCTCAGCTTAAGGGACCCCTCTCTTCTCTAATGTCACCACCATGAAGAAAGACAGGCATCGTATGCCCACATTGGTGTTGAGATTGTTGCAGATTTCTCTTGCCTTTGTCCATCTTTGTCTCTGAGGAATCTGTTCTTTCTCTATCCTTGCCATTCACCTTGTTACCATTCTGGAGGAGGTCCCGCCAAGCATGCCAACAATGTTTTCTTAGAAACTGAGTTTAATAGAACTAGTTATGCATGTGTGCTAGGGCCTAAGAATGACCAAAGGACTTTGATCAGGCTACAATGGGTTCTCTGTGCTTCATCGTATCAAGGACATTGATGTCTCTTGGAAGAAGACAAACAGAAACTTGTGGAGCTTTTAATTGTGGACTTGAACCAATTTTATACTAGTAATGTGAGATCCCCTATGATCCTAATCTAAAACCTAACTTGCAGGTTTGAGAATCTGAAGTTTGAGTAGAAGGCAACTGTGGCCATCTAGATTGAGACCATCAAATTAAGATTGGAATCCATGAGCATGGATGGTGGTGATGATGATGATGGTGAATTTGTTACTTTGAAGGATTTTAAAATGAGATCTAGTTCGAACCCAGATGGATTGGGAAGGTAGATTTTTAGCTTATAAAAAATGGAGTTGGAAGGTCCTCAAGTCCATGTAAGAGCCCCCATCTTGGTCTACTAGGTTAGACAAGTGTTCTAGACTAACCACGTTGAAAAACCTCATTTCTATGAGAAATTAGAGAGGGCGGTTTGTCGGGGTGGTTGATTAACTGGCTGACCTCCACCCTAGGTGATTGGCCCAGTTTACTAAGGGCAAAATTAGGATTTGATCCCTATAAACCCTATTTAATGACTCCCAAACCTAATAGACAGGATTATTTTATTGCATGGAGGCTCAAAACCCTAGGAGTGAGCTCACGTGACGGTGGAGAATAAGGTGGATGTCACGACCCAAAGATCAAATCAGTTACTAGTTCATGAAATTGAAGGTAACTAAGGAATTGAAGATGGCTAAGTTCAGACCCAAGTGCTATTCGAGCACCTGGGGAGTCGCCTTGGGTGGTCACCCTCCCTAGAGAGGCCAATCAACCTCCATCCCCTTGATGTGTTGGTTAGTATAGTTTGATGTCTGTCTTTGTTTATTAACTTAAACCTAATCTAAATGCATGTTCTTAGGGATTTTGGTAACTTGTTAACATCCTATTTCGTGACGTTTGGACTCTTTGAAGATCTATAGTATTGCTTGAGTAAGGGATACAACCTCATGTATTTGATTCATGCTCTATAATGTGCTCTCATGACCTTGTTTACACTACTATGGTGACAACTGATGTTGTAGAGCATGTACGTATGGATAACTTATAAAACTGAGAATTGTTCATGATGCACCTAAAATATGGCCACGTACAACTCAAGTTCAAATAAAATATGTGAATTCAAATCTGGAATCAATATTAGCAGATACTGTGTCAACTGTCTTGAATCCCCTTTCACCACATGAAAGAGGGAATTCTGGGTTGCTATCGACAAAAGATAGTCATGTACAACAAAAGGTTCCATGGCATTGAAACGTAGAAAATCAGATTCTATATATTATGCATTTTTCTATATCTCATTCTCTGTACTGGCCCTGTCACACCACCCTGGTTTTAAAATTTGAAGAATTCATGCAGCAAAATAAACTTTGTTTCCCCTACCCATCTCACTGCCTGATTTTTATCGATTTCTGTTTCAGGATAATGTAGTTGTGGCATCAAACGTGGAGACAAGCCATGAGAGGTGGCTGAAGGACAGAAAAATAGAAGAAAGTAGGTTCCAAACCCAACTTGTAACTCTATGTTGCAGTTTCCTTTGGCAGAGTTTCAGCTGCTGCTTTCACAATTGACCTAGCTGCAATGACAGTGTCATGATTTGGTGGGCAGATGCCAAAGGCCAATGTCATGGAGGTATCTGATACAGCCTTTTAATGGCCACAAAATGCCTTTACACTGCAGGGACAAAGAAGGCAAAACTTGAGTACCTTGAACATCATCAGCTCTGTCAATAAGGTATTATTGCTAGGGACCTCATTTCCCTTATCTACAGCTACAAATTGAAGAAGGGAGCTGACCTCCTTGACATTTTTTTTCTTGTTTATTTTTGGTTGTCTTTCATTCATGTCTACTGATCAACCAAAAGATTTAGGTTGTTTTTCCTCATTCATCCTTTGTTTATGTTTTCTGTGCTTGTTCATGAAAGGAAGCATGAGTGAATCAGATGGAGCCAAAGGTGCTAGTTAATTTTGAAGGCTACTACGTTAAGGTTATATTCCTCATTCTCCTTTGCATCAGCTTAATAATTGAATTTTGGTAAATATTTTGTCATCAGTCTAATTAAATTCCCTGGAGTCAAATATGGAATCAATAGGAGATACTGTGCAAACTGACTTGAAAGAGTGAATTCAAGGTGAATATTTACAAAAGTGGTCATACACAACACAAGGTTCTATAGCTCTACTACATAAGAAAATCAGATTTTAATTGCTCTCAATATTTGCACAGGACTATATGTTGAATGTATCTTATTGGTTGGTTCTTTAGAAGCAGCTACTGTTTTAGATTTAGACATGATTTTTAATTTCTTGAAAATGAAATGTCTAATTGTATGTTTTCACCATTATTTTTTACAGGTCACTGCCAAGTCCTTTTGGAACCTTTGTTAAGGTAAACAATGCCTCTGCTTTCTGCTAAGGGTCATTTTTATTAACTAAAGAAGAATAGTAAATCCCTGTCCCCACCTTTGGCATTACCATCAACAAGGGAGTGGGCTTCCTTAATTACATGTATATCCAGACCAGGAAATCTCTGGGCAATCCTGAAATATCCTAAATTTTTTTCCTCTATTTGCGACCTATCCATCTCATTCTGATAAAGCCCACCATCTCCTTACCACCATAGACCGAGCTTGACTAAGATAAATACCAAAAAATTATTTGCCTTACCACCATAATTAAAATCTCCCCTAAATTGCACTAAAATCTTAGTTCCCTCGCAAACCAAGAAGAGCCGACAGGAAAAGAAGTACCAAGTGTTGGTTGAAATCTTGGTCCATCTTTATCAAAATCTCAGCATGTGGCAGTCCATCCTGCATATTTCAACCAGGATGGACCATTTTAGTCCATCTTAAAGTTCCTTTTATACAAATTTTGACATTTTGCAAATCTCATCTTGGTTTTACCTGATAGATTAGATCATTTCAACTGTGAAATCCTTAGGATCTTAACTCGAAAATTATAATTGCAGATGTGACAGTTTGCTGAATTTTAGAAGATGATCCGACACGAACCCGGATGGACTGGGAAGGTGGATTAATAGCTGACAAAAGATAGAGTTGGAAGGTCCCCTAGTCTAGGTAAGAGCCCCTAAAACGGTGTATAAGCTTGTGTTTGTATCACAGACTAACCTGCCCAACAGACCCATCTTTGTTAAAAATTCCGAGGGGGGGGTGTGGAGGTTGATCGGAGGTAGGCGCTTGGGGCAACCCACTTGAACGACATCCTTGGAGCCCACGAATACCTTAAGAGCAAAATTAGGTTTTTAGCTTCTGAACACTATTTAAAAGCGTTTTCACCTTAAAACATATTGTTTTATTGCTTAGCCATCAAAGAACCCTTGTACTTGTCAGAGAGTTCATGTCAGAGACGAAGGAAGTTGCGTTCCCTTTGCGATTTGTGATTCAGATCCAATTCTGAAAAATTAAAGGTAAGAATTCATTCCCAACCTCCAACCCTTACTTTCCTCTAACTTTGGATGAAGGAGATCATTGTCGAGTGACGTATTTGATCAAAGAAACCCTATTTTATGATTAGATCAAGCGCCGTGATTGATTCTCCAATCATTCTAGTTGCTGAATTTTCATCACAGGAAGATCTCAGAAAACCTAGATTTATGTTTTGTTATATCTGAGTTGGTACTTCAATATAAGTTTGTTGGGGATGTTGCGAATGTTTTTGGGAGGGTTTTAGAACTCTTGATTGACTTGGAACTCATCGGAAGCGAAGGAGTGAAAACGACGCAGTTTGCACTTGGGTGTTGTTCACACACGCATGGAGGTCGCCCGGCAAAAGACCCCCTTGGTCGACCCCACCCCACTATCTAAGTGGTGGTCACCCATGGAGGTTGCCCGGTGCTTGACCCCCTTATAGACCACTACCTTGCTGCCTCTATTTTTTGTCTATTCTGAAGCCTGATTGAACTCTGATGTTGGTCTAACTTAAACCATGAATTATCTAGGATATTTCGAGGCGTGCTAGGCTACATCTTGTCATTATTTGAGAGGTTTATTTCACTTGTTAGGCAAGGGATTCAACCTCATGTGTACATGTAGTTGAATCATGATCTCTTAAATTATATAAGTGATGCCTATTTTACTATTCTGAATATGTTTCTCTTAAGCATATATGAATGGTAGATTATGGATTATATGAAATCAGGATTTGTATATCCTTTATTGCATTTGTTATTGAATCGTGATAATGCTAAGGTTTGGGTATTGGGTTGTTTGTTATTAACATGGATACTGACCTAAAGTTGTTGCATGAACCATTGCCCTCAAAACCTTAAAATGGCCATGTAGACTTAGATGCATGTGTAAGATGTCTAGTTGCATTTGGTTAGTAATACCCCTAACGGGTTTCTACCCTATTGGCATGAGAATTGAGGCTAAGTGACCCGTGGCTGCTATATTGGATTAGTAGGCGCCCAAGGCCAGTAAGACTCCGTGAAGGGACATAGATGTACCATGGGGGCCATTCATTGGTGGGGTTGCATATGGTAGGTGTAGGGCTCATGGGCGCCTAAGACCAATGAGACTCTGTGAGGAGACACGAGAGCGTCAGCCCTATTATATGTAGATGATCAATAGGGTTACGAGTGTATGTTAAATAGTTGGTAGCCATCCCGTGAAGATATGACATTTTCTAGACTTGGAAGGATATTGGACCAAAGTGTGAGATGCATGTGGGAAGGTATTTGGACTTTCATTAATATGTTAAGGTAGATGACTTATGCACTGGGCTAGGTATTTCCCTGATACGTGCCAGTTATTATTCCAATTGGTCATTGTGAGATAGTGTGACCCTAAACCCCAGTCGGAGTTGTTGATTGGACTGTTATCCCTATACCTTGATCGTGATACTCAAGATCGGTGAGACTCCGTGAGACGTTTGTGTGAAACTACCCAGAAGGGACTCTGTGCATCTTAATGCATGTCTACCTAAATAGAGACCAGCATGATTAGAGTCTTAGGAGCACTCTTGCATTGCATTTCGCTTCATTTACACTTTTCATAAGTGAACTATTAAGTATGTGGACATATGTTGTTGAGGATCTTGCTAAATTCTATGGAACTCACCTGTTGTGGAAATATTGTTTTAGAATGTGCTGCAGGTTACGATGACTAGATAATACATGAGTACACGATGGATTCTCATGAGCTACTTGATTATGGGGATATTGACGTACATGGTGACTTGTGTGCATGTCTGGAGTGTTCCTATGACAACTTAGCCTTTTTGATTGGAGCTTAGTTATGTATAGAGACAGAGATACGTTTGATTGGAACATTTACCATTTAGATTTAGATAGAATTATCAATGATTGTAATTAAACATTTCTTCCTTTCCTTCCTTTTGATACAATTATCATCATAAACTTCTACTAACTTTTTATACAATTTCGACGTGACTATTATTCTTGCTCAATGATTATGTTATCGTATAGATTGTTTATGGGATTGAACGTAAACCTGATCTTGCAATTGTAGATTACATCTTTTGGTATTCGGGTAAGTTTAGTACTAGTTGGGTGAAGTGTGACAACTAAAATCTACACTACATGCTCAAACTAAGATAGAGGAAAGAACATTGTTGTTTGATTGATTTGTGTGTTCATTTAAGTACAAAATGATAATTATTTATAGAGTACAAATATTAGCCACCCATAGGCAACTACCCTTGGATAAGAATCCAAACAACTGGGGAAAAATAACTTTGATAACCACCTTTAACCGCTAGCCTCTTCGCCTGTCTCATCCCTTGCCTCGGTCAGTCTTGCGACATTCTTCTCATCTTAGGCTTACAATTAATTGGAACCTTAATCCTAGTATGTATTTGGCCTGGTTTGCCATTGAACCAGGTCATAATCCATTGACTTTTTTTGAAACTAACAATAACATTACAATTCTTCCAAGCCTCGATCATGCTTCCAAATCATTCATCCTCAAACTTAATCTAAATACCAATCTCCAAACCTAAGGATGTCACTCCATCATGAATTCTAAAATCCAATCAATAATGCCACACTGCAAAAACAATAATAATAATAAAAAAAATTCATGCGCTAAAGCTCATCAATCATGGTTTTTGAAGCGAATGAGTATCTTGCCGTGTTTCTAATTATGCAATCCTATTTTTAGCATTGAAGCGTCCAAAATCTGCTTAGCCTTGAGATACTTGAGGAATCACTTGCAAAACAGTATTAGACGTGGCCCAACCGTGGGGTCGGGAGGCCACCTCCAAAGGCTAAGTCAGTTATGAAACTGATCACAAAGCTCTAGCGAGTTGCAGAGCATAAATTGAATACAATAGTAAGGGCAAAAATTCCAATACCTTCTCTGTGCGTAGGCTACTTGTGTCACACCCCACCCGCCGGTCTCGGTTACCCGCCCGATAACCCATGGGTGCGATCCGTCACAAGATCCAAGGTTTTAGTCTATCAACAATATTTAAGACAAATAAAGATAATTAAGAGCGAAGACTATTCAATAACTGAATTAAATGAATTACAGGAGTCCAAATACTCCAATAATAATAATAAAGGATAGAAATAATGAATAAAATGGATAAAGGTTCAGCGGAAGTAAACAAAAGAATTATATCAATTTCTTCCCAGTTTCCTTTTCTAAATCCAAAAAGTGTTTTTCATGGATCTCAAGGTAAGGTGTTCTCCAATTCAACTCTATTCGCCGAGCAAACTTTCTAACCACCTTCCGTCTTTGATCATCAATAGGTGCAATAAGCGCACTCCATGCAGCTGCAGGAGCTCCCGCACATGCTATTTCCATCTCCCACTGACGGTGCCACATCTTCTTCATACGGGATGGTTCCTTCATAGGAAACCAGTCCATCCTCCTGTATAATTCCTTCTTCTGTGCAGGCTAATAAACAATACAAAATACAGACGTGAGTTCTAGAGAACTCAGTAGGAAACAATCACAAATCCCATCAATTATCCAACAAATGTCAAGATACATAAATAATATGAATGAATGCAACATATGAATGATACTATGATTTCTAACTATGCAGGTCTCTAATAGTTGACATGCTTTAAGTTATACACCAGCCCTCCTCTGGGTAAGTCTCATCACTCTGATCCGGCATGGACTGGCTACCTCTGTAGGGATCCTGGGAAAAAGGGAAAGTCCACACCTGGCTCTCAATTCCATGGCTGGGGGTTAAGTCAACACTCTCTTACCACGACCATTGGTAATGAGTACTGGCGCATGTCGGGGTTTCTAATCCAATGCAAGGTCATCCTGGTTACATGTCTACATGAAGTCCAGATACATCCCCTATGGCACCAACCAACTCGGTTCAGTATCCTTCGCAACCTAGGAGAGAGAATCCTCACGGACTGGCTACCCTTGTTGGACTCTACTCCTTAACCCTATGGTCATCCACATATTATTGGGGCGGATGCTCTCATGATTCCTCACGACACCCGGTTCGATCCTTGGACATCCATGAGCCCTACCCTAACATATGCAACCCTACCATTTATATGACTAACAGTGGACCACAATGTCACATCACTGTCATCACGGGTCACTCGGTTTCAATCCCCCTACCGAAAGGGTAGTAGCATGTGGGGTACCTAACCATCCAAATCTAGACTCTACCTAATTAATGCCATCAAATAGTAAAGACAGTGCTGGAGACATCAGCAGGCATGTGTCCCATTCCACAGCCTTCTGATATCCCTAGCTAAGATATCCCAAAATAGATACCTCATCCATCAAAACCATATACCAACTACCATCAATACATAACATTCATAATCAACACAATATGTATATCAGTAAGACAAACAGCAGTAAAGTAATATGATTTCTATATAAGACATATAAACAACAGCATATATAAAGAAATATGATTTCAAATATACACTAGATTAACATATTATAAGTCTATTCAAGAGATAGGATGAATTGTCCTTACCTGCATATAAGTAAGATTGTCCGTAAAATGAAATCCGATAATTATTATATGACTTTTCTTTCAAACAGTGATTACCTATAAACAGGGTTACAGTAACATATAAGTTAAATGAATCAATTTGAATCAGAACCAAAAACCATTTGGTCTCTGTTTATCAGCCGGTCGCTTAGGTTGAGCGACCACCACTAGTGATCGCCCCAAAAACAATGAGTTTCAATCCGAAACTCAGGCTCCTGATTACTCGTTTTCAATCCGGATTTCGAGTAATCTTGACCTAAGTCTCGAATCTAATACTCCCTAAGCCAAAAGGGTGAGGGAAAACTAACCATTACCATCAATAGATTACCCAGAACTCTCCCCTTGACTGGATTAACCTTCTACGAAAACAGGGTTTCGTTTACGGTTAATTCATCTCAAGTAGATTAAAAAGAGAGTTAAAAGATCCAAGGGGGTAACCACAAAGACGAGGGGGTGGGTTAACACTAATTTAACGAACAAAGAGAGTAAAGAACAAATGATTAATTCATTACCTCACGCCAGAGAGTCAGAGAAGGAAAGGACTGATCTCCAAGTCACTGCCAGCACTCCAGAGTCTCTTTCGGAACTTCCCCGCAGCCGTCTAACCTCCAAAATTAGCAACCACGAATAAAATATTCGTTACTTAGACAAGGGTTGCCTTCTATAGAAGTCAAGGGGCAAAATAGGGTAAAATTCCCGAAAACAGACCGGGCAGTCGCTCCAGGTGGTCGCTTGGTTTAATTGACCGCCACTAGCAACCGCCCCCATGTAATTTTCCATACAAGGGTGCTTTTGCTAGGGGGTTGATACCCAAGGCCAACCTAGCCCTAAAGAAGAGATGGGGGAGATCTTACCTTCATTCCGGACATCTCCGAACAACACTTGACTTCCGGAATTCCAAAATCCAACCAAGGCAAGCTCTTCAGATAAAGGATCCAGATCCATGGGTTCAGGGTTTGGATCATGGACTTCAATCTGGACACTCCACAAATTCACCCGACTAGACCTTCGGGTTCTCGGACCTGAAATACGGATCTCAGGTTAGAAATATGGGGGTTGTTACAACTTGTTTATATAGGTTTTACCTCTTGTTCTCGGTCGTTGGATTCGTTCATGATCCTTCTTGGTGGTCGTCTGATTGTAGGGTTTTACCCCTTTCCTCGGGGGTGGAAGCAGTTTTCTCATAAAGCACGATCTTTCCCCCGCATCAGTGGTAGTTACCATGAATAACACAATTGCCCACTCCTCAAAGTAGCAATAACCGTTTATAACTCAATCACGTATCCCGAACTCTTCGAGGTCATGTCTATATCTATAACTGTAGAGTCAGTCATCCTCACACAACTGATGGTTTAAACCAAGAATCGGTCCCGACCATGCCATGGTCGTTGCTAACCAGGATTTATGACCTGACCATGGTTCAACCGGGTTCGGTAATATTTTATCCATATCATGAGCCCCCCCAAGCCGAGTGATCAGGAGAAGCCCCCAGACCTAATGCTTGGCTTGCCTTTCTCGATCTCGATCATGAATAAAGTTGAAATGTCTCTTCATTCTTGAAAAAATCACATTTATTGCTATTGTGCCTTTGCTCAGTGGTGTGCTCTTGAGTGGCTTGAACTCCTCGTTATCTGTGCGCCGAACACCGCGTAGTCATTGGGAAGCGTTACCATCGTTGCCTTCACGTTCGTACTGTCAGTAATCGTCAACCAGTGATGGGTTTGGATTTGGTTCGTTGGATGTTGATAGTCGAACCGTCGCTCGAACTTGACTATTGATCTGAATGCATCTCGTTCGTACACGATCTTGCCTTTTTCCTTTTGACATTGTGTAACTTGATACGACTAACTTAAGCCGAGTCCAATCCTCCGTCTTCACAATAAAACTTTAGTCGAGTAAGTTGTAGGTCCCGACCGTTATGTTATGGGGTCTTACTCGAAAAATACGAGGCCCTGCAATCTTCTTTGATGATAACCCGATCATAGTAAATTCTCGACAGGTACATTATAGGGTCTTACTCGGAAAATCCGAGGCCCTCTTTCTTAGGTCTCATTCGGGAAGCCCGAAGCCATTATGTGGTCTTATTCGGGAAATTTGAATCCCTGCTAGGAGATCTTAGTCGGCTGTAACCGCAACCTTGTCTTAGGAAGTCTCATTTGGGGAAAGGCGATTCTTTGTTGGGGGTCTCATTCGGGTTTGTCCGATGCCCCATAATTAGAAAATTTCCTTAGAATTTAAGCTTTTGAAGGTCTCATTCGGTTCGAAACCGAAGCCTTGTACTTGGGAAAATTCCTGAGAATTCCTCTAAGTTTTTGGAGGTCTCATTCGGGTTGGTCCAATGCCTCTACTTAGGAATTTCCTAAAAAATTCACTACTAAGCTTTAGAAGGTCTCATTCGGTCATAGCCGATGCCTCTTGGGAGGTCTCATTCGGTTGTAACCAATGCCTCTATGGGGTCTTATTCGGGAAATCTGAAGCCTTGCATCATAAATTCCCGATCGTTGTTAGTTCGCCACCGGTGCGTTATTGGGTCGTACTCATAAAATCCGAGGCCCAATCTCTTATGTCTTAGTCTTTCGTAACCGAAGCCTCTACTTAGAGAATTCCTAAGAATTCTTCTAAGCTTTTGGAGGTCTCATTCGGGTTTTAAACTGAAGCCTCTACTTAGAGAATTCTTGAGAATTCTTCTAAGCTTTCGGAGGTCCCACTCGCATTTTAAACTGAAGCCTCTACTTAGAGAATTCCTAAGAATTCTTCTAAGCTTTCAAAGGTCCTACTCGAGTTTTAAACCGAAGCCTCTACTTAGAGAATTCCTGATAATTCTTCTAAGCTTTCAGAGGTCCTACTCGGGTATTAAACTGAAGTCTCGTCTTAGGAAGTCTCATTCGGGCAAAGCTAATGCTTCGTTGGGAGGTCTCACTCGGGTATAGCCGAAGCCTTATCTTAGGAAGTCTCATTCGAGCAAAGCCGATGCTTCGTTGGGAGGTCTAACTTAGGCATAGCTGAAGCCTCATCTTAGGAAATCTCATTCGGGCAAAGTCGATGCTTCGTTGGGAGGTCTAACTCGAGCATAGCCGAAGCCTCATCTTAGGAAGTCTCATTCGGGCAAAGTCGATGCTTCGTTGGGAGGTCTAACTCGAGCATAGCCGAAGCCTCATCTTAGGAAGTCTCATTCGGGCAAAGCCGATGCTTCATTGGGAGGTCTCACTCGGGCATAGCCAAAGCCTCGTACCTAGGAAATTCCTTAGAATTTTTCTAGGCTTTTGAAGGTCTCACTTGGGTAAGAAACTGAAGCCTTTTGAATTAGAACTCCTTTAGAACCGCCAATCCTATATGCCCCTATTCAAAAATATAGATTGCATAAAAAATGTGGCTTGTCTACACAAGGAAATGAAAGTAACTAAGGATATAACTTTTTCAGATGTCTTGCATTCCAAGATCGATCAAGTTCACGATCGGTAGCTCAGTTCTTCAGCTTATACGCTCCCGAACCAACTGGTTTGACTATCATATATGGCCCTTCCCATGAAGGATCCAACTTCTTTTGGTGACACGAATCTAATGCCAAAGTACTTCTGAGGACTAAATCCCCCGATTGAAATTGTGGATGCTTCACTCGGGTATTATAATGGGAGGCCACGTTCCTGTGAAATCTTCTGATTGTTCGGACCCGATGTGGGTTGTTCTTCCTGTATCCTCAGAGTCCAACAGGATTCACTCCAACTTTTCTATAGGTTCGGGCCTCTGTATCTCATCCTCGTTCCGATCATCACGAACTTCTATTGGTAAGGCCATAGCCTTCCTGGGCCCAGCTTTATCCTTCAAATAGGAAACATAGTACTGTCGAGAGGTTTTTTTATTAGAAGTTACCTCTCCAATTTCTTTATCAGTCGGGAATTTGATCTTCATGTGTTTGGTCGAAACCACCACTCCTAGCTTTGTAAGACATGGCCTCCCAAGGATGACATTATAAGCTGGTAGCTCCCGAACAACTAAAAAGTTTACCTAGGTAGTGGTTTCTTTCGGAAATTCCCCGGCGTGAAGTTCAGTTGTACTAATCCCTCTGCAATCGTTGATGATCCAGCAAATCCATATAAATGGGTAGAGGATGGCTTAATCAAATCTTCCTTGACTTTCAGCTTCTGGTAGGCCCCGTATGACAAAAGATCTGCTGACTATCGTGTATCAACCAATACTCTATGTACTTCCCGACGACCGATTTTGACTTTGATTACAATTGTGTCATCATGAGGAGTGCACACGCCTCTTTCATCTTCTTCATTGAATGTGAAGCTTTCGTCCATATTTTATCTTTTTTTGCTTCTACACCTCTCCCGAACCGACAAACTTGGATTCGGCCTTCAATCTTCTGAAGGATTTGGGCTTTTGGCCCTCGAATATGGTAAGAATGGAGATCAGCTAGCTCCGATAACTTCTTTGCCCTTGTTTGATTGGGGAGCTTCGGCTCTACGATCTCTGCTCCCTTCTCTTTTCAGCAACTGCTCTTCTTTCCAGATCACCTCCCCAGTCTTTAACAAAGTTTGTCAAATGCCCCTGAGATATTAGCCTTTCAATATCTGCCTTCAAATGTAATACCCCTAGATTTTACTAAGGGTATTTTTGTCATTTACCTTATATTATAGCCCTAACTATATTATATAGTAGTATTTTATATTCCATATAATATAATGTGATCTAAATTATTTGTAGCATTATTATTGTTAGTTTCTAAGAAAATTTATGAATTAAACTAAAAAGAAGAAGAATTTAAAAACAAAAATGAATAAAGTAATTTATTGTTATAATTACACTTAATTTTAATAATTATGAAATCTGTTAAATAAGTATAATATGTTAGTATAATGAATTTAATAAATTTTCTTAATTTTTTTAATTGAAACAAAACTTTAAGAAGAGAAAGAGAAGAAAAGCAAAAAATGCAAACTCTAATCCGTTTTATCAAAATAATAAAACATAAGAAGGTTAAATGCTTATTATGAAATTAATATCATTAATATACATTAATATATATTGGTATTACTAAACTTAAATTTTATATTGTTTCATTTATTATTACATTTGTTATATCACATTTTTTTTAGTATAAATAGAGTTGAGACTTGATCTCACGAGAGGGAGATTTCCAGAGAGAGAGAGAGAGAGAGAGAGAGAGAAAGAGAGAGAGAACTCACTAAAATCAATAGAAATTTCTAAGTTTCTATTGATTTTGAACAGAATCCATTTCACTGTAATCGTTTATACTAATTTGTGTTTTCTTGGACCACTCAAAGCATTGCAATATCGTAATCTTGAATCCATCGTGAAGGCAAGTGATAATCTTGCATTATATCCACTTGTTTGAATAATTACGTAATTGATCTGTATTGCTAGTGAGAATCCTTCGTGTATATTTACTCGCTTGAATCATTGAGTTATTTGATTTTTATGTTGCAAGTGATAATCTTGCAATATATCCACTTGTTTGAATAATTGCGTATTTGATCTATATTACAAGTGAAAATCTTGCACTATGTCTACATATTTGATATATTGTCTTTTATTTAATCCAAATTGCAAGTGATAATCTTCCACTATATTCACTTGTTTGAATAATTGCATATTTGATATAAATTTTAAGTAATAATTCTTCATATTATCTATAGTTTGAAATATTGTGTTTTATCTTGATATGTATTGTAAGTGAGAATCTTTTATGTATGTCTACTAACTTGAACCATTTATCATTTGATCTATATTGCAAATCCTGCGTTATATCTATATGTTTGGTTTATTGTCTTTTATAAATTTCTATAAATATCAAGATTTGGCATTGCATTGCATATTGCATTATAAGAAGAAGATATAAACTTTTCAATTTATCATGATACGATAGAGAATTGGATGGGTTGATAGGGCTGTGTAACGCGCGCAGGCCACGTAACGGCGTGAATCAATCTTCATCCTTTCCTATTAGAAAAACCCATGATAACACTGGAGGGATCAACACACATATCAGAGCTGTATAACGCGTGCAGGCCATGTAACGGCATGGGGCATCGTATTGTTTCCAAATAAGATAAATAATCATTTTGTGCATTAGCATTATTGCATTATTTATTCCCTTTCATTGTATTTTTTTTGTATTGTTTCGATACATTATTTCAAACATGTCGATATCTTGCTGGATTTGATCTTGCTAAGTTTTTCGAAACTTACCCAATATTTTTCTCCAGATGGTGAATGTGTAGGGCATGACTTTGAAGAATTGGGTCGTGATACAGAAGAAATCCATATTGCTGATGAACCTCATTCATATATTATTTGTTAAGGACATAAAATATGCTTTTTATCTATATTTAAATAATTATGTAATTGGTGATGAAATGTTCTATTTGATAAATGTAATAGTCGAACCCATTTATTTTGGATATTTTAGAATAATGGAAATGTTTCAGTTTATTACAATAGACTTCCACTGCTTAAATATTCTAAATTCCTTGAGTTTAATTTATGGTCTATTTTATCACGACTGGTTCACTACCTAAGGAAAAACCGGTTCTTGGGTTAAGTATCGACCTAATTTCCCATATTGGGAATCGGGGCGTTACATCAAATGATGGCATTCGTTCATATAATGTCCGTAATCTTTGTAGAAACGACAATATTTTTCCATATTTCACTCCCCAGATTTGGCAATTGTCTTTGGTGGCCATTTCAAGATATCTTGATTTTTGATCTGCATCAAGATTTCCGACTGTGGGGTAATCAGTGGTGTATACTCTGCATGGTCGGGCGATCTCTGCCTCCATCCTGAGCATTGTTTCCTGCCTTGATTATTGTTTGGCACCTTCAATCCCTTGGCCTTTCTCAGGTACCTTCTGGTCTTTGTTAGAAGCATTGATTTCTCCTAGCCGAGCGTCAAGGATCTCAGTCACTTAAGCTTGCTTTTGACACCTTTGTACGAGTTCGGGATAGGTAGTAGGCATATCTTGAAGTAATAATTCTAGGAGTTTTCTGTTGGTGAGGCCTGTGAAAAGTGCAGTCTTGGCTACTTGTTCATCCAAGTTCTCAATCTCCATTGTAGCTTTGTTGAACCTCTACAAGTAATCCTGAATAGACTCAGTATTTCCTTGCTTTACAGTGAACAATGTCTCCTCAGTCTTCTTGGTCTGTATTCCACTTTGGAAATGATCAATGAACTTTCAAGCCAATTCTTCAAAATCACCAATCCTTCCCAATGGTAGATTCGAGAACCACTTTTGTGCTACTTCAATGAGTGACGACCCGAATACTCTACACATTATTTCGTCCAAATTACCAGCAACAACCATGGTCTACTGGTAATAACTTATATGTTCTATTGGATCTCCCGATCCATCAAATGGAGAAAATGTGGGGAGTTTGAAACTATGGGGGAAATCATACCTGGCAATGTGGTTCATGAAAGGAGTTTTTCTGATGACAGAGTATATATCATCGGTCCTTCTTCCTCTTGTGAGTTGCCCCAATTTCTGATTAATGTCCGCTAGTTCCTAATCAATTTGCACCGTCTGAACGCCATCGGTCCGAACACTATCCCTACCTGAACGTTGGGACGTAGGAGTATGTGTACGCACCCCTCATTCTCGTCGGGTAATAATTCTGGTTATGCTCCCTTGCACCCTTTCTCGACCGCGTTGTTCATCCCGCCTAGGTATATCTGCCATTCTTCTGGCTCTGGATCAACCTTCCCGATCATCATGAGGATTTTTGCCTAAAGTTCTGTCCAATTTGGTATTTACTTCTCTAAGGAGAATGTCCTTGGACCGGGGAAAGTCGTATCCCTGTTCTTCACGTCCCATCCTAGGCCTCCTCCCAATCATGATGATTTGGATCTCTAGGAGCTCCCAAACGTCTTGCCACCGTACGAAGCATTTGTTGCATCTCCAAAAATTGAATTTGCATCTAATTCATTTGTTCTTGAAGGTTGTTTGGTTGTTCACCTCCAACCAGCCCTTCATCTACATGGACTTCTTCATTACGAGCATGACTTCCTTTAGGAGGATCGTCTCCTTCTGGAGGTGGATCTCCTCCAAGAGGAGGAGGAGGAGGAGGAGGAGCATTGGTTCCTTAAAGCTGCTAATCTGGTAAACATGGCTTTTTGAAGCGTTTCCCACAGACGACGCCAAATGATGCATCCAAAATCTGCTTAGCCTTGAGATACTTGAGGAATCACCTGCAAAACAATGTTAGACGTGGCCCCACCATGGGGTCGGAGGCCACCTCCGAAGGCTAAGTCAGTTATGGAACTAATCACAAAGCTTGGGCGAGTTGAGCAAAAATTGAATATGATAGTAAGGGAAACGATTCCGATACCTTCTCTATGCGTAGGCTACTTCTTTATATAGGTTTTACCTCTTGTTCTCAGTCATTGGATTCGTTCATGATCCTTCTTGGTGGTCGTTCGATTGTAGGGTTTTACCCATTTCCTCGGGGGTGGAAGCAGTTTTCTCATAAAGCACGATCTTTCCCCCGCAACAGTGGTAGTTTCCATGAATAACACAACTGCCCACTCCTCAAAGTAGCAATAACTGTTTATAACTCAATCACGTATCCCGAACTCTTCGAGGTCATGTCTATATCTATAACTGTAGAGTTAGTCATCCTCATGCAACTGATGGTTTAAACCAAGAATCGGTCCCGACCATGCCATGGTCTTTGCTAACCAGTATCTATGACCTGACCGTGGTTCAACCAGGTTCAGTAATATTTTATCCATAGCAAGCACTAAAATATTAGATAGTATAATCAGGTATATCACATGTGATGATGTTAGGAAATGCCCCATGTTTCTTGATAACTAAAACCAGCACCTAACCATTAGAATGATCGATCACGTTCCTAGATTATGATTATCTCTCCCTTTTGCACACCAAAAATGGCGAACAGAAAATAGAAATTCAATATTGAATAATAAATCAATGCTTCCATATAGGAGGTTAAATCTTGAATCCCTCGATGCTTAGGACAAAACCCCGCCTATATTAAGTATATAAAAGCTTCACTAAGGATGTACTTGAAGTGCGCATAAACTGACCCGAATGAACCTCAAATTGTTTATAAAAAAAGATGAACTAGCAAAAGAAGATTATTCTTATTAGTTTTAGGGTAAAAACTAATAAGAGAAGATACACTAATAATCCTTTTGACATCATAGGGAATTAAAAAGATAGCAATCTCCGAAATTCTCTTATATTGAAAACTATTACATATGAATAGAAACATATATAACTGAAATACAAATGCTCATATTCCATACTGTCAAAATATATCCAACAATACAACATCAAACGGATACTGTGAACTTGAAACATTCATGTAAAAAGACAAATCAATTAAGTTGCAATATCACTTATCAATAAAAGTAGAACTCATATAGAAATCATAAAAACTTACCAATGGCTTCCCACCCCCACACAAACACATAAAGTCCTGACTAAATCTCACATAGTCAAAGAAGACCAAAAAAAAAAACTCCTATAGTCACAATTTTTGTACGGTCCCTTGGTTATAACTATTCAAATTCCAAGCAAGGAAACTGAAATAAATGTTAACTGTAAAGCCACACTAGCAATGGAAAACAAAATATTCCTTAATAGTGGTAGAGTCCCTATCACAACTGAACTGGAAATTAAAAGTATAAGAAAATAAGAAGACAAATGATCATAGCAAGTTTTGAACAGGTCACTATGACTTGTTTGTACAAACCGATGAGAAAGGCCTTTCAAGCAAAGTTTAAAGCATCCCACTATATGATAAGATATTATTAGCCCATATGTATCTTTAATTGGATACAACGATACAATACATATCAATACGTCTTTTTGTTGGATTACAATAAAATGCATTGGTACTTGATACCTCGCTTTTAAGTCCTATTTCTCCTCTATGGCAGTAGGACGTTAAGTCTAACGAATCAATCAATCAATGCATACAAAACAGCACCAGAAACCTCACGATCTGTCATTTCATGGGACAAATACATAAACTCAATGATATCCTACATAACAACAATAAACTAATCAGAATAATGTGAGTATCTAATCCATCAATATTCAATATTCAACCTGAAAGTGTCAAATGAAATTTACAAATCTATAACACCATCAAATGGATGATCAGGCTGTGCCCTCACTCTATATCAATCAGTAGCAAAGTGTGTCAATATTCCTCAAAACATACAAAACCCACATGAAGAAGAGCGAAATGAAAAGCTTTACTCAACCCAGATTACAGTATTTAATTAAATGACACAACATAGAACAAATCCCATATGCAATAACTCAAACCCAGAAGGTTGTATACCCAACAATACAACACTAAACAAATTATGTGAAGTCATAAATGAATCCCACATGAAAATAGACAAATCAATTAAGTGCAATCCCCAACTATTACAAATGAGGCATCCAGCCTATAGGAAAACTATATTTTTGGAACCTCATGATTCATATAATGTGTTTTATTCCGATGTCAGTAAGCTCTCATCCGAGGAAACTTAAAAATTCAGTTATTTCATGCTTAAGCATCATTATCACTTTCTTCTGTCAAATTATGAACATTCCACACAATTTTTCTAACCTCATTTTGTTTCATAAATTTGATTTTGATTTTCATCCTTGAATAAGGATAAAACCATGTTAAATGACATTGAAAATATCAGTAACAGATTAAACCTAAATCCATATTTCAATCATGGCATTCTTTTTTTTGGTAACCTAAGTCATAGCTTTCACAGATGAATTTATTAATTTATGTTGCCTAAGAAATATATATATATATATATATATATATACACTAGATAGATTAAAAACATTTTTTTGTCAAAACATAACTAAATGTTTGGAAGAAAAAAAATTATATTCAAACTTGTATTTGAATACCACAAAACAAGTGCACTTGCATGTTGTCTATACTTAAATATACTACAACAGGACAACTCAAACCAGTGCACATATGTTACTTAAATTAGTTTACATTAAATTGATCAAGCATACATTAAATTGATCAAGCATACATTAATTACAAGTTTTGTAACATTTTACATGCAAACAAAAAGATAATCTACTTGATTAACCAGCTACTTAGTTGTCATATATGACTAATTTATTTCTCTCTTTTTTTCACTGAGATGCTTCTGCCCCCTTCTTCTTCATCCTCTAGGAAACCAAATAAATAGGGCCTGGATCTATCAAAAATAAACAGAATAAATAGAGCCCAGATCTCCATGATCAAGCTTGACATTACACATAAACAATATACAAGCTTCTACCTCTTCTGGCTCTTCAAAACCAGACATACTACTTACTACTTAGAAGCTTGATCTCCCTGATTCTTCTTCCTTAATGCTGGCCAGATAAGATGAGATACCGTAGTCGGAGTTCTGAAGCCATCTGATTGCTATTGGGCTTCTCACCACGTGGGTCCCGTCACTCCACTCGATCCCACCAAATGCAGCCGTCTGATCTTTGATCGAACTGTCGGAAGAGGAAGAAGAGAATGTTATCCTATACCCCAGTGTCTGATTTGCCGCACTGAACACTAGCTTGCTCGGGCTAACTGTAATCCCAACCGTCGGTGGACCCCACACCTTTGCTTCATAAACGACATCCGATACACTACCAACGTTTGTAACAAACCTATCGTAGCTGACCACGTCAGCTTTGGGTTTGAACACGACCGAGAAGGATGGGTAGTTGAGATCACCGGGACTACTCAATTTCGGTGAGTGCGAAGCACAGTCCACAGTGGAATGGTCCCTAACGAAGATATCTATCTGCTTCGAATCGAATCCAACGGCACAGAGGAATGCCACGTAGTCATTTACACCTACGTCGTACACCAAACCTGGGTCTAAGGCTCTATTTGGATCCACGTGTCCTGAACCGTGAACGAACGGTGTGGATTCACCCGCGTTGGCAAGATCAGTGATGTTCTTGCCTGAGTTATCAAGATTGTAAGCCGTGGTCATTAGGGCAGATTTCACGGCGGCTGGGGTCCACCCAGGGTGGGCCTTCCGTAGCAAAGCCGCTAATCCGCTAACGTGAGGGCATGCCATGGAGGTTCCAGATATGATATTGAAATCTACGCGCCTAGGGTCGAAATCCAGATCGGTCGGACCAACCGCGCCGGTCCAACCGGCTAGAATGTTGACCCCAGGAGCTATGACGTCCGGTTTGAGAATCTCCGCCGTCAGATGATTCGGACCACGACTCGAGAAGGCGGCGACTTTGGGAGCGGCGATTGCAGATCCAATCACCGTTCCCCTGGAGACAATGGTGGCCGTCGGCGCCGGATCCGATCGTGCGTATTCACGGATCTTGTCGGCGGCGGATTGGCCAACCATGGTTGCAGGGATGAGATGTGAATCGGCGATGAGCTCTTCGCCGCTCTCGGCGGTGTTCGCCATTACCATTCCGATACCGCCGGCGGCATTGACTACACTCCCTTTCTCCACTCTCGCGTTACCGCCGCGGTCGCAGATGACGATCTTTCCGGTTACTTTGGAGGAATCGAGTTCGCCGGGGTAGCAGTATCTGCTACCACAGTCGGCAGCGTAGACGAGCGGATACCTACTTTGTCGGTCGAGTGGTTCACCGGAGCAAAGAGAAACTCCGGTGAACACTCTTCCATCACCGAGGACAGCATCGGCCGGAAAGTCTCTATCGATGGTGGAGGCACCGACGGTGAGGATCCATGGCGCAATGTTGACAGCAGTAAAAGGCGAAGGTCCAGAATTCCCAGCCGAGCAAGAAACAAGAACGCCTTTCTGCATCGCACCGAAAGCTCCGATCGCGATCGAATCGTGATCGTAAGGAGGAGCATAACCACCTGCTCCTACAGATAGAGAGATAACATGAACGCCATCCGCAACGGCTTGATCCATGGCGGCGAGGATATCGGAATCGAAACAACCTACGCTCCAGCAGATCTTGTAGGCGGCGATTCTCGCCTTCGTAGCCATCCCTCTCGCTTCTCCAACCGCGTATTTGAATAAACCAGCATTTTTAACGGCAGATCCGGCGGCGGTGGACGAGGTATGTGTGCCGTGACCTTCCGTGTCTCTGGGAGATTTGGATTCGAGGGACTCATTCATTGGTCTCCCCATTGCGGCTTCGTATCCCTTGTAGAAAGCTCTGGCACCTATGATCTTCTTGGTACAAGCAGGGAACTCAGGTCCAGTTTCGCAGATACCTTTCCAATTAGAAGGCGCAGCGGTCAATCCAGAATCGGAAAAGCTAGGTCGCTCCGGCCAGATTCCTGTATCGAGGAGGCCAATGACAACATCATCAGCATAATCGGAATTAGGCCAGATACCAGAATCCTCCGCAAGACCTAGAAAGCTAGGTGTGTGGGTGGTGTGGAGGTGGCGGATCCGGTCGGGAATAACGGAGAGAACGCCTGGAACGCGGCGAAGATGGGCCGCTTGAGAGTGTGTGAGGCGGACGGAAAAGCCGGTGGCGGCGTGGTTGTAGGTGTAGATGATCTGGGAAGAAGGAGGCGAGTGAGGCAGAGATCGAAGAATCGAGGAATACCAGTGATGGTGGGTTGAGAACATCAACGGTTTCTGCGATGAGGAGACATGGATGATGAAGGTCTCTGGCTCCGAAGCAGAAGAAGATGATATGTTTGCAGTGGAGAGGAGAGAGAAGTAGAGAGAGAGAAAAAAGAAGACGGAAGGAACAACACTAATCCTTCTCTCCATTTTCCTTCTCTCCATTTTTCTGCTAATCCTTCCTGAGTCTTGAGTTTCACGAAATTAAAAAACGCATTAAAGCGGTTTACGAACAAACCTCTGTCTGCCGTAGCAAGAAAAACCGGTTGTGGTGCTGGAAAGAATCACCCTTTGGCTTCATTTTATAGAGGGATCTTTCCGCATCTCTCTTAGATCAAATATAGTAGTCACACGTGTCTACTTTTACCGCTGGTTGGCTTTTTATTATGTTTTTTTTTCTAATATCTGATACTTAGTGGGCCCGATGCCACCTTATAGATAGAAAATTGGAATATATTTAAAAAAAAATTACGTGATTAGCTAATTTTAGGTTTTCTCTTACAAAAATAATTACGTAATGTTTTACCTTACAAAAGTAGTCAAAACTGAGTTTTCATTGACAAAACTAGTTAAAATATTGATTTTTTTACCTCTATGGATATTTTTTTTACCCCTAAAACTGATCGCATTGAGCGAGAAAATCACTATTATGTCCAAAAGGAGAAAGTCATTATTTTTTATACATTTTGGACATTTTCACCCCTATGCCGATATGGTCAATTTTAAGGGTGAAAATGTCCAAAAAATTGGAAAAAACACTATTTTTCCTAGTTTTGTAATTACAAACTCAATTTTAACTAGTTTTGTAAAATAAAACATTAAGTGGCTATTTTTGTAAAGAGAAACCTAAAAGCAGCTAATCACTTAATTTTTTCAAGATATTTTATGTAGCTGTATCTCTTGAATAGACTTTTATTACTGCAAGCATGAAGCTGCTTATGGTGAGGATAAGATGAGTGGTCAACATCAAAATCTCAATCACTCGTTCTTTATATAAATTTTTAAAATTTTTTCAACCATATCTTCTTGTAAAAAAAATAAAAATATCTACAAAATGAGTGGTCGAGATTTCAACCTCCACCCTTCGATTTGATCACGGCCATACACAACTTAATGTTGTGCATTTAATGCACAACTGAAGTTAAACCTCCATTTTTGTTATGTTTGTTAGTTGAGAAAATAATGGGAAATTTTCGGAGATACTCTCTTACTATATCCCTTAAAATTAATGTTACCCCTTGAGCTGTCTAATTTATCAATCAGAACCTCTATAGTAAGAAACTTATATTAGTGAGACCCTTTGTTATCAAGAAATCAAAGTTATGTGCTGATATAAGCAAGTTAAATTTTTTGAAGAAAAAAAAAAAATACCCTTGATTGAGAAACCCTACGTTTGACTTGTTTTCGTTTTTATTTATTGTCACAACTACTCTTCTTTTTCCTTATGCAATCTTCATAATTTCCATTCTCGTAAGTTTTTTTTTTTTTTTTGGTGTTCTTCTCTCCTTTTCCATCTTATTTTCTTAAAATATGGGGGTAATGTTGAAAATAAATAAATAAACTTAGACTAACAGTATCAGTAATAGGGAGTCTGAATGATAAATTTAATTACTCTAAGGCAACATTAACAGTATGCAATAAGTCAAGAAGTGGCGTTGAAATTTTCTCAAAAATAATTATAGCATATAAACCGTGTAACGTCAAGGTCCTCAAAGAGTCATTTCTAAGAGTGAGTCAGGATCCTCAACCTATTACAATAGAGTTCTGTACTCCTCTCACACATTTACATCACACTAGGAGAGAGCTCCACCAATGAATTCTAAGGGCCTGTTTGGTTACATGAATCTAGAGATTTCAAATCTCTGGATTCATGAATTTGAGAATTTTACCCGTTTGGTTGCAAAAATCTCTAGATTCATGAAATCTAGAGATTCACATTTTTACACTAAAAACGTGAATATGTAGATTTATGGGTAAGGGGTGAAATCCAGAGATTTCAAAAAAGCTATACATTTGTACATTCACAAAAATCACGTCGATCAAATAATTTTTTAGGATGAATCCACAAATTTCATTCCACGACCAAACATCAAATTTTATAAATTATAACTCCATAGACTTGAAATCTATAGATTTGAAATCTCTAGATATTTGAAATCTCCAGACTCATGTAACCAAACAGGCCCTAAAGAAATAAGTCAAAAGTGGGACCCCTGTGAATTCCTTCTGGATTCTTCTCCTAATGTATGGTACAAAAATATGATACCATTTACCTCTATTTTGACGGACTAATACCTCTTAGTGAAGAGGTCGTGGGTTTGACTATCCCTAAGCCATATTAATAATTAATATCCCCATCCCCGGCTTAATAAAGCCCCTTTATACCACGACAAAAATTTCTAGACTCCAATTCTTATTCACTCCAGCTACTTTCTCCATAAACAATGCATGGTGTGGATTTTATGAAAGTTTTTACCAAAAAATGTTATCAAAAGATACAAAAGTGAATCTACTTGGGATTATGGCTAGATTCTTCCTAGAGATTCTACGAGAAATGGTAGATACTGATTTGACATCATTCAATCGGTCCAATTTTAGGTTATTGATTCAAATCATCAGTTATTACCGAAAAAAAAGTAAAAAGATTCAAATCATTAGTGATCCTCTAGGCTCTAAGTGTCAAGATTGTATCCAACCAATAACTTGAAAGCAACAAATGGCTAGGGATTCCTATATTGGATTCTACTACACAGGGTCCCACAAACTTTTTCTTGGCTAACTAACAAATCAATAACAATCCAAAATACAATGGGAAAAAAACGGATTTTTTTAATCAATAATTTCGTATTATATACTAGACTTCAAAACAAATTGATACAATTAAAACCAAATTTTCCTTTATAAATTAACTTCAATTGCTAATATGATTAGAGAACCCCCCCAATGTGGATGCGGCCGCTAACATAGTTCTTTGGATGGTCCACAATCAAATCGGTTTGAAATTTTAAATTTCAGGACTGATGAGGTGGTGATTTAATTTTTTCAGACTTAGTACAGTTTGGCTTTAAAATAGATTGGAGAAAAGTTACTCCTACCATTTTTTCAGATGCAAGAAGACTGGGCCTTCACTTCTCTGTCTTTAATGCTGCTCCTCCACAAGAAATTTTTTTGTGTCCTCCTGCTGTAAGCTGGGTTAAACTAAATATTGATGGGTCTTCTTTAGGCAATCCAGGAAGGTCTAGCGGTGGAGGAGTATATTAAAATGAAGTTGCTGCGGTGGTTTTCAATTTCAGTATCTTTTTAGATTTTAAAACCAACTTTGAGGCTGAATTGAAAACTTTCATTCACGAATTACGTTGGGCAAGACATTTACAAATTAAAAAGCTTTGGGTAGAAAGTGATTCAAAAGCTGTGGTGACTTTAATACAACAGAAGAAAATACATTGGTATATCTTTCATGTATGGAGAGAGTTACAAGAATATTTGTTGACTATAGATTGGAAGATTTCACATTGCTATCATGAAACTAATACAGTGGCAGATTTTTTAGCAAATTCGGCAGCAAGGATAGGAACTTCTGATATTAACATTCCTTGATCAGCTTCAATCTTTAATGAATTTGATGTGGATGCCTCTAGACATCCTAGATTTCGTTTTATAAGTTAGTGGTTTTCTAATCTGCGCAAGAACCAGTGAAGAAGTGTGTATTGGGGGCAACAATTGTTGCGGGTAAGGGAAGCTGGTTCCTTATACGGTATTAATTGATGTATTTTTAATATTTTTTCTTCGCTTAATATGATGATCCTTTTAGCGGAAAAAAAAATTCCTTTTAACTACAAAAATATAATTACGATTTTGAATTGTAATAATTTAAGATATTTTAAGTTACGGTATTCAAAAACGTAGCAATAAATAAACATTGTAACTATGGAAAAAGAAATTGCAGCTAAAAGTTACAATAATATACAAAACTTATTACGGTGGTAATTACAAGTGAAGCAACACTACAAAAATAAAACTGCAGTTTTGAATTGTAGCAATATAGTTTACACAATAGTCTTTGAAATTGTTGTAGCGATTTTTCTTTTAGCTACGAAATAGAACTGTGTTAAAAAAATCATACTAATATAGTTTATATATAACTGTGGTATTTGAAACCATAGCAATAAATGAAGTTATAAATGTTAAAATATAATTGTACTTAACAAGTATAATGATAACATGTATTTGTTGCTGAGAATGCTAAACCATAACAATAGAGTTTCTATAAAAACCATTTATTTTACTATCACTCCTAGTTGTTTTATAATTGATTCATTTTTTTTTTATCACAAAAACGCACAACTTCATTACTATTCCAAAAAATATTTACAAAGAGTGCAAGCAGATAGCATTCCTACTATATATAGAACTATTAGTAGTGTCAGTTATATTAACAGTCTAATTAGTTCTATTAATACAACATTCTAGCAAAGTGGAGGATTAAAGTGGCAAAAAGTGATAGTAGGTGCCTGAGTAGAGATGTTTGAGAGAATTTGAAGCAGAGGTGTAAATGGATAACTGAAATCCGCTTTCGAATTCGCATCCGCATCCATTTAGAGGTATCCGAATCCGTCCGATTACTAATAGGATGCAGATATGGTATACCCCTTGCTTACCGATTATTATCTGTCCGATAAAATTATCCGATTAAGTTACTTATTTAGATTTATTATTCTTATTTTTATAAATTTTTTACCTTTGATGTGTGACTATTTTTCTAGATTTTCTACTAAAATAACTACAAAAGTTGTTAAATTCTTAAATTTCAAACCTAACCCTCACAAATAAAAAGGTAAAGATGTAAAAAAGTAGTCGAAAACTTGTATTCAATCTGTATTCATGCTCATTTAGAAGAATCTACTTAAGAAAATAAATATCCGATTATCATCCGAATCCGTCTGAAAACTGGTAGGATATTATCCGAATCCGTCCGGACATATTAGGATACGGATATAGTATTACCGCTATCCGATCTGAATCTGGTCCTTTTATACCCCTAATTTGGAGTAGATCTAAAGGTCATTCTACAGTTTCTGGGTTAGGTAGAAACTGAATTGGTTCTCCAAGTTGTTTGGACAACCTTATACTAGTTCATGAATCCCCTTTCCTTTTTTTTAATATATTTTTTTAAATTTTTTATTTAAGAGTTTGTGATTTGCATTGGTAATTATATACTAGTGGTATTCAAGTCAAAGAATTGTTGTATTAAACTTATAAAGCTAAGGAATCAATATTTCTGTTCAATTTTCAATTTATCATAGTTTCCCTTCCCTTGGCCATACCCCAATCTAAATTTAAAAATAATAAAAAAATTATTTTATGAAAATAAGTTTATCTTATTATTAAGGATGTTTTGCTTAATAAAGTTATGATTTTAATAGCTTGGGTTTGAATTTATTTTCCATCAATCTAAAACTATAGAATCTTATTCTATTTAAAGGTGCTGATCGATTTAGTTATAGTTTGGTTTTAAATAATGATTGTGTAATCCAAATTTGATCTAAGAACCAAGTTAGTTTTAGAGTATTCGAGCTTATCTAATTTTAGTTCTAGAATCTAACTCTAAATTAGCCTTAAATATGGTTCCTAAAAGGAAAATAGAGGTACTTGGAGGGAAATTATTTACTTAGGTAAATTATTTAAGTCTTTAAAATGGGTCTATTGAATTATTTGTTTGAGAGAAATGCAAAGCTGGCCCAAAGAAGAAAAATAGGGGAACTCATTTAGGCATAAGGGTCTTACTATATAGTTTCTTATGTAGAGAATATATAGCCCGAGGGGTCCCCTCGGGAGTAAACACACCCCATTCGGGTGAAGTGTGTTACACCCTCGGGAGGAATGGCGGAACCCCCACGGGAGACTCGAAGAGCCCCTCAGGAGGGACACACACACCCACTCAAGTAGGTGTGCTCCCCTCCCTCGAGAGACTCAAAGAGCCACTCGGGATGGACGCACATACCCACTCGGGTAAGTGTCCTCTCCTCCCTCGGGAGGGACACACACCCACTCGAGAAGGTGTGCTCCCCTCCCTCGGGAGACTCAAAGAGCCCCTCGGGAGGGACGCAGATACCCACTCGAGTAAATGTGCTCCCCTCGGGAAGACTTGAGGAGTCCCTCGAGAGGGACACTCCCCCCCCCCCCTTGGATAAGTGTGTTCCCTTCCCTCGGGAATACTCAAAGAGCCCCTCTCGGGTACAAGCACATACCCACTCGGTCAGGTGCATATTATTCCCTCGAGAGCCATACTTGAGCTCGTAAAGTGAGAAGACATTCAAGGCCAATTCCAATAGTAATGTTAAAGACGACCAAATCAAGAAGGTTAGTTAGAGATAACTACCCATCATATCCACTCCGAGACTTGGGGAGGTGGATAAGGGAATAAAGGCTCTAATAGGCCCGCCAAAGAAAGGAACGTGCTTCCTAAGATCTCTTGCCCACTCTTCAACTGAATATGTGAAATTCAAGGAGACGCCGCCTCCAGGTATACTCTATATAAACCTTCATCCTACAAAAAGAAAGGTACGAAATTCAACTTAATATTAGTCTCTACGCCTTGAGAACCCTCTCAAGGTCTTCTATTGTTGCCTAGACTAACTTGGGCGTCGGAGGCGATTCCCCGGCCAAGACTAGGCCGGCCATTCTTGTTTTCTTTGTGAGTGCAGGCATCTTAGCTACTTGTATTCGGTTGGAGAAGCCTCCAAGAGGTTATCCAACTATCCGACTCTTGAAGAAGTTCTAGACGCAACAATTTCTATTATTTTTCTTTCAAAAATGAGATCAAGCTTTCCAGTAAAGCAAATTAGGGCATCATAACACAAGCTTTAAGGCCACTTATCACAATCATCTCTCTTTTTATTTTCACATTGCACATTGAAGAGAATGTGAAGCACATCATCTAGGATTGAGTAAACATGTCCAACCAGTAGATGTAATATAGGTTCTTCAACTCCCTTTAGCATTCTTGATTGGCTTTGAAATAATCACAGTATTATTTCAGAATTTTCCATACGGAAATTTATTGGAATCATAATCATTCGTAACTTCCACAGCTTTCACATGGTTTTTTTTTTTTTTTCCTGGTAATCCTGAGTACTTTATTGAACTCAAGTAGCAGGAACTGAGGAGGTGGCAAGAATGGACCGCAACTAAGGAGTGGACAATGGGCAAACAGTCATGTACACAATTAGTTGAGCCTTCCTAGCTAGAAGATCCGCTATAGTGTTGATCTCTCTAGAAACACAAGCAAAATGACAAGACATAAAAGTATTCTGCATATCCAATATATTAGAAAAATATGGGTCCAAAATAATACAAGATAAAATAAAGATTGGATGCTTTGCATTACAATATCACTTTTCTTAAAAACATTTCCCTGTCTAACTAAGAAATCAATGACAATCCAAAATCCATTGAAAAAGAATTGATTTTCTTTTCAATGAGTTTGCATAAATATATATATATATATATATATATATATATATATATATATATATATATATATATATATATATATATATATATAGAGGTTCTTTTCTTTTCTTGATAGAATATAAATATGTATGTTACACCAAATGTGATAAGAAATTAACAATTAAAGTCAAATTTCCCTTTAATTAACTTCAAGTTGTTACGATTAGAAACTCCCTTACCCTTAATCACTCCACCAAAATGATTTATGTTTTATGAATTTTTTTTTTTGTTTTTTTATGTGATCATCAAATTAGTCATAAGAACTGGGCCCACATGGATAAAAAGATGAACGTTCGAACTAAAGCTTCTTAGCCTTATTACTTTATAATTAAGATATTATATTTTGAAAGCACATATTATATCATTTTTTTCATTTTTTTTTTCTTTTTTAGAATTGTAATTGTAATTTTAAGGGAAATAAAGTTTTAGATTTCTGCACAAATAGTTTCTATGGGATAACCTAAATATGATGCGGAGCGAGCACTATAGCACTTTTTGAAATGAATCTAGTCCTGATTATAGTTAGATTCTTATGATGTATACAAATTTTGACATCATTAGATACCCCATTTAACTATTTCAATTATTCCAGTTTTAGGTTTTTGGTTTAAATCATTTATTATTCTCTGTCAAGATTGTATCCAACCAATACACTTATTGGATCCAAACTTGAAAGCAACGAATGGGTAGGGATTCCTATCACTATACAGGGTCCCACAAACTTTCTTCCTTGTTAAGTATTCAAAAATAATCCAAAATCCATTGGAAAGATAATTAATTATTTTTTTCAATATATATATATATAGACCAGACTTACTAGCAAATGCATTCAATTAAAACCAAATTTTCTTTTGTAAATTGACTTCACTTCTTGATATGATTAAAGAATTCCCCCACACAGACGTGGCCCCCAACATGGTTCTCGCTCTATTACTAAAAGGGATGAAAGGAAAAGGAGAGTGTGTGAAGGGACATAGTTTCGAATCCAAAATCTCCTTGATCTTATTGTTTTATGATTGAGATACCATATTTTACAGGTAAAACGTCAATATCATTTTTGTTTTTTTCTTCCTTTTCTAGAACTAATTACATATATGCTTCTTCATTTAGTAAACTATTATATTTACACCCATAGAAATTTTTGTGTTACAAATGTATCCTTGTGGCTAACACTCTTTGTTTTAAATAGAAAACAATATACTTGTGCTTGTTCATTGTCTTTATAAATTAGAAAAATTACCTTAAAAATAATCGATGCAATTCACCAATAGAAGATGTTCTTCCCTTTTTTTTTTTTTTTTTTTTTTTTTTTTTTTTCTTGAGTTTCATTTATGAAAGTAAAAATAAAATGGATTACCTTTTATTTCATAATTTGTTCTATCTATCTATGTGAAAATCTTTCAATTGTATGGGTGCATTCCATTCAAAACTTGTTTTATATGCCTACCTATTATATAAGATGTATTTTTTTTTTTTTTTTTTTTTTTTTTTTGTGAAAGATTAAACCTTTATTTATTTAACTGAAATTCCGGGATGGAGATAAATGATACAAAAACCTCCTAAGGGATGTAAGAGAAAGAACATTCAGTAAAATACGCTGCCAGCCTACGAATGTCGAAAATGAGGTGCGAGATTTTCCGACTCCCATTAGATTCTAAATGTATTTTGAACCTCAAGAAAAGAAGAACTTTCCATGAAGCTTCCTAAACGAATCTGCCAAGCTTTTAACCATCAATAACTTTGTTGATCTCTTTCTTCCCGTGAAAGGCTTCAATTTAAATGTTCACCTTAAACTTCAATTTTCCATCAATTACTGAGAAACCTACCCTACAAGATTCCACTGAACCTACTGATGGTGATGTCGGAAGTTACTGATAATAAATATAGAAAATAACTACTTTTAAAATGGGTGTTTTGGATTATTTGTTTCTCAAGAAAGAGTGCAAACTGGCCCAAAGATGAAAAATCAACTATCGATGTGATATGATATTTGATATCAATATTTTAAACCTTAAGCATTTGTATTCAATTCAACTTATTTTTTTTCATTTGGGCGAAACGAATATTAAATAATTATATTATATTATTACTTTTTAGGGTAGAATTTTATATATTATTATGTATATATAAATTAAATCGTCACCCCACTTGCATGCATTAGTATCCTATCTTGCCAGTCTACTCTCTTGATATGGCTTCAGTGTTGTGCAATTAATGTACAGCACTAAGCTGTGAATGGTGAGGATTCAAAGTGGTGGTCAAGATTTCATCTCGACGACTTGTTTTGCTTCTTCTTTTTTTTAACATTTTGATCTACACCAACTTTGACCCCCCCCAAAAAAAAAAAAAAAAACGGGTGGTCAAGATTGACCACCATTTTAAATCCCAACCGTAGACACTTCAGTTATTGTGCAGCACTGAAATCGAGCTTTACATCTGTAAGGATGTACCAAAACCCCAGATTCTCCACTTGGGAAAAATCATATGATCTCTTTCACGGAAAACCCACTAAAATTGATTGCTTCTTATTGCACCATGTTCCCTATTTTTTCGACTAACCCCATCTACCAGTGAAAAAGATTGGGTTGGAGTTGATTGATGTGAAGACAAAATTGGAAGTAGTTCATTATTAGAACAAGTTGGTTGATCTAAGCCAGCTTTGCTTGAGGATGTCATCTACCCACGTACATGTTCTAGACGTTGAAATGATGTTTCATCTCTCTTGCATCACCACGTCAATAATGTTGACGGACATTTCGGTCGAGATTTTGACCTCTATCGTATATTTATCAATGGTGGACTGAGATCTCCATCTAGTAGTCTATTTCTCTTCACTTCAAAGTTCAGCGCATTTATGGCGTTGAACTGAAGCGATTTTGCATAATGTTTGCCATGATTTCTTTTAAAACCAGAAACATATCTTCATAAAAAATTATTAGATCCAAACTTGTAAGCAACAAATGGCTAGGGTTTTTCTTTCTTGGATTCTACTACACAGGGTCCCGGCCCATAAACTTTCTTCGTTTTCTAAGAGATCAATAACAATCAAAAATCCATTGAAAAAGAATTGATTTTTTTTTTTTTTACAATGAGTTTCCATAATAGATGTAAGATTTTCCTTTTCTTGATAGAAATATAAATATGTATGTTAGACTAAATTTCATAACAAATGGATACAATTAAAACCAAATCTTTCTTTAATTAACTTCAGTTGTTATGATTAGAAGCAAAGCGAAGCTCGCTGATGCTGATGTGGTCAACAACATGATTCACGTTTTATGATTTTTTTTTTAATTTTTTTATCATCAAATCAGTCACAAGTACTGAGCCAAGATGAAAGTTCCAACTCAAGACTTCATTAGTCTTATTACTTTATAATTAAGATATCATTTTCTAAAGACATACTATTTCATTTTATTTTTGAATTTCCTCTTTTTTTTTTTTAGCAAATTACATATATACATACTTTTTGATTTTGTAAACTATTATATTTATACCCCTTTGAAATTTTGTGTTAGAAATATATTCTTGTGCCTTAAATCCTAACACCGAAAAGACAAATTTATGCTTGTTGAATGTTCTTAAAAGTTAGAAAAAGAACGAAAAATTGTCCAAAAAACCCATCATTCAATTCACCAATGGAAGATACTCTTCCTCTCTACTTTTTTCTATTTTCTTGTGTTTCCTTTCAAAAGTAGGAATAAAATGTGTTTGAATACAAAAGCTGATGAATCATCACTTGACGTTATGACTCTAAGGAAAAAGATAGAGTTTTACCCAAAAAAAAAAAAAAAAAATACAGTTAATATATAAACTATATATTGAGATCACCTACCTATGTTTATTTTCTTTTATATTTACAGAATAAGGTTATGTAAGCCTACAAAATTTTTATATTAATTTAAAAGATTCATATAAAAAGTGTGAATAATACTCTATCTTATTAGAGATTCCTCTCCTGCCCACCCCCAACCAATGGAGGTATTTTGTGGGTTAAAAGAGTTTAGGACTACTAAGTTAAATTATTAAATAACATAATGTATTAAATAAGTTTAGAGACATTTTGGTTCCTTCACATTTTAAATTTGAATATACTTAACTATGACTGACGGTGTTAGTCTGATTAAGACCCACATGTAATATATTACCCTAAAGGGACCCAACATTAGTTTGTAGTCCTCTAAGGGTATCCACACGTAAAAAAAACTCTAAATTATTTAATGAGAATTGAAGGGGAAATTTTAGTTTATTTTTTAGTTTATTTTGTAGCTAGTGACTTATATTTATAGATAAGATAGAGTACGAGCAAAATTATATACGAGGAAATCTTTTTTCTAGTGCCTACTTATGGGACGGCACCAAGCTTGCTAAGTAATCTGCACACTAATTACTTTCTCCTACGAGGTAAGAGAACTTGCACCAAATAAAGGGTCTAGAGATCGACAAGATGACAAAAAAAAGAAGTTTCCGTGAAACAGCCAGTATGAGAGAACTCACACCAAATAAAGTGTCTAGAGAATGATGAGATGACAAAAAAAGAAATTTACATGAAACAACAGAACTTCCAAAATCTACCGAACTTTTATTCATCAATGAGTTAGTTGATCCCACTTTCTTTCTTCCCGTGAAAGCGCCACTTTGAGTGTTCACCTCAAGCTTCAATCTTCCATCAATTATTGAGAAACCTAACTACAAGGTTCTACTGAACCTGTTGATGGTGAGGTCGAAAGGCTATTGATAATAAGTATATATAAAAAATAACTTCTTTAAAATAGCCCTATTGAATTATTTGTTTGTCCATTACTAAGAGAAAGAAAAGAAAAGAAAAAAAAAAAAGAGATTTTTTCTTGTGGCCACCTTAAGGCTTAAGTGGGACCCATTAAAGTGGAAAAAATTATTAGTGACTCACTTTTAACAAAACCAAATATATTACTCATTTATTAATTTGAAATTGAAATGTAATGGGTGTTATGATTAAATTACCCTCCAATGGCCAACCCTTATGCTGCGTTTGTTTGCAAAGGTGGGGTGGGAGAAAAAATATGTGGGTCCTATGTGTAGTGGGGTGAGGGAGAAGAAAAGGAAAAGAAAGGGTTTTGTGGAAAAGCTATAATGGTGGGTCCTATTTTTTACTTTTCTCAACTTTTTCACAAAGTCCCACCAAATATGTAGGGTTTTAAAATAGCATAGGGTGAGAAAGTGGGGTTATCACATCACCAGAAAAGTTTTAAACTTGTCTCTCGCTTTTCCACCCCAAGCAACCAAACAATCTACCATTTTGGGATTTAAGGGAAAAGTAAGAAATTTACACCTTTTTCAAGAATTTTCCCACCCCACCATTATTCCAAAAAACAAACACAGCCTTAAATTTCTCTCTCTCTCTCTCTCTCTCTCTCTCTCTCTCTCTCTCTCTCTCTCTCTCTCTCTCTCTCTCTCTCTCCTCTCTAGGAACCACCGCCTCCACCAGAAGGAGGAAGATGAAACCCTAAATCCCTACATCCATTTCTTTCCCCACCAGATAAGACTTGTTCTTCTTCTTGTTATTTACAATGTTTAATATGTTTTTCCATTGGTGGGGGTCGACTTCAGTGCTGCGCAATTGATGCACTGCACTATGCTGCGAATGTTCGAAATCTCGATCTAGACCGAAATTTCGATCTCGACCGTCCATTTTCAAAAATTGTAAAAATAAACTTTTTGAAAATAGACTGTGAGAGATTAAAATCTCGGTCTTCACTGCACATTAATTGCGTGGTATCCAAGCAATTTCGACATTGGTGTCATATCTAACGATTACTGAGAGAGCTATTGGGAGCCTAGAAGTGCAGAAATGGATTTCTCGTGCAGATTGAGTAAATCTTAGTAGAAGCAGAAGGCAACATAACTTCTCACGTTTAAGGTCACCTATCACAATCATCTCTCCCTTCACTTTCACGTTACACATTGCAGAGAATGTCAAGCAGATCTTAACTGTACATGTAATGTAACTAAAGTTCTTTAACTTCTTCCCCTTTTAGCATCTCTGATGGCTTTCTGAACACAGTATTTGCTCAGAATTTTCATATGGAATTTACTGGAATCATGGTCATTCCTAATCTTCACAGGTTTCACAGGGGAAGAACACCTAAAATTATCAGTACTGCTTGAATCTTCTTTTTTTTTTTGGTAGAAAGTAAATTTATTGAGAAGGCAAAGCCGAGGAAACAGAGCTACAAAGAGACTGCACCCAAGGAGAGGAAATGAGTCAAAGAGTCGGGACCGTCACCGACTTAGCCCTCCGGGCTAGGAGATCAGCGGCCTCGTTGATCCGCCTAGAAATATGTTTAAAAACACACTTTTCAAGCCTATGTCCTACATCTAAGATATCTTGGATAATGGGGGCAACATCAAGAGCCATTCACTAAACTAATGAGCTCTTTACAATCTGATTCAAAGTAACCAATGTCAATTCCTGCCCAAGAGTATAAAGAACAGCTATCCTGAGCGCCTTTGCTTCTGCCATAAGTGCAGATGTAGCTGAGTTGGGCTCAGGTACAGATTGAATCTTCTATTTCCTAAGGAAAAGGAAACTAGTGTCTCATTACTTTATATTTTCTGTTCTTTTTCCTTTGACCATATGTAATATTATATTTTTATTTCTTGGGTAAAATTGTATACATTATTAGGTATATAATATAAATGGTCACCCCATTATGGTTTCAAACGTTGACATAAAGCTCAATCACCCCCTGCGTCTAAGGGTGTCCATCAGTACGTTTCTGTATGGTACCAACTTTGAATACTTAAAACTATACCGTACCGAATTTACATGGTACGATACGGTTTCGGTATTTGCAAAAACAGTTCGATACGGTATCGGTATTAAATCGGTACAGAAAAACGATTTAAACATAGTATTTAGTGCGGTACATTTTTTGTACAAATAGACCCATGCCACTTTTGTTATTAGTTCATTAAGATCCTAATGAAATTGCAATCAAACAATCGATAGAATCTTATATTAACCGACAAAGCAAATAAATCTAATTAATAGAGACAAAACAAGTAAATCTAAGAAGAGAAGTAAAAGATGAAACGAAAAATTGAAATAGGGAATTATGGATAGGCTAAAGGTAAAGTGTTTTAATTGTAAAATTACATTTATATCTTTTAATTTGGTACGGTTTCAATACATACCGACAGTATGAGTACCTAAAACCAGAACCGTACCAAAGAAATTTACTTTCGGTACGTTCCACAACCGTACCGAAGAAATTTGGTTTCGATACTACCGTACCGAATTTTGAACTATGCAGTACAGTACAGTTTTAGACAGTGCGATTCGGTACAGTTAAACGGCTTTGGTATGCAATTGACACCCTTACCTACGTCACCACATCCATATTGTTTGCCATGATTCCCTTTGGAACCACAAAAAGTTCTTCATAAAAAATTGTTGATTTAAAAGGGGGCATTTATAGGGTTTTGGCCAAGTGAATTATAATGGTTATTTATTTAGGAGGATAGACTTTCTTGGTTAATTTAGGAAGATAGACTTGCAACAACCGGAAATCTGTCATCAAGATCTTGTTGCCCATGTGAAACACTTCTTCGAAACAGCAACCTTCTCCTCCCAAATAAATGAAACCTTCATTTCCCTTATATCCAAAGTTGGCATTTCCACCTCAGTAAATGAGTTCAGACCCATAAGTCTTTGTAATGAAAGCTATAAGATCATTACTAAACTTATGGTTAGTAGAATCATAAAGATTATGCCCAACATCATATCTTTCAATCAAAATGGCTTCATCAAGGGTCGGCATATTCAAGATAAAATCTTGATTGGACATGAAATTATGCACGGAATCAGTCAGAGTAGGAAAGGAAAAAAAATTGATGATGGCCATCAAATTAGATATGAGCAAAGCTTATGACAGAATAGAGTGCGTTTTTCTTGAAAAAGTGTTTCATGCATATAATTTTCCTTTAGAATGGATCATGTTCTCTATTACCACTCTTCTATTCTCCATCCTCATAAACGGAAAGCCAACAACTTTCTTCAAACATACTAGAGGTTTGAGGCAAAGGGACCCCCTGTCTTCTTACTTGTTTGTGCTTTGTGCTAGGCTATTGTCTAGTTAGATTGAAAAAGCTAGAATCAAGAAGAAAATTAGAAGTATCAAGATTTGTAGGGGAGGAGAAAGTATCACACACTTGGTTTTTGCTAATGACTTAATCCTCTTTGGTCAAGCATCTGCACAAGAAACTGATCATTTTCAAAAAATCATAGAGAAGTACCGTTAGTACTCAGGACAATTACTAAATACTCAAAAAACTAGGGCCCATTTCAGCAAGAGTACTCCCAATCAGACTAGAAGACTTCTAGCTGAAAATTGTAATATCTTGTCTTCCTCCAAGATGGATATTTATCTTGGTATTCCTCTTTTCAATGGAAAAATCAAGTAGAAACACTATCATGGATTGATATAAAGAGTGAATCTTAGGTTACAAGGGTGGAAAGCAAGACTTTTAAGCTCTACAGGGAAAGCAGTTCTTATTCAATCTGTTACTCAAGCAATGCCCACCCACTTCATGTCCTCTTTTCTCCTTCCTAGGAAGACCCTCAATGAAATTGACGCAGTTAACAGAAATTTCTATTGATTCTGATGGGGAAAAGTCTCATATTCACACGGTCAACTGGACCACAATTTGTAATCTTAAGAAATTGAGTGGCTTGAATGTCAAAACTATGGAAGCTTGAAACTTGGCTTTATTGGCAAAAAGACCTTGGGAGCTAGGTATAGGGAAAAACTCATTGTGGTATAGAATGATGAAGGAGAAATACTTCAAGAAATATAGTTTTCTTCAAGCAACTACTCCCTCAAATTCTTCTTGGGGGTGGAAATCAATTATTAAAGCAAAAAATATGATGATGGATGGCATTCTCATGATGGTTGGCAACGAGGATCAGATAAATCCCTGGTTTGATAGATGGATTCCTAGCATTTCAGTTCTTCAAGCCCCTCTTCCCCTTCACAATGAGGCTCCCACTAAAGTCTCTTTCTTTATTGACCATGAAACAATTCTTGGATTGAGATCAGAGTTCAAACTTGGTGGCCCAATGACCTTGCTAAGAGAATACTTAGCATACTTTTGCCTATATCCAATGCTCACGATAAAATTGTTTGAGATCAAACATCTTCAGGAGTTTTCACCATCACTTCAGCATATAGATTGTTCACTCGAGAATCACAACCATTATGCTGAACACCCAATGGGTCTCACTTGGCATCTTCCTTTTCCCCCAAAAATCATTCACTTTATTTGGAAGGTTCTTCGTGATAAACTTCCAAAATCCAGTGTTATTATGTGAAAGAGTTTGTAGGATAAACAACATTTGCCGCTCTGTTGGAAAGAAAAAGTCTCAACAAATCACATCTTTCTACAATGCTGCTTCGCAAAACAGGTTTAGGCACATTTTAATATCTATTGGTGGGCACACTCATCTAATATTGTTGATTAAATCTCAGCTTGGATTAAATTTGCAGAAAAAAATCACAACTCACCTATATCTTTCTTATACAAAAAGTAGAAGCGAACTCGCTATTTATACAATTTTTATCTATTTATACAATTTTTTGTGATCATCGACAGTTAGGATATCGAAGCTCTCATTCTTCATCTGATTGCTATGTGGCTGATCTGGCTAGCTCTCAACAACGCTAGTCACCAAAGACCTCATAAGAACCCATATCAAATCTAGAGGCTTGCTCAATCATTAACTGCTGATTAGTGTGTTTTCTCATCGCATCATCTCAAAGAAGAAGAAGAAAGTTATCAGATGCATTGCTTTTTTTTTTTTTGGTAATAATCAGATGCATTGCCCCTTTCATCATTCATAAAGATTAATGTAGATAGGGCTTCTACAAACAAAGGTTTAACAATCATCAAGCAGGTTTGGGAGGAGTGGCGAGAAATCATATGGGGAAAGCCCTATTTTGTTTATATTTCAAGGGTGGAAATACTCGAGCAATCCAAATGAAGTTGCTGTCATCAGGAAAGGAATCCAAATTACCATTGCCCAAAACATTAAGAAGGTGTTCGTAAAGTGATAACGAAGCAATTGTTCGTATGATCAATAACAAGGAAGAAGCTCGACCATAGAAGATCAAGTACCTTATACAAGATATCTTCTATCCATCTTCAACTGTTGAATCTTTTACCATTCAGCATTCCCTTAGAGAAGGGAACTCCGTCGTAGATAAACTTGCAGCTCATGCTGCTATAAATCATGTTTGTCTGTTTTCTTATTCCCCTCCCCCTTTTATCCTTTGAAAAAAAAAAAAAATTGCAGCAACTAAAAATCTGTTCTCTCAAGGGTTCTTGGAGCTCAAAATCAAATGAAAGAGTTCCATGGGCTATCACATTCAATAGGGTAAATGGTCATTTTGAGGCAAAATGCAAATCAGCATTTGGGCTCTCAAGAGGGCCATGGAAGAGGAAAGGAATCCGCAGTGCCCTTCATCTCTCCCTGAACTTGAATGTTTAGTTTCGTTTCTAGCCGGAAATAATAGAACTTGGGGGTAAAGAGATCACTTGGCAATTTCCTTGCCTTGGGTGCTTCAAAGTGAGGTCTGTCTAGAACCTCCCTAGGTGATTTCTGTCACCTATACTTCTCTCACCAGGAGATCCTCCTTAGCTGACAGATTTCTGTCAAATAATAAACTCAAGTCTCCTGTCCATAAAAACTAAAGAACCAGTTAAAACACATTCACAATGCACACAGGACTATATGGTGACTTGGGTTACCAGCTCAATTATGAAGAGGACCTTCTTTCTCAATCCTTTTCCACAACCTTACAAAGTACACACATTCAAAGCATACAGTTCATCAAACTGAAAACTCTATGCCTGACCAAACAAATAACCACACCAACACTAGTCTTCAACCAGGTTGCACTTCCTAGCAAATTTTGCAACCTCAACAGATTCATGGGCAGCCCATGCACAAGCCAACACTGAGTAAGGATAGATTGCCCCAAAAAAAAATAGTGTTGGGGCTAAAGCTTAGAAACTTTTGAATCCATCACAAAAATGTAGCAAATTAAGAAATCTATTCATTGTTTTCCACCCTGCCCTGGCACCCCCCCCCCCCCCGGCCCCCTAAACCAAACAACCTTATTCCTTTGGTTTTGGTGTAAATTATTCCCATGATATCTTGATTTACAGTATCATTTTTTGCATTCTACATCAAAAGAGCAGAAAATGATATTCCAGTGTAGAACTGTCTTTTTCTACCTCTTCTATGAGGAAACAATCAGAGCCTTTGGGAAAACAGAGAAAATAAAAACTCCGATAGAAGTATCTCATAGTTTATTACTCAATGCAATTTATTTGAATTCTTACAACTTGGATACTCTTTCATTGAATAAAATTCTAACTTCAAAATATAAATGAGGCTGGAGCATTCCTAATAACATAGACAACAAGGATTAACACATGTTTCTGTACAGTTGGGACAACAACATAAATTTGTCAATTTAGGGCGAGAGCATGTACATCTGATGCATGAGCAGCAACCGGCGCAGGAAAGATTGGGAAGAGAACAACATTTACCACAAGATATTCTCTTCAACTGGCAGCAGTGGAGTCCGTGGCAACGCAGAAAGTTTACAGATGATTGACAGGCACAACAGCTTGGTGATTCTGGATGAAGTGAGCAACTACTACAGCAGCAGCAGCAGTAAATCCACGAAAAACTGAAGCATGACTTCTTTCCGCTACTGACCAGAAAGAAAAAGGTTGGGGGATGGGGACAAAATGTTAAACTGGTAAGGAAACACTTCTCAAATCTCAAATATGTGTGAATCGTGCACCTACAAATCACAAAAGGCGGAGGCTAGGAATTTCATTAAACATAGAGATTCTGCTTAGGTTCTGCAGCTTGAAACAATAGAGGGATGAAGTTGCACAAACATGATGAATTAGAAAACACAAAATATTTACAGAGGCCACGAAAACCATTTCAGCATTTGCGGGTTCTGGTTTAACCCTCAACTTGGTTTAGGCTCCAGCAAAACAAGAGTGGAACACAATTGGTAGTCCAAAAACAGTCATCGGTATAATTTTTCTTCGAGGGGTAAATAACAAAGTACCTCCCCTTTTAGTTAGCTATGAACCCTCCATCACTACACATGAAGAAGTAGCAGATAGACAAGGGTGGTATATCACAACCTCCATTCTGTGTAACATGAGTAATTACTACATTGGATTAGGTTGCTGGGCGAAGGGTTTGGTATAATCGTCAGGATTTCAATCTTCATGATATTTTGAATTCCTGAAAAGTCACCGTACAAGAGAAGAGGTCATGTACAGCTGAGAAACACATTAGTTATTAACATCTCGCGCCTATATAAAAAAGGCCTAACATGCGCGTTTACTTTATATAGGGGGTAACAGGTTTTCGAGAGCTTTTGATAGACAATCCATCTATCAACTTGTCATTGTGACAAATGAATGGGAGATTTGTTAGGTTCTCACAGCGGAAGGTTAAAAAGGGTAACAAGATAAATTGAGATGGAAAAGAAAAATATATCAAAAAATTCAGAAAACAACAAAAAACTTTACAGAGCAGAGTTCAAGATAGGGTCTTGGCTTATGAAGGAAACCTACCATCACTCCAAGAGTTTTGATCTGGTTCAAAGCCAACTTCTTCATAGAATTTTAAAATATTTGGAGAAAAACAAAATAGTTAAGTAGCTTACCCTGACATAGATAACCCCATTTAGACTAATCCCACCCATCCATAGAATCCCACAAGAGCCTATTACTCCCGTAATTCTATAAATAACTCCTTTATGCCACATTGGCCAAGGAGGGAGCTCCAAGAAAGAGTCAAGAATCCATTGGCCCAATGCCTAATGGCATCTCCCGTCCATCCATAATGTCTGATGCATCAACTTCATCCTGCTGCCACTCCCCAACTCTAAGTGATTTTTTTTTTTTTTTTTTTAACCTCTTGGGGGGGCAGGCACTGGAGGAAGAAATTTTAGAATAAGAGCAAAAAAAAATTCAACTTGTAATCATCAAAAACATGTTGTTTTAGTAACTCCTGAATGAGTCTTCTTGAAGTAACCAGGATTGGCAACTATAGGGACCCTCAGAATTTAAGCCCAAACCAGGCCCCTATTGGCACACCTAGCCTCCTGACTGAACCCTATGAAGGGGTAATTTGACTATTTCCCCACCTCCTTTGGGCTCCAAAATGCTCCAGAATAATTTTAGGAGCAAGGATCTACTCTCTATGATGCAGAATTGGCAGCAGATACAAAAGAGAGAAAAGCCCAAAGCTTAAGCCCATTAAAGCCTAAGGACATAACCCAAAACAGCCCATGGCTTGCATGGGCTAGGACTATTGGAGTGGGTTAAAATGAGCCCATGGTTTCATGGGCTTGGATCACTTTAGTGGAAGAAGAATATCAGCCCACTATTTTGAACTAAGCCCAAGTCTAGCTTTGAAAAGTCAACAAAAGGAGCTAGTAGGTGGTGTTGGTTAGTGGTGGGGTATAGTTGGTGGATATTTCCATTATTGTTTTGACTAGTGGTGTTGGGTAGTAGTTGGATGTTTCCATTGATGTTTGTAGTAGGTTGTGTTAGCTAGTGGTTGGATGTTACCATTAATGTTTTTGTCTCTTGAGAATGCTATATAAAGAGACTTATGTAAATGGTGAAAAAACAACTTATGAATTGAAATCAAATTGCTTGCTAGCATTCCTCCTCTTTGGAGAACCCTTGTGTTTGATCAAGGTAGATTGGTGTTCGATCCAATCGATCCACCTTGCGGTGAGAAGCCCGGGTGTTAAGACTCCTTATGTTTGATCAACGAAGGTTGGTGTTTGATCCAATCGATCCACCTTGCGGTGAGAAGCCCGGGTGTTACATGTTCCTTTGTTGTCCTTATTGTTCTCTTAATTCTCTTATATTGTTCCATCCATTCTTCTTTATAGCATACTGCTGTTTTGAAGACCTAGTTAGTCCTTGTTCTTAAACCAATATCCTTGTTCTACCACTTCGGTTTTCAGCTTTCTATTATATCTGAATTTTATCTACCTTAAGTCCATCATATTTGCAATTGACTCCCTGTGAAAAGGTCCTATTTGGGTACTGTTTTGATCATTCAAATTCAGTATCTACATTATTTGGTATCAGAGCCATGACAGGGAGTAAAACTTCTAGATTGGATACTGACCTTATGGCACAAATGATGGGGATGTTGCAACAATTGAGCAACCAACTCACTACAAGTCACAAGCACGAGGAAGAGAGGCGCTCAGCAATGGAGGCTAAAGTTGTTACCTCTACTCATGCTCCACACCCTCCACCCATCAAAGAGTTACCTAAATTCAATGAGCATGTTGGTGATTCTCAAAAGGTAAAGCTTGAACACCAGGAGTTAATTCACACTAGCCATAACACAGGGCTGGTATTGGCTCATGTTACAAGAGAAGTTACCCCTCAACCTAAGGTGACATTTCCTCCACTTATCAAACAGTTGCCTTCTGATTGCCTTAAGGTGGTTCCTGATGAGTTGCCTAATGAGCTACTTCTTATGCACGACATTTTGCATGCCACTGATTTGGTATCGAGTGTGGTGTTATCAAACCTTCCGACCTATCACCTCAGCCTAGCAGCGCACAATGACTTCAAACAACAGGTGGATGAGTTGCCACATAAAGGAGTCATTCAAGAGAGCTTAAGTCCATGTGTTGTACCGTCATTACTCACTCCAAAGAAGGACGGCTCATGGCGACACCACTCTGATGAGGGAGACACTGAACAAATGTTGAGGCTGCCCCAACTCAAGCCACCAATCACTAACATCATTGAAGAGGTTTTGGATGACTCTTACAAAACCACTCGTCGTGGCACTGGCTACCATGCTTTCCTCGTCAAATGGAAGAATCGTCCACGACATGAGAGCACTTGGATTCATGCTGGCAACTTCGAGAAACTCGATCCCGATTGGTGTGAGCGTTACATATCATTCATCCATTCGTCGGAGACGAATGTTTTCAAGCCGAGGAGAGTTGATGCAGAATTGGCAGCAGATACAAAAGAGAGAAAAGCCCAAAGCTTAAGCCCATTAAAGCCTAAGGACATAACCCAAAACAGCCCATGGCTTGCATGGGCTAGGACTATTGGAGTGGGTTAAAATGAGCCCATGGTTTCATGGGCTTGGATCACTTTAGTGGAAGAAGAATATCAGCCCACTATTTTGAACTAAGCCCAAGTCTAGCTTTGAAAAGTCAACAAAAGGAGCTAGTAGGTGGTGTTGGTTAGTGGTGGGGTATAGTTGGTGGATATTTCCATTATTGTTTTGACTAGTGGTGTTGGGTAGTAGTTGGATGTTTCCATTGATGTTTGTAGTAGGTTGTGTTAGCTAGTGGTTGGATGTTACCATTAATGTTTTTGTCTCTTGAGAATGCTATATAAAGAGACTTATGTAAATGGTGAAAAAACAACTTATGAATTGAAATCAAATTGCTTGCTAGCATTCCTCCTCTTTGGAGAACCCTTGTGTTTGATCAAGGTAGATTGGTGTTCGATCCAATCGATCCACCTTGCGGGTGAGAAGCCCGGTGTTAAGACTCCTTGTGTTTGATCAAGGAAGGTTGGTGTTTGATCCAATCGATCTACCTTGCGGTGAGAAGCCTGGGTGTTACATGTTACTTTGTTGTCCTTATTGTTCTCTTATATTGTTCCATCCATTCTTCTTTATAGCATCTGCTTGTTTTGAAGACCTAGTTAGTCCTTGTTCTTAAACCAATATCCTTGTTCTACCACTTCGGTTTTCAGCCTTCTATTATATCTGAATTTTATCTACCTTAAGTCCATCATATTTGCAATTGACTCCCTGTGAAAAGGTCCTATTTGGGTACTGTTTTGATCATTCAAATTCGGTATCTACATTATTTGGTATCAGAGCTAGTGTGAATTAACTCCTGGTTTTCAAGCTTTACCTTTTGAGAATCACCAACATGCTCATTGAATTTAGGTAACTCTTTGATGGGAAGAGGGTGTGGAGCATGAGTAGAGGTAACAACTTTAGCCTCCATTGCTGAGCGCCTCTCTTCCTCGTGCTTGTGACTTGTAGTGAGTTGGTTGCTCAATTGTTGCAACATCCCCATCATTTGTGCCATAAGGTCAGTATCCAATCTAGAAGTTTTACTCCCTGTCATGGCCTCGATACCAAATAATGTAGATACCGAATTTGAATGATCAAAACAGTACCCAAATAGGACCTTTTCACAGGGAGTCAATTGCAAATATGATGGATTTAAAGTAGATAAAATTCAGATATAATAGAAGGCTGAAAACCGAAGTGGTAGAACAAGGATATTGGTTTAAGAATAAGGACTAACTAGGTCTTCAAAACAGTAGTATGCTATAAAGAAGAATGGATGGAACAATATAAGAGAATTAAGAGAACAATAAGGACAACAAAGTAACATGTAACACCCAGGCTTCTCACCGCAAGGTAAATCGATTGGATCAAACACCAACCTTCCTTGATCAAACACAAGGAGTCTTAACACCCGGGCTTCTCACCGCAAGGTGGATCGATTGGATCGAACACCAATCTACCTTGATCAAACACAAGGGTTCTCCAAAGAGGAGGAATGCTAGCAAGCAATTTGATTTCAATTCATAAGTTGTTTTTTCACCATTTACATAAGTCTCTTTATATAGCATTCTCAAGAGACAAAAACATTAATGGTAACATCCAACCACTAGCTAACACAACCTACTACAAACATCAATGGAAACATCCAACAAACAATAATGGAAATATCCACCAACTATACCCCACCACTAACCAACACCACCTACTAGCTCCTTTTGTTGACTTTTCAAAACTAGACTTGGGCTTAGTTCAAAATAGTGGGCTGATATTCTTCTTCCACTAAAGTGATCCAAGCCCATGAAACCATGGGCTCATTTTAACCCACTCCAATAGTCCTAGCCCATGCAAGCCATGGGCTGTTTTGGGTTATGTCCTTAGGCTTTAATGGGCTTAAGCTTTGGGCTTTTCTCTCTTTTGAATCTGCTGCCAATTCTGCATCACTCTGTTTTTCAGTTGGTCAGTTGGTTAGAATCTTTATCTGAGTAGGTGTCCTAGTTAGAATCCAATTTTCAAGTAGGATTCCGTCTTAATTTGATATCTTATTTTGCAGGTTGTATTTGTTTAGGAGCCTCTTAGTTAAAGAGTCCTTTTCCTCATTTAGAAGATAAGTCTAATGGCACAAGGGAATTCTAATCCAAATAGGATGCCTTAGTTGAGTCCAAGCAGATTTCCTTTGTTAAGTCCTAGTTAGTTTCCTTCAATGTAACGAGGCTATAAATAGCCCCTCATATCATGTAACAAATTAGATTTGATGAATTGAATAAACAAGCAATGACCTGGGTTTTGAGTGTTCAAACAATTTTCTGCAATTTCAATTTTGTCCACCATCTTCAAAGCTTGTGGCAACCCTGAAATTCACTAAAGGAGTTTGAAGATCTTCAAGAGCAATCATATCAAACCAAAGAAGCAGCATCCCCTACCCTATTCCCCTCCCCAAACCCTTGCACAAGTTACCCCATTCTTCCTCCATCCAAAACCCCTAGAATTCCCTACCTTATTTCCCTCCCCATCCACTAATAGGATCACACCCCTCCCTACTCTCATCCCTACTTCCATATTCATCAATAGGCCTTCATTCCATTAGTTTCAAAGTTTCTGCAGTTCATCTTCTACCTCTAAAAACCCTAAAACCTAATTTCATCCAAAAGACTGATATCTCTCTAACCACTCGACCAAAGCCTAAATCCTTTTGGGATTACCTTCTCCTACACCATTTGTATCTCCTCTCCAAGCCTAACTGTAGTCAACACCTCAAGAGTCCTGATCCAACTAGGAGACCTACTTTCTACAGCCTAGACTTATAGGATCAGTTTTGAACTTATGGGACAACAAAAACAGAATTAATTTTAGTGTAACCAAACCCTAGAACACCCCCCCCCCAAACAACGACAAAATAAAAAATAAAAAATTGACCCTATACCCTCCCGTCATAGCTCCAAAGGTTTGGAAGTCAAACCAGACCTAGCCGGAGGGTTTCCAGAGTATTTTTTGTTCAACTTAGGTGCTGTCCTTTGAGTTACAGACCTCAACAGCAACAGTTGACGCCCTAGGGAGCCTGCTGGTTCTTAATAAAAGATCCAAGAGAAAATTACACGACACCCACTATTTTTTGGGTAAAACTAGTGACCACCCACTAGTATCTCCAAAATACATGACACCCACTTGCATAATTACAAGTTACCTACAGTTAAATTATGTTGTTAAATGATGGATAAAATTACCTAAATACCCTTACCCTATTAAGTCATTCAAAAATTAAAGTTAAAATTACGTAAATGCCATTTGGGCAAAGAAATTACAAAACATACCCCCACCTCTTTTGCAACCTATCTTCTCCAACCCATCCCAACCATGTCTCCTCCCACTTCAACTCATTTAGTGGTTGAAGGGAGAAGGAGAGATGGAACGTGCAGAAGCAGAGATTTGGAACTGAAAGGTTGAGGAAGAAGGGCAAGATGAACTGTTGAGATAAGAACCAGCCGGTGCCATGGCTTGAGCCACTGACGGCAGTTAAGGTATTACAGCAACATCTCATCCACCACCTTCTTCCCCGGCCAAATCGTTGAGACGTTGACAAATTTAGACCTTGGAAGACATTTTCAAAACTTTCATTTTCCGCTGACCCATTACCGGCAAAATCACTTTGAAAAGTCTTCACAAGATGAATGATTCATAGACGACACATGGTCCATCATCAGAAATCTAAAGAAAACCCTCAATAGCCTCTGAAAGTAGCAATAATAAAAGCAACAAAAACCCAGAATATGCATAATGTAGTTCTGGGGTTTGGATTCACTAAAATGCTGACATTTTACCACCAAATCGAAGTAGATGGAAACAATTTTGCTCTTCATCGGAAACCAAAACTAGTAGAATGTACGCAATCATTCTAGTTGAGGCCTATAACAGTGCATTTCTAGGAAACATGTAAGCCATAGAACCATTCTTCAAACCTCAATTCAAAAAGTTTTAATTAAGATATAAATCAATAAGAATGAGGCTTAAAAACCATAATCTGAATTTAGATTCTTACAATTAAATTAAATAACAAAATATAAGGATACAGATGCATTCTTTCTATGCATAAATGCTGCCATTTTGTATTAAGCCTACGTGATTTTTCAGAGAATAAATATCTGTCAATTTATACCAATTTCAACTATATGTTCAAATTCTGTCTCATTAGAGATATATATTAAAAATGACACATTCCTTCCAACCGGAAGAGAATGATTTATGTTTCTATCCAAAGAATATGCTTATCATAGAAATGCAAATTTAACTTGATGAATTTTTTCCAGTTCCTTCATCCCCATGCTCATCTGTTACAAGTTATATCTTTGCTTCAAGTTACTACAATTATATATTTTTCATAGTTGATGTTCAAAGTAGACAGAACATAAACACTGTTTAAGGTGAAGAAGTACCAGAGCCACTTCCAGATGCGACGGGATCTACGAATCTTCCGTTCCCTGCTAAAATAGATACTGTGAAACTTTGATCACATTTGAATTTCAATGGACAAAGGTTAATGCCAAAGAATCATACACAGTAATCAAAGGGTCTGGGTTAGCCCCTACAAATTCGTCAACCCTGCCAAAAGAATTGCCTGCAGTCAACTACAGATCAATAGACTACATGTATAAATCAAATGTAAGAGAAGCACCTGGCATGCTTCACATTCAAGATCAATTCCCCTCAACAGGCAGAATAAAGGAAAACAGTATAGTATGAGAACTGAAAAAGGAGTGGGCATGGATCATGCTTACTCTTTGCATATTCTGGAGGCAGGTGGAAGACCGTCAAGTGATTTTAGCTCATCCTGTTTGCAGTTAAATCGTGTGAAATTTCAGTTTTCATACGCAATAATTAAAAAGGATAAGGTGTTCATTTTTCACTCTGGTACTTTTCAACATACCCAGCTTATGTAATGGTTTTGTCAGAAAATCATTTTCTCTGTAGTTTCAATAATCATTATTGAATTAATAACTCAAACTTTAATCATTACAACTCTTGATCACATGTAGTTGTAATACCATTGGAATGAAGAAAAAAAACCTGCAATCATGATCATCACAGCTAAGTAGACATTGCCCATATGTCTTAACCTTTTCCCAGTTTAACATTGCCCAACAATTTGTGTGTGATCATCCGGAGCTGATAAGAATTCATCTTTAAGATTTCTTTATGGCCTAAGATATGCTGTATGCAGGACCCATCTAATGCAAGGCATTGACTTCCCACTTAGTGAGCCACAACAAGGAACGAGGGCTTAGCATATTTCTACCTACAAGAAGAAAAAAAATTTCAATTTGGAACTGACTCTCGATTCTAATTGCGGATGAACCTTATACTGGGTTCAATCAGCAGGAAAGTGAATAAACTACACCAGAATATGAGTTAAAACATAGAAGTCGTCAACCAGAGATAAGGAAAGGAAGCTTAGTACAAGAAATGTGATTCAGCACATTTTTGTATGAATGCCTCATTCAGCAATTTCCAGAGCCTTCTGCACTGGCTACACCTTTTCTTTTAGTAGAAAATTTCAGGCTACAGCTGAGTGGGATTTTCTTTGGGGGATCAACCTTCTGCGAGAAGAAGAAGCGAGGATCTAGTTTTTACTAATAATGCCAACTAGTTAAGAGAGAACAATCTTAGTATGAGCAGAGATGCCCTTTCACAATTTTTCTTCCGGTGCCATTTTTTAGTCATTTCATGATTAATATGGATATAAAACCCATCATTCACTCAAGATCCATTCAACTTCCAAAAGAGCTGTCTGGTTAGAAGTATTGAAGAGCAACTTTGAATTGGTAAAGGAAAAATGCATACAAGTAAGAACAAGAGAATCGTCAACCTAATCAAATGAGTAGTTATTTGTAGCAGAGCTCACCTCCAGAAAACCGATCTCTCTTTCAATCATCTGAACCTTCAGCAACTCCCGACGCTTCCCATACAAATCAGGATACAGGGGAGGTGACTTGGGACAAGGTAACGGCAGAGATGGAACAGAGGAACCACTCGGAGTTGTCGTATCCATTGAGGTTGTAACGAATAACCAAACTATCGAACGAACCCAGCAACAAAGAGAACAGGAAACTACGAGTTTCTGCAGGGTGGTTGGAAGTAATGAAGTAGGAGAAATTAGGGTTTAAGCAATGAATGCAAGAATAGATACAGGACAGAAGAACTTAGTGAAAGTTCTGAAAAAAAAATAATGACAGCACTGCAAAAGCTCTGAACGGCATCAGAAATTATGAATGCTTAGTCATTTAAATGCGGTTTGGGATTGTAAAAACAGAGAAAGAGATGAAAGAAAAAGGAAAAGAGTGATGGGTGCTGAAGAAGCAGCTTTGGATTTGGAAATGGAATAGTAGACTTCTTCATAGCCACTACCCATCACTGTGGTAGTAGGTAGCAGAGAAAGCTGTTCTCCTTCGACGTTTCTTCTCTGTTATACATAATAGGGAGAACCAATGCCAGAGTAAAGCCTGCAAATATCTGAAAGAAACCATTCTGAGAAAACGCAAATTAGAGTAAGAGAGAGAGAGGGAGGGAGAGTCTCTCTTTCTCTCTCTTCTGCTGTGTTCCACTCCACTGTCTGTGGCGTCGTGGTTGCAGAAGATGGGGGCGACAAGCAGCACGACGCCGTACCTCAGACCGCACGTGACCCATCAGGTAGGAAAGAGAAAACGGCATTTTTGGGTTTTGATGCGAAAATGCTTCCTGTTTTGCCTTATTGGGTTCAATTACTTTTTTTTTTTTTTTCGGTTAATTATTGGTTCAATTACAAACTAACCCTTCATCTCACTTTCAATTCTCTCCAATTTTCGGTAATAACAATCCTTTTGTCGGTCGGTTTCCTTTTTTTTTTTCTTCAAAGGAGCTTTATTAAGCCGGTGATGGATTTTAAGACATTTTCACTAAGAGGTGTTGATTTCAACTACTAGAACAATTCTACGTTGGTGGTCAGTTTCACCTTTACCTATATATTATTATTGAATTCTTCTTCTTCGTTTTTTCTATCAGAAGAATGGTAACCAAAGTACAAGATGTCGGGCAATATATCATCGTGTGTCGCAACAATAAGTGATATCGACTATTTCAAAAATTAGTTATATATCGTGAAAAGTCGATTTTTCGACAATATATCACCTAATTTACAAAATTTAGCAGAATTTCGTTCGATTTTTTATTCGATTTTTGCCAAAGTGACGTAGGACCCACTGTCCATTGACAACAAATGTAAAGCATGAGTCATACTCAACATAATTGTATAATGAATTGTAGATTTCAATCTTTTCTTCACTAGTTGTGTATTTATGTTCTCTTTGTATATTTACATTAGTTTATATGAGTTTTTCAAACTTTCAGTTTTACCCGTATATAGCCAGGCATGTGCCAATCAGGAATTTTAGATTAAGTGATGTTTTAGGCCAAAATAATGTTCTCATTGTGTCTATTGGCCTCAAATTAGGCTACTTAATAAAATTCAAGCCAAAACAATTCTAAATATCCCTGTAACTAGGGTTCAAATTTTCATCAATACCCTGCCAAAAGTCGCCGACATGTCAAACCTTGATGGTAACTCACTTTATTTATTAAGTAAGAATAAAAAACAAAGAAATTCGCACAACATTTTCCTTACTGTCTATAATATTTATTGCCCTTAGGGAAAAAAATCCTGAATAAAAATAAATAATTCTAATGGAATAGCATATCTTTAGGGTGAAAATAAATTTTCCATGTCGAATCAATAAATCTACCCAAGAAATTCACACAACAATGGCCCATGGTATATTATGGCAAGCCCTATATTGACGGCAAAATCCAACTTTTTTTTTTTTTTTAATAACAAAGAAAAAAATTAATATTACTTAGAGTAGCAAATACAAAGACTAGTAGTTTCTAATACAGTTAATCATTTTCTTGTATTCTATAGAGTATTTAGATGCTAGATAGGTGAACCATTGTTAGAGTGTGGTGTATTTAAACTTGCTGAGTTACAAGTAATTACTTGATTAAGTAGTTAATTATACAAAAAATGCGACAAAGACTAATGGCCTACTTTTGTGTTTCAGCATCAAAAGTAGATCAAACACTTCTTCTTCAGTGCACCAAATTTTAGATAGTTGAATTTGAAAGTTTGGTGGCAAAAACCAACTTGCCACCACAATCATGTCCAATAGAACCATAACCACCCAAGCCCTTCTTGTATGCACCATCACAATTAATGGGGGCATACTCATTTGATCGCTTAGGCCCAAGGTCCGAAATATCGGACAGTATCGCTGTGTCGGTGACTGGCGACATAGTTACACAGCGACATTTCATTGACGTGTCTGCGACTTTTGGCAGGGGTGTCGATGAAAATTCGACCCCGGTTTCGGAGGGTATTTAGGGTCGTTTTGGCTTGAATTTTGTTTTGTAACCTAATTTAAGGCCAATAAATACAATGAGAATATTATTTTGGTTTAAAACATCACTTAATCTAAAGTTTTTGATTGGCACATGTCAGGCTATATGCAAATAAAACTGAAAGTTTGGAAAACGCATATAAACTAATGTAAACATGTGAAGAAAACAAAAATGCACAACTAGTGAAAAGAAGTATTAAAATCTACAATTCAGTATATAATTATGTTGAATATGACTCATGCTTCAAATTATGTTGCCTACAGACATGGGGTCCCGCTCCCCGGTGAGCAGGAGGCCACCCCGGCAGGAGTGTGGGGGCAACACCCCGGAGCCTATAGAGGTCTTACGTCATTTTGGTAAAAATCAAATGAAAAATCAATGAAAAATCAAATAAAATTCTATTAAATATAGTGAACTTGACGATAAATCGCCGAAAAATTGACTTTTCGCGACATTTGGTAGACCCTTATAAATCATCAAAACAAAACTAAAGCATCTTACCCGATTCATGAAGATGTGCTAAATAAATAAATTTAGGGTAAATATCACTTTATCTCTCCTCTTAGCTGGACAAATAGCACTTACACCACCTCTTAGTTTGATAATATCACTTATCTCCCCTCTTACCTATCAAATATATCAAACACCTCCCCTCTGTTAACTTTCTCGGTTAAATTTAACTTTTACCGTTAAGTATTTTTCTAAAACCACAAACTATCCTTGGCTAAAGATTTTATTTATTTATTTTAAACCCTAAATTACTGTAACCACCCTAGCAATTAAAATTCTAAATTACCCTCAATTAAAATAATTGTTACCCACTAAAACATCATAGTTAAAACCCAAATTATCTTTAATTATTAAAACTCCAATATACCCTTATTTTTCAAAAAAAAATTATCAAACAATTAAAAAAAACACAAAATAGTAGAACGTGTTTAATTTTATCAACATACTCTTTTTTTTTTAATTGCATTTTAATTTTACTTGATAGTATACTATATTTTTTTAATTGTTTGATAATTTTTTTTTTAAAAGGATATGTTGGGCTCTTAAAAATTAAAGATAATTTAGATTTTAACTATGGTGTTTTGGTTTTTAATAATTATTTTAATTGAAGGACAATTTAGTAGTTTAAAATAAAAAAATATTTTTAGCCAAAACTACTTTGGGGTGTTAGAAAAATATTTAACGGTAAAAATTAAATTTAACCGAGAAAGTTAAGAGAGGGGAGGTTTTGATATATTTACTAGGTAAGAGAGGAGATAAATGATATTATCCAATTAAAAGGGATGTAAGTAATATAAATTTATAAAAAAAATTAAAAAAAATAAGAGGGGGGAGAAATATGAATAAAGGTAAAAGTGACAATATGATAAAGCGACCGTCATGGGATTGGTTAAACAAAGAGTAAAAGAGGGACAAAACGGTCAAAAGGGTAAGAATCTATCTATCTGATTCTGAGATTCTGAAAAAAGTGAAATTGAGAGTTCCGAGAGAGAAACAATAGACAGGAGAAAGTCTCAGGAGGAGTCATATCAACACGCGACGATACCTCAAGTGTCCATCGTGACCTGGTGGAGCTGGTGGAGCTGGTGGAGGGAGGCGATGTAAAAAGTAAAAAATGAAAAAAAGTGAGCGCAGTAAGTAAGAATAGGTGATCTTTCATTCATTCTTTCCCAAATTGGCACGGCAAAGGAAGTAATGACGTCGTATAACTGCAAGCTTGCAGGTTACGGATCTTAGGCATCATATCAACTCACCAGATAACTCCGAGAATGAGCTCTTTTTTTATATTGTTCTTTCTCTTTCTCTCTCTCTCTCTCCCTCCAAGGCTCCAAGGCTCCAAGGAAGGGTTGATGTAATATCTTTGGATGCAATGATTTAGGATTGACCTTTGCCTCACGCGTTGCTCAATCAATCGCTCCTTTGCGTGATACAGACTCTTATGGGGGTTGGGGTGAGTACCAACATTTCTTTTCTGGATCAATGCAAAGACCTTGACCTTTGTTATGTACTGTGCTCTGCTTAGGTTGATGCACCTCCAGTAGTGTCTAATCACCAATAATTACTACAAGACACCCGGTCCTCTGTTTGGATGTAACAAGCATAGTCAAATCGGGTTCAATCGCGATCGGATCATTAATCCCGATTGGGACAGGTTTGGAGGATGAATTGACTAGTAGCGAAATTGTGAAAGGGTGAAGGAATCCGATGGTCATGGAAAAAAGCATGCTCCCGTAAAACTCGGGATGCACGATCATACTATGAATGGAAATCTCATCTAATTCAAAAAGGAGAAAAAACCTTACGATCGGACGGCCGCAAAAAAGGATCAAGGACGAATCCAACTATTAAGAATAAACGATAAGCCCTATATAAACTAATGGGTCGTACAAAACAAAGGTATTTGAATCATTTCCCTCCATTATTGTTATTTAACTAAGCTCTATGTTGTTCCAACTATTGACTTAACCTTAGGAGGTGGCTTCTCAACCGCTGAGTTGGCCCCCCACAACTGACGTTGTTTTGTAAGAATCCGAGGACTAAACAATTTTTGGACACGTCAATTTGGCGCCATCTATAGGAAACGCTTCAAAAAGTTAGTAAACACCATATCTACAATTCATAGGCATCAAAATCATAATTTTCAGCCTTCTTTAGATGGAAATCTTACTCTCCCATAGGGAAATCATGTTCGTGAAGGTAAAATTCAAGAAGAGGAAGAAATAGTAGGAGGAGCCCGTTTGAATGATTCAAACGAAGAGATTCAGATGATTCCGGTCATTCGGGAGAAAATGAACCAAAGCTAGCGATAGATGAATCAAATGCAAATTTAGTTTCTAGAAATGCAGGCCATGCTCCGAACAATGGCTAGACGCTTGGGAGCCCCAAGAAACCCAAATCTCCCATGATCGTGAGGAGTTGAGAAGGCAACCCAGGTGAAAGGAGAAATTCTCCAGTAAGAGGATGTTCTCCCCTCAAATAAAAGAACCCGACCGAGGGCCAAAACTTTTGTCAACAACTGGAAAGAAACTTAAGGCCGTAGGAAGAAAAGGGTGAACGGTCGAGAATAAGGAGGACGAGTGAAGGAGAGACAATCCAGAGTTTTAGGATCGGACCCAAAGAAGTCGAATGGGAACCCTGTCTAGGACTTAGTGAGGAGTACGAACGCACTCTACAATATCTCAACAGTCAGATAGAGACAACGTTTGGACGCAAAACACCCGGGCGGTACAGATCGATCAGGAATTGGCTGATGTAAATTAAAAAATTGGGACAACTCACAAAGGGCAAAAAGACTGATGATATATACCGGTCATCAGAAGGACTATGTTCGTTGAGGCGATAGCTAGATAAGAATTCCCTCATAACTTTCATGCTCGATCCCGACCTTTTTTTTGTTCGATGGATGTGGGGATCCAGTAGCCCATATGAGTTCCTACCAGCAAACAATGGCGGTTGCTAAGAATTCGGATCCTATTTTGTGCAAAGTGTTCGGGTCTTCACTGACGGGAGCAGCTCAGAAGTGGTTTTCAAACCTACCATTGGAAAAGATAGCTGATTTCGATGAGCTTGCTCAAAAATTCATCAGTCGGTTCCATAGTGTATTACAGACCAAAATGACAGAAGAGATTTTGTTCACCGTCAAGTAGGCAAAGCAAGAGTCTATTCGGGATTATTTGCAAAGGTTCAACAACGCAACCATGGAGATCGAGCACCTTGATGAGCAAGTGGCCAAAACAACACTCTTCACAGGCCTTTCCAATAGATGACTTCTGGAGTTATTATTGAAGGATATGCCGACCATCTATGCCAAACTTGTCCAAAGATGTCAAAGATAGGCAGAAGTAATAGAAATCCTTGACGATCGGCAGGGAGAAGTGAAGACAGCCAACAAAGAGCAAAAAGCTTCTAAGAAAGGCCAAGGCTCTAGAGTGCAAAGCAACAATCGAGGAAGCAAAGGATGGTCTGGATGGAGACAACGTTCACCCAATCGCTCTGAGTATACTCCTCTAAATGCACGACGTTCGAAGATCTTGATGCAAATCAAAGATTAGGATATCTTAAGATGGCCACCCAAGATGACATCAAAGCCAAAGGAAAGAAACATGAACAAATATTGTTGTTTCCATAAAGACTATATGGACACTACACTAATGAGTGCCGACACTTGAAGGCGGATGTTGAAAGGCTGATATCCCAAGGGCATTTGGCAAATTACATAAAGCGCCGAGAAGATGATCGAGAAAGAAGAACTACTAGAGAAAAGGTAAGAGAACGATTGGGAAGCAGGGACCATCGGCTTGAAGCTTCCAACTCCAAGAAAGGAAAAGAAATTGCAACATCTAGTCGGTCCTTGATCCTCACAATTCTCGGAGGACCAGAACCAAATCCCTTAGAAAGTTGAAAGCAAAATCAAAATTCGTAAGGTCAGGAGAAGTGATCAAGAAAAGAAAAAGACCGACTATTAAGGAAAGCATCGTGTTCAATGAAGAAGATGAAAGAAGCATATGTGCTTCGCACGACGATGCGATTGTAATCAAAGTCGAGATTGGCCGTCGGGAGGTGCACATAGTGCTAGTAGATACAGGATCGTCAGTAGGGTCTCTTATCTTATGAGGCATATCAGAGGCTGAAGATAGATGAAGATTTGATGAAACCAACTTCAACCCATCTATATGGCTTTGTTGGATCCTCGACCGTGGTGGAAGGGTCGATACAACTAGATCTAACAGTAGGAACTTTTCCAAAGGAGACCACCATTCAAGTGAATTTTTTGGTTGTTCGGGAACTCCCTACATATAACGTCATACTTGGGAGGCCATCCCTTACTAAGCTGGGAGCAGTAGTGTCAACCAAGCACATGAAGATCAAATTCTCGACTAGAAATGGGGTAGGAGAGGTAACTTCTGATAAAAAAAACCTCTAAACAATGGCATGTTTCTTATTTGAAAGATAGAAAGAGATCGAGGAAGGCTACAGCCTTGCCAATTGAGGTTTGAGACGATCGGGACGAAGATATAATGCAAAGACCTGAACCTATTGAAAAGCTAAAGAGAATCCAATTAGATCCTTCTAAAGAGGTGAAAACAACCTTCATTGGGTTAGAGCAATCTGCAGATTTTAGGAAGAATTGAAAAAGTTCATTCAGGAAAACATAGATGTATTCGCATGGTCAGCAGTAAACATGCCAAAAATAGATCGAAGCTTTGCAAAGCATAGGCTATGGATCTAACCAAAGGAGAAGGAACTTCTCGATCAAGAAGCATGAGGCGATAAGAACCAAAGTAGAAAAGCTAAAGGGTTTGGGATTCATCAAACTGATCAAGTGCTTGACTTGGATGGCCAAGTTGTAATGGTAAAAAAGGTGAACGGGAAGTGGTGGATGCGTACAAATTACTATACTTAGGAAATATCATATGAAACTCAACCCAGAGAAGTGCACCTTTGGAGTTTCATCGGGAAAGTTCCTGGGATTTATGGTGTCCCAGAGCGGAATTTAGGCGAACCCAAGGCCCTAATAGATATGGAGCCTCCAAAGACTGTTTGAGATGTATAGTGCTTAATAAGACGAGTAGCAGCTCTGAACAAATTTATTGCGCAGTCGAAAGAACAATGCTTACCATTCTTCAAGGCTTTGAAGGATTTGAGGGGTAGCGAAGAGGCATGATGGACAAAGGAGTGCCAAAGAGTGTTCAACAACCTGAAAGAAATGTTGGGGAAGCCACCATTGTTATCCTGACCAGAGAAAGGTGAAACACTACAAATATACCTATCATCTTCAACTTCTGTAGTAAGTGCAACCCTTGTTTGGAAAAAAGATAAGAAACAATGGCCAATATACTATATCAGTCACATACTCCTTGATGTGGAGACCAAATATTCAGAGATCGAAAAGCAAGCTTTGACCCTGATGATGGCAGCAAAGAAGCTGAGACCCTATTTTCAGACACACCCGATCGAGGTATCAACCACTTTTCCCTTAAAGAAAGTGTCTCATAAGCTAGACCTGTCGGGAAGGATGGTGGCATGGTCGGTAGAACTTGGTGAATACCAGGTAGACTTTAAGCCCCGAACGACCATAAAAGCTTAAGCCTTGGTTGATTTTTTGGTAGAAACCACGACTTCTATTGAAGAAGTGACTAAACAAACTACCCTAGTCATGTGGAACATCTATGTGGATGGTTCGAGTAATAGGCAAGAAGCAGGGGTAGGAGTTTTGTTGAAGAGCCAAAGAGGGTTCATCATTCCATATGCATTGAAGTTCGGGTTCGAAGCAATCAATAACTAGGCCGAGTATGAAGCTTTCTTGGCTGGCCTTCGGTTAGCAAAAGCACTCACCACACTTGAGATAACTATTTACATTGATTCTCAACTCATAGTGAATCAGATACAAGGAGAGTTCGGGATTAAGGAGCCTCGATTGCAAAAGTATCAAGAAATGATACAAGTGCTGAAGATGAATTTAAAGAGGTACGAGTTCTTCAGATCTCGAGGAAGGAGAATGCTATGGTAGATGAACTGTTAAGATTGACAAATGCAAAAGAAAGAACCCTTGAACCTTTGGTCTATATTGAAGAGATAGGACTCCAAAGCACGAGGAATGAAGATACAATGTACGTGGAAGATAAACGTTGTTGGATGGACTTGATCATAGAGTACCTTCTTGATGATCAATTGCTCGAAGATCATAAAGAAGCAAGACTCATCAGGGTTCGAGCGGCAAGGTTCACCATCCAGAATGGAAGATTGTACTGAAGGTCTTATATTGGATTTTTGCTAAGATGCTTGGGCTCGAAGGATCAAAGAGTGCATTAGCAGATGTGCACGAAGGTTTCTGTGGAGCTCATATTGGTGGACGACCGCTAGCACACAAGATACTTAGGCTCGAGATATACTAGCCAAAAATACAAGAGGATGCACTAGAATACGTGTGTCATTGCAGGAATTTCCAAATACATTCGACAATGTCAAAAATACTAGCAGCATCCTTGATGTCTATCTTGGACTTGATCCTGTTCTCTATGTGGGGGATTAACATCATGGGAAAATCACTAAGGCTTCTAGTGGTCTGGAGTACTTGATCGTGACAATTGATTACTTCACCAAATGGGTTGAAGTAGTTCCACTTGCTACAATTGCTGAGAAGAGGGTCGAGAAAATTGTACTAAAGTCCTTAATACACAGATCCAGCATCCCGAAGGTGCTTATACCTACCACAGAACACAGTTTGATAACCCACAGTTCACCCAGTTCTGTGGAACTTACATGATCGAGCACCGAATGTCCTTTGTGGCATACCCCCAAAGCAATGGTCAAGTAGAGGTAACCAATCAAATCCTGTTGGATGGAATTAAGAAAATATTGGAATCAAACAAAGCCTTGTGGGTTGAAGAACTCCCGAACGTGCTCTGGGCTTATAGAACAACAGTTCGAACGCCAATAGGAGAAACACCATTTAAATTGGCCTATGGGTCAAAAGCTTTGGCTCTAGTAGAAATAATGGTCGGGGACTCTCAGAGAATGAGAATTTGAAGAATAGGCCAATGAGCAAGGTCTGTTGGATAGCTTGGATCTCTTGGATGAAGTTCGAGCAAAAACCATAGCTCGAGTCCAACAGGATCTGTCACACCCCACTGAGCCGGTTCTGGACACGCTTGAATACCCGTGGGGGCGATAGTCTCACTGGATCTCGGTTCGCAACCAATCCATAACAACAATATTATATAGCATAATCCAAGAGCAAGAATATAAAAGAAAGTGAATCTAAGGTTATTACAGTCACCCTTAAGATAAGTCAAAGCCAAAATCGTTAAAAGAAAAAGAGAGAGACATGAGTTATTACAACGAACGTTTAAAAGTCAAATGGCGTTCTAACAATGGAAAAAGAGGAAACAACCTAAACCCAACCCAAATAAAAGAATCTCCAAGCCTCATAATGGCTGGACTCCATAAGCACAAATCCACACAAGTACACATCCTATCATTTACCTTAGTGTCCTCGCTCGCCGGTCCCACATAGGACTCTACCGGGCAGACTCTCCAAGTAATATAAGTCATCACAACCTACAACAGAGTCTAAAGAAAATGAAATATACACAGAGGATGAGTTCCACAAAACTCAGTGAGTCTAACATATCGCACACCATGTATTGATCATACACACACACACACACACCCATATCAGCATATATGGTCAATGAATACAAGAATGAACATGAAAACATGAATATATCTCCTACTATATTGTCTCTATAGTAGACATGCTTTAAGATAACACACCAGCCTCCTCTAGGCAGTCTCATCACTCTCTCTTATGACACTTAAGCTCGTCTGTTGGTTCACCGTGGTAGTTGGGTCCTATCATATCAACCATGGTTGGGGATTAAGTCAACACTCTCTCACATCACCATTGGCCTGAGATATGGCGTGTGTCAAGGATTACTCTAGCCCAATGCAAAGTCACTATGTCTCGTGCTACGTGAGATCCAGATACCTTTCCTCATGCTTAAGCGCCCTTTTGGTCCGATATCGTTCTCACCTAGGAATGTTGTTTCTCATTCCACCTAACCACCGTCTTTTGGTTTACCATTCCTTAACCCTGTAGTCATCTACATATGCTAGGGTGGTTTCTGCTCATGTCCCCTCACGACACTCAAACCGTCTGTTGGGCGATCACGAGTCCCATTCTAACACATGTCTCTATACCACTGCATGATAACCGTAGGTCTGCTTGATGCACACAGAGCCCCATTCACTGTTATCACGGGTCACTCGGCTTCAATACCCCTGCCGAAAGGGTAGTAGCACTCTTGGAATTCCTAACCAATGCATCTAGACAAACACACCGACTATTAAAAGTGCTGGGGACATCAGAGGATAGTGTCCCATACCACAACCCCTGATAACGTGAGCTAGGAGTACCAAGATAGGTAATCCCCATTTCATAGTCACATACATCCACATGCATCAATAAAGTGAAATCATCAATCACAATTCACATGTAATCATTTATTCAAAAACATGGTAAGACATGCAAGATTATCAAAATTGTATAAAGTAACGGCAATCAACATGATATTCTACAAGAATCACAGTCTAAATACACAATGCAATAACATAATATATGGAATGTTATCCTCACTTATTAAACGAGAACTCATGCGTAAAGTCCCAGAACACAAAATTAACGAATGCCCAAAACTCAATTAACCTAACAAATAAACAGGCTAAATTAGATTTAATTCTAGATTCAATTTGAGCACAGCTCAAATGTGGGTTAACTGGATATTAATTCTAGTCCAACAAGGCGGGTCAACTCAGCCCCAATCGACCCGGTTAATTTGGCGGGCAGCTCACCTAGTCAACTAGGTCGAAAGTGCTCGGTTTTGCACGAGGTTTGACGTAGACGTGCACAACAGCCGTGCGAATCTTTCTACGGAGTCGAAAAACTTACCCCTCAACCTAGGCCATCCAATATCACATTTAAATAAAAATACCCATCAAATACCTCATGAAATTGGGCCAAAATTAGGTAAGTTGAAGCAAACTACCTCTTTATGCTATCAAACCTCCAAATCACGATTTAGCACTGTTGATTTGCTCCAACACTTCATCCCCAAGCTTCTTCTCCCCCTCTCTCTCCTCTTCCACGAGTTCTCTCTCCTTCAAATCCAAAATTCCCGAATTTGGATCAATTGGAAAAGTTAAAAAGCTTTTAGGAGGTGAAAAACCAAATTTGCCCTTTTCTGGAAAAGTACCGGTCAAATAAATTATCCAACCGCCTCTATCCGACACCCCCCCCCCATATCTTCTTCATCCAAAGGCCGAGTGATGAGCTTTGGGGGGTAGGTACCTTACACAATTACCTACTCAATGGTATATTTAACTTGAGATTTGAACTCCTCTTTCATAGCCTTTTGGGCATGCCAAAATCTCTTAATGCCTTTAGCATTAATTTTCTCTCTCCTAGTGAAGTCAAGCAAGGTGGCCGGATCTTTTCCTCGATCATCCAAGCCCATAGGTTCAATTTTTGAACTTTCGGGCTCAACTCGGATGGTCAAGAGTTGACCTCTTCCTGAACTCCCAGTACACGAACCTGAAATGTCGAGTTATCGAGTTAGGATTTTTAGGGATTTCACAGTATCATAGAAGCATTTCATCATATTACAACTCGGGAAATTCAAATTAGAAGGGGGCACTCGGCAAAATAGGAACCAATGACACCATCCCTTGTGGTAAGAGGGACAAGTCCCCTTGGCAAGGATGCTGTTTGACCATCCTAGTTCACTCCCGGGGCATTTAGAGAAGAAAACCCAGTTGGGAGGGTTGGATTTGCTGAGATAGTAGAACTATGAAAACAGAGGAAGAGAAGGGATGATTTGAAGTTTAAAGCACAACTCGAGAAAGCTGATGATATGTCGCCAGCTATTCGGAAGAAGCATATTGGGACAAAGATCCCAATGGTTTAGGATTTCGGCAAAAGTAGTGGAAAAGAAAGGGAACCTAACCCCACTTTTCAGGGTGTCTACGTAGAGGGAAAAATTCCTCGTGAGGACTAGAATCAACCCTCTCATCAAGGTTAAGCACCCGGAGGAGGTAGGAAAAAGGAATGGAAAAGATGTTTGAAATTTCCTCCACTTCAGCAAGATGAACATGGGAAACATAGGAGCTTGGAACATGGGAAGCTCTCTTTGGCGATCGAGAACTCCCAACAATAACCTGCTTGAAGGCCTTTTGCTTTCGGGAAGATTGAGAAGATGCCGTTTTTATGTTCTCCATCTTGTTCCTTGGTTGTTCCTTGGGGTTGGATCAAATGGAGGATAACCAACAGTCAGTGATCCTCTCATTCTTGTCACCCGACAACTCTATTGAGGCTGAAGGGCTAGGTTGATTAGCAGAATCATCTCCGTCCATCATTCGATCGACGGAGTCATCGTCGAAGGTTTTGCCACTACCCATTGGAGAAGACAGAACAAGTTCTTAACTTTTGTTTGCAGAAGGTGAAGGGTTAAAAACCTAAGTAAGCAACGGTAGAGGTCATGAACTTGAAAAGAAAAAATGAGGAGACAGAAGAAGAAACAAAGTTGAATACTAGGAAACATACTTGATTTTAGAATGAGTTGCAGATGAAGCCTGGAAGTTGTAGATGGAAACTGGAAGGCTTGTGATTTTGAAAAACCCGTTGGAGACTTCAAACACAAACGAGTTCACAAAATGACAAGGTAAAGTTGCAACTGAAGAATAAGGAGGTTTAAATAGATGTGACAAGATTTTGGACGAATGAGATCAATTTCAATCAACGGCCGAGGCTAAATGACAGTTCGAGTGGTGGTATTCAACGAACAAGATTGACCGAGGATAAACAGTTGCAAGACGCTGATGGTTCGAGAAGAGGCCGTCATGATGGTGCTTGCTCCCTAGGGCCATGTGGAGTTAGGAGCATGGGTTACCAAAAATTGGTGCGGCTCGATGAATGTACCATTGCACAAACGAAAATAATATATCCGACATTTGGCCTTCTACCTACCATGTTCGATAATTGTAATCAAGAAAAAGCAAACCAAGCCATCGGTCGTTTCATCCCGATCACTTGGCCCGGGGGCTCATAATAAGGATAAAATAACGTTAAATCGGGTACAACCACGATCGGGTCATTGACCCTAGTGGGGACAGGTTCGGAGGTTGAACTAACTAGTAGCGAAAGGGTGAAGGAACACAACAGTGATAGAAAGAAACGTGCTCTCGTGAAATTTGGGATGCACGATCGTGCTTTAAATGGAAACCGCAACTGCATCAAAAAGAAGGGGAAAAAACCCTACGACCGGAAGGCCACCAAGAAGGATCGAGGATGAATCCAACGGTCAAGAATAAACGATAAGCCCTATATGAACTAAAGGGTCACACAAAGCAGATGTATCTAAATCCATTATCGTTATTCAATTAAGCTCTGCAACTAGCCAAAACTCTGTGGTATTCCAACTACTAACTTATCCTTTGGAGGTGGCTTCCCGACCGCTAAGCCAACCCACAATTGATGTTGTTTTGCAAGAATCTGAGAGCTATAAACAATTTTTGGACATCAAGATGGAAAGAAATGTATAAAAGAATACTTAAGGGCCTGTATGGTTACATGAGTTTGAAGATTTCAAATATATGGAATCATAATTCATAAAATAAACGGTTTGGTAAATATGTGGATTCATAAATTATTTGGTTGACGTGATTTTTGTGAATGCGCAATTGTTTGGCACTTTTATAATATGGGGTGAAATCCATCCCATACCCATAAATCTACAGATTCACGTTTTTAGTGTAAAAGTATGAATCTCTAGATTTCTTGAATCCAAGGATTTGAAATCTTTGGATTCATGTAACCAAACAAGACCTTAGGGCAAACCTACTCTAGATTTATAAATCCATATCCGACAAAAGGTGACAAATCCTATCCTAGATCCTCTCCATCTAGATCATCTCCACCCAACCTGTCCATTAGACCATCCAGAACCCCACCTACCACACAAACTAGCTGGAGAAGATCTAGACTCCACTCTAAGTTAGGCTGACACACGGCCTTCCCATGGTACACAAACAACCAGATGGTGGGGATACTAACTGCCCAGGTCAAGACGATCAGGAATTGTTGTCTGAGTCTAGATCCTCTTCACCCTAGCAGGTCGTCCTCCCATTCACACTCACATATGGAATGTTAGTTTACCATGGACAAGCCTTGTGTCAAGCCATATGTGAATGCGAAGAGAAGATTAAAGGACGGCTGCCTAGGCGAAGAGAATCTCCACTTCCAAGGCAACTTCATGGTGTTGTTAATGCTTTGTTTTTCATTGGTGCCACACCAACTCTAAATTAAACTCACCACCGTTTTTCGTTTTATGCCATACAACTCTGAATTTACTCACCCTGTGAAGTTCGTATCTGTTGTATTTCGATCATAGTATCCAACGGTAACAAAACTTAAAAGGGGGCAAAATTCGTCCTTCCCAGAAGAAATGTAAAATTTTAATGCAGTGCCTCAAATTATGCTCAATGTTCAGAAGACCTAACTCAAAATTCTACACTAGGACCACACTGCTCAATTGTTTTTGTGGCAAGTGTTAGAATGTCAAGAAATGCACTGAATGATGCACGAAGGAATCTTGCCTCCACAGCTTCAAAATGCCTGAATAAACAAAACAACATTATGAGAGTGGGGTGAAACCAAGAAGTGATCTGTGAATTCTAAAACAGACAATGAAAGTAATGTTATCCACTGCCCGATGGAGCATATGAATCAGCCACCACAACTTGATTCCAGCTTTCAGTCCAAAACTGTTACAGATAACTAGCATATGCAGTGGTAGACAACTAGGGAAATCTTCGAGTGACTTGCATTGCATGAATGCCACTCATTTAGACATAAAAATCGTATTACTGAATTGTTTTTAACCATATAATCCCTTGCACAATCCAAGAAAACGATTGAATAGGCTACACAAGAATAGCATAGAAACCCGAGCTTCAACACTCATTTCATCATTGTGGTAACAAGTTGAATTGACATTTTTCGATGGTGTTTGAGGCGGTCAGTCTCAGAGTTTCCCCCATAGAGTTTCCCCCATGTTAGCTGGTGGAACTCTTTCAATAGATACCACCGCTTCTGCTTCTGGCAATGGTTTGGTTACCTCCCAAAGTAGATAAGATAAGAGGATGGGAGACACTAGATCGTTCAAATGTAACATCTAATCTACAAGTATTGATGATAGTTCAGCATCAAGTATTTTGAAATTTTTATTTAAACTAACCACAGTTTCAGGATTTAAGAAAGATATTCAAAAACAAGGAGATTCAAGCAGGTGCTGATTCTCTTTCTCTATAACAATCGACTGTGACCTCTCTTTAAAGGTCGGCCCCTGCCTGTGAAACCAGAGAGCATCTTGCTCCCCTGAATCTCTCTGGTCTACACCTGAAGTTTGCTTGACACCTAACTGGGAAGAAACCTTAAGCATGGTGTCTCAAACCTCACCTGCAACTCGGATCCAAGAAGGTAAGTCAACAACCCCTTTTCTGCTCCCAGAAAATATCCCATTTCCTGAGATCCGTTCATATTTTCTGGCACCTCTCACCATACCCACCCACTACAGCTAAATCCTAACCTTCTTCTATTACTTACCTATTCTTTATTTTTATTTTTTTTCTCGTTCACCGACCTCTCTCTACACCTATTTACTCCACGACAACCTCTCCCTCCCTCCTTTCCATTATTGCCTATGAACTCTATCTCCCCCAAACTGAGTAAGCCATTTTATCTCATAAACCCAACCCCATTAAACCCTAAATCTCTCGGCCTTGATTACCAATCTCAAACCCATCATGCCTTTGATGAGCCAAGTGTCTCAAACCCCCCAAACCCCTTTTTCCCTTCCAATGTTCTACATATATCTTTCACCTGGAGAAAAGAAAAAAAAAAAAAAAAAAAAAAAAAAAAGTGGCTCACTATTTGAATTGAATACAAATCCCTTTTTGCTCCCAACTACAAACCAATTCCTTGCCTCAGGACCGTCTCAGCCACCAGTTGTGTAGCCTACCTAAAAATAATAATTAAAATTAAAAAAAAAAAAAAAAAAAAAAAAAAAGAAAGAAGAAGAAGAAAAGAAAACACATTTGCCTACTTGATGCACCACAAGATAAATATTGTACCATAAATAAAAGTAAGATGCAGTTGATGCAAATAAAGGAAATTCTGAAGCTGGGGGTTAGGTATAAGCACAAATACCCAAATGAAATAAAGACAAAAGGAAATAGGGTACTCAGGTATAAGCACAAATACCCAAATGAAATAAAGACAAAAGGAAATAGGGTACTCGACAACTTTATTAGCACTAAACAGTAGTAGTAAAAAAAACTACCAATAATAAGACGTACATAAATCAAGAGAGATACAATTATAGGTGCTCTAACTAACAATTCAATCAATATGGATTATACAGTAACCAATTGAGAAGGAAGTCAGTTTAACTAATGAGAGGAAAAGAAAATCGCAACCAACCCAAAACTTCAAACCCTAAACCCTGCCCCAAAACCTAAGACCTGGTGTACAAACCGGAATCTTAAGGCTTAAGGATCTTTAATGAGGAACAAAGGTAGTGAAAACAAAGATTGAAGAGTCAAATGCAAACTTCTATAAATATTGCAGAACACTTACACCCTAAACCAAGAGTATGGGTACTCCAATATGTGGAGACTTAAGCTCTTGGGTGCTTATATAGGCACACAATCGAGACTCGGGTGCGCATAGGGCCCCATCGTCAGTACTCGAGATTCCTTCCGGATAAGCATGAACAAAAGTGACACGCGGGTCACGTGAAAAGAAGGCGCACAAAGTAGTGGCGCCAAAAGTAAAAGATTCGGTGCGCAAACCGAAAGAAAGCAAAGATGGGCACGTAGGCCCCACACGCTTTTTACAAAGTAAAGGCACCATCAGTAGTGCCTAGGGTCCACACGCTTCCTGTGAACTTTAGGGGGTCCACGTGGTAACGTCTTCTGCTAATTTTGCATTAGCATCCACCATCTCTAGTGTTGCTTCTTCCATCTTGCCCAATTCTTCTTGACACCAGGTGTGTGTCCGATTCTCTGCAGTATACAATTTCTCAATTTTTGGGGCATAGTGGGCAGCAAGCATATTGTAGGTGAGTTGTTTTGCGCAAAGAACCCTTTTAGCTGCCGTAATATGTCCAACTTCTCGGATAGATTTCTATAAGTCTAGGATGGATCGGAGCAGCTGCCTCTGTTTGTCTTGTAAGGCAGCACGAGCTTCCTGTTCCAATTCTGCCATAGACCGTTGCCCTGTTTCTTCAACTTGTTGAGATTGAGCGACCCGGCGGATGCGAATAAGGTCCGCATACTGCGAGGCCCTTGAGCACTCGAGGCTGTATTTCCTCATATACCTGCTGATGCAAGAGTATACTTGGGATGGTATGTCATCTGGACTATTAGATGATTCACTGTGGCTGGACATGCTTGCGAAGAGTGAGCAAGCCTTGAGAGTTTGTCGGCAAGATAATTCTTGGAACCGTCAATATGCTCTATGTGGACTTGAACTCCGGTTCCGGTGAGGTAGTCCACGAATTGAAGCCAACGTAGCCTTGAGGGCTTATGATTTACAGATTTACCAAAGAAACTAACTATAGCTTGACAGTCAGTTCTTAAGGTTACCTATTGTTTGTCGAGATAATAGATCTTAAAAGCCTCCAGTGAATTTATAGCCGCTGCAATTTCTGCGTCTATAGTACTCTTGATGATCGGAAACCGACCACTGGCATAGGCTGAGATCTTTTCAAGACTGCGTGAGTCATGCTCACGTGGCTTCCACTTCAAGATTCCTCCCCATCCTTCCATGCATCCATCACACTCAATAATAATGAAACTTATTGGAGGGGGAATCTCCAGATCTGGCAGATTTCTGACAATCTGCTTTATTTTCCTGACGAGTTCCCAGTCAGATGGCTTCATCTTCTTGTCACCATACGGGCTCGTCTTTTGATATAGAGGGCCCAGTAGGACCCCTAGCTTTGGGATATGAGACCGGGCATAATTCAATGTTCCGAGCCATGATCTCAATCCTTGCTTCTCTTTGAAGGACGCGTCAGATACCTCAATTATTGCCTTAATGATGTGAGGTTGTAACCGCATCTTCCCTCTTCCAATGTGAATGCCCAAAAAGTCAATTTCGGGAACAGCGAGCTTCATCTTGGTGGGGCTTAAGATCAGCCCTTTCTTCTGACAGATGTCTAGCACTTGTGTTAAGTGTTGATAATGTTTTTCTTCATCTTCCGAGTAGACGAGAATATCGTCAATGTAGACAGCTATAAAATCCTCTGTTCCTTTGAAAGCCTTATCCATTTTTCGTTGAAAGAGAGCTGGTGTGTTCTTTAATCCGAATGGCATGACAAGCCATTCATAGAGTCCAGATGGCGCGAGAAATGCCGTCCATTCTATGGAGGACTCATCCATTGCAATTTGATGGAAACCGGACTTTAGATCGAACTTAGAGTAGATCTTGGAGTTATTGATTTTCCTTAGAATAGTGTTGATGCCTGGCAAGGAATATTGGTCTTTGTGAGTGTTGTCATTGAGGGTTTTGTAATTGAAGACCATTCTCTCCTTTCCTCGCACCTCTTTTCCTTCAGCATCAACAGTAGTGCCAGATCGCACTATCATAGCCATTGTCCTATGCCAACTCTGGCTTTCCCTTATTACCCCTTGTTTCAAGAGCTGGTCAATGTTGCGCCTAAACGCCTCTTTTGTTGCGGGGTCCACATGCTTTAGTGGTTTATCCTGTATGGTGAGATCTGGATTGATGATGTCAAGTTTACACTTGATCTGGTTCTTTTTCTAGTGTTCCATAGGATTTTCCCCTATGACCTTTGCTTCCTTTAGCCTTTGCAATATGGGCCGAAGCTTCCCCTGAAATTCTGGGCCAACTTCTTTCATACTAAAGTGGGCTTTAGCTTGTAATGCCAGATACTGGTCATGATCCATTTCTAGCTCTGGGATTGCATAGTGACTTGCTGATGCCTCGGTGGTAACTGTGGTCACATTTTTGTAGAATGTAACCTGATTCCCTTCAAACCGGACGCCGCCAAACATGGACCTAATAAAGTTGCACCCAATTAAAAATTGGGCCACGGTTTGCATTGGTACCACAAAGATAAGGGGGATCCGATAATTGGCTCCTCCAATTTGCATGTAACCATTTGTTTGGACTTTTCCTTGTACCTCGATTCGACTACCAACTCCATTAATATGGGCTTTGTATGGCAAAGCTTCCACGAACTCTTTGGGTAATGCTGTTGTATTGATACAACAGGTTTGACAGCCGGTATCCACAATAGTTTGTACCTCAATATTCCGTCCACCAAACTGGAAGTGCACTAGGATATTGTAGAGATGGGTAAGATGATTTACCCATTTAATCGTGGCTGTAGGAGTTCATTCTTCTTGTACCCGGAGTGTTTCATGTGTTACCACTGCACATGAATGGTCATCATCATCAGAGGAAGTGGCGATGACAGACTTCGCCTTTAGTCGGGCCAATTCTTCTCGTAGGGCTTTATTTTCTTCTTCAAGTGTCACCCTGATGGCCTGTTTTTCCAGTTCATGGGCTTCCTCTCTTAACTGGGCCTCCAGCTGTAGTTGCTTATAAGCTTCTTGCTGTGCTTTTAGCTGGGCTGCATGGGCCTCTCGTTCTTCTTTGAGCCGTTCCTCCAGTGGGGCTAACCTTTTAAGTTCTTTCACTAAGGTTGCTAGCTGTTTATTGGCTCACTCGGCTCGGTCTACCAGACCAGTTGCTGAACCGGTGTTCTTCTCGGCCGGTTTATACCATTCAGAACTCCGAAGTCCCAGCTCTGTTGTAGCACAAATAGAGCAGAACGTATGATTACAGAGTTCACACCTTAATCGCATTCTTTGGTCTATGACACGCTAACAGATGTGACAGATTGCATCTGGGTGATTCTGAATCACCTGATCCTCATCCAGGTGATGTTGGCATTCTTTGTAGGCTTGGGATGGCTCATACTTTGCTGTCCCCCGTGGTCTATCCATTTGTACAACATGGGTGGTGACAACAAAGACATTATGAACCTGGGCTGGTGAGGACATCAGTATATTCCTCTTCTCCTTCAGTGATGCTATAAATGCCATCAAAGTCAGGTTCATTTTGATCAACTAAGACGAGATCCCAATCCTATGGTAGATTGGAATTATCCAGATATTCCGCCCTGCTGTAGTGGACTTTCACTTGTGACCTAGGACAGTCTCGTGCAAAATGCCCCTCTCCACCGCAGATGTAGCATTTGCACTTCTTTTGTGCTTGTGCACGTGTCTCCCTTTTTAAAAGCGTGTACGTGGGTCTTATGTGGCTTGCCTTTGTACGTCTTTGCCTTCCTGAGACTGTATCGTGCCTTTGGCTGCTGAGCCCCATAGTATCGGGTAGGGGTATCTTTGCACAGAATGAGAGATCTTTAACTTCACGTTGTATAGCGACCTATTTGCATAGGTCCATCAAGTATTTGTAGGTGAAGTAGATCCTTGGTAGGACTCCTATTGTCAGTCCTGGATACTTTGCGTCAAATGCCTTTCGTATTTCCTTGGAGAATGGTGTAGGCATTTTTCTAAAGAGCTTTTCTAAGAGCTCAGTGGATATAAACATCCGTCCTGAACGTGCCGCTAGGATTTGTAGGTATTCAGATACACGAAGATATCCTTCATGTTGGTGCACGTCAGTCTTTCCAGATCCGCATAGGCTCTATTCTGCTCTTCTGTACTTCCTACGGCTGCTACTTCATACGTAAAGATCCTACGTATTTGGGTTGTGATATTCCTTGTATTCGTAGCTGCTGCGAGGATCACCTCACACTCAGTTGGGAATGCCAACTGCCATTGTTCCCAGACCTTTCTTTCATCTGGTCCGAGTAATCCTATGACAGTGGTTAACCTTTCAGTATTATCAGCCCAATTTCTTGAATTCACGTAGTTAATTGCTGATGATTCCCATGCTGAGATGGTGTTTTCATATTGGCCAATGTCCTTAGGGAGGACCAAAAATAGGCCGTGGTCTGCAAATGTTGGCGGTAGTGCTACCATCTGTTGCTGCTGCACATAGCCGCTTGCGAGCTGTCTTGGCCTTTGGTAGCCTGTCAGGTCTACATTAATGGTAGACGTACCAGATGCCGGAGGATAGCCGACGGGACCATCTACCTTTCGGCTTCCTGGATCATATGTTGACTGTGCAGAAGTTTCTCCTGCACTCGCCAGCGCCTGGCTTTCTGTTATGCCAACCTGCTGCTCAAGGTGTTGAATTAATTTATCGAGCTCGGCCTCACCAAGTTCTAGATTTGCATGATCTTCGGTAGTCCATGTCATAAGTGCAGGTGCTTCAACTGCAGTCTCACTCTCCTGGGAAGTTTCTTCTGGTTCATCCTCTTGTACGGCAAGTTTTTCTGCTTGGGCAAGAAGTTTGTCCCAATAAGCGTCGTCTACTTGCTCGTATTCCGACGGTCCTGGTGAAGAGAGGAGGAAATGGGGGTATACCACCCACCACCTTCCGAAGAAGCGAGGGACGCTTCATTGTCGTCGTCAGAGGAAAGGAACTCAGGGCCCCAACCATCAAGGGCGGGCCAGGGTGTAGCAGGAGCTGTATAGGAGACCAGAAACTCATAGGCACGACCGGAGGGTTCGCCTAGAGTGTCCCAAATGGTGCCATTGTCGTCGGCAATGCTGATGGAACCCATGAGGACATGATGTTGTTCAGAGTCTGCATCACTAGGACGGGAGGCGGGCAGTGACTGGTAGGCTCCAAAGCGGGGATACTGAGGGAGCCATCAGCACAGTCATGCATGCGAATGTTACGGGGGACTTGGATAGTGCGTGCTTCCAGAGATGAAGGTTGAAGCCGCCATGGTACTCCTTGCTGAGAAACTTCTTGGGCACCAAGAATCACGCGGATTCCATAACTAGCAAGATAGGATCTCAAGGTATCAATAGGATACCTGAATCCAGTATAACTGGTGTTGGTGATGCGCCCAATGAGGCTCCGAGTAATGAGCAGGTTACTACCTGCGTCGGGATGCCAGTCGTATCCTGAGGTCTAAATGCTGAGCTGGAAGAATCGGAAGAAATCCCAAATACTTAGGAGCATATTTGGGGCACAGTAGACTAACTGTATTGAATGTGTTAGGTCAATTTCCATAGCTCCGATGACTCGAGTCCGTGAAAGACTCCTAGCATCCCCGAGGACAACCAAGGCCTGTGCGCCTGAGTGTGTCCGATGCAAAGCAGTTACCTTAATCATGATTAGGCCTAGATGAATGTGTTCCATCCCAGCCTGCAGAAGTCGTCGGTAACTTTCTTCAGTGATGAAGGACAAGTCTACCTGTTGTCCCTCCCGAGTGCACAGGACTCGTTCTTCCGAATAATGCTGGTATAGCTGATTGTTTGGTTCTCCAGCAGTGGAAGTGTACAATACCTCGGAGGGTTGTATGCGCACGCCTGAGCTGGGCAAACGTCAGCTCTGTATTTGGCTGCAATTGTTGTTCCAGCGTGCGTTGATACCGTTGCCGGTGTAAGACTCTGTTGATAGTATCGGCAACTTGTCTCCGGATCCTATGGCCCACTTGATAAGATCGAATTTGATCTTCTGTGGTAGGCATCGTACGCCGATGGCCTTCTGGGATCTCATGCTGCGAGCTTGTAGAAGCCAAACGACTTAGAGACCGCATAGATCTACTCATCGTAATTTTGCCTTTTCGCGATTGTAGATGTCTTTCGGGTCTTCTTGTACGTACAGTGGTCCTTTGACTACAGGTTGCTTGTTTTGACCAACTGTAATGCTTCCAAGCTTGGTTGAGAGGGCTCCGATGGATTGCTCTAGATCGCCGGCGAAGCTCAAACGTCGAACGCTGACTTCGAGGCTAGTGACTTTATCGTCTAGGGCTGCAACCTTGTTGGTCAGATCCACTAAGAGGTAGAGCAGAGTATTCTGCTGCCGAATTACTTCTTGAATCAAACCTTGAGTGATGCCTAGTAGGAGCCTGAAATCCTCTGGCTGGGTTGCTAATTGGATCAGTGGCGACTAACGCGTCTTTATAAGTTTTGGACCCTTGTAACTTCGGATACGACGGCGTTTCAGTCATGCACTTTCTCCGGTCTGGAGGCGTCGAACACTTTGAAGTAAGTGCTTCACCTCGACGAGCTGCTGCTTAGTCTCCTGAAGTAACCGTGTTACTTGGCTGTCGGCAGTGGCTGATAGTGTTCGATAGCACTACGTAGATTCTTAAGTTCCTTGTGCAGCTTTTGATGTTGGAGTCGACTCTCGGTGTCTAACTCAGAGATTTGTTTCTTCAAACTATAGTAATCCTTAATGGATATCCTACAGTGAAGATTCAGACGATCGTACACACAATGAAGGTTATGTGCAAGATCCTTCTGTGTAACTACCGATCCTGCAAGGTCCAGATACTGGAGGTTGACAGTACCTCTTTGTTCAAACCACCTTTGTACTTCTGCTTCCCACCTTTCACTCATACACAAACCCTCAAGATCTTTTGAAGATCAGGGCTACCTCGTGATCAGGCTGTCCAGGTTACCAACCTTCCTTACTCCAGTCACCAAGAATACAACCAAGTCACAGACTTTGTAACTGAATAGTCGAAACTCTTCCTGGATGGACCACTTACAGTATTACGCTCCACTTAGCAGATGCTAGCTGGCGTATTTCTGCCGTCCAAAGGTTTCCCCTTGGCAGGACCTATTAGAGCTTTTGAAACCAGGTTTCGTTCCTATCAGTCCTTAACATGAGTCTGGCTTGTCGGAGTTCAAGAGACTTGTAGAGCAAGAAGAGGAGGTTTAGAACAGACTAACAAAATAAACAGTTCCTAACGATCGCAACTTTTATTGAGAAAGTGAAGAGTTACCTGCAAACGCTGAATACATGGATAGTCGGTATGAAGAGAGAAGCTAGCTCAAACGACTGGAACCTATTGCACCTCTTGTGACTTACGGCGGTTCACGGTGTTCTATTTCTTAAACCGAGCTCTGATACCAAACGAAAATCGCAACCAACCCAAAACTTCAAACAAAGCAAACCAGACGGGACAAACCGGAATCTAAGGCAAGGACTTTAATGAGGAACAAAGGAGGAAAACAAGATTGAAGAGCAAAGAAACCATAGATATGGACACACACCAAAGCAAACCAAGAAGAAGGGGGGGGAGGGACGAGCCGAAAGAAATAGAACCCAGGCTGCCACCTGCAAGCAGCCAACCACGGAATCACAACGGCCGGATGACAACCACCAAGAACCGCACGGGGAAGGGAACGAACGGGCCCAGGGCCGGAGGGACGAGGAGGCAACCACAAGGAAGAAAGGAGGGGGGGACAGAGCCGGGCACAAGACAAACGAGGCCGACCAGGACTCGAATCTATCAGAAGGGACAAACGGGGCAAAGGGCGGAAAACAACCACCACAAAGCCACAGCCGAAAGAGAAAGACGAGAGAACGGACACACACGGGCAGAAGAAGGGCAAGAGGAAGAAGCAACACGAGAGGGGAGCTAAGCAAAAGCGAAGACAACACGGGACCCCGAGCACGGGAAGCGGGGACCGGCACCGGGGCCTTTACGAAAGCGGGGGGCCACGGCCACGCGGGAGAACACGGGACACGGGCTCTCAGGGCGGGCACGCGCATCGGGAAGGAACGAGGCGAGGGAGAGAGGAGGCAATAAGCACCAGAGCAAGTCCCACAAGGAGTACCCATACTCTGGTTAGGGGAAGGCGAAACTATAGAAGGCAGACCTCAAGCACACATGATAAGATCCAAGCAAGATCGGGACACCGGCAGGCGGGGGGGTTAGGGTTGAAGGGGGGGGATGTCCTCTCATAGTAAAGACTTCCTCTCAATTGGTACGATAATCCATATGATTGAATGTTAGTTAGAAACCATAATGTATTCGATTTATGAGCTTATTATTGGAGTTTTTAATACTACGTTAGTGCAAAAAGGGAGACCCTATTTCTGTGTCTTTATTCATTTGGGTCTTTGTGCTTAAACCTAACCCCCAGCTTCAGAATTTCCTTTATTTGCATCAACTGCATCTTACTTTTATTTATGGTACAATATTTATCTTGTGGTGTATCAAGAGGCAACGGCACATACATATCAGCAAATATCTTTGATGGATACTCTAATTTGACTTATTACCTGTCTACATCATGTCTTTCAATAATAATCTTGTTTGCAGACATAAGATTAGCTTTGCATCTTGAAACATCAGATCTTTGATGACTAAAAGCATGGAACTGATTGATGTTATGTGTTGGAGAAAGATTAATGTTGCTTGCATTCAGGAAACAAGATGGAAGGGTCATAAACCACTGGATGACTAAAAACTTTGGTAGTTGGGAAATGAAGTGAAGGTGGAGTAGGAATAATTGTGGACAAAGACCTTAAGAACGAAGTAGTAGATGTCAAAAGATTTGGGGATTGAATCAAATCTATCAAAGCTTGTGTTAGGCTTAGAGGCCATCAACCTCTTTTTGGGCATATGCACCTCATTCAGGATTGGAGGAGAGTATTAAAGCACAATTTTGAGAACAGATGGATGATTTAATCCAAGGGTTTGGTCAAGGAGACAATTATAGTAGGAGGAGACCTTAATGAACATCTGAGCAAAGACAACTCTGGCTTTGAGGAGGTGCATGGGGGTATGATTTGGAAAGACATATGAAGAGGCACCTCTATAATAGACTTCCCGATAGCTTTTGACTTGTGCAGTGCAAATACTTTCTTCAAAAAGAAGATTGAACATCTAATTATGTACAAGAGTGGGCAACATGTGAGCCAGATAGACTTCTTCCTAACTAAGATCTGACAGTTTCTTATGTAAGGATTGCAAAGTTATCCCTGGGGAGAGCCTATCTTTGCAGCATAGAGTAGTAGTCCTAGACAAGTTCATGGGGACAAGGAAGAACAAGAAGGTGATTCAGGCTAACCCTAAGATAAGATGGGAGCAACTACAAGGAGCTCTAATGAAGCCTTTTTAAGGGTAAGATGGCTCTACACAGAAAGTGGAACTTTGAAGGAGATCCCAATTTGCATCAAAAGAGTTGCTTAGAAAGCCTTACGGCCTTCAAAAGGTAGAAGTCTTAAACGCCAAAAGAGACGCAGCGCTGGAATAATGAAGTCCAAGCAGCAAGTAAGGTTAGGAAGGTACATTTTAAGACGTGGCAATTAACTAAAGACGCTGATGATAAACAAAGATATTGTATAGCAATGATTGAAGCAAGAAAGTGTGTGGCAAAAGCAAGAGCAAAGACCTATGATGACCTGTATGAAAAACTTAACATTAAGGCAGGAGAAAATGCAATCTATAGAATCACTAAATTAATAGAAAGGATGAATCGAAATTTGGATCATGTTATATGCATCAAGAGCAAGGATGACAGAGCACTCACTCAGGATGAGGACATTTTAAAGAGATGGGGAGACTATTTGTATAATAATCTTCTAAATGGATCTACCAGGATAGGATAGAGTTTCAAGTGGGAGGGAATACTTGTCATGGACACCTATAAAAATGTAGTGAGATGGAAGTCAAGGAGGCCCCTACAAACAACGAAGGGTGTAAAAACCCAGGGACTGGATGAGATCCCAATTGAAGTATGGAAGACCTTAGTGGCACATGGTGTTTCTTGGATAACAAAGTTGTCTAACAAGATTTGGAGTACAAAGAAATGCCAGATGAGTGGAGAAGTACCGGTGTCAATTTATAAAAATGAAGCGATATCTAGAATTCTAATAATTATAGAAATATTAAACAAATGAGTCATACAATGAAATTATGGGAAACATCATTGAAGCCCAACTAAGAAGAGAAATTGTTATGTCAAAGAAACAATCAGGCATTATGCCTGGAAGAATGACAACTGAAGCTATTTACCTGCTAAGAAGGCCTATGGAAATCTTTAGACCTTACAAAAAGGACCTCCATATGATCTTTATTTACTTAGAGAGCTCATTTGGCAGATCCTAAGGAAGAGGGAGCTTAAATAATTACATTGAAATAGTTAAAGATATGTGTAAGGACACAGTGATTGATATCAGAACTGCAAAAGAGCAAAGTAATAAACTCCCAACTACAATCAGGTTACACCAAAGGTCAACTCTATGCCCCTATTTGTTTGCACTCATAGTAGACAATCTTACTAGCCACACATGCTATTTGCTGATGATATCGTTTTGGTCGATGTGACAATAAAGGATTAATGCAAAGTTGGAGCAATGGTGATCAACTTTGAAATCAAAGGGTTTCAAGTTAAGTAGAACAATAACAAAACATATAATGTTTAACTTCAATCTAACTGTGAAAGACTAATTTAGTTGTGACTTGTGAGACCCGAGGATCAAGAGATACTGCAAAGTAAATGTTTTAGGTACTTGGGCTCTACCATTAACAATGAGGGTAATATAGATGACGACGTATCTCAAAGGATTAAGCTAAGATGGTTAAAACGAAAAGGTGCTTCAGGTGTGTTATGTGACAAACATATGCCTACTAAGCTCAAAGGAAAATTCTACAACATAGTCAAAACCGGCAATAATCTATGGGTAAAATGTTAGGCAACCAAGAGAAGCCATATAAGCAAATTAGTGTAGCAGAGATGAGGATGTTGAGGAGGATGTTTGGCAAGACTAATATTAGATCCGACATGGATATTGCATCAGTTCAAGACAAGTTAAGAGAATGCCGCTTGAGGTGGTATGGGCATGCCCAAAAGAGGCCACTAGAGGCACTTATGAGGAGTGATCAGATACGACTAGATGGAGCTCAAAGAGATATGGGACGCCCTAAATTGACCATTGAAATAGTAAGAAAGGATATGCATGTGCTAGGACCAGATGCCTATACGTGTGTTGATAGATTTATCTGGAAGACTAGTACCTATATGGATGATCACATATGTTACTGGAATGCTACCTTGACTTGATCTCCTAATTATCTTCTATTAGGCCCCTTACAAGTCTATACCAAGAACCGAAAAGAGGCGAAGGACTAGTAATGCATGAAATCAATTGATCTGGCAGTCACCTGGTCTTGATGTGGAGTGAGTTAGGGAGATAGTTTTTTGTGAAGGTTTTGTTTGGTGGGAAGAGATAGAAGGGGCATATTGGAGAACTGGGGTGGGATATTAGGCTACATTGTTGTAATCGGGTTCCTAACAAATTGGTATCAGAGATAGACAGAAGCTAGGAATGGTAAATTCAAGAATGGAAGAGCGAGTGGAAGAAATTGAGAAGAAGATGATGAAAGCTACCAATCAAGTTGCAGGGCTGGACTCCACGTCTGACTCCTTAAAACTACAAATGACTAGCTTCATGGATGAAATCAAGACTTTAATGTCACAAAGGACTCGGAAGAAGCCACCGATTGCCAGAGAGTCATCTCAAAGCAAAAACCCTGCATCCGACAATGGCAGAAACTCAGACCACTTCGGGAGATCCCATGCTTGAATTGCCATACGAGAGGCGACTCGCTGGAGGTTGTAACTACCATACTTACTGATGATGACCAATGGGTTGGGTGGCGAGAGTGGAGTGTTATTTCTTACTCATCAGAGTTGGGGAGGATGAACGAGTGTATGCAGCCATGGTGTCTTTGAGGGGTCAGCATTGAGCTAGCTGCAATTTCAGGAGATGGGGGAGCCCTTTTGAGATTGGGTAGCCATAAAACAGGAATTGCTAAGGCAATTTGGGTTAGGATAGATAAAATCTCCATATAAGGAAATGGTAACTCTTAAGCAGGAAGAATTGTAGCAAAGTATCTCAAAGGTTTGAGCGAACATCAGTGACAGCTCAGGCAAAAGACCTTATGTGATTGAAGAGCATCTTTATCGCCAGACTGAAAGAAGAGATTAGGGCTAAGATGAGGCCGTCTGCACCACCAGCATTGGACTAGGTAATGAATCCTAATCAATATAAGGAAGGAGTTGGGCTTTAAAGATAACAGCTAGCAGGGGGTTTAATAAAGCTCCAAGTAGTGGCCCATGGAGAAGACCGTTGAAGCAGGGGTATTTCAGAAAAACCCTGCAACATCTTCTTCCTCCTTCACCACAACGATTAGGGCGCAATCTAGGGCAACCAGAGGGCGGCAATGGAGGCTTGAGCAAGGTTTTGATACTTTGGATTCTGAAATTTTTGGAAAAACAGAATATGGGTTTAAAAGAGGGAAATTAGTGGGATGGATTTGATTTGCAGAAGGTAATTTTTCCTGGTCAGGAACATAACTAATCTCATAAAGGAGATCCACCTTAGGGTTTGAAGAAAGTGTGACTGGCGTTAAATTGGAAGCAGAGGATGAAGAAGAGGTAGAATTTCGTGGTGGTTGAAGAAGACTCATGGAAATTGGACACAGCCTTAAGATAGGAGATGCAGAGAAGAGATCACAGACATAGAGATCAACAATAGCTAAAAGAGTAGTTAAATGTGTTGCTTATTGAAATCAGAGGTGTAGATGATCCGTTATCTAAGATTCCAACTCATTCCGAGCTAATCCAGGGCTATAAACGTCAATAGAAGAGAAGCCCTCCTTTGATCAAGGACCTTTTGTGGAAGAACCATAGATAAATAGACCAAAACACCTGGTTTTCGGGGAAAAACAAATAAAAAAACTCAGGAAGCCATAGAAGATCTAAGAAGTCGTAGATCTAAACACTGCAACCTCTATCTTAAGAGCTACAACAAAATTAGAACATAATAAAAGAAGAAGAATGCATGCAACACCACCCGTCACCAAGTCAAGCGGTAGAGCCCTCCATGTCTGGTTATGTGGTCCAAAATATACAATGCAGTGTATGGCACTGATACCAAACTATGAATGAATTCGTCTAGAAAACATTCATTGGAGAAGATAACCAAGAATAGAGAGCACACAACATATAGTCAATGGGGGTTAGAAGCCTCAATACCTTTCTAGCAAAATTCTAGGCACTAATGGTCAAAGAAGAAATTTCGGTCAAAATTGTCGAGATTTTAAATGAAATGCCTGCATTTTTTAAAACCAAAACAAAATTCCATTATTTCGGAAAAGTTATAGGTTTCAACCAAAATTTCGAAGATTTCAACCATTTCGGAGGTTTCGACCGAAATTTCGACCATTCCAACTTATTTTTCTCAGTTTTTGTTGATTTCTATCCCATTTTCACCTAATTTCCACAAGTCCTTTGCCTTCAAGCCCCTCTTTTGCCTCAAAACGCCACAACAACTACAAAAAAAACTCCGATAGCAATAGAATGTGAAGCATGAGCCCAACAATTCCAAACTTCCCTTTTTCTATTTTTGTTTTGTTTATGTCTTAAAATGATCTTGTATTGCCTTGAAATTAATATATGTTTACCCTAAGACTATGATATATGATTGTGTTTTGTTAAAACTTATTTTTTTATTATTTGCTACCATTTTTTCATTTTAATAATTATTTTCTACATTATGTATATACGATATATGGGCTTCATTTTATTTTGTTGACTTGTTGCATATGTAACCATTCTACCAAACAATTCATGTATGTTGATGATTCTATGCTTGTATGCAATACAATTTGTCTTTGACGGAACCAGTCATTTGTTAGTATACTTGAATGATAAATTTTGAATGTTTTTTTTTTTTTTTTTTTTTTTGGGGGGGGGGGGAAATATTAGTTCCATTGTGTTTATTATGCTTTAAATAGGTAGGAGGCAAGAAATCAACAAGAAATTAGATGAAATGGCCGTCATATAAGGCCCGAAACCTAGGGTCAAAATTTCAAAAAAAAATTATATGTTTCGACCGAAATTTCAATCAAAACCTAAAACTTTCGGCCTTTTCTTGGGTCAAAAGCCTGGTTGACTCCAATGGAGTTTAAACTAAAGTTGAGCATAGTTTATGCCTCAAATGTGATGAGCACTACTCCCCCCAACCATCAGTGCTCCTTGAAGCAATTCTAATGCCTTCTTATGCATGCAAACAAAGAGGAAGAATCAGCGGATAAGAAAGGAGAAGAAATTACCCCCTTGGCAGTCAAATTATCAATTTAATCACCCAGAACACTAAAAATCAAAGGCAAAATCACACAACAAAGGATGGTTATACTCGTGGATAGTGGCGCACTCACAATTTTATCACCCATGAGATGGTAGAGGAAATGGGATTTCCCGTCCAACTCTGAAACTTCAACATGATGCTCGATGATGGCCAATGTATGCAATGTCAAGAGGCTTGCCCAACAGTGGAAATTGAACTCTAGGGCATCATTTTCACCCAAAACCTGCTGGCGTTCAGGCTCAGCAGCATGGATGGTATTTTGGGTGTGGAATGGCTTTCATCTTTGTGGAGATTCAAAGGACTGGAGGAGTGATCTAATACCATCCTCCCCAATAAGGAAAGAAGTTTGCCCTTCAAAAGTTGAAGGTTCTTCCCAATCTGGTCTAGCATGGGGGAACAATGGTGGTTTGTAAGACAGCCAAGGATGAGGAGAAGATTAAGGTAGGGGACATGAAAGGTACCAAAGGAGAAGCCTATGAGCTGAAGGAGAGCAGCCTTGGTGGAGTCGGAGACACCAGCCAAGAAAAGGAGAGATTTCTGAAGGTTGAAGTGTAGGACAGTGAGGGATTCAAAGGCAACGGTGGAAAAGAGAGAAGAAATAGAGGAATGGGAAGCTTTGCACAAGATCATAAGCAAAGGCAAGATAAGGGCTCCACACTTAGGACAGGATAAATGAGGTATTGGTTCATGTTGGATTGGATGATTCTGAAGAGGACCTCAAGGGCTAACGAGGAGAGGTAGGGAGAAAGGAGGCACCTAGGCAAATGCCCACCCTGGAGGGGAAGGAGCCTGCTGTAGAGCAATTAGTGATTACAAAGAAGCGGGGAGAAGAGATACAGGTTTCAACCCAACGGACAAAGGTAAGAGGGAATCCTATCTGACCAAGACATCAAGGATGAAGTCCTAATGTACGGAGTCAAAGACTTGTGGAGATCAATTTTGAGGAGGGTTGCAAGAGAGTATGAGGAGTGGTCAAACCGTCTAATGATCTCAGCTCAAAGGAGAATGCTATCAGCAAGGACCTACCTGCAACGAAGGTGGACTGGTTTTTGCTGACAAGAGAGGGAGTGACAAGCTGAATACGATTGGCCAGGACTTTGGTAATGAACTTGCAGAGGAGATCATAGAGGGAGGAGCAATGGGATTTTAAGGGATGAGGCAAAGGAAGGTTTGATTGACAGAGGCAAGTTGGGAGGGATTATAGAAGAAACTACAAGCCACATTGATGAGGTCATCCTCTAAGAAACTCCAAGAGGCTTTGAAGAACCCCATACAGAAGCCATCCGGCCCACAAGCATGATTTGGTTTATGAGAGTTGATGGCAGCAAGGATTTCGACACTGGAGGGTAAAGCTAGAAGGGAATCAAGGAGGGAGGTGTAGACAAATTTATGATTAGATTAGGGGGGAAGGGGCAGGGAGGAAAAAAGGGGGACCAGAAGGGAGGATTAGTAGGAGGCCATTTCTCTTGTCTGTTTTACTTAACCCTTAAGGATCCACATATCCAGCCCCATGGAGTATGGATAAGGTTATGGTTGTTATTGTTGTCGTGTTTAAAAACAAGTGAAGCAGAAAAATAACATGAATGAGCTTACTTTAGTAAGAAATTAAGCCCGGGATGGAAATACACAATGGATGATAAAATTAGTCTCAGTGTAAACAAATGAGATAATCAGTCACTGCAGAGAATCTCACACTGAAAGCCTTCCATTAGACACTAACATCTGCCTTTTCACTTTGTCGGGCTGCAACTGCAGTTCAAAATAGAAGTTATATAAGGGAACAAAAGCTTTACAAATTGTTGTTTTCAAGTTGTCAAGAAAACATACACTAACTGAGTAAATTTCAAAGTTAGACCACCCATTACCTCCTTATCAACATTTAATGCAGCATACACCATGGATGCATTCTTCTCAGATGCATAATCTACTTCCAGGTCACTGCAGAGAAAATCTCAGTTGATAAGCAACCACTGTCGTTTTAGCAAAGAGGATATGAAAAGAAATAGTTGCAAGAGACATTGGCCTTCTAAAATATCTATCGTAGTAAGGGTGAGCTATAAATTTGAAGATAAATCAGATGGCAAATATGATAAAGCTACAGATTATCCCAAGAGAGGAAAAAGTTAGAAATAAATGTTCTACAAGACCCTGAGGGGGTAGCTCCTTTGGCAAGTATCAACACCTACTACCGATTAAGAGATTAAGATCAACTTGCTACCAAAAAAAGAAAAAGAGATTGAGTTCAACTCTCCTTCATCCCTAACTATCAAAAGGAAAAGGCCTCTTTAAGTAGGAAACTGAGCCTAGCGTTATCCTTGATGAAGTTAACAGTCCTGCAAACATCTAACTTCTCTAATTTTCAGAAGGTTGGTTTCTAGAAGGACAATGACCATACATCTAGGCAATATCTTCAATGAAAATTAAAAAACAAATCCGACATTATGTAAATTAGAGCCTAGCGTTATCCTTGATGAAGTTAACAGTCCTGCAAACATTTAACTTCTCTAATTTTCAGAAGGTTGGTTTCTAGAAGGACAATGACCATTACATCTAGGCAACATCTTCAATGAAAATTAAAAAACAAATCCAACATTATGTAAATTAAACAAAACTGTTTCCAGCTTTAAACATGTTCTGAACTTATTTTCTTCTAAATTCAGGCAGCACCAAAACTAACAAGCTTAGCTGGGGCATGGCAGAGAAAAGAGAGTTATTCTAACCAACTGAAAGCCCATTCAGGAAGAATTCCTCCATCTGCTGCTTCAGAAATGACAGGATCCATCTACAGAGCCAACAGAAAAGAGAAACGCCTTCAGAAATATGCCCTCCTCTTAACTTCTTGTTTGAAAGGCTCTTTTAAGCCCTTCCAGGATCCTGAAGACAAATGGGAAGAACAGCCCAATCCTGTTTCAAAAATAAAAATAAAAATTAGGAATGCTAGGACTTGTGAAATTTTCATCCTTTCAAGAATGAAAAGATACATGCAGACAGTAAGACAAGCATAAAGGAAGACATACAATCATTGTCAAAGAGTCTTGAATCATGTAGTGAAATTATAGAACTGCTACTAACCATCTAATTTGAGTTCCATTTGATTGCAAGGGTCTATAGCAACCCAAATTTTAGGTTTTCAGATGCCAGGTTCACATCAATTGGATACATGAGATATTTTGGAACCCTGATTTGTTATATAGAAGAAATTTCTGTTTAGATGTCCAAATATGAGCTTCCATAATGCATGTCGGTATCTGCAAGAAAGTATAACTACCAGGCCCTGCTAGGATGTCCAAGTGACCAAAAGAATGTATAGTATGTATGCATTATGAAAGAAAAAGCAAAGTCGTCTAAATTGAAACTATGATCCATCCAAATGGACTTTAACAAGACATACCAAAAAGATCCATGAATACACAAAATTTCCCATCCTCAATACTTGAGGAAAGCCTCAATCTGATGCACAATTTGTTTCTATGATGTAGAACTTATGCTGGACCAAACCAGCTCCCATCAGATTCATCGATGGGGACATCACACATCTACCCATCACTTATTACAGCCAAAGACAGAGACGACGGAATCTTTCAGTTTGGTTCAGTGAGGCATACGGATATCTGCTAGAAAGGGTCATCTAGACCCTTGGGACCATGGTCCACACCACATCTTTTTCTTTTTGTTACATTAGTATTTGTATTTATTGGCTTATTTATTGTAATGGTAACTTAGGGAGTTTCTTTTCTTTCATATCTTGGGTGTTACGGGATTTTATTCAATTGGGTTTTTTTTTCCCTTTTATTCATAGGGTTATTTTAGGAAAGTTTTTCCTTAATTTTACTAACCAACAACAAGGGTTAATCATGAAAATTTAGAAAGAAAAAAATTAGCAACTCTCTAAAAAAATTGGTCGACAACTGCAACTCTCTCCCTCTCTCTTGCTGGCAGAAAACTCCCCCCCCCCCCCCCCCTCTCTTGGCAAGTATGTTTTCTCCCCCATTGCTGCTTCTTTGTTCCTGAAAAAATCCCTCCTCACCTCTTCTCCTTAGTCCTGCCCTTTCTTTTCTGGTTTTTCCATTCTTTTTTCTCTCTTGCTCTTCTTCTCTCCCAAGAAAATCCACCAGCAGTCCCACTTTCTGTTGTCAGTTTTCCTTCCCCTCTCTCCCTTTTTTCCGATCTCCTAGTCATATTCCTACTGCAGAATTGTTATGCTGTCTAGTTTCTTCATTCCCCCTCCATATCCTCATTCCCACTACTCCCATTACATCAGCAGTACCCCTCTATGCCCAAAATTCTTTCTCCCTCTTCCTTTTCTTTCCTTTCTGTGGAAAGTCCTTGCTGCAGGAATAGTTTCTGCGACCCCTTCTGTTTCTTCCCCTTCCTTCTTGCTCTCCTCTCCTTTGTTCCCCTCACACATACATCCACTAAGTGCATCACTATGCATTAAAATATGATTTATAACATGCCAAGATGATAACATATTTTTTTAGAACATATTTTATAACCATCAAGGGTTGATTTACTGTGATACCACACTGCCTTTTTTCCATCAACACCATATTACATTTGGAAAAAATTTGCATCTCTTGCCATTTCTTTTAAAAAGCAATAACTGAAAAAAAAAATTATTGCATTTAGAAAATGATATGTCTTGCAAGCCTAAGTGTGTTATTTTTGCTACCCAACTACAAGCAGCAGCATATACAACCTCAGTTCTCAAAATTGCAACAGGTTAGGAAGATCATTCAGGAGTATGTCGTGAAGTTCTAGTACTTGGTCCTCAGATCTAATTTACGGTGGGAAGCCAGGGTAACAGTGGTAGAGTTTTGGAACCTACTCCACCTTTTGGACATTTTCATAGTTGAACTGCATTTGTACTCCACCTCTTGGGAATAGTACTGAACTGCGAAGGGACATTCAGACACTAAGAAGTAATTACATTTTTTAGAATTGCCTAACCAAACTACTATCCTTCTTATCCACCTGCTCTTCACAAAAACAGACGTCCAACAGTTTTCTAAGCACTCTCACCATCAATCCTTATTTCATTCATGCGGCGTAATATAAAAAGCAAAACTTCAAACATAAGAGCTTCCACCCACTATCATTTCCCAATGGATCTCCCAATGGGAACTAGCTACAAATAAACCAGCACAGATATCCCAGTGAAGCCACAGAACCCCTAGTCCACATGCATCCCAATCAACAACCACAAGCACAACCTCGAAGGATGATTTTTCAGCCCAATACCGCCAAGCACTGATTCAACGTGTTTTTTTTTTCTTTTTTATTTCAGTAGCTTGGTCAGAAGTAAAACCATAATCTTTATAATGACTACATTACCTAGTATCATAGTAGGGAGAAGCATGGATCTGGTGAATAAAGACGAACCGAACATTAGATCAGTCCCAAGCAGAAGGTTAACAATCAACTGATAATGTGACCATCACCATCTATAATCTGGATAACTAGAAGAAAAAAATCCATTCAAGCTGCCAAAAAAGAATCTACAATTTAGGGTTGAAAATCATCATATCAGGCTGTGATTAGGCCCATGCAATCAGAGGCGGGACCTATGAGTGACAAGTCTAATCCTCTGAACATTAGAACCATACAATTTCCACACCTGTTATATTGCAGAACATATGCAAAAAAAATATGGTTTTCTTATCTTGAACTTATCGTACTATATAATCATTTACAACCATGTAATATTATGATGCATAATACATAACACATTAGCGCACAACCAAAAAAGGGGAAACTGGAGAAGAACAAACAGGAAACATTTCTACTTTTTTGAAATAGTAAGGGGATATCATATCCGATTCTTTTTAGAGGTTTAACAAAACCCAATCATAACATGAATCCAGTACCAGAGATATCTCTATTACTAATTGCACTTCACAGAACGGGTCTGAAGATGAGAAGAGGGGCAAATAATTATTTCAGCTACCTTCATCCGAATCCACAACCTCTGGAGATGACTTTTCAGTCCAACTGTCCAATACAGCCTCCACTAGATTCAACCAATTTGGCTTATCAGGTTTCCTTCACTAGCTTGTTCGGAGGAAGGGGGAGAGAGAGAGAGAGTCGATGGGGAGAAACTAGGGTTTTCATCACTCATTAAAATTAATTCATGCAAATGATCTAATACCTGATCAGAAGATAGCTGACCGATGTTTGATCAAATCAGATTTCCCAAGCTTCGTAGGGAATACAATGCCTCAACAAAAACCCCCACCCCTTACAAAAAATTAAAAAAAGGAGTAAATAGAGTAAATAAAAAATGCTTGGTTAGACAAGGGAGCAATTCAGAGACAGGGGGAGAGAGAAATCCTTCGTTAGACTAGATAGGAGACTGAAAGATAGAGAGAGAGAGAGAGAGAGAGAGAGAGAGAGAGAGGAGAGAGAGAGAGGAAGCTTCATACTCGTCTTGTATGCGAGTTAGAAAAGATAACACGAACTCAGAGTTCTGATGATTTGTACAGGTATGCGAGTTAGAGAAGATAACACGAACTCAGAGTTCTGATGATTTGTATAGATTTTCACTGATAAAGTGGGTCCATAAATCTATTTTTTTATACAATGGGTCTTAGATTTGGATTCAATTTTGAGATTAGCTATTGAAGCATCTCAGCCGCAAGTCAGCCTCCAGGGTAAAATGTGGATTTGAGTGAATCACATACTTTGTTTTTTAACCAAACAGTTTTTAAATGTTAAATCATGATTCCATCAGAATTGATTCTACAGAATTAGACAACCAAATGCTTATGGATTTAGGATATAGGATATTGGGGTTGGATTTGAATTAGATTCAGATTCCTTTTCCAATAAGTAATTTAGAACCTGAATCAACCAAATGAAGGGAGGGGCTGATTAGGGGAACCCCTTGGACCGACTGGATGGAACAATCCCACCCCAAATGTGACTCTAGGTTAACTCCTTATTGCCCTGTTTTGGGGCTGATTAGGGGAACCCCTTGGACCGACTGGATGGAACAATCCCACCCCAAATGTGACTCTAGGTTAACTCCTTATTGCCCTGTTTTCATACATATTTGACCGTGAATTTGTGAAAACGGGACAAGTAAGATCCTCAACTAGGAGGCTCAGATTGCATTTCAGGAAGCAGTGGATGGAGACGACGACTTGATACAAAGTGGAAAGTGAAAATTGAGAATTAAGAAAGAATCCTCTCAAAACCTTAGCTCTAATACCATGAAAGAATGCAAAGAAAAACTCTAATTTTGATAAGTAAGTTGTTTATCTTGATGGATAAGTTTTATGTATTTATAAATAAACATGGATGTTGTACAATATTCATTTACAATATTTAAATTTGATTTCAAAAATTGAATTCAAAAATCAAATTCAAACAATAACATATCCATTATGGTCTTTCATCCCCCCTCAAACTCTACATTGGCAAGGGCAAGAGTTTGTCTCTTGCTTGAAGAAAGCTTGTGATGTTAAACCCTTAGTAAACACATCTGTAATTTGATCATCTAACAGAACAAAGTGCACTTATGGTGTTGTTCCGAACCAAGTCTCGGACAAAATGATATTCCACGTTGTTGTTGGTAGTGTTGTTGCTGCAGAGGATATTGCAGTTGTTGTTGTTGTAGCCAGTGGTGCTGTGGTTTTGGCTGCAGAATTGGTTGTGGTTGTGGCTGCAGAGTCTATTATTGTTGTGGCTGCATAATCGGTTGTGGTTGTGGCTGCATACTCGATTGTGGTTATGGCTGAAGATTGAAAGGCATGAACTGAATACAACATTTTCTCAATCTTCTTCTGGTCAGCCATAAGTGTTTCATTTTTTTTCCTCGTTTTGTGTTTTCTACTTATTCAAATTCTCTTCTTCAGCCTTCTCCATCTTCATTCACCATCTTTTTACCTACTTGAATTTTACTTCCTCCTCTTACTTGATACTTCCAGTTCCTTATCCCCTCTCTTCCACCTCTTCTACTCAGTTCTCTCAACAACCAAGACTATTTCCTTGTCCACATCCATCTCTTCAGGTCTTGACCTCCTCTTCCTCTTCTACTCCGAAGCCTCCTTTTTAGAGGTTTGTAGGTGAACAATTAAATTTCTTCTTCTTGCTGGCATTGTTATCATTAGAAGAAGTCCTTGGGACTATTAAAGCACTGGTATAATACGTATTTACTTGATTAGAAGTCAGCGTCCATTTTTGTTAAGCTTTTTCTTATCACTATAGTCTTTAAATGGAACTATCCGGAGACAAAACATGTACAACGATTTAATATCTCATCCATTCCAGACTCCCAGAGGAGTTGAAAGAAATGGACTTTGTAACTCTAATCAACCAAAGTAACCACGAAACAAAAGAGAACAAAAAATAAAGTACAGACAGAGACGAGAAGCTTGGTGGCAGGGTGCATTAGCAAACCGGATAATCCATAAAATCAACGCCAACTCATTCATCGAGAAAAAAACAAAAGCTTAGAACCAAGCAACCAACTAACCATTACAATCTATTACAAACCCTGTGAATGACAAACTTTGTTGAATAACAAAACGAAAAAGAACAAGGAACGAACCTTGAGATTTTGAATACTTTGGCAGAGACCTTGGAAAACAGCAAACAATGATTTGCACCATGATTTTGAATGATAACAGTTCGTGAAACAGAGATAGAGTGAGAGAGAACAAGAGCCAGAGATAAGTGAAAGAGATAAAAGGAGGATGGTTAGGGTTTGTGAAACTGAAATAGATCGACAGAGAAATAAGAGCTTGAGGTAAATGAAGGAGATTAGAGGGAGCGGTTACCTGACCTATGGAATTGCAGACACGTCCTCCCAGAGGAACCCTCCTGAGGTATGGAGTTGCAGAGAACGACTGCAGTCCCGACTGGGTCGGGTTGGCGCTTTCTTTAATCGGGCACATTTTCTGGTTAAGTGAGTTTTTACTGTTTTGATCTTAGGCAAAATGGTCAGATTTTAAGAAGCATTTACTTTTCTTTTCTTTTCTTTCTCTGGTGCAAAGAAGCATTTATCCGATAAAATATTTTTAAAATGGTTTTACTCGAATGAATCCTATTTTTTTAAATTACTAAATTATAAATTTTCTGGCCAACACATTTTTGATATTCTATCATGAACTAGCTAAATTACCTTCAATTTCTTCTTCTTCTTTTTTTAAGGATCGAACCCACAATCTCTCCACTAAAAAGTATGAATTTATACCATTCTACCAATCCTGCATTGACATTACCTTCAAGTTTTTCATTGCAAAGGAAGAAACTGATGATAGGAGGATTGAGAGCTACAAAAGACAAATGTTGTCGGCCTTAAAATTGCCAAGAGATTGAAGGGATTGGTAAACGCTTGTTACAAGTTTTTATATAAAAGACTTGAAAGTAATTTGGGTAGTTCATGATAAAATATTAGTTGGGCCAAAAACATTTTCACAAAATTTGAGATTTAATAATTACTTTAAAAAAATAGAATATATTTAAGTAAGAAAAAAATTAAATATTTTTTAAATTTGATCATCTGAGAATTTTCCCTTTGATCTAACATGTACAAAGTCACAAGCATATGCGTTTTAAAAGCCACCAAATGATTTTTATGCATACAACATAATGCACTGTTTTTTATTGAAAAAATAAAAATACTGTGAATATAGTCAATTTGAATATCATATTTTTTTCCTTATGAACTTTAATATTTGTATATAAAAAATATGATATTTATTATAAAATAAAAAATATATATTAAATACAAAGAAGAAAATTAGGAGAGATGAGTTCAACCCTTCTATTTGGTTTCATCTATTTTCGTTCCTTCTCTGTTCGTATAATTACCTTGTATACTCTTCTTGTGGCTAGTTTATTTCATATGTTTTTCTTGCATTTTGTTTAATGTGTGGCTTTACTGTTCTTCTCGGGTAGTACCTGGTATGCTTTTGCTTTGTAAAATGCCATGATTTCTGTTATCATCTTTTGCTCCTACTGTTTCCGTTTTTTTATTTAAGTTAAAGGCTGAAAGGGGCAGCAGCTTTTATTTTAATTTGGCTGTTTTTAGAGAGTATCTTATCAGTGGATAGTGAGCTTTTTCAACAAGTTGAAGATGTCATATTTTGGTTATTTCCTATTTTCAACATGAGGCTCTTAATGTGGAACTGCCAGGGATGTGGTCGGTCTTTGACAGTTTCCTATTTATGTCATTTATGTAGACGCTCTCAACCAAGTTTACTTCTACTTTTGGAAACAAAACAATCTGCCAACTACATGGAATTGATCAAGCTCAAATTGGGTTTTTCGGATATGCTACTTGTTGCTCCACAAGGCTGAATCTGGGGGCATTGCAGTGATGTGGAATACGAATTGTTCTATTCTCCCTTTCTCTCTTTCAACTTCTCTTGTTGATTTCATGGTTTCTTGGAATGTTGTAGATGCAGATATTCGGGTGACCTTGGTACATGGAGCACCAACGCAATCAGGGCGTGGACGGGTTTGGCAAGACATGCGACAACTGGGTCACTCTGTTCACGGTGCTTGGTTGGTGTTAGGGGATTTTAATGCAATCCTAACTCATCAGGATAAAAGGGGTGGCAGAAGGAAACCTCAATCTCATCTAGATGCTTTGAATTCTGCAATTACCAGCTGTGGATTGGTAGCTTTGCCCAGTTCTGGTAGTCGTTTTTCGTGGTCCAATAAACGGAAAGGGAATGCTCACATTCAGGAGCACATTGACTTAGTATTTTATAATTCTGAATTCTTACGTCTATTTCTTGATCTTCATGCTTTCAAACATGTAAGACTTGGTTCTGACCACACTCCTATGGAAGTAGAGCTGCTCAAAGGAGTTAAGAAACCACACAAATTTTATTATGAAGTTAAATGAGAAGAGTATCCAGAGCTCAGGGATAACATTTTACAGGGCTGGACCACGTTGAAGCAGGGTTCAGATGCGTACAAACTTCAACATAAGATCTATAATTGTGCGAAGACCTTACGCTTATGGAGCAAGGCAAATACAAAAGTGGCTTCCATTGAAATTCTTAAAGTTCAACAACAATTGGCTGATTTACAAGCTTCCAATTCAGCAGAAGATATAAATGTTCAAGAGGTTGCATTGTCAAGTGTTGGGAAATGCCATGTCAGCATTTGCCACATCAGCCTCTATTGGTTTTGATGATAATAAGCATGAATTACTAATGGCTATATTGAGTTATGATGTTTTAGTTCAAGATGAGAACAAGTGGACCAACTCCAAGTCAAAGCCATATGCAAGTCAAAGCCAAGATCATGCCAAGACAGACATAAAGATGGACATGAAGTCTAAGTCAAGATGACCATGCCAAGACAGACATGAAGATGGACATGAAGTCTAAGTCAAGATGACCATGCCAAGATGGACATGAAGACCGTTGCACAAAATCAAGTCGAAGACCAAGTCAAAGATCAAGACTTAGGCTAAATCAGGGCTTAGGACACCTTTGCATACACACACATGTAAATGCATCCATAATATGTAATCCATGTTACTAGAGTGACCTAGGACATGTTAGTAAGGTGTACAACGCTAGGATTGTCAAAAGGATCCAAAAATCAAAGCCATATCCCAGCCCAAAGTTGTTTAGAAAACAGAGCCCGGACGGATGTCCGCCGAGCGAGACGGACGCCGTCGCACCGATAACTCGTTTCTTAGAAAACAACGAGGCGAGACGGAATTTCCGCGGCGGACGGATGTCCGCGAGCCGCCCAGACGGATGTCCGTCGGCCCGATTGACTATAACGGCTAGTTTAAAGAGAATATCCCCGACTATTTGCAACGGATACTTTGAGACGGATGACGTCGCCGGACGGATGTCCGCCGGGCTGAAAAAAGGACAAAAATGTGCGCTTTCTATCCGTTGGGGATTGGGTTTTGGCACTCAAAGGTGCTCTATATAAACCCAATTCACCTCATTTGAGAGCAATAACACTCACACTTGATCACCCACTCCCCAAGTGATCCTAAAGCTCTCAAATTGCAAGAAAGCCTTGTGCTTTGCCTTTCACCTTCTCCCCAACCTTGAAGAACATACCAAGGTGTTAAAGTAAGCTTGTGGAAGTCAAGCTTGAGGTGATTGAAGGCTTTGGTGGTGCATGCATTTCATATCTTGAGCATACAACTCTTATTGCATCACACACACACAGGAGGTAAAGTGTCACACCTCTTGTTAAGGTAACATCCTTGTCTTGAACCGTTTCAATTCTAGTCTAGGTAGATTAGAATTGGTTTTGGGTACTCTTGCCCATGAACAAAGATTGGTTGGGTGCTCTTGCCCGTGAACAAAGATTGGTTGGGTGCTCTTGCCCGTGAACAAAGATTGAAGAGGGTGCTCTTGCCCTAAGATAAACAAAGATTGTAAAGGGTGCTCTTGCCCCGTAACAAATATTGTAAAGGGTTTGATCTCTACCCATTGTATTGAAAGAGAATCACTAGTGGAATACCCAAGGCCAAGAGAGGAGTGGACGAGACTTGCAAAGTCGAACCACTATAAAATACTTGTCTTGTGGTTGATTGTATTGTTTAATTTCATTTGAATTTTCAATTTACTTTGTATTTTCGGACAAACCGAAAAATTGGGACAATCCACTAGTTGCAACCTAATCACCCCCCCTCTAGGTTGCACCAACATCAAGGAAATTGGCTTCTTTGATACGCGAAGAAGAGAGATTCAGGCAGCAACGGGCGAGGGTGCAGTGGTTGAAAGCAGGTGATCAAAATACTTCTTTTTTCCATCATGTTACCTCGCAAAAACGACAGCGAAATCATATCTCCAAGCTGAAATCAAGTACTGGACATTGGCTGTCTGCAGAGTCTGATATCATGTAAGAGATTTGGACTTATTTCAGTAACCTCTTCACCACTTCTCAGGCCCAATCCCCTCTATATTTCTTATCAAGCTTTGCACATTGCGTGTCTTATGATGATTATGTTAGATTATGTAGAGACTTTTCTAGGGATGAGATTAAATATGCTTTGTCTCCAGGAATAGATGGATTTCCGGTCGGGATCAAGAAGTAAAACCTATATAAACAAGTAACCCACGCACAGACGAGGTATCTGAATTGTTCCCATTACTATAATATCCAATTTTTGCTCTGCATCTAGCCAAAGTTTTATGATCAGTTCCTGAACTGACTTAACATTTGGAGATGGCCTCCCGACCCCACGATCGGGCCATGTCTAACCTTATTTTGCAGGTCATTCCCCAGGGATCTCAAGGCTGAGCAGATTTTGGACGCATCAATACCACATTCTTCCTGAATGTGTTATATCATTAATCTTAACCAAATATATTATCGACTTACTTCATGAATCACTATTATCTTTACATGATTTGAAGAAGTGACAGTTATAGTTTGTTTTATTGAACGTCATGAAATAACTAGTATTCACTTGTGAAAAAATAACTTGTTTGAAATATAGTATCCTGCATCTGCATAACAAATAAGTTGATGTTCACATTCATAAAATAACATCAAATAAATAATTCATCGAACATACTGAAATATATGTTTTACAACATTTCAATGTCTTCGTATTGGAGAAGAGATAAATCTTACTAATACACTTATAGAAAATGTTATATTCGATTTTGTATTATAAGCAAGATACATTAATGTCCCGATTACATTGAGATATGGTACTTCAAGACCAATAAATTATTTAGTGTTTTCATTGGGTTAAAATGAATATTTCTTTATGTCGAGCGATCTCATAACCATCAGAGTAGTAAATGGATCTACCTTATTCATGAAAATCACTTCAAAACTGTAACTTTAAAAGTTGATTGATGAATGAATATCTATTTGTCAAATGATCAATTTGCAAACTTAGAAAAAACTTTGTATTTCTAACTTCTTTCATTTCAACTTTTATCAAATAATCTATTGCTTTTGGAAGTTCTTCATGAGTTTCGATGATACTTAAGTCATTAATATATCTAGTTATTATATATAAAAAAGAAGAAGTTAGATTTATATCCTTTAATTAGTATACAATAATAAATTGAATCATTTTTATACTCTTCATTTAATAAATATCCATTAAAGAGATTATTTCATATATGTTCTGATCATCTCTGAAGCCTTATCGAACAAACTTCCTAGGAATTTTTATGTGCTTCAGGCATTTTGAATCCTTCAAGAATTTTCATATAAATTTCACACTTGAGTGAACCATATAAATAGGCTGTAATAATATCCATTAGACACATGTCAAAATTTCATATACTGCTGGACTAATAAGATATCTAAAGGTGTTTGCATCCATTACAAGAGAATTTTTTTTCATATAATCAATGATAGGCCTTAGTGAAAACCCTTGTGCCACACTCCCACAATTTCATTTTTCTCATTTCATATCGCACAAAAACCAATTTGTATTCTATTGCCTTTCACCTTCAAATGTTTGGACTACAGTCCAAAAACTTTATTTTTCAAGCGAATTCAATTATGTTTGAATTGCATATTTCTATTTTGACTAATCAATTTATTTATTTACATTCATCAACAAATTTATGTTCAAGATCATTGTCTTGTTACATTATTTCAACAATAATATAATATGCAAAAATATTGTCAACAACTTTATCTTTTCGGTTCCATATTTTTCCTGCAATGACATAACATTTGTATTCGACTTCCAAATGAATGTTGGATTATCCGGTGCCCCAGTGTGAGGACTTTATCGCCTCTTTGGATAAAGTGACTGAAAACTCATGGAGTCCTTTAAGGGCAAACTCAAACCCATCTAAACTAAAATAATTGTTGCATTTTTGGAGAAAGCACCACAAACTCATGGTGTCCTTTAAGGGTAGACTTGAACCCATCTACACTAACTTGATCACCATCTAATTTGTTGCAGCTTTCATCGTTGTGATCATTACGAATTGCTAAGTTTACAACTTGATTGATGACGACAAATATCTTCTAAAACACGTGCCAAAAGACAACATAGATGCTCTTTGAAATACAGGCCCAAAACACATAAAAACTACATTGTAAGTCTATAAGCCTCCATCATCGAAGGAAGAGGGGCAAAACTAAACTAAAAATAAAAAATAAAGCTCCAAATTGGGTGATATGATAATTCTAGTTTGATTGATGTTGATGATGTTTTCTTCTTACTATGTTCTCCTTATATAAGTATAGAGATAATCATTTACTACCACAACCACCTTATATTTGAATTTAAAAAGGAAAACCACCATAACTAATAGATCATTTCTATAACTTACTAACTCTCACATAATTTCCTAGTAAATATTACAACTCCCATAATTACTAAGTTTTGAGATAATCTCCCAAATGCTTGGAGGAATAGAAACTTGAATTCAAATAAGGAATTGTTTTCGTCCTAGCTTCTTGAGTTTTGGCCTGCCTAAAAAAAATTGGTTTATTCTTAGGTTAGCACTAATTTACTCTTACTTATTCAACTTTATCTTTTCAATCTTGTCAATACGTTGGGTTTATTTTTAGCCCAACCAATATTAGTAATTTTCTGGATACCAACAGGTTAAGATCTGTTATAACACATATCCACAATTCTTGTTATTCCACATTGGTCATAATTTCTCCCATTATAATTTATGAAGATAATGTTGCTTGCATTGCAAAAGACAGGAGATGATATATCAAAGGTGAAAGGAACAATCATATCTCACCAAAATTTGAAAGTCAACAAATTGATGTCAGACAGATTCAATCCATATATAATATTAGATCTTTTTACAAATCATTGCCAAAATAAAATTTGGAGAGATTAATATATGGCATTGGTATGAGACGAGTACATAAGATGCAAGATTAACTATTCCCAACAATAGCTATATGGTTCAATTGAGGGGGAGATATTATGAATTACAATACTCTTTTTTTATATTTTTTATTTTTATCAAAATACATGTTGCATTCCTTTTTCATCCACCAAAGTTTAGTCCCATAGGTTTTTCCTAGTAAGGTTTTTTATGAGCCAATTAGTATTACGTATTATTTAGAAACATATATTTTTTTCCCAATACTAAGATTTTTTTTCCCACAAGGTTTTTTCATAGTAAAGTTTTAATGAGATATATTATCTATTGATAGACATCTAAGAAGCATGTTATACATAATATTGATTATAGATGATGTCCATCATCCTTAAAGAGAGAATACAAAAAATGTAACTTCTAATTAAAGATCTTGCTCACCTTAACATGCAATTTTGACGATCCACATTTTCATTCTATCCACCCCCTATCATGAGTAGGAATCTATCCTTTCAGACCAAGGGTCATATTGTGCAAGAATCAATTTGAATATCATATATTGTATTTCTTTGTAGACTCTGATATTTCTATGTCAGAGAATATATTAAAATATTTTTACTTCTACTATAAATAAAAAATGCACACAACACAATGTGGTGGTGTGATTACTTTCATCTTGTCCTAATTTTCTTTCTTGTCTTTACTATATCGTTTTTAGTTATCTTTAAGTTTTATAACGGTCTAAACCTGTTTTTTGAATTTTTGTATTTTCCAAGTCTTTATAAATAGAAATAAATTATATAATTATACCAAACACTACCAAAACTATTTATCTGAGCAAAATCAGAAACAAAAACTATATGAAACATTGCAATGGTGTTGATATTACTAATTGGGCAACCCTTTTGAAGGATCAAGATATTTTGTTTTACTTGTATTTTGTGATGTCCAATAGGTGTGCTAATAAACCAGGCTAGTTTGATATTGGAAAAACTCAAGCTGACCCAAAACACAAATGTTGATGTACTTCTAGCATAGTGGTGGCAACCTCTTATATAGAGACAATAAGTCCAAGGAGGTCATGGAGGGTTCAAATCTCTGTCCTCCACACTCTCCCCTTACCCCTTCCCCTCCCTTAGCCCCCACCCCTTCCCCTCCCCACCCCCACCCCCCCCAACAAAAAAAAAAAAAAGAAAGAAAGAAAAGAAAAGAACGAAAGAACAGGGATTTCCAACTTCTAGACTACTGCATTTTTGGCCCATGCCGGTTTGTTCTAGCCTACTTATGAATGCCTAGTCTCAGCCAACTTTGGATTTCTCCATCCTAACCTCACCTATTTCAGCCCAACTTCAGAAAATCAAGACAGCATTTGGGAAGATTTATCTTGCCAAACTTGCCCCCTTTTTGTTTTTCTATTGGGCTATAAGATTCTCATTCGAAAGTTATAAATAGCTCTCATTTGCCTTTCTCACTTTTTTTTGGTTGAATTGGTTAGTTATTCTTTTCAGACACTTTTTTTCCTTGGTCCTCTAAAGAGTGGTTAGGGAAGCTAGTTAGATTTACTCCAAACTCATCGCATAAAGCTTGAATGGCCTAACAGTGTATAATAAAATGATCCGTTTAGGTAAACTACTCTCGCTCGTTAACACTTTTCTCCTCCTATTCAAAAAGGAAAAAGAAAAAGTTGCCCCACATGTTGAAAAATGAATTTGTTAGAATCAACTGAAATATATCCCCCTAGAAATCAAGTTTTTTTTTTTTTTGGAGCAAACCCTAGAAATCAAATATAGATCTATTCAAAGTGAATCGAAATCCGCATTTGAATCAGAACTGATTATCTGATCCTAGTTCTAAAACACTCATTGGGTTCCACAGACCAGCAATCTATCCTTACATCAACCACAGGTCAAGATCTAAGACTTAGGGTTATTTCATGGATCAATCTCACTTTTTGCAATTATTTTTAGTTGATTCCTAATCTACCTACGAAAGTTCCAGAGAGTGACCTGAATCCCTTTGATAATACAAGAAATCGAGGCTTTATTAGAATATTACCTTTGATATAGTTTTAGTTCATGGAACTAGATTGGATATTGACTTAGTTTTTTTCAAGGAAGAATGTAAGTAACAAGCAAGGGCTTTGAATGATCCTCTACCATTTAAAATCAAAGCACATTAGTTTAATTTACTTCAAAAAAGCAATTCTAATTGAGTGCCCCCAAAGCTATAGCAAAACTTATGCACTTTAACAAGGCAAACCCCCGAATCTGGTTTGCCATTAGATTAAAGTTCAAAAGCATCTTTTAAAGCATTTGTCACCCAATTTCAAAAAGCCAAAGACAACCTTTATTGAATTCAAGAACCAACACTTTATCAAAGACGTATAGAAAGTCCTGCATTCATGAAGCTACCTACACTCAAAGTTGAAGCTTTGCATTACAATCTTCTTGATAAGGAATAGTGAATAGCAGAAAGTCTCTGCTAAACCTTTTGAATGAAGAAGTAGGTTAAGACCCCTATATCTTCTCAAACTCCCACTACATGATCACTTGCTTATATATTAGTTACTGGGTGGAGAAGGGGGTTCTTCATTGTGGATTCTAAGTAAGATATTAAGGGCCTCTCAGCAAAAGAGAAGAAGAAGAAGAAGAAGAAATGTCTGCCACGGCCAATATCAAGCCCATTGTGAGCAAACTCTATTGTTCTGCTTCAGAAGTTGCAGTACTCACAGTGAGAAAGAGGCCTCATGTTGTGAGTGGAGGAGGATTTGTAGTCATGGATTGCAACCAGAATATTATTTTTAGGGTTGATGGCTGTGGAACTCTAGGCATCAAAGGAGAATTAATCCTGAGAGATGCTGATGGAGAATCTTTACTTCTCATTCGCAGAAAGGTATGTATGTATGTGTGTATGTATTTTAGCCAACATAGAACAGTTCTTGTTGTATTTAAACAGATCTTAGTATATATAACTTCAATCTGTACTTGCAGGAAGGCGTGTTTCAAGCTCTAAGCATTCATAGGAAATGGAAAGGTTACAAGGTGCACTATGAAGGAGAAGAGAAGTTGGTTTTTTGCCTAAAAGAGCCAAACTCATGCCTTGCAAAGAACATCAAAGTAAATGTTGGACCTATGAAGCGCAATATTAACAGGGAGTGGGATTTTGAGGTCAGGGGTTCTTTTCCTGATAAAGATTGTGATATTGTTGATTCTTGTGGAAACACAGTTGCACAGGTACCTATACTCACTTGTTTGAATCTACTCTATATATGTGTTGAGATATTGAGTTATATATCTGAGTTATACCCAACCTATATTCTAATATATAGTAATAGATCTTACGGGAGAGTCCAGTTAATCTGCTAGAAAATTCAATTTTGGAAGAGCAAACTTCTTTCCTTCCCAGGATATCTTTGTTTAAGTTATCTGGACTGTGAGCTTGAGAAGATTAACTTGGTAGGTCTGACAAGTGCAGGTTGGAGTGAGGAAGGAAAGACAGTTGATGATGCCAAGCAAAGATCTCTATCAGGTGCAGGTGCAACAAGGATTTGATCAAGCTTTTCTTATTGCTGTCATAGCTGTTCTTGACAATATATATGATGAGTCTACTCATTGCTGAAGTCTGCAACTATTATTTAAGCAATTCTATGTGTTATAGATTTACTGTAGATTTCCATGATCTATAGCCCTGACTTCCATCTACCCCTAAAAGAGGAACAACAAGGTTGCCACCTTTTAGCATTATGGATTTACTGTAGATTTCCATTATCTTTCTAAGGAGTTTTAGATTTGTATTAGCAAATTATTACATCTGCAATCTCGAAATTTATTATATTACAAACATATCCTTATGCTTAATACCGTTGATATTAGAATAAAAATTAACATATTTATCCTTGCTAAATCTTCAAGTGAGAAAAAGATTGAAAAAAAGAAATACTGAAGAATCTTTTTGATAAATAAACTTTATCATATTACAAACGTATCCTTATGCCTACTACTGTTAATTTTAGAAGAAAAATAAACACACTTACCCTTGCTAAATCTTCAAGTGAAAAAAATATTGAAAAAAGAAATACTGAAGAATCTTTTTGATAAATAAAATACTGAAAAATCAGTCATGTTGATTTTTTTGGCAGAGTTACAGTGTATAAACTCATAGTACATGAATAATACACATCATCTGCATTAGATCTATGATGCTCATTTTTATATATTGACTTTTACTTTATCTATTTTTGCTAGTGGAAACCATCTTTGATCTTTAAGAAAGAATGTGGTTTACCAGATAATTAGTTCTAGTAGCTCTCTGCAACATTTCTCAACTACTGGTCCAATTCCATTCTTGTCAATTCCTTCTCCCAATCAATTGATTCTCCAGTCATCTGTCTTGTATTTAATGAATATTAGTAGTGAAGAATCTAATGACACCTCTTTTTAGAAACGAAAATAAATTCAAGAACAGGATTGCATTATTCCCCAAGTAAATTTCCACCTTGAGCATCTGAATTATTTATCCCTGACTATAGGTACATATGGATGCTAATGCTATCCAGAAAAAGATGTTAGGGTTCATGAAAGAGTGGAATTAACACTGAAACTGCTCCTTCAACACCAAATAAATCATCTTTATGGATTAGTCTAGACTCGAGGATTGAGATGAGTAACCAAAAATTTAACAAAAACATGGAGAGAACAAGGGGTTCTCAACCTATTACATTCAACCCAACTACATATGATCCTCAATGAATTAAATAGAAAAAATGTGGAGAAATTGGGGGGAAATAATTCCTTTTCTTTATTAGAGGATCCTGATGATCAATTAATACAGAATTGCAGAGGATGGTTTCTCTTTAAAAAAAAAAAAAAAACCTTCCAAGTAGTTGAAATGTAGGTTTGAAGTATCGGTGTTTGAGTGTTGTATTGGTCTAAGTGATTTTAAGAGATTTATTGTGTATCATATTGGTTGATACGGGAGTTTCCTACCCGACTGGATCAGACCTGGGCGAGAGCTTAACATGTCATATAGTCGAGACAGTTACCGATCTGCTCAATCAAGGCGTTACATACGCTGGACTTATATGACAACCACTCTCAATATGGAAGGTCAACTTGGCAGCCGATTGAGCGGGACCAACGGCAAAGAGGCATAATTTCAAGAGAAACAACAGCCCTTGTCGGGTAAACTTACCAAATACAAAAAAGGTAACACTTTCAATATAAAAGCAAGGACACGCTCCTCCGCTAAGCATCCAATACATTCTGAACATAGTTTTGTGTAGCTCTTGCACAAGACCTTCACCTGTTCACTGTCTGACTAAGCCATCGGTGGCGGTTGCCCGGCACTCGAGCCGGCCCGCGTCTAACCCCTTTTGCAGGACTCATCGTCCCGAAAATGAGAGGAGGTTTAGTCGGGATCAGCAATATAACTGTGACACATCACTGGTCACTGTATTTTAATACAATATCAATAGAAATATATATCGATTATATTGTATTGGTTGTGTCCAATACAAATATGCATATGTTAGCCTCATATTGTATCATGAAATATTTTAACCTTGATTTAAAATAAGAGTTGGCCCTCTTAGATAGGTATGACAAAGTAGAAGAAGAGAATATAAGGGTGTTTCTGTCAATACACTAGGTTCCGTGAGAGCCTGCATAGTAGGAAGTTTTGTCGAATTTCGGCAAAATTCGCCAGGCTCGGTGGATAGCAAAATAAAAAAGGGGCCGAAAATGATATTTGGTAACAATCACTAGAAAATCACCGATTTTTAGGCAAACTAGCGAACATCGCCTAAACTTCACGACAGTTCTGTGAAACTTCACCGCTGGTAAGCCACCTCCTTCCTTTCTCTCATCTTTCATGTTATTGATGGTATCAAAGCTTTCGACCTCCAAGGTGATGGTCTTTCCTATGAGTCTTAATGAAATCTGCAAAACCAAGAACTCGATTAAGATCTTGAAAACACAATTACAAACCCTAATTGTATGACACACCAAGATACACGAACCAAGCAACGACAATCTTGATTGATCGAAAGAATTTCTTGAGCCAGGAACCCAAAAATATGCCCTACCGTCGGTGTTGAACTAAAGGAGATGCATCAATATTAGTGGGTGGATTGGAAGCTTGCTTGGGATTTTCAGTGGTCTATGAGAACAAGGACAAATTATCAAAGCATGTGGGGGGCCCCCCCCCCTTTGAAAGACCGAAAGTGGGCTGGAATGTGGGGAAAGAAAGATTATGCCAACAGCGTCTCCAAAGGGGTGTGATGGCCACTATCGGTGAGAGCATCTCTCTAACATACTTTATTTGGTCCTCCCCAAAAATACCCATACTCCATCATGTGTTGTTTAGTTGTGAGTTATGTACCCTTGCACGCATTAAAATTGGTGAGTGACACAATTTTTTTATTTTTTATTTGAGGTTCATTTGGGCCAACTTAAATGCACATCGATTACATCCTTAGGGTAGATTTTATAATTAATATAGGTGTGGCTTTGCTCTTGGCCTTGAGGGGATTCAAACTCCGACCACCTATGTGGAAGCATTGGCCGTTTTCCAACTAAGCCACCCCTTGGGCTTGTGAGTGACACAACTTAGTCACAATTTCATTGTTACAAAGGTAGTTAAGCATTTTCTATTTCCTTTGGATTGAGATTGAGATCCCTAATCCAAGTAGATATGTTATTAAGTTTTTTATATGAAACCTACTATTATTGGGGTGAAACTAGTGATCATCCACTATTATGCTCTAAATTACATGGCACTTACTTTCAAAATTACAAGTTATCCATAGTGAGGATTTTCTGTTAAGTGAGGAATAAAATGACCTAAATGCCCTTATCCCCATTTAACTCATTCAAAATTTGAAATTCAAAATACCCAAATACCCTTTGAGCAGTAAAATTATCCAAATAACCTTAGGTAGGTGAAGGAAACCCATCTTCTTCCTATCTCTTGCTGGAAACCACAACACCTCCTACCCTTGCCGAAGACCTCCACCCCAACGGCCGGTTTTTCCTTTGTTGGAATTCACTCCAATGTTGTGCAACCGTTGTGGAATGAAGAGAAACAAACCACTAAGCCAAAAATTTTAATGTCATAAAAGTTTAAAGAGAAAATTACACGGTACCCACTATAATTGGGGTGAAACTAGTGATCATCCACTATTATCTCCAAAATTATATAGCACCCACATGCATAATTACAAGTTATCCACAATTAAATTATGTTGTTAAATGAGTAGTAAAATTACCTAAATGTCCTTACCCTTATTTAAGTTATCCACAATACTATTTTTAAATGACTTAAATAAGGATAAGGGCATTTAGGCAATTTGACTATTCATTTAACAAAATATTTAATTGCGGGTAACTTATAATTATGCATGTGAGTGCCATGTAATTTTGGAAATAATAGTGAAGAATCACTAGTTTCACCCCAAAAATAGTGGGTGCCATGTAATTTTTTCAAGTCTAAAACATTTTCATTAAAATCTTAGGAAACCTAATGCATATAAAAAACTCGAAGATGTTATAAATAATATTGATTGTGTGGATATCCATCACCCCCCAATAGACAATTCTTCCAATTGAAGATCTCAACCACCTCAGCATGCAATCTTGGTGATTCACATTCTCATCTTAATTGAAGATTATAGTGATCTCAACACACAATGTTGGCAGTCAATATTTTCATTCTATGCACCTTCTATCTTGGGTAGCAATAATCTATGTTTCCACATCAAGAACACCTTATTGTGTGCAAAAATCATATATTGTATTTCTTAGTAGACTCGATATTTTCCATATCAAAGAAGATGCTACTTCTACTATAAATATGTAATTCACTCAACTCAATGGATAGTTTGATTGATCTTGTTCTAGTTTTTTTCTTTGTCTCTAATATATTCTCTTTATTTTACAACATGTTATCAGCACGATTCCGCTCGAAGTAATTGTGTTTTGAGCACAACTCTGTCAAAGTAATTGTGCACCATTTTGCATGAAGTAATTGTGTTTTGAATACAACTCTGTTGAAGTAATTGTGTACGACTCTACTCCAAGGAATTGAATTTTGAGGTAAATTTTCATATTAATTTTTATATAAAATATTCTTCATTACTTCAAATATTAGAAGATGCACATATTATTTAATGTTTACATGAACTTTAATTTTATCTTTTATTCCTCTTTTATATTAGCTTACATCATGTCAAATCTTACGAAATTGGAGAGCTTGATGTTGCAATTGAACGAACCACCAAAGAACGAGGTTGAGTCATACCTAAAGTGTTGTCTTTAAGGTAATTGATGCACCCAACTACCAAGGGTTCTTTGCACCACCACCTCCAAGATAAAACAACCTCCAACTAGAAGATGAGGTAGTTCTTCTAATCCATTCAAGGAGCCAAAAGCTATAGCACAACACTAAGACAAACTCAAAGGAAGATACCTTTAAAACAATAAGCAACAAATAATGTAAGTGTGAGGAGTGTCTCTATTACACACCACATGCAAGGAAGGGGTTAGGTTTACATAGGCCCAAACCAAACCTTACACCCCTTGAGATTCTCAAGATAATGAATTGGATCATTGAATCACAATGAGTCACCTCCTCATAAGGGGGAGAATCAATTCCCTACTAATGGAGAATCAATGGACTTGTCCCTTCTCCACTAATGGGAATCAACCAGATGAACCTAACCTCCCCACTAAATGGAGAATTAGTTATCATATTCACCTCTTTTGTATGAATTAGATTTAATGCATTCAATAGCCTTAACCCCACTCATGGAAATAGCCATAAATGGTCATGAAATTACAATAAGATTTGAAGGTCAATAGTTAGAATTTGAGTAAATTCCACCCTACAAGTATGCCCACCTCATCACCATAATCAAGACCTTTAAGATTCTCATATCAATTGCAATATTGATATCATAACTACCTTACACCCCATGATCAATGTCATGAAGAGCCTCATAACCAAGGTCATGAAAGGCCTCCTTTACTCATGGGTGCATTATTACCACCCTTACCTCATGGGTCCCACACACTAACAAAACAGTTAAACTAAAAGAAATGCAAAAAACTAATTTTGAAACTTAATATAGATTTCATGTGACTTGAGGATTAGGCATTAACCACATTCCTGTAGATGCAATACCCAAGTTTTTTTTGACAGATATAGCCTTTGTGAACATGTCAGCTTGATTCATTTTTGACTTCACATAATCGATAACTATCATTCCTTCATCTATGTATTGTCGCATAAGATTGTGCCTAAGGTGCATATGCCTAGTGAATAGCCGCTTGGTTATCACAATGTAGTGATACCGATGGCGACGATTTTTTCCACAATGGTATATCCGCCATTAAATTTCTAAGCCATTCGGCTTCTATTCTTGCCTTCTCTAAGGCTATGAACTCAGCTTCCATGGTAGAACTTGTTCCACATGATTGCTTTGTGGACTTCTAGGAGATTGCACCACCTGCTAATGTAAAAACATATCCACTACTGGTTAAGGAATCGTTTGTATCCGAAATCCAATTAGCATCCCAATACCCTTCTAGAACTGTTGGTTTACCACTATAGTGTAAACTATAGTCTTCAATACCTTTTAGGCACCTTTGTAATTTATCAATTGCACTCCAATGCTCTTTACTTGGATTTTGAGTATGTTGACTCAACTTTCCTATTGCAAGAGCAATATCCGAACATGTACAATTCATAAGATATGAGACTAAACCAATGATTTGTGCATTCCTTTTATGTTCACTAGTTCACCCAAGTTCCTTTTCAAACGACATCCAACATCAAAAGGTGTTTTGATCGCTAAAAGTTCATGGTAGCCATACCTTTTATGTATGTTTTCCACATAACGGGCTTGAGATAGTGAAATACTATTTCCTTGCTTAATGATCTTGATCCCAAGAATCATATCAACTTCCCCTAAGTCTTTTGTGTCAAAAGTAGACATCAAAATATGCTTAGTTTGATTCACTATTGCCAAGCTCGTCCCCATTATCAACATATTATTTACACAGAGTAGAATAAATACATTTGTACTACTATGAAACCTGCTATATAAGCACATTTCGGCATCATTGACAATAAAGCCATTTGAAATTAGAGCATTGTCTAGTTTATCATGCCATTTCTTAGACGCTTGCTTCAATCCATATAAGGATTTTTTAAGCTTGCAAACTTTTTGCTTTTGTCTTTTTACAATATAACCTTCAGGTTGTTTTATGTAAATTTTCTCTTCTAAATCACCATTTAGAAAATCAGTTTTTACATCCATTTGATGGATGACCAAGTTATGTATTGACGCTATTGCCAACATAACCCTTATTGAGACAATTCTTGACACAGGGGCAAATGTGTCAAAATAATCATTGTTTAGTTTTTACCTAAATCCCTTGACAACAAGTCTAGCCTTGAAACGATCAAATGACCCATTACTTTTTAACTTCTTTTGAAATATCCACTTGGTCTCCAAAGTTTTAGAGCCAATTGGTAGATCCACCAATTCCTAAGCATTATTTGTCAAGATTGAGTCAAGTTCACTATTGATTGCCTCCGTTCAAAAGATGGCATCTAGTGATGTGATAGCCTCTTTATAATTAAGAGGATCCTTATCTACCAAGTAAACAAGCCATTCATCATCCTTATATTTGGGGTTTTTAAGTTGTTTGCTCATTCTTGGTTGATTTCCAACACTACTACCGAATTTTTGATTGATATACTTTTGAATTGGATCCAATTCCCCATTGGTCAATTGGTTCTCCTTATTGATAGGTAAAGTGGAGTTAAAGGGGAATCTACTTTTAAAAAACTCAACGTCCCTTGATTCTCTAATACTATTTGGTACGACAACATCATCCATGGATTTAATTACCATGAACCGGTATCAAGGAACAACTTCTCGCCGAAATTCAGCAAAAATTTGCCGAATTTCGGTCATCTCGATTGACATCAAACCGAAATGGCAGGTGAAAGCGATATTTCCAAAAATCATTGGAAAATCGACGTTGATATCCTCAGCGAACTAGCGAAACACAGTGAATATCGCCACAGAACGTCGCCAATAACCAGTGAAATCAAACAAACCCCAACACTATATTATAGCAAATTAATCTGTTTCTACTGAGCAGCAACAAACAACCTTCTCTTCTTCAACCTTGATCTCTTTTTCAGCTTTGGTTTTTGTCTCGGCTACCTCAGCTTTTGGTTCTTCAACGGTGGTGGTTGTGGGTTCCTCTACCTTTTCCTCAGTTGGGGCAGTAGGTGGTGCGGCTTCTTCTTCAATAGCCGATGCCTGTTCTACTGCAACAGGTTCCTTTGCCTTTGGCTCCTCGAGTGCTTCGCTCACTGTGGTGTCGACTTCCTCTATGGGTTTCTCCTTTGCTGCCTCTACCTTCTCTGTGATGACCTGCTTTTGGTGTTTCCTCTACAATTGTTGCAGGAGTCTCAGCCTGCCCCGAGCTGCCGCAGCAATCGGCTTTTCTACTTCTACTAGTTTAGTTGTAGAAGAATGGCAAGAATCGAAGCCAAATGCCTTGTTTTTAAAATATATAAAAAAAAAAAAAAAAAAAAAAGTAAAACAAACAGACAGGACGACCACATGGTAGAGATTAAATGAAGAGGGATGGTGGAGCATTAAATGAAGAGGGATGATGTTGAAATTTGAAGCAAATTCTAGCCTTACGTGGAGCTATAGAGTGTAAACCCATTAATGAGGTATTGAGGTCTTTTCATTTTTAAACAAAAATTTTCATATAAATCGGCGAAATCTCGCTGAGATTCGCCGATTCACTGGTTTCGGTAACCAACGAAAGGAGATATCGCACCTTGACCGGTATGCCATGCTATTTATCACATACCCCAAAAACACACAATCACATGTTTTGGAACCCAATTTCCTTTTCTTGGAATCCAGTAATAATACCTTGGCCAAACAGCCCCAAACATGTAAATGTTTTATACTTGGTTTTCTACCAAACCATTTCTCAAATGGAACCATACCGGTCTTGTTATATGGGATTCTATTTGCTTATATAATATGATGTCAACATGGCTACCCCCCACATATCAAGTGATACATTAGAACTCAACAACATAGAGTTCATCATCTCTTTAAGAGATCTATTTTTCCTTTCTGCTACCCCCATTTGATTCCGGTTGGTACAGAGTGGTCATTTCATAGATAATTCAATTTTCCTTACAAAACTTATCAAGATTAAAATACTTAGTCCTTCTATCGGCTCCAAGTCTTTTAGTCTTCTTGTCATATTGATTTTCAACTTCTGTTTTGTAATATATAAATCCTTTCGGGCCTCATCCCTTGATTTGAGCAAATATATCATGGTATATCTAGAATGATTATCTATAAAAGTGATAACATAATTGTTTCTTCCCCTTGACTCATATGACTTATAGTCACTATGGATCAATTCCAAAATATCACTATTTCTATCCATAATTTTGTGAGGCATTTTGGTTAACTCAGCCTCTACACAAGTTTCACACTTGTTTTTGGGAGATTCCACCTTATTGGTGATCATGTCTAATTTGCATAGTTTAGTGATATATTTCACACTATTATGGCCTAACCTACCATGCTACAAGTCAAAACAATTGGACGAAACAACAAAGTAGAAGTACTAGCAAACACTAAGTACAAACAATCCCTCACTAAGGTATTCCTTTCCCACAAATCAAAACAATTGGACGAAACAACAAAGTAAGTAGAAGAAGTACTAGCAAACACTAAGTACAAACAATCCCTCACTAAGGTATTCATTTCCAACAAATACATTGGTTTTAGTGATAATTGTCTTATCACTTTCAAAATCCAACTTCATTCCTATTTATTAAGCAAAGGAGTTGAAATTAGATTTCGCCTCAATATACGGCACATGGATGTTAGAATCAAAATACCAGAGGCACAATATAGATAGACCAATATCGAACAACAAGAAACAGATTCACAAATTAATACAATCTTATGTCAGAAACACTTACCCGTATGAAATAGAAGAAGTGAAAACAGACAGCATGAACTAAAACAGGGTGAGTTGAGGCATATGAACAGTACTTTTCCCTAAGGAATTTGAATGCCTCCTTAAGTGCAAACTAGATTTGACCTTGGCGTCCTCACCTCCAAGATACAACAACTCCTTTATTTCTAATGGCTAGCACTCCGACAAATTCTACTTGCAAAGGAGATACAAAGGTAGTATACATCACAAGAAAGAAGAAAGCAAAACTGAGATTTTCTTACTTTTCAAAACATGAATTTTTCTTAAAAAACCAAAGAGAGAAACTCTTGTCTTAATTTCTCATATATATATTCTTAAACTCGTATGAACACCTATATCAGAGAGTGGCATCTGTACGTAAGGTCACATCTGAAAGAAAAGAATTGTGACTGATCATATAGTCACCTCCCTACAATAAAACCCAAAAATGGGTTTTTCTGGATCATAATCCACGATCCACATCCCAAAGTCCTAAGTCCCATCATAGACATTTAATATTATTTAAATAATATTATATTGTCCCATGGCCTAGTCAGACTAGGGTCTACGGACCACGGCCATATCCACATCCGACTTGGCCCAGCTCGGCGCATGCACGTGATCCATATTTAACTCTCTACCGATACACACCCCACTTATGGCTCCATCCGATGTGGGACTAAACAAATATAGTAAATTAGCTTACCTTATATATGCCAAATTGCCAAAATGCTTGGATTGGAATCTTTACATCCAAAAGAGTTTTATAGAGTAAGAATCAAACAAGAGTCCTAAAACAAAACTAGGGAGATAGAGTTTTAATGTTTTTGAAACTTATCTAAATAATATAAATAATATATTATTTGGTTTTTAAACCAAAATCCAACAATGGAGAGAACATTGGTGAGAACAATAGTCTTCCCCAAAGTGAGTTCAAAGTCACCTTACCTTTTCTCATAACAAGGACACTTTAAAAATTTTCCATAAATACATTTTTATCATTTGAGCCCATTGAATACGAGGAAAACAACTTGAGATCACCACAAATGTGTCTTGTAGCACCGCTATCCAACACTAATCCTTTGGTTTTTCAACCGAATTGGCTTCTATCATAGCTACAAATACATCATCTTCAATTAGGTTCACATTTTTCAGTTTTTTTTTTTCTTGAACTTACAATCTTTCTTAAAATGGCCAACATTTCTACAAACAAAACAAACCAGTTTCTTCTTCTTAGAAGACTCATTATAGTCTTGATGATTTTTCCTCTTCTTGTTTTGCTTGTTGATTTCCACCAAGTTTGCTTTTAAGCGTCATTACCCAAGGTCTTTTTCACCCTTGTCTTTGAGCTAATTTCTTTTTCAATTTTGATCCTTACAACCAACTAGTGTAAGGTCAATCTTGTCTTCTTATGTTTCATAAACATCTTGAAAGCATTTCATAGAGGTGGAAGTTTCTCAATCAAGGCACCGGTTACAAATTCTTCAGGTATGACCATTTTCTCTTGTGCTAGATTCCCAACCAAAATTTGAAATAAATCAATTTAGATTGATATGGTATCATTATCTTTCTTTAAAATTTTAGAAAGCTAGCCACTAAGTATTTCTTTGAACTAACATCTTCAAGAAAATACTTCTTAACCAAAGCATCTCAAATCAAATAAGCATATCCTAATAAACTATACACATGGTATAAGTCATTAGATAACGCATTCAAAATTCGATTCTTGCATTGGTAGTCCACTTGAATCCAAACCACCATTTTCCCCTCCTTTATAGGATCATTACTTTTTTCTGGCGTGGGTTAAGTCAAGGCAAATGCACCCCAATTTGGGTAAAGGCAAACAATAACATTTGCCTCCACCATTTGAAGTTTTGACCTCTAAACTATTCACTTTTGTCAAACTCAATGACAATCCTCATACCCAAATCCAGGATTAGATCTATCAGTATTGAGATTATATATGTAGGATTGAATCATGGGTGGCATAGAATGGATATTTTATACCATCTTGGCCAACGAATGTGTCGTCCCCTTGTTTGTTGACATTTCCTTCAACGGTATTGTTTAAAGGATTTCTTTCGGTGTTAACTTCATCAACAACCACAATGTTGTTGTTCTTGTCTTTGTTGAAGTCTTCATCTCCAAGACTTGCTATTGGATCTTTGAATAATTAATTACCTTAAACTTATTGGGTAATTATATTACAAATTCTAAAAAACACAAAATAGAATTGCAATACAATTGAAAGATGAAGATCCTTAGCCAATTTGAAGAGCTTGATATTGCAATCGAACAAACCACCAAAGAATGAGGTTGAGTCACACCTTGAGTGCTGTCTTTAAGGTAATTGATGCACCCATGATCCAACTACCAAGGGTTCTTCACACCACCTCCAAGATAAAACAACATCCAACTAGAAGATGAGATAATTCTTCTAATCCCTTTAAGCAGCAAAAGCTACAGCACAACACTAAGACAAACTCAAAGGAAGAGACCTTTAAAACAATAAGCAACAAACAGGGGCGGACCTAAAGAGGGGCTCGGGGGCGGATTTTAAAAACTATACGATTCCCCTAATTTCCAATATCCCCACAAGTGAGATGTCATTATTACCCCCCCCCCCCCAAATGAGAACAATTTTTTAAGGTAAAATAATGGCATAAATGTCATTCCTAATTAAAAATTAATCCTCAATCCAATTCCACTCTTCTCTCATCTATCATATTATTCTCTATGTTCTATAAATGTGGGTTAATGTAAATTAAAAAAAAAATCTATTAGGTATTCAAAAATCAAAAGTGTGGGTTAAAAAATTTGGAAAAAATTATCACAATAGATACTCTGCTCAATTATTATCTTATTATTTATTTTGTTATTTTTGTTTATATATTATGTTTATTTGATTGTATGTGATCTAACTCTCTTCTATAAGCATGGGATAAGAAAATTTGAAAAAAAAACTACTCCACAAAGGTATATCTTCAAATATATTATCTTCCTTGTATCATGATTATATCTATCTTCATCCAAAGTATTTGATTTTGTATTGTGAATAAAATATCTATAGTTAGTAGGGAAGTAACTACTATTAGTATGCATCTTACCAAAAAAAAGGGAAAACCGAGGGACAGAAAACACCCCCACATAGAAAAAGCAAAAGGACAAAAACATGAAAGAAAAAAAACAAAGGGAAAGAAAGTCAAAACGACCCCATGACCCAAACCAGCACCAACGGAAACGAAGAAAGACCACCGCACAACCAGACAGAGAAAGCGGGACGAGCGGGGCACCCAGAAAATGAGAGAACGAGACAAGAAGGAAGCAAAAGCAGGACGGGAACCGTGGGGCCAAACCAAGCAGAACCCACGAAGAACACCGACCGACAACAAGGAGAGAAACACAGAAGAACCGACAAAGCCAAGCAAAAGGGAAGAAGGAAAAAGCCAAGAGAAGATGGAGAAAGAAGGGCGGAGACGGCAAGAGCAACCAGAACAACAAACGGAAAGGGCGAGGACAAGGGAAAAGGCGAACAACCACGGAGCACAAGAACAGCGGCGGCCAAAAGCAAGGCAACAACCCAAAGAGAAGAACCAAAGACAGGGCAAAAGAAGAGGCCAAGGAACAACCTAGTTGAGAAGTACCCAAACATCCTAACTCAACAGAATTTGGAAAAAAAAAAATGGTAGAACTAGAGATTGAACGGGAATGAAAGAGGGTCGATTTTGTAAATAATAACTAAACCCTAAAATAAAAAAAAATTAAAAAAAAGAAAAGCAAAGCAAAGTGATAATTTCCATATAAAGACGGGGAGGAGATGCAAAATCTTAGTTCTTTTGGACTAAAAATGACATACGCCAAACCTCAGGGGGTCCAGATGAAAATTACCCAAAAAAAAATTGTTTACATTTCTTACCAAATAAAATTTTGGCTTGCATCTAACTTTTTAGGGTGGAATCGTGGAAGTCATGTGTATATATTTTTTATATTGTTGCTCTAATTTTACCTATATTTTGTCGGAAAAAATGTCATTATCAATAATTTACCTTTTTTTTCAAATACATATAGGCCCCACAAAATATATGTGGATCTATTCTTTAATATAATAAAATAATTTAGAAGTGGGACACCAAATGGGTCTTATAAGGCCACCCAATATGCGTGGTAAAAAAACATTAGTGCTTCCCCGACAAAAAGGTTATATGACTTTTATTCTTCACCCCTTTCCCCCAATATTGCATCATGGGCCTGCCCCTAGCAACAAATAATATAAGTGTGAGGAGTGTCTCTATTACACACCACATGCAAGGAAGGGGTTAGGTTTACATAGGCCTAAACCACACCTTACACTCTTGAGATTCTCAAGATAATGAATTGAGTCATTGAATCACAATGACTCACCTCCTGATAAGGGGGAAAATCAGTTCCCTACTAATGGAGAATCAATGAACTTGTCCCTTCTCCACTAATGGGAATAAACCACATTAACCTAACCTCCCCACTAAATGAAGAATTAAATATCATATTCATCTCTTTTAAATGAATTATATTTAATTCATTCAATAGCCTTAATCCTACTCATGGCAATGGTCATGAATGATCATGAAATTACAATAAGAATTGAAGGTCAACAGTATACCTACCTCATCACGATGATCAAGACCTTTAAGATTCTCATATCAATTGCAATTGATATCACCACCTTACACCCCATAATCAACATCGTGAATAGCCTCATAACTAAGGTCATGAAAAGCCTCATTTATTCATGGGTGTTTCATTACCACCCTTACCTCATGAGTCCCACACACTAATAAAACAACTAAACTAAAAAAAGTACAAAAAATTAATTTTGAAACTTAGTATAGATTTTAATAAAAAAAAAAAAAACTAACAGATGGTTCGGGGTTGGGATTGGAGGTGGGATTTTTCTTATTAAAAACTCTACCATTCAGCTCATTTAGTATGTTATTATTGGAAACAAAGGGAAACCACGCGCCCCCCCCCCCACCCCCCCCCCCCCCCACCCCCCCCGGGGGGGGGGGGGGGGGCAAAACAGACACCAACCACGGTTTAGATGTCACATCCAAAGAAAAATAAGTAATAAACGAGTCGCACAAATGAAAGAAGGATCGACGGGTAAACACTTCCGTTCTCAACCCTACGGGTCCTGCCGTCCCAGATTCAAACATGAATAATGCGTATCATCTGCATCAGATCTAAGATGTTTAATTTTAAATATCAATTTTCACTTTACCCATTTTTGCTAGTGGAAATCATCTTTGACCTTTAAGAAAGCATGTGGTTTACCAAACAATTATTCTAGTAGCTATCAGCAACATTTCTCAACTACTGGTCGAATGCCATTCATGTCAATTCCTTCTCCCAATCAATTGACACAGGAGGATCAATTCTACAGCCATCTGTCTTCTTTCTCTTTACGAATATTAGTAGTGAAAAATCTAATGGCACCTCTTTTTAGAAACGAAGATAAATTCAAGAACAGCGAATACAAAATCAGACCCATCCCCAGAACTGAAACTCCTTTAATGATGACAAACAGAGAAATTTGTTAAAGCAAGACAACATCAAATCATCTAATTGAATCAGAAATTGCATTATTCCCTAATCACCCAAAATAAATCTTCACGTTGAGCATCTGAAATTATTCATGGGTTCATGAAAAAGTGGAATTAACACAGAAATTGGTCCTTCAATACCAAATGAATCATCTTTATGGGTCAGTCTAGACTCGAGGATTGAGATCAATAACCCAAAATTTTAACGAATATACAGAGAGAAAAAGCGGTTCTCAATATTTTGCATTCAACTAGCTAAAATTTGGAGAAAATTGGGGAAAATTAACTCCTTTTACTTGAGCAGAGGATCTCTGATACACCAAAAGGATAAAAGAGTACAAACGCCTAACAAGTATGGATTTTATTCATGAGGAATAGGAGTTATTTACAGAATTGCGATCCCAAAACGAAATCCAATCCAAGAAAATAAAAGTTATATGTGAAATCATACAGGTACAGGTACAGAGGAACCTTCACAAAGATCTCAATCGGTCAAGCACAAGCGCAAGGATTCTCCACGGCCAAAATTTCATCATCAGCGATCCTGAAGAGCAAATACCCAAAAGAAAGCCCCAAAACGATAGCCAAAAAGACACCTCCGTTGAAGGACATGACAGCGAGCATCAAGAGATAGCCGATGGAGGAATTAATACAGAAGAAGATAGCAGAAGCATACCTAGCGAGATTTTTCCATCGAATTGTAGTTGTAGACGACGGAAGGAGCAAAGGGGTGTCCATCGATGAAACGGCGGAAGGATTCTTAACGGTAGCGAAAAGTCTGAATCGGACACGACGATCTTCCATGTACTGGTAGAAGACGGAGAAGAGGAAGCAAGCGAGTATGGTGAGACCGTAACTCGTCCATGAATTGGTCTTCCACGAATCGATTAGCAGGGTAACATTCTTACCCCAGTAGAAGGTCATATGCATCATCTTGTCTAATCGACACTTCTCCTTCCTTCGATTTCTCTATAAATTCGAAACCAATTGAAAAGAGAGAGGATTTGCAGAATTGCAGTTAAGCAGAGGAAGCAGGGGGATTTTGTTTGGTTTGAGGGAAGAAAAGCTGTTGGTCAGAAGGAATACCTTTCAAGTTTCAACTTTCAAGTGGTTGAAACTTGAAAGTACCAGTTGGCCCTCTCGGAAGGGCGTTTATGGATCGGGCCGGGAGAATATGAGGGTGTTTATGTCAATAAACTATGACATAAACTAGCTTCCGTGAAGGAGTGAACAAAGACTGATAGTTTAAGGGTGTCAATCGGTACACTTTCGGTAATTTGGTATGGTTTCAGTGCGATATCAACTTTGAATATCGAAAACCAGAACCGTACCGTACCGAATTTAAACGGTACGGTACGGTTTCGGTATTTACAAAAACGGTTCGGTACGGTTTTGGTATTAAATCGGTACGGAAAAGCGGTTTAAACACGATATCTAGTGCGGTGCAATTTTGGTACGAATGAACTTATGTCATTTTTGTTATTAGTTCATTAAGATCCTAATGAAATTGTGATCAACCAATCAATATAATTTGAAATTAACATAAATAAAGCAAATAAATCTAATTAATAGAGACAAAACAAGTAAATCTAGGAAGATGAGTGAATGATGAAACAAAAAATTGAAATAGGGAATTAGGGATAGGGAAAAGGTAAAGTGTTTTAATTGTAAAATTACAATTTATATATCTTAATTTGGTACGGTACCAATTCGGTACGTACCGACAGTATGAGTACCTAAAACCGGAACCGTACCGAAGAAATTCGGTTTCGGTACGTACCATACCGAATTTTGAACGGTACGGTGCGGTTTTAAATGCCGCGATTCGGTATGGTTAAACGGTTTCGGTACACAATTGACACCCTCAGATAGCTTAGTGAAGCATCACCATTATTACCAAGGGTACCCTTATTTTACCTCTCCGAATTCCTCTTGACTTGTGCCTTGAATTCCCTCTGAAAAAATAAAAATAAAATAAAAGGGAGGAGAAGAAGAATTTAAAAAAAATTTTAAAAAAAATCCCAAATTTTAGCAAAAAAAAAATTTCTTCTAAAAAGTCGATCACCTATCTTTTAAGGAAAACAATGAGTTCCTAACAAGGTTCACATCCTCTATAATTTTCACCCCTGCAATTTCTTGTAATTCCTATCTAAAATTATAACATGTGACAGTTAAGTATTTAAGAGTCACAATAAAAACCCAACTAATAATTGAATCTAATAAATTTTTAAAATTTCTCCAAATTTAATCTCTCTTCTTTTTTTAAGGCTTAAGTTTAGGGATTAATTTATATTCAGTTTCTAATTGAGTTCTAATTCTAACCCTTGGATAATTAACTATCACGTGTGACAATCTAGAAAAGAATTAGAGGGGGTGAAAATTGTAGAGGATGTAAATCTATTCCTACCTCTTCGACACACAAGTAGTAGGACTACCTATATATATTAAAAAAAAAATTCAAAAGTAGAAATTAGAGGATCCTCTCCCCCATCAGGAGATAACAATGTGCATTTTTACGATTTTGAACTACACGAGTAGTAATACTAAAAAAAATCAGAAATAAAAATCTCAACAAGCATTGTATGAACCCCACTTGCTATATTGTGTGATTCAAAAGCATCAAAGAGCATTATTCTCTTCCAATGGAGAGTCTCAAAAAAAGATGGCATTGGCTTGCACTCTTCTTTTATTTTTATTTTTTTATTTCTTTCTTGGTTGAATATTTTCTTTAATGTAACTTGTATGGTTTCTAAAGATTTAAATTCTTGAAATTTTAGTTATGAGGTGTCATGTTTGCTAACTAAATCAATCTCTTTCAAATTCTCTCTTTACACTTTTTGTTTTTTTTATATGAACAGCATGTCACAGCATCCATCGTATCATAATGGTTCTCTTCCGTGAATCGGAACCATTTGACTCTTGGCTGTTGATGTTAGGGGCAGTTGCATTATAACATCATGAAAAGCTTTTGCCAAACTCAATTTAAAGCAAAATATTTTGATAAAGGTTAGATTCGTTTCTTTCCCCTAAAGACAAGATTGCTTTAATTTTTTTTTATTTTTGTTGAAATGGGAGAATTTATTTGAATCTAAAACCCGAGGAAAAATACAACCTTCAGCATCAAATAACAAAGGTAAGCAAATACATTGCGGAGGAAAATCCTGAAACAAAGAGTAATTTTGAGAGAAAGCAATAGAGAAGCTAAATGATCAATAACATTATTTGCTTCTACAATGATATATGCTATCCTAAGAAGATTGATTTGAATCATTCCCAAAAAAAAACAAAAAAAAGATTGCTTTGGTTTTCAATCTCTACATAATACCCTTGTCTCTATTTATGTAAATTTTATTTTTATCATTTTTTTTATTGCCCAATTTGGAGGATCCAAACTCAGAATCATATTGAACGAAATTGTGAGAAAGTGGCAATAAGAAATAACATTCCTTTCTTCCCTTGGAAGATAAGGTTGCTTTGGTTTTTGGTCTTCATGGAATATCCAACCCTTCAAAACAGATCTCCCACTATAGCAAACTGAATTCCCTAACAAGAACTCAGCTCCTGCAATTCAGAATTCATACTTATTTTCTACATAGGTTGGATGATATAGGGACCTAAAACCATGGATTCAATACTTACGAGTTCAACAAGGAGATTAATGAGTCTTTTCAAGGATTGAATGGGTAGAGGAGCAAAAATTATAAGTAAAATGAAACATCAAAATTTCATTACCATTGTCTTACACATATAAACTCAATCCAGTTTTCTACCAAAATAAATAAATAAACTCAGTACAGTTTGCTACTTTTTGTCACCGAAAAAAAGAAAAAGAAAAAAGAGGTCAGTTATCACAAAGAACATTACTCACTTTGCAGCAATAAATGAGACCATTAAAAAATGTATCAGGAATACAGATAGCAAACAAGATGCAGAACATAGAGAACATCACTTTATTTGCAACTACAAACAAGATTACATAAAATGCAGACCCCCCCCCCCCCCCCACCACCCACACACACAAACAAAAAAAAGACAACCAAAAACACCCCCAAGCAAGAGAGAGAGAGAGAGAGAGAGAGAGAGCAAGATTCTTTCGTAAGGTAAGAATCCAATGCTTTCTGTTAGCTACTGCACATTATTGACAGCATCTGACATCAATTACACATGCCATATATCATTTAAAAGAGTAAAAATGACATAAATATAATTTAAACTATGACAAATTAATCAATGAAAAAGTGTAACCATTGTTAACATAGCAATGATACCTTCAATGCCTTGGTAGTCAAATTTATTAAAAGTAAATTTAGTGACCTACCTTATGAGATATGTTGCAGGATACTGAAGACACAGCAGAGGACGAGAGGTGCAAAGCCCTCTGTGATGTCTCCAAATGGAATTCTGAAGACGCAATGCTACATAAGGAAATACTTAACGCCAGCAATTATTTAAAAGATAGGTAAACTCAACCTTGCACCACTATCAACACAAGAGATTAATGGACAGCAAGGGTGTAGGACAAATACTAAAGCTGTATCTGAAATTCTGGCAATTGTGGCGTGCTTCCTTGTGGAAGTTGCAATGAAGGAGCTATGAGAACCTGAATCTCACCAAAAAACAAAATAATTAGTAAACCGGGAAGTAAATAGCTGCACATACACAAATATCAGCCACCCCCCTTTCCCCCAGAAAAAGCATTTCTAATAACTTTAGAACCAACTTCTCAGTTCAAAGGACGCTCTTTGAATATACATGTTGCCTTTTGGTGCTCTGGTCCTCTGGGCCCTACACTGTCTCTAGCTCCGGCTTTCTTGGAATAGTGATTTTAAGCTTTGAATGTACTACATTACCATCAACAGGTTTGTCCTGGTAATTCATCCAAAAGAACTAAATTGAATTTATTAGCAGTGATGGTAAAAAAAAATGGAATGAAAACCAAATCAGAAGAAAACAAGATGACATGTCAATTAAAGGACCACGGCAAACTGCACAAAAAAGGCAGCTGACACCAGAAAAGATAAAAAGGTTACCTTTGGTAATTTGAGTGCCAGAATAACTTGTTGCTTTGTTCCAGCAACCTGTTTTACAAGCTTATATAGTGTCTGGAAATCACTTAGGCTCATTGAGCACCTAAATCAACCCATTGCAACTAAATAACAGGGCACATACAAAACTCAGTCGTCTCAACATATTTGAATGAACATTCATCTCAAACTAACAAGATTCTGTTTATTAAGATTCAAATTCCATTATTAGACAACAATCTGTATCTCGGGAACAAAAGAATACTTCATAAATTGAACATCAATGAGTTACATAAATGGAATTCTCAAGCATGATATGTAATAAAGTTTGAGTAAAGAGAGGTTGAATATAAAAGTAAACATCCACGGACCTGCAATATATTCCAACTTCAAGTCAGGAAGGGATCCATTGCAATAAAATCAATTAGAGATAAATCCCTTAACAAGTAAAAATTTTCAATAATGTGTATATTTGTTTTCAGATTAACATGGGTTTCTAATGCAATAGCAAAAGAAAGCATAGCACCCCTTCAGCAATAACAGCTGTGTCTGACTCCCAAGTAATTTAGTTCATGATAAACTTACAGACCACACTTCCATAACGAAATTTCACCAGAACAATCTATAGAAGTAAACCCACAGGTATCCATTTATGATAGAATTATAAAATCAGACCTGCCTTCTGTAAGTGACCTCCAAACTTCTATCTCTTGGTACCTTGACTTTCAACCCCGGGAGATTATCAAACTTTGGCACTGTTACAGATAAACGGCATCCCTGACCTACATATAATACTTGACAAAATGAGAAAACAGAAAGAAAAGAAGAAAAAAAAATGGAACCATGAAGATGCAAAAAGAGGAACACAGGATCATAGATGAAATCGTTCCTAATTGTTCCAGCTTAGAGGATTTCAATATAGTGATAAAGAGCCTCAAGAGGATCATGGAGTCTATACAATCCCCTTGATAGATGCTAAAATACAACTATCATCTTAATACAAAGATACAGACATTGTCCTAAAAACTGAACTCTTAGCATATCACAGTTCCAAGGATTGGAGTTGTCTGAGCATGTAAGCTATGTTAACGTGCAATTCCTCCAAGGAATTGCCTGGTCAGATCTGTTTTTCCCTTTCTTTCTGAAAAACTTGACTAGCATTAGTTGAGTGCTGCTGACTGAACTTAGGATTGGCATGGTCCCAATGGAAGATCTGGATCCCTTTTTTAAGATTTAAATCCTTGATAAATATAATCCAACAAACTACCGTACAATATGCCAGCAGTAGACAAGAAGCTGTGCTGTAAAAAGTGGGGAAAAAAATAAAACCTTCTGCCAGGACAGTGATCAATGCATTTAAAACTTAAAATGTAGATCAGAAGTGAGAATTGATAATTTTTTCTTCTGCCAAAGTGAAGCTTCCCAAAAATGACTACAGTAAACAACAAGCTAACCTTGCTGGATGATAATGACAAACTTGTGAAAATAAAAACAATAATCCCAAGACCAGGAGATTCCAAGATCCCATTAAGCCCAAGTAAATCTGGGTCAATTCCAATCTGGTGGTAGTCTAGAGAAATCTGTTGGAACAAACCTATATTGAACAGTCAAACGAGGAACAAATATGCAACTAAATAATTTAGATAATCAAAAAAATCTCAGTAACCAATGAAAGGAACAACGGAATCCTATAATTTTACAAAAAAGAGAAGGTCAACTCACTTTATGTGGTTACATGCAGCAAAAAAAGAGGTCAACTCACTTTACATGGCTCAGGGCTTTACTAGATCTATCGGAGAGGTCCATACGAGTTCCCACATTGGACCTAAATTCTTAAAATTGGTTGAAGAGGTCAACATGAGAGGTTCCAGTAACCATATCCAACAAAACAAGCCCACGAAAAACATAAATTAGAAGGAAAGGCAGAGAAACCAAGAAAATAAGAAATCCCGACCCTAAGGATATAATTTATTTATTTATTATTTTTTTAAGGGGGGGGGGGGAGCAACTTTACAATCATGGTAGAACCCTTACTCGATCCAACAATAAAATTAACTGATAGACATGGACAACAACAAATCCAGGCTAATAAACCGGAAAAAGAATAAATTTGTTACGTCTATCAGAACCAAAATACTGTGAATCAAAGAAAACAAACAGAAAAGGGTTACCTCAAAGTGCTTCTGGACTTTGTGAGGATCTGATGCTTCCTTCAGATGAAGCCTAGAACACCCATCACCATGTCTGCAAGCCCCAATCTTGAAATAAAAAGGGCAACTAAACCGATCTTTCTCTGTACCGAGTATAGATCCCAAGTGCTCCGCCATTAATTCAAGAAGTTACCTCTGTCACTTGACATTCAGTTCTTCTCAATACCACCTTCGCTCTTTGATCTAGGGTCTTGTTTCAACAAGCTTGACGAGAACCACAATGGACAAAACTTTCAAGAAAAAATAAACAACGAAATGGTCAACATTTTACTGTTGTTTGATAGACATCTTTACCCTTTGAAAATTTTCAAATACCTACTTTCTTATACTTATTTTATAAGTCCTTGTAGGTAGAAAATAGGACAACATGGACTAATGAAAATTTAGCAAATAATGAATGAACAATTTCACCCTAAAGAACAACTAGAATACGTGATTTCAACTAACTATATGAGAGTCTTTATGGGAGAGAAATAGAACACTGTTGTCCAACGGAAGATGAAAGGTTTGCCAGGAACCAAAGGACATACTTCTATATATTACTATGATATGATATAAAAATCAGTCAAGTTTGCTAGCTTATATTGTGCATCCACTAATGGCAAACCTTATATTATTTTAGCATCAGATTGGAAGTTCACATATATAATTGACTGCTGTTGCACATTTTAGGTGTCAGGTCAGGCACCATAAAGAACATTACTCACTTTGCAGCAATAAAATGAGACTATAAAAAATGTATCAAGCACAAAGATTGTAACTTTGCACCTTTAGTTGATTGTTGTGAACATTTTGAGTGTCAGGTCAAGTATCATAAAGAACATCACTTTATTTGCAGTTACAAACAAGACCACAAAAAGATGCACCCCCCCCCCCCCCACCAAAGAGACTCTTTTTGTATAGAGTTGATCTCTATTCTCTTGGGGTGTACACAGTATTGTACAAGTAGAAACCATGATGTTCACATTACCATACCAACTTGATGGCATCCTACAGGTGAATAAGACTTTTTCTGCAGAAAGTTCATTGAGGTAAAGAACCATCATCAACAGTCTATCAGCTATATGCGTCTCTTTCAACCAGATTGTGTCATCACTTTCACACTTTTGTTTCTAATTATGGACAAACCAAATGTCAACTTAGGCCAGCCAGTGACAATAAACCGACAGCATTGCTCACTCTAAAAGAGAGAAATATTAAATAGAGGGTTATAAGGCCTACTCCTAACATCCTGCTCGGCCGCATATCATTCCGTGGTAGAACAATAAGAGCCCAAATAAGGCTTAACACAAGAAATCCAATTGTATAAAACAAGCTGATATCTTCTGGAACCATAAATGAAGCAGGTTTCACTGACCAGGCTCCTAAAAGCATTGAGATCCCCAAACCAGCAAGCGTATTGAACATAGGCCCTGCATAGCATCCAGAGAGAGCTATTTGTACACCATCTCCACCATTCATTGCCAGTGCAACATTTGCCGTTAAGTCACCCATTGAGTTCCCCCATGCCAATACGGTTAATCCAAGAATCGATGGGTTGATACCTAAGATTACACCTAACACAACCAAGAGAGCGACGAGCTCGTTGGCAACAATGTAGAACCAAACAATACTCATCATGAAACCCCCAAATACCCATGGAAATAAGAACTTGCGAGGTGGCTGATCAGATCTTGTGGAGGTAAATGCGAGAATTCCAAGCATGGCACCCAATACAAGACCAAAAGCATAGACGGCAAATTCACTTTGATAACTCACATTGTCACTGGTGTTCCACAAGAAGGCCAAGAGAATGGGAGCCAAAGATGCACTGGCTACAGCATATCCTTTAGACCACCTCTCCTCTTCAACTATTGGAATAGTTAATTGTCTTGGGATTATTAAGGGCATCTTCATCATCTCAAGCACTTTAGAACAGGAGACCAATGAAGTATCCATCTCAGGGTCCTCATCACTCCATCCCCATAAAGGCCTTGGGCTATCTGCCACACCAGACTTCAGTGATTGATCTGAATAAATTGCAACATTTGAAGCCCACATCCACTGTGGCAATGTAGTTTGGAGATGTTGACTGCTGGTTTGAGTATCTATATCAAGCAGTGAGCTGTAAATGGAGTCATCCTCTTCAATTCCATGAGAAAAGACACTTCCTCGAACTGGCAGCAAAGGTGTCACAGTATCCAACCTCAACCTCCTCGCATGTTTCCTCAAGATCTCATTTGCTGCAACTGAGAAAGCATACACAATGTATATTGAGACAAAGGCAATTGCACCAAGAACACTCACTTTACCGTTAAACAAGATAATCGAAAGAGCAAACAGAGTAAATAGGAAGAAGCTGATATCTCTGAAAAAGCATCTCCGGTCAATCTGAATTTTCTTATCCGCAACTAACAGAGAAACAGTTCCAAGAACAACACAAGTCACAAAAAGGGCACCACCCACCACACTATTAAGACCCACTTCACCAGCATTTGAACCCATGAAAGCGGCAATGCTAGCAAACACATCAGGAGCACCATTTCCAAGTGGAAGAAGAGTAACCCCAGCAACTGTTGGGGGAAGCTTCAACAGATATGAAAGTTTCTCCAGCGAACAACAAAAGTAGTCAGCTGCAGTGTTACCCAACAGAAAGAACAGACATACAAGCCATAAACCTAAAATTGCGTAGCCCAACATGCTAACATTCTCACAGCTGCAGTAGAAGAACCTTATGTAGTCCAAGAATCCTCCAGACGAGCACTCTGGATTTGCTCTGAGGTACTCACATTGGTTCTTGTAGCCCTTGTGCTCATATAACCCAAAGCACGGTGAATGATCAGAAATCGAATTATTCTGAACAACTCCAAAGTTACTAGTGGACAGGTTACCATCAACTTCAATTGCTCGCCTGTGAATCACCTCTATATGATCGCCCGCTGAGTTCCATTGAGGTGTTACAATAAAAGAGGCTTGCCTGAGGAATGGATTCCTAAGGATATCTTCTCGATTGTAGAAGAAGAAAAGTAAAACAAGACTGCAAACCCCAATATAACATCGACCAAGTCTTCGTCTCGTGTTGTTCGTTTCTCCCATTTATTTGCTTCTAGTCCTCAAAACCTCGTAAATTGTTCAGCTATAAGGCATCGATAAATGCAAAAACTTTACAACCAGAACCAATTACCAAATTCGGAGCACAGAATTTCTAGATTTCAAAGCACGCAAAAGGAACCCTAGCTTGTCATTTAGGTGATCAAAGTAATGGCAACAGAAGAGACTTCCTTTGAGAAACGGCATACAATGCGATGAATCTCAGAAGAAAATTCAGAATTTCGGTCAAGATTGAGAGTTTTAAGTTGTTACCTGTGAGATTTCTGGACCTTTGTGCCTCTCTGTACCCCTTTCTTGGTGGAATCGTTTCTCCTCAATAGGGTTTACTTTCTGAACCACAAACAAACCTCGCACTCTCGCAGAAATAGTTTCAGCATTTCGGTCCTGACATCGGTGAAGGTGACATAATTGACCGAATATTTACTCAGAAGAAGAATAATAAAAAGACATAATTGACCGAATTATTTAGCATTATTATTGTCAAAGGAACAACATCTCGAGATTCGGCCATTTTAGTGTTTAGTGAATCGAAATTTGAGGTGATACTTGAATTAGTGAGATGTTGCGGAAAATGGCAATATTTTTTTTTTTTTTTCAGTACAAAGGCGCTTTTTATATATGGGGATAGGGATATTACATATACCGGCAGGAGTTGAACCCATGACCTCTCCACTGAGAAGCGGGTTCCTAACCATCCTACTACTCCTCCATTGGCAAAATGGCAATATTTTCGTTCCATCTTTCTTAAAGCTCCTTCCAAACCTTCTTTCTCCTACTTCTTGCATTTTTGCAATATTTTCATTTAATCTTCAACATATAACCGTAAGTCTACATTTATTCTTAAAATGTATCGTATTGGTTGCAATGATTAAGCTGGTTTTCACTCGAGGGGTCATAAAAAATTTTTTTTCACTAAATTATTTATTTATTTATTCTCCGTGCATAAAAAATTGTATTTGCTTACACTATAAATGCTTACTTTTTTGTATAATATATATATTGTGTGATCGAAAAAACATATGTGGATCTTCATGAGCCGAACTACAAACTCACAGAGTCACAAAGTAGAAATATTTTTCCATCTAATAAATAATTATTTTATTTTTCAAAAACTATTAAAATATTAATATAAAATATAATTAATTATGAAAAAATAGAAGAAACAAATTAGAAACAAATAAAGGAAATGATTTTGAAAATTATGGAATAACTATATAAGTATTTTTAAGTGCTACTCTGCTCTTGTGGTTTCATTATCAATTTTGATAGGGTAACATTTTCTTTTGTCGAAAGAATTTTAATATTCATTTTGTAGAGAATATTATTTTGGTATTGTTTAATCGGTAATTTTCATCTGGAACTCTTGAGGTTTGGTCTAAGTCACTTTTAGTCCATTTTAAGTTTCCTTTTGCATCTGGCTCCCCGTGGTTTTAAGAAATGATTAAATAAGGACAAAATTAATTAGAAACTATTAGTTTAATAAATTTTGTGACGAAAATCTCTTGTGTCCTTTGGATTTGTTTTTTTAAATTTTAGTTTTAATCAATTAAAATAGATATTATTAAATAATTAAATAATAAATAGTCATTAGATTCTCTTTGAACAATTATCGGTCAGCGTCGGAATATGTTGGCCGTCAACGAGAAGGATTTGAGAATGAGCCACATTTAGAGATCAAAACCATACTTATTCCGCTCCTCCGTTTCTTCAATTTAAACCGTCACAGATACGATTATAGGGCACAGGTAATCTCATTCCATCCAAGAGTAAGCACACAGAGGCTGCATCCAGGTTTGCAAATACATCAGAGTAGTTTTACTTTCACACGATTTTCCTTTCCACCAACGAAGCGTGAGCTTGAGCCGACTGTTTTACCTCCGGCGAAGTTAGAGGAGGAAGTGGAGAAGAAGAAATGATCTACCACGAATATGAATACCAGAGACGATGGAACGTAAAGCGTAATCGAGTGAACATCGTTGCACATGGATGAGATGAGACGAGAGACAGAAACGGAGGCGGAAGAAATTATTACTTAATTTCTAAATGTGGTTAAGAAATTATTCTAATCCAGACCTAAATTAAGAAGCGGAAACTTCAAGTCCTACTTATATACTGCTTTGTGTGCGTATCATTTTTTTTTAAAAGTTGGGGATTTTGATTGTTGTTGGATGTTGCTATAGGTGCTTATTATTTGTGTGAGGGACCGATGCTGTCTCGAGGGCCATACTTGGGGGTTACAGCCTTGTGTTTGCTGCTTTCTTTGGTATTTGTCTCGTTCAAGGCCTCATATGTAATCTTTGACGGATTGGGATCGTCAAGCGCCGGCGCCGGCAAAGGTGAAAGCAAAGGAGGAAAAGGGTATAACAGAGTGATGGAATTGGAGTTAGAGTTGTTCATTTGCTCCTGGGTTTTGGCCGTCGCTCACACTGTTGTAGGAGGTGGCGGCGCCAGTGGCTATGCTGGAGATGAAGAAGCTTTGTGGGAGGAAGCAAAAAAGTATCAACAGGTATGGTTTTGATTTCTAAAATTATATATATATCCATAAGGCACAAGGGTATTTTTGTCACAAAATTTATTAAACTAACCGTTTCTGTTAAGCTTATCCTTATTTAATCATTTCTTGAAACCATAGGGGAGCCATATGCAAAAAAAAACTTAAACTGGACTAAAAGTGACTTGAACCAAACCTCGGGGGGTCCAGATGAAAATTACCCTTGTTTAATTGCTTATGCAATCATTTTTTATGCAACAGTTATCATGTCTAGAAGTGGGAGAGGAGCAGGTTCATAGGGAAGACAATAGGGTCGAGGACAAGGACAGCCACAGGGACAACCACAAGGAGCTGCAGTGACAAGGAGGATTGATCTAGCATGGCAATATTGTGTTGTTATTGATGGCAATAAGATTAGAACAAAATGCAACTTTTGTGGTAAAGAGTTGAACTCAGGTGACATTAGCATGTTTAAGGCTCACATCAATGGCAATTCGAAGGATGTGGCCACATGCACTGAGGTGAATGCTGATATAGTGAAAGCAATAAGAGAGCTGGAGAAAGCAAAGGGGAAGAAGAAATAAGAGAAGAGGAGGGTGAATGCTGCATTGGACGAAGCGGTGGGGACACCATCATCTTATAGAGTTGATTTAGATTCAGATTGAGATGTTGATCCCGTTGATATCAGAAAGTAGGAGGAGAGGGACAACAGACAAGCGTCGACCGAGAGCAAGGAGATGCTGTACCAGGAGCAGGAGAGGGCCAGAGCTAGATTTACAGAAGCTGGTCCCTCTAGGGTTGTAGGGACTAGAGCATCTAGATCTAGGGACAGAGGGTGGTATACGTGGTGTGTTCATCCGATCACAGAGTCAGAGGACCACTTCTACAACAGATCTACTAGCACCACGTGACTATCCACGGAGGAGGGATCCTATCCTAGAGCAGGATCCTAACATTTTCAAAAGGAAAGGGGTCAAGTAGCCCAAGATTACAGATGCATGGAAAGAGATTATAACAACCCCCATATTTCTAACACCTAGGATACGTATTGCAGGTCCAAATACTCGAAGGTCTAGCCGGAATAAGTTGTGGACAATCCGGATTGAAGTCCATGATCCATCCCCTAAGTCCATGGATTTGGATTCTACTGAAGAAGAATCTACCATTTTGGGAACTCGAAGGGATCCAGTGGAAACCCTGATGGACTGGTAAAGTGGATCATTAACCAGAGTCAAGTGGAATTTGAAGATGTCCAGGATCAAAGTAAGAACACCCCCACATGTTGGTTAGAGTTAGGTTTGTGTTGGGGATCAACCGGTTGAGAAAAGCACCTAAGTATTGAAAAGTACTAGGGGGTAGTTGCTTAAGGCAGTTGATTGATCAACCAACTGCCCCAAGCAATCGGTCGTGCTTGCTTGCGAGAATTAAAACCTATTTTTCTCTAGACCTTTATATATAGCCAACCACATGTTATTTACTTAATATTATATTCGTGGAGCCTGTTGTGGATAGTTAGGAGTCAGAGAGCACGTATTGGAAGGTGAAGGACGCTTGATTTGCGAGGAAAATCCAATCCCTCGTCAGTTTAGCAAATCAATCGGAGGTAATTGATCTCACATTATTTACCTATTCCTTTTCTCTTAGAATAGTGTGAATCCTTCTTCCATGGTTCTGTAGATAGTTAGTTATAATGGTTCTATTCTTCCATCAGTGATCTTGATTGGATCATGTTCAAAAACGGATACTTATGTCCAAATAAATGATTGATCTAATTGAAGGAGATGATGTGGTTAGTGAAACATTAGATTTTTAGGGTTTTGGTTTGTGCTTATGTTGTAGGCTCTTTATAGATGAAATTCGGATTTAGATCATCCCAAAATCGGATTAAAATTGGGAGATCAAAAGTCGGAATTTTGGACTTGAGTTGCTGCCTATAATAAGGGAGGTCACTCAGAGCGGTTGATTGGCCCAACCAACCGCCATAAGCGATCGGCTGGGTCCCAAAAGCCCAGTCAGTCTAATTGTTGCTCTGTTTAGACTCTCATTCACAATGTAACTTTGTAACCCTATATTGGGTGATTTTTTAAGCTCTCTGGAATTGTTGTGGGTGAGGTCTAAGTGCACTTTAGTAATCTTTTACACTTTTATAGGTAAGGACACATTCTTGTATATATGTAGTGACATGATCTATGATGAACTATCTGCTACTAGCATGCATCATTGTTCTTATAACTTGTTGTAATAGGATGTTTCAATGATCCATGGTTAGTATATGTTGTGAATAATGATTTGAATGTACTTCAGTTACTGTATGATGTTGAATGACTGATTTTGTAATGACGAGCGATGATGTGTTGTAACTATGATGGAGGGTATCTTGATGGGTATCCATTCCTTGGGATACCAGGGGTTGTGGTATGAGACACTGCTTACTGATGCCCCTAACACTATCATGGTTGTTGGATGACATACCTAGGAGGTTTAGAATGCATAGCTAGGTACCCATACATGCTACTATTCTTTCAGTAGGGGAATTGAAGCCGAATGACCCATAATAGTAGTGACGTGACTCTGTTTCATCCTACAACGGTAGCCAAACCGTGTAGAGATTCAGTGGTCCACTATTGTTCATGCATTGGTAGGGTTATATATGTTAGGGTTGGGTTCATGGACATCCAAGGAGCGGCTGGGAGTTGTGAGGGGACATGAGAGCATCCGCCCCAACAATATTTGGATGACCATAGGGTTAGGGCATGGAGTCCAACAGAGGTAGCCAGTCCATGAGGATGCTCATTCTTAGGTAGGGAAGGATATTGAACCCAGTTGATTGATGCCATAGGGGAAGTATATGGACTGCATGTAGTATGTCACTATATGACTTTGCGTTGGATTAGAAACCCTGATAAGTGCCAGTACTCATGCCAGTGGTTGTGGTGAGAGAGTGTGGACCTAAACCACAACCACTGTTGATTGACGAGGACTAAACCCCTTGCCAGGAATCCCAACAGAAGTAATCAATCCGTGAGGGATCAGAGTGACTAGACCTACCCAGAGGAGGGTTGGTGTTATATCTTAAAGCATGTCTACCATACTAGAGACTTGCATAGTTAGATTCTAACTGCATCCATACATTACATACCATACTTTACATATGTTGCCTATATTGATATTGTTTTGACTTGTATGTGGGATGTGTTTCCTTACTGAGTTCGTCAAAACTCATTCCTTTTGTGTATTGTGTTATATTATACAGATGGGTATATTGGATCAGGAGAACTTCCACAAGACTGGAATGACTCCTTTGAAGAAGCTTTGGAGGCGCTAGTGGGAGTAACGATGCACAACACGAGGCCACCTGCGGGTGCTTGGAGTGCGCTTACTACTCCTATAGACAGCAGAAGAATTCAAGCGACCCGTCATTTGATAAGATAATGAAGGAAGGTTGGATGACTCCGTGTAAGGGTAATCTGGGCATTTCTTATGGGTTTAGTTATTTCCATTGAACCGGCTGGTTCACTTGATTGTATATGATTAGCTTTGGTTTGGTTTGAGTCATTCGTATGCAATACAAGGGGTTTCTGAAATTGGGAAAATCAGAGAGAGAGCTTTGAGAGGCGATAATGGCGATTCTTCATTCTTCTCCTTCGATCTTCGTTCTTGGAGGTGTTTTGAAGCATTGAGACATGGATTGTGATTAGCGTGAAGAGAGGAAGACTCGATGGAGGTTTGGTGTTATATGGTAGCCTATTTGTGATTGTCCTGTACATTTCGTTCCCTGACATCTTGTAAGTTCTCTTTCATCTATAGTGGATCGGACTCTATCCAGAGTCCCGGAGACGTAGGTTCAAAAGAACCGAACTCTGTAATCAATCTCTCTTGTCTTCTTCTTGCTTTCAATTTCATGGTAAATCACAAACGACCGAATGGCTTGCGTAGGGCTAACCGATGGAGTTTATTCTTATTTCAATTTGCTAAATCAAATATGAGAATCATCATATGCAATTACAAATAGGTAAATAAATTAAGGAATCAAAATCTGTGATATCACTCCGTTTATTGAGAAATTTGAGGAGAAATATATCATCCATGAGAGAGAACAAAAGAAAACTTGAAACTTTGATTATTCCTTTTGCTTCTGCTCAGATACCTTCTGGACATGATTATTTTATTATTTTTCATTTTTTTGGGTAGAATTTTATTATTTTTCATTGATTCCTTCTTTTTGGGTATTGGACTCATGTAATCCTTTTTTATTTAATTATTTGGATTATTCTTGCTTTTGATTATTACTTTGTGTATTTATTATCATTGATGGGTAAACATGGATCTTGTGACTGTGGATTGCACCCACGGGTTGTCAAGAGGGACCGATACTGCCGGGTGGGGTGTGAGATGGCCAAGAAGGTGAAGAATGCAGTGGTGAAGTGGATGTACTACTGTTCTATTCCAGCAAACATTACACATGATCCTTATTACAAGAATATGTTTGACACTATTGCAGAGACAGATCATGGATATGCTTGTCCCACACTTAGAGAGGTGATGACCACCTTATTGATTGAGGATAAGGAGGAGCTACAGGAGTACATTAGTGGTTTGAGATCTATGTGGGGGTCATATGGATGCACCATTATGTGTGATAGATGGACCCGTCCAACAAGAAAGTTTATCATCAACTTTATGGTGTATTGTGATAGAAGGACCATTTTTTTGAAATCTATGGATGCTACTGGCCAAACAAAAGACCCAGGTATATACTTGGACTTCTGCAGGATGTTATTGATGAGGTCAGGAAGAATAATATGGTGTAAATTGTCATAGATAAAGGCTTCGACTTCAAGAATTTAGGTGAGGTACTGATGAATACACCTGAAAATAATCTCTATTGGACACCCTGTGCAACTCATTGTATCGACCTTATGTTAAAGGACATCGGTAAGATCAATATTATCTAGACCATAGTGGAGAGGGTCAGGCAGGTAACTAATTTCATGTATAATCATAGCATTGTTTTGGATATGACGAGGCAAGCATGTGAGGGTGAGTTAGTGCGACTCGGTCCAACGAGATTAGCCACGAATTTCATCACCCTCAACAGTATTTAGGAGAAGAATGTGGGCCTCATATCTATGTTTGCATCAGAGGAGTGGTTCTCTTGGGTTGGATCCAAGTAAGCATTTTTTTTTTCTCTCTATTATTTCATTTAACAAGTTCTTATACATTTATACTATGAATATCTAGTATATAGTATCTATTACTAATTTAATGAGTTTGGGATAATTCAGTACAAATATTGAGCGCACGACACAGATGATGATCTCATCTGATGAGTTTTGGAGGAATGTGACTATTGTGCTGGAGACCTTGGATCTTATAATCAAGGTCTTGCATATGGTTGACTCCTCCCTAAGGGGGCCCATTATGCCCCACATTTATGTAGCCCTTGAGCACATGAAGATAGTCATACAAAGAGCTAACCCTAAAGGTCACACCGCTTGCCTGAATATTGTGCACGTTTGATGGACTGCTCATCTAATGTAGCCGATGCATAGGGTGGGTAAGTAATTAGTGTGGGTTATTAATTTGTATTGTAGACTTGTAGTAGATATTAGTAATTCATTTAATAATAGGTTTAAGTCTTTAGCTGTGAGTTTGTGAATTGTGCAGCCTATTATCTCAATCTCAAATATTAGTATAGCGAAAATTTGGGATTGAGGTTAGACCTGCTCAATTTCTTCATGCAGGTTATTTCGAAGTTGGAGCTGAACCTAGTGGTCTAGTCAAATTGCCACGTAAAGATGAGATATCAGGGATTTAGAACTTTGCGAAATCCCTCGGATTTCTAACCCATTAACCCATGCATGTTTTCAGGACCACGAACCCGAGCCTCAAGTCGACGACAACTGTGGGCCATCCGAGTCGAGCCCGAATGTTCGAGAGTGGACCCAATCCAAGTGGATGACCCTAGTGATTACTTGACACCTCTTATAGAATTTAAGAGGAGAGAGAAGTTTGGTCATGATGGTTTTAAAAGGCGATATTGGCACGTCCTTAAAACGATGATGGAAAATCCAAATGACGAGGTAATTTCACCCATGATTAGGTCTTTGAAAGACCTTTATAACAAGCCAAAGATCTCCCAATTTGGACTTCATTTGACCCCCCCAACCAGGGCCGGTCGGTCGGGCCGATCGACCGGTCGATCGCCCTAGCCCAGTTCGGAGCAGAATCGGGTTTTTCCCTTTAAAACCCTATTTTTAAGCTCTCTTTCACTCATACTCGCATTTTATGTTGCTAGTATGAGGCTGAGGCTCAAGGAGGAGAAGAAACCAAGGGAGAGGAAGGTTCCTAACCATTCGGAAGCGTTCCGGCACCCGAATCATTGCGGAATCATTAAAAGGTAAGAATCATCAAACCCTCTTTTTTGGACTTGGTTTTTGAGTAGTTCTTCGCAATAAATGATGGATTTCAGTAGTTGAAGCATGATAGGTGTAATTAATGCTTGCAGATAGTCTTCTTTATGTTTCCCTTTAGTTTGTGAGTGGTTTGTGCGAATCGTTGCAAACGATTTGCGTTTTGGCTCTCAAACTCGCCGGGGAGCACTCGCGAGAGCCAAAATTTAGGGCTTTTTTATTTAGATGAAATTGGGTCAAATTAAAGGTACCATTAGAACCCTATTGCTTCCATTTAGGCATTCCTAAAGTTTCGTTTCGATTCGACTTCGAATCAATAACGAAATATTGAATTTTTGCCGAAACTAGGTTTAAAACGGCGAGTTTGAGCATAATCGTCAGACTGGGTTTTGTTGGGTAATTTTTGGGACTCTTTTGAAACCCATTTGATTTCTAATATGTGTATATTAATCTTCTTTTGTGATTAGGAATTTTTGTGAGTTAATCGCCGACTCTTGTGAACCGAAATTTGTGAATTTAAGAAGGAAATCGAATTGAAAGGTGAGGAATATACTCAACCTTATCTTGCATGTTTAATTATATTAAAGTAAATTTCATTATTGATATATTGCCTTGCTTTAGTATTTTTATGCTTGTGATTATGTGTGGGACTTTGCACGAATGAAATGTAAGAAAGTATGTTGCTTCCATTTTCAATATTCTTTGTAAACAATATGAGAATGTATGAGAGTGAATGGTTTGAGTTTTTATTTTAGTTTTAAATCCTAAATTATTGATATGAAAACATATGGATGATGTTGAATTAAATTACTCCTTTTATTTTTATGTTGCAAACTAGGGTTGTGGGTTCGCCCATTACCCTAGTAAACATACATGAGTATGCATCTAGACCTAAGTACATGAATGCTAGGTGTCTAGAAGTGTTTGGCTAGGTAACCTCATGAATACTACTACCCTTCCTGCAGGGGTATTGAAGTCGGTTAACCCGTGATGTTAGTGGCTGGGTCCTGAGTGTCAAGCAAGCCCACTATCATCATAGAGAGGTAGGGTTGCATATAATAGATAAGGGCTCCTGAGCGCTCAAGACCAATGAAATGATCCGTGAGAGGACATGGAGAGCATCCATTATATGTGGATGACCACTGGGTTAAGGAATGGGATCCAACAGATGCCTCCCGTTGAGGATTACATTCATAGGTGGGAAGGTATCGAACCAAAAGGGCACTAGGCATGAGGGGAGATATCCGGACCATATGTAGTACGAGACCGTATGACTTTGCACTGGGCTAAGATTATCCTTGACACGCGCCAATCTCATACCAAACGGTGATGTGAGAGAGTGGTGACCTATACCCCAACCATGGCTTGACAGGACTTTACCCAACAACCGTGGAGAACCCAATAGACGTCTCTTGTTGAGGGAGAGTGACCGAGACTGCCCAAAAGAGATTGATGTTTAAACTTAACGCGTGTCTGCCATAGAGACTTCATGATAGAGTTAGGAGCATAATATCATAATCATTCATATATCCTATCATTATCATTAATTACATTATCGATATTCATGCTATATGTGTGGTGTGGAATCTTGTGAACTAAATACATGACATGATGTGTATCTTGTGAACGAATGCACGATATGATGTTGAGTTGATCTCACTGAGTTCTATTGAACTAATTCCTTTTTATATGTTTGTTTCTATTAGAATATTATGCAGGTTATGAGGACTCCTTCCAAGTGGAAGATTTGTCATCGGTAGACCTTGTTGAAGGAGTGACTGAAGAGATGTAGATTCGCATGGAGCTTCATGCCCTAGCAAAGACTATTCTTACGAGGTTGGATTCCATTAGGGAATCAGTTTAGTTTAAATTCCGTTGCGACAATCTATTATTCTTTCAAACCCTGATGTCCATTTTGATTAACTTTAGATGACGGATGATTGTAACCTCTTTATAATTCATATTTGATAACTGTATACTTGAACTTGATTTATTATTGTCCTTTTAATTATGCTATATCACGTGTTGTATGGAATTGTCACTGAACCTAGGTCCTGCAGTGTATCACCCCCACGGGTATTTGGGTATGGCTGGATCTGGCTGGGTGGGGTGTGACAAACTTAGTACTTGCTTTTTATTTGTGAAAGAATTTAGCTAACCATCAATACAAATGATTGTAGATAAAGATGTTTAAGGATGCACTTGGGGTCTTTGGTTCAGATGTTGTTGTACATAATTGACAAAATTATGATCCATGTTATTATTACATTTTACATATAACTATATATAAGTATGATTTTTTAGTAAGCATTAAAATATTAACTTAATCTATTTGTGATAATGCAGCTAGCTGAGTGGTGGGTTTTGTATGGGGGCGATGCAAAAAACCTCCATAGAGTGGCAATGAAGATCCTCTCTTATACTTGCTCAGCCTCTGGGTGCAAGAGGAATTGAAGTACATTTGGCATGATTCACTCTGAGAGGAGGAACAGTTGGGAAGTTAGTGCCTGAATGATCTTGTGTATTGCCACTACAACATGAGGTTGAAGATAGAGCATGCTAGGATACATGCTAATCGTGACATGGATAGGAACATCCACCTCGATGATATCGTCGAGGTCACTACAAATGAGCAACATCCCCTCATTGATTGGTTGTTGGATAGGGGTGAGCCGGTATTAGACTAGCCTGGAGGTAGGCTAGACCCAATCATTACTCAAGCTGAGGAGTTAATGTAGATGAGTACATGGCATCTCGAGAGGGGAAGGCACATGCATATGCGGCTGCCACCATTGAGGATGAGGTTTGGATGGTGGAGCCTGGCATGCACGAGGATGATCTAGATGACACCCCCTTGCTCCCAGTCCCAGTCAGACTCGAAGGGATGATGATGATGATGACAATGCTCTTGGTGGTGGTGGAGGAGCACATGAGTGGTTACATGTTCCATTATTAGAAACACAACACCCCCAGAGAGATATACTTGAGAGACTCATACACGCATGCCACCCAAGATGACAATCATGGTGGTGAGCTTTATCGTGGTAGTCCTACGAGTTACACTAAGCCAAGGAGGGGGAGGGTCATGGGGGGAGGGGGCAGCAAGACATGCATGGCTATGGTTATAGTGACAATACTCGATCGTATGACTTATACAGTCATTTCGATCCAATGGACAGCTTGTCGGGAGCGATGGGGTCCATGAGCTTGGAAGGAGTTCATAGGCTCCACATCTGTTTATGGCTATAGAGGCTTTTGGTTATGGTGTCCCTTCCACTTATGGACACGATGGTACATACCCGTCTTTTAGGAGTTTGCACTACTATGAGTATAATGACGGATCATCCATGAGCTTGGGTTGCCAGGATGACAACACATCTACTTATGGAGGTTATGATGGTTGGGGTCATCATCATCAAAGTGTCCCGATTATCTCTCCCAGTGGCTCGAAGACAACTGCTATGTTGGAGGCAGTATACCAATATCGTTTGGAAGTAACCCTACCATCATATGAGCCAACACCAACACCAACACCACCACACTTAGTAGGGTTTATTGACTCTCTTCCATATCTCTATTCACATTACCCCCTAATGGGAATAGTGTTGCATCCATAGATGATGCCAATTACAAAACTCTGGTTTCTCAGTACGTCAATAACCATCAGCATGAAATGGGATGGAGTGACTTTAAAAAAATAATGGAGGAGAAGCTCATACTTGTAGCCTTGGGCCTTGTAGCACAGGATCACATGACACATAGTAGATGGATCCACCGAGGCATAGTACTTGGTATTAACATGATATAGGTGGTGCCAACACAGGAATATACATAGTTGTATTTGTATACTAGTATTTTATAATGATGTTTATTGTCCTTGTACATATTTATTTTGATTTAATTGTTTAAAATAATGCTATAGAATTCCAGTTTTACCAGTATGCTGATCGAGAATACCAATTTGGGTCCAAAATGAACAAAAATACCCCCTGAAATGGGGATCGAAATCTGGTCAAACATCGAGTATTGGAAGATATAGGAAGGTGAATCCCTTCACCCACGTAACGTCGAGTATTGGATGAGACACAAGGGTAATTTAATAATTTAATATTATATGGGTATTCTATTCATTTTATTATATGATTTTTTCTTCTTTTTTTTGGATCTGAGGTTCTTTCGGACCAGCTTGCGCGCACCACGATTACATCCTCAGGAGAGCTTTTATATAATTTCGAACTCTGACCTCCTATATGGAAGCGTTGGTCTTTTATTATATGACTTAATTGAACACTAACTGAGACTGTTAACTTATGGGTTGGACATAATTTAAGTCATTTCATAGAGCCAATATGACTTTTGGCTCAACTTAAGTGAGTTTCACACGTAAAAACTCTATATATTTTAAAATTATTTTATAAAAATGTTATGAGAAAAAGACAAAAATGAATAATGTGTTTTACTTGAAATGTGACCCACCTCGCTCATTTAATATGACCACCCTCGTTTGCCTGGATAAAGGAATCGGGTGTGCATCAGGCCAATTGTTGGGCCATCCTACGCAAAGTTCATTGGCCTGGTTGCAGGTTTGGCCAAATGATTGTTAAATATTTCTTTCCCAACTGAGATTTTCCACCTCTTCTGACCTTCACTTTTGTGTGAAGTTTAGATTTGTTGAAAATGGGAAGAGTATTATGGAGAAATATGTATATCTATATAAGCATAGGAAATTAATTTTCTTTCATAAGAAAAGAGACTTATAATACAAGTTCATAATAAATAAAAGAACCACCACAATGTGTACATTTATCAAGAAAAGAGAAAACGTAATAATATCGGATAACATTCCCCCTAAAGGTAGAGCATGAAGATGATGGAATTACATACGACCTAGGACATGATCAATATACCAAGAAGGTGAAGTAAATGAGTCTATTTTGCAAGAAAGTTAACAAAACATACATGCTTGGGAATAGAAGAAGTTGGTTTAGGATTTAGGATTTAGGGTTTAGGCTTAAGCGGGTAAGTATGATGTGATATTTGAAGTTGAAGGAGATGTTGGTTCCATTGGTAGATAAGCTAAATTATTAAAGGGGTACTATTAGGCTAGGTGATCAAAATTATGACAAAAATAAGGATAAAATGAGTTAGCAACTACTAGGATATGAGCTGGGAATGGATGATTGGTTGCCATGAGGAAGAGATAAGATCGAATGTTAGGTTAATATCATGTTAAGTTTATATTTGAATAAAAATTGGTATGAATATCATTGAAAAAATTAATGTATATAAACACAATAATGGGAGAAACTTTCTCCATTAAAAAAAAAAAGAGAATTACCTAAAATAAATGACTACAATAAGTGAGAGAAGTGCCTAGAATGGAAGATTACAATAAGTAAACTAGCTATAACATAAGATTATAATAAGTAAACTATAAAAAACACAAAATCATATAATTAACAGGTTGCGCATCAAATTTATTTTTGGTAGAACAATTTGTGTATGACTAGAAGCTCAAAAAGATATGAATTGGGTAGAAAGCAAATACAAAACTAATATGAGTGTATACACAAGTATCTTACTCTTTTTTTTTTTTTTTGAGTAAACATAGCACTTCATTCAGATAACTAAAAAAAAATACAAACACATCTGCATGAGTACACAAGGTTTGAAATGAATCAAGTGGCGGAAAAAGACCAAACTATCGTACATGCAATAGACAAGGTCAGCCGGGATAAGGGTTGGGTCAAGTCCAAAATGGATCACATCCACAAAACCCTTAGAACAAAGACACCAAATAACAAACAACACCCACATAGGGGGACAGACAGACAACACCCATATAGGGCGATAGACAGATAACACCCACATAAGGGGACAAAAAACTCCTACAGTTGTAGCGATGGTAGCAGTAAAAGTGCGGATAAGATTCAGACCTGCCATCTGGCTTTGCCATATAGGCGTACCTGTCAAGCTCTACACAAGTATCTACTTTGTGAAGGGGTCAAGGGGTAATATGATAATTTCATTAGCAAGATAATTTATTTGTGAAAGAAGACTCTTAAGACTAAAAGTGGAACATTTAGGTGTTGAAAATCTTTATTCAAGCCGAGTTCAAGGGGTAGTTTTTCTACGTAGTTTCACTTTAGTAGTTTTTGTCGAGAGGCTGTTCCGATAGCTTGATCTCAGATTACAAGGATCTAATTATGTTTGTGATGAATGAGTCCACCCCTCCCCCATATATTCTTCCGATTCTCCAAGACATACAGTACATTGTTTCAAAATTTCAGCATTTCAGTGCCAGGCACATGTCTAGGAAATCCAATGTAATAGCGGATATCCTTTCCAGGAAGGCATTCAACCTCTCAAACCGGGTAGAATGGCCTATTTCCAACCGGTGGTTATTAGAGCTTTGCTCGTCTAGTCCACCCATTTACACCATTAGGTGATTTAAATTTGTTCTGATAATGACAATAATGGTAATGATACTATAAATAATAATTAAAATAATAAAATAAGGATGCAAAATTATACTCGAAGACCGTTGACGTCATTCTTATTCATGCGTACCTTGTCGTGATCGACATCGTCCGTGTCATTGCTGTATCGTCTTATCCATACTATATACCATTTCATACGTGGAATGCATTAGGTAGCACTAGCATCCATGGTCCATGCCACACATCTATGCATCAATTATTGGAAGCATTCCATTCCAATCACGCAATGATGGCTTTATTGTGGGCCCACCAGCCAAAGATGAGTATGACAGCAAGTGAAATAGAGATACTCTCCTGGTCGGCAGATCATATTATATTTCCCTACCTCACATCCAAAATGAGCTAACGTATCGTTTTCTTGGTTCTTTTAGATACTTTCTGGTATAAGTACCAATCCGTCGTTCCTAGTCACTCTTCACTGTTATAACGGAATCTGTTTAAAAATCTCATAAAATCTGTCAGCGATCATCAAAGCAGAGAAGGAGGTTTGTCGAGCTTCCAATTCTCGAATCAGTCATTCGAAGTCGATTAATTTCATAACCTTTTGAATGTAAGTTTGGAAATCTGTATTTCTTTCTTCTTTCTTCCCCGGCTACTGATCGTCATCAGAAACTGCGCTTGTTTTGCAGATGGGTTTCTTGAGGAAAGAGTACGAGTTCTTGGAGGAAGTGGGATTGGGTGCTCGCAATCCTGGCGCTTACGTAAATGGCAAGTGGAAAGGGAACGGTCCAGTGGTAACCTCTGTCAATCCAGCGAACAATCAGGTTTGGTATCTTCATCCTTAAACCCAAGTTTGATTTCAGTACTTTTAACTTATGAGAGAGTTTTCTGGGTGGATTAACATACCTTTTCGTTTGATCGCATCTGATCGAGCCCAGATGGAGCAAGTACAATTTTCTTTTTTTTTGGGTAATCTCAACAGAGAATGTCGAACAACAAATTGGGAGTCAGCTACACAATCCCGGTTTCTTAGTTTTTAAGTCACGATGGCTCTAGGGGGCAAATGTTGCCTTCTAAGAGTTGGGATCCTCACCTTTACCACCACATGTTTAAGAGGAGGGCTCTGTGGTTCAAAGCACTGGCCCTCTTAAATGTGTGATGGAGGGATGTGAGGGGAGCACAGTCCTCTCCCCAGTGGATTCAGACTCGGCTTCTAAAGCCAGAATTTCACATACTCCCTGAATTAAAACAACTAGGCCTGGTCACTTCCGGCAATTTCTAGTATTCTGAAGTTAGGCATCCTATTCCTTCCCGGTATGTGTGTTTCCATTGTTAGTTATAACTAGTTGCCGTGTGCCTCTAGCTTGTCTCTAATCATGACTAGGGTTGCCTTGTTATTTAGTCATCACGGGCACTGGGCAGCAACTTTTATCCTACTTTTGTTGAAGATCATTTTTTTTAGGTTTGAAAAGTGCATGGTGTGCAGCCTAGTTACTGTTATACCAAGGCATTGACCCAAGACAGACTGGAATCTATGTGGACCAGAATGAACCATACCGTAGGCCTTAACCCTGGGAAAATGACAAGACCATAGCAGAGGCCCATCTCCCCACTCACGATATTTGGAATTGCTGAAGTTTTCTCCTTGGTCATCCTTGTCAAGGCTTGAGTATCGACTCCAACCTCCGAGGAAGAAGCCATACAGTTGTCGGAACTACAGGCCTCGACCCTTGGCCTTGAAGATAGAAAGGCAGGAGAAATTTCATGTCTCGAGGTCTGACATACTGTACATGTTAGAGATACATTGAACCTACCCACATCTGCGTAGGACGCCGTTCCTACTGTTGTTTCTGTAGAAGTGTTTATTCATGAGGAGTGAGGAGTAGCGATTCGCCTTCTTTCAATACAATAATAGTAGTTCTATATCCCCTTCATTTGATTCGATCTCTTGGTTGGTCTTGTTGTTCCATAAGGTTGTTGGGTGTGCAGACCTGGAGCTATCACTTCAGCCCCCACTACCATGCCAATGTTACGAGTAGGCTTGTCAGAATGGTCCTATCCCTATGAACCATGTGTCGGTCTTGGAGGAGATCAGGGTCACGCTGGACAATCCAACAACCCACAAAGATTCGGGTTCAACTATATTTACCTTTCACCTACCACTGTATCTAGTAATGCACATTTACTCTCTCATTACTTGCTGAGTTCGGGGTGGTGTTATTCCTAAACCTGACTTAACCTTTGAAGATGGTTGACCAACCCCAAAGTCAGCCCACCCTCCACCCTCACTCTTCTTCTTGTGTGAACAGGTTATGGAACCAACTTGTGGGATAGACCATGGTTCACTTGAAGGGGTTAGATTCGGGCATAACAGTTTCATTAGGATGGATGAGGAGGAGGTGAAAATTAATGGATAGAGATCCCACAAAATGATTATTTTATGTATATGGGGACAATCATAAATAAAGAAGATCATATACACAATTAAATTAAGATAACTGAAGTGGAGAGGTGTGTTTGGGTGGTGTCTAATCAACCTTTTCAGTTAAAACTTACTGAAAAAATATTTTTAGGATAGTAATATGCTTGGCTATAATTTATGATGTGTAATGTAGTTAAGAACCGTAAAATTAGGATGTTGAGATGAATGCAAAGGAAAACTAGGAAGTATAAATGATAAATGATCATAAAAGAGCTAATTTGGAAGCGACTCTGATACATGGTACACTACAGGTAAGTCGTGTGAGGTAGCATGACCATGTCAATTGAGGCCTTTGGATACTCTTGTAAGTTGGAGTTATTTAATTGAGATTGAAGGAACTGCAGGAGCTAGTGCAGACCTAAAGTGATCCTAGGAAAAGTGGCAAGAAGACAGTCATAGCTTAGGCCTTGTATCAAGTATGACCTCGGTCAGTGCTGGTTGGAGCGCAAAGATTCATGTGGCTGACCATATTTAGTTACGATAACACTGGGATGTTGTAGAAAGTAGGATACAGAAGCTGCTGATCTTCATAGTGTCATCTAACTCACTAGTTAGAAATTGGGTTTTGTGCATTACATGGTAAGAGAGCTACTGCTAAGTAACGAGATATAATGATATAGGATTTTACTTCTCATGTTGGACTTGGCCATTTATATGTATAGTACCTTGAAGAGTAGGCTTCACGTTAGCTTCTCCTATGTTCCAAACCCATTGATGATTTGGAACAAGAGGAGGTAAACCATTACTTATCACACTGAACTGATTATCTCTAAGCCTTTTTTCTCCCCTTAAATTTTTCACCAAATGTCCTAGCTGGGAGATCTTTGTTTAACATTATCCAAAAGGTCCTGATTTATTTATTTACCTGAATGATGTGCTTGTGAAAAGCATATTTACCAGACAGGGGAAGTAATTTAATCAGATGGTTAATGTTAAAGAATAAGACAGAGCAACCCTCCCCCAAACAGAAAAAACAAAGGGAGGGAAAAAGTAATTCACAGATGCAGCAAACTGGGTTCCTGCTAACTATATTTGATGGGTGTAGTTGTCTGCCTTACCAAACTGCTACAAGTGTTGTCATATTTTCCACCTCTCTTTTGGCTAGAATAATTGATGAAAAGCGATGTATGGTGTTTTCGAAAAAGCAGCTAGCATACCTTAAAAGATATCTTTTGCAGGTTACATTTGGTTTGTTTATTTTGTTGATAGGGAAACCTAGAATTGATGATATTCTGTATTCAACATTTGGTCATTTCTTTTCATTTTGTGCAATGGTTGTATTTCTAACCTACTAATGTTTTCGATACTGAAATTCTTAAATTGTCTAACGGTGTTACGGGATTTGCTTTTGTTTGGACTATTGTCATGCTTGCTCCTTTTCATTTCCATTTTGTGGCTTCCTTTCCCCCCCCCCCCCCCCCCTTTCTTGCTTTATTTATTTATTTTGGGTGGGGGGGGGAGGGCATTGGAGGTTTAATCCTTACATTACTCTTCCAGGAATTGGAAACGTTGGTTGGAAACTTCACACTGTTGCCATGCAACAGTAACTGTCTTTTATAATCTGGTTGCTAATCTTTCAATATGTTTTTTGAGTAGCAAAAAAGAAACACTAACCCTGAGTTCTTTTTGCTTCAGAACATAGCTGAGGTAGTGGAAGCATCTATTCAAGATTATGATGAGGGCATGCAAGCTTGTAATGAAGCAGCAAAGATATGGATGCAAGTGAGTCAAAAATTTTCTTTATTTGTGCATCTCCTCTTCAAACACTTTATCACTCCCACAAATTCCTTTGAGAGTTGAACCTTATATGGTTTGTTTACTAATGCATTCAATAGCTATGCTTCTGTGAATTAAATTTTTTCGGTGATGGTATTCAATCATTCCTCACAGGTTCCTGCACCAAAAAGAGGTGATATTGTTAGACAGATAGGTGATGCACTGAGAACGAAATTGCAACATCTTGGTAGACTTGTATCGCTTGAGATGGGAAAGATACTTCCCGAAGGAATTGGGGAGGTTCAGGTAAAATAAGATCTGGAATTTTTTCTTGTTGGTACTGATGTTATAGGCAGCTTTCACCTTTATCCAGTCAATAGGAAATGGAAGAACAAGTGCTGCATCCTTATTTGTTTGTCCTGATAGGAAAAGATTAAATTTGTCAAAAGAAATCATGCATCTGCATACAATTTCTGGCTATAAAATAATCAATCTAACTTTCTATTAATGTGCAGCAGTTACATCTTCACAATGAACTAAAAAAGAACAAATAAATAATCCTGAATGCATTAGAAATAATTTCCAAAGGCATGTAGTGGGCTACCTTTGATCTGTATCATGGTACAGTTGTCTTTGATCGCATCAAGCTACATGCTGATCTTCCAAACTATAACCAGATCATCCTTTTCTTTGTTGGTTGGGGTTGGGGGTTGCTTTGTTCCTACCATTATAACTTATTGATATGCACAACCATACTTGATGGTAAGTTGCCCCTGACAGTCTGTGGGACCATGATAGTAAAATAACTTTATGCAGCAGTACTTGATTGGTTGGACAAGTACGCTAGACTTTGGAAGCCCATAACCAACTTGAATCGTTCAAGAGTTTGTGGTCTAACTAGAGGTGGAATTAACCAATTAAGTATTTTATTTATTTTTTGGTTACCTAAGTAAAAGGAAGTTAGAGTTAGACTTTGAGTCTGCTAAGCCCCCGATTCTAGCTTAACAATGGCTTTTGCCCCACTTTCTACAGTCCCCAGAAAATACAGCAAGCATAGAACATAGATGGTTTAAGATAATAATATTAATAATACTAAATTTTATTAATTACTGAACTCAAGAACAAAACAAACACAAATACTTGAGATAATAACCATCAGTAGGTTCACCTCCTACAGGTACCCGAGAGCAGCAGCTCTCCCCCTGCTTACAATATTCAAAATCTGCCTGGCTTCCTAACCTTCCCCAATATTAACAGTAAACAGTTCCCTAAATCAGTTTCTAATGTACCCCAGGGTTTGGGTTAGGTCTATCAGGATCTTCTAGATAGGAACCACCACTAATGGGGTCTGAATGATAACAGATATTAGGGTTTCAGGAACTAGGAAGCTTCTATTATGCTCAGGAAAATATGAAAAACTTCCTGGTTTCTTTATCAAGACAGAACTGAAGGGGTTTGGGAGGTTTTAGGGGAAATCGTACTGGCTGGACAGGTTGGGGAGAGGAACTATGGAGTCGCAGGAGGATGGGAAGGGTACCTAATACCTATAGGCCTGAAATAGCAAGGGGAAGGGGTTTCTAGGGCTTGCAGCGTGTGGGGGTGCTGCTGGTTTGGGGCGGCAGCAGGGATAGGGGGCTGGGAATGGTAGCTAGCACAGAGAGGGAAGGGGTGGGGAAGGCCTGTACTTGTATGCTGAGAAGGCTTGCTGGAATTGTTGCTTGAGAGCTTGAAGAAGAAGGTGACGAACTTGAAAGTGCAGAAACAAAAGCAAAACCAGCCGCAGATCACCCCCAGGGCTCCCACGAATCTTACAGTCAATTCTTCAGTCAATTTTCATTCATAAACTCAAGCCGAAAATTACAATACAAGAAGAGGCTATTTATTGCCTAAAAATAAAAGACTTTGACTGGGGTTGAGAATTCTTAATGGATGAGGATCCCAATATTAGACTACCACATTCAAAAAGGAATCAAATTACTACAAGACCACAACCCTTAGATTGGAAATCTTGTTAGGACACTTAATAGCTTCCAAATAAAAACAAACTCTAAAAGATAAGATCCTTCCTAGATAAGGAATCTTATCTACAATTAACGAGCTCAACTCAACTTTAAAAAGACTATAACTCTCAAACTATTGACTTAAACAGAAAAATAAAAGTAGATCCATGACCCTTGGATCAAGGGGATTCAATCAAGACACATATTGAGGCCCAAAAGGGGGCTTGGAAAATGACCGAAATACCCCTGGGGTATCCAGTCAACTTTAAGTGCCCTTTTTGGGTCTGGTTTTTTGGCCCAATTTTAGGGGGCCCCACCCTGGTTACATCAGTTTCCTAATCAGTTATCTCACCCCCTCTCTAATTTAGTTTTATTTCCATTCTAGGACAGCAACTTTCGTGTCAGATCTGATTTCCTTCCTCTCTTGCTGCACATACGATCCCTTGCTCCTCTTTCTATTTTTGCTAGTATATACTCATGATACAAGGGGCCTATCAACACCCCCCACCCCCAACAGTTTTCACCTTGTCCTTAAGGTGAAAATCTGGAAACTGGTAATATGTCTCATCGTAGTCCTCCCAAGTGTTTTCACTCAAATGCAGCCCTTTCCATTTGATCAACACTGGTGAGAAACAGATGGCCAGTAACTCCTCCAGAATGAGCTGCAATTCTCCATCCTATGCCAAGCATGACGGGAGTGGCTGTGGACTGATATGATGTCTGATCGCTTTCTTCAGCTGGGAGACATAGAACACAGGGTGCACCTTTAAATCAGTGGGAAAAAGTTGTTGATACACAACTGGACCTACTTGCTCAATGATTGGATTAGGCCCACATAAGTGATGGCTGAGTTTCTCATTGGGTTGCTTGGGTGACTTTAATGAAGCGATAATGCTAGAGTTTGACGAAGAGCTCTTCGCCTGGTACTCACTTCTCTTTGGCGTGGATCAGCTGAAATAGGCATTTGGTCATAGGCCACTCTGAGATTTGACTTGAGGTCATCCAATACCTTATTGTAATCTTGGAGAAACAAATCGACTTCATCCACTTTGGACCAGCCATCTTCCTACCATATTAAAGTTGGTAGTTCGCGGTCGTACACAATCTGGAACAAAGTCATCATAGTGGCTGAATAGGAGGTCGTGTTGTGCCAATACTCTGCCCAAGGCAGACAGTTAATCCAGTCCCATGGTTGTCGTGCATAGAAACACCTTAAATAGATCTCTAAACTGCATTTGACCAGTTCTGTTTGTCCATCAGTTTGGGGGTGGTATGCATTGCTGAATTTCAAGTGAATTCCCGCCTATTTGAAGAGCTTCATCCAAACTATCAGAGACAATAGATCTAGGAAACCCATATAGCTAGGTGACTTCCTTGCTGAACAATACAACTACATCTTTAGCAGAGTAGGATGAGATAAAGCAATGAAGTGCCCATACTTCGATAGCTAATCAACCACCACAGATCTGTGTCCCCACTTCTAATCTTGGGTAGACCTCCAATAAAATCTATAAATATCTTCCCAAATCCACTCCAGTATTGGTAATGGTTGGAAGAAACTTGCCACCTTCATGGCCTGATATTTACTGTGCTGACATGTGTCACAACTGGCTGCAAATTTTTGGACAGTGTAGCCTTCATCCCAACCCAATACCCTACTCCTACCGGCTGCTTGTAGGTTCTTAGAAACCCTGAATCACCTCCAAATGGTGTAGAGTGAAATTTGGACAGCAACTTCGGAATAAGTTGAGAGTCTTCGTGTATCACTGGCCTATTTTTGTAGAGTAGGGTTCCATTCTTGAGCTGGCAATTTGGATATTCCTGTAAGCATTTTAATAGAGCTTAGACTACTTTCGTAGGGGTATGATGCCTATACTTCCTCCTTCAACCCCTCTTCCTCGCCATATTGCTGCTGAAAGAAAAAAGAGGTGCATAGCATTGTCCTACTGTCTAGAGAGTGTGTCCACAGCCTTGTTCTCGTTGCCTGGTCGATAAACGATCTCAAAGTTCAGTCTCAACAGCTTCATGATCCACTCTTGCTAGTCCTCAACGACGATACGTTGTTCCAATCAATATTTCGGACTTTTCTAATCTATCCACACCTTGAAGTGCCTTCCAATCAAATAATGATGCCATTTTTGGATGGCTAGCACTATCACCATTAATTCCTTCTCATATACTGACTTTGCCTTTGCTTGAGGGGATAACACTTGACTCCAATAAACAATTGGGTGCCTTCCTGAATAAAGACAGCTCCTAGCCCTAAACCCAAACTGTCATCTCGACCATAAATTCCTTCCTTAAGTCAGCATAGCTAGTATAGGTATAGTGGTCATAGTTTTCTTCAATGCTTCAAATGTGTTTGTGCTGCCCCTTCCCATTGGTAGGCATCCTTTTTTAAGAGATTAGTTAGAGGTGCGGCCATCTTCCCGTAATCCTTGACGAATCTCCTGTAGTATAAGGTCAAGCCTAAAAATCCATGTAAGGCTTTTAGATTTCAGGGTTGGGGCCTCTCAACCATACTTTTAATTTTCCTTGTGTCTGCTACTACTCCCTCTTTAGATTTGGTGTTCCCCAAGTACTCTAATGTCTCCAGGCCAAACAAGCACATCTTCCAATTCACTGCCAAGCTATATTGTGTGACTTGTGTCAACAAAACAATGGTGGATCTTAAATGGACTAGTGTTCCTTCACAGACCTGTTATACACCAGAATATCATCAAAATACACCAAAATGAATTTTCTGAAGCCCCCCCAGACTCATGACCTTACCGCATCTTCTTCTTTGTAAGATCCTGACAAAGACAAAAGCCAAAAGAAAAGGTAATAAAAAAATTATATTTTACGGTAATTAGTAAGTTTATAAATTGACAATAAACTAAACGAGAAGTCTGGTAAATAAAGAACTAAGGATAAGGTTAGGGATGGGGTAAGAGAAACAATTCTAGTGCCTTTAATTGTGGCATGGGAACCATCCTCAAGGGTGACCATTGAAGTAGATGGATAGAAATAGGAAAGGATACTTGGGATGCCAATCATGCAACTAGAGGCACCTGAATCAGTGATCCAAGGCTGAGAGGTGGATCAGAGGTAGGCTATTGCATTACTTGTTTGTACGAGCATGGCAGTAGATGGCTGGGATTTGGCTACTTGAAATTGGTGAAGTGAATAAAATCCTCGGAACAGTTTTGTCTTCAGACTGTGGAGGTGTAGAAGTTGTTTCTCTAGTAGTAGCAGTATTGGTGATCTAAGGAGGTTTGCCTTGTGACTAATCTTTGTATGTGCCCTAGCTGACCACATTGATGGACAAGCTTAACTAGTCCTGACATGTTAGTGGACTCCTAAGAAGTGGATGGGGGGGGGGGGGGTTTCTTTCAATAGCAGCCCCAGGACCATTAGTATTTCCAGATTTGGGTCTACAATTTTTATTGAAAGAGGCAAGAGCAGAAGTTTATTAGGTGTAGTATCTCTCCCTAGAAACCTGGAGAACTAATGAGGAAGTGTCAGATAAGGTGGGTACTTTGTCTCCCCCGAGGATTTGATTGCTTACTGAATCAAACTTCTTCCAAAGTCCTCATAAAAAGCTCATAACAGCAAGTTGTTCACGCGGGTTCTACATCTTACAAACGCTAGAAGTGATGAGAAGTATGGAATTAAGCTCTTCATACATCCTTTTGAAGTCCGCAAAATATTGGGTTAGTGATGACTCTTCCTATCAACTCAGTACAACTCTTGGGACAGCTCCTATGTGCAGGAAAGTTTCTTATAACCAGAATGTAGCACATTCCAGTTCTCCCATAGTTCCTTAATATATCAATATGGGTAACAAGATCCAAATGATGTTTCTCCATAGAATTCAGCATTTGTCCTAAGATACAGGCATCAACTGTTTCCTGTTAGGGTCTGTAGTATTAGGCTTTTTGGAAAAGATTCTTCAGAAAACCAGAAGCTTAAGTACTTATTGCATCAGACTTCAGCCAAAAAAGATACAGTGTATGGTGCTGCCTGCCCCCCCCCCCCCCCCTAATTGAAGCCTAGAACATCCTTCAAACCAGCAGCAATAGTGTATCCAGGTATCACAATGATCTTCTGAACAAATAGGACTTCAAGAACGAAAAGAACTGGAGGACCTACTGCTCTGATACCATGTAAAGTTGCAACAGAACTAGAGAGAAGAAGAGAAGAAAGAAGAAGAAGATGTGCAGAACACCTTGGAGGCTTTTGTTAACTTGAAAGCCTCCAATAGATCAAGCCTTTATCTATAGAATGCAATCAGATTTCAAATCAGAATAGAAAACTTCAAAGACAGCTGAAAGAATCTGACTTAAACAATGAAACGAGGCTCTGGTGCTAAGTCAAAATCCTTCTTTTCTCTATTCTTTTTCCCTTATTACCCCTGACATCTAACAGATCAGTAGAAAATTTTCATTGTTCAGCTTCTGCTTGTGTAACATTGTGCTAGTTTTTGTAGAAGTTTCAAATTTTTGCTCCATCAGTGCTGTGTTTGGGCAGTGCCACTCTTGTTCTAGAGTATGTGGTTCAGGGTGTGTGTGTCACTGTGTTCAGCACATGTGTTTGTGTGTAGGTCTTATCTAGCATTTAAGGATGCCAACTAGGAGGCCTATTGGGTTAAAATTCTTTTTACTCTTATTTGATTTGAGCCATCATAGTATTGACTTCCTTTTAACTTCACGTAACCTTCTATATATATAGTCTGATCAGGATACAATAAATTTCAACTTAAGATATCTTAGGTATGTGTGATGAATTGTAGTTCCATGCTTTTACGGTGGGTAAGCATTAGTTGCTTTAGACACTTCAGAGGTTGTCTTTAACTGTGTAATGTGATAATTTTTATTCTCTCTAAGATCAAAAGCGTTACCATTTTCAGGAAATCATTGACATGTGCGACTATGCTGTGGGATTAAGCCGGCAATTGAACGGGTCAATCATACCCTCAGAACGTAAGAAAACAGTAATTTACTTTTTCATGGTGGAAAATTTCCGCAGGATTCCAGGAGTATCATTGCAAGATCTTTGTAACTAGATATGGAGCCTTGCTGAATTATTCTACATCTAATTGGCATATTTCTTTCTGTCCCACATTTCTTTAATCACTTTATTTTCCAAGTGTTGTAATTCCTTGCATTTCTTTATATTTTTCTACAGGACCAAATCATATGATGTTGGAGGTGCGCTTTGTCTTTGTGATTTTGGATATGTTAACTGAAAGTAATTCCTCCATATGCTAATTATAGCTGTCTGCTCATGCTTTGTATGTCACAGATGTGGAATCCTCTTGGAATAGTTGGTGTAATTACAGCTTTCAACTTCCCGTGTGCTGTTCTGGGTGAGGTTTTGACCTTTCCAATTGAAGGAATTGTTTTATATTTCAGCCTTATCTTTCCTTAATAAGCAATCAGTGTAGCAGAACAATAAAAATACAAAAAGGAAGGTTTTAAGTTTCCATCATTTGAATCATGGAGAGCAACTTGGAATCAAAAGGTTTTAAACTAAGTAGAACAAAGATGGAATATATAGTGTTTTACTTTAGTCGTGATCGGACGAAAGATGAAGTGGTGAGACTTAATGACGTGAATCAAATTCTAGGGTTTAGGTATTGGAATTATGCCCTAGAATTAGGCTCACTCAAGGAACCTCTCTCTTGGGAACCAGCAGTTTTCTAGGGTTGAGAATGCCTTCGCTGGTAGGTCTTTGGGGTGGTTTTAAGTTCACAAGGGTAAGGTAAGGCCTGGAAGAATTTGGCCTGGCTTGGGGTTAAGGAACGTAGGGTTTTAAACTTGAATCCTTGCTGTAATGATAGTTTCAGGTCTGAAGTCAGGATTTAGGGTTGGGTTTCAAGGGATTTAGGGTTGAGTTGAAGGATGCTAGGATTTGGCTCCTGCTGTTTTGTATTCTCAGAACTGTGTTTATGAGTTAGGGTTTGGAAACTAGGATCTTAGGGTTTGGTTAGGTTAGGAATGGGACTGGTGTTGTTTTGTAATTTTAAGTTGAATCCCAAAGGGTTTGGTTTAGTTTGAGGTTTCCTACTTGAGGTAGTACTCTTAGGAAGTCAACTAGGGTTAGGAATTGGAAGCAGAAGTAGCGTAGGTGTAGGAGATAATAATCCTAAAAGGGTTTGAAGTTTGGTCGAGGGTTTTGGGAGTTATAGGGGTTTTAGTAAAACTCAGGTTTACGTCTAGAGGTTGAAGATGAAGTGCAGGAATTTCTAAAACCTAATGGAGGAAGGTCTAATGGTGGATGTAGTAGTGGGACTAGGCCTTAGGGAGGGGAGCAATCCAACTAGAACGGGAAGGGGGTGGATTGGGGGTTGGGGATCTAAGAATTTAGAAAGCAGGGGAATGTCTGCTGCCGCAGAGAAGAGGGGAAGAGCTGGGGATGCTTGCAGATGGGCTAGGAGAATGGGGAGAGGGTTACAAAGGGGCTGGGCTTTGCTTACTTGGAAATGGCAGGCTGCTTTATTTATAGCCTTTAAAAGGAAAACAATCTAGGACTCAATTTGGGAAATCAACTTGGTTTCAAACTAACACTCTAAATCTAAGTATGACTCTTAACACTCTAATTCTAAGTATGACTCTTAACTAAAGACTTTAATTCTATCTGATTTGGAATCTAAGAGTAGTTATAGAATCCTAACAAGAAGCAAACTAAAACTAGGGGATTCCCACACAACCTAGGAATCCTTCCTTAACAAGGACTCTTCAATAAATCTCAAAATGATGACTCAATTAAGAAAACAAAATTAGATCTACGGTCCCAATAACTAGTGAACCTAATGACACTTTGATCTTGGACTCCACGAAATTTGTCAGAATGAACCTGATACCCCTGGCTCAATTAGGGGCCATGCAGTTTGGGGAAAGTAACCCAAGGCCCTATGTTGCCTCTGGAAATAGTTTACATCATTTGGTGAAAAGGAGATTCCATAAAATGATTATTTTAGATACCTTGATCGATCATAAATAAAAGAGAAAATTGCACTGGTACCCCAAAATGAAGGCCTTAAAGTATTGACACCCCACTTTATGTTTGAAAAACACAAAGGTCCTATTTTGTTAGAATGGTTAGTTGTACAATCGTAAAGACCATTATACCCTTATGTATAATGGAGTGAAAAGACTTCATCTACCCTTCTCTATCAGACTTATTCTTCATCGTGCCCTAAGCCACAATTCCTTTTCTTCCACACTACAGTATCTAGTCCTCTACTCCTGTCTGCTAATCTTATTGTTTCCGGTTTTGTAGGGGCAATAGGGTTTGTTCTGTAGAAGGTCCAATTGCACTATAGGCTTTATTTGTCTGGGCTCCATCGTCCCTTCAATCTTTGAGACCCTGTACAACTTCTGACTAAGTAATGAAATTCTGAAAATCACTCACCATTGGTGTAACAGGAAAGTAATAACTAAAATGGAGGTTAAAGCAAATTGCTTCTTACATCACGTCTAAAGAGATTGGGAAACTCTGGTAACACCTCACTGGTTGCCCTCATAGTTATGGCGAGTTAATTTAGCTCTCAACTGTCCATTCCTTTTGCTCACCCAAGAGCCGGTTGTGAGAAAGGTAGAGATTTATAGACTGTTCGAAAAACCCAAATGATTTTGGGATTTTTCTGGTGAGAGTTCTTTCAATTTGGGGAGATTGGCGGGGGAAGAGGGGATTGAACCGGTGAACTAGTTGAAACTGAGCATGAGGAACTCGAGATTGGGGATTTGACTCAGGAAAGAAGGGATTGGACTTGATAGATTAGTCCAGCTGAGTTCAACCATTTGGAGAAGCTTGAGCTTAGTGATGGTCGAAGGAATTGAGGTTGGTGATGTGATGGAAAACGAGGTTGTTGAGGTATGGGAGGTTGCCAATCTCAGCCAGAATTTGACTTGAAATGTTGCTTGGAACATGGTGAGCTTGAGATTCGGTTAGTGTTGTAGTCGCATTTCACGCAGTACCAGTCGCAGCAGTAGGTGTTGGGTACCCATAAAGCTAACTGATATGGGTTGTGAAATGCTGCTTTGACCTTCATTTGTGTGGTGTAGTCATTTTTGTTGCAGCGAATAGATCTGGCCGGAGGAGAAGAAAAAGATAGTGTTGGGAGAGAGTAGAGTAGGGGGAGGAGGAGAGTGAAGAGGAAGGAAAGTCCGGTGGCCATGGTGTAGTCGTTTTTGTTATTTTTTCCCTCAGATTTTGATAAGGATATTTTTTGAATTAAAAAACAAATAAATGAACGGTGGTTTAACAGTCTTCAACAATAGATTGGATTAATGTGTCCAATGAAAGTCTATCTTTGGGGTGTCTGTGTTTTTCAAAAATAAAGTGGGGTATCAGTGCTTTAAGGCCTCCATTTTGGGGTGCCGGTGCAATTTGCTCTAAATAAAAAAAGTGATATAGGATGATGTTCCCCAAAGATTAAAATAGGGTGGATGAAGCAGAAAGGTGCGTCTGGGGTTGTATGTGATCGACGTATTCCTTTAAAGCTCAAAAGGAAATTCTATAAGAAAGTCATATGACCAACTATGTTGTATGGTGTGAAGTGTTGGATTGTGAAGAAGCGTCATATAGTTGAATTTAGTGTAGCAGAAATGAGGATACTAAGATGGATGAGTGGCAAAACTAGGAAGAATAAGGTCAGGAATGATCATATTAGAGCTAGACTTGGAGTAACTCTGATAAATGATAATAAGCTATGAGAAAGTTGATTGCAGTGGCATAACCACGTTCAACGGAGGCCTTTAAATGCCCCTCTGTGGAGAAGCAATTTAGCCCGGGTTGAAGGAATTAGAAGAACTAGGGGCAGACTTCAAATAGAGCTGATTGTAAGGCAAGGATCCATGTAGCTAACCTCATGTAGTTGGGAAAAGGCTTGTTGTTGTTGTAACCTCTGATGGATGGGAATGGTCTTGTCTGGTTCTCTGCCACCTCATGAAGTGAGTTGACATTCTGACTTCGTTATCTAGGATGATCTTGCATCTGACAAAATTATAAGGCAAGGATCAAATGAACAAATTGAAGGAAATTTATGATTTTTCTTCCACCACGGCTGGACTAGAAATCTCAAGCCATTCAGATGCCTAAAGACTGTTTTAACCAATTTAGTTCACATTGGAATTTGCGGGTGGGTGTCTTCATTTGTATGCTCAACATTGCTAGTGATTACTGAAGATGACCTTTTTCTCATTTCCTCAAGCTATGCTGATGCCTTATTTCTTGTTGCTTAGTTCGGCAAATTAAACACATGATCCTCTTTAAATCTTAGAACTTAAGATGTTTATAAATGAAACTGAAGAGTTCAAGAAAAACGAGCTTAAGATGTAAAATATATATGAGTAAGGTAGAAGGAACTCCAGTTCTTTCCTGATGTACATTAAGCAATGCAGAACTGTACAGAATTACAGATATATAAATGAGAATGCTGTTACATTGGGTTTGGTTAATTTCATTTGAATAGTCTTTTCGTTTTCCTAATTAATATATTTCACATGTTTGTGTGCCATAGGATGGAATGCTTGCATTGCGTTGGTCTGTGGCAATTGTGTGGTCTGGTGAGCCTTTGACTCTAATCTCATTTCTTGCTGGAGTAGCTTAGAATACCAGATTAATTTTTTTTTATGGACTGTGCATGATCAAAAGATTACTTTGTTGACTAGTTCATGTTGTACCATCTAGAACCCATGTTCTTTGTTTTATGCTATTTAACCAATCTGCAGGCCATTTTCCTGACATGTACAATTTGATAACAGAGCCATTTTCCTGACATGCACAATTTGATAACAGAGCTGTTTCTGTTATCTTAAGCACATTCTTATTGAAGCTCTTATCTCTCTGGTTGCTGTATGTTTTTCTGTGTACTTTTTTACCTCTACATTTTCAAGAAAAAGTCCAACAGTGCTTCAATGCTGTATTATGAAGCAGCTGCCCATGAGTCCATGACTTCTCCATGAACTACTAGAGTTTCAGATGTGGATATTAAAGTTGTACTTTTGGTCAAATTGACTCTCTCCATATATAAATCATATTCACACACGCATCCAGTTGTCTGAAAGAGAAATTTCAGAGAGATTATAGACCAGTTCTTCTGCAAAGACATTAATTCCATGTCTATTTCGTGCCTGTGTTGCTTGTAGCCACCTTAAAAGTTGAAAAATTGCCTGAGAAGAGAACTTTTCATTTGAAAAAGTTTTTTGCAATTACTGTTTTTCCATAAATTTCAAATTTTATGTTGAAAACTATTTCCTCACTGTGCCATGGATTATAGGAAAGGAGCTCCCACAACTCCCTTGATCACCATAGCAATGACACAGCTAGTGGCTGAGGTTCTTGAGAAAAATAACTTACCAGGTGCAATTTTCACATCTTTCTGTGGTGGTGCCGAAATAGGGCAAGCAATAGCAAAAGATACACGCATACCACTGGTCTCGTTCACTGGAAGTTCCAAGGTACTTGGGATCACATGTCTGTTTCTTGTATCTATTTTATCTTTAGGCATGTCTTTGTTATTGTTTATAGTAATCACTGCAATACTCTCTTAGTAGCTTATGGTATATGGTTGTTTTAGCTGTTAGTCTTTGGAGGTTCTAGCTTCTCAGAAACCACCCTTGTCCTTTCTGGGTGGGGAACATGACGTTTCCTTTTGCCTTTATTCAATCTTGATCTACTTCAATAAATTGATTAAAATATGTATTGTGCATTTCTTCTGATAGGCTATGACTCCAAAAGTCATTTTATTAATAACCAAAACTTTGATATCCCTGAGTTCAGGTGGGTCAAAGCGTTCAACGAACAGTTAGTGAGAGATTTGGTAAATGCTTGCTTGAATTAAGTGGGAACAATGCCATAATTGTCATGGATGATGCTGACATCCAGCTTGCTGTTCGCTCAGTTTTGTTTGCTGCTGTTGGTACAGCAGGTCAACGTTGTACGACTTGTCGTAGACTGGTAATGTCATGATTGTCATCTACTAATTTCCTTTTTGCTTGAGATTTTAATCATGTCATGAAAATTGAATTATTTTAATCTAATTTTGAATTTACCTTGGTTTTAGTTTTTGCATGAGAGTATATATAAGAGCTTTCTAGATCAACTCCTCGGAGTGTACAAACAAGTCAAAATTGGGGATCCTCTAGAGCAAGGTACTTTGCTGGGGCCACTGCATACCCGTGCTTCAAGAGAAAACTTTGAGAAGGGCATCGAAATTATAAAGTCACAGGCATGTACTATCTCCAGTGATTCCAAACCCACAACTGAATTCTCAGTTATTTTAACTTGTCATAATATTGTGATCACCTTTCATGAGAATCTCTTGTTATTTCTTTATACTGTGGAAGAATATTCTATGGCTTGGATCATGTTTCGGTACTTGTTGCTTTGCATTTGTAGAGAGTTCTTTTTTTCAAGTTTATGGAAATATTAGCTAGACATCTACTTTGAGAAACATCAAATCCAGGACTTGATATACCATGAAAGAATATTCTTTTGGCTTGGATCATGATTTCATTACACATTGCTTTGCATTTGAAGAGAGTTCTGTTTTTTCGAGTTTACTGGAAAATATCAGCTAAACATCTACTTCAAGAAATGTCAAATCGAGGATTTGATATTTAGTAGTTGCTTGATGATATCCATGGATCACAGCCTCTCCTGATAACCGAAGAACTTCTGTTTTCATTTTATCTGAAAAGTCTGTTTTTGCAAGGCTTGGCTTCTTAGATCCAAGGATTATAGTTGATGTAAGCTTGTAAAACAATTTTTTTTGAGACTTACAATCAGAATTCTTCATTGCATTGTGTTTCTTAAGTTAGTCAAAGTTGAATTTGTGCAGGGGGGGAAGATCCTCACTGGAGGATCTGTCATTGAATCTGGAGGAAACTTTGTGGAGCCAACGATAATTGAGATTTCTTCAGATGCAGCTGTAGTCAAAGAAGAATTGTTTGCTCCTGTTCTTTTTGTTATGAAATTTCAGGTATATATTTTCAAATTGATAATTCTGTTCATGTTCCATTGGTTCATCTAAGTTTCTTTGGTTCATTCATTCGTTCTTTCTTATTAATTAATTAGTATCAGTGGGGAGTGAATGTCTTAGAATTAATTTTCTTCAAGAAATACTTACTTTTGAGTACCAAAATTTTACAGACATTAAACGAAGCAATTGAAATGAACAACTCCGTACCGCAAGGATTGAGTAGTTCGATCTTCACAAAGAGACCAGATGTGATCTTTAAATGGATCGGGTGAGTATGGAACAACTAAATGAATTTTACTGATGCTGACCAATATTTATGCATGTATGAAGAGCTGCCTGATTATTCACAACATTCTTTGTGGTAATTGTTTTGTGGTCTTGGATGTCTGCTTCACTCCACAAACTCATAAAAGGTGCGAGGTTAACTACCCTAGGATAAAGTGGTGGAACTTAAAAGAAGGTTGCTGAAAATATTCATTAAGAAAGTAGTTAGACTAGGAAAGTAGGAATTTGAGGGGGATACTAATATGATGTGGAATGAGATGGTTGTCAAGGTGGAAAGGCGACCAAAGCAATTGGGGCTCCGCCTAGGCGATTAGGCAACAAAGCGCGTCTAGGTGGCAATAAGGCTACCAAAGCGATTGGGCCAATATTTTTCAATGCAACTACTTTTCAATACAACTACTTTCTATAATAAGCTAAAAAAATATTGGGAAAATTATGTGATTAGCTGTTTTTAGGTTTCCCCTTACAAAAATAGTCATTCAATGTGTCACTTTACAATATTAGCCAAAATTGAGTTTGCATTTACAAAACTAACCAAAATATTGATTTTTTTCACCTTTTTGGACATTTTTAACCCCTAAAACTCATCACATCAAGTGGGAAAATCACTATTTTGTCCAAAAGGGTAAAGTCATTATTTTTTCATACCCTTTGGACATTTTCACCCCTATGCCGGTATGGTCAATTTTAGGGATAAAAATGTCCAAAGAGGTGAAAAAACACTATTTTAGCAGCTAATTATGTAATTTTCCCAAAAATATTCAATAGTCATATTCATCCAAAAAAAAGAAGCATTTAAGAATCATAATTATAAAAAATTATTCAAAAAAAGAACTCAAAACATAAGTTCTTCTCATCAAACCATGGTTGTTAAAGTGTCCACCTAGGCATTCACTAATTCATTGATTCTTGATGTTGAGTATGGCTCATGCTTCACATTTTGTTGCCGACGGGCATGGGCGTCACTTTGGGTCTTGGAGTTCCTTTGCAGATTGGGCATCAATTAAGCGGTTTAAAACAAGGCGGTTGAAAAACTACTTTGCCGCCTAGGTGGATGCTTTGACAACCATGGTTATGTGTATTAGGAATGTGGTTGAAGAGGTCATAGGTGAATCAAAAGGTGATGTAAACCCAGTTTTAAGGTTATGTTTTTTGAGAGTTTTCCTTAAAACTAAGGGCTGCCCAGAATCCTCTAGCAAAAAGAATGATTATTCTAGGGTCTGTAGGGTGGTTCTAAACACTTAACCTTGCTGTGACACATATTCCAGGTCTCATTTTTAATATGTAGGGATTAAAAACTAGGGTTTTAGGATTTCGGCTAGGGGGGAGAATGGACTGTTGCTACTGTTTTGTAATTTCAGACTTAGCTCTAAAGGTTTTAGGGTGTGGGTGAGGTTTAAGTTGAATTAGGGTTAGGCATAGAAGTAGAAGATGAATTGTAGAAATTTCTGATGAAGAAGATGAAACACTGGAATTTTTCAGACCTAGGGAAGTAGGTCTTATTAAGGAAACTAACGGTAGGACTGAGGTCTAGGGGTTGGTGCAATCCTACAGGGAGAAGAAGAGAGGCAAAGGGGCTGGGGAATAGGGAATTGCAGGGGGTGGGGGTTTAGTGTTGCTGTAGGGAAGAAGGGTTGGGGAAGCTTGCGGGTGCTGGGGGAAGTGGGGGGAAGGGTTGAGGAAGGGTGGGGAGGGTGGCAGGGGCTAAGGGGTGTGGGTTGGGAGGCTGTTGTAGTGTTGCAGCAGCAAAGGGTGAGAGGTTTACAGGGGTGCACAGAACAGGGGAGGGGAAGGGGATGTCTTGCAGGCGTAGGAGAAGGTGATGGAAGGGCAGGGGGCTGCTGGGATTGAAGGGAAAGGGATGGGGAGGGTCTATGATTTTTTTTTTTTTTTTTTTTGGGGGGGGGGGGGGGGGGTTCTTAGGGTTGCACAAGGAAGATGAGGGATGGGGGAAGGCTGCGGGTGAGAGAGGAGGAAGGGGAAGGGGAAGGGGCCTGCTGTACATACTTGTTTGCTGAGGGAACTTGAAGAAGATGGCTTTGAATGCTTGTAGATGCTGGAAATAACAATGGAGGTGCTGATCCTTGAATAGAACTCTTAATTACTCAACCATGGCTTTATTCATTTATCAGACTTAAGTTACAAAGAAAGAATAAGCTCTTTTTTATATCCTTAGTGGTATTCCTTTATAGATTAGGATCTCAACTAGGAACCATGATGGCATGATCCTTAACTCAATTTTATTCAATAATCAGACTTAAGTTACAAAGAAAGAATAAGCTCTTATTTATAGCCTAAGTGGGATTCTTTTATAGATTAGGATCTCACCACATAATCTCAGCCCTTGAAATAAAATCGAAACATCTAATGGTCCATAACAGTCACATGCTAATAATAAAAGATTAAATAATTTAGAACTCTAATCTAAGAAAGTTCACTTGGAAGAAACTTTGTAGGACACTCAACTACTAACCACTAATTCAAGAACTAACTTGACTTAAGATGTATAAACCAAATTGGACTCTATGACTAAATCTGGAATTAATTCCAGCAATAAAATGGGGCTGAAAATGCCAAAAATACCCATCTTGTGGGGTTCGGCCAGCCTAGGGAGGCTTCTTGGAGCCATATAGTGGGCCCCACTTAGGGTTTAAGCCAAGGGTGAGACTGGTGGTCACATCAAAGGAAATCGCCATTCCTATAGAGAGACTAGTTTGTGGAATGATGAAATCCAAAATAGTCATTAAGATAAGAAAACTAGCTTTAAGACATGGCAAAGGGCTAAGGATGTAGAGGACTTACAAAGATATAAGTTCCTATAAATGAAGATAAGAAAATCATGGCAAAGGAAGAAGATCTATATAGTACGTTGGGCATAAATGAAGGGGAAAAGCTATTTATAAGTGATAGGAAGAGTAGAGATCTAGACCATGTTAGATGTATTAAAAGGGATGATAGTAAGGCACTAGTATGTGATGATGGGAAATTTATTTCTCTAGCCTACTAACTGGATATACTTAGGTTGGGTTACATATTTTTTTTTTTTTGGGTGGGGGGGATTTGGGAGTTGGAGGGGATGGGTTACATCAGGCTGGAGGAACTTCTTGGACAAAATTTAATGCTAATTTGGTTTTCAAGAATGGGACAACAATTAATGAATTCTAGATTGATTACAGAACTTGTAGCAGATCACACAAAATTTTTTTTTTTTTGGGGGGGGGGGGGGGGGTGTGATGAAAATAGAAAATGGGATACAAGAAGTATAGTTTGGATGTAGCACCTCACTATCTCCCATGTCTCTCACCCGTGACCTCTTACTGTTCATATCTCTCAACATCTCAAGTTTTCTGATCTAATCATTGACTGATCAACAGTCATTTGCCTTCATTTATAATTAAAACATGGTTTTAGTAAAGATTATATGGCTGCCAATACAACTGAAAAATAAAATTTACTCCTATATAGTAACCTGGTGGAAATTAGAAAACAGTCGTATTAACTCAATAGCCATAAAAAAATAAAAAAGATATTAATGGAATGGAACTAAAGATATGAGATTGGAAAAATATAATATTCCAGTCCAGCTGTCTAGGTGAATAGTAGCATTTTGCAACTCTGTTCTGGTCCCTTCTCTTATTCATGCTTCTCTCTATATCGGAGGGGATGGGGATGGGGTTGTATAAATGACAGACAAGTTAAGATTGATGACCAAGAAATAATGGGATGGACAGAGAAACTGGATTCTTACTAACCCAGATGTTTTCCTATGTGCTTGGTAATCTACCTTGCTGAAGTCATTCCCTCCATGTTGGTTAAATAGTGAAAACTTTGTCTAGGAGGGATTTGGATGGCTCACCAAGGTTTGTGCTGTATGTCATGTTTATAACATCAAATTTTCTTAATTTTAGTTGTTACTTGTCAGTACCAAAGGACTAGGTTCAGATCAAGTAAGCAAAATTTAATGCAAGCACCTCAGCCTAATGCCATTTTGGTCGTGTTTTTTTTTTCTGGATCTCTCAACTAGACTTGATTTAGTTGTCTCCTGTATGTAATGTATTCCTCAAATTTTCTTACACATCCATTTGTTGCAGACCACATGGTAGTGACTGTGGTATTGTGAATGTGAACATACCTACAAATGGTGCGGAAATTGGAGGTGCTTTTGGTGGTGAGAAAGCTACTGGGGGTGGTCGTGAAGCTGGAAGTGATTCTTGGAAGCAATATATGCGGCGTTCAACATGGTAAACTTAATAACCATTGCAAATGCAAATTAGCTTATATATATGTGTGTGTGTGGGTGTGATAAATTTGTTTTATTCACAAATCCAGATTAGTTGAGGTTTATGACTTCATAGTTCATTTATTTGAACCTTGTAAGTATCGATGTTGCAGTCTGAAACAATTCTGTTTATGATACTCAAAATGATATATGACCTGCTTTTTACAACTTTGTCACTCTAGATCTGAAGATTTCAGTAACATTTTATTAATGTTTTTGACAGCACAATCAATTACGGGAATGAGCTCCCACTGGCACAGGGAATAAATTTTGGCTAAGTGTTGACATATGAAGTAAGGTTTAATCTCACTTTTTTGTTTTTCAAGACCTCTTTTTATTCCAGTATGAAGAACTCAGCAATTCTCTGTTTGTAGGGTTCAATCTTTCTTCAGCGACTTGCTCAAATGGGTGGATATGCTCTGAATGGTGGTTCAAATGTGGTCAAGGAATATTTTTATTTGATTTTTGTAGAATAAGAGCCAGGGGTATATAGATATCTTAATGGCCAATTTGCTGTGGTTGTGCATCTTAGCCTACTTCGACAATCTCTCTGTATTATAACTTATTTATAATGAAGCTGCCATCTGGTTTTGCTATCTGTCTTCTGATTTTGCACTTAGAATCCAAATCTAATGCTCAAAATGACAGTGTGCATGTTTAGCACAGGTTTCTCATATGCTAGGCTTCTTCTGAGCTAGGGAAAGCATTGTTCATGCTCCTTCCAAAATGGGAGGACGTTTCTTATTGTCATGGAGTAATGAGAAGTTTATGGCTTCAATATTCATTTGATTTTCAGTATTTGAAAATTGTTTTAATTAGATTTGGAGAATTTGAGACGTTATAGGTGGTTTCAGTATTTCAAAACTGTTGTAGCTGGATTACTTCTATAATCCAGTCTTAAACCTCACGGCAGCTACCAAGATGGACTTTTCCATTTTTGTAATTGCAGGCATTAGAGCCAAAAGGGTTAAATCCAGTTAAAAAGAATGGTTCACTGCAATATTTGAACCCTCACAAGGAATATTGGGAATTTTTCCAAGCATTAGTAAAAACCCACATTGGTCAAAGTTGAGCTTTTACAACTAGAAGAGTTAGATGTCCTTGGAAGTGAAAATTCCTTCCTCATTATTGGTGGTGAGAAATTCGATCAAAAAATACAAAATTGCTTTAGTCATGTGCATTTAATGGGCATGACCATCAAGTGGAATTTTGGACTATCGGGTCAGAAATTCTTGTCAAGATTTCGGTCTCGACTGTTGAATATCAATGGTCGAGATCGAGATTTTGATCCGACGACTCGAATTGTTGCGCAGGACTAAAGTAAGGTCCCAAAAAACATATTCTGGCCTAAGGATTTGTGGTCCTAGGAATGTAAAAAGGTGACCACATAATTTTGATTCCTTGGAGTAGAAGTGAGGATAGGTTTTTTAGATGGATCAGGAAAATGCAGGATTGCCTTTGGCTTTTTTTAACAATTTATCTCTGTAAGGTGAATTTTTAGAGGAGAGATTGTTAAGAGATAGGCACAGCTTTATCTCTTTAATCAAGACTCTTGATTTTTAGCAGAGAGAACATTCCTGAATCCACTTCCAAAGTGTTCTGGAATCATATGGTCCATCTTTGAGAGAGAAAAGTTGATGGGTTGAGTCATCAAACCAATGATTACTATCAGTTTTCAGTGATGATATCCACTCTTAATGGAGAAACAACCAAACCATGAAGTCCCCCAATACCTACTGGTCATATTTTGGAAAGAGAGCTCTTTGAGTTCAATGAGTTGTTGCATCCTAATCAGCTAGATGCACATAACACGTTTTCTTATTCAAACAACAATCTTGTGTCCAATTTAAAATTGGGTGAAATGAGTAATCCAATTATTGGACCAAATGTGTTCTCATTCACTCATTCCCAACTAACCCAATTGCTTTATCATTCCCATGATTCGTGGGACATATCCATAAAATTACATTCTTATGCACTAGACTAGAGTATGATTGGTTAATGATCTTTCTTTATATTTTTTTTTCCTTTTTTATGGAGGAGCTTTTATATATTTAAGGCGGGATAAATTATGAGAGTTAATAACTATGATCTTCAATAAGAGATGTCTGTCATTACAAATTGAGCTAGCCCTTTAGTGGTTATGTTTCTATGTATATCTGAAAGATCTGAAGTCTTCAATGCAGGTTTCATGAGTTTGAATTACCTCCCCATCGAGAAAGAATAATGTGTTCCATTGATGTTTTTCTACCATACAATAGTGGTGGGTCTACGGAGAACCCATTAAGGGGGGGGGGGTTTCTACCTTTGATTTATTTTATCTGTATTCAGTGATGGATCCTACTACTATTGTGTATTAGAGAAGTGTTGGTCATTACCAATTGAGCTAGTCTTTGGTAGTTCTTTCTCCATGTATATTTGAAAGATCTAGAGTCTTCAATGAATGTTTCATGAGTCTGGTTTACCTCTCCATTAAGGAAGAATAATGTGCTTCTTTGATGCTTTTCTACCATACGGTAGTGGTGGGGTCTTACGCAGAACCCATTGAGAGGGTCCTACTTTTGATTTATTTTGTCTGTATTCAATGGTAGATCCTACCACTATTGTGTATTAAAGAAACATCAAGTAACACATTGTTTTTTTGCTAATGGATGAATAATCGTTTTATATAAGGATCAAAAGTCAATAACCACCTCAAACAAGAAATTTAATAATTATAAATAGAAAGAAATATCTCATTAGGTAAACCACTTCTCCAAATAAGAAGTGGGGGCAAAGAGAAGCCAAAGAGGCTTTAAGGGGAGGGTACTTGGAGTTGGAAGGTTGATATCATATAAAAAATGTGCTACTTGTGGACCCAGTTGTTGGTAATTTATTTAATGAGGGCAACTGGGCAAGCAAGACTTGTTTTGTTCTCTCTCTTACTCTCTGTAGTGTCATTGTGTCAAGTCATACCATTCAGGGAATCTGAACATCTTAATCCTCCAACCTCCAAACATCCTTTAATTCCCTTTTGAGAAATGGAGACACACTTTTGCAAATCTTCATTAGTTACAGAAAGGCTTCTGTCAAACCGTGAATTTTTTTAATATCTGGTGTTGAATCATTGAGAACTTTCTAGTGCATGGTTCTGCAAGAGCCACGCAGGTTGTGTTTTTTTATGCTTTCTAACAACCTGTTCTGGGTCCGGACCCATCTTGACAAAAAAAAAACCCAAAATAGAATGCATTATACTTATTACCATTGGATTCTTTGCCCAAAGGAGAGTTATTGCCATTGGATTCTCTTTTCTGCTTTTTTTTTGGGTAAAACCATTGGATTTCCTTTCAGGGATTTACTTCACATTAAACCAGAGTTCAGATCCTCAATCTTGACAAGTAGAACTATGTATTCTCTTTTTTCTCAGAAATCAGAGGTAAAATGTGTGGTAGAAAGCCTCAACAAAAATATCAATGTTCTTGCTACCCTGATCAATAGTCAACAAAATGAGATCTCAAATGCAAAACTTAAAAGAATATGTTTATTGTGAATTGAATTGAATGTGGGGAAGACAAATGATTTGATTTTATTGGCTGCCAGTAAGGATAACAAGATTGGTCTTTTCTGAATGGTTGTAGCTTGATAGAACCATGCTTCAAAGAGGATAGAGTGTGATACAAGCATGACCCATGGATGCAACTCTTAGAACGGTGCAATTAGAAAGGGTTGGTAGTGAACCCCCCCATGGACCGCACACCCTCATCAATTACCCAGAGAAATTCTCAGAGAAAAGGGACCACCTCCCATTCAATCATTCATTACACATTTCCATTCAAGTAACAGTGTCTCTTTCCTAGAGACTTCTTCTGTAACCATTCTTCTCTTCTGTTCTGCTCTGCTCTGTGTTTCAGATTCTCCCACCATCCATTAATCTCAATATTTATTAGCAAAGATCTATTATAATGACATCAAATTCAAAACAACTAGTCTCACTCATCATTATTAAAATCGAGAAAGGAGATGAACCAATCCCAATAAGGCAGTGAAAGGAATTGGAAATTGTACAGCAAAGGCCAAACACCAATCTTCCTCGTTGTGCTCGATTGCTGGTCTGCAAGAAAATCATAGAAAACCATAAACAATGGGAATCTCCATTCTGCAATCTCAAGCAAAGCAAACCCTCTGTCACTTGCCAGCTGATGCCATTGCTGTCTACAGCTTCTTCTTCTCCAATTCCTTCACATTTTTTTTTCTTATTAATTTACAATTGTTTTATAGCCACTACAAGAACAATGCGATTCCCACAACTGGCAAAAACAATCCCCAAAAAAAAAAAAAAAAACCCCTGGGCAAAATAACAGCTAGTCTTTCTAAATTTTGGAACTCCAAAAATTCAATCTTCACTGCTTGCTTCCTTCTTCCATCCCCCTTAAAAACCCTTGAAAAGCTAGCGACTCAAATCTTCTTGAGAGACACAAGAGGGTGGGAATCACAAGGAAATTCTAACACAGAGTTCCCAAAAAAAAAAAAATGAATGAGCGAAAGAAAGTAAAGGACATTTGATGATTAGAAAATAACAGAGAACATTCTGAAATTGTAAAAGACAGTTCTTTCCGAACTGAAACCAGAACTAATATCAGGAAAGAGAAGATCGCATGCCTGAACCGCCTTTTTCTGCTGCTACTGCAATGCTTTTTTTCTCCTTTTTTTTTCTTATTTACCTTTTGTTCAGTAACACTATGTATCAACGAGCCAGAGCTGGGACGCAACTTCCGGATCGAGTGAGGGTTGGATGACGTTTCTCCTCTTCCGCTCTGAGAGGACTAGCCGGAGTGGACCTTGGTGCCCTTGGAGAATCAAATCTTCTCCGGAAAAGCTGTTTCATAGCGGAAATCAGATGTTCAGTAGGGTTGGCCGGAGGACTCGAAGATCTGAAATTTTTGCAGAAGTTCATGTGCTGATGCAACGCTTCATCGGGGCTGATGATCCTATCGGATCTAACCATCTCGTCCTTCACAGCTTCAGAACAAAGACCACAGATCCATCGACCTTGATACCTGTCTCGAACTCTAGCTATGTAGGCGAGTGTACACTCCTCGGTTAATCCACAGCATTCACATTTGATAAACTCCACTTCCACCTGTGTGCTAATTGCCTTAACGGCAGTCGATTGAGATTCTGGAACAGACTTCGTCATAGAATCGCTGAGAACCGTAGCAGACATTGCCGAAACCCTACCAATCAAAATCAACAAATACATCAATAAATATTCCAAGAAAACCATAACGGAACCGCCAATATCGGGGGGAAAAAAACAAACTTGATTGAAATTACCGTTCTCGATTGCTTCTGTTTCAATTCTTGATGATCGAATCTGTGCTTCGAATCCGTAAGCTGACGCAGGGGCGCGGCGAAGCAACGAGATGTCGTGTATTCACGAATTCCGAATTCCGATCAAGATGTCTATCTCTCCTTCTCCCACTCACCTTCTTCGATAACTCTTTCTCCGTCGATGATGGAAATTTTGCAGAAAAAAGACATCTCAAGCTCTAAATCTCTCTTCTCTCTCTCTATTTCTTGTTTCTCTGTTTGATTGTGCTTGCTTGTGAGAGAACTAGGATCGATCAAATTGAGAAATTTGTGGAAGAAGAAGAGAAAAAGATGAACAAGCAAGGAAGGAACCTCCTTTGTTGTCTTTGGGATATGCTCTCCTTGAGAGTTGAGACCTTGGTCGTCGTCGTCTTCTCCAACACTACCGTTACTCACAGCTCTACGGCGCTAATCATCCCACGCACTTAATGGAGTAATGGGAGTGAAATAAGGTTTTGAGGAAGAGAGGAGCAAAATAAAGATTTGATTCCTTCCATTTTTTGTAACGTAGCCGACCTCAATGATTGGCCTTTTTTTTGGTTTTCCACGTCAGCAGCTAAGCTGGCTTTCATTCATTTCTTACAACATAATCTTTGCCAGCTGTCCTCTAATTTTCCTGGTTATGTTCCTTCCTCTCCTGTCGCTTTCGAGTGTTGATGCTCTCCACCCGAGCGAGGGCTGTACGCCCATCTTCCTATCTTCACCCGGTGGGTCTGACATAAGATTGTCCGTAGTACATAGCATACTAACTGCGCGGTCTAAAATTGCATTGTAACACACCGTTCAAAATTTAATACAATACAATACGTATTGAAACCAAATTTCTTCAGTACAGTTCCGATTTTAGATATTTTATACCGACAATACATACCGATACTATACCAAATTAAGGAATATAAATAAAATTTTACAATGAAAACACTTTACATTTAGGCTATTCTTAATTATATTTACTTGTTTTGTCTTTATTAATTAGATTTACTTGCTTTGTCTCTGTTAATATCAGATTTTATCGATTGTTTGATCGTAGTTTCATTAGGATCTTAATGAACTAATAACAAAAGTGACATGGTTTATTCATACTAAAATTGTACCTCAGTAGATACTGTATTTATACCGTTTTCCCACACCAATTTAATATCAAAACCGTACCATAACGTATAAATTCTATGGTACGGTTCTAGTTTTCGGCATTCAAAGTTGGTACCGTACCGATTGACACCCTTATGTGTGAGGGTGATGAGGAATGTGAGGATGGGCAGATCTCCACCCAAGTCCCTATACACAAATGCCATAATGCTCTAATTCTACATGCGGTTAGTATTAGTTTAGTAATTTCGTATGTTTCATTGATTCTTCTTAGATTTGCCCTCCAAAATTGGCAAATTGTTGGATTTACGCTCTGATGAATTACCGATAGTGCGGTGAGGAATGGGAGGATGGGCAATTGGTCCTCTCCACCCAAGTCACTATACTCAGATGCCATAATGCTCTACTTCTGCGTGCGATTAGTGTTAGTAATTTCGTATTTTTCGTCGATTCTTCTCAGATTTGCCCTTCAAAACTGGCAACCTATTAGATTTACGCCTTTGATGAATTACTGATATTACCCCCATGGAACCTGGTCCAATTCTAGTTGAAAATGCATTCAAACCAAATTGTTCTTAACAATTTGGAATCCACATTACCTCACTATCAGATAACACTACAAGCTCCCTTAACACTTTTTCACCACGCATGTTATGTATAATCAATTTTGTCACTCCACATTTTGCAAAAACGGTGCCTTTAGGGTAGATGTATGCGTTTTTCTCACGTTTTCCCACCATACAATAGGGGTGGCATCCATTAGGGTTCTATATTTAATTCATTTTGTTAATAGTAGGCTCCATCATCTATTGTATAGTGAGAAAATGTGAGGAAAACACATACCTCTACCCTAAAGGCACCGTTTATTTGCAAATGTGAGTGAGAAAAATAAATATGTGGGACCTATGTATAATGGCGTGAAAGAAAAAAAAAAAAGTATTTTATGAAAAAAAAAAATCAAATGTAGGTCTCAATTTTGTTATTTTTCACATTTTTCTACAAAATTCAACTTATTTCATTGGATTTTGAGAAGGAATGGAATAAAAAAATTAACTTGTCACATCTTATTCTATCAGCTTTTTCACTTCAATGAAAAAAATTAACTACAATTTAAAATTTCATAAAAGAATTTATTTTTTTAAACTTTTATCCACCCTAATTCAGATTTAACAAACACTCGTTAATTGAACGGATCTGATCAGTCAATTTTGGTGGATTCCAATTTGCTGAGGTGTTAAAAGGGCAAAATCGGGAATTTTAGTGATGGCTGCAGAAGCAGAATAAGAATTTTGCAATGATACAAGATCTGGATGATGTCGTGACGTAAGCTTTACCTTTCGTGCCTTATTAAATAAATAAATAAATATTTAATAATAAAATGAAAAAAAAATTGTAAATGTTATCCAATAGTTATTGACATTCCAGCTGGCTGAAAACGATACTTAAAATAATTTAAATATTTGTATAAAAAGTCAGATTTAGATATGTTTGTGTGAATTTGTGTGTAGGAGTTTCTTTTGTGATGTTAAACACCATCACAACTCGAGGAAAACGTGTGGACACGCAATTTTCACATATTTAAGAGGAGAGAGAAAGACACGCAACGCGACGGTGAAGTGTTGTTTTTAAGTTTATGTGTCATTGTCTCTTCCCAACAAAAAAATTCCTATTTTTATTTTCCACGTAAAAAGTGAAACTCCACGTTTTACTTTTTAACTCTCTTGGATTTCGCCGCCGACCTTTTTAAGGTATAAAAGAGTAAAAGACATTCTCCTGTCCTTTTATGGCAAAAAAAGAAGAAGCTCTTCTCATTCATTCTAGAATGGTCTATTCATTCTAGAGTCGTCTATTCATTTACTGATTTACACGTTTTTTTCTTTTTTTTCTTGGGTAGAATATTCATTTTTTGGGTAGAATATTCGTTTTACTGTCCATAAAAATGAATGTCTCAGACTCTCATCTATCCTAACAGTGCTTTACTAGTTTACTCTGGCCTTTTCATATGTGACAAAGAAAAAGAAATTTCAACTCAAAAAGAAAAAAATCTCACCCAAATTAGCAAACCCTATAAAACGACAGTTTCATCTCCTCTATGGTTACTTTTATATATAAATTTTTTTCTATTACATGGCAAAATGATTATGGATACGATTTTTTTTTTTTTGAGAAAATAAAATTTTATATTTATAGAAATAAATAGAATACAAACAATAATACAGGATTAGGTTCTAAAGAACCTATGACATTGTCGCTCTTCTACAACATATTGAGAGAGTTGAGCAGACAAAGAGAGAAGATCCAACAAAATTTCTTGATCTGACGTTGCCAATTCGGCTAAGAAATCCGCGCACCTATTAGTCTCCTTAACACCATGCACCAAAATATACTCTTGAAACAAAGATAATATCCTCAACAATGTGTAGTATCCCCCAATGTGGATGGTAAGTACTAAGTAAAGTCATAATTGCCACTTCCAAGTCTGAATGCGCCAAAACCTTATTACAGCCGTATTGCTGCGCAAATTGCAAGCCACACCGAATCTCAAGCATCTCAGCATGAAAAACACCTACATTAGTACAGCCACCATAACAAGCAAAAATAACATCATCTCTGCAATTTCAAGCCATAGCACCATACCCTCCAATATGTCCCCGGAGAGAACCGTCACAGTTGATGAGGATCCAACCCCATGGAGGTGGTAACCAATAATGAGTGAACTCTTGACTCGGGCAAAAGAAACCGAAATACCCCAACTAGAGAAGAATTATCTCTGTCTCGAGCAATCCTTCACCACTAGCTTTGCAAATTGAAACCTTAATCGGGTCATCTTAGCCACTAAATAAAAGATGTCAAGGTTACTCTGAGAACCCTTCTGAAAGTTGTTGGATTCGAATCTAACAAATATCATCTTGCTCAGTCTTTCTTTTATTTTTGATCCAATTCGGCAAGAAAAGTTGGGGGAGAATGGTATTCTCCACGAATAATAAAAGAATTTATAAGAAATATAGAGCGGAACCTGCCAAGTCCTTAATGGATGAAAACATGATGATCCAAACACTAAGGTTGCGTTTGTTTGCAAAGGTAGGGTGGGAAAAAAAACATGTGGGTCCCATGTGTAGTGGGGTGAGGGAGAAGAAAATAAAAGGAAAGGGTTTTGTGGTAAAGTGATAGTGGTGGGTCCCACTTTTTACTTTTTCCAACTTTCTCACAAAGTCCCACCAAATATGTAGGGTTTTAAAATGACTTGGGATGGGAAAGTTGGGCTGCCACATCAGCAAACAAGTTTTCTTGATTCAAGGAAACTTGCCTCCCACTTTCCCACCCCAAGTAACCAAACAATCTACCATTTTGGGAGTTAAGGGAAAAGTAAGAAATCTGCACTCTTTTCAAAATTTTTCCCACCCCCCCCCCCCCCCTTTATTTGGATGAAAACATGGTGATCCAAACACTAAGCCTGCAAAATAATTTTCATACCTAGGAAGGGGAAAAAAAAACCTAGAAAGAATAGATAAGTTAGGTATGAGAGATTTAATATGAACCAAAGCCATTCAGGTCTATTAGTTCTAGGAAAATGCTCTTTATCAATAAATGGTTTGGATTCATTGACCATTATCGTCACAAAGAGGCACATTTTTTTACTTATTTTCTTAGTATGCGATTATATGTGATTACGAGATAATATTATTATGTTCCCCTATGTGACCATGTCGACACTACTACCATAGTATTAGTATCATATATTCATATAGACAATTAGACATTAAATATCAGAGATATTGGTTCACATCAAGTGAATTAAATATTGGTGTGTGAACTATATATATATACTTGAATGTTTACTTTGTTGCTAGAAAGAAGATTGACAATTAAACTTTGACTATTTTTGTTATTTCTATTTTATTTTATTTTATTGAGAAGATACTCCTACATTGGATATTCTTCTAACTCCATCGAGGAGGAAATAGAGGGGTTTTTGTGTCATTTCAAATTGGCAATTATTAGTGCAAATCATTACACGATTGTGTATGAAAATTGTTGCTTTATTTGATTTACAAAAGTTATTTAATGGAAGCAGAAAAAAGATTATATTTGATTATATATTTTGTTTTTTTAGCAAGTAGACATATATTATGTTATATTAATAAAAATCATAAGAGAATTACAATCGTAAGAAAATTTCTCCCCAACTTCCTCCCAATCATAGCCTAAGAGAACCTCATGTAGACATTGAATATCTAAGAAGATATTTTGCGCCACCAAAACTAACCCAATCAAGAAGATAGGTTGAGAACCTAATGTGCTACTCAGTAAAAAGTGTCGGCGATATATCGCCCTGTTGCTAGGGGGCGACATGACAATATCGTGAAAGGTCGATTTGTCAGCGATATATCACCAAATTCACCATATTTAACAGAATTTCATTCGATTTTTCACTAATTTTTCATTCGATTTTTGCTAAAGTGACATAGGACCTTTACAATCTCCAAAGGCATTGCCCCCCACACCTCGTCGGGATGGCTTCCCCGAACCCCCGCCCACTCACTAGGGAATGAGACCCCCTTGTCCATCGGCAACAAAATGTGAAGCATGAGCCATACTAAATATAATTGTATAATGAATTATAGACTTTAGTACTTCTCTTCACTAGTTGTGTATTTGTGTTCTCTTTGCATGTTTATATGAGTTTTCCAAACTTCTAGTTTTGCCCGCATATAGCCGGGCATGTGCCAATCAGAAACTTTAGATTAAGTGATATTTTAGGCCAAAATAATGCTCTTAGAGTGTTAACTGGCTTTAAATTAAGCTACACAACAAAATTCAAGCCAAAGCAACCATAAACACCGGAAACCAAAAGTTGCATCAACATGCCCGCCAAAATGCAGGCAAAATGTCACTCTGTTGGTGGTGTCACCAGCCACCGACACAGCAACATAGTCTCACCGTTCGGACCTTGGTTACTCATTTGACAAAACCAACATTTTACAAAAGGGTAATCATGAGTTTAATTATTCCACAATACCCCAAAAAAAATATAAAAAGAAAAACATATCTAAGTGAATGCATAATTTATGAGATATTTTCTCTTTTCTCTTTCTAAGTTGCTAAAACTTTATCACTCTTGCTACTGAAAACAAAACAAAAAACACTCTTTATTCATTTTTGTCTCCTATCAAAAGATTTGTTGCTCATTCCTCAATAAAAAGTGAATCTAAATTATATCTCCTTCTTCCTTGCTATCCTTAAGATGATCAAATTATTCTTATTTTTACTCTTTAATTGATTAAAGTGGTTTCTCCTTTTTTCTATGATTTTCTTTTCTCTTCTTCATGTTCTCTTTTAAATGTTATATTCCCATGAAAGCATGAAATTATTTTCTGCATTCTCTCACATTTTGATATATAAATTATAACTTCACATGTTTATATTTTTCAATAATCATGTGGGTTTTTATTGACAAAATTATATTTTGCCTGAGGAAAATTGTCTTAGTGCATTTATATTTAAAGATATCTATTTTGAGATGATGAAATAATTTACTTAAATTAATAATAAACTAAATAAAATGGTATCAATATACCACTTGTTTAGTGTATCACACGTGGCATACTGATTGGTTTATGCCATGAGGTATCTCCATTAAACTTTCACTCACAAAATGTTTCATTAGAAAAATAATACCTTCTTTTGAAACTTAACCATTAAGAAGTTTTGTCAATGCAGTCACTATTTTCACTACTTTTTCGAAAGTCCATAATCTCTTAGTTATCTTTTGTTGTTATAATTATTAATTAGATATATTAATCACTAAAGTTAGGTAAAACAAGATTTAGTAGTGACCACTTCAAATCCACTTAAATGCGATTTGAAAAGATGCCTTCATAAAATAATCCTTAAGGTCAAGACTGAAAAACAAAAAGTCTATTAAGTTTATTTTCAATGTTCCTATCCCCTTTCATTAAAAGAAAAATATTAAAATAATTTTATGCAAAAAATTTCTCATAAAATTTCAAAATGAAACAAGCACAACTATGTTTTATAACAATGTTTTTCTATGTGTTGGATGTGATACGGGAAGAATGTATCCAACTGGGTTTGGACCAGACTGGGGCCAAAACCAGCAATGCAATCGGGGTCTTAGTTGACCGCACCATGTATATGGAAGGCCCCCATTCACGCTAGACCTATATGACAATATTGCCATAAACAGAAGGTCAACTCCAGGGATGATTAGGCGGAACAATCCTCGGAGAAGCTTTTTCTGTAACAAAAATGGTAACCCGCATACTATTTAAACAAAGACTCAGCCCTCCGATAAGACACTAACACTTTCTTAGCAAATTCCTGTGTAGCTTCTTGCACGGGATCTTAATCTGATCATCGACTGACTTAGCCATCGGAGGTGGCTACCCGAATCGCCGCCCACAGCACCTTCTAGCGGGCTCATTCGACCTTTCTTGCGGGGCTCTTGCACGGGATCTTATCGTCATCGACTAACAGCCATCGGAGGTGGCTACCCGCATCCAGTTGGCCCACGCCGACCTTTCTTGCAGGGCTCATCAACTTCAGGCATGGGAAGGAAATCGGATATTAACCTAGTTCAGTCAGAAACTAGATTGGAACTGAAACACATCAGGACGCAAATATATCGAAAACCCATTAATAACAATAAAAAATTCTATATGGGAAATATGTATAATCCACCAATTGTATTGTTCAAGCCATTTGTCAAAAGATGTTTCCTTAACATAAATAAATTTTTTACGGATGAAGAAACTAATAAAGCATGGATAAACAAGTCATCATTTTGCAATTTTGAATAAGAAAATTTTTGCAGGTAAATTTTATTAATTTTTCTTCAAAAAATGTGCTCTAATTCATGATTTGGGCCATACTCTTTAGAGGAATATAAAATTAAGAGAATGACCATATAGTTATACATGTAGGTCGCCAACTAATTGTGGTGATATTCTGATAAATCCATGTGACTTAAGTAGGTGTGTGGTTATAATAAGATTGGTTTAAAGAAAAGAAATCATTATAAGTTTGGTAACACAACTTGAAATAGATTATTTTATCTATAAATATGGATCTTGTTTGTTAAATGTTATTTAGAATCACCCTTTTTCGTAGTCTTTCTTTTACGTGGTCCTTTTTGGGATTCAAGTCCTTCACGTAATGTCCGCTCTAATACTAAATGTTAGATACTTGATCAACATTTAATCTATCACATATCAAGCTAATCAAATCTAGCTCCCTTACATCAACTTGAATCTCATTAAACACATAACGCATCATCACATGGCTTTGATCATGACTAAAGCTCTAATTGGAACTGGAAACCAAACTAAAGAATGTGTCTTTCCTCAATGGGACCTGCAAACCATATTCATGGACAACGAGCAAGTTTCACTACAAGACATGCAGAAATTAATTAATTACCTAACATCTCTTCATTTTGTTTAATCACACATCAAGGTAAGCATCATAATAGAAAGAAGCCAAAGTTGGTAAGATAGGAAATCTTCACTTGTTTGTCTTCATAGATGCAAGTATCAATGTTCCAAGCTTTGTATTTTGTTTAAGTAAAGCCATTTAATCTTGGCATGAAATTTTGGCTTAATAAAGAAAGAAAAATGGAAAGATGATAGGACAAGACACAAGTACAAGCTAGCACTGTGGAAGATATTTGATTTTATTTTTAATTTTATGTAACTATCAGATTAAGAGTAATTAGTGATGCATTGATGACAGCTAGCTGGTGATTAATCACATCTTAAATTGATCATAAGATTCAAAAGGACTGCAAAAATAAGTGGTCATGGAAGAGTAAAATATGAACTTGTTACCAAAGATACTTCAAATCTGCATTAGTTGGATAATTCCAAGAATAATTATTGCATGCTTGCAGTGATAGATTGATGAGTTCATCCTATGTTTATGCCTTTGTGGGGAAGCAAGAACAAGGGTGAGTCTTGCTTGTTTTAGCAGTAAATTAACAAAGCCAAAGAGGTAATGACTTTTGATAATTAAATAGCTAAAATAACAATTATCAATTAACTAATTAAACAAACTTAATTAATGGGTTTTATTCATCTTGAGTGGTCCTCCTAAGATCAACCAGACACTCAAGTAAAAAATGTATTTAATTATCATGGTTTCCTACTTTCATACTTATCTGATAAACTCAATTAAGGGTTTGCTTTTATTTTTTCAAATCATTTTATTCACCCAAAATGACTTTAACTGAACTTGTAATTTTTTATATTTTTTTTGATACATTCGGCTTAAAATTTGATAAACTTATACTAAAGAGTCTCGAAAGAGTGTTTCATGATAAAATCGTAGTTTTAGGTTAAAACATTGCATATGATAATCATTGCTTTAAAAAAGAAAGACGAACTCTATGCTAAAGGCTTCTGTACAAGTTAAATCCGAAGAATATTTTTGCTGAGAGATTGTATCAATGCCTTAACTTTAAGATTACAAGTAAAATCTAATGATCATATTATAAACAACGCCTCTAGAAGGACAAAAATAATAGTTATATTCAAATCATAGGTTATCAACTTGAATAGTGATAAGAGGAAAGGTTTCTTCTATTTAAATTATAGTATCAAGTAGTAGTATTATCTAGATATTATCATAAGCCATGAATCAGCCCCATTGATAGAAGAAGAGCTTTCATGCAAGTGAACAGTAGTAGGTGAGGTGAGGAAGGCAGACAAATTTTTGGTATCTGTTTGCCTAATATCTGGGAAGTTGAAAAAAAGGAGAAATTAAAGAAGCTAGTTGCCAATTTTGTCACAGTCAATAAGGTGGAAAAGGGTGATCATGTTGATACCATCATTATTATTATTAAATATCATCATTATAATATGAATGAGAAGAAGAAGAAGATGATATGCACTGCCAAGTCCAAAGGGTATGAATGGTTGCAAAAACCAACTACTTAGACAAGACAGGACAGTAAGGTGGAGATGGAGAGAGGTGATTTTGACACAATTACTCATCAGGATAAGCATGACATTTATGACCCCTCAAGCTCATTATGATTGTCATAATTAGTTCACTGTTGCTGTTAAAATTTTCCATCACATGATCCAATCAGGTTCTTAGTCAACCTAGCTTCTTGGGTTCAATGTTTAAATGAGTTTGCAAATTTGACCTGGTGAGTCTGAACACTGGTTGAGTTTCAGCAGCCATCAAGGCTGCACTGGCAGCTTAACAGCTTGGCCTAGGATGGGCTCATGGGCCAAGCTTTGTCATTCAAATTCCAGTCCATCTCAGCCAAAGCATATCCCCTCTCTAAATATTGTCCAGCACAAACCCATTGATAGAACATCACTAGGGTAGTTGAGTTGGTAAAGAATGATTGTCTAAGGGAGCATGAGTCCCAAGTTTCAACTGTTCATATCTTTGAGGTCACTCGCACACTGGTGTTTACTTGTACCCATATTTTTCAATTGGATATATTTGCCACTCCAGCCTTTGTGCACTAACACCCCACTTTATGTTTAAAAAACATTGAGACCCCAAATTTAGATTTTCATTGGATATATGACACTATTTATTAAAAGAAAATAAATAGTAATTTAATTGTTTTCAGTGATAAATTGAATAAATATATTCAATGAAAATCTAAATTTTGGGGACTCTGTGTTTTCTAAACATAAAGTGCGGTGTCAGTGCTTTAAGGCCTCCATTTTTGGGTGTCGGTGCAATTTGCTCTGACAATTATGGAGTGTATGGATGTAAACTTGAATTGGTGGGCTTTTTACTGAATCAAGATCCACCAACTTTCAACAAAGACTATCCTTAACTTGAGACATCCCACATGAATGTAGGGTCCTAACCCTCTATGAGTCATTCATATTAGAAAAAATCATCTGCAGTGCACGACAGTGCACTACCACTGTGTGACACTCGGTAAATGCCAAACTCATGGCTGAGATTAAAAGTAAAATACTTAGGAAGACCCCTTCAACTTATATTCATCCTATTTGTGAAAACCTGATTGATCAAAATCTCCTAAATTCCCAACCTAGAAAAACCATTTCCTTTGTTTTCTTCCATCTTCCATTTCTAAGCTGCTACAGCTCCACTTCTGCATCTTCATCTGGATGCATGAACTGTGCGGCAGCATCTCCATCACCCAACTCCCATGGTTTCTTCTTTATTTTCTCTCTTTTTCCTCCAAATCTCCATCTAAGAAGATTCCATCAAATGTTTAAAAGAAAAATCAAAACAAGAGGCAAAGGAAAACTTCAAGTTTTCTCAATCAACCACTTCACATGACCTCCACATAAATCTCTACATCTTCAGTCATCAATTTCAATATAGGTCGTCCTTGTTCATATCCTTGATTGCCCTTTTTCGTGTCATGAGTTGCTCCTGTCTCCAGCCCTAATTGACCCTATCCCTAACCTCGGCCTTAACCTATCAACTTTAATCTAAATACTATTTTAACTAAGTTGAAAATGAGATATCCAATCGAACAATGGAACTTCTCAAAATCCAAACTCTTATTAATTTTAAAATGAAAAAGTCAAAGATAAAAAAAATAAAAAAAGCAAAAACAAATTTCAAGTTATTATTATTAAATTTGATATGATAATATCTTAACTAAAAAACACTTTCATGTTATGTATGTCCATTATAAATTTGATATAGTAATATAATTACAAGAACAATTAGAAAAGAATAAACTCATAATATGTATCATGTTGTTAATTAAATTTTAATGATTTAATATATAAAAAAAAAATAAAGAGGCAACAAAACTTCTAAAATGCTATTGACCTTCGTATAAAAAAAATAAAGAATATCTTAGGCAAGCTGGAAACAAAATGCATAAAAGTATACATTGATCGTTTGGCTAAGATTGGTTGTGTCGTCATTATTGGCAACCAAAATGCAGTGTGTCCTAAGAATGTGTAACTTGTACTAAAGTAAAGGTCCCATAGAAGATTTTGGATTTTCACTATGTTTATAAAGGATGATTAGCATGACTACAATGGTTCTAGTGCTTATAAGAAGATCTGAGAGTTCTAGGTGAAGCGAAGATTCCTTAGGATAGTAGATTTCACAGGTCACTATATAGGATCATCTTACATGAATTTTTTGATGATCATAAAATGGTTTTGTGGGTTTAACTACAACTGAAAAATTGTAGTTCGTGAAGTCTTCTTTTTGGCTCAATTTTTGGATTACAATTCCGATATCAAATGAAGAAGTTATAGTGTTTCTTGTGAGAGTGTGCGATTTGGAAATAAATCTAGACAATGTGAAAATTACAGAGATTGCTCTCTGTGGGCTATCTTTTTTCAGGGATTAAAATATAATTTTAAAGAGTCTTAGGGTCCTTTTAAAAGAAGAATTATATCTCAGGGAGGAATGTATATCTATAAAAGCTTTAATAATGCAAATCTAACCGTTATGAGAAGGGCAAGTATAAAGATATGATTTTAAGGGTATAATGCGCTTGAAATTTCAGTAATTATGATGGTAAAGATTCCATTGGATGAATTTTGGTTGGTCGGCTATAAGTATAAATGGTGCACCGCAAAACATAATGGTTAAAATAATCACATATATCACAGATTAAAGATCAAATCAGAAAATATTCTATTTGAAACAATCTTGTGAAGGGTATTCTATTCTAACATTACCTAAAGGATCTGAAAGTCCAAATGTGACACCACTTTAAAGTGGTTATCCAACGGTTTTAAGGTTAGATTCCATTTGTGATGCATCCAGAAGGTGCAATCGAACGGTCCCTAAACATTCATGCTCTTTTTCTTTAATTGCTAAAATTTGAGTGGAACAGAACACCTTTTTTAAGGGTTTTTGTCCTGTATAGGTCAAGAAAAACATAGAGGATAAGCTAATAAGTAAGATTGGTATGGAGAAGAAGCTCAAATGTGTATTTTGATGAAAATATTGAAGAAAGTAAGTGAGTTTTCTATTGTAATTTCTCTCATTTGAATACTCTTACCTTTCAAGTAATTACTTGTTTGGTATGATTTTCTTGAGGTTGTAGCCTCATTTTCTTGTGGGTGCAAAAGTTTATACTAGAATGGGTGCTCCATGTATTGAGTAGATTAATAGTGGGTGCTCTCTGATCGTTGTAGTGATCAAAATTTTAGTTAAAGAGTATTAAGTAAATACGAAGCCTTATTTAGGCATTACTCCGTGGATGTAGACAGTTTGGCCGAACCATGTACATTTGGTGTTTTGTATCTCTAGTTTATTTCTATATTATATATATTGGAGTGTTTTGATTGCAGAGTGGTTGAAAAATTGTCTTAACCACATTATGGTGTATAATGGACGTGTTTGTATATGTTGATAACTATAGGATCGTTGCCAATCTCGTCTTGAGATTAAAGAAGTATCCTCATGTTGATTCACCTCCCTCTCAATGTCAACCTGGAAATAACAGTATAAAACAACTCCAAATTTATATTGTTCCCTAGCCCATAATAGAACAATTTATAAATCTATATTATTGTTTTGACTACAAAAAGTAGGGTCAAAATCAGGGTCATGATTAAGGACGGGTCCTATCCTCAGCCCTAATTTAAAAACATTTTAAGAGACATATTGTCTTGCATTGAGTATTGTATCATATTGGCTAATATATTTTGTTGCAACCTATACATGCTATTTAAGAAAAAAAAGGATATCTATTGTATCGATTGCATCTAATATGAATATACATCGACTAGTGTTGTCACATCCACTCAGCTGGTATCCATTTACCCGAATGCTCGGGGGTGTGATCAATAGTCTCACAAATCAGATTTCAAATAATCACCAACCATTCTCCACCATATTCCAATCATGAGAAGAATAAATCAAGATTATAATATTAATAAAGAAATATGTCAAGTAACAAGGATCTCAAAAGGATCTCAAAACCAAATCAGAGTGTGGAAGTGATGACAAATTTAAAGCAAACAACTAGAAAGGATAAAGAAAAGTCAAAATTCCTAAATGTTATAATGTTTTTGCTTTCTTTTCCAATCGTTTATAATACATCTGCAACTAAGGATCCATGTCCAACTCGTAGTCACATCAACAAATGAGTTGTCTCCTATCATTGTTGATCGGAGCCATAATAGTGCTCCATACTAGTACTGGGATCGTACCACGAGCTACTATCAGCTCCCATTGCTTCTTCAATTGTATAATATATGGGAAGTATCTCCGAACCAAAGCTCGGGATCTCTTCTTCACCTGTATAGTCATCTAAAACCATAATTCCCTGAAGGGTGAGCTCAAAAGAACTCAGCTAGTAGTTCACAAACAAATAACCAATATCACAATCCAAATCAATACATAACATAGTGCAACATGACATGAAGCGGAATTCAACTATACCCTAATGAATGCTAGTCTCTAATGGTAGACACGCATTAAGATAGAACATCTGCCTCCTCTGGATAGATCTCATCACTCTGATCTTTCACAGGTTGGTTATTGATCTTGAGATCTCAAGTAAGGGGTAAAGGCATCCTTCTCGGACTATCACCATGGCTGGGGTTTAGGTCATCACTCTCTCACCACACCAATGGCATGAGTACTAGCGTGTGTCAATGATAAGCCTAACCTAATGCAAGTCATCTATTTAGTCACATCATACTAGGTTTAGATACCTCCCCTCATGCTTCTTGCCTTCTTGGTTCAGTATCCTTTCCTATCTAGAGTCAACGTTTCCTTCTCGGACTACACCTTCCCTTAACCCTATTGGTCATACACATATAATGTGCATGAAGGTCTTGTGTCCCCTCATGCTTCTCGCCATTTGAGCGCCCACAACCATATCAATGAATGGCCATATGACAATGTTGTGTCCCCTCATGTTTTTTGCAGTATTGGGCTCCCACCAACTAAATATCTTTGCCACGAGTCACTCGACATCAATACCCCACCAGTAGGGTGATGATATAATGGGGTACCTACCCAAACTCTTCTAGACCACCTAGTCATAGCGACCAGTAATCGTGAAAAGTGTTGAGGGCATTAGAGGATAGTGTCTTATACTACCTCCATTGATGTCCCAAGCAGAAACACCCAAAAAGATATTCCCCAATCCACAATCACAACATACATTCACTTTCCACAAAGTCGTAAAAGGTTCAGTCGCATTCCCAATTCATATATCAATTTAAGTCCATAATGCCACATGCTGATCCATACATCAATATCAATAACAAACGACTTATATTTTTGTAATTTTAGAATCATAAACATCATTCCTAAATCCTAAAACAACAACATATGTACAAGTTTCATATTAACTAAGAAAGTAATAATGGTTATGTGCAAGTGAACGTCCTCACCTTGCTTGTGATTTGCAACTTGAAAAGTAAGTCAAAAAGTATATTCACGCTTCCCAAAAAGTCATATTAATACATTGGTTTAAGGTTAGAGATAACCCTAGAGGTCCGACATTGAAAAGAGAAACAAAAGACCAACAATGCAGGATTTGGTTGGTCGGAGTGGTTACCCCAGTCAACCAGGGCAGGGCTAGTAGCCTGGGACGACTAAGTCAATCAACCAGCCTATGAGTATGGACATAATTGACTCAGATCGTCAGAAGGCTTCCCAATTATGTTCTAAACTATTTTGAAAATACTTAGAAAATCCTGGAATAACACTAGAACATGATTATTATACTTTACACATCAAACAAAGCAAAAATATTGGAAACCTAACGATCCTATATTAGGTTTTCTTTGAAATCGATCCGAAAGATTCACGAATAAGTCAGAGTGATTGGGGATTCACTCTAGAGTAAAGAGGGTAAAAGAAGTAGGTTGATATAGTAACTAGAAGCTTTCAATTAGGTCTTGACAGTAAGAGAAATCAATCTTATAAGAGAATTAAAACGAAGAAGATGAATACTAACATTTAAGAATGCAAACCGCCGTTTGGAAACTTTGTCCTCTCCACACTGTTTTTAACCTTTGCGGAGTGTTCTTTGACGAGCTTTGACATTTTTTGATGACTTCAGATCATAATGACATGTTTTAAAAAGAAAACACATTAAATAGGGCTTCAAAAATAAAGTTTTCAAAATTGCCCCTTTTTCACGGAACTAGGCTAGTAGCCCAGGGCAACTAGGCCAATCAACCAACCCTTGGAACTTTTGTTACAGGAGAAGAATCAACGCCCAGAAAGCCTATGGCTCTACCCTAGTTCCTATTTTACACTCTAGGAGTTAGATGTCTTTCCAAACTCTGATAGAACTCCCAACTCAACATCATCTCCATCTACTTCCATTGCTTTGGACTCTAATCCAATGGGTCTCTATCTGGATGACCCACAATTGCCTGCTACTTGCACTTTGGGTTTTTGGACCTATAATATGAATTTTTGGGTTAGGATTGTGGGGGATTTCACAAGTGTCACTTTGTTTAGTGAGACATTTTGAATCTCGCACGATGTACGATGAAAGAATGTGAGAGGAATACAATCATTAGGATTCACCTCATGGATCCTAACTATATCACATTTATATTTTTTATTGTACTATGGTTCATTTGGGTTAATTATCATGCATCTTTAACTTACATGGGTAACTTTTTTACATATGGTTTAAATATAAGGCAAGACTTCACCTCGGAGTGATGAGATTCGAACCCTTAACCTCATGGATATTGGATTTTTATTTGCAGCTGCTGCTCTGGTAGTAGCCAAAGGTTAAGATTTTGCCACGTATATTGGAAAAGATCCAACAATGGTAAGAGTAAATGTATGTGTACATATGTAAATACAATTTATTTTTTTTTTACATTCAAAGATTTACAACTTTTACAATTTACAAAATGAAAGCCATCATTTTGCAACTACATTCCAAACAAAGGCAAACAAAAGTGCCCCTCTCACCTCAATCTTCAAGCATTTTGTCGCAGAATCCCCATCAACATATCGAATCATGTAAAATTACCCCTCTCAACTCAATCTTCCGTTTCACTCCAAGAAGAATGGCAGTCAGTCATCCTTAGATCACTAATTTCAACAAGAACAGAATAATATTAATTAAGAGGTTCAAAGTTGCAGTTGATTTAGTTTATGTTTTCTAGTATCTTTGGATTTTTGACATTCTTATCATTTTTTCGCTTGATGTATTATTTGAAAATTTATCAACTGAGATCGATTGGCTTCACACGAAATTCTGAACCCTTATATTTTCATCCAAATTTCAAAAACCCTTAACTTTGAGTACCTCATTCTAGCTCAATTACACCTAGATCTAGAAAGTTTTAAATTGAGGAAACATGGACGGTCTGTTGGCTAGGGATTTTGGGTATATACCACACGGAAAATCAGTTCCCATGTTGGTGTCAAAGGGTGCTGCTAACCTTAGTAGTGATGGAAACCTAAATTTTGGGATTGGACTTTGAATTCCGCTGGTGGGTCTTTCCTTGACGATGATGATGATGGACTATTTGGTTCCACTGGGAACAGAAAATGCAAAATTCTGGAAGTTTTGGGAGTTACGACGATTGGTGAACCTCCTTAAGTTTGATGGTCAAGGGCAAACTCGTAGAGGTGCAACTTCTTCATTTTATTATGATTCTATATTTCAAAAGTCAAACGATTCGGGCTCAAAGTTTTCATCTTTGCTAGTTTTTGATAAGCCTTAAGTATGACGATGAGGGTGACGACGACATATTCCATGGTTTGCCCGAGTTGAAGAGCTATTCTTCTACTGCAAAGAAGGATGACATGTTCACGTCAATCTCTTCACCTCCGAAGTCCGAGGTTGAGTCGTGTAGAGCCAGGGGGTTTCATTTGTAAATTCAAAAATATTAAATCTTCTAATGTAAAAATAAATACTCATATTTACATGAATACCCCTGCATCTTCTATCATAACCATTAGATCTGTTCTAGCATACGTGGCGAGATCTCAACCTTCGGCTGCTGCAAATAAAAATCCATGGATTGATAGGATTTTCGGATTTTTATTTGTGGCAACAGCTGCCTGCTGCTGCCAACGATTAGCACTAGGTCACGTAAGCAAAATTTAATCGAACGGTTGTAAACTAAAGTGCAGGGATATATATGTAAATACATTTATTTATTTTTTTACATTTAAAGGTTTGAAAATTTTGGAATTTACAAAATCACATCCCTGCCACTACCCGACAAATGCCGCTACCCAACAAATCCCCAAATTCTACCAATGGTATTTAAACAAGTTACTATATAATCCATCGATCCACAGTACGAGCAAATCGAATTCAGTAGAAGTTTTCAAAACACCAAGTCCTTCGAACCAACAGAAAAGAGCCCATTGTTGGATCCACGATTATCATATATTATTATTCCTATAATAATTAAAAATGTATAATGAATATAATCAACGGAAGCAGAAGCGTAGATGAATAAATACATTTAGTGTTCTTGTTATATGTTTGCCTTCTCTTCCTTCCTTGAATCTTCCAAAGCCTTTCACTCTTTGGAATCCTTCGCTTAAGAGTGTGTGGAAAGAACCTCAAACTCAAATCTTACGCGTGATGACTACGGGACCTAATAAGCTATTTATATGTAAAACCCTAACCTTTAACCACTTCTACAATGGTAAAGGTTAATAATACCCCTGACTAAATAACCTGAATGAATATGGGCTCTGATAAAGGACTAGTGTTAGTTAAGCCCACAACCCAACAATCTCTCACTTGGGCTACACTAACACGGGTACCTTTACGTAGGTATTTGGCCATAACTTCCAAATCCTTCGTCACTCAGAAAACTTGATTCAACCAACAAACAATTAATGTGAACGACAGCTGGAGATGCTCCTCAATATACGGAACACACCTATCTGCTATTACAGTCATTAACAACTTGTTGATATGAATCATTGGGGGTGCATAAAAGAGATAAATAATGTAAAAATCTTATGTAATCACAAAACCATTCCCTCTTTGTAGGTCTTTTCCTGATCAATGATAAGCCTACCTTGAATTACCTCATAGGTAGAATACTCATATATTAATTATAATTTGGCAAACCGCCAAGATTGATCTAACATTAATATATGACTTCAGCAAAATCGCCTATTGGCATAACCACCTCCGGCAAAATTTCCTATTGGCATAACCACCTCTGGCAAAATTGCTAACCAGGATTTAGGCTAAATATCACCATATCAGAACCTTGGCTAAATACCGCCATTATCATTGAACAACAAATGTAGCAAATATAAATCTACATTATTTACCTTAATTATCAACACAAGATGAAAACGAAAGAACCATCTTATTAATGAGTAAATTTCATAATGAAGTCAAAGAATGTTGAATAAAAACAAACAATAACTCCCACTAAATGAAAGTATTAAAATATTCTAGGACGCCCATACTGGAAACATGATTCTTAAAAAAACTCCCACTGAAAGTGTCTTAGTAAGTGGATCTGTCAACATCTTATCAATAGTGATATGTTGAATATCAACTTCCTCGGTAATGACATTTTCCCTCATAAGTAGATATTTGATGTCAATGTGCTTGGAGTTTCCAGATTTCTTATTGTTCTTTGAAAAGAACACAACAAAATTGTTGTCACACCACATTTTTAAATGCCTTGAAATCGAATCAACAACCTCGAGCTCATTAATCAAATTTCTAAGCCACATAGCCTGCTTGGTTGCCTTATAAAGTGCCACAAAACTCTACTTGCATGGTGGAAGATGCTACTATAGTTTGTTTTGGACTCCTCCATAAAACATCTCCACTTCTCATCATAAATATATATCCTGAAGTGGACTTTAGATCATCCAGCAACCACCAAAATCTGAGTTAGATTATCAAGCTACCTATAGCTTCTCACTAGCACTGTAAATAAGCTTGAAGTCTTTTGTTCTCTACAAATACCGCAAGACCTTTTGCTGCAGTCCAGTGAGCCACACCAACATTAGACTGAAACCTTCTAAGTACATTGATTGCAAAAGCAATATCTAGATGAGTACATGCTTGTGCATGCATTAAGCTCCCTATTTGCGAAGCATAGGGGTTTGTCATTCATCTGTATCCTTTCCAAGTCATTATTTGGACATTGACCCTTATTTAGCTTGTCCCCTTTGCTAATGGGTGTCACCTCTGAGCACCTCGACATACTAAACCTTTTAAGAGCCCTGTCCAAGAAGTCGTTGACTCTTGTCTCGATTGATCTCAACACCAAGGATATACTTTGTTTCACCTATGTCTTTCATTTCAAAATTCTCTGACAGAAATTTCTTGGTTTCATAAAGTAAGTTTGTGCTACTTCTTGCCAGAAGAATATCATCCACATATAGCACCAAAATAATGAAACTACCCCTATTGATTTTTAGGTAAATACAATAATCAATGGGGTCCTCTATGAAACCAAAAGATGTAATTGCTTGATCAAACTTTAGATTCCACTATCTAGAAGCTTGTTTTAAACCATAGAGAGACTTCCTCAATTGCAGACTAGATGTTCTTTGCCCTTCTCCTCAAGACCTACTGGTTGCTTTATAAAAACTTGCTCTGTAAGGTCACCATTCAAAAAGGCCGTTTTCACTTCCATCTGGTGCAACTCCAAATTGTAGGCGATAATGGCCATGATGACTCTAAAGGAATCTTTTGAAGAAATAGGTGAGAAGGTTTCATTGTAGTCAACTCCTTCTCGTTGTGTAAATCCCTTTGCAACTAACCTTTCACCTTGCCTTGTAATGCTCTACCCTACCCTGTGAGTTTGTCTTGGTCTTAAACACCCATTTGCAAGCAATAGGTTTACAATGTTGTGATAGTTCTACAAGATCCCACACACCAGTATGACTAATGGACTTCAATTCCTCTTTCATTCCTTCCATCCATTTGTCTGCTTTACAGTGAATCATTGCTGGTTAGAAATTGAGTGGGTCATCTTCTCCTCCTATATCATACTCACATTCATTCAAGTAGCCTTAAATCTAGGTTTTTCTACACCAAGAATCCCAACCTTAAACTTGAAAACACACTCACAACCTATAAGTTTTTTTTTCTTGGGTCTATCTACAAGTGTCCAAGTATGATTCTTAGCTAGAGAAACCATTTCTTCTCTCATAGAAGTTTCATGTCCATACTTTCAAGAGTCTCTTTAAAGGATTTAGGCTCACTTCTCTCAAGCTGGTCAACTACTCTAAGAGCATAAGAAATGAGATAAGATGTTAAATTAGACAACCCACTTACATTGGCATACCTAGAGGGTCTCCTAATCTCTCTTCTAGACCTATTTCTAGCCAAAACATAACTGTCTAAGGGATCCTCATCCTCAAGCTCTTCTTTGACATTTAAAGGGTCACCATCAATACCTAATTCCTCTTCTACACCAATGGGATCAGGGTATTAAGCTCACCTTCAGGTCTCTCATCAAACTCCACCTCAATAAAACTCTTATCTAAATCATGGGCATTTGAGACACCACTAGAGGATCTAGTTTTCATGAATTCTAGTTCATTGAATTTCACATCCCTACTAATGATCACTTTCTTATTCTCTAAACACCAAAGCCTAGACCCTTTCGCCCTTAAGGGTAACCTAGGAAAATATATTTCCTACCTCTAAACTTTAGCTTCCCCTTACTTTGGTGAACAAAACTTTTGCTCCAAATAAGGTGTATCAAAGTTAATGGATGAATTAGGGAACTTATTAATCACAAAACAAGTTGCATTAACAGCTTCTGCCCGAAACTTCTTCCCTAAACCAGATTCTATCAATATGCATCTCACCTTCTCCAAAATGGGACCTATTCATTCTCTTAGCTACTCCATTCTATTGAGGGGTATCAGTGCATGTTTTATGTCTAGTAACACCATGAGTCTTGCAAAAATAAAGAAATTTATCAATCCTCAATTTCTAGATTTTCTTTTCAATTTGGTTTTCATTCTAAAAACTTATCAAACACACTTGATTTATCTATAAGGAAGTATAACCAGGTCTTTCTTGAATAATCATCAATTATGGACAAGAAATATTAAAATTACCCGGTTTCTTACACCAGTAACAGGTGAACTCTTCATCCTTTTTTGTATGTTTTTTCCCTTGTAATCTTTTTCTTTGGTTTGAAAAACTTCTTGTTGGTCTTAGTAGAAAGATCATTCTTTTAAATAAGGTAGAGAATCCAAGATGATGTTCTCCAGAAATTCACTATTGAAATTTATTCCTAGGCCCTTGATCTGATTGCCCAAAGATAGCAAACCTAGAATATCATCTCTAACATTACCATCCCCAATGAACTTGGTAGTGGTGAAAGTATATATCAAATCTCTCGACTGAGCTTTCTTAGAAGAGTCAAACTTGGCCCTGATGACGTCTAAATAGTTTTTTTTTTGCCTTACATTGTTCCTAATACTTTATGGGATAGCTGACTTCATTACTGTTAAAGCCTTTTTTTTTTTATTTGCCTTATTCCAAATGTTCAATTCGTTTTTCTGTGGTGGAGTGGGATTTTCAGTTTCAACAGGCTTAGGGTCTGTAAGGCAGATATCACATTCTCTTAAATACAAATAGACTTCTAAATCCTCTTCCCACATTTGGAATTATCTCCGGTGAGTTATGGGATGTCGGAGAAAACAAAAGACTTATTTGATGATATTATAAATGGCATATATAGATTGTTAAAACATCAATCTTAGGCATGCATAATGACAAAATTATACACTGCCAAAGAAGGAAAATTACATCCAACTGGTAAGAGTTATCGACTATCACTGCAGTTCAACCTTTAGGTTAAGAATGCACTAGTCCCCTTACAATTTGGTAATTTTTACAAAATATTTGACTTCAAAGGTGCCATCACCTTTGGGTTAATGGTACTTCTAAGTCAATATATTCATTTAAATCATGTGCATTATCATACTTTGATGATAACACCTTTGGGTGAACACCATCAATTTTTGGTAGTAATTATATATATTGGATTACAAAATATCAATATAAAAAATTATATTTTACCACTTTGGTGGATTCCATATAATTCTATCATAACATTATGTAATCCTATTTGCAATCAAGGTTTAAAGTATCGGTATCGAGTATTGTATCGGTCAAGTGATTTTAAGAGACCTATTATCTTGTATCGAGTATTGTATCGTTCTGGCTAATGTATTTTAGTGTAATTTAATTGAGAGACGTATTGATATGTATCGTATCGGTTGGGTCAAATATGGATACGTAGCGGCTAGTATCGTATGGTATCGAGGGATACTTTAAACCTTGTTTGCAATGATATATAATGAGATTATTTAAAAAAACAAAAGAGCTATGCACATACAATGTAAACATTTTACATAAGTTCTTTTCCCCACAAAACTCAGATGGACGTCCGTCTGGTCCTTTATGATCAGACGGACGTCTGTCTGGTCTATTTTGAACAGAGGAGACGAGATTTTCTATGATTAGATGGAGTGCCATCTCGTACGAGACGGACGTCCGTCTAGATGAAAAGAGATCCGTTTTATGCAAGAATCGAACCCAAGAACGCTCACAAGGATAGGATTCAAGATCTCATCTTTCCAAATCATAAAATTTCACGAAAGATCCAAGAAACATAATAATAAGGGACAGTTACTATTGCCCCCTTATACTTTGGTTTATTACTAATCAAACCCCCTTCTTTGTGAAATTACTATTGCCCCCTCACTTCTAAAGGTGTTAAGTGGCTGTTAACATCAAATATGAAATGTCTATTTTGCCCTTAAAATTAAGAAGTAAAAAATATGGCATTACCCTCATTTATAGAAACTATATTGCATGTCAATTATATCTTTAAAATCTTATATTTTAGAATTAGTTTTGGATTTGGTGGGACCACATACTTATGATTGTTGAAACTTTCACATTCCACTTAAATTTTACATAATCACCATGATGAAAGTTTTACAAACAAATTAGCATATAAGATCTAATTGATAGAAAATTTGGTAACATACATAATGGTTAGCATATATTAGGTGATTTTCAATTTTCACATTTGAATTAAATTTGATATTTCTTAATATTTTAGTTTCTATTCAATTACATCTTTCCTTTATTTGGTGATTTATTTTTAGAGAAAAAACAATCACATCTTTCCTTTATTTGGTGTTTTAAAAAAAAAAAAGTGAAATTAAAGTTAATTTTTTCCTATTAAGGGTAATATTATAACTTGAAAAAAGAGCAAATAAGTAAAAAGATAATTGCAGGGTTATTTTTGGTATTTTGAAAAAATATATAGATGCCACATCATCAGTAAACTAACGGAGCTTAACGGTAGGGGGCATTAGTAATTGTTGACAAAGTTAAAGGTTGTAATAGTAATTTTAAAAAGTACAGGGGATAAAGTAGTAATAAAATCAAAGTACAAGGGGGCAACAATAATTATCCCTAATAATAATAAAAACTTTGGTGGATTAACAATTCATGCATAGTATTACAATCCTCCCATTTGGATCCCAATAATAAATCAAATCAACAGATGATCCAGGGTTTCAATCCTCCGATTGGATTCAATCCAAAATAAAATCAACATAACACCTAGCTAATCAAACGAAAAAAAAATCAAGAATTACTATAGAAAATGGCTCTGATGCCAATTATTGGATCCACGATGATCTATATTATTCCTATAATAATTCATGCATATATAATGAATATAATCAACGAAAGCGTAGATGAAAAAATACTTTTAGTGTTCTTGTTGTGTTTGCCTTCTCTTCTTTTCTTGAATCTTCCAAAGCCTTTCACTATTTGGAATCCTTCGCTTGAGAGTGTCTGGAAACAACCTCAAACCCAAATATTACTCGTGACGGCTACGAGGACCTAATAAGCTATTTATAATGTAAAAACCTAACCTTTAACCACTCCTACAATGGCAAAGGTCAGTAGTACTCCTGACTAAATAACCTGAATGAATATGAGCCCAGATAAAGGACCAGTGTTAGTTAAGCCCACAATCTAACACCCTAAAAAAACTCAAAAAAATCCTAATGGAAAGTTTCAAAACCAATTTATCTATGAGTTGCAATACACGAATAACTATGACCCATGTAACAAAATGAACATAAGGTAGACAGAGTTCTGACTTCTCTTGAAGAAATGCAAGAGCAGAGTTCGCATCCATCCCTGATTGAGTGAGATAAGTTTGAACATCTTCCACGAATGAAGCTCCAGGAATACCTCTTCATTTCGAAATGGCAAAAGAAGAAGAAGTAGAAACCATTGAGAGGGACAGAGAAGAAGTAAAAGGCGGTGGTGGTTGTGGTGGTGCTGATGATGTTAGGGAAGGAAGAGAAAGGCAGGGAGAATCGTTGATTTAGTCGAGTAGATTTACGAATCTGTTTTGTAAATTTGAAAAAGAATAAACTTTTTTTTGTAAATAAAATATTTTAAATATTGATAAGAAAATTATAATTTAGACCGGTCTATCATGGTTAGACCACGTTGTCAACCATACTCTGGTCAGTCCACAGAGAAGATTCGAGATAACATATTCGTAGTTATCTAAAAAGTTAGATTCCCAATCAAGGAAGAGTCATCTACCGTAATTCGAGATAAACTCAAATAGCAAAGTCCAAGAGGGAATCTAAGTAATGTTTTGAGTTTCATATAAACTCAAAGACCTAGAGATCTAAAGAGAGATATAAAAGGACGAATAGACTAAGAGAGGAAGTATGTTTTTTGATAAGAACAATCATTTATTCCGGTCGAACACATTCTTTCAGGTACTTTCAATTGATTGGACTAGTATAATTACATAGCAACAAATATAAAAAATAAAAATTTATTTATATGTATATCCCATTGTTTAGTTGATTAGTTGATTTAAGATCGTTAGATTTTTTTAAACATATGGCAAAATCCTGTTCCTCAGCTGCCGTAATACAGCAGGACTGCTGGAAATAAAAATCCGAATTTATATAGGCTTTGCCGCTTTGATCTTAAAAAGTCGCTATTCACCACGTCATCAGTTCTCTACGTTGATTCGATCGGACGATAATCAAAGAAAACCATACCGGACCGATACGTGTGCCGTGCACAGGCATGATAGCTGGTAGACGCGCCGCCGGGTACGGGTTGTGAACATCGTGCCACGTATACGAATACGACTGAGGAACGATAGACCCTATCTACGGTCTATAGACGCCTTCAATTTTCTTTATCGCATCCTGAATCTGGATACTCTATGGATACCAACCTCGGTGTCATCTTACGGCTTTCGTGACTCAAAAGTCCTCTCAAGTCTTTATGCGTCCAAATTTCTTCTCAAATATCTTCACAGACTGATAGGGGTATTTATGTCTTTTTTAGTTTTGAGATAATTAAAATATTTAATTGCCATTAATTCAGGGTGTGAGAGAGAGAAGAGAGAGAGAGAGTGAGGTAGAATCAATAGACGAGAAGAAGGAGAGTTGTCGCCAAATCGAGTGGCGAAGGGTGTGTTTCGTATGAAGCTCCTTTCTGTGGTGATTCTGCTGGTGATGTTCGCTAATAGGGTTTCGAAGGTGGAAGAAGGAGAAGACCAGTTGAAGAAGCTCGCAGCTTGAAGAAAACCTATTTGCTTCTCTGTAATTTGTTACTTGTGTATGTTCTTGTAGTTATCTCTTGCTTTCTCTTCTTTTCTTCGTCGATGAATCGATTCGATTCGGTCGTACCCACAATCGAGCTTCGGAAAGGTACTTGCGGAGCTCATCTGTGTTCCAGATCTCCACATGCGTCTCTGTCTTTCATCTGTTTCAATTTTTTTTTCTTTCTCTCGCCGGTGCCTTTGCTTTGAGATCCTCCTGGATTCATTGTTTAGAGATCGAAAACTTGTAGCTTTATCCTGTATTCCTTGTTTGGTTATCTGTATCTGCTGTTTGCTGGCGTATTTACTTATGTCGATTTAAAAAAAATAAAAAGAAAGCTTAGTTCTTATCTTGTGTGTGCTGTTTGAATTTTATATTAGGGTTTGCACTTAGCGCGGGACGGATTTGTGTTTTCTGACTATTTTTTTGCTTGTTCTGCTGTTAACTACCAGTTGGTGGAATTGTGCGTTCTGATGTCGATTTGTTGTTTCGTTGACCTTAGGGTTATTAGCTAAGATGCATTTGCGGTTATGCTTTGAAATTTTCTATTTGTGTTACTGTCTGTTTTTTCAGGTCGGATGCGCTTAATTTTTATTTCAATTTTCTGTGTTGTTTCTTAATCAACACGAGTTTTGGATACAGTGAATGATCAGACGGAAGAGAATTCATGAGTTCATTAACTGCATGCCACTTCGCTGCTTGAAATCCTTTTAATTTCTCCCAGCAATTTGGGTCCGAATTTTTCGTTACCATGAACGGTTATGTGGCAGTTGCGTTTCTTCCAAACTTCCAACATGCGTCTTTAGGTTCGATCTTATTATCAACGTCGAAGCTGTATTTAATAACTTAGTGTTGGAATCTCTTTCTGTCTTGATTTATTTTATTAACAAGGATTTGAATATCGTGCACATAATATCTACTGCAAAAATTTAACTTTAGATTCTTCTTATGGGTTGAATGATTTCTATAATCAAATTTGTTTTGCTAGGGTTTGGCTGATTCTTGCTGCGAGCTTCTGTTCTCTGTAGACTTTTACATGTAAAAAGGGCTATTTTTGTTCAATTTGAAATAATGATGAGCTTGTCCACAAAAGTTATCTCGACCAACGAGACAAAGTTGAACGCTGCTTGTAAGACAACTACCCTGAATCCTAATGCAGCGGAGTTTATCCCTTCTGCACTTAGATCTTCATCTGGACACATCAGTTCTGCGAAGGTAACGGAGAGGCTTGATGCCTCTGGAACTACTGGAAAAGCAGTTTTTGATCGATCTGAGTCAACTGTTTCTAATAACTCTGATGAAGAGGCCCACCGGTACTGGCGCCAACAGCTCCCTGATGATATCACTCCAGACTTCAAGTTCCTGGGAGAAGATGAGGTGCAAGGACCTGAAAGCCTCACTATTTCAAGTTTGTCCATTAATGATGGGAGTGATTCCTCAAGGTTCTCTCCATCTTCGGGCAGTGGACAGATAATGAACAAGCGACAAGAATTATCTCCTCATGGTAATGACAATGGCACCATGATTGAAAAGATAAGATATTCCATTCCATTGTATGGAGAAGATCAATCTACAGCAGCTTTTTCAAATTTGCCGACAGGTTTTATGAATGGTGATCAGAACCTTCGCAATAATGGAAGGGATGGGTTCACCTACAATGGAAACCCTGGCTCTGGATTTGTAAATGATACTTTGAATGAGCATGGAGTTTTGGAGGATAATGACATCAATCCTGGGGATTTTTTAGCTTCTCAATTCCCTGGTTTTGCTGCTGAAAGCCTTGCGGAGGTATATTATGCCAATGGATGTGACTTGAACTTGACTATTGAGATGCTGACTCAACTTGAGGTATGCTGTTTTCTTGATAACTAAATTTCCATTGACCAAGGGAAGAGGTTTATCTGCTTTATGGTTTTTGATTTCTTGTTGGTCCAACCTGGATAGAATTTTTGGTTGGCTAACATACTTATGGCAACATGTATTGCCTTGAAATTTGGTGGGCAAGTAGACGCCATTATCTCCCTACCACATGTTAAGCTTCTGGCTGAATTAACTTTGCCACCTGGTAAATGAAGCAATGAATAGTCTGGACTTTGAAATGGATGTATGGATTATTGTTTATTTATTTACTTATTTGTGGGTTACGTTGGGGGGGGGGGCATGGACATACATGGGAAGGAAATGGCAGAATCTGAGTCCAAAATTGACATGTGGCCAATTGATACCAATCCTAAATGTTTTATGGATGTAATTTTTATGCCTTCATGTAAGGGGGCTCCACTAGGTGTGAGCCATACAAGAATATTTCTGCCTTTGATTTTTGAGTGTATGATTAGATACTTGATCAACTACCAAGGGAACAATAGGTAATATACTCATCAGGGTCTTCCACTGAAATGGTTTTTCATGTGCAGTTTTGGTCTTTTGAATCTGTCATTTTATGCAACCTGTTATGCAGTTCTTTTTAGGATAAGTGATGAAGGTGTTAATGTAATACACTGTGCAGTGTGATCTTTTTTAGTTGGTTTACATAATTGTTTCTGGTAGAAAGAGAACTCAGTTGAATGAAATTCCTTATGATTCCTGTAAAGGAGAAGAACTATAAAGTTGGCTTTACTACCTGCTGATGTCAATAGATACTGTTGGCACTGCAGATGTTCTTTGATGTGGGTTTTGAAAATATTTTTGCTTGTAATTGCAGCTTCAAGTTGATGGTGCTTTTAATCAGAACATGAACTCGAAAACCGTGTCTCCTCCAAACCTGAGTCCAATGGACTTTCCTGCACTTTCTGCTTCTGATGGTCAAAATGGTTTGTCAAAATATGCGGGTGATGATATCCAGATATCTTCCAATCCATACCAGTCTTCTGACAAGGACACTCTTCTTTACTTCAAATCCAGCTCCTCAGCCCCATTGACAGGTGCTATTGATTTTGCTTCAGCTGTTAGGAAATTGGCATCTCAGGATTCTGGTCAATGGAAGTATGAGAGAAACGGTTCTTCAGATACCTCGGTTGGATCAACTAGAAGTTCCCATAACTTAGGTAGTTCATATAGTGGTGGCCATGGGAGGTCCATGCACGGTGACCGATTGCAAAATCATGGTTCAGCTCGAGGTGCTTCTTGGCTTGAGACTGGAGATGCAGTTGGTATTGTTCTTGAGTTTACACTTTCTGAGCAATTGCACAATAAAATTGAAATTGGGTTTTCCGCCTCGCATTTCTTTTTAACTATGTTTAGATGGCAGGAAATATGTATTCGGAGCTTAGGGGGGAAGCTCGTGATCATGCACGTCTCCGCAATGCATACTTTGAACAGGTATCATACCAGACAAGTATTTGTCCATAAATTTGAGAGCCTTTCCCCTTTCTTTTCTCTTAAAATTGTTTTCTATTGGTTAATCTGTCTATGCCATGCATAATATCTATCTTTGATAGATGCAAGTCTAATGTGGCTTTTTGAATTTGATATGATAGCATTGCAATTAATGAAATATGAGATTCCAAGGTAGCTGCAGCTTCTTCCTGCTGCTGATCATAATCCATGTTTCGATTTCTGCTTTGTTCGCCTGGTTATTGTGTGAATCAAGAGGTTTTTAAACAAATTGCATCATATATGTTTTGATGATTTCTGCTTTGTTCGTCTGCAATTTCCCATAAACTTTTGTGAGAGATGTATTGCATGTGGTCCATCAATGGAGCTCGGTCAATGAAGCCAAGTGGACCTTTTGAAGTTTGAGTTGACAGCACATACCGTATAAAATATTTGACATTATTAGAAGGGATCCTAACCATGTTATGATAATGAGTACTGGATGATAAAGAGAGAACAACATATCATAGAATTAGGGTACTGAGGCGAGTATGGGGCAACCTTACATAATAAATCAAAAAATAGAAAAGAAGTGGTGAGGATGTTGCAATACCTAGGATGATGCAGGAACTGTTCCATAGCTAGGCTGATTCTGTTGAGTTGTGATAGAGTAATGAGAGCAAAATTTTCTTGTGCAGTTTGTTCCCTCCCTGCAAAATTTTTTCCCACTCTTGAGTGACCATCCATGATAGGACTAGAGGATGGAATCAGGGATGAGTCTGATTGAGGAACTCCTAGCATCTATCCTAATTTGATTGAGATCTCCTGGCTAGGTTGAAAGACGACCAATAGATGAGCTGCTTTGAAGTGGCATGCCACTAGGCCGACGAGGAGAAAATGTATACTTTTTTTTCTTTCCCAGTGCGGGGCACTGGGGGGTGGGGGAACTGAGTTCATGCAAGATGAGATACTTATATAAAATGAAACATTGTCAATTTACATATAAACTTGGTAGTGGATAAGTCTGTAGAAGATCAGAGTCCTATTAGACAAGAATCTCCAAGACTTCTGCTTCTCTTGTTTGTCAGTTTTATTTTTAGCATGATGGGCAAAACTGACTTTTTCCATAACTTTTGCCAAGTGGAAAAAATTTTCCTTACTCAATATCAGGTGTTGCACAAAACTATCATTGTAAGCTAGTAAACTATCATAGTTTAGTGCCTTGCAGCCCTTTGAAAGTCGAATTGTTGAAGCTTTCAATTTTATTTTATTATATCATTCTCCCAGTGTTTACTGTGTTTGTTTCCCTTCTTTCCCTTGTAAGATTTGAGCGTTGCTTGATCTTAAGATAGCTTTGAAGGCAATAAATGAAGAAAATTTGTATAAAGTAAGTGAAGGATGGAAGTAACATCATAGTTTCTAGATGTATTGCTTTGGCAAGTGATTCAATTTGTGGGTGTGCGAAGATATACTGCTTCTGCAAGCGGTTCAATTTGGGCATGTGTGATCGTGAATAAATGACTGCAACCAAAAAGTTGGCTTGGTCCTAGCTTAATAGGGTTAGCCGTATGGATCCTAGCAAGACAAAATAGGGAAAATGAGGTCTATAAGAAGGAATGGAAAGATGGGGGAAAGGAGGGATGAGAAATGAGATGTGAAAAGGAAAACGGAGAATAAAAAAAATGCACTCATAGAATGTTTAGCATTAACGTTTCCTCCTGTTTCATAGTGACTTGCTGATGTAGGGTTGAATACATGCTAGAAAAAAATGACCCAAATCAGTCCTTGGCTTCATGGCACAAGGTAAATCAATTGGATCGAACACCAATCTACCTTGATCAATCACAAGGTTTTTCCATATAGAAGAATGGCTTGCAAAGCAACCATTGATTTCATTTGATGAGTGAGGTACCCAACTCTCTTGTTTAAGTTTCTTTATATAGCCAATATAATGACATAGACGTTAAATGCACCAGCACACTAGCTAACACCCACTTAATTTTGACTAAATCACTACCTAACTCTTGACAAAGGAAAATTTCCTTTGACAATGGTTTCCTTATTTTCAAATTACAGCCTCTTTTATTGGCTTTGATGAATTTTTCAAGTTTCCATTCATATTAGATTATACTTGGGCTTATGTCTAGCCCTTGAAGATCATAACATATGGGATGATTTTAACCCACCAAAATGGTCCTAGCAACATATGAAAGTCATGGGTTGATTCAGCTCATATCCTTAGGCCATTGACTGGTCTGACCAATTGGGCTTCTTCTTCTCTTTTTTTTTTTTTTGGTGTTGTTGCTGCTTGCATGTCTTAAGCCCTACATCACTTGCTTTCTTCTCATAACTTGGATACATGGCTCTCTTGACGTAAAGTGGATTATAACACGAGGAAAGATTATCGTGATGCACAGTCGAATTTTAAGGGAAAATCATCCTCAGCAATTTTGGACCTGTTTAATAACTCAGGGAAGAACAGGGTGTTTCTTGCTTTGAGAAACAAAAAGTTGGCCGATGTTATGTTTGATGCTAATTTTCAATTGGCAGTGGCTTGACTTCTTTGTTTTAAATGGTTCTGTGCTTGTCAGTCGTATCAATCAAATTGTATGCTTTTAAAGTTCTGAATCGTAAATTATGCTGTTTGGTAGTCTGATTGTAATTGAGAATGTTATTAAAATACAGGCACGACAGGCATATCTCATTGGCAACAAGGCTCTAGCAAAAGAATTAAGTGTGAAAGGACAGCTGCACAACATGCATATGAAGGCAGCTCATGGAAAAGCTCAAGAATCCATTTATCGACAAAGGTATGGTACCAGGCTGCATGCTATATGCGCTATCTGTATGAACAATTTCAGTTGCATGAGTATGGTGATTCTTAGAATTGTGTTATATGAAGTGTAAATTGGTTTTTGATACACTAGACTATTGTGTGACTTTAGGGTCTTTAGATTCTTCGAGTTCCATGTGTCGACTTAAAGACCATTAATTAATGGTTTTTTACTGTGATTTGCATGTGTACGTGGGGACATCACGTTACTATCATGAGAATTACAATTAGCAGATTCTGGTTCAACGACACTGATGTCGTATACTATGTGGGTGTGAGCTGTTGCATGAGCATGATAATCAGTGGCCTCTGAATATATTCACATTTTCAGATGACATGTCATTATGCAATTTCACCCAGAATCATGGTCCTCCATGGAGGGTGGAGGTGTTCCTCTCTCTCTCTCTCTCTCTCTCTCTCTCTCTCTCTCCCTCTTTTTTTGCGTGTGTGTGTGTGGTTTTTTTTTGGGGGGGGGGGGGTGTTATGAAAAGGGGATAGGATAGATGAGTCTCTGGTTTGGTTGTATTTTATATTACTTTGGCTTGTGTCCTGATTATCCTGAATGTGGTTTTGTTTTCTGACCTGCACCAAACATCGTATATCTGGTGGTCAGTCTCCGGGTGTTCCATGAAGGATATCTTTGATAACATTGTCAGGGAACTTGTGCTTTTTGCATATCTATCTTAGCATGGGTAACATTTTCGGCTGTCTCTGGCATCGCAAATGCAGCTTTTGTATACGCAACCATAAAAGACATGAGGTTATGGTTTGTGAAGGCATTTGAACTTGTATGCATCCTTTGTATTTTTCATGCATGGGTTTATTAAACGTGTGTTCCATATATTGCGTAGGGTATGATGGTTGCTACATTGCTTATAATGGTTGCATCATGTTTGTTTTGCTGCACCTTCGCCTATGTTCTGCTGGCCTTTGGCCTTTTAGTGTTCTGGTGTTGTCACGTGCAGGAATCCAGTCGCTCCAGAGCTGTCAGGCTCCGTCAGAGGACAAGAGCGGATGATCGATTTACACGGCTTACATGTGAGTGAGGCCATTCATGTACTTAGGAATGAGTTGAGCATGTTAAGGAGTCTGGCCAGGTCCTCAATGCAAAGGCTTCAAGTCTACATCTGTGTTGGTACCGGCCACCACACCAAGGGTTCCCGCACTCCAGTGAGGCTGCCTGTTGCCGTGGAGCGATACCTGCTTGAAGAAGAGGGCCTGGAGTACACAGAGCCTCAGGCGGGGCTTCTGCGAGTTGTGATATATTGATTCAGAGACGTGAGTTTGTAAGTTTTATAGGATTCTTTTTCCCCCTTTTTTTGACACAATCAAAGTCCTTGACCCATTGTCATAATTCATAATCTTCATTTTTGTACGTGTATATGGAAGAAATGGAAGAGAAGTAGAGGAAAAAAAGTCTGAAAGGGGTGGAAAAGCTGAGGAAAAAAAAGAAAAGCGAATAGAGATACGTGGAGGTAGGGAGAGTAAATGAGCAAAATGTATAAAAGAAAAAGAGTGAAAAAAGGAGCAGATGTAACGTTAAGGTCTGACAGGGCGATGGTAATACTATCACATATTGGAAGCATTCATTGACTAACTCACAGCAGCTGATCTTTTATGGATTCTGTTAATTGTTGTATCTTCTCTCCGACGATGTAAGGATGTCAATGTGCAACTCGAACCGTTAAAATTGAAACACACCACCTTGTTATAGCGTGAATTGTCCATATCAGAACTTTAATGGGTTACGTTTAGGCTGAGGGTAGCAGAGCTTGCACGAGTCCGAATTTAAATCGCTATCGTTTACAATTCATTTTACAGCCCGTTGAATATTGTTTGAATTATTATATTACTGTTAGGTAGTTGGTAAAAATTGAGCATGAATTCAATGATCAAATAGTCATTCTATCTATTTACTGATAAGAGACAATTAGAGTATTAAGTATGAATGTGTAATTGAATGTACTAAGTTTGTTTAAATTAAATAAATATTTATTCAATCTAGAAGTGCTTCATTCGAATATCAAACCCACCCAAAAGAGAGGTGGATTTCAAATACTCTATCCAGCTGAATCCGGTCATATTCGAATATTCGTGGGGGTGATATATCGTAAGATTTAAGATCTATGTTCAGTGATAATTCCACACAATATATGATATAGCAAAATTAAATGGACAAGAATAAATCAAGTTTCAAATATATAATTATCAAATCCAAAATAATGGTTAAAATCATCCATTACTTCAAATCAAAAGGTATACATTAGAGTTTTGAAAAAGAAAATATGATAGTTCTATTCGCAGCGGAAAGTAAACCAAAATAATTATCTAATGAAAACCAATTCCATAATAATAGTCTTAATACTGGCATGAAACTCCATGCGAGTCTACACTTTTTTTAGTTGCTCCCTCGAGAAAGTCTGTCGGCGACGAATCTGCCACTTGGAAAGAGTCCTCATAACCTGCAGTATATTCTAATTGAAAAAGACATATAAAAGGAATGAGTTCAATAGAACTCAGTGAGGTCAATTCAATATTATATCATGCATTCATTCACAATATTTCACACTATATATGTAACATGAATATCAATAGTGTAATTAATTGCAATGATATGATATATGAATATGATATTATGCTCCTAAATATATCATGAAGTCTTTATGATAGACACGAATTAAGTCATACGCCAGTCTTCTTTGGGAGATCTCAGTCACTCTTCCCTCAAGGCACTCAAACACGTTTGTTGGGTTTTCCGTGGTTGTTGAGTAAAGTCCTGTCAAACCATGGTTGGGATTTGGTCACCACTCTCTCATATCACCATTGATATAAGATCTGGCGCGTGTCAAGGATAATTCTAGGCCCAATGCAAAGTCATATGATCTCGTACTACATATGGTTCGAATACTTCCTCTATGGCACCAACTAACTCGGTTTAATATATTTTTTCACCTATGAATGAAATCCTCAACGAGATGCATCTGTCGGATCCCATTTCTTAACCCAGCGGTCATCCACATATAATGGACATGACGCTCTCCACGTCCTCTCACGGGTTGGTTACCGGTCTTGAGCACCTAGGAGCTCTTATCTATTATATGTAACCCTACATCTCTATGATGATAGTGGGCCTGTTTGGCACATAGGACCCAATCACTAACATCACGAGTTATCCGGCTTCAGTACCCTTACTAAAAGGGTAGTAGTACTCAGGAGGTCATCTAACCAAATATTTATAGACATGCCCTAGGTATGTCAATCAATAATCAGGGAAAGCACTAAGGGCACCATAGGAATCCGTCCCATACCACATCCACTGGTGTCTAATGACAGAAATGCCAAAATGGCATATTCCCCATTCCCCAATCAAAATCTAGGCAATTACATAAGGTCACTACGGCAATTGGTGAACCCACAACCTTAGTAGCAACATAAAATAAAAGGAGAAATTTAATTCAATATCATCCATATATTTTTATATCAATAATTTAGGATTCAACAAGTAAAACTCAATCCATTCAATCTCATCCATCTCATATCACCCATTCAAAGATATTGAAAAATAGAAGACATAGTCACAAGATAATAATATATATATATATATATATATATATATATATATATATATATATATATATATATATATATATATATATATATATATATATATATATATTATATATATATAAAAAATTATATATATATATATGCCTCCATGAACTCTATAAATGCAGCTTGTGCTTTACTAATTACTTCCATTGGTGAAAGGGTAACAGTCCCAAACAACATCTCATTGCGTGCCAACCATATGGACCAGCAAATGAAAGAAAATAAGGTGAATGTTTCAGCCCGATGTACCTTGGAAGTACAACATTTCTTATTCCAATCTTCAAGAATTAAATGTAGTTTTGGTTCACTGCTTGGAACAAGGAAGGAAAGGCTGCTGCCAAACCAGACTGCACGAGCAAATTGACATTCAAAGAGGACATGATCAGCTGATTCACACTCCATACCACATCGCTTGCAACTTTGATCCACATCCATATTTCTCTTGATCATACTATTTCCCATTGCAAGTCCTTGTGCGCATGTTCTCCATATAAAATTCACAACTTTTGGTAGAGTTTTGATCTTCCATAACAGCTGCCAAGTTGTTGGTTTCACCAGCTCCCACTCATGGATCTTAGATGAGGATGGATTCTTCGCTGCCGCTTCATCCCTTTGATTAGATAGAAAATGATATGCACTTTTCAATGTCAATCTCCCATCTTTGGCTCCTCCCCAATATAGTTTATCCTCCATAGAAGTGGTATTCAATTTAATCTTCATAATTTCTGACACTTCAACTGCAGTGAATGGACTTCTTAATAAGTCCACCTTCCACGATCTAGACACCGGATCAAATAGATCAGCTACTTTAGATATTGAACAACTGTTAGGTCGTGGGGTACTGATGCTGAAAGAAGGTAGAGTGCTTACCCATTTGCTGTTCCAAATGTCTATATTCAGCCCATTACCAATTTTCCAAATAAACCCATCAAGGACAACTTTTTTTCCTATCATTAAACTTTTCCAGGCCCATGAAGGATTATTGCTGTTTTGGGCTGCCAGAAAGTTTGAATTAGGGAAATAAGTACCTTAATGAATTGGGCCCATAAAGAAGTGGGTTGAGTCCATAAATGCCATGCTACTTTAGCAAGTAAGGCTTTATTATGAATGAACCGGTTCCCTGAAACCCAATCCTCCTCTTTCCTTCGATCGACATAGTTGCGACCATGATATCCAATGCATTTTCTTTTTGCCTTCCACCTCCCCCCAAAAGACATCTGACATTGACTTCCTCATTTTATCATGAACTGATGATGGAATTGAAAAATATACTGTAGTATAGGAAGAGACCGAACTCACCGCATATTTTATAAGAATTTCCCTACTACTGTTGAAGATAAGAAACGGAACTTCCATCCTTGAATTCTTTTAGTTGATTTCTCCGCTAATTCCATAAAGATGTCTTTCTTAGAAGTTCCAAAATCCGTGGGGAGTCCAAGATATTTCGATGGGCCTGCACCATACTTCACCTTCAAGACTCTCGAAAACCACCTCATAATACGGCTAGGAGAGTTAGGGCTGAAGGTAAGGCTTGATTTAGCCAAGTTAATTTCTTGCCCCGAAGCGCCACAATAAAGGTCTAAACAGTCCTTCAAACAAGCAATTTCCGATAGCTTTGCCTCAACAAATAATAAGCAATCGTCAGCAAACAGTAAATGGAAAATAGGAGGTGTCCGATTTCGCACCCTCACACCATGCACCAGCCTTTCCCTTTCAACTGCACCGATAATAGAACTGAGAACCTGTGAACACAAAATGAAAATGAAAGGAGACAACAGGCCACCTTGGCGAATACCCTGAGAAGGAGTAAACTTCCCACTTTCAATGCCATTTACAAGTAGAGTATAAGAAACTGATTTGATCAAGGTCATTACTAGGCTTACCCACTGCTCACAAAAGCCCAGCTTTGCAAGAGTAACCTCAATAAAGGACCATTCTAAACAATCATAAGCCTTTCTCATATCTATTTTCATTGCCAATAGTTTCTTTTTTCCCTTTTTCCTGTTCGAATGTAATGAAACAACTCATGTGCAATGAAAATATTGTCGGAAATGAGATGGTCGGGTACAAAAGCTGATTGGGAAGGTGAGATGATATGAGGGAGGTGGGTTTATAGCCTTTCCGCCATAATTTTAGAGACAATTTTCACCACCACACTACAAAGGCTTATGGGGCGAAATTGGTCCGATAATTCAAGGCTATCCACCTTGGGTAATAGGCAAATATAGGTAAAATCCAGCTCCTCAAGTAAAACACCAAACTAAAAAAATCTAGAGACAAACTGGATGATATCATCCTTCACAATGGGCCAAGCCTTCTGAAAGAATAATGGGGGGGGGGGGGGATACCCATCTGGTCCAGGTGATTTTAAAGGACCCATACTTTTCAGGTTGGATAAAATTTCCTCAGGACTAGGTATATTACATAATAAATTGTTTACCTCATCAGTAACAACCAAATTCATTGAGTTCATTGCTTGCCTTTGAGCCTCCAGATTGACTCCATGTGAAGTAAGAGCCTCCTGAAATGTTCCAGCAATACCCCTCTCAGTTGCTACTTCGAATTGGTCTGTTGCCCTTCAGAATTTTTAAGTCCATCAATGTGGTTCCTATGCCGCTTGCAAATGGTAGTAGAATGGAAAAATCTGGAGTTTTTATCCCACTTTGTAACCAAGATACCTTGGATTTTTGGTGCCAAAGGATTTCCTCCCGTAAAAGTTCTTCCTTCAAAAGTCCAATGATTTTTTTTCCTCTTCCGCCGAATATGATACATCATCTTTACATTGAATGACTTGTAATTGGTTTTTTAATGCAACAATATTCACTTGAATTCTTCAAAATACACTAGAAATCTATTTCTTAAGAGCAGATTTGCAATTCTCACCTTTTTGTTTGATAGGATGATAGGACCGGTTAATCTGTGGTAACTTCCACAAATCTTCAATGACTTCCAAACATTGTGGATGTTGAAACCAAGCGGCTTCAAAGCGAAAGGGACGTGAACCAGAGGGAGGTCTACCACATGTATCAATGCATAATGGATTATGATCAGAATAAGCTATAGACTTAACCATAGCCGTTGCATTTTCATGGGCAGTTCTCCATTCAACATTAACAAAAGCTCGATCTAGTTTGATTCGAATATTGTCCGCTCCACCTCTTCTATTGTTCCAAGTATAGAAGCAGCCTTTAACCTCCAGTTCCACCAAGAGACAATTGAAAATCATATCTTTGAAATTCTGAAAATTCTTCTCTCCATTTCTGACCCCTCCAGACTTTTAATGCCATCCTAGATAAGAATTGTAATCCCCTACACATAACCAAGGTGAATTACGAGCAGCTCCTATCCGGGTAATTTGGTCCAAAATCGCCTGACGTTTTTCCCTCACTGGATCTCCATATACACATGTTAGGAAAAAATTGCCATTCTGTGATGCAATCTGAAGATCAATAACCTTGTTGTTGGAACTTAATAACGTTACCTGAACATTATTTAGCCACAAAATAGATAAACCTCCAGAAGCACCTACCGAATCCACCGACAGAACTCTATCATAATTTATCTTCCTCCTGATATACTCCATTCTATTTCCATTGTTTTTGTTTCTATTAGAAACAGTAAGTCGGCTTTCTTAGACTTGGAGAAAATTTTAAGAGCTCGAATTGCCCGTGGGTTCCCCAAACCACGGCAATTCCAGCTGATGATTTTCATTGCTCCCCGTGGGACTGATCTCCAGTCACCACGGGTCCAGACATTAAAAAAGGCTTCTCAGCATTAAACATCTCAACAATGCAGTTAACTTTCCCTTGATCCACCAACCGTTTGTTGAGTCTTGGTTTCTTTCCTTTGGGTATAGGTTTTGATGGACCTGAGATACGTAAAGCTGTTTTGGTTACAAGGAAGCGGTTTCGACATTGAGGGGGAGAATTTAAAGGAATATCAGTGATAAGAGATTGAGAGTCCAACGGTTGAGAAAGGTTATGAGTAAGTGTAGTTAAGGGTAGAGTTGGTATCTGACTGGTAGGACCGGATGGATTTGGTTCAAGATTAAAAAAGAGGGTTGGAAAAGTTTCCGGTTCAACCAATCCTAGTTTAACGGTCGTTTAAGTTATACCATCTGATGATTCAACATGATTTGGGTTAATATTATAGCTGGCCATGTGATGGAGAAGGGATAAAACAACTGTTGAGTGTTCAGGACATCGGTTTAAAAAAATCTTGAACAGGTGAGGGAAGTGGCATGGATAAAGTGGGACCTGAAGGGACAAATTCTGGTAAAGGGTGGTTAGGTTGGGACCACTCTTGATTCAGTTGGGACGGAAGGTTTGATGAAGTTGAATCCTGGGAGAGAAGACAGGGGCCAAATTGATTCTCGGATCAAGGGAATTAATTGAAAAGGTATGAAATTTAGGTACGTTACTCGAAGGATCTGACATTTGTGTACGAGAGTTGATGTTCCCAGCAGCCATACCCACTTTCGTATTTGTTTGCTCCACGTCTCTGCCATCTGGTCTCTGCCTGCAATTGTCAGACTGGGTACGAGAGTGCTTCGTCCCCAACGGTTCTCCTTCAGGTGCAGGAGATGCCCTAACACCTGAATCTGCAACGGCCTAAGCACTACCGGAATCATATTCACCATAGGGAGGAAGAAACTCAGTGTCTTCGAAGATTTGAACTACATTCTGTTGTTGACGCATATCAGGAGGAGGGCTTCTAATATCTGGATGGCATTTCGGAGAGGGAAGCTCAATACATCTCATGGCGTTATTGCAACCATGGTCTCGCTGATGCTGTTGAAACATCTCAAACTTCCTGTTACATCAACGTTCCTCATGGCCGAGCATAGCACAAAAACAACAGAATAATGGAAGTTTTTCATACTTCATAGAGACTATCGCTTGGTTTCCCATTTGCCCAGTAATATGAATGGTTTCCCGGAGAGGTTTTAGAATTTTCACCTGAACTCTCGCCCGAATATAACATACTCTGTGACCAAATTGTAAGCCCTCTATCATCACAATTTTCAGAGGTTTACCAATTTTCTTCATCGCCTTTCCAATAATCGTAGGATATTGAAGTTCCACGGGGATTGATGTAATTGAACCCAGAACTCGCATATTGAGAAATCATTGTTTCTATGGCTATTCCATGGTTGTAATATCAACAAATTTCCAGTAACAGACCATGGACCTTCAAGTAGAACATTATCCATATCCATAGCATGGTGAAAATGAAATAGAAATTGTTGATTTTCCAGAGAGGTGACTTCCACCTTATGAGTAGGGTTCCAAGCCATAACGAGACCTTCAGTGACCCCCTGTAATCTGAACGGTCTTCCTTCAAGAACATAACCCACCAAATTATTTTCCTGAACCTTCTGGATTCTAACTTCATCAGATGCATCAAGGGTGAGATTGTCATCAGATTCATCACTGTCGCTTCCAGCTGAAGGGTCTTCGGATGGTGTTGGGGAAGATGGTATAGGGTTAGAATGTGGGTTTCGATCTCCAGAAAAAGGTATTAGCTCCTGCATATTCCTAACAGAACCACTTGTAGAGGACATTGAAAGAGAGAGGGGGTTAAGGGAAGAACGATATCAATGTTTAGGAGAGGAAAGAGTGGAGAGTGAAAAGGGAAATGATACCGTTGGACAGCTTAAAAGAATGCCAAAGCTGAGAAGTGAAATGGCGAATAACAGGGGAAGGAAGAAGGAAAACACGCTCAAAAGCGGAAGGAGAACACACTCAACAGCGGAAGATTCAATTGATTCTTTTCATATTTTTTCATCGATCGAGCTGCTGTGCTTCTACCAGTTAAAAGAATTCACAGGGTGTTCAGCACCTTTCTTTATGGGCCCAATTCATTAAGGCTATTATACATGTAAAGATATCAATATTAAAGCAAGTAACTTCATTATACATGTAATATAAGGTTAAGTATATTCCTCACCTTTCAACTAGATTCCTTTCTCCAAATATCAGTAATTTACTCCCATAGTTTGGTGACTAACGGTATATAAATCTATTCATGCAAGAGAATTAATTATCACAAATTAAAGTCAATTTGGGTTTCAAAGGATATCCCAAAATCTTCCCACGAAAATAGAATCTTGGCCATTAGTTTGAAAAGGGTAGTTTTCAATCTTAATAGTGAATGATCTCTAATTCGTCACCGATTTGAAGTCTAATTGAAACGAAACTTTGGGAAAGTCTAATTGGCAATAAAAAAATCCTATGGGTACCTTCAATTTGATCCAATTTAATATAAAAAAACCCTAAATTGGCTCTCCTAAATCATTCGTGGGCAACTCGGAGAGTCAAATTCCAAAATCTTTTGCAAGAGAATGTACCATTACACCCATACTAGGGAAACATTAATACAAGAAAACAAGGGCATCCAAGATACCTAATACTCTTCCTTTCCAAGATCTCACAAAAGAAGAGAAGAGAAAAACCTACAAAACTATGTTTAAAGAGAAGGGTTAAAGAAAACTAATCTTTCCTAATGTTTTCGCGAAGATTCGAATCACAAAACACCTTCGGAAGGATGGGAACCGCTCTTCTTCTTGGTTTCTCCTCTTCCTGCAGCCTCAAACTCATTCTTGCATAAAGAAATGCGGTTACGAATGAGTTAAAACATAAAATAGGGCTTAAAAACCCAAAATTCCGTTTTTGCCCCTAAACAGAAAATGTGGTGGTGGTGGGGGGGGGTGGTTCAGCCAACCTGCCCAACCAACCGGTCCATGATTGGATCCCCAAAAGGACTCCGAATTTGGTGAATTTTGGCTTGATGAAAGGTCTTTCGACGATCTTCGATTTGATACCTTATTCGTGTCAATCAGATTCTCCATCGTCGATCTATGGACGTTCCAAAATCACCCTTTTATACCATCGTGATTAAACTTCTCTCTTCACTTAAACTCTAGGAGAGTTGTTGAGTCACCACAAGGGTCATCCACCAACATTGGTTCCATTTCCGATAACTGATTCCCCAACTATAGATTTCAAAAAGGAAGGCGCTTCGACCGAAACTCCAGAAGGAAGAAGGAGCCTATGGCTTAGCTTCGAATGAGAAGGGGGGGGGGGTGGGACCCTCCAGCAAGGAGAGTCTGTAATCCTTCGGGCTTGAGACCCATGGTTGTTGCCAACTTGAGGCCCGGGTTCACGGTCTTAAAACCACGGGTTAAAGGGGTAGAAATCTAGGGGATTTCACACTCTTGACCCGCATCTTAAGACACTTTAGGGTGGATCTTATTGATACAGAGGAATTGAGGAAGAATTTAGGTGAGAATATTGGGAGGAGACTTTTATCTCAGATGGGCATTCGGGATGGGCACTACTCTCCTATTTTGACGGCTGATGGTGAGGGAGCTAGATACCACGAGAATGAGCCACCTTAGCGTTACATGGAGGAGGGTGAGTGTTCTTGCCCTAGGAGGACATCTTCTGTTACTCTGTTTAACCCTGCACAATGGGCTTCTCTCTTGGTAGCCCTAGGTAGGGTGGAATAGAATCAGAATTACATGAGTCGCTGGATTACTAATATTCAAGCTCAACAGCAGGAGATGGTTCACCGAATGAGGGATGTCCAAAACCAAATCATGCATTGGGATCTTATCTCGTAGTAGTACCTACCACAACCTCCACCTAGGAGTTAGTGTTCTTGGTTCCACTCTTGACTATCGTTTGATTCCCCCGGGTCTACTCTTGTGTTTGTCCACGCTTGTGCTTGATATTAGGTTGTAATATTTTAGAACCTAAGTTCTTCCATCTTTTATGCACTTTAATATTTTATAGACATTATTGTGGTTTATGCTTGTTTAATTTAATAGTACTTGTGTGGCTTGTGTTTTATATATATATATTTATTGTGTTTTATTTAAGTTAGGTTCATTATGCACCTTGTCAATATTAGTTCTCCTAAGTTTATCTTTCACCTATTATTCACTTCTATTTTGTAGGGTCATTTATGGATTGATGACTCAAGATGCCCCTACTACATCATTAGGAAGTTAGAACTTGTATGAATCAAGGTCGTGATATCACCTTCTGTCACAACCCCCTTCCCCGCCAGATCCGGTCATACCTAAATACCCGTGGGGGTGATACACTATAGGATCTCGGTTTGGTGACAATTCCATACAACATATGATATAGCAAATCAAAAGGACAAGAATAAATCAAGTTCAAATGTCAAATCATAAAGTCTAAAAATGTTAAGGTTTACAATCATCTTGATTAAAGCGAATCAAATAAACTATCCAAGTTCAAATGGAAAGGAAATAAGTTTGTTTGTAGCGGAAAACTAAAGAACACTCTATTGGTAGGGGGCTCCATAGGAGCAATCCTGACACGAAGCATCATGTGCCTCCACCTCTTCCCTAAATGCCCCATCCTGATAATCTTCTGGCAATGGCTCCTCCATTTGGGTGGAATCTTCATACCCTGTAGAGAAATTTAAAAAACATACAGATATAAAAGCAATGAGTTCACAGAACTCAGTGTGGTCAACTAAACATTCATGTCATGCATTCAACCATGACTTCCACATCATATTCATAAGTGACAAAGTAAATCATAACATAAGTAAAGTGATGCATGTTTATAATATGATGCTCCTAACTCTACTGTGAGGTCTCTATGGTCGACACGCATTAAGTGAAACACCAATCTCCTTTGGGCGGTCTCAATCACTCTCCCTCAACAAGAGACGTCTATTGGATTCTCCGCGGCAATTGGGTAAAGTCCGTCAAGCCGTGGTTGGGGTATAAGTCACCACTATCTCACATCACCATTTGGTATGCGATTTAGCGTGTGTCAGGGATAACTCTAAGCCCAATGCAAGGTCATACGGTCTCATACTACATATAGTTCAGACATCTCCCCTCATGCCTAGTGCCCTTTTGGTTCAATAACCTCCCACCTATGAATGGTATCATCAATCGGAGGCATCTGTTGGATCCCATTCCTTAACCCAATGGTCATCCACATATAATGGAAATGATGCTCTCCATGTCCTCTCAAGGGTTGGTTACCGGTCTTGAGCGCCCAGGAGCCCTTATCTATTACATGCAACCTTAGAAATCTATGATGACAGTGGGCCTGCTTGACACACAGGACCCAACCACTGACATCAAGGGTAACGGCTTCAATACCCCTACCGGAAGGGTAGTAGAACTCATAGGATACCTAGCCCAACACTTCTAGACACCCAATATTCATGAACCTAAGTTTAGATATCTTCATGAGGTCACTAGGGTAATGGGCGAACCCACAACCCTAGCTGGTAAATTAGGATAAGAGAATAATCTCATCCAATCATCATTCATTCACATATGTTCTCATATCATTCTCATATCGATAGTTTAAGATTCAAAAGTAGACATAATACACAACCATATAATCTTACCTTCCGTTTGCGCAAAGTCACACACAAGCATATCATGATAGATAACAATGAAAGCAAATTACATCACTAATAGAATGAAATTAACAATACTTAAACATGCAAGACATGGTTAGTTTATTCCTCACCTTCCAATTTGAATTTGCTCTTCAAAGTCACAAATTCACTCTTGAGAGTTGGTGATTATACTCAAAATAATCCTAATCACATAAGAGATTTGATAGATATTAATTAGAAACCAATTGGGTTTCAAAAGAGGTCTAAAATCCTACCACACAAACCCAATCTGTCATAAGGTGTCAAACCTGCCGTTCTTAACCTAGTTTCGGTGAAAAAAACATTATTTCACAACCGATTCAAAGTCAGATCGAAACGAAACTTTAGGAACTTCTAATTAACAATAATATGGTCCTAGAGGTATAATTAATTTGTCCCAATTTGCTCCAAATCGAAAAGTCCCAAATTTGGCTCTCTAAATCGCCCGCGGGTGTCTTAGAGAGTCAAAATGCAAAATCATTTGCAACGATTCGTACAAACTACTAAGAAACTAAAGAGAAACATAAATACTAGCATTCATTACATCTAATATCCAACTACTGAAAACTAGAAATATTGTGAAGAAGACCCCATGAACATAGGTTTAAAGAAGAGGGTTTGAAGAACTCTTACCTTTTCCAACGACTACGCTAAGATTCGGGTCTCGGCGTGTCTTCGCGTGGATGGAATCCAATTTTCTTCTTGGTTTCTCCTCCTCCTCCCCAAGCTTAAGCCTCGCACTAGCATTATAAAATGCGTGTAGGGTGAGTAGGAGCTTAAAAATAGGGTTTTTATACACAAATTCTCGAATCTGCCCCTATCACACCCCACTTGCCGGTATCGGTCTACCTAACAACCCGTAGGTGCAATCCGTCACAAGATCCACGGTTTACCCATCAATGACAATAAATGCACTCAATAATAATCAAGAGCAAGAATAAATTCAAATAATTAAATGAAAGGAATTACAAGAGTCCAAATACTCCAAAGGAAACGAATCAAAGCAAAAAGGAATAATATAATATGTTCCCAAAATTGATCGAGTTTAGCAGAAGCAAAAGTTTAATAAATTCTAAATGTTTCTTTGTGTTCTCTTGTGAGCAAGGGTCTTTTCTTCTAATTTAGCAATGAAGGGAGTCATCTAGCTTTCCTCTACCGACTTCTCAAAATGTCGAGCGATCTGTCTCCTCTTGCCATCAATGGTTGCTATAAGCGCACTCTAGGCATCCGCAAGTGGCTTCAAGACATATATCTTCGTCACCCATTGGCGCCGCCATAGCTTCTTCACAGGAGTCATTCCAGTCACACGAAATTTCTCCTGATCCAATATACCCATCTTCATAATATAATTCATCACACAAAAAGGAATGAGCTCTGATGAACTCAGTAAGGAAACACATCTCACATACATATCGACAGTGTATCAGGGTAAGTACATATATAAAGAATGATATGCAAGTATATGGATGCAACTACAAATCTAACTATGCGAGTCTCTAATATGGCAGACATGCTTTAAGATATAACACCTGCCCTCCTCTGGGTAGGTCCAGTCACTTTGATCCCTCATGGACTGGTTACCTCTGTTGGGATCCAGGGCAAGGGGTTCAGTTCTCATCAATCTACCATGGATGGGGTTTAGGTCCACACTCCCTCACCACGACCATTGGCATGAGTATTGTCACATGTCAGGGTTTCTAATCCAATGCAAGGTCATACAATGACTTACTACATGTAGTCCATATACTTCCCCTATCGCACCAACCAATTCGATTCAGTATCCTTCTCTACCTAGGAATGAGAATCCTCATGGACTAGCTACCTCTGTTGGACTCCATTCCTCAACCCAATGGTCATCCACATATTGTTGGGGCAAATACTCTCATGTCCCCTCATGACTCCCAGCCGCTCATTGGACGCCCATGAGCCCAACCCTAACATATGCAATCCTACCAAGTATGATTAACAGTGGACCACTGACTCTCCGCACGGATTTGGCAACAACTGTAGGATGAGATAGAGTCACATCACCATCATCACGGGTCATTCTGCTTCAATATCCCTATCGAAAGGATAGTAGCATGTATGGGTACCTAGCCATGTAATCTAGACTTCTTAGGTATGTCATCCAACAACCATGATTGTGCTGGGGGCATTAGTAGGCAGTATCCCATACCACAATCCCTGATATCTCAAGCAATGGATACCCAATATGGATACCCTCTACCATAGTCACATCACATCAACAATCATCATCACATAATTAGACATCTAACATCACATAGCAATTTAAGTACATCTCATCATTATTCACAAGACATAATTAATCATAATTCATATGAACCTACAATTACAACAAGTTGCAAGATGACAAATGCATTCAAAGATATAAGAATTCATCATAGATTATGTCAGTGCATATATGTAAGAATGTATCTTTACATGTAGAAGCGTAAAAACTATTGTAATTGCAATCGAACCTCACAATTAGAAAGTCCAGGAGAACTTCGGAGACTACCTAGAATAGAGTTATAAAAATACATTAAAGACATGAGTCAAAGTAGAGCAACAATTGAATTGACTTAGCTACTATGACCCAACTAGTTGCTTGGGTCGGTTGGTTGGGCAAGCGACCACCCTAAGCGACCTCCCCAGTTCCAGACTACTTCTAAGTTTGAAATTTTGACTTTTGATCTCCCAATTTAATCTGATTTTGGGATGATCTAAATCCAAAATTTGTCCTTAAAGAGCCTACATCACAAGCACAAATCAAAACCCTAAAATTCTAATGATTCAATTACCACATCATCTCCTTTAATCAGATCAATCTAATATTCGAATGCAAGGATCTGTTTTTGGATTTGATTCGATCAAGATCATTGATGGGAGGATAGAACCATCATAAATAATTTATCATCAATCAAGGTGGGTGGATCAACACCATTCAAAGAGATGAGGAAATGATATAGAGGGTGTAAGATCAACTTACCTCCAATTAATTCATTAAACTGACAAGGGATTGGATCTACCTCGCAAATCACGCTTCCTTCACCTTCCACCACATGTTCCTTGACTCCTAACCGTCCATAGGAGCCTCCACGAATATAATAATGAGTAAAAAGGTTGAGGTTGCGCTGGAGCAAAATAGGGTTTAATTCTCGTAAGCAAACATGGGCGGTCACTTAGGGCGGTTGGTTGATGATCAATCAACCGCCTTAAGCAACTGCCCCCTAACACTTTTCATTACTTGGGTGCTTTGCTTAAGTGGTTGATCCCCAACTCTAACCAAACCCTAAACAACATGGGGGGGGGGGGGGAGGTGTTCTTACCTTGATCCTAGACATCTTCAATCACATCTTGACTCTAACTAGTGATCCACTTTTCCAGTCCATCAGGGTTTCTACAGGTTATTCTTTGGATTCCCAGTGAGGCAGGTTCTTCATCGGTGGAATCCAGATCCATGAGCTCAGGGTATGGATCTTGGACTTCAATCCGGATACTCCACAATTTATTGCAGTTGGATCTTCCGGTACTCGAACCTGCAATGTGGATCCCGTGTTAGAAATACGAGGGTTGTTACAGCCCCGACATTGGGGAGGGGCGGTCGGTCTAGACCTATTGATCGGTCCTATCGCTGGCCCTTGGTTGGCCCCCCAACCAAGGTCCAATTCAAGTGGTTTTTGGCTTGTATGAAAGGTCTTTCAATTATCTTTGTTTGGGTATATTTACCTATCGATTGGATTCTCCATCGCCGGTTTCCGGATGTGCCAAAATCGTTTTTTAACACCATCGTGATTGACCTTTTCTCTCCTCTTAAAACCTAGGAGAGAAGTTGAGTCATTACAAGGCTCATCTACTAGCATTGGGTCCACTTCCAAATATTTAGGTTCGACTCGAATGGCCCACAATTGTCGCCGACTTGTGTTCCGGGTTCACAGTCCTGAAACCATGGGTTTAGGGTTAGAAATTTGGGGGATTTCACACATTCAAACAAAGCTATCTTAATCTCTTCTAAAAATGGTATGGATGTCAGTTGAGCATTTTGAAATTTGGACACCAGGTAGCACACACTTCAATGCCTCTTCTAAGTGTTAGTTTTCCACTTCTATAGAAGTGAATAATTCTTCATAGTAATCCTCAAACAATTCATAAATGTCCTCATTTGCATTCCATTCACCATCACAATTTTTAGTTTCAGCACCTAATTACGTCTTCTTCTTGTAATTGCTTGAACATGAAAGAATTTAGTATTCTTTCCCCATCTTTCAGCCATTCCACTCTAGATTTCTGTTGCTAGAAATTTTCTTCACATTTGAGCAAATGATCAAGCTCGTGTTATAAAGTATTCTCCCTAGCCGTGTCTAGATGAACATGGTTAGGTAACACCCAACATGTCATTACCCTATTGGCGGGGATATTGAGGCCAAGTGACCTATGGCAACAGTGTGAGGTGGTGGTGCTCAAGACTAGTAACCAACCCGTGAGAGGACACAACCATACTGGGGGCCATTCATTGGTAGGGTTGGGCTCATAGGAGCTTAAGACCGATAATTCAGAACAAATTGTCACATCCCACCTAGCCGGATCGGATCATACCCGAATATCCATGGGGGTGATCAAGATCTAGGTTTAGTGACAATTCCACACAATATATGATATAGCAAAATCAAATGGACAAGAATAAATCAAGTTTCAAATATAAAATTATCAAAACCGAAATAATGGTTACTATCATCCATTACTTCAAATCAAAAGGTATAACATCAGAGTTTTGAAAAGAAAAGATGATAGTTTTATTACGTAGTGGAAAGTAAACCAAACTATTTCTCTAATGGGATCCAATTCCATAATGACAGTCTTAACACTGATATGAAGCTCCATGCGCGTCCACTTCTTCTTCGGTCACTCCTTCAAGAAGATATGTCGGCAACGAATCCTCCATTTGGAAGAAGTCCTCATAACCTGCAGTATAATCTAATAGAAAAAGACATATAAAAAGGAATAAGTTCAATAGAACTCAGTGAGGTCAACTCAACATCATACCATGCATTTATTCACAAGATTTCACACCACACATATAACATGAATATCGATGATGTAATTAATGACAATGATATAATATATGAATGATTATGCTCCTAACTCTATCATGAAGTCTTTATGGTAGACACGCATTAAGTCACACACTAGTCTTCTTTGGGCGGTCTCATCACTCTTCCCTCAAGGCACTCAAGCAAGTCAGTTGGGTTCTCCGTGGTTGTTGGGTAAATCCCTGTCAACCCATGGTTGGGGATTAGGTCACCATTCTCTCACATCACCATTGGTATAAGATCTGGCGCGTGTCAAGGATAATCTTAGGCCCAATGCAAAGTCGTCAGCAGTCTCGTACTACATGTGCTATAGATACTTTCCCTATGGCACCAACCAACTCAGTTCAGTATCCAATATCTCTCTTCATGCCTAGTGCCTTGTTGGTTCGATACTTTTCCACCTATGAATGGAATCCTCAATGGGAGGCATCTTTAGACCCTATTCCTTAACTCTGTGGTCATCCACATATAATGGACATGATGCTTTCTATGTCCTCTCAAGGGTTGGTTACTGGTCTTGAGTGCCCATGAGCCCTTATCTATTATGTGCAACCATACCTCTCTATGATGGTAGTGGGCTTGCTTGGCACACAGGACCCAGCCACTAACATCACGGGTTAACCGGCTTCAATACCACTGTTGAAAGGGTAGTAGTACTCATGAGGTCACTAACCAACACTTCTAGACATGCCCTAGATATGTTAACCAATAATCAGAGAAAGCACCAAGGGCACCATAGGAATGCGTCCCATACCGCTTCCTCTGGTATCCTAAGACAAAAATGCCAAAAGGGCATTCCCCATTCCCAATTATAATCTAAGCAATCACATAATGTCACTAGGGCAATGGGTGAATCCACAACCCTAGTAAGCAACATAAAATAAAAGGAGTAATTTAATTCAACATCTATAAATTTTCATATCAATAATTTAGGATTCAACAAGAAAAACTTAATCCATTCAATCTCAAACAAGAAAAACTCAATCCATTCAATCTCATCAATCTCATACATTCTCATATCACTATTCAAAGATATTAAAAAAATAGAAGACATAATCACAAGATAATACTAAAGCAAGTCAAGATATTAATAATAAAAATTAATTAACATAATTAAACATGCAAGATAAGGTTAAGATATTCTTCACCTTTTACTTTGATCCTTTCTCCAAAGTTCAGTAATTCCTTCCCACAAGTTGGTGACTAAATATATATAAACCTATTCATGCAAGAGGATTAACAAAATAAAAATAGGAGTTAAGTTTTGGGTTTCAAAGGATATCCCAAAATCTTCCCACAAAAATCCAAATTCTCACCACTACTTTACAAAAGGGTAGTTCTCAACCTTACTAGTTAATGGTCTCTAATTCGCCACCAATTCGAAGTTTATATAGAAACAAAACTTTGGAAAAGTCTAAGTGACAGCAAAAGGATCCTACGGTTACCTTCAATTTGATCTAATTTGACTCAGATAAAAAAACCCCAAATTTGGCTCTCCTAAATCACCCGTGGGTGATCCGGAGAGTCAAAATGAGTCAACCTTAGCAAGGGATCACACCATTGCTTTCATACTCAAGGTAAACATTAATACAAGAAAATAAAGGCATCCAAAGAACCTAACATGCTTCCCTTTCAAGATCTTCACGAAAGAAGAGAAGATAAAACTCCCACCAACTATAATTAAAGAGAAGGGTTTAAGAATTCTCACTTCCTTCAACGTTCCCGCAATGATTCGCATCGCAGAGCACCTTTGATTGGATGCGAAATACTCTTCTCCTTCCTTTCTCCTCTTCCCAAAGCCTCCACCTTGTTTTAGCCTCCAAAAATGCGTTTACGGATGAGTTATAACTTATAATAGGGCTTAAAAACCCAAAAATCCAATTTTACCCCTAAATAGAAAATATGATGGGGGTTGGTTTACCCAAATGGCCCAAGCTTACGGCCCATGGTTGGACCCCAAAATGAACTCTGATTTCAATGATTTTTGGCTCGTTGAAAAGGTCTTTCGACAATCTTCAATTTGATACCTTATTCGCATCAATCGGATTCTCCATCACTGATCTATGGATGTTCCAAAATCACCCTTTTTACACCATTATGACTAATCTTCTCTCTTCACTTAAACTTTAGGAGAGTTGTTGAGTCATCATAAGGGTCATCCACCAACATTTGTTCCATTTTCAATCCTTCGGGTTCGACTTGAATGATCCACAGTTGTCGCTGACTCGAGGCCCGGGTTTTTGGTCTTGAAACCACTGGTTAAAGGGGTATAAATCCGGGGGATTTCACACAAATGCTATCCCAGCTTCTGTAAGAGCAAAATACAACATTTGTTTCCAACATTTGAAGTTCTCATATTTGAACTGTCAATTTTGTCAAAATCTAACTTTTCTATTGTTGGCTGTGAAGCTTGCAGAGATGGAAGAGGAGTGTTTTTCAAGCTTCAAAATATAAAAAATCTCTCCAAAATATCTCTTAAAAATACACTCCCTTAGCAGATTTTGCTAAGTCATGGTTAGCTAATTTCAAATTCTTAAATTGCCCTTAATCTCTTATGATTTTATAATGTTGTCCCTAATAAAATAGAATGCTCAATTTTATCTACTTTTTTTTTCCTCCATGAGTTCCTTCTAATGTGTTCTACATTTTATATTATAAGATTAAAATAATACAATAAAAGTATATTCATCATTTCCCATAACTAATTAATGCTTCTAGCAGAACAAAAAGGTGATCGTTAATTTTGTATAGTTTTGGGGTTCTATTCTTTTTACAAATTATCTTGGGGTGTCCCTGAACATTTTCCCAAAAATGAGTAGGAAAAAAAATTGGGGTAAAAGAATTGAAAGAAGGGGAAAAAAAAGAAGAGAACTGATTGAAAAGAGAAAGAAGAGAGGAAAAAGAGGACCTCATAAGATTGAAAGAGATTAGCCCCATGTGATTGGTTCAGCAGCACCAGACCAATGCTTCATGGTATGAGGTCAAGAGTTCGAATCTCTCTGGGCTAGGGCAAAGTCTTAGGAAAGAGAGAAAAATGGATGGTGAATTTGAAAGAGACGTTATTTGTCAATTGTAATTTGATCTTAAAAATCTAACTATGTTGTTGTAGAATGCAAGAGCTAAGTAAACTTTAGGTATTTTAATTCAAAGAAAAAACTTTACAAAATTACATTAATTGTTTTGGAAAAAAAAGGAAGAAAAGAAAAGGAAAGAAAGAAAAACCAGGACTAGGAAATAATTGCATCTTTATATCATGTTCAACCTGAAGTTTTTGTCCAAACAATTCCATTCATATTTATCCAATGGCAGACTTCAATTAGGCCTGGACCGAAACCCAGAAGTGTAAAAGCAAGATGTTTTGGATTCCAAGTTGATGTATTATAGTGGCATGCCATGATTGCATGATTTACTTGATTTTTAACATGTAAATCGACTGCATATACTTTCACTTTTTGTAGAATGTGGCAATAATAGACTTGAAATGGGAATGGCTGACTATGGCATAATGCAGGTGGTTCAGATAGGTTTCCATAGACTAATTTTACAGCTCCGATCGTGACATTCTTATAAGATCCTTCAATGCTTTCAGTACTCCATATAAGTACACGACGCCCTAAATTATCGACGATGAAATCAATGAGATCTTCAGCAGAAGTGGCACAGGTGCATTGCTCACCTTGATTGGGTTTCTCTTCACATTTCTTAAGGGTTCCTTGCATATGCTTATACATGGTTGATTCATCCACTATACTGAAAAGCTTCTTTAACACGTTAATTTGGGCAAAGGAAAATGGAAATTTTAATGCCAAAGGTCGCGGCAAGAATGATCTATATGATAACGGGTCTCTTAGATCAGGAATATGAATATAACCCCTTTTTGCACCATTGACTCCCTGAAAAATGGCAATCCTCCTTGGCTTGCAATTGACAAGGTTATGTCATTTGGAAGACCTTCATATTTCAGTTTGAGATCACTCCACTGGTATACTGGTGGCATTGGTGGTAGGGTTGTGTCCTTCATAGTCTTCTTCACCAGTGCGTTTGTAGAACAAGCAAGATTTGCGTCCTGGCAGAATGAACGTAGGTGAGAAGCTAACTTATTTTCCTCCATGAGTTTCATAAACATTGTAATTTGATGGAACTTCAACGGAGAAGCCTTTGCAGTGATCCAATGAGGTGGGTGTGGAAGATCAAGATGCTCTTTCCAATATTGTGAGGAAGCATTTTCAGCTCTAAAACCCTGCAATTTCATGGAGAATATAACAAGTGATAAGAAAGATGAATCAGGAACAAACAATATAAAAGCCAGGTTGAAAGATCAATCGGATGGTGGGAAGTATATGTTTCTTACACTAGAGTATATTGCAACTAGCAGAAGGCCAAGCAATAAAATGAGAGTTGCCATGGAGAAAGCCAGTTAAAGAACAAGACGCTTTAGATCCGTGCCTATAGGAGAATGATTTGGAATTATTGCATGGAGAGGGGATGTTCGCATTTATATATAGATGAGAAATTTCAATGAAAACCATGAAAAGCATGCTCAGTGAAAGGGACCTTACAAAGATTGCGAAGCAGAAACATGAACCGAAAAGTTGATGCTCGATGAGGTTTTACCTATTTGGAAGAAAGCTTTTTGTGAAGAACCTCTGCCATTTATTTGAGCTCAGAACAACATCCCACGTGTTTTGCTGTCCAGGAATTATTTTGAGATAATTTGTTTGGTAAAAGTTAGAGACACCCAAAAACTTTGCCTAATTCCAAGATACTCCACAAAAATGCAAAAATTGACATTGGCCTACTTTTCTAATAGAACCATATATTATGTGTAAACTGGGAATGACCAATTCATTCTTCTTACTCTTTATATCATATCATACTACTATTATAAAAGCATGAACTAAAGAGAGATGGTTACATTTCTCTTCTCTTAAATGCTCTTATTCATTCAATCCTTTTGACCATAAAATCATTAATTAAGAACGACCAAAATTGTAATTTGACATATAATAATATAATTATTTTTATTCTTTAATGAAATTCAACGGTTTATATTCCAAGGTTCATATTCTAAGAGAATTGGAGTCTTGGTTAATTTTTAAACTCAACCTTTTGTATTTTAATAATTAATGTAATATTAATTATCTATTACCTGTCATCTTAAATGATAAATCCAAGTGGCTTTCCCTAAACATAAAGTTTCCTCATCCAAATCAATCCTAACTCTCCCAATATTCGTTCATAAAAGAAACCTTATCAAGACACCATGAGTCAGAATATGCAGATAAAATTTAATACTATCTGATTCTTTTCCCTTATCTTTTTTTTTTTTTTTTTTTTTGGTTGCCAACCCCGGTTTCCAAGGCTTTGCCTTGACTAATCCGGTGTTCGACCCGGGTTGCACACCTGGCTGTGGTGGGTGAGTCTCCGGGGGATTTTTGCATCCACAAGGTTTTGATACTGGAACCTTGCTTAAGCGGACCAAGCTGCTTACCACTTGGACCAACCCCCGTTGGTTGCTTTTCCCTTATCTTTTACTCATTCTGAATTAATTATCCACAGTGTAGTTGCACCTGTAAACTTAAATAGTTACCTAGAGAATGAAGAAAACTTGAGCCAATGCGTTTTAGTTTTTAAGTGAAAAGCCATTTAGAATTACTGTGTCCTATATCTCAATCTCCAACTCTCACCATCTCCAGAAGAAGAAGGAGAAGAAGAAAGACAGGGAATAGTCAGTCGAAATCCAATAGTTCGAGTATAGTGATCTTGAAGCTGCCACAAATGGTTTCTTTGACCATAAATTTCTGGGCAGAGACATGCTTTCAACCATGGAAAAGTGGGTTGCAGTCATCGTGTATCATTTCAGCTCCTTATTTACTTAGTACAGATTTGGTTTCAGTGAATTTATCTTCGTGTCCCATTATGATTTGTTCAGTTGCCTTGTTATGAAGATTGCATCTTTGTTTCTTTCTTTTAGTTTCTGGGCCTTGGCTGCGATTCTGATTGTTCTGCACAAGATCAGACTAGAAGAAGCCAATTCATTGTACAGATTGTGACTTGGAATGAATGTTGTGATTTTCCATTTTCACCTCCCCCCCCCCCCTCTCTCCTGTTAGCACTTCAAATGGTGGATATCCTAACCCACTTATAACTGTTGTGTTGCTGGACTCACTGTGTTGTCAATTGTTTGTGTGTTCGTTTCTTTCCCTCACCCTCTTTTATTTTTCACTTGGACTCTGTGTTGTTGACCTACATAAGATTTTCAGAGAGCAAATTAATGGATTCTACAACCCCCAACAATATTGTTGCACTTCTCAAAAAGGAAAACCACTTAAAAGTCTCATTTAAATTTTATATCTGCTCTTGCAAGCGTGGTTGTTAATTTTTTTAACCAAACTGAAGGCTAATGGTTGCTGAAACATGGGTAGGTAAGGAATCTATATGACTTGACTGGTAGGGCAATCCATGACTTTTACACATCCGAAGGAATCAGTAACAGCCATTTCTAGCTTTGAAGGAATGTTTTCTCCAAAAACTTGTATGCTTGTTACACTTTCTGTATCCGATATATATTGAGAAAGAGTTTGAAAAACTTTTTCAAACTATTTATGTTTGAAAGCATTCTGGTCGCATGCACAGAGAAGTAACTAATACCGGGGTTGAGTAATCTGATTTAAGATAGTTTCAGGCCTAAAATGATGAACTAATTGAAGAGAGTTCACCTCTAAAGTGTCTTATTGTTGGAGTCAAGAAACTCAAAAATTCTAATATTTGATTGACCGTTCATGGTGCGTTGAACCTTAAAATATTTGATTGACAAATCATAGAATTGTTTTCCCTTTAGTGTAGTTTTGATAATTTAATCCATGTATGGGCTAAAAGTATATGGGATGCCTATTATATGGAAGAATTTGTTGCTTAGTGCTTGTGCTCTGTTTTCTAAACCAACTTGAAACGCAGATGAGAGATCTAGCCATGAAGTGATGGGATTCAATCATGTGAAATAATTTAATCTAAAATTGAGTAAATCCAATGAACACCCTTAATGGGGAATTTATGGAACTCTCACCTGTCCAAATTGAGAAAATATGCAATTATAAAAGTGAATTACATAAAATAGAATACAATCACGTGCATTTGCACGTGTAATCTTACTAGTATTAGGAAAAAGACTGAACGATCAGCCCCTACTTGCCCTTTATTTGCTAAAAGGTCATTTTATTAAATTAAGAACGGGAAAAAAAAAAAAAAAAATTCACTACAAAAAAAAGGGTTTTCGTGGCGGTTTTATCCGCCACGAAATGCGGAAAAAACCGCCACCATTTGATATGTGGCGGTTTATAAAACCGTCACAAATCCGACGCGAAATCCACCGCAGCCACGCGTGTAAGTTGAAATTAGTGGCGGTTTTATAAAACCGCCACTATTAATATGCATATGCCGGCGGTATATATATACCGCCGCTACTTGAATAGGTAAGAGGATGAACGAGGCTTCCTTAGTGGCGGTTTTTTATTTACAGCCACTAATAAAACCAATTTTGTGGCGACACAATTTATTTTCTTTTTTAGTGGCGGTTGTATAAAAACCGCCACTAATTACGTCCGAATTCTATATAAATACCCTTGTGAATTTCTATCATTAGTGGCGGTTTTTTGTTACCGCCACCAATTACGTTATTATTATTTTTTTTTAAATCCCCTATATTTTCTATTATATTACATTTATCCCTGAAAGACCATACAAATACATGAATACAAAGAAAATTCAAAAAAGCTAACAGTATTCAAAGAACACAATTTAAGAAAAATAAATACAATACATATTAATCAAGTCAACAAAAACTACATGTTGTACTCTACTTGATGTTACATGTTAATCTAAACACCAATAAGAGAAGAAGAAAAATGACACAAAAAAGAATAATCCAATCACATTTCGAGGTTGCAACAGCTAGATCTTGTCTTCACTCTCTCTGCAAGGCTAAGCAGCCACTCTTTTTCTTCAGTACCAAAACTTAACACAGGAGGCGGGTCCACGAGCTAACCATCTACATAGTAAGGAGCAGCATTTAGAATACAATTTAACATTCATTGAGGACAGCCAGATGATTTCTTCACTTGATAACAAACAAACACATGCTGCAATTAGATTGGAAAGATATAACCAGTTAACATTTGAGGGACTTATAAAATATCCTGCTACTTGGTAGTAGAAGGTTTTAAACACAAAAAAATTGATGATGATCTGAACCATTATATAACCAAACTGTGTAAGGGGCTTTGTATAGCTCTATCAATGCCAATTCCTCAATTCCTGTCTACTTATCAAGTCTGCCTCTCAACCCCAAGAGAGCAGCTCCGGGATCACTTGAGATCAGATGCAGCAAACCAACTTGATATTCCAACTGCACAAATGCCTTCGATTTCATCGGTTGATTCTTGACTACGTCAAATGCCGGTTTCACTTCAAATTGGTCGTAGTCAGTGGCTCAAAATCAGTTTGATTCGACCCACTATCAAAGAAGAGAGAAGGCTATACAAAGCCCCTTTTTTTTCCGTCCAAAACAAAGCCCCTGTTTGATCAATCTTGACCTAAAAGTTCTATTTGTAGGGCTATGAAATCCCTCCTGAAACCAAGTAATCTCAAGTGTCCATAAAATCCATGTGGTCATCCCTGAGAAATTAGAAAGACATCCACGAATACCAATCCATAAGCTGAAATCGTCTAACATCTCGCAAGAATAAAATCTAAACACCAGTTCAACTTGCACATAGCAGCATATAGAGATAAACATGAACTCAGCTAATGAAAGCTTCAATTGCCTGATTGGAGAACATGTGAAAGCCTGAAGAAAGGAACCTGACAAAAGATATAAGCAAAGCAGAATTCACCTTCACATCTTTTGCATCACTGATAGCTCCATTATCAGCTAAGGTGGCTTGCTGAGGGGCCATGCTCAACAAAGAGGTCATAGCTGCTTCTGTAGCCTATGACAAAAAGTCATTCTCATAAGGATTATTATTTTTAACCTATGTCTTTGGTATAGGAATGTTACATATTAATGGAGAGAGAGAGAGAGAGAGGACCTTGAAACTTTATAAACTGTATAACCCATCAGGACAATGGAGTTATGGTGGAAGTTTGGTGACAGATTTGGCGGAACTCAACGCTCCAATTTCCTTCTCAAAAGCAGCCCTGCATGAAAAGAGAAAATCCAAAAATTTCAAATTATAAAATTACAAAAGCACTTGATAGAGTCACCAACTCAGATCTGAAACTCAGTCACAGCATGTTGGAACAGCTTAAAACCACCTTAGAACAGCTTAAAGTTGGCACTCTAGGGTTTCAACCACTTAATGGTCCATAACTTAAGTGGACTGAAACCTTCATTATTCATAAATTTAATTTCTGGGTTTTCCACTGCAATTGGAGTTGCAGATCTCCATGATAGCAATAGCCATTACTTATTCTATTTTAGTCACCATAGTTTTACCCGAAGACCGCCTCAGATTCATTCTCACTCTATTAACATCAATCTTACCTGTTAGTGTAAGTTTAATAATCAGATGGGTGAGACTCCTATTCAGATGTGCAAGAGCCAGAAGAGACATGTCCATAACCATAAACAGAAATGGCTTATTCCCATTAGTTTCTATTTATGCAGATTATGTAAGTACACCTACACTGTTTCAGACTGCATAGTTTATCACATATGCATGATTTTGCCAAAAGATCATCAGAATGTGTTCAAAAAGAATAAATTTTTGTTTCTATAAACTTGAACAAGCAAGCTTCTTGAAGTCCATTGCCTTTCTTGTCAAAAACTTGACCAGCTAGCTAGCAGAGACTACAAAAGCATTATAAGCAGGAGAGAAATCACACAATGACAACGACAGCGAAAACTTGGAATTGGAATTCCACCCTGTAAAACGTAGACGTTTTTGCTTCTCAGAAATCAATCGAACCAAACAAGAGAAAAAGGTGTTGGCTTTTGTTGACTGATGATCGGCTGTAATGAAACAAGGAGAGAGTGCAAATGGGTTTGTCAAGAAACCAATGGCTGTCTTTATAACATTGTCTTTATAACATTGTTTTTGACACCCTTTATATATTCAATTTTTACACGGTATCCAGGGTCCCGTGACTGTGTAATCCAATGCCTATCCATTTAATGAAACTAGCATAAAATATGAATCTCTCAAATATGTATAAATAGGAACCTGTACATGTATAACTTAACTTTATCATTAGACATTCAATTGAGAAGCATTAAAGTTAACATATAACCAAGAGACCTCAGATAATGTATATCATCTTAAATTTATCACATCTATATCATAGTATTCTAAGCAGTTTCTCAAGTATAAAAACAATTTTTATAAATGATGCAAGAACAACGACATTAAGAACGACGACTTTATCCAAAAAGCTCTCAAATCTTAGCTCTTCTCTCATCTCTTGGAACAAATCGATGGTGGGAACTAAAGAGGAGGAAAACAAATCTTACCCTTTGGAAAGAAGAAATGAGAAAATTGGTTCATACTAGAAAGTGACTCTGTAAGCACCAATTACAGATTTGGAAATTCATGAGGCAGTGCACAGTATTGGAGCATACAAAGCATTAGGCCCTAATGGGTTTTCAGGTATCTGTTTTCATAGATCTTGGGTACATGCGAGTCTGACATAGTCAAATTTGTCAAAGATTTCTTTATGATTGATAGCTTCTCCACTGCTCTAAATCATACATACATCACATTAGTTCCTAAAGTTGATTCTCCAAACTCAGTTGGGGACTTCAGACCTAAAGGATTATGTAATGTTTACTATAAAGTTATTTCCAAGGTTATCATAAGTATGCTTAAACCTTTGCTCAAGAATCTAATCTCATTTCATCATAATGGATTCCTTCAAGGTCGACACATTCATATTGTTTGGTTGGCTTTTCTTATTTATTTTAAAGAATATAATCTAACAATTCTCAGAATGCACGCTGGACATTGAAGATCATAAAATTTTTGAAGTGTCTACCAGATGCTGAGATTTCTTGATGCTATATATAACGTTACAAAAGATGTCAATTTCAAAGTAAAAGAACATAATGATTATCAGATTTATGGTTTCCTCCCACATTTCTGTATGATTCTATGTTCTTTATACTTGCCCCCACTAAAACCCTAATTCTTTCGGCCCCTCTCTCCCAATCGGGGATGGGCGGTGGTTTTCTTATAATTAGTGGCGGTTTACCAGAAAATGCCACTAAATATACATTATTAGTGGCGGTTTACCAGAAACCGCCACTGATTAAAAGTCACTAATCCTGCTTTTTCTTGTAGTGATTACATTTGCATAGCATGATCCCTGCTTGCCTTCTACCTCACATCCATGATATTCCAAAAGAATATCATCCTAAAAACTTTGAGACAGGGAAACCCCTTCCCTATCATAAGACCAATGATCCAAGTTTGATTGTTTACCCAATGTTTTCTCTCTCCAACAAGAGTCAGTCAATTTTTGTCATTTCTTCAAAAGCAATCTCACTTCACCTACTTTTTGTGATCTCCCCCTTTCTTCCCTAGATTACATACATTGAGCCCTTATTTGCACTTGTCACTTTCCAACCTTAAGGGCCCGTTTGTAGACCTGTAAATCGATAGCCGAAATCCGCCTCCGAATTAGCATTCGTATTCGTTTAAGGGTATCCGTATCCGGAATTTTTCTTATCGGAAAATATCTATATCCGTCCGCTAAGCAACCGGATTCGGATTTGGATAATTACTTATCGGATCAAATAATATCCGGATAGAGTAAAGTATTAAACATTTTTTCTTTAAAAATGGATAATAATCGGATTCGGATACCGGTAATCGGATTCGGAAACCGGTATTCCGTAATCGGAAATTAGAAATTTATAATAAAAAATATTAAAAAGTGACAATTATCAATCAATAATAGTTTATCGGATCGGATTATTATCGGATATCCGATAAAGTTTCGGATTCGAATTCGGATGCCTACTCTAAAATTTTGCCGATTTGGATTCGGATAGCGGATTTGCTAATCGGATTCATATTCAGATACTGGTGTATCCGAGCCGAATCCAATCCGTTTACAGGTTTACCTGTTTGGTTACTTGAGTCTGGAGATTTCAAATATCTAGAGATTTCAAATCCATGGAGTTATGGTTCATGAAATTAACTATGTGGTTAACCTAAATATGTGGTTCGGAGAATTCCGTCAAGGTGATTTTGTGAATGTGCACATGTTTAGCGCTTTTATAATAGAGATGTCACCTCATACACATAAATCTACAGATTCGCACTTTTAGTGTAAAAATGTGAATCTCTAGATTTCATGAATCCAGGGATTCACACAACCAAATGGGTATAAATTTCCCATTTATGAATCCAAAGATTTGAAATTTATGGATTCATGTAACCAAACAGGCCCAAAGGTAAAAAGACATTTTATTGGGGGGGGGGGGGGGACGGTTTTGTTTTGCTTTCTTTTATGTTTTCTATCAAAAAAAATTTAGAGTTATTTTTTACTGGTGGTCCATTTAAGTGTGGGATGAAACTCTAGGCAACCACCTTAAGTGAAAAAAAATTATTGGTGACCCAATTTCACTCAATTCCAAAATTACTGGTTCCCCTTATTAGAGAGTGCCTTTCATTTTGTTAACTAATTCAAAATTCAAACTAAAATGACCATAATACCCTTAAGTGTAGTGTTATGACCGTATTACCTCCCATATACACCCAGCCCTTAGGTGAAGGAATTCTCCCTTCACACATGGATCTTCTTTGGACACCTTGTCGGAGCTGCCCACCACTGTTGGAAACCACCATACCCCTTCCCCCTGCTAGCGACCACTGCCCTCACCTTCCCCCTTCCTCTTCCAGAAATCACCACTAGTGCCGGTGCATCAAAATGAATCAAAACTCTAGAAAGTTCGAGTGCACCTGAAGGAATGAATCAGATTTGGATGAGCCAAAGCATTTGATTCCAATTCTTGGTGGAATTTTGTTTTTCCTGCTACTTTCAATTCCGTCTCTCCTCTTTTTCTGTTGTGGGTGTGACAAACGAAGTTTGCAGAGATAGAATTCTATTTAGTATTGCTCCATTTTTGTTTTCTCCAACAAAATTCTTGTCTTTTAACCGTTGTTTCCAACATCATTTTTGCTAACGGAATTGAATTTTTTCATGTATTTGTTTTCTTAAGCTACCGCTACTTCTTTGTATTTCGATCAGAAATATTGTATAAAGATTTATCTTGCCAAGTTTGAATCTTTTTCCCCCAAAACTTTATAGAAAGTTTAACCTTGATAATTACACTTGTAACAACCTTCGTATTTCTAACCTGGAGTCTGTATTGCAGGTCCAAGAACCCGAAGGTCTAGTCGGGTTAATTTGTGGAGTGTTCGATAGAAGTCCATGATCCATACCCTGAACCCATGGATCTGGATTCTCTTGATGAAGAACCTGCCTTACTGGGAAGTTGTGTGAAATCTAGCCCTATCCTAACCTTGACTTGACTTGGAATCCTTGTTGTTTGTAGGTCCGAAGACCCGGAGTGGAGGAAGGAGAGAATTTTGGGCCCTTTTAGTTGAAGACTTGATGTTTGATTCCGAGCCCATGGACATTGACGATGGTGCCCCTTACTTGGATGCACTGTCAGTGTTCGGTGAGAAGCTGCACCTAGAAGAGGGGGAGATTAGTTGAAGTACCTAATGCACTTCCGGACTTGATTTGAAGGTAATTCTCTAACCTAGACTTGTTGATTGAGTTGTAGGAGAAAGCCCAATTGAATTTGACTCAATCTGGCCTTCCAACTCCCTGACCAAAAGTTGTTGTACAAGCTTGGTCGATTGGGCCAGTCGACCAAAGAGGTATCAAATCCGAGAAATTGATGCTTTTTGGATATTTTATTGCTTACTTAAGTGAACCTCGAGGTTAGAACCCTATTCTACTGTTAGAACCTCCTGAGAACGTGGAGAGAGCTTCCCAATACATCTCCTTGGTAGTGGTGAAGGAATCTTGCATTAATCATTGCCAATCATTGTCTCTCATCCCCAAAATCATCTCCAAGGTATGTATTCTCTTTCTCACTCTCTATTCTACTCTAATCCCTTCCCTTACTTGTTGTTGAAACCATGAAGATGGTGTTGCAAAGATGGTGCTGCAACCTTGCAACCACCTCTTCATGTGTTCTCTCCTTGCTAATGCTTAAGCCCCTTTCATTTCTACCTATGCTATGCTCCCATTTTGATTCTTATCTATACATTTACATGATTTTCTTCATAGCAACTTGATTTCTTGTCCTAAACTGATTTGTATAGCATGCTAAGTTTGATTCTATGCTAGCATTTGATTCTAATCTATTACTTATCATTCTCCTAGCTGATTCCCTAATTTTCCTTGCATTTGCATTTGATTTCATTATGGAACTTGATGTTTAGTATATAGAACCTAGGGTTTCAAATTGGGGATTCCTAATTAGACAATTGTTTGATGTTAATTCTTTGCTAGATAGTATTCATTTACTGTTCCTAACAATCCCTCCAAATTTGGGAGTGATCCTAGCTTCGGAAGATAGGTTTCGGATAAAAAATCACTATTTCGGCCCGACACTGTTCACTTGGTCGATTGGGTTAGTCGACCAAGTCAGTCAACCAAAGGAATTCAACATTGTATATTTGTCCAATTTGATCCGTTCGACCTCCGATTTTCTTGATTTCTCTTCTAATATTGCATCTATGTTTGTCTAGGGTCTAAGTACTATCTTTGGGACCTTCCTCTTTTGATCTTTGGTCCATCTTCATCTCGATTCAAGGTAAGGATGGTTATTATCATAATTACACGGATTATGCCGCTATGTTGGAAATTTAGTAGATTTACGTTCCTTGTTATAGTCTTAACATCTTATGACTGCTGTATGTATTATGAGACAGTAGTACCATGTTATATATCATTTTGGTTATCATGAGTTTGTATTCTTGTTAATTACATATGTGATTGACCATGCTATATTATATCTCTTTTCGTATGATGAAATATCATTTGTGTATGATACGATGAAATTGAGAATGTGATTGGATAAGTATGATTCGGGATTGGGGAATGTCCTTTCGACATTTCTGTCCTTGGACATCGGAGGGAATAGTATGGGATGTTTTCGAAGATGTCCATTGACACTCTCCCGGATTATTGGATGTCATATATAGGACTTGTCTAGTGGTGTTGGCTAGGATGTCCTTGTTGTATTAGACCCGAATCTGAAGAGCATTGAGAATGAATGACCCGTGGTAGTAATGTGGTTTTGTGGGCGTTCAAGACCGGTAACCAACCCGTGAGAGGACATAGATCACATTGCAGATATTCGTTAGAGGCCATTTATTGGTAGAGTTTCAAATATCTAGACTTGGGCTCACGGGCTCTCAAGACTGGTAACCAACCCATGAGGAGGACGTGAGAGCCTCCTGTCTATTGTTTGTGGATGACCAATAGGGTTAATGAGTCCATAGTCCGAGTTGGTTGTAGCCATAGAATACGTGACTCTAGTGTGAAGGATACCGAACCAAGTTGGTTGTAGCCATAGGGGAAGTATCCGGATCTGACTTGATACAACTGAGTAGATGACTTGCATTGGGCTAGGCTTTCCCGTGACATGCGCCAATACTTATACCAAATGGTGATGTGAGAGAGTGGTGACTTAAACCCCAGCCATGGATTGTCCCGAGGGATGCAGGACCCATTGCCTACCGGAGCCGAGTGACCGGACCTACCCAAGAAAGTATGGTGCTATGACTTAAAGCATGTCTACCATAGAGACTAGCATACATAGAGTTAGATTCATACATGCATCGTCTGTTTTATATCATCTTGCATCATGTTATTTATGTATTATGGGATAACTGCCTTGTTGAGTTCTTTTGAACTCATTCCTTTTGTGCAATGTTTTGTTAGACTATCTTATAGGTGTTGAAGGACTTGATGGCCCCCACTATGACGAGACACCCGATGAAGCATACTACCCTCCGAGTACTGGCTACTACGAAGATTATTGTGAGGATCCCGCGGGTGATTATGCTACATTCCAGGATTAGCTCTACCCTGGCGTGGGAGAGGCCGTGCCTAGTGTCTTTTACTTACACCTATGAGGACATTTTGTATAAAACCGAGGAAACCTTAGTTTAGACATTTGACTATTTATGTTATCTTTTGAGACTTGGTCTGTAACCCTTATGATTCTCGAACTACTTTCCGCTGCAACTTAGGGAGTGACTTCCGCTCACTCTCTATACTCTGATTACATTATGATTTGGATATCTTTTACTTCCACACTCTAATATATTATCTCTTTTAAGCTTGTCTTGATCTTATTGATCGCATGACATTACTTTGATTATATTGTTCATGATTGTGTTATCGCGTATGTGGGAGACATGGTTGCTCGATACTTGATCTTCGGGGCTGTGGATCACATACCCAGGTATGCCAGGTAGGGTACCGGATCGGTGGATGTGACAAGTTGGATCTCTGGTAGAAGGCATGAGGTGTCTGGAGATGTCCGGAATGAAGGTAAGACCTCCCTCATGTGTTGACTAGGGTTAGGTTGTGTTTGGGTTTCAACCCCTAGAGCAAAGCACCTTTGTACATCAATGTACTAGTGGGTGGTTGCTTGAACCAAGCGACCACCAGGTTCTGCTTGCGGGAAAATACCCTAATTTGCCCCCTATTCGTTAGAAATAGCAACCCTCGCCCTATTAACGCATTATTATATTCGGGATTGCTCTTTTGGGTGATTAGGTGGCAATGGAGACGTGCTGGAAGGTGGGCGAAGTGCTGACAGTAATTTGGAACCTTTTCCCTTCTATTCTTGTTGATCTGGTTGAGGAAAATGAATCCTCATTCACTCAATCTCTTTCTTGAGTATAGTTTTGTTCCCTTTTTGGTCGTTTGTGATCCTTCTTGTTACGGTATCCCCTTTTTAATGTTCTTGATAGGATCCTGTCCAAAAACGAATCCTTGCATTCGAATAAAGGATGGATCCAATCAAGGGAGGATTTTGGGTGACAGATCTGTGTTAATTTCAGGGTTTCGTTCTACCCCTTGATTATGGATTTGTTTGGTTCGAAATTCAGATTGAGATCATCACAAAACCGATTGAAATCGAATGATCAAAAGCCTGAGTTTCGGATTTGAACATTCTGTTTTTGGGGCGGTTGCTAGTGGCGGTCACTTGACCCAATCGACTAATTGGGTTACAGTGAGTAAGTGGCTTTTGGCTTTTATCCGATTTGGCTCATTTCTCTTATCTGATCATGTAATGTTGTATTTAGGAGGACTCTATCTTTGCTGAAAGTCTTATAATTATTTTTGGTTTGCGTTCTAGAGGACTTCTACTTATTTACAGGTAAAGATATACATTCTTGTTTTAACATGCTAGATCAATGTCTTTCTTTACTATTCTTTAATTGTATATCTTGTTGTAACTGTATAAAGCATGTTGATCTTATTGTATACTTGCCGTTTGTGATGTTCTTTTATGTACTTTATCATTTATGATATTGAACAACTGGTTGTGGTATGATGATGATTGGTGTATTGTAGTTGAGATGGAAAGGGTATATTGTTATTTACGAAGATGTTCTGGTTGATCCCCCCCGTCAATCCTAGAAACCAAGAAAATATTGCAGCTGAAGTTGTCGACCATCAGGTTGCTTCTAATGATGCTGCTTTGGATCACCACAAAGTTGATGGAATTGATGTACCTCACCATGCTGATCTTGGTCAATTGGAAGATACCCACAGTGTTGCCAACTCCGGTGATCACTTTGTTCCTCTTAGGAACCTAAAGGAGAACCATAGTTCCATTTGGAACTGGCAAAATGCTCATGAATGGGGTACAAAAGGCTAAATTCCTCGGGATAAAAGAGAAACAGCTAGAATGAGTGATGCCGGTCTCTACACTCACGCTTGGGGGTAAGAAATGAATTTCCACCTTGCTGAACTCCTTAACTCTTATTGCAGATGCTTTGGCGCTGCCTTCAATGCTTTTTCAGAAATTATTAAAAGAGAGAAGATTTTGTCTTTGGAAAATCAGGATTTTATCAACAATCTCTTGACTTCAGTGGTCTCCTCCCCCTCAAGGATGGATTGTTCTAACTCTGATGGCTCTCTCAAGAATGGGAGAAGTGTTGGCATTCTGTGTCATGATCACACGGGTGTGGCTGTCTTCGCTATCGCAGGTGGCATAGATCATAGTGGTGTGCCCACTTGTGAGCTTAAGGGGATTCAGTGTGGTCTTGAGAAAGCTGTCTCTAGAGGGCATCAACGTGTGGTGCTTTGTTTGGAATCCAAGAATGCTATTGACATGGTAATGGGTATTACAGAGAGTCATTGGCATGTTCTAGGGCTTCCTGATGATATTTGAATGGTCATTAAGAAGTTCCAAGCCTGGTCATATTTGATCTGGGGGGACTCCCAGCGCAGCTCCAGTCCATTGTGGTGGAGGAGGCTAGCAGGAGGTTGTTCATGAGATTGTAACTTTTCTATTCTCTATATATCTTCTGGTTTTAAAAAGAAAAAAAAAATACAAACTTTATCTTTTCACATTCAAGTATTTAATATTTTACAAATTTACAAAATGAAATTCCTAGCTCTATCCTCTCATACGATGACGACAACCACCACAATCTTTTCACTCAGAATCATGGCGGTGCCACCGGAAGAGATGTAGCTGCCAACGTCTCAACCAAGATTGGTGGTGCAGGTGTGAAAGGCATGGGGGTTGGCACTGTTGATTTCATATTCGATAACCTAGAAGATTGGGGGGGGAAATCAATTTTTTGAGGGTATCAAATTGAGGATTTACCCTTCTTGTGAAACCAACGAGATTTCCACTTTTTGGGAGATTTTTCCTAACTTCCCAATGCCACAAACTTAGAAATTTATAAAGGAAAAAGAAAATTATATTTACACCACATGTGATTGCAAATAATTAGGTTTAAGTTCACCATAATTTATTCTATTACGTTTAAACCCCTAATGTTTTGAATTATATAACAACAATACCGTTACAAATTGAATAACAGGGTTATGTGATGAGTTACCATATAATATATTTTCAAAATTGTCAATATTACCCTTCTTTATTTGAAACCACTAGGAAAAAGAAAAGAAAAAGAAGAAAAAAAAATGACACAATTTTTATATTATTTTATTAAATTTAGGGATAATTATTGTTGTCTCCTTGTATCATAGCTTAATTAAGGCTTGCACCCTATTCTTTATTAAATTACGATTGCATCCTCACTTCTAAAGAAGTTACGAGGATGGTAATTTTAGAATTATAATGTTCATTTTGCCCTTAATTAGAATTACAAATGCCACCTTGTACCTGAACTTAATTACCACCTTATCCTCTGTAATTTTTGAATTTACAATTCTAACCTCAGATTTTGTAGATGGCCCTTGCCATTAAGCTACGCTAGTTAATTGACGACATAACATCATTATACTTTTCCAAAACCCCCAAAAGTAATGCTAAGGTCTGTTATTACTTATTTATCCCTTACATTATCTCATCAAGATTCGACTCTTTGAAATCCAAAATGACTATAATAAAAAGACAAAATTGTTATTCTATATGATTTTCTATGAATATAATATCATCTTTTGACTTATTAATTTTAGCAAAGGGCATAATGGACATTGCACACCTAATCATTTCAACATTTGGAAATTGTTAGAATTAGAGGCAATAGTGATTTCATGAATGACATAATTCAATCAATAATCAAGCTACTGTATAAGTGGGCACTAGTAACTGTCCCTAAATATTAATAAACGTTAGGGTTATTTTGGAGTTTTAGAAAAGTAAAAAAATGTTACATCACTAGTTAATTAAGGAGCTTAACGGCAGGGGATTGTAATTTCAAGTAAAGTCTAAGATTATATTAATTTAACAAAATATAACGAATAAAGTAGTAATTAAGCTATAGTACAAAGGAGATTTTGCGTAACTATCCCTCAAATCTTTTATCATCACACATCTACCAAAAAAAAAAAGAAGTATATATTATATATCTTTTTCAAAACAATTTCCTAAGAATTCGATTTACCCTAAAAATTGATCAGACTTTTATATATTTAATTTGTTTAAAATTCACAAGGGTAAATATACATTTTTATACTTAAAACTAACGGTGTTAGGCACAAGTAAACGTTGTAATAGAATGAATTCCAAGAGGTGTGATTGTAATTTTTTATCCACACAGGGAATATAAATGTAATTAGAACGGAAATATAATAAATATCTCTAGCTCGGTGAGGATTGGATCATGTACAAGTTGATTTGCAAATCTTGTATTTGAGGAATTGAGATCCTTTGCGCCTAGCCACTAGATACCATACCACACCACACCACGGAGAATGGCATCTAGCTTACCGGATGCCAGGCGTTCCTAAGTACCACAGGTAAGGCAACCAGTGGTCGGACTCCCGGATGCTGAGAATTTGGATCCATATTTGAGATGGCTTTTTTCTTACCTTTGAAACCAATAGGAGTTGTATATTCATAAAAACTTTAAAAAGTAGTTACAACCTGAGTGTAAGATTGAGTTGGTTTGGATATTTTCCTATTATGCAGGAATGAGGATTGAAAACTGGATTCACCCTTATAAACTGTTTTGAAATTAGGAGTTGAATACTTATAAAAATTGTAAACAGTATTTATAACCGGAATATAAGATAGAGTTGGCTTGGATTTCGTCCTCTTATGTAGGAACGAGGAATAATTGCAAATTGAATTCAACCTTCTAAATTATGATTTGGAATTTGAATTAAGATGATCCATTACAGCAATCAATCTGAAATTAAAGAAAGAAAAATGGCAAGGGGAAGAAGCTTGATCAATGTGTTGCAAATCAAATATTTCTCATCCACGAAGCCAAAATATAACTACAAAGCAAACAAAGTATAACTACAAGGACACGGCAATTTTAACCTGAAAAATCCTTCAAATCGGACATAAATTCCACGAAGCCAAAATTTCCACTATATGATGAATAATGGGATTACAGAATATCACAACTTCCCAAGTTTTGAATCAAGCTTAAGGATATCAAACATTAAAAAAAAAAAAAAAAAACCCTCTTCGAGAAAATAATTAAAAAATATATATATATATATATATATATATATATATATATATATATATCCAAACAATGGTTCTTTCTCGCCTTTAGAATGTGCAAACACAACTTCTAACAGCTTAGGTATTATCTCTGACAGCAACAAGAGTGTGAAAAACTGCAGGAACCAACCTCAAAAAAACCACTGGACCTAAACCTCGGGCGGATCCACATAATACAGGGTCGAAGTGTGTCTATATGTAGCTCTCCAGTAGTTTCAGGCAATGGTAAAGGAGAGACGTACCAAGGTGGGAGGACAAATGGTTGTAGACAATTCAACTGCAATGGTAGTAGATGATTCATGCAGTTGAAGTTAATCTCAGGGATATGACCCACTAGCTCTATTTTTGTGGGAGTGGTAGGGTCAGTGTTGAGGTGATAAACATGGATGAAACCCCCAGATTCGACGAATAGAGCGTCTGGAATATAAGGATGGAAGCCAAAGAGAGTAGCAGAATTATTCTTGGCCGTAAGTATTTTCATGCTACTTCTCTTTGACCATTCGCAAGAGTTGGAATGAAAAACCCATATATTGATCTGCAATGAATGTTTATCCAACACTGCCATATGAAGTTGACCGTCAGAAGACTCTCCTAAGCGCCCAGAGAAGGTGGTGGCACGCATATGAGATGGAACTTTAATCATCTTGAATCCACCATTGCAGACATTATATGTGATGATGCACTCCATTGGATCTGGATTGCTATGCATCCAGTAGATAATCCCTTTTATGACGATGACCTTTATAAACGACAGCTGAAAATCTAACAATTTTCTATAGATCTCAACGCTCACGGTCACAAAGGATAAATCCCATTCTCCGGTTTCAGAAGAAAAGGTCTCAATCTCAACGATATTCAGAAGAAAACGCCCATCACTGATTGCAGGCTCCACACGAACCACTTTGTAGGTATCAGCGGTTACCAGTCCTATGCACGGTTGCAAAGGTCTGTTTTGCTTTTGCTTCAGGAAACGTGGAAGTGGGTAATAAGACATGGAAAGAGGATTGAAGATGTAATAGGCTGTGTAAAAGTCGGTTCTCCCGGTGCGTTTGACACAGAGAAAAAGGCCATTCGAATAACAGACGAACCAATTGGGAAAGTCGTAAAAAATTTCTCTCATAGACAAAGATGGCGTACCGTTGTTGGCATCCTCCTCCTTTGGTGATGATAAAGGCATGAATCTCCAGAAACGTCCATTATTGACTGGGGTTTCAAATAAACCAAATAAATTGGTGTTAGGGTTAGGGCACCTGCTTTTGACGAGTGCGCGAAAATGCGGGGCTGAGATAATTTTGTGCCACCTCTTTGATAAACACTTGCATCTGAAAATTGATTTCACTGGCAAGCGAATCAGAATCTCTAGAAGAATATCATCATCGCAATCTTCATATCCTAAATTTGCTGCTGAGACATCACCGTCCATGTTCATCTGTCTGGAACGAGAGGATTGAATCGAACTCGAAATCAAAGTTTATTCGTGATGGTTTGAGGTGAAACCATCTAGCAATATTACTGCATGCCGTGCAAATCTGTCTGTCTGGAACGGGAAGATTGAGATGGAAACAGAAGGAATCGAGATCGAAGGCTACCAAAATTGTGAAGAACAGTTGGGATGGAGTCTCGAAAATTGAGTACAGTGGGTCTCTTGAAGGGATCAGACCGGCACGAAAACAGAAAAAATCTATTCGATGGTGTTCGGGTTAAGATAATATCTAAAGGTCTATATTAACTTGTAATTTGAACTAAACATCCCTTTAAGGAATCCTAACTTCTCTCAAATACTAATTTCGTGACAGAATGAATATCTAATATGTTTTATTAAGAGTGAGTATATATATATATATATATATATATATATATATATATATATATATATATATATATATGGATGTATGTATGTATTTATAGTATAGAGTGTTGGATTTTTGTTTTAAAATAAAATAATAATATAATATAATATACTATTTTGATAAGTTTCAAAACATTAAAACTCTATCTCCCTAGTTTTGTTTTAAGACTCTTTTCTTTTTATTCTTACTCTATAGGATTCTTCTGGATATATATTAGGTAAAATAGATTACCATATGTGTTTAGTTCCACATCGGATGGAGCTAATGATTATATGATTTATATATACATATATAACTTCTAAGTGGGGTGTATGCCGGTAGAGAGTTACATGTGGATCACGCGCATACACCGAGCTGGACCGAGTCGGGCGTGGTTGCAGTAGTGGTCCGTAGATCCTAGTCTAACCAGGCCATGGGGCACTATAATATTATATTAAGTGTCTATGATGGAACTTGGACTTGGAGACGTGGATCTAGAAAACCTGGTTTTGGGTTTTGCAGTAGGGAGGTGACTGATCATACAGTCACAGCTCTCTAAAGGTGACCTTACGTACATATGTAGCTCTCAAAAGGTGTCCATACGAGCCTATAAATAGAGGTGAAGCTCTGAACAAAGGACTTACTCTGATTTTGGTGACAAAAAAAAAAAAAAAAAGAAATTCATATTCTAGAGTTTAGAAAATTTCTTGCGTTTTTGTTTTCTTCATTACTGTGCTGTGTACTACTTTCGTATCTCCTTAGCAAGTAGTATCTGTTGGAGCTAGCCTTTAGATCTAGGAGTTGTTGTATCTTGGAAGTGAAAACGTCAAGGTCAAACCCAGTCTGCACTGAAAGGGGCGTTCAAATACCTTAAGGAAAAGTACTGTTTGTACACCTCAACTCACCCTGTTCGAGTTCATGCTGGTTTTCCTTTCGCTTCTTCTACTACATTTGGGTAAGTGATTCTGACATAAGGTATCCTTTATATATTCGTTTCTCCTTGATTCTGTTATTGGTCTGTCTATACTGTGCCTCTGGTCTTCTGGTTCTAACACAGAGAGATAGAAGTACAAAAATATATGCTACTGAGTCAATGGTGGGACTAAGTAGAGTCACTGGTGGGACTAAGTAGAGGACTCTCTAACAGACCCCCCTCAAGTGTAACGGGACAAATACTGTAAGCTTGTCTCTCAAATCACAGAATCGAGCGAGAGAAAGACCTTGGTAAGTAGATCGGCCAATTGATCCTGAGTAGAAATATATCGAACAACAAGTTGACGAGTGGCAACCAAATCTCGAACAAAATGAAAATCAATCTCAATATGTTTTGTGCGAGCATGAAAGATCGGATTGGCAGTCATATAGGTAGCACCAATATTGTCACACTAAATTTGAGGAGCAACAGGTGGAAAAGCCCCAATTTCTCCAAGTAAGGAATGTATCCAAAGCAACTCGGTAGCAGCTACAGCAACAGCACGATACTCGCCCTTAGTAGAAGAGCAAGAAATAGTACGTTGCTTTCTAGATCCCCAAGAAATAAGATGTGAGTCAAGAAAAATGGAAAACCAGTAGTCGATCGACAATCATCCAGACAACCGGCCCAATCAGCATCCAAAAAGGCAAACAAAGTCATAGTGGATGTCAAGGAGAAGAAAAGACCCATAGTTAATGTCCATGTAAGTAGCGTAAGATACGCTTGACAACACTCCAATGAACATCCGTAGAAGCATGCATAAACTGAGTAACCCGATTAACAGCAAATCCAATATAAGGTCGAGTATTAGCAAGATATTGAAGAGAGCCAACTGTATGCCTATATTCAGTTCCATCAGATAATAATATCCCATCAAAAAGCGATAGACTAGCCCTAGAAGCAATAGGTGTTGAAACCGGTTTAGCAAAACTCATTTTTGTATGGGCCAACAAATCTGTGATATATTTCCGCTGTGACTGAAATAAACCCTCAGAAGACCGTGTTACGTCTATACCAAGAAAAAATGTAAATCTCCCAAATTTTTAATAGCAAACTTTGAAGCAAGAGCTTTTAGGAGAGAGGAAATAGTTTGCAAACTATTCCCAGTGACAAGAATATCATCAACGTAAAAGAGAAAATAAATTGTCACAGTTGAGGTTTTGTGGTAGAAATTAAAGAGATACGTCAGTCTTACTTCCACAAACGATGAGAAATAATAAAAGAAGTCAATCTTGTGTACCAAGCTCGAGGGGCTTGTTTAAGACCATAGAGAGACTTCTTTAGTTGACAAACATATGAAGGATATGCCGGATCAGCAAAACCCAAAGGTTGTTCCATAAAAACAATCTCATCCAAATTCCCATGGAGAAGCGCATTAGAAACATCCAGTTGTCAAAGTGGCCACTTATTTTGAATGGCAATTGAGAGAATAATGCAAATAGTTGCATTTTCACAACTGGACTAAACGTATCCCCAAACTCATAGCCAGGCCTTTGATGATATCCCTTAGCAACAAGTCGAGCTTTATAACGCTCAATGGACTCATCCCGTTTCATTTTAACACGAAATACCCATTTACATCCAATAACATTTTGTGAAGAAGAAGAGGGTACGAGAACTCAAATACCATTTTGAACCAAAGCATTAAATTCTTCGTGCATAGCATGCCGCCAATGAGTAGAAAGCCAGGCTTTAAAGTAACATGTAGGAACCTCTAAGTCTTCAACAGATGAGCTCAAATTCATCCTAACAGTAGATTTAAGTGCTCCCGTCCTAGATCTTGTAGTCATAGGATGAAGTGAAGATACCATTGGAGATCCATCTTGAGATGGAATTGTTTGAGCTAAAGGATTAACATCAACAATTGTTTCTGAGTTAGATAGTCTAGTGTCCATAGTTGGGGCAAAAGGGACATCGACCACTTGGATTGGATTACAGTGGGCCAGAGGACCTTGATGAGGTACAATAGGAATTACCGGATCAAGACATGGTGGGATTGGGGCATCTTCATTAGAATAAATTGGTGGGATTGAGCCACAAATATTAATCCCATTACAACCATTATGCAGCCCATTAACAAGAGGCCCATGAACATTCAATCTATTATTACAACCATTCCTAAAATTACACCCAATTTTTCCTATCTCTTAAAGTTCTCCCAACTTTTTCTTCTTTCCTCTTTCCTTACATGTGGCTTGGGCTTATGAATTACTTGAAAAAAAAAAAAAAAAAAAAAAAAAAAACTAACTTAGGCTTATGAATCCCTAAACTTTTTTCCAAATTCTTTTTCTCTTCATTTTATTTTTTATTTACGGATTAGGCTCTTGAATCTTTAAAGTTTCTCCCAATTTTTTCTTCCCTCCTCTTTCCCCACAAATAGTTATATTCATGAATCCCTAGAATTTCTCCTATTTCTTTCTTCTCTCCTCCACATGATGGGCTAGGCTCAATCCACAATTTCTTTTCTCCTCTTTCCTCACACACGCATTAGGGCAGGGGCGGACCCAAGACGCAATAGTGGGGCGGGGGGGGCGATGAATGAAAACCAGATAACATTCCCCTTGAAGAAACACTAAGGGCCTGTTTGGTTACATGAATCCAGAGATTTCAAATCTCTGGATTCATGAATTTAAGAATTATACTTGTTTGGTTGTAAAAATTTCTAAATTCATGAAATCTAGAGATTCACATTTTTACACTAAAAATGTGAATCTGTAGATTTATGGGTAAGGGGTGAAATCTAGAGATTTCAAAAAAGCTATACATTTGCATATTCACAAAAATCATGTCGATCAAATAATTTTTTAAGATGAATCTATAGATTTCATTCTACAGATTTCATTCCACAACCAAACATTTAATTTTATAAATTATAACTCCATAGATTTGAAATCTCTAGATATTTGAAATCTCTAGACTCATGTAACCAAACAGACCCTGATGTTTTTTTGCCACACATATTGTGTGGGCCCTTATAAGGCCCATTTGGGGTCCCACCTTTAAACTATTTTATTAAATTAAATAATAGACCCACATATATTTTGTGGGGTCCACAAATATTTGAAAAAGAAGGTAAATTATTGATAATGATATTTTTTTCCAACAAAATATAGGTAAAATTAAAGCAACAATATAAAAAATATATATATACACATGACTTCAACCCTAAAAAGTTAGATACAAACCAAAATTTGGAGTTTTCTTTGATAGGGGATGTAAACCAAATTTTTTTTTAGGTAAGAAATGCAAATCAATAGTAGTTAGTTACCTACTAACTATAGACATTTTATTCACAGCAAAATCAAATAACAAAAATTGCAAAAAAAATAAAGAAACATAGAATATAAAATCAAATAAAAAGAATAACAAAAAACAGAGGAAAAAAGAAACCATAATTAAATTGAGAAAGAGAAAGAGTCCTAATTATGGAGTAGATTTTTTTCCAAATTTCTTAACCCACGCTTATAGAAAGGAAGAGAATAAATAAGAAGAGAAGAGGAGAGAGGATAGAGGAGATAGGATAGAGGAGATAGGATAATAAATAGGAATTGAAGAGTTAGTTTCTAATTAGAAGTAACATTTTTATTTTTGAATACCTAATAAGATTTTTTTTCAAAAATTTATTTTAACCCATTTTATAGAAACAGAAAAGAATAAATAGGAAGAAAAGATGAAAGAGAAGAGAGGAGAGAATAAATAAGGATTGATGAATTAGTTTTTGATTAGGAATGACATTTATACCCATCATTTTACGTGTAAAAATTGTTTTCAATATGGGGGACCAAATAGTGACATTTCACATGTGGGAAGAGAAAAAACTGGAAAAATTAAAGGAATTAAGGGAATCTGCATCAAATTTTTAAAAATCCTGGGGGGGGGGCATGGCCCCCCTCGGCCCCTTCATAGGTGAGCCACTAGGTGTAAGTGCTATTTGTCTAGCTAAGAGGGGTGGTAAGTGATATTTACCCAAAGCTTTATTTACGTCTAGATTCTCTAGAACTAATAATGGTAAGGCTTTGTCAATGTGGGTATTTTACACAAACTCCATTGGATTTCGACCTTATTACGTGTGCCCCCGATTCTGTGAGGAAATGCGAACTATGTGCTTCCCCCTGACATACGGTCTAAATTACAAACTCTACAATCCATTAGATATTTACATTAGTTTTTAAAAATATCTTCAGCATGACCTATTACCGTTCAAAGGGGTAATATGGCCCTTTTTTTTTTTTAAAGTACACACCATTAAGTTTATTTCCAAACTTCTACATCTAGAGAGATCAAGATGATGAAGTGAGATATAAGAATAACAAAAGTGCCAATGAAATTTCCATTTTTTCCCTTTCATGGTCAATATTTGGCTATTTGTGTTTTTGGTACTTTGGACCTAATGTCAAGTGCATGTAACAAAAACCACGTCCATATTTATGTGCAATTATTTTTATTAATATTAAGAAAGAACTCTCCACCCAAGAAACTCAAGCTTTTTTAAGCATATGGAATCAAATATTATATATGGAAGCAAAGTCATTGTTCTACCTCATATGAAACTTGTGATGGACCAAAGCCAAAGTTGATGGGGATGTTGTCTCAAATTAACAGTAAAGATCACATCAGAAAATTAATGCGGTTGAAGAGATTAGTTCTATGGTTTAGTCTTACGTTACGTGGGTTCAACTTCAGTGTTGCACATTAAATGGGTATGTGCTGTCACCGGTAGAGATCAACGTTTCTCTCGATAGTCGGCAGCACATGTTGTGCAGCGCTCAAATCTACCCCCACTTTATGACCCAAAAATTGAAAATTGCTACTAGCCACATGCAAGAAGTCACCCAATTCATTGCATGTCTAGCTATAAAATCTGATGTGTTATAATCAGATGCCAAACTCTGCAAATTATTATTATTATTATTATTATTGGGGGTTAAAACGAACTGACTGATTGATGCTGTCGGTTAATGTTTCTGTTGTTTTCTAGTTTTTTCAACTCAATCTCCTTCTAAGAAACAAAAGACTTGATAGCTTGAAATCCTATAAAGATCCCTACGATGGCCTTCAGCCCCCACCCATTCTCTTATCTCCACATTTCGGTTTCATCTATCAAGTTGATCAAATCGCCCATCCAGGAGATAACCCTCATGACGACCTCAAGAAGCGTTTTCTTTGTGTGCTTACTGGCTTTCCTGCTAAATTTTTTTTTATTCTCCCCCATATCCATATCACCTGGGAGAATCCAGTTTCCTCCTCCACCATCCTCGCCCCTGCTCCTCTCCACGAACGATTACTTACAGGTCCGAACATTGACCACAGCTCTCAATTAAGAAACCAACACTCCATTATACATGTTCAGCAACAACACCTCTTGAAAGTTTGAGATGTTTGTGGGTATTTTTTTTCTTTTGGTTAATTAGAAGTCTCTCATAAAATGTTTTTATTGAAATCAGGGAGTGGCCAAAGTTGGAGAAGGATTACTAGAGCTTCCAGAAGATGTTTGCATAGACAAGGAAGGTATTATTTACACAGCTACGAGAGATGGTTGGATTAAAAGAGTACATAAAAATGGCTCAGTGGAAGATTGGAAGATGATAGGTGGGCAAGGTTTGCTTGGAATCTCAATGTCAGGTGATGGTAGTGTTCTTGTATGTGATGTTGAAAAGGTGAGATAGTGAATAATAGGAAGACCCAACAGTCCAGTATCCAATCCCCTTGCATTGATTTGTCTTTTTAATTTTGCTGTTGATGCCGTGCAGGGGGGATTGCTAAAGGTTGACCACGACAGTGTAAAGTTGCTCACTTCACATATGAACAATTCAAAAATAAGGTGATTACATATCTTCTCAAATTTGTAGTCCCTCGATAACCTAGATGGATATACAATTCATAGATGGTTTTTCATTGAATGAAGGGTTTTCCTTGTTTCACCTTTATTATCATTCAGACTCCTTTCTAGCTTGTTTACTCTTATTTTTTATATTGAAACAGTCTTGTTGATGATGTTATCGAAGCATCAGATGGGAATGTGTACTTCAGCGATGCAAGTACTAAATTTGGATTCCATAATTGGTTCCTAGACATGCTGGAGGGAATACCTCATGGACGGCTTCTCAAGTATGATCCACATACCAAGGAAACAACATTAGTGCTGGATGGTCTTGCATTCGCAAATGGTGTAGCACTCTCACTAGACCAAGATTTTCTGGTTGTCTGCGAGACATGGAAGTAAGCACTGAAAAACTATCCAAATATAACTTCTAGTTTGGAATTTATACTTTGTTATCTTTGATACAGTTCAACAATAGGTATTCACTGATCATAAATTCACTTATTTTTAACCACCAAAAGATTCCGGTGTCTAAAGCATTGGCTGAAGGGAGAGAGCAAAGGGACGACAGAGGTATTCATCGAGAACCTTCCCGGTGCACCTGACAACATCAATCTGGCACCAGACGGGTCTTTTTGGGTTGCCCTCGTTGAGGTAATCAGAAATCACTGGGTACTCTCTTTTCTTCTCTGTTGCAGTCTTAGAGGGTTGTATGGCAACATTCCTGTTCTTTTTGTATATTATTTTAATACTTTTTTTGAACAGAAATAACCCAAAATTCTTTTTATTGTGTGTATTTTGAAATCTTAGAAACATTTTTCTTTTACCATATAACCATATATGATTTCAACACCCAGAAACAATAAAAGCAATGAAAATGTAGAAATAGGAATGTTGTCATACAACCCTCTTGATGACCTACTTTTCTTGGTGGAGCTATTGGAAACTAAAGAGCAAATTTGTGTTTGTTTGGGTCTTTTGCAGATAAGGACTAATACATGGTTAGACTTCGTCCACACGTCGAAGTTAGCCAAGCACCTGGTTGCAAATTTTCCAAGAATGACTGAATTATTAAAAGATGGAGCAAAGAGAAAAGCTACGGCTGTTAATGTCGATACCAACGGGGAGATCATTAGGAAGTTTGATGATTCAAATGGAAAGGTTATGTCCTTCGTTACTTCTGTTGTTGAGTATGATGGCCACCTCTACTTGGGAAGCTTGAACTCCAATTTCATCGGAAAATTACAGTTGAAGCAATTCAACCATTAGAATGAGAAGGAAAGAGCTAATCCTTTAGTCATGAAGCTTGATTCACTCAACAACCTGAACAGAGTAATTTGCTTGTCCTCAAAATTTGAGATGGTCTGTTGTACGGTACCAGTTTAAAAAACTAAATTTTTAGACCAATGCTTACTTGGGATCTCTCTCTCTCTCTAAAAAAAACTCAACAGTATATCAAACAAACTCGATTTTCAAAATCTCACTGGAAATAGTAATTTCCTCAGTCTTTTTTGTTTACCCCATCTTTTTCCATCAACAAACTTCCACACCTTTAACTATTCCACCTGTTTCTCTTGTAAATGAAGAGTCTCTATTGAGGATTAAATGGAGAATGATAAAAGAACTATTCCCCAATGTTCCATACTGACTACTGACTATATACAGTTATACAACAAATGAGAACTTGAAATACATTTCCCGCAAACTAGTTCTCGCTACAAGATCTCTGATCTGATAACATCTTCCTTAGAAATTGCATGGACAGCAGCTTCTTCCTCAAGGTCGCGAATCAATATTAACATTTGTTCCGCAAAAGCAGGCATGAAGTGATCACTGATCATGGTTTCTGAGAGCCTCAGCCTACTGTACAGTGATCTCTTAGTCAAGAAAATCCTAACTTTAGCTCCCTCCTGCTGGTTATTCGATGTATCTTCAGAATTTACACAAGATACACCTTCAGATTCAGGCCCATCCGAGGGAATGGTAACAATATGCATGATCTTCCCAGGAGGGAAACAGCGGTGTGCTTCCCTCTTTTCTGCGGTAATCTCATGTGAGGCCTCACCAATCTCAGAGATGACTGCTTCCTCTTCTTTCCTAATCTCTGCAGCCACATCACCTTCTTTACCTTCTTTCCTTCTGTTAAGATCCGGCTTAAGTTCCTCCCGCAATTCAACTACATTCGTTTGGTCTTCACGTCTGTCACTTTCCGTGAGGTACTTACTGTCATTCATGTCAGTGCGTTGAAAAGCCTCATCTAATCGGGAGCATTCAATCTCCGTTGTCCATTCTGTAGCTCCAGATGCAGATGCTGGTAGTTCTTTCATTTCAACTGTAGTAGTGACCTCAGAGGAAGAAAGAAAAGGTTCAGCAGTCGCTGCTCTTGTTGAAGATTCTATAGACCTCCCATCTTGTGGGTTTGAATCTGTGTAAGTTGCCTGATCATGAGCCCCCGTGGATAACCAGGAGGATAAGCTGAGACCGGGGTATGACCATACAGCCTTAGCCATGCTTTGTGCTCTCCTCATGACCTCCTGCAAACAAGCAAACTAAGAAGAATAAAGATTGATAGAGTCAAAACAGACAAATTTCATTAGATTTACTTCCCAATTGCAGTACACAATAATTTTTAACCCATGATGCAACGAAGAATGCCTGAGAAAGGTTTTATGAGGCATAGTTTTGAGTCTTATGACCACATAAAGGTTGCAAAGCAGTTATCATATCTTTAGAAGAAAGTCTCGACATGTTCAGCAAACCTGAACCTCAGTCCAGTATAATGCATATCATACACAGCATGGGCATTTGCATTATAATTTTAATGTCTTGCCTTGCTACCGGGTTTCTACAATTATTTAATTCTGACAATGTTCTCATTTCATTAGGGTATAAAATTTACAATTTTTGAACTCTATTTTATGCCCTTTTTTTTAAAGTTTCTTCCTGAGTTTATATCGTAAACTGTAGCAAATCTCATCTTTCACAATTTCTTTTTTTTCCTCTCATAACATTCCTTTCTGATCCACAACAAAGATTTTACCAATACAAGGAATGGCACAAAGACAAGCAGAAAAATGAAAGCCCAGATTTAAGCAAATGGATTGGATAGGATATGGCCCCCACAAACAGAAGAGGTATGCCTCCCAAGACTTAGCTTGATTCATCATCATAGTTGAATTCAGCCAAGGTAAACCAAGGCAGGTCAAAGGGGGATAAAAAATTAAAGCAACACCAAGGCACAAAAAGAACAAAAGAAAAGTGGGTAGAGCACCTATGCATCACCTTGAAAACTATGCTCACCAGCCATTTTATTTACTCTCAATCTTAAACAATGTACGTATCCTGAGTTTTGGCCAACACGTTTGTTAAGCACTAGAATCCAGACCTGTTAACCCCAGAATAATAGAGTCCGGATTATCTCCCCGACGGCTGTTGACCACGAATTATAGGGGGGGCCACAGGGTTAGCGTGATGGAGTTTTTTTTTTTTTTTTAATGTTAAATTATTTTTTACTTGTGGTTATGATCCACACTCAGAATAACATCCCTTCCACTTCACTTAAAAGCTAAAGTCTGAATAAAATACAGATACATTAAAGGGAGAAACCCACCCATAGTTATCCTGAATTTTGAGAACCTGTCTCTCTCTCTTTATGAGTGATGCCTAGTAAGAAAGGCTTACCCCTGCACCAGCAACTGCATCTTTAACAGTAGCAATGATAGGAAGTTGATAACCCAAGGCAGAAGCAGAACGATATACCGTTCTCAGAAGTCTTGTTTGGTCTATCTGATTCCTCAGGTCATTTAGCCATTCAGAAGCTGTTACCTGTACATGAAAAACTATAAGAAAAAACAAGTCATGAATCAACACATATAGTAGCCGCTAAGCTGCTAAGGGCTTTTGGAGCATCCAACGTCCCATGCAAGTTGGTTGCAGCTACCCAACTTATACCAGTTACTTCTTCCAGAGAAGTGACACCCAAATAAATAACTACTTTCATATTCAAGTGGTATTGATTATAAAGCATGCAATGTTGTTCCATTGCCAAGCAGCTACTGTCAAAGAAGTGACAACCAGATTTAATTTAATTTCCTACTCAAGTGTCATGTTTTGCCCATTTCGTATGACTGTTCTACTGTTAAGTGTCTGATACAAGACCCAATAATGAATTTCTTGCCAGGCAGGAAAGTGGCTGGTATTGATTTCCATTTACCAAGTACAACAGCATAGTAGACTAGTAGTCACATCAAACGAAAGGATGGAAATCCAGCAGACAAGGGGGATGGAGCAAACTTTGCCTAGAATATGGAGCTTTTATTGCTAAAAATTGACTAACTTTTGGACCATGCATCACTTTACTGAAAATCTATGCAATACAGAACTGAATCAATAAACAGGATCAAGTGAACAACTGAAAGGTCTAAAACAATTTTAATGCTTAGGCCTTCCTTGCAGTAATCACAAACCGAAATTAGGCTTCCACAACTACAAAAAGGTATGTACACCCCCAGGGTTCTACAAAATATTCACGATTTGTTTTCCATGTAAAATGAAAAATTAACAACACAAAAATAGAAATTGCCACAAATAAGAGTTAATGTATAGGACCTCAGAGCGTAGATCATCAACTGAAGCAAGTGAGAATGCAGGCACCAAATCAGCTCCATTAATTACTGAAGTGATAAATTCGTTTCCTGACTCTGCTAATTCCCAAGTCATACAAGCAGCTGCAAAATCAATATCTAGTAAGAAGTGGAATAGAAGCTGAGGAAGCACAACATAAATAGAAGCAGCAAATAGATGACCAGCATATCAAACATGCCTACTTGTACCACAAAGGACGTGGTTCTGAGCAGAGATCATAGTTAAAATAAGTATTAAGGTAAAACATTACATAGCGTTCAGAAAAAGTTCAGAGGAAGCTTCTCAGGTACAGAATGAGCACAAACCTGGTGCAAATGTAACACAAGTGGTCGTTGAGAAATCCTGTTGCTCGCGTAGTGCATAAGTTAAAAGAACTGCAGTTCCTCCACCCAAGGAGTGTCCAACAATCTACATGAGTCCAGTAGAAAAAATAATTACTATAATTTTCAGAACAGCAAATATAGCAGAAAATCCTGAAATAATAAATCTCCAGCAACTGTAACACAATAAAGAGTAAAAGCTACATCTGCTTTTGAGCAGAGGACATGTACCATAAAAGCACCTCATTCTGGGACACACAGACAGTCCGGTTCTTAGGTCAAGCAGAACCATGGTCCTGCCAATAATGTTGAACCAACTAGTGCCTGACCATGTATGCCAACAGATTCAGTGGACACATCTATTACCATTACAACCACAATTACCTCTACTACTCTACAATTACTACTACCACTCCACACACACATACAAAATGACTACCACGCCCCTTTGTAAAGACCAAATAATTTATCACCTCTAATGATATTCATAGTGTTACTTGTAAAATCATTTTAATAATTTGAACAATCAGTATATTAATATGCATGTTAATTATAGAAGCTTTTCTCAACCCTCCCCAGGCTTCTCTTACTGGATCAGCAGTTCAGGTAACTTTGTTACAGAGAGACCTTGCTTCAGTCCTGCACATTTAATGCTCAGGGCTGTCATGCAAAAACACTTCAGTCCATAGGATTGAAATCTCGATCGAGATTTCGGTGATTTCGGATCCAATGGACCAAAATCTCACTTGACCATCATGCACATGACTAAAGCAATTTCGGTTACAGAGCCACACTAAAACCCAACCCTGTACCCACTGTACCTTCTCCAAACATGTAATAGGTATTCAACAATTGTAGGATATTTCATATAATAGAAAATAATACTCTTAAACTAAATTCAATATTTGAAAAATGAAAGTTAACCTAGAGGAGGGTGAATAGGTTGAAACTAGTGAAACATGCTTGTAATTAATCAATCATTAAGAAAAATAAAGTAGGGAAAGTAAAGCAAGTAGACAAGACATAAGATTTATAGTGGTTCAAATCAACTGAATCTATATCCACTCCCTTCTAGCACCTCTCGAAGGTATTCACTAATATGCTCACTTTCAGTATAGTGGGTGGGGACATAGCTCCTCTCACAAAATGTTTGACTCTGGTCAAGAGCACCCAACAAATCCTCACTTCTGCGCAAGCGTACCCAACAGATCTTTGCTTCTGGGCAAGAGTAACCACTTACAATGGATTTAAAGTAAACAAAAATTCAAACACCTACAAAACCATAAAGGGGTGGACTTCCCTTGAGATGAACACATGCAATTGGATTAGATAGCCAGTACCGAACCAACTCGACCTTAAGATCAACACCCTACCTTCTCTCACAAGAGGGATTGGATCTTCCAAAGGAAATTGGATACAAGGGAGGCAAAAAGACTGTGATTGAAGCACAATAACATTTGCTATTGATTGCCTTGGGCTTTCATGCCAGAAAGTGTCAAAAGGACCTCTATTTATAGCCAAGAGGTTGGTCCAAATATGGTTCCAACAGATAGAGAAACAGTCATATTTTTAACTACCGGTCAACCGTAGGCTTCATCTGGTCGACCTAATCAATATAGCCACTCAGAACTAGCCATTATGATACAGTTGTTAGAGACAATCTATTGCTGGTTGACCAGATCTATCGACCTGATAGGCTCGAAAATTCCATCGGTTGACCTCATGCTGATGTACCATGAGCATTCTGTGATGCAACCGGTTGCACAGGCTTAATGGCCAGCCAGTTGACTGATCCTTAGACTGAATGGAATTTTTAAGGTTTCCAAGGCCGTTTGGGAAATTTGGTCTATATCCCTAAGGACTGAACTAATATACCCTTTTGCCCATGTGGTCGGTTCCCTAAAATGCCTAACTTCATTTTTCCATGTATAAATAAATACATGGAATTTAAAATAAGTTAGTTCAGCAGTCTTGAGTCTTCAACATGTGCTTGCATCTGGGGAGGGTCCTCATAGATCTTCACTTTGTTGCTATGAAACAACTTCCGTGCAGTGTACATTCTCTACTTGGGTATGTGTGTGTGTTATAACTATGCTTATCTTAATCATACAAGCAGATGGTTAGCACATAGATTTATGTGTCTGTTATCATCAAAACACCGTAAGGGTAGATGGGTCAATCCCCAGATCAATACCCTAGGGGTAGTTAGGTCAATCCCCCAAAAGAAAACATAAGTAATTCAGAAAAAATTGTGAATAGCTTGCTCTCTTCCTTACATTACAGTATACATTTTAGTATTTAACATGTGACCACATATGCAGTATAACCTGTATAACCCTCGAATTCTTGAATCTTTTTTGGAGCTTTGACAAGGTCACATGTTTTTTTTAACTAGTTCTAACCCTTACACCCACATAACATAGTATATATGCAGTTGGGGCTTTCTGACTTGTACCCTAATACTTCTAAAAGAAACAACAGCAACATGCTAACCATAATGCAACTTATTGAGGTTGGCTTCATAGATTCCATTAGAGATGAGTGGGGGAAAAAATACAGAAACAATAGAGTGGAGGAGCATACAACACCCCCACAAACTCCAGGGTGTCGACACTTTCTTGGCTATTTACAGCTTATCTTCTGAACATTCTGCTCTGGTCTCAAAGAGAAGTGTAATACAAAATGTAGCACCACTTTAATAAGGGCCAACTAAATGAGGTCAATCACATGGATCTTTTATCTCAATCAGCTCTATTCGAGGTCATATTAAGACAGAGGCCTAAGCTAAGCATGTCTTTCTACACCAACTTCAAGATAAATTTAGGCCTGTCCCTGGCTCTTTAAGTTCCCTCAATCAGGATTATGTCACTCCTTCAGACTGGTGTCCTTGAAGACTTCCATTGAACATGACCATACCACCTCCAGCGACTAGCTCTTGAGTTTTTCATGAACCAGAGCTATTCCCTACCCATCTCTAATATGATCACTCCTTATTATATCCTTCCTAGTATTCCCACACATCCATCTCAACATCCTCATCTCCACAAGACCAAGTTTATTTATATGGCACTCCTTCATAGCCCAGTATTCCACCCCTTGCATCATAGCTGATCTAATAACATTCTTGAAAATTATCCTTCAACATTTAAAGAGACACAATGATCATACAGTAGCATAGGACTTTCACCAGGAGAATACTGCTTCCCTTTCCATCTTATCCAGTATATATTAACCCTTTGAACTATGTTATCATCTATGTCGTCCTTCCTTGTTTACAAATTGATGTCTGCATCTCCCCAATGTTCACCACTTCATCTAGAGCTTCTAGAGTTAGACATCATTAAAGTCTTCACTTGACCCTGACACTTATCACCCCTAAAAATTGGGGGGGGGGGGGAGGAATTGTTCAATTGATAATTACTGGAAAACAATTAGGAACTAACTAGTAACTCCATCACATATGGGATAAATTATAATCTCCAATTTTCTTATAACTATGCAGATTCTTGGGTATCATTTAATCACCCTTGTTAGAAATCCCATTCTCCTTATTAAGTACTAATTTCTACATTCATCAATTAAATGCATGGTACTACTAGACTAGATAATGGTTTTCTTCATTTTGACACACACACGTATATTTACCAGTTGATGCTCTAATTTTGTGAGCACATTGTCCACATACCACTAATGTGTTTGGTATAATTCAACTCAAACATACCCCTAACATGCAATCACATAAGCTTTGGGAAAGGATTGAACAAGTTAACTCTCAACAACACAGTTTAGGGCGGTCAAAGGAAAAACAAAAAAGAAAGTAGACACATGCAGACTCACTGATCAACATAGTTTTAGTAGCCCACTGGGAAGACCCTAACAACCTCACAGTCAAATTAGACAAATAAGTGTCTATATCTCTTCTTTCTTCAACTTTTATTCAATCAACAGGAAGGTGCTGTTTCGTCAAAGATTCCCTTGCTATCCTACATCAGTTGTAGTGTATTGTTAGATCAAAACTGATTAAATTTCCACTCCTTCCATCCTTTTTCACTCCAAATTCCACACCCCTCCCCTTCCCTTTTCCTTTAACAGGAAAATTGAATGAACTTGAGTTCTTTCTCCCTCTAAAGTATCTTTTCCACTGCATTCTTTCTATAACTGCAAGTGACAAGCAGATTTCCATCCAGCAGCTTTTCTTTTTTCATTCTCTCATTATCAACAACCTAAAAGTAGTATCAACTGTAAACTCAAACCAGAATAGGAATTTAATAACTAGAGTATGTTTGATTACAGTTACAAACTGGTACTTGTTTAACAGCCAGCAAGCATAGATAAGAATAGAACCATCAAAGGGTACCATGACAAGATTTTACCTTGATCTTATAATCTGGATGTTTCTCTAGTGCTTTACGAAAACAAGGAGTTGCAAGTTTTGCAATCCATCTTGCAGCTGCAAGCATTCCACAATGTGCATAGCCCAAAATTAAATCTCTGACTCTTCCTTCATGTACAATAATGTGATGAAATGGTACAACTGCTCCAGTTACAGCAGTCAAAGTGTCCATGATGCTATGAGTTCCCCGAATCAATAAAAGCAAACATTTGGTGTCATTATCAACTAGAATTGTAAATGATGGCTTCAAAATCTGCACAATATAATAAATATATTAACAAAAAAGCATATGATGGATGCCATGTTAAAATTTAGATTTAAAATATCAGCAAGCTATGAATGAACTTCTTGATAATAATTGGAAAGAGAGGAAAATACTACTGTACTATTCAGAACAGAATAATGGATGCCCACTCTAAGGCACATGCTTATTAACTCACACTATAAACTGACAATTTTCTCCAACAATCACTGAAGGATGTTCCAGATCCATAACCACTACCAAAACATTCTCTGATTCAAACAAAGGTGACCTGTATCACCATTTAATATTATAGTAGTGCACATGCCCTTTGATCCCCACCTTGCCTGAAGAAGAGGAAGAAATATTTGAACTGAAATCTAAACGTACTCACTTCTGCTATTGGTTCCAGAAGTAGAACATCTTCTTGAGAGTAGCCTGTCTCCTCCAAAAATACTGGGAAGGATTTCTTTGAGAAATACCAACAACGGGTCAACAGTTTTAGAAAGCTTTTGAGATCGGTAGTTATTTCAGGTCCTCGAAGCTCCAGACTATCTTTACCACCAAATACGCTTGCAACATTTAATTTTCCCTGCACAACGAAATGACAGCGTCAGCTATCTAAATCCATCTGATTAGAGCCTTGTGGCCAAGTTATGATGAGAAGTTGCACATAGATAATGTAACCAATTCTACTATATTGAAAACGTTTTTCTAAACTTTTGTAGCTAGATTCTACCAAGAAACTAACATCAAGTAAAATTACTTAATAATTTGGCAACCACAAGGACAGTCCCATTAATTGCTTGAGCAAATGGACAGGGGTTCATTGGATTTTGCCTACCCACACAAAATAATGGGCTATTGACCTTTCTTTTTTTTCTTTTTATTTTTTATTTTTTATCGTTTTCATCATCTTATAGAATAACGTTTGCCTTGTTTTCATCGTTAAATTTTTCAGTAGGATATCGAAAGCACCAAATCTTCCTTGGTTAAAAGAAGCAGATAGCTTTAATTGAGAAAGGGAAGGGAAAAGCCATTTGCAAGAGCACCAACCTGCTTCTTCAAATGATAATTGATTCCAAAGGCCAACTCCCCGATGGGCCACTTTCCTAGAGTTTCAGAGTAAGTGAATATAAGAGTCTCCGACAATGTTGAAAGGGTCTCAAACCATGTTGCAGGGGCTTCGATAAGGCGCATGTATCTATCCGATATTAGTTCAGCATTCGGTGAATCATGAACCTCCACTTCTTTAACGGTGTCTTGATCATCATCATCATTGGATGAATTAGGTTTTAACTTACGGGCTAATGTATAGTAAAAAAGAGCAGCTGCACCAACCCCAGTGGCGATGGTTGCCGTTGCCATTAATTTTGCTCACAAAACAACAAGATCCAAAGCAGAAGTCCTCTTCTTTTGATTTCTTGAAATCCTGCATTAATTGGAAGTAAAGATGTCAGCTCCAGTATTGCAGGGAACTACTTCTTGCCCAAATTTCGAATCAAGAATCAAGAATGAATGGAATAGAATACAGTTTAAAGAAGAAAAAAAGAAAAAGAAAAAGAAAAAGAGAAAGATAGAACAAACCAATTCAAGCCCTAAAAAAGTTTGAAATTTCCATTTGGTTTGTTTAAACACTTCCAATCTAACTTGAGCAAAATGGGAAAGAAGGACATCTAGAGTAGAGGTAACAAAGAAAACTCATAACAGAAGTTCAAACTGAAAATAAATCAAGAAACCTGAAAAGCTCAAACTTGGGAACACTTATAGGTATTGCAGCTTGTACTTCTGCTGGTAAGATCCAATCAATGAAGAAATTTTCCTATAAAAGGAAAGAGATTATAAGTAAACGGGGTTTCCCTCGCCGAAAAGATTTTGAAGATCTTACTTCCCCGTGTTCTAACATTTTTTTATTTCTAATAAGATGCCACGAGTGAGTACTGAGTAGGTAGGTAGGTGTCAGTCACGATAGTTGACCGGGATTCGGTGGTTTACATCTAATCCGACATTGTGATTTTATTCCGGTTCGAGGTTTTATAGGTTTACTCACAAATCAAACCGTTTTTTATTTTGTTTTTTTTTTTTTTAAGAAAAAAAAATTCATTTATCATGTTTTAGTGGTGTGTCTAAGGCAAGGTTTAAAGCGTCCCATGATACTAGTCGATACGTATCCATATTTGACCTTACCGATACAATACATCTCCGATCGTCTCTCCATTGAATTACACTAAAATACATTAGCTAGAGTGATACAATACTCGATCTGAGCGATCGTCTCTTAAAATCACACGACCGATACGATACTTTATATCGATACTTTAAACCTTGGTCTAAAGTGACCACCTTTCATGTCTCTTGTTGGATGCACGCCATATAAATTTCACTAAATCCCAGCCACTCAAAACTCATGTGCAAATTTAATTTACTTAAGTGAAACAAAACTTCTTCTTTCTTCTTCAAATAAACTGAACCATGTTTTGAACGGTTGAAATTGAATAGAATTTACATGGTGTGCATCCAACAGTGAGTACCACAAGTACCACCATCTTACACGCACCAGACAAGTAAGATCCATTTGGTTAAAACGATAAATCTGGTGGAGGTTTTATATGCTCCCTTTGCAAGCCATGCTCTCGTATTTCCAGAAGGGATTAGATTAAGCCCAGGTCTGTGAGATCTTATGTAATGAGCAAGGAGCTCTTGATCTCTTCTGAAGGCCTCGAGTTAGGGTTTAGCCATTTCAAAACTTAGTTATTGCTGACTTCTTGATAGGATCCAAAATATATCCTTAAGTTGCTTTAGAAATGATTTTTCTTGTTAAAATGGTTTATAAACCTTATGCCTATTGTTGATACGAAATTCTGCTCGTTCTTCCCTGTCAAGTTCCTGCAAAACATGTATTCGACATTGGGAAGGTCGAGGTACATCTCCGATGAGCAAGTCAGTACCAAGGAGATATGAACTCAATTACTTACGTTTCTCTGTTTGCTTGTAGAGTTTATATAAGAATTTGTAGAATTTGTAGAATATGACCGGGAGTCAGTCTTTGATCAGTATAAGGAGTCTTCTTGAGATAGAGTCCGTATATATCTCTGATATGTTTATTAGCTCAAACCTTTAATCGGATGGTCGAACCGGCCTCAAAGTTAATCCGATGGTCGGGCCAATTAATCTTATCCCAATTCAATGTGGTCCACCCAATCTAAGCAAAGTTAGATAAAACAGACAACAGAAATATGGTAATAAATTTAATAATTTATAAACGTACTTAGAGACAAAGTTCCAAGAAGAGATCAAGAGCTCAATTATCATTTTCTATTATGTATTCAACCCTAGTATACTATTTTTGGTATCAATTATCATTTTCTATTATGCCTATTTAAAATAAATAAGTAGAAGAATTCATTATTGGTCAATAATGAAAAATGATTTGGTAACATATGTTGAGATTAAATTATGGAATGAAAAATAAGTTTGGTATGTCAAAATGAAAAATTGTTAGAAAATAATAATAAAAATTAATTAAAAAAATCTTATTAATCTAAATATTAATAATTAATTAATTACCAAAATATGCATCAAACAAAATATTAACTTAATAATATTCATATAAACCATAAGTTTGCGTGGGGATGCAGCCCGACAAGCGGTAGCAAATGGGCAATAAAATAGGGAATGCACCATAGGTTCTTCAGCACTGTTGCATGGAGGACATAGGAATTAGTGGAAAGCTCTACTGTGCATGGTACCTTGTGTCGGTGATTTATCGCCGACACGGGCAAAATTTCGAGGTGTCACTGGGGGGGCGACACGATACCCCCCAGCAACACCGACTTCACATTAAGTCAGCGATATATCGCCGACAGTCGAAAACTTGGCCCTGTGTCGATCGATCCACCAACCATTTGACAACCACCGGCGGTGATATTGCAGAGGTCGAGAGAGGGAGGGAGAGGCACATAGACAGGAGGGTTCATTGCGTGCTTTAGCCCCTTGATCAAACCCGAATTCTTCTCGGACCAAAGCCATCCATGGCTTCCACCCCAACCCAAACCCCTCCACGGCTTTGAAAAAAAACCAAAAACCCTGACTTGCTCTTCAACTTTCTCTTCTAGAGAAATTAGAAGCTGCGTTAGGACTTAGGAGCCATGGGATTCGTCTGGGCAATTGTTGTTCTTCTTGGTGGTTACACCATTAAACTACTAACAACTGATTTCTGGGTCATCACCACCATACTCATAGTTGAAGCCGCAAGAATCTTCAGCCGCAGTCATGAGCTTGAATGGCAACACCAGTCTACATGGACGATTGCAGATGCCAGCGTTCAACGTTTCGAAGCTCTGAAATCGAGCCCAAGTTTTGTGGGTCGAATCATAAGAGGAATTAGCGGATCAATCCCCGATGCTCAGAACGAAAGCAGCAAAAAACCCAAAGAGAAAACCAACTCCTCTCCCGTTCCAGATCCGATCCCAAAAAGTGAAACCCCAGGTAACAATCACAACGCCACCATCCACCGCCAAGACGACCTCGAAAAACCAGCCACCGGAGGAGGAGGAGATAGAGTGGTTTGGGATGGCTGACGGCGAGTATCCTGGGAAGGAGAGAAAGTTGCCACCGGACGAGAACGAGGAGACCCTGACGGCGATAAACCCTGAAAGGAGAGAGTTGCAGATAAACCGTGAAACTGAAGACTGAACTGAAAAACGATTTTTAGTATTTAGGTTTAAAAAAAATTTAAGATTTAAGTTTTGAAAAATCGAGCAACTTTTGGCGACATGTCGCCCGAGTAGCCGTGTTGCCAGGGTCCCACATGGCGACACGGGCCAACATGTCGAACCTTGCTACTGCGACTCATCCGATATGAATTCATTGACAGAAACTTCTGGGTCCAATGTTGAAACCAGACTTTGATCTGCTTGGCTCAATGTTGGAGAGAATTGGGTATTCTTTGATTAGTTATTGCCGTAGAATGGAGCTCGTTTTTGAGTGCTCACAACACATACAAACCTGCTATTAATTTCTGTGTGAAACAGAGAGCAATTCCTCTGCTCTCCCACCCGTCGACCCAACAAACCCAAATTTCTAAACAAAAACTGAAGCACAAAGCCCTCTTTCAACTTCTCAATCCATCTCCTCCTCCATCTCGCCCTTCTACACCTCTTCTCCTCTTTTTATTTCATCATCAGCATAACAAGCCATCAAAGCAATTAAATTCCCAGAATGCACACTCATATGTTTATGGTTAGCAAATTCATATGAACAACTATGAGTGTTTCTCCCTTCATGGGGACTCCACTGACCCAACAAATGGTCCCAGACACCAGAAGCCACTTACGGTGTCCAATGCAATACTAGATCTACTCTTTTCAACGTTTAATTTGTCCAAAGATGATAGGTAAGTGTAGTGAATACAATGGCAGGAATAGGCAGAGACAAGACCTGCGATAACCAAAGCCTAATACTTTGAATACAAGTATCTCTGAGAAAGAATCCAAGTCATCTGACTAACCAAAATTCTGAGAATAACCAATCCAGTCTGAACGGTGCTCTACAATCCTTCTCTGGAATTGCAGCTTAGTTTTAGCTGTACTTATCCTAGTCAAAAATCCTCAAAATGTTCCTTGGTTATATTTAATTCTCATCACTTCATATTTCAAGTTTTCCTCTGTAGACTCACTCTGTTTTCCTGCACTTAAGCTTCTGCTCCTTTCAGGGCAAACCACTTGTCTCGCTTGCTTCTTCCATGCCTTACCATCGCTAACAACGCATTACATCCAGTTTTCTAGTTACGTTTTCTCCTTCTTCTCTTCTATATCTGTTATTCTCTCTTATTCCCGTTATTTTTATAGAGTCATTGAAATCTTATTCCCTTGGCTTGAGGTTACCTCGTTCGTCTCGCTCTACAAAACCCAGGTCTCTCTCTCACATACACACAAAACAAATGAATTGCATGCGATGTTGTTGATGTTTTAGCCAGCTAATTTGATGGATCGTATCACAGCCAAAATGAAAACCCAACCATAACTAGCAACAACACAATGAAGAAATGAACACACACACTTCAAGCAAATGCAGTAGCAGAATGTCTCTTCCTTTCTTTCTCGTTGTTGTCGTTAGAATAAGCAAAGAAAAGAAGAAAAAGAGAAGTAGCAGTAGCGAGAAGCCTTGAAAGAGAGCAAGTTTGAGCAGCCGTTGTTCAAACTTCAGACTTGAGAAGAAGCTGAGAGCTCGGGTTAGGGTTTGAGAGGGTTTGGGAGGGGTTTTTATAAAATAATGCATTTTTACCATTATACCCTCATCTTGATTTTAAAATTTCAAGTACGCCACCGCATAAAGGAAAAGAATGAATTGTCCTCATAATCCACAATGGACTTTTAGTCCATTATGGATTTTGGAGGTTTTTCTATTATTTTAAATAAAAATCAAAATGATAATAGATATCAAATCATTTAAAATAATGAAAAAATCTCATAATAGAGAATGAGAATTGATACCAAAAAGAGCTAAGAGACAAAGTTCCAAGAACATCATTCTATATTGAGTCAACCGCATAGGTCCTAGCCATCGACTTTTGATTTTAAAGTTCTATTCTAATGTTTTGTGTTGATTATTCTGAGTCTAATCGAGTCAACGCATTATCCAAACCCAATAAAGAAGTATGATCACCTTAAAGCTCAAACGGTCAAACTGTGGCATTTTTAACGCCCAAAAAAAAACCATGGCATTTTAGGCTCAAATTGAGACTTAATTGATAAAATAAAGAGATAATTACTCTTGCCCCCTTTACTCTATTCTGATCTTATTACTACTTTATCCCTTTTACTTTTTAAAATTGTTAATCCAATCTTTAACTTTGTCTAAAATTACTAATGTTCCCTTCTGTTAAGCTCAGTTAGTTTACTGATGATGTGGCATCTATATATTTTTTCAAAAATTCAAAAGTAACCCTACAATTATCTCTTTACTTATTTACTCTTTTGCAAGTTATAATACTATCCTAAACTAACTAAGGAGAAAAATTAACTTTAAATTAAATTTTCTTTTCTAAAAAGAAACAACCGAATAAAGAAAATACTCGAATAAAGAAAAAACTTGATTTTTCTTCTCTAAAAAGAATTTGCCGAATAAAGGAAATATGCGATTAAATAAAACTTAAAATAGAAACTAAAATATTAGGAAATATCAAATGTAATTCAAAGTTGAAAATTGAAAATCTCCTAATATATGCTAACCATTGTACAAAGTGTGTGGTCCCACCAAAGCCCAAAATTAATTGTAAAATATAAGATTTTAATGATATAATTGACATTCAATATAGTTTTTAAAAATGAGGATAATGTCATATTTTTTAACTTCTTAATTTTAATGAAGGACAAAATAAACATTATATATTTGATGTTAACAACCACTTAACACCGTTAGAAGTGAGGGGGGCAACATTAATTTTAGAAAGAAAGAGGTTTGATTAGTAATAAAACCAAAGTACAAGGGGGCAATAGTAATTATTCCTAAAATAAACTAAACTAACGGAAGGTGGTAGCAGAACAAACGTGTAAAAAGATTAGATGAACGGTTCTACTGTTAGATTTGTTAAATAAATCTTGGTCGTTCATTAAAATTTTTATTTTCCTCTCTATTATTTATAGGTTAATTAAATTAACCTTCTATTTCAAAGAAGAAAGGAACGAACTACACTCAAATCTCGCTCGCGGGTTCACAGTTAGGTTAACAGCTATTTTTTCTTTCCTCTTTCCTCTGTTCTTTCTCTATATTTTCCTCTTCTTTCTCAATCGGCTTCGGCTTCACTTTCCTCTGTTGTTTCTTTATTTTTTTCCTCTTCCTTCTCTATCGGCTTCACTGAAAACTTGCGTTCATCAACTTTTCGAACTTTGATTGCAATGGTTCTTTTCCTATAGTGTTGAAGAAGTGACTAGGAAATTTCGTTTCACAACACCGTTTTAAAGTACACACGACATTCCTATGTTTTTTTCCCATCCAAACTAATTTTAGATATTATATTTTTTGTGCTAACTTTAACGATGAAGTTTGATTGTTGTTTATTGCACTTCTGAAATCTGTAAATGGTTTATATTCATTCTTCTGCGTCATTATCCATCTTTTCTGAAATCCCTCTCTTGCTATAATTTTTCAATTAAGATTTTTGAAACCTAGTTTGGATATCTTTTATGGTCTCTAGTTAATCTTTATCTAAAAGTTTTTATTTGCTCGAATTAAACCCCAAAGGCATGTCCTACTGGCTTTTGAATCATTCCAATAATTCACTTGACGATTACATCACCAGAAACCATTGAACAAAAATTTTAAATATAATTTAAATGCAGAGTCAAAACAAGAAAATATGGAATTGTGTTGAATTTGTTACACAAGTATCAAACAATATGAAGGGTCAAGTGAAAGTGAGTTAGGCCAAATTGATCACCTTTTGTCTACGGATCATTAAGTCCATTAGCTTGTTAAAGTTGTGTTTAAAATTTAATTCTCAAGATTGTCTGGGCCTGTTTGGTTACATGAATCCAGAGATTTGAAATCTCTGGATTCATAAATCTGAGAATTATACCTGTTTGGTTGTAAAAATTCTTGGATTCATGAAATCTAGAGATTCACCTTTTTACACTAAAAACGTGAATCTGTAGATTTATGGGTAGGAGTGAAATCTTTCACCTAGAGATTTCACCCTTACTATAAAAGCATAAAACATTTGAACCATGATCCCATAAATATTTTTTTATGATGAATCTACAGATTTCATTCCAAAGATTTAGGCTAACCAAACAATTAATTTTATGAATCATAACTCCATAGATTTGAAATTTATAGATTTGAAATCTGTAGATTTTTAGAAAGTCCAGCCTCAAGTAACCAAAAAGGCCCTAAGGCTCCCCAGAAAACACGAGTATCCTGGCAAGGTAGAAACAATTATTTGACAGATGGACTAGGAAGAAGGTCATATCCAGTAAAATATTCTAATGCCACTTCAAGCAGAATTACAATTTAAAAGGGAAATCTTCTTGGTATGGGGGCTTCCCCTAAGGTCAAATCAATGCAGATCCACCAAAATAAACTTATTTTACTAGTAATGAGTCTAGGGTTGAATCATATACATGTAGGCCTTTGATTCCATGAGTTCTCTTTGTTTTGAGTCTATTTCAGTTTCTTAGTTAGTTCTGGTTATCCAATATGTTAATGATTGAGTTAGGCATTTTCTTTTAGTGTAGGAGTATACATTTTTGAGTTTTTATATAATGGTCAAAAGATGTCAAGTATGGGACACAAGTTTGATCAATGAAAAAGAATTGCTGCTCTTCTCTTCTTCTCCATTATAAACTTTTGTCTAGTGGTTGATCAAAGTAGTTGGGATCAGTGTTCGATCCAATTGACACCTTACAATGAGAAGCCCTAGTGGTTCTAATCAAAGCTCTCTTTCATGCAAGGTAGCAGTCCAATGGATTGAAAACAAGTGATGGATAGTTATATTTTACATTGGACCTTTATTTTCTTGGATTTCATTGTAACAAGCCTAATCTACAAAGCCATAAAGTAGCATGTAAAGCTAGTACCCAAGGTTGTATTCAGTGGTTGATTTAGGTAAGACAATTAATAGGTTTTAAGAGTTCTGTTTTGAGCCTATTCCTTGAAGTCAGAGCAACAAAGTGATTATGAGTTAATTTGAAAACTTTTGAAGGTCATTAAAGATGTACCTAAACCCATCAATTAGAGATGATAAACTAAAGACTCAAACAACAAATCCATAAATGAACAGAAATGGGAAGAAATGTAGACAGACAAAAAACATGGCAAATAACGATATCTATATTTCTATAATAAAATGTACAGACTGCACATCAAAGTTGCTTGAAGGCAGACAAATCGATTGAGGATTGAAAATAAAGAAGAAAACTAATATTTTACAATTGGCTCACCTGATCAACTTGAAATCTCCACAATTGTAGAATCCTGCATTTTGTTGCATAAAAAAAGCAAGACTTTAAGTTTTGATTGGTTTATAAATGTGAAAACAGAAATGCTTTAGCATAGAAACTATGTATAGCTATTACCATGTTTGTGGAAGAACAAGAAACATACAGCAACGAGTGAAGTTCTGCCGCTAAGACGTTGAGTGATTATGAAAGCTTTCCCTTGACTGAACCCAAAAGTCCCAACTAGGAGGCTGAAAAACAATTAAAGGGTTTAAAGCCTAGTAAGATAAACACACATGTATCCTATGTATATATCACCAGAGAGTGGATCTTGTTTCTCAGAACGTACCTCATACCAACCACCACGTGAAAGTCATCATCCAAAGCTCTTTTTAAGAACTTTTGGAAATCAAAATTATTTCCTTCTAGAATGTGAGCCTAAGAAGAAGAACAAGAAAGAAATTTGTTAAAACAGATCACCAAGTCTGAAAACTTTTGATGCGACAAGCCTACGATTGCTCATTGCATTACCTTAATAAACCCATGACGAGGGGTTAAATTAGTTTGGGAGACTGACCCATTAAACTGTCTAAGAAAACAAGCCTGCCAAGCATAATGCAAATGTAGTATGAGCTTCTATTTATTAATTGACATTTGAAATATGAATACATGGAAGAGTTAGGTAGAACAATATAGGCCAACGAAGTTGTTAAGCAATATCACCTATATAGCAGCGGAATTGAGACAAGAAAGAAAGAAACAAAAGAAAAGATGCAAGACACCAATGTTTTACTTGGTTTGGTCAATTGACCTACATCCAAGGATGAGTTGAGAACTCATCAAACATGCAATAATCCAATAGCTAGAGACGGAGGTTACAACACTATAAGATCTACCCAACAAGAACCCCAAGCATGAACTAAACAAGAAGAAGATAGACTAATAATAACGTATGCACCTGATTACACAGCAACAACCATATCTTCCCTTCAAGGTAATCGAGTACACCAACAGCAAGGAGACACTTACACCTTCAGAAGCAAGCAAGCCTCTTAACATCCATGCTTCACCAGCTCTTGAACCAGCAGCAACAACAAGCACCGAAACCTTAAACCCTAAGAACTTCTATCGCAGACAAGAGGAAACCGAGAGCAGAGAACAGAGAGAAGAGAATGAATAGAATGAATTGTATTCACTAAACCCCCAAAAAGGATAAACCATATACATGAAGCTGAAAAGACAAAACTGCCCTAAAAACTTATACATAAGACACCCAGTCTTATTCTAAGCCAAAAGACATATATGCCCCCTATTACATACAACATTCTCCACCTTAACTCTGCTATTTTGACATTGCATGTACCTAAGAGTCCACATCAACCCATCAAATAAATATAAAAAGAAATGTAAAGCAAACTATAGAGATAATAATTTTAACAAGTTTAAAGCAGACTTAAACTTATCAACATGTACTACTTTGGTCATAATATCTGCAGGATTAATAGAAGTATCTATCTTACATATATCAATTAAACCCTTAGCAATTATATTTCTAATGAAATGCAACTTTACATCAACATGCTTTGTTCTTTCATGAAACACACTGTTCCTAGCAAGACACAAAGCACTCTGGGAATCACAATAAACAAGAGAATGCAAGTCATGATAACCAAGCTCCCCTAGAAGCCCCTTAAGCCATATGCATTCCTTAACAGCCTCAGACAAGGCAATATACTCAGCCTCAGTGGTTGAAAGTACCACCACATGTTGGAGTGTGGACTTCCAACTCACTAGATTCCCACCAATAGTAAACAAGTACCCAGTTATGGATCTTCTTTTATACAAATTAGAGGCAAAATCAAAGTCACAATATCCAACAATGCCTAGCTTATTAGCATAAAAATTATCATGAACAATCTTATAAGATGTAGAACTTTTCAGATATCTCAACAACCACATAACTGCATCCCAATGTGAATCACATGGCCTACTCATGTATCTACAAACAAGACCAACAGAGTATGCTATATTAGGTCTACAACAAACCATAGAATACATGAGTTTACCAACACATTCTTGATATGGTCTATCAGTTACAACAGCATTAGAATCCATTCTAAGCTTGAAATGAGCACTAAGAGGAGTATTAACAGTTCTAATATTATCATGTCCAAACTTATTAACAAGTTTATGAATATAACCAACCTGAGACAAGGTAAAAACACCACTAGGCCTATCCTAATGAATATCAATGCCAAGAATCCTTTTACCAGCCCCTAAATCTTTCATTTCAAATTTAGATTTCAACATAAACTTAAGTTTACAAATCTGAGATTTATCCTTTGATGCAATAAGTATGTCATCAACATAAAGTAAGAGATAAATGAAAGAATTAGAACTAAACTCACAATAATAAACACAATTATCATAAGAGCTTCTCTTGTAACTATTCTTGAGCATGAATTCATCAAATCTTTTATACCATTGCCTAGGTGATTGTTTTAAGCCATACAAAGACCTTAACAACAAACAGACCTTAGTCTCACTCCCCTTCACAACAAAGCCCTTAGGCTGTACCATATATATATACTCATCTAACTTACCATTCAAGAATGCAATTTTAACATCCAATTGTTCAAATTCAAGATCAAAGAGAGTAGCAAGGGCAAAAAGAACTCTAATAGAAGTATGTTTTACAACAGGTGAAAACACTTCATTATAATCTATTCCCTCAACTTGAGAATAACCCTTAGCCACTAATCTTGCCTTATATCTTGGTTGTTCTACACCAGGAATACCAGCCTTAAATTTATAAACCCACTTACAACCAATTAGCTTCTTTCCTTTGGGTCTATCAACAAGAGTCCAAGTCTGATTTTTCATCAAAGATTCCATTTCATCTTTCATGGCAACAAGCCAAAGCTTGTTGTCCCCACATTCAAGAGACTTTTTATAGGTCCTAGGCTCACATCCCTCAAGCTGGTCAGCCACATTAATAACATAAGAAATCAGATTTGGACCAGAACTAGATTCACACATATTAGCATATCTAGAAGGCCTCTTAATCTCTCTTTTAGACCTATCTCTAGCCAATAAATAATTATCTAATGGATCCTCATCTTTAAGCTCTTCTTTAACCTCTAAAGAACCACTATCAGCTTCTAGATCATCATCCTCAACCTTAGGATCAGATTCATCAATCTCAATTTTAGATTTATCCCTAACTCCACCTCAAATATGGTCTTATCTAGATCATGGGAGTTAGATCTAACACTAGATGAATCAACTTTTAGAAATTCAAGTTCATTGAATTTAACATCTCTACTAATTACAATCTTCTTTTCTTGTAAACACCAAAGCCTATATCCTTTAACACCTAAAGGATACCCTAGGAAGACACACTTCCTACCCCTAGGCTCAAGCTTACCCTTGTTTTGATGAACAAACAAACACAACCAAAGGGTTTTAACACATTGTAATCAGTATGTACTTTACTCCATCTAAAATCAGGTGTTTCAAAGTCAATTGAGGAACAATGAGATTTGTTAATGACATAACAAGTTGTACTAGCAGCTTCAGCCCAAAATTTCTTACTTAGGCCAAATTCAATCAACATGCATCTAACTCTATCCATGATTGTCCTATTCATCCTCTCAACCACTCCATTCTGCTGAGGAGTATATGTAATACCCCCCGTATTTCTAACCCGAGATCCGTATTCCAGGTCCGAGAACCCGAAGGTCTAGTCGGGTGAACTTGTGGAGTATCCGGATTGAAGCCCATGATCCATACCCAGGACCCATGGATCTGGATCCTATGTCCGAAAAGCCTGCCTTGGCTGGTGTGGGAAATTCTGGAAGTCAAGTGTCGTTCAGAGATGTCCGGAATGAAGGTAAGATCTCCCCCATCTCTTATGTAGGGCTAGGTTGACCTTGGGTACCAACCCCCTAGTAAAAGCACCCTTGTATGGCAAATTACATGGGGGCGGTTACTAGTGGCGGTCGCTTAACCTAAGCAACCGGCCCAAGCGACCGCCCGGTCTGTTTTCGGGGATTTTGCCCTATTTTGCCCCCAGACTTCTATAAAAGGCAAACTCCGTCTCTTTAACGATTACTTTATTCGTTATTTCTTATTTGGGGAGTTAAGACGGCTGCGGGGAAGATCCGAAAGAGTCTCTGGAGTACTGACAGTGGTTTGGAGGATCAGTTCTCTTCTTCTCTGGCTTTCTGGTGTGAGGTATTGAACTAACCCTTCGTTCTCTACTCTTTTATCTCCGTTAGTTTGGTTTTACCCTTTTTCCTCGTCACTGTGATTACCCCTTGGTTATTCTTTACCCTTTTTTTTTATCTGCGTGAGATGGAATAACCATAAACAGAACCCTGCTTCTGTGAGATGGAAAATTCAATAAAGGAGAGGGTTAGGGATAATCCACTGATGATAGGGGATTGTTTTCTCTTACCCTTTTGTCTTAGGGAGTGTTTAATTCGAGACTTAGGATGAGATTACTCGAAAACCGGATTGAAATCGAGTAATCAGAAGCCTGAGTTTCGGATTGAAGCTCACTGTTTTTGGGGCGGTCACTAGTGGCGGTCGCTTAACCTAAGCGACCGGCACAAGCGACCGGCTGGTAAACAGTGACCAAATAGATTTCGGTTTTGATTCAATTTGGTTTATGTGACTTATATATTCTAATAACCCTGTGTTTAGGTGATTCTTGTTTAAAAGAAAAGTCTACTAATAATTCTTTGGATTCCATTTTACGGACGTTTCGGTATATACAAGTAAGGACAGTCTATCTTATCTATTTATGTATACTTTAGCATGTTGATTTAGTAATTGTTATTCTTAATCTGTACCAATATATACTGCTGTAGTTTCATATATAATCTTTGTCATACTACTGCTGTTTACTTTGATTTCATGTGTACTTTATGGTTTGTGATTGTTATGAGATGGTGGTAGTTGGTATATGATTATGATAGTTGGGGTATTCCTTTTGGGATATCTTGGCTGATGTTATCAGGAGGCTGTGGAATGGGACACAAGCCTGCTGATGCCTTCAGCACTATCATGATTAATTGATGACATTGTTAGGATGAGTCTAGATTGCATGGCTAGGTACCCCACATGCTACTACCCTTTCGGTAGGGGAATTGAAACCGAGTGACCCGTGATGACAGTGATGTGACTTGGTGGTCCACTGTTGGTCATGAAATGGTAGGGTTGCATATGTTAGGGTTGGGCTCATGGATGTCCAAGGACCGGACCGGGTGTCGGGAGGAATCATGAGAGCATCCGCCCCAATGATATGTGGATGACCATAGGGTTATGGAGTAGAGTCCAACAGAGGTAGCCAGTCCGTGAGGATTCTTACTCCTAGGTTGCGAAGGATACTTGAACCGAGTTGGTCGGTGCCATAGGGGATGTATCTGGACTTCATGTAGACATGTAACCATTATGACCTTGCATTGGATTAGAAACCCCGGACATGCGCCGGATACTCATTACCAATGGTCGTGGTGAGAGAGTGTGGACTTAACCCCTAACCATGGTCTGTGAGCCAGGTGTGGACTTTCCCTTTTTCCCTGGATCCCTACAGAGGTAACCAGTCCTTGCCGGATCAGAGTGATGAGACTTACCCAGAGGAGGGCTGGTGTTTATCTTAAAGCATGTCAGCTATTAGAGACTTGCATAGTTAGAAATCATAGCATCATTCATGTTTTGCATTCATTCATATTACTGTTGTATCATGGTATTTTTGGATGATGGATGAGATATATGATTGTTTCTTACTGAGTTCTTTAGAACTCATTCCTTTATTCTTTGTATGTTTTTAGCCTATACAGAGGAAGGAATTGTATCTGAAGATGGGTTGGTTCCCTATGAAGGAACCATCCCGTTTGAAGAAGACGTGGCACCGTCAGCGGGAGATGGAAATAGCATGTCTTTGGAGTTCCTGCGGGTGCATGGAGTGCGCTTATCGCACCGGTTGATGGTCCGACCGGAGAAGAATTGGAGGACCCCTCACCTCATTAAACTGGAATCTAAGTTCATTAACTTAGAGAAACAAACTGGAAAGAAACTGATTTAAACACTTTTATTCCGCTGCCCTCATTTTTGACTTATTCATTATTCTTTATTTTCTTTCCTTTGTTATTGGAGCATTTTGGGCTTCTGTAATTCATTTAATTTAGTTATTGGATATTCTTGCTCATGATTATCTGTATTTGTCTTAAATATTGTTGATAGACTAAAACCTTGGATCTTGTGACGGATCGCACCCACGGGTTGTCGGGCGGGTAACCGAGACCGACGGGTGGGGTGTGACAGTATAAGTGCATGTTCTATGTCTAGTAATACCATGTTCCTTACAAAAAATTAAAAAATTTTCATTCACAAATTCAAGACCATTATCAGTTCTAAGTTTCTTGATTTTCTTCTCAGTTTGATTTTCAACCAAGACTTTCCACTCTAGAAATTTATCAAAGACAGCTGATTTATCTAGTCTTTCTAGAGTAATCATCAATAATAGACAAGAAATATTGGGCACCTGAAAGAGACAATGGTACATTTGGACTTCCCCACAAATCATAATGTATATATTCAAGCACATGAGAGGTCTTACATGAAAAATGAGGAAATTTAGTCTTATGGAGCTTACCCATGGCACACACATCACAAAAAGTCAAAGGGCTAAATTTCTTAAGGCTTATCTGGCCACTTTTATACAAGTGTCCAAGCCCCTTACTACTTATATGACCCAATCTTCTATGCCAAAGCTCCACCTCACTAAGAACCCCACTAGAGACTGATGCAGCTCCTAAAACTACACTTCCATTTAAGAAGTATAAATCATTCTTCAAATCAACAGTTAGTATAACACTACTACCCCTCATAACCCTAAGAGAACCATCCCTAGAGGTGTAATGAAAACCCTAGTATCAAGCTAACTCAAGGACAACAGGTTTCTCCTAAGTCTAGGTACACGTCTCACCTTTTCTAGATCTCTAACAGTCCCATCATTCAATCTTAGTCTAATAGATCCAATCCCCACAACATCACATGCATGATCATTACCCATTAATACTTTACCACCTCTAATGGACTCAAAAGTGATAAACTACTCCCTTCTAGGAGTCATATGAAAGGTACAGCCTGAATCTAAGATCCAAGCATCATGATCACTACAAGGGGAAACCACTAGTGCATCACTAGTCACATCAGCCACATGTGTAGTTTTCATTCTCTCATTTCCATTCTCATTTTGTATCTTTTGAAACCTCTCTCTACAATACTTTCTAATATGTTATTCTTTCTTACAATAATAACATATTCTCTTATTGTTATTAAACTTCTCATTAAAATTCTGATTTGTACTTGCATTACCATTCTTTGCAACAAACTTCTTCTTTTTCTTATTATTATTGAACATCTTCTTAGTTTCATACACACTTCTATTTTCAGAATTAACATACAAACCCTCACTTACATGCTTTACCTTCCTCTCAGTCTTCAACTCTATATCCCTAACTTTCAATGCTTCCATCACATCATCAAGGGTTATAGACTTTCTACCATATTTAAGAGCATTATTAACACCAACATGAGAATCAAACAAAGATTTCAATATTAGGACATCAAGGGTATTATCAGATAATTCCTCATATAAATCAGCCAAATCACATGACAATTTATAAAATTCCTCTACATTATCAGTTAGAGTCTTAAAAGCATCCATTTTGAAGCTAAACAATTGTTCTTTTAATAAAGTAACATTAGGAATAGATGCAGCCATATAAAGTTGTTCAAATTTAAGCCAAACCTGGAGCTGAGTCTTACATCTTTTACCCTTCTCATAACAGTGTTACTCAAGTGCAAAATTATAGTGCTATAGCACATATCTTACATATCTTCCCTCTCTTCTTCAGTCATGGACAAAGAGACCTCTCTATCAGTCTTTAAAGCCTTATAGCATCTATTCTGAACTAGAATTGCATGCATCCTATTCTTCCATACCAAAAAGTCTCCCTTACCATCAAATTTCTCCAACTCATACCGGGTTGGGGCCATGACAAAAGAATAAAGTATATTAAGTCATATTGTATCTAACTAATTAAATCAATAACACACTAGATATTATCTACTTAACAAATTTTAGAATTTAAACTAACAATTTCTGAAATAAATAGTATGATAATATCAGAATTGAATCAAGAGAACAAGTAACAAATTACTAATGTTTCACAGATTACAAATCTCCAATAATAATAACCAAGAGCTGTTAACAGTAAGCAAAAATAAAAATCAGATTTCAAAACTATATGCAACTTATAATCTGAAAATTAAAACATGATAAATTTCAGATTATAAACATAACTAAAACATCTATTTCAAGCTCCAAATTATTTTCAGAAAACCCTAACAGCCGAACCACTGTTCAAGCCAATCAGCTAAATTGGATTCCAATTTTAAGCAATAAACATGGGAAATAATATGCAAACAATTCCAATTAGACATACACAGCAAAGCCCTAAACCAATTTCAATAAAACCCCAAGTTAGGGTTTTGGTCAGATTTAGGGTTTAGTAGAAAAAATCAAATATGATTCAAGATCTTTAGAAAAGATAATAGAACAGCATATAGGAACCAATGACTAAATTATAATCACCAAAACAGAGTATACAAGGTTAATCAAGAATTAACAAGTTCAGCCAAGAACTGAAACGTAGCTTTGATACCAAAACTGTTAAGCAATATCACCTATATAGCAGCGGAATTGAGACAAGAAAGAAAGAAACAAAAGAAAAGATGCAAGACACCAATGTTTTACTTGGTTTGGTCAATTGACCTACGTCCAAGGATGAGTTGAGAACTCATCAAACATGCAATAATCCAATAGCTAGAGAAGGAGGTTACAACACTTTAAGATCTACACAACAAGAACCCCAAGCATGAACTAAACAAGAAGAAGATAGACTAATCATAACGTATGCACCTGATTACACAGCAGCAGCCATATCTTCCCTTCAAGGTAATCGAGTACATCAACAGCAAGGAGACACTCACACCTTCAGAAGCAAGCAAGCCTCTTAACATCCAGGCTTCACCAGCTCTTGAACCAACAGCAACAACAAGCACCAAAACCTCAAACCCTAAGAACTTCTATCGTAGACAAGAGGAAACCAAGAGCAGAGAACAGAGAGAAGAGAATGAACAGAATTAATCGTATTCACTAAACCCCCAAAAGGATAAACCACTGGCCATGTCATTTTGTTCATATAAATGAAGGGAATGTTTTAAGGGAATAACCACTGAAATATTGTTTTGTGTTCTTGTTAATTTGTCAGATCATCAACATAGCTGAAGAGGTGTCAAGTTTGTTTTGAGTGCTCAGAGTCTTGTTGAGAGGGAAAAGAAAGAGCCTTCACTTGGAGTAAGTTGGAGAAGTGATGATATGGAGTTGATATTATCTATGGTGAAGAAGCTCACTGGAGGGCAAGTATAAAAATGAAAATTGTAAAGTAGAGCATTCCTGTTAAATAGTGTACTTCATTTGTAAAATTGAATTTTGGATTGATGGAATTGGATATTCATTTGTAAATTGAATTTAGATTGATGGAATTGAATTTGGCTTTTTGGAACTTTTTTTTTTTTATTAAAAAAACCTATCCCGGCGTTTGTAAAACGTCGGCACAAGTATTATATACCGGCGTTTATCAAAAACGCCAGCATAAAGTACTATATGCCGGCGTTTATCAAAACGCCGCCATTAAAATAACTATTAACGGCGTTTCTAGGAAACGCCACAAAATAACTTTTCACGGCGTTTTTAGAAACGCCGCAACAAACATATTTAATGGCGTTTTACAGAAACGCCGCAACAAGTACTTTTGACAGCGTTTTATAGAAATGCCGTTAAAAGTGCCGTCGTAAGTGCCCATCACCGGCGCTTCACTTTAAAGCCGCTATAACAGTACGGCGGTGCTTTTTCCGGCGTTTGTTGCGGATTTTTCGAACCGCCGTAAGTCCGTTTTCTTGTAGTGTATACATGAAACTGAAAAGACAAAACTGCCCTCAAAACTTATACATAAGACAGTCAGTCCTATTCTAAGCCAAAAGACATATACGCCCCTTATTACATACAACGAAGTAAACCAGTGGTGGCTCCAAAACTTCAGATGTCGTCTCCCAAAAGATGTTTGATGGGTGAGTCTGAACCTCCTTGGATCTACATGTGCAAGTAGCACTTTCAAAATCTCAGTAAATAAGAACAATTTATGTGGTAGTGTAAAATACAGAAGTGTATGTTAAGGCATAGTAGGAAAATAAAAACCTAGTACATATTGGATATCACAAACAAACAATCACACTGATGCATATAAGGATTTACGTGGTTCAACAAGATTGTCAAACATGAAAAAAATGACATCTTCTTCATTGTCAATGGTGAGTAAGGTTGTAGTTACTCATGCACTAGATCCTTATTTGGGTTTCTCCACTTGAAGATTAGGAGATGAATGCCATTGTCACACCTCTCTTTGGGGATCCCTATAGCCTATTTTAGGACTTGATAAAGTGGGAGGAAGGATCTGCCCTTAAATTTATTTTTCTTGGGGAGAGTTCAAATATTTAAGGAAATAAAAAGAAGAGGTGAGAGAAAAGGGGGATTGGGTGTAGGCTGCTTGATGCCTAGGTGGAGAAGCATTGGAGGGTTGAGGGAGTATTCAATAAAATAGATTTTGCCAATGCCTTAAACTACAAACTAAGTTATTACTGATTTTTCTCCCTGAGAGGAAACCATTGATTTTAGTATTAGTAAACAAGTTGAAGAGTAAAAATACCTTAGTATGGTTGGGATTTCTTACAAGACTGTTAGACAGAACTCTTTCTCTAATGTGTTAACTAGTGCTATGGTGTGCTTAACTATGAAGCCTTCAGTGTGTTGTCAAGATGTTAGACATGGCATGGGCAGACATGCACTACCTTTTATGTTTTGTTTTTTGCCATCCTGTTAATTTTTTACGGGTGGGGTGGGTGGTTTATTTTAGTATAGATAACAAGAGAAGTAAAATGAATGAAAAAGAGGGAAAAACAGGCAGTAGCCTACTTGAGTTCCTCAATATCTGATCTCCCACTGTTTTTATTATATATATAACTAACAGGAGATGCCTAGCAAGAAAAATAAGATAAACTAAATGAACTAGAAAGGAAAAAAAAAAAAAAAAAACTGCCCAAACTACAGATATTCCAGCATAAAATAAGGAAGAATTTATAAGTAAAAGGAACAACCATGCACCTCATTGTTTCCTTATGTGAAGGATTCTTCAACGGAGTTTCAAACCAGATCCGCTAAATTCAAAAGCTGCAAGAAAAATAACAAATGGCAGTTTTCCCCCACGATTATCCAGTAAAACAAGGAGACTGCAAGTGCTAATAAAAACTACCAGCCGATAGAAGTTTGTACATTGCATAATCTTTCGTTCAGGATAAAACATAACAGGGGAGCAGGAGACACTAGTTAGATCCATGACAACAAGATGATTATCATTGCACCAAAAGTTTGAATGTAAACGTAGCTCAATGAGTATTAGTTAGTTGTACACTAAACAAAAATATACGAGTAAACATAATTGCAAGCTTGAGTTTATATGGATTTAAATGGCACTCCTAAAAGAGAGAGATGTATAACTTCATTAATCACAAAACTGAAAAGGAAATCAACCAAATTTCATACATGGTAAACACTTCTTTTGTTACTAATCGAAAAAAAAATGGCACTCCCTTTTTCTTGTAGTGATTACAAATTTGATTACTGAAATTTAGGTAAACCATTATTTTGCAATCATTCACAAACTGTCTTTCCCAAGCTTCATTGGCCACAGTACGATCCAACCTAATTTTTATATTTGCATCCAATCTCCTCTTGTTGGACCATGTATATACAGCACCTTTAGACTTGATATCAAAGAGGCTGCAAGCATTCAAAAAACTTTTAAAGAGTTTGATATCTTTATCATTGTTTATCCAACCTGGGCTTGTAGAAGTATATTTTGCATAAAGCTGCTCATACTGATAATAGTGGATCTAGAACTAGCAAAGGCTCATCACAAGAACAATGTCAACAACCTGTTTGGATTCTACATGACCTTGCCAACAAGTTGGCAATTGAAGGATCAATTTCACAAGAGAGGTATGATGCTGCTTTTAGAATTTTGAGCGATGGTCTTAAGGAGGTGTTGAGTTTGCAACCGACTGTTAGCACTTCAACTGCCAATTTGTGTCCTTCGAATCCAACTGGGCCTCCAGTACTTGATCCTTTACATCCCTCTTTAAGCAAAGGAAGACCAAAAGTATCCCGTTTCGTTTCATGCATCGAAGATGTTAATAGCAGAAGGGATTATCGTTGCTCTGGTTGCAATCGTTCTGGGCATAACATCACGACATGTCCATGGGTAATATTCTTACAATTATTGTATTTTCTAGAGTAATTTTTTTTTTATTACGAATAATTTTGAAACGAAAAATTGTACATGCTATAATTGCAGGTTCATTCTTCAACTAAAGATGATAATACACAAGGCACTCATCCCGCGATGGTTTTAGATTTGAATGGTAATAGAATTCTTTTATTTATTTTAAATTCAATAAACATATTTTATATTCATTTGTATTACTTCTATTTTATGTGCATAACAAACCATAGTTTCTATTCTAGAACCCCCTAGTGGTAATTGACAGTACATATCTGTTAAGTTGCTCCAAATTTAGCAAGGACTGGGGAGTTGGAGAAGCAAAACCATCTTCAAATCATGCCAAACCTCCAAGGTGTTTCAAAGGAAGGCATGCATTCTTTTATGTCTGGTTCATTCTTTTATATGCACATTCTTGGTCTTTTATTTCTCATTGTGTTCTCTTGCACTTTCATTAATGAATGAATTTTATGTTAAAACATGTTAGGCTCTCAATGAATGTATCAACTCCATTTCGTGAAAGTAGAAATTACGTGAGCTTTATCCCAAACGAGTTTAGATTAGTTGAATCTTTTGGATATTATACTTTGGTCTTTGATACAAATTGTAAGCATTTGTTACACTGAAATGACCTTATATGTTTAACTTGCATTGCACTCTTCACTCCTACATTTGCAACTTCACATCCAAACTCCAACCCATAGAGGGATATACTTTTTTTTGGATGAATGGAAAAGATACAGTTGATAAACTTGGTCACGGTCTATATATAAATGTCTCTTTTGTGATTGTATGTGTGTATTAGTTATGTGATTCTTGTCTCCTAATATGTTTGCGTGAGTGATCTTTATTTCTTTTGGTGAATTTCTGGGTAGTAGTAAGAAAATACTTACAATGCTTTGGAGGTGATCTGTTGGAGTAAGAGTGATAGTCGGGCTGTAGTAGGAAAATACTATGTCCCTTGTCACTGGGACCAGCATGCACAGTTAGTCATTGGTGAGGTGTCTTGAAATGCTGTGACGGCCATGCTGCCTTGGTAACTATGATTAGTGATTATCTAGCATGCTCAGTTTGAAGTGGTTGTATTTTGGCAATTATTACTCTTGGACATATTACAAATCTTTCTTTGATGGCATTTTTGTATAAGCAATGAGATGTATTGGTCTTAGGTGATGGCAAGTGCTGGTTTTCTGGGGAAGTGTTGCTCCACTGTATATGAGATTTGTTTTCTGGTGACTTCCAGGTTGCAGCTCTACTGTATTTGTGTGTCTTAAGTTCACCACCGTTCATCTTACATAATTTTACATGTCATTGTTATGTGCTATCTATTCTGATACTGGGTCTGCAGGGACTAGGGAGATAAATTTTGGAATGGAAGGGAAGAGAGATCACAAAATCATTCTCAAAGAGAAACCTTAATTTTGTGGGAAATTTTGGTACACATATTTTGTGGTAAGATTACTTATCCTGCTTCTGGTAGAAAACATATTTGCATGGGAATACTCTTCATTTTCTTTGTACGAACATAGATTATAACTACCATTTACCATTTGCATATATTAAATAGAAACCTGAAATTAGTGAACCAGAGTTTTCTATTCTTTCTTTAACTATGGTGCTTTGAGAAAGCAGAGATTTCTTTCTAATATATATAGCCTGGCCCCTTTGCTTAGAGCAATGTTCCGGCTGCTAGGACAAATCAGAAAATAGCTGCTTTGAGTTTGATGGCTCTTTTGTGCAAAAGTGCCAAAGTGTGGACCAACTCCAAACCCTTCCTTATATATAATTTGGTCCCTCCCATTTGTTGTGTTGTGCCTCCTTCCCCAAGACACAAGGGAAGAGAGGTCCCTGGCTCTTTGCTTTGGTGAATTATCATTAATGACTCCATATGGTAAGATACAACATTGCCAAATTTCTATATCTTCTAGTCATCCATCATGGTTGGGAATCTTGTGCATGCTAATTGTGTAGCTTATATATCTCCTGGTGAGCTCCACTAAACAGGGCTTTTCACCTTTTAGTTTTATTATTGGATGAATGAAGAATTTCATTACCCCAACCTCGAAAGGAAGAAGGAAGAAGAATACACAAAGAAGAATGAGGGGGAGGGGGACTACAACTGACTAGTCAGCAAAAATGGTAAACTTAAACCTCTGGTACATTTCATGATGCAGTATCAAACCGGTTCAATTGCTTCTTGTCCAACCCCAAAATGCACCAGTTTGATAGGGTTTGGTCCAACAAGAGTTGGACTTGAGTATTCTATTTCAGTTTTAATTTAGTCTTTTACTTTTTTTAAGAGTCCTACGTAAAAGTGAGACTTTGGTTAGGATTTTGGTTTCAATTAGGACTTGCATTTTATTTCCTTTAAATTTAAAAGATTGTGTTAGGATACAATTTTCAGATTGAATAGACTGAAGAGATTTGTTCGTTATTGAGGGATTCCTTCACTTTGTTCTACTTCCCTGTTCTTCCCCTCCCTATTCTTCGAATTCTCCTTCCATTACAGCCCACATTGCAGCCCTATAGTAAGCCTGCCTCATAACAACAATAAGCTTGTTCTTCGTGTAATTTTATTCTTTTTACTTGGAATATCGATCCTAGTTTTCCCTTTCCTTTCATTTGTGTGTATGTGCTTCCTTCATCTTAGGCAAGTTTGATCTGGTGATTGTTAAATTATGGGTGCATTTATTTATTCTTGTTTTCATTTTCCCTTGTTTCCTTGAGCTGAATCCCTTGTCTTGGCTCTATTGAAACTAATTTGGATTATGGGTTTGACACCCTTTTTGTAACTAATCTTTGAATGCCCGTTCTAGTAAATGTTTAGATCTTGTAACCCTTTGGAGAAGGTGTTAGCAAGTATAGGATGCAAAGGAGGAGATATGTCAAGGTTCCAAAATTCAGATCAGAACGACTAAGACTTGAATTATTTGACTCATAATTGCTAATTCAGTATAGGTTGATTTGAATTGAATTAATGAAGCGTGGTCAATAAAATTTAGTTCTTAACCATTGGTTCTATTAGAGGAATTCTTGTCTAGACTTTGAATACCTCTTAGAGTGGCCCTTGATCATAATATCCCTTGGGTAGAGGAGTTAGCCTAGGATGGGTAGCAAGGGAGCTGCCTTAATTTGCATCCATATCTGGTTGTGTCAAGCACTGTTCTTGTCATGTCTTTTTTTTGTAGCTTGGCTTTTGCATGTAATTGAGATTGGTTACTTAATGGAGAGGAGTTGGAGAGGGAAAACTTGATTAAAACTACTATACAAGAGAATTGGAAAGGTACCTGTGGAAGGGAACCAGTTAGCAAAGTGGACTAAAACAGAACAATTTATATTTCCACTTACCAGAGGAGGCAAATGTATTGTTTTCACCCAAACCAAACATGATGTTGATAAGGTGGCATATGCTACGGGGCGTAGTTTTAGATTTGAGGCTTTGCATGGGGATATATCGCAAAATCAGAGGGAAAGGACGCTTTCAAGCTTCTGGGATGTCCACTTTAATATCTTAGTTGCTACAGATATTGCTGCTCGAGGGCTTGATATACCTAATGTTGATCTAGTAAGAGGTTTCACACTCCCTCATTTTGATTTTGTCAGTGCTAAGTTAATATCTTGATTATCATGCTAACATTATGGCTTTCATTCCATCAATTTTGTCGGAGTATCATGTTGAGTCTATAACCATGTAATGCAGAATTGATCTCAAACCAGTAAAGCTAGTGTGAGATCATCACTGCAAGATTGCATGTGTGGACAAAATATTATCATGCCATTGGCAGCCCCCTATCCCTTCAAAATACCATTACAGCAGGAATCGTTAGGTAAGATAGGAAATAAATTTGTTCAGTGAATCTTCAGCTATTTGTGTGTCTTGCTATTGGGCCCACTGTTCTTGTATGGCTTCTCTCTTTGCTCCATAAACCTCCCTGGTGTTCCATATAAATGCATTTTTCTGGGGGGAAACAAATAAGATCATAAGAGAAGTCTGGTTGGGACTTCATATTATTGCCTTCCATTGAAGTTTAAATGTGCATTAGGTATATCAAGCCCACGAGCAGTTTTTATTCTTTGATTATACTGTAGATGCCTGCTGAGAAAAGAGATTTTGGAAGACTGAAACCAGCTGTTAGCTATTAATGCATTGTTGAGTGACAGAACAATAAAGGATCAATAAAACCAAATAGTATAGGATACAGGAATATGAACTCAAACTATATACCTGAAACTGATAATTTCATAAATCGAACTGTAGGATTCTCAGAAGACTGCAGCAGGATTAAATTTCACTTTCTTTTAGCTATTTAAGACCCTGATGAATGATTCAATCTGCTCACCAGCTAGTGTATCTAAAGAAAGCTTCATCCCGTTCAGAAGCCGTAAGTGACACTAAAGCTCAAATTTGAGCCCAACTAGTTCTGCTCATTGACAACTTTGTTTAGCCTGTATTTGAGATCTTATATGCCATGCCATGCCGTGCCATTTCCTAACTAATTCAGTAAGATGGTTCAGTTGAATTTTTTTCTTATTTTATCCTCATAGGTTGGATGCATCCTATAGTCAAAATTGAAGTTGTCTTCTGAACACACCCTGCATCTTTGTCAAAGCCAAATAGTCTTCAATAATATTTAGAAGCATTTATTTTTTCTGAGCAAATTTTTTTTTTTTTGTTCTTTTATTTAAAAAATTTTTTTTTTTTTTTTTTTTTTGGTTGTTTTTTTTTTTCTTTTTCCCCCCCCCCCCACCAAAAAAAACACGGGTGGAGAGGTTTTTTTTTTTTTTTTTTTGTATTTTTTTTTTAAAAAAAAAAATTTTTTTTTATTTAAATTAAAAAATAAAATTAATTTAAGTTAAAAAATTTATAAAATATAATAAAAAAAAAATTTTTTTTTTTTTTTTTTTTTATTTTTTTTTTTTTTTTTTTTTTTTTTTTTTTATAAAATTAAATTTTTTTTTTTTTTTTTTTTTTTTGTTAATGTGTGTGTGTTTTTTTTTTTTTTTTTTTTTTTGGGTTTAGTGATGAAAATCACTTTATCTTTGTTTTGAATTCAAATTTTGAATTTGGTGGGTCCCACTTAGTGTTTAACATGGGTAGGTGTTTGGTATCATTAAGAGGGCTTTGGGAGAGGTAAATGGAGAGAGAAAAAGTGAGTTTCTAGTGACTTCTAAAGGGGGTTTTGTCCAAAAACGGGATTAGCTTTTGTGAGTCTTCTTCTTCTTGTGGTTTTGCAAGAAAAGGGGTTTCTTCTCTCTTGTGTTCTTCTCCATTGCAACTCCATTGAAGCTTGAGCTTGGATTGAAGGGTTTCTTCAAGAGCTTAAGGTGGAAGGGTATTCTAAGGAGGCTTGAGAGGTTATGTGACCGGTTGAGGTAACATTGTATCACACTCAAATCTTGTACTATTTTGAAGATTAAAATAGTGAAATCCCTCCCCGTGGATGTAACTAATCTCGAATATTTCGGATTAGTGAACCACGTAAAATTCTTGTGTGTTGTTTGCATTTCCTTTTCATTCTTGTGGTGGTTTGTTGTTTATTTGCTTTGTGATTGTCTTTCAATTTATATTGCACAAGATCTTGGTTTATTTGTTCATTTGGGTGATTTGTTTAATCATCCGGTTCCGTGGATAAGGTCTTGTCTTCTACAATTGGTATCAGAGCATAGGTTTTGTGCATTTATTTTGAAGACAATGAGTGCTCATACATTTAGGGTGGAGCCATTTGATGGAAAGACAAATTTTGAATTATGGAAAATGAAGATGAAAGATTTGTTAATTCAAAATGGTTGTCACAAAGCATTGTTGGGAAAGGATAAGAAACCGGAGGGAATGAAAGATGATGATTGGGAAGAGATAGATCTCAAAGCCATGTCCACTATTCGGTTGAGCTTGTCCAATGAAGTTTTATTTAATATTGCACATGAAAAATCGGCGGCGGATTTGTGGTCAAAGTTGGAAAGCATCTACCAAACAAAGTCTCTCACAAATAGAATTTTCTTGAAGAGAAAATTATTTTCTTGTAGAATGAAGGATGGTTCAAATATTTCTAATCATTTGAATGAGTTCAACAATATACTTTGTCAATTGGAAAGTGTTGAAGAAAAGATGAAGGATGAAGACAAGGCGGTGATTTTACTTTGCACTCTACCGGAATCTTATGATCATTTAGTAACGACCCTATGTTGTAGTAAGGGGGATTCTCTTGACTTTGATTCGGTTTGTAGTACATTACTTGCCGATGAACTCCGGAAAAAGGCTTCGTTGGGAAGTTCTATGGAGGTGGGTTCGGAAGCTAATATGACAAGGGGTAGAAGCAAAGAACGTCATGATTCTTCAAAGGGTTCTTCAAGAAGCAAGTCAAGACATCGATCTAAATCCAAGGGGCATGATGGCAAGTACAATTGTTGGTTTTGTGGAGAGAGTGGACATCTGAAAAAGAATTGTTTCAAAAGAAAGAAAAATGGTTTTAATTCGGGAAATGAAAAAAGTAAAGAGATTGTTGGTGAACATTCTAAGGAGGCAAATCAAGTTGTGGCTACCACATCTAATGTTATCGAAGATGAAGTGTTGATAGTGGGTTGCAATTCGGAATTTCACCAAAATTGGGTTCTTGACACCGGTGCTACACATCATATGTGCCCACACAAATCTTGGTTTAGCACATATGAGCCATGTGAAGGAGGATTGGTGAAAATGGGGAATAACTCATCTAGTAGAACACTTGGCATTGGATCGGTACATTTGAAGATGTTTGATGGTATTGTTCGCACACTTGAAAATGTTAGACATGTTCCGGATATGACAAAAGGTTTGATTTCTTTATCTACTTTGGAGAAGGAAGGTTGTAAATTTTCCGGAGGAGATGGAGTACTCAAAGTTTCAAGAGGTGCTCTTGTTATCATGAAGGGAATTCGGGTTGGTCTTTTGTACAAGTTGTTGGGTAGTTCCATTGTTGATGATGTTGCAAATGTGGCGGTTGACAAAGGAGATGTTTCTCTTAGGTTGTGGCATCGAAGACTTGGGCACATGAGTGAAAAAGGTATGAAAATTTTGATGGAAAATAAACTTATCCCAAATCTGAATTTTTTAGAGAAAGAATTTTGTGAGCATTGTGTCTATGGGAAGCATCATAGAAGGGCTTTTAAAGCGGGTATGCACACAAGTAAAGGGATTGTTGATTATATTCACTCGGATGTTTGGGGTCCATCACCGGATATGTCTTATGGTGGTAGCTCAATACTTTGTTACTTTCATTGATGATTTTTCAAGGAAAGTATGGGTGACAATTCTCAAGTCAAAGAGTGATGTGTTAATGGCATTCAAGAACTTCAAAGTTGAGGTGGAGAAAACAACCGGTAGGAGCATCAAAGTTTTGAGGACGGATAATGGAATGGAATATGCAAAGAATGAATTTGGTAATTTTTGCAAGGAAGTAGGAATTGTATGGCATCATACGGTTGTGCATACTCCACAACAAAATGGAGTGGCGGAACGCATGAATAGAACATTGATGGAGAGGGTTCGGGCTATGCTTAGCAATGCAAACTTGGAGAAAGAATTGTGGGCCGAAGCGGTGTTGACGGCATGCTATCTTGTGAATAGGTCTCCTTCAATGACTTTGGGTGGAAAGACTCCAAATGAGGTATGGCATGAAACTCCTTGTGATTATTCGGATTTGAAAATTTTTGGATGTGATGCATATGCTTTGATTCCAAGTTGTCAAAGGAGCAAACTTGATCAAAAATCCAAGAAGTGCATTTTTGTAGGATATGCTAAGAATGTGAAGGGGTATCGATTATGGGATCCAAGTACCCATAAGATCATCATAAGTCGTGATGTACATTTTGATGAATCCTCTATGTTGATTAAGGGGTGGAAAAGAAATGTGATGAAGAAAAATCAATTGTTGAGGATACCCATGAATTTCACATGCAACCTACAAGTTCTTCAAATGAGGATGCTCATGATGAAGATGTTATGGATCTTGATAATCAAGATGTACAAGGAGAAATTCAAGAAGAGACACCGGTTGGTGTTGAAGAAGAAATTGTGGTACCTTTGGGAGGAAGGCCAACAAGACAAACTCGTTTGCCGGAAAGGTACAAGGATTGTGTTGATCCAAATACTCTTAGAGCTTTGGTGGCTTTAAATGAAGAACCAAGTACATTTCTTGACGCCATCAATGCGGATGATGCAAAGCATTGGAAGGATGCAATGAATGAAGAGTTTCAAGCACTTCAAAAGAACAAGACATGGGATTTGGTGGAATTGCCAAAAGGAAGAAAAGCCATTGGTTGTAAATGGGTGTACAAACTCAAGAGAGGGGTGGATGGCAAGGTGGAAAGGTATAGGGCAAGGCTTGTTGCCCAAGGCTTTGCACAAAAGGAAGGTATAGATTTCTTTGAAGTCTTTTCCCCGGTTGTGAAGTTGGTGACTATTAGATTGGTGCTTGGACTTGTTGCTATACATGACTTGGAGCTTGAACAAATGGATGTAAAAACAGCGTTTTTACATGGTGATCTTCTTGAAGAGGTGTACATGAGGCAACCGGAAGGATTTGTTGAGAAAGGCAAAGGGAAGCTCGTGTGCAAGTTGAGGAAGTCCTTATATGGACTTAAACAAGCTTCAAGACAATGGTACAAAACTTTTGACTCTTTCATTTTAAGTCTTGGTTACAAAAGAAGTGAATATGATCATTGTTTATACATTAAATTCTTTGATGATGGATCATATGTGATTTTAGTTTTATATGTGGATGACATGCTCTTGGTGTCCAAGGATAAAGCTAAAATTGAAGAGCTCAAAGGATGTTTGAGCAAGAGGTTTGAAATGAAGGATCTTGGTCAAGCCAAACAAATTCTTGGAGTTGAGATTCAAAGAGATAGAATGAATGAGACTTTATCACTTTCACAAAAGTCTTTTGTGAAGAAAATTCTTGAGAAGTTTGGCAAGTGTAAAGAAAAGGCGGTTTCAACTCCATTGGGATCACATTTCAAATTATCTTCCAATGATAGCCCAAATACGGAAGATGAAAAGACCAAGATGTCTAGATACCCTTATGCAAGTTTAGTTGGGAGCTTGATGTTTCTAATGGTGTGCACTAGGCCGGATATTGCTCATGCGGTTGGTGTGTTGAGTAGGTTTATGGCAAATCCCGGAAAGAAGCATTGGGAGGCGGCAAAATGGGTGCTTAGATATTTGAGAGGCACAAGTGACTACTCTATCACATTTAGCAAAGGTGGAGAACAAATTCAAGGCTATGTGGATGCTAGTTATTGTGATGATCGTGATAAGGGGCGATCTACAATGGGGTATGTTTTCAAGTATGGAAATGGTCCAATAAGTTGGATGTCTAAGCTTCAAGCGACGGTGGCATTATCAACTACCGAAGCGGAATACATGGCGGCAACCGAAGCTTGTAAAGAAGCGGTGTGGCTTCAAGGTTTGATGGGTGAGATTGGCATTGAATCAAAAGGTATGCATTTGTTTTGTGATAATATGAGTGCAATTTACTTGGCCAAGAACCCGGTACATCACAAGAGGACAAAGCATATATTGGTACAATATCATTACATTCGAGAAGTCATTGAAGACGGAAGGATCCAATTGTTAAAAGTTGGAACAAATGAGAATGTGGCGGATATGCTTACCAAGGTTGTCCAAGGAGAGAAGTTGAATTGGAGTCTATCTTCTCTTGGTTTCAAGAAACATGACAAGTAAGTGATTTCCATCAAGGTGGAGATTGTTGGGTTTAGTGATGAAAATCACTTTATCTTTTTGTTTGAATTCAAATTTTGAATTTGGTGGGTCCCACTTAGTGTTTAACATGGGTAGGTGTTTGGTATCATTAAGAGGGCTTTGGGAGAGGTAAATGGAGAGAGAAAAAGTGAGTTTCTAGTGACTTCTAAAGGGGGTTTTGTCCAAAAACGGGATTAGCTTTTGTGAGTCTTCTTCTTCTTGTGGTTTTGCAAGAAAAGGGGTTTCTTCTCTCTTGTGTTCTTCTCCATTGCAACTCCATTGAAGCTTGAGCTTGGATTGAAGGGTTTCTTCAAGAGCTTAAGGTGGAAGGGTATTCTAAGGAGGCTTGAGAGGTTATGGGACCGGTTGAGGTAACATTGTATCACACTCAAATCTTGTACTATTTTGAAGATTAAAATAGTGAAATCCCTCCCCGTGGATGTAACTAATCTCGAATATTTCGGATTAGTGAACCACGTAAAATTCTTGTGTGTTGTTTGCATTTCCTTTTCATTCTTGTGGTGGTTTGTTGTTTATTTGCTTTGTGATTGTCTTTCAATTTATATTGCACAAGATCTTGGTTTATTTGTTCATTTGGGTGATTTGTTTAATCATCCGGTTCCGTGGGTAAGGGCTTGGCTTCCTAATTTTCCTGGGTGTTTTTGGGGGTTTTTGGGGCTGTTTTTAAAAAAAAAAAGGCGGGGGGGGGGGGGGGGGGGGGGAAAAATGGGGGGGGGGGGGGGGGCTTTTTTTCCCCCCCCCCCAAAAAAAAAAAAAAAAAAAAAAAAAAAAAAAAAGGGGGGGGGGGGGTGTTTTTTTTTTTTTTTTTTTTTTTTTTTTTTTTTTTTTTTTTTTTTTTTTTTTTTTTTTTTTAATTTTTGATTTCTAGAAGAAGCAGAAATAAGGTCCTCTTGATCTAAATGTGTATGCAAGAGGTTTCACATCTGCTCAATCAAACCATTCCTTGTTCTTTCCAGATTCCAGCATTTGGTGGATACAAGATTTTTGGTGTTGCTAAAGGGTTTATGTCTCAGGATTCAGAGGTACATTGCTGCTTATATCTCTAATATATTTTCATGGCTAATCTATTAGATGTATGGCAGTTGGTATGTGAATTATATTCTTGTATCTATGCCTGTTTCTGTGTTTCATATAGGGGACTATGGAGGATGAAAAGAGCCGCAAGAAAAGAGAAAGAATGGAGAAGAAGGCTTCAAGAGGAAATTTTGTTAAGACAAGAATGAAGTAGGTTTGCTTGAGAGATTAGTACCCAGTAAGCAGAGTATTGGTGTGAGAGTGGCTCTTGGACCATGATGAGGAAATCAGTTTGGCTGTTTTATCAAGTGGAGGCAATTTTAACAACCAGTATAATCATCATGATGTACCAAACCCTTTGGATGATACACTGGTGGTGAACACAACTGAAGAATATAATAAAGGTAGAGGAAAAAGTAATGACTGTTTGCTTTTACATTATATGGTTGAGAGGGATGGAACTAAAATTGAAACAGTGTTGCAACATTAATCCATACATGCCTACAATGTACTGAATGATTCATCTTTACAGATTTGGTGCTGAGTTATCCTTTTCGTTTGCTCCATCTGGATGCATGTTGTTTATCTTCCAATAGGTAATACAGTTGTAGTGCCCATGTCTTTATTACTTGTATCTCCAACTCTGAATTTCATAGATTTGTATTCTGAATATTTTCTGTTTGCCTATTGTGGTATTTAGCTATCTGTTAGCTATACAAATTATAACATTGATAAGGGAGGGACAACATTTTCTGTCTTAATTTCTGAATTCAAATCTTGATTATTCTAACATATTTGATTTTTTAGGTGAATCCTTAGCTCAATCCATCATGATTTGGTATATAGAATGTTATCTATAATCTATGTTGAAACTAGTCAAAGTCATTCAATTATTATTGTTAGACTTAGGTGGATGATGTAAAACTCAATAGATATTTTATAAGAGTTCTCCTAGAAAGTGCAAGAGAACTGTGAAAACTAAGAATCTGAAAAGGAAAAATCAGGTTTAATTAATTAAAAAAGATATATATAACAACGGATTTCAGTTTGGGGAGAACGTCAGAACTTAGAAGGGAGTCAAAAAGAAGCTATAAGTGATGAATATTGAAAAACTGTCATGCTCTGGGAACTTAACTACGTTTCCGGACTAAGAAGAACCTTGAGAAGAATCACAGGGATTTGCGAGTCGGGTATAGAGGGAATGAGAGAGGGATTTGGGAGTCGGGAATAAGGAGTTAAGTTTGTAAATTAGTATACTTTAAACCCTTAAAATGTAAAAATAAAAAATTAATATTTATGAGTATACCCCTGCCATTTGATTCTCACCGTCGGGCAGCTGCTTGACACAGCCCAATTTATCATAGGCCCAATGGTATAATATTCATGGGCCACACATGGGCTAGCCCAACTTAGAAATAACACTAATGGGCTACACTTAGCCCACATTCTAGAAGGGAGGGAGATTCTAGAGGAATCTACATCTATAAAGTATCTTGTCTCTAGAAATATCCCTAGAAATATCTAGACCCACTAGAATATTCCTAACCATTAGATTCTAGACACTTGTACAAATCACAACCATTCATTGTATCCTACCTCACCTATAAATAGGGGAGGGATTCATTTGTACAAAGCATCAAACAAGTGAGCAATACAAGTTCTCTCAAGGTTCTCTTTGAGCTCTAAGCTTTCTTCTACTCTCTCTAGCTGGGTTTTAGGCTGACTTAGTGCAAGAAAGTGCTAAGTGCCGGCACGGTTGGCTTAGTCAATAACTAAGGCCGTGACATTTGTGGTATCAGAGCTTCGGTTGGGTGTGTCAAGCGTGTGGGAAAACACGATGACAAGCGAGTCCGAGACGTTCAATGGTGCACAAGAGGAGCTAAACCGTGGGAGGGAGACCCACACCACCAAGGATAGGCCCAAGGGCAAGGAGAAGTCTATTGAAGTTAGTGCAACTATGGAGCCACGTCTAACGCGGGTGGAGTTGGCGATGGCCGAGGCAAGGGAACGCCTTGACGTTGGGGAGCAAAGGACCGATGAGCTCGATGGCCGGATGGACGAGCTCAAGGAGTTCCTATTGGGTGCTATCAACACCATGGAGCACAAACAACAACAATAGCTTGATGCTCTTCAAACCCAAGTGGTGGAAAGGATCGCCGCGGTGGAAGCTCGTGTGCATGAGTTGAGTAGAGAGGTAGCAACGTGCAGGAGAACCACGATTGGAGGGAATGTGTGGCGTGAGGTACCAAGGGTGGAAGTGCCAAAGCCTAAGGCATTCGAGGGAACAAGAGATGCTCGGGAGGTTGACAACTTCCTATGGCACATGGAGCGGTATTTCGAGGCTACGTTGATGGAGGACGAGTCTACCAAGATCAAGACCGTGCAACTCTACCTCACCGAAACCGCAGCTCTATGGTGGAGACGAAGGTACAACGACATGCAAAGAGGTACGTGCACCATAGACACATGGGAAGACTTTAAGAAAGAGCTTAAGAAACAATTTTATCCGGAGAATGTTGCTTTCTTGGCCCGAAAGAACATCAAGAGGCTAAAGCACACGGGGTCGATTCGAGACTACGTGAATGAGTTCTCAACACTCATGTTGGAGGTCCCGAGTATGACCGAAGAGGAACTTCTCTTCGACTTCATGGATGGGCTCCAAAATTGGGCCTCGCAAGAGCTACAACGTCGAGGTGTACAAGATCTTGCTACGGCTATAGCGGCGGCGGAGTCCTTAATAGAGTTTCGAAGGGACGAGTCTAAGGCCAAGAAGAGCAATAATGGCAAAGGTGGGGGAGAGAAGGGGTCAAAGACCGACCACACAAGGGAAGGCACAAACAAGTTCTCTTCGAACAAGGAGGGTGGCAAGCAAGAAAAGAAGAAGAAATTCCAGCCCAAAGACAAGTGCTTCCTTTGTGATGGACCACATTGGGCTAGGGATTGCCCAAAACGGAAGGCCCTAAGTGCACTCCTCGAAGACACAGATGAAGAGGAGGTGCACATGGGATCATTGCAGCGGCTTGGTGCTATCAAGGCCAAGGAAGACAAAGCCCCTACATCAACAAAGGGGTTGATGTACTTAGAGGTGCGTATCAACGGCAAAATGGCAAGGGCCATGGTTGATACGGGGGCAACACACAACTTTGTCTCAACGGAGGAGGCAAAGCGTTTGGGGCTCAAAACGAGCAAGGAAAGAGGGAGCCTTAAAGCAGTCAACTCGAAGGCACGCCCTATCGAGGGAGTTGCCAAGGGAGTCGAGATGACAATTGGGGCTTGGAAAGGCACCGTGGACTTGTCGGTCGTGACAATGGACGACTTCGACTTGGTGCTTGGCATGGAATTCTTGACACGGGTCAAGGTCGTACCCATGCCATTCTTAAACAAGGTGTGCATTATGGAGGAAGGAGCACCTTGTATGGTCCCAATGATACAAGGGACTAAGGAGAGGCCGAAGCTTCTTTCGGCCATGCAACTGAAGAAGGGAGCCGAAGAGGGGCAAGTCACACATTTGGCAGCACTCTTGGAAGACAAGGAGGGTGTCCCCAAGGCAGCCAGACCGAAGGAGGTCAAGAGAACTCTAGAGGAGTTCAAGGACGTGATGCCCCCTGAGTTGCCCAAAAGCCTACAACCAAGGCGAAAAAGGTTGGACGTGGCTAAGTCATACTTAGACAAAGCCACAAAGAAGATGAAGAAGTGGGCCGACAAGGATAGACGACCCACAAACTTCGAAACTGGGGATATGGTCAAGGTGAAGTTACTACCCCAACAATTCAAGTCCTTGCGAAAGGTGCACAAAGGACTGGTTCGTCGGTATGAAGGCCCATTCAAGATCATGAAGAAGGCGGGTAAGGTTTCTTACCAACTAGACCTCCCACCAAAGCTCAAGATCCATCCTGTCTTCCATGCAAGTATGTTGAAGCCTTACCAAGAAGATGCGGAGGATCCTAGTCGTGGGACTTCTACAAGGGCATCTACGAGTGTAACGACATCCTATGACAAGGAGGCAGAGTATATAATGGCGGACCGAGTAATACGCAAACGCGGGGTGCCTCCGAGTCGAGAGTATTTGGTGAAGTGGAAGGGATTGCCCGAGAGTGAAGCAAGTTGGGAACCAGAAAACGCATTGTGGCAGTTCCAATAACATATAATGAGGTTCCACGATGAAAACACGACGAGGACGTCGACGGAATAGGTGGGGGAGAATGACACAGCCCAATTTATCATAGGCCCAATGGTATAATATTCATGGGCCACACATGGGCTAGCCCAACTTAGAAATAACACTAATGGGCTACACTTAGCCCACATTCTAGAAGGGAGGGAGATTCTAGAGGAATCTACATCTATAAAGTATCTTGTCTCTAGAAATATCCCTAGAAATATCTAGACCCACTAGAATATTCCTAACCATTAGATTCTAGACACTTGTACAAATCACAACCATTCATTGTATCCTACCTCACCTATAAATAGGAGAGGGATTCATTTGTACAAAGCATCAAACAAGTGAGCAATACAAGTTCTCTCAAGGTTCTCTTTGAGCTCTAAGCTTTCTTCTACTCTCTCTAGCTGGGTTTTAGGCTGACTTAGTGCAAGAAAGTGCTAAGTGCCGGCACGGTTGGCTTAGTCAATAACTAAGGCCGTGACATGCTGCTGCAAATAAAAATCCCTTCACTAGGTGGTTTTCACAAAATCACAATTTTACATTAAAAAGTATAATCACCCGATTCTCACGAACGTGGATTCGGAATCACTTTTCAACTAAATGGTTTTTTTTTTCTTTTCTGGAATCACGATTCCCTGGAAACCGATTTCAAGAAATTGCAGGATCAACTAAATGGTTTTTTTTTTCTTTTCTGGAATCACGATTCCCTGGAAACCGATTTCAAGAAATTGCGGGATCAAACGCAACCTAAGAGAATAATCACAACCAAGATCGACACAATAAAGAAAACAAATTAGATAACTAAAACTCTTTTTTCTGTTATGTATTGAAAAATACAAAAGAAAAAAAAGGGATATATAAGGAATAGGATTAGCCATTCCGCCCATCATCCTCTAATCCAATTAAATATTCTAGTGCCATTTAGATGCATCAAATTACTCCTGATTGCTACATTTTCTCATTTTTTGGGGATTTGAGAAAGATCGCAAGATCATCATCATCAATGATGATGGCCTTTTTCTTAGAAATTCCATCAATCATCTTTGAAGATGTTGATCGGATTTTCGGAAGATCCACTTGATAGATCTTCTGCGCGTTGTAGTTTGAATGAGGACGTTTCGCTGTCCAGGATTCCTCCGCTATTTTTTTGGCTCACCAGATACTTTCTTGGATCTTCTTCGCCATTGCAAGAAAGAACTTGATTGTTTACAATATGGCTTTTAACTATCTTTTTTTGGTGATGTTTTGGTGTTGTGTCAATAAAAAAAAAACTTTTTTTTTTTTTTTTTTTTTTAAAAAAAAAAAAAATAATATTAAAAAAAAAATATTTTTTTTAAAAAAAAAAAAAATTTTTTTTTTTTTTTTTTTTGATACATAAACGGGGTTAAAAAACCCAAATCAATTTAAAGAGAGCTGGTCAAACGATCCACCTGAAGGAACTCCTCTATACCTTGAGGGGGTTTCTGAAAGAAACGCGTAGGAGACTCCAATGTTATTGTTCTCTTCGCCATCCAATCGGCAACCATATTTGCTTCTCTATTAGTATGAGTAATGATGATATTTCCATGCAAATCTACCAACTCTCGAATTGCCACAATAATCCTTGTCATCCTTCCTTGATTTTGAGCACTCAGTTTCAAACAATCGATTGCTTGTGAAGAGTCAGACTCCACGTAAACAGGTAGCATATTTCTTTCTACTGCATAGCATATGCCTACACAAATAGCATGGAGCTCAGTTTCAAGAACACTTGTCTTGGGGGTTCTATGGACAAAACCTCCCAAGTACACCCCTTCTGGGTTACGAAAAACCCCTCCAATTTGATTGAAATCTTCTTTACCAACTGCAGCATCTACATTGCATTTTAGCCATCCTTCCGTTGGTCTTTTTCACTTTGCCTTTCTTCTAACACTTCGTGATAATGATTGTGGATTATTTTCCTGGGTCCAAGCTACCTCCACATGTGAGTAGTATTCTTTTATCATTTCAACCCCTCCCCCTGGTCGAGTGAAGTCTTCTTCATGAGTATCACGATTTCTCCAACCCCACAGTAGATATAGTGTGATGGCAAAATTGGCTGACCATCATTTTTGTTGTTGTGATAGATTTCCACAAATGTTTAGGTAAAGCCAATCACGATGATCACAATTGAAGAACTGTCCTTGTTGATTCATTGGGATTAATCGTTTCCATATTCCACTCGCATATTGGCAATCTCTAAATACATGTAGACTAGTTTCAGCTTCATGAAGACAGAATTCTGACGAATGAGTGGTTCATGAGTCCCATTTTCCACTTCCTATCATTAGTTAGCAACTGTGCTCAAACTTAGAACCCACATGAAACAAGAGATTCTTTGCGGCACCTTTAACTTCCAAATGGCCTCCCAGTACCTGTTATCAAAAGAAATGTCCACACCAAGACTATTGGAATCTTCTAACACTTCATATGCAGATTTTATTGTAAAACATCCATTCTGTGATGGATTCCATAGCCATACATCCTTTCCTCCGCCTGTACTTGGCGGTGGGCATGCTTCAATTTTAATGCAACAGTCAGAAGGTAATATATTTTCGAATTTTTCCTTTTTCCAACCTCCATTTCCATCCACATATGATGATATTTTTTCCTTACTCATTCCGCTGGGTATATCATATATAGCTTTTGACTTAAGGTTTTGCCCCATCTCCAGCCAATTATCTTCCCAGAAAAAAGCTGAAGTTCCATTGCCAACATCAACTTTGCTGTTGCTCAGCACTTTGGGAGCTACATTACAAATTGCTTTCCAGATGGGAGAGTCACTCGGACTAGCTTTTTTACTATCAACATTAACATTTTTTTTTTACTATTTGAAATTAAAACCATTAATATTTGAACTCAACCTTTGATTGTTTAGTTAAACAACGTAAACAAAGAACAGAGTTGAGAAGGGACGAAGAAAAGGGGGAAGATGAGCTGAGCAAACAAGGTGCAACAAGGGGGTTTAAATAAGAACATGAGCTACTTACCAAAAAAAACATGAGCGTTGTGAATTAAGCATGTTAGTTATGAATATGCAATTTTACCAACTTTCACCGGTAAGCAGTTGCGGAGCCACGTTGGGGCAGGAAGGGGCCCGGATTTTTGAAATTTTAAAAATACCTATATTTTTTTCTTATTTTTTTCACTTTAGGGTGATTTTTGAAATTTTAAAAATACCTATATTTTTTCTTTATTTTTCTCACTTTAGGGTGAAATACTACCATTTGGCCCCCTTTAAAAATTAAAAATAAAAATTTAAGATAAAGACGATGGGTACAAGTGTCATTCTTAATCATTATCTAATAGTTATCATTAAACCCCTAGTTTTAAAGAATAAAATGTTAAATTCTAATTAAAAACTAACTCACGATCCATGAATTTCTCCCTATATTCTCTCATATTTTCATTCCTATTTATTTTCTCATGAACCTCTTCTTTTATTCCTATTTTTTTCACGATCCATGAATTTCTCCCTAGATTCTCTCTCATATTTTCATTTCTATTTATTCTCTCATAAATCTCCTCTTTTACTCCTATTTTTTCTCTCACTGTCTCACAAAATATTGAAGTAATTAGCAAACATTGGAATCGTAATCATTTAATTTTTTCATATCTAATCGTAATCATTTAATTTTATTTTTGAATTTTCATAAAGTTTCGATTCTTACTAATAGCAATTTAAATTTTAAGTTTTATTAGTTGGATGTTTAAATTTTTTCCATTAACATTATTATATCTGATTATAATCATTGATTTTTTTAAATTAATTTATAATAAATTGAGTGTTTATCCCATATTTAGTTAATAAACTTCAAATCTATCTTTTTATATATATAATTTCTCCCACAATTTTAGCTCCTACTTTATTTTAATATATTTTTTATAATTTTCTTATAATTGTGTTATCTATATTTTAGTTTTCTTATTAATTTACCTAAATTTTTAATGTAATCTACGCATCAAAATATAATAAAATATTATGAGATGGGACCCACAGTGGGTCTCCCATTGACCCACATGTATTTGGACCCCCAATATTCAATCCTGGCTCCATCCTACCGATAAGGATAGCTCAAGCAAATAGCATGAGTTGATGTGATTCAGCCACGTATCAGATTTTAGAACCTGATTCTATATCTAGATACTTTGACCCTATTTTAATTTGTTCTATGAAAACCACCGCTTTAAATGGGCAACACAACTTCAAAAATAGGTAGGATTTACCCACACTCAACTCAATAAAATTGTGCTTCAATTCATATTGGTCCTCCCTGATACACATTCACCTATAATCACTTAATGAACAAATTATCATTAGTGAAAATTAAATTACTTGCAATAAAGTACAAGGAATAATTGGTTTTTCAAGGGCTTTATCACTTACAATAATTGGTTTTTAAACCAAGAGCTCACAAAATACAATAAGCAAATGACCTATTCCTTTAACCTGACCTAAACATGAGGTTTCCCAACAGGGAACTTGACCTGTATCCACTATTAGTGTCTTATACAGGCTTAAATTGCTATGACCAACTAACGTTGTTGTTCACTTGGCAAAGAATATCAGTAGACGACACTAACTCTATATATAAATAAAAACGGATTCTTCGGAGAAACAACAGAGACCCATATGAACAGGGGTGACCCAATAAGGGGCCAAGGGGGGCCATGCCCTCCGGATTTTTAAATTTTTTTATGATTTCCTTAGTTTTTTTATTTTTTATATTAATTTTCTTTATTTTTCTAGCTTTTTCTCTTCTCACATGTGAAATATCAGTATTTAGTCACCCCCCAAATTGAGAATGAGTTTTAAAGGTAAAATAATAGGTATAAATGTCATCCCTAGTTAAAAAATAACTCCTCAATCCCTATTTATGCTCTCCTCTCTTCTCTCTCACATCTTTTCTTCCTATTTATTCTCCTTCTATAAACTTGGGTTAGAAGAAATTTTTGAAAAATTATATTATTAAATATTCAAAATGTCATTTCTAATGCAAACTAACTCCCCAATCCCTATTTATTCTCCTCTTTCTTCTTTCTCACATCTTTTCTTCTTATTTATTCTCCTTCTATAAACGTGGGTTAAGGGAAAATTTTCAAAAAATATATATTATTAAATATTCAAAATGTCATTTCTAATGGAAACTAACTCCTCAATCCCTATTTATTCTTTCATATATTTCTTCTATCATCTATTCTTTCTAATTATTCTCTTTCTTTTCTTTCTTTCTATTTATTTTATAAGCTTGGATTAAGGAAAATTTAGGAAAAAAATCTTTTCTACAATTATGTTCTCTTTCTCTTTTTTCAATTTATTTATTTTTTCTCTTTTACTCATTTTTTTTTGTTATTTTTTATTTTATTTTTTATTCTTTATTTCTTGTGCAATTTTTGTTATTTGATTTTATATTATAAATAAAATATCTATAGTTAGTAAGGTAGGTAACTACAATTGGTTTGCATCTCTTTCTTAAAAAAAAATTTGGTTTGCAATTCACTTTTTAGGATTGAAGTCATGTGTATTTTTTAATGTGCTTTAATTTACCTATATCTTGTTACAAAAAATACCATTACCAATAATTTACCTATTTTTGTCAAATATATGTCGGCCCCACAAAATATATGTAGGTGTATTCCTTAATATAATAAAATAATTCATAGGTGGGACCCTAATGGGACCCACACAATATGTATGGCCAAAAAGCATTGGTGCTTCCCTAATTTGGACTTCCATTATTTGCCCCCCCCCCAACTATTGAATCCTGGTTCCGCCCCTGCTCTCACTCCTACTAATTGTTTTTATCCTATCATAGATTATCTTCACCCCATTTTAGGTATCTCAATGCCCTAAATGTTATGACTGAACCTACAAGCTTTGCTAAGGTTATTGTTTCACCTAATTAGAAGGAGGCAATGGACAGTGAAATTGTAGCTCTTGAACTTAATAAGACTTGGTCTCTTATACCTTTTCCCCCCAAACAAGAAACCCATAGGTTGTAAATGGATTTACAAAATCAAATGGCATTCAGATTGGTCAATTGAGTGTTATAAAGTGCATTTGGTGGTAAAGGGTTATTACTCAATTGAGAGGGTTGATTTCCATGAGACATTTACCCCAGTTGCTAAGTTGGTTACTATCAGAATACTTCTTGCCATTGTTACCTTCAAAGGATGGTCTATGCATCAATTGGACGTCAATAAAGCCTTTCTCTATGGCGATCTAATCTTGATGAAGAGGTATATATGACTCTTCCGTCTGGTTATAATCGAAAGGGGGAGAAAATGGTTTGTCGCTTGCACAAATCATTGTATGGCTTTAAGCAGGCACCCCGTAATTGGTTTTCCAAGCTTTCTGGTGCCCTTATTGATCTTGGATATACACAATCTAAGACAGATTACTCTCTATTTTCTCTACTTACAGAATCTTCATTTACCTTTGTGCTTATTTATGTTGATGACATTTTAATTGTTGGGTTTGACACAACTGTGATTTTCAACTTAAAATTACTTCTTCAGCAACATTTATGGATTAAAGATCTTGGTTGGCTTAAATACTTCATTGGTCTTGAGGTGGCACATTCCAAGAAGGTATTTTCATCAACCAACGAAAATACACATTAGACATTTTAATTGATGTTGGTTTCACAGGTGCTAATTCGACTCAGTTTTCAATGGAACAACACCTCAAGTTGACTATTCTTGATGATGAACCCTTACCTGATCCAACACTATACCATCAATTATTAGCCTGACTTATTTATCTCACAATTACTCGCCTAGATGCTGTGTTCTTAGTCAATTCATACATGAGCCTCATAAACCTCATATGGATGCTGCTAATCGTTTATTACGCTACCTCCATGGCACTCCAGGGCAAGGGATTCCTCTATCTGTTGGCAGTGAGTTATCTCTTCATGTTTATTGTGACTCAAATTGGGCAAGTTGCTCTATGACTCGGCGATCTACCACTCTATATTGTGTATTCCTTGGTTTCAGATCTTTATCTTGAAATCTAAAAAACAAGCCATTGCGTCCCATTTATCTACTGAGGTTGAATATTGTGTTATGGGCACACCACTTGTGAACTCATGTGGTTAGTTACATTGCTCAAATATCTTGGTGTCATGGTCCCTCGACCAATACCTTTATTTGTGACAATCAAGCTACTTTACATATTGTTGCAAACACAATCTTCCACGAGCGCACCAAGTACATCGAGATTGGTTGTAATGTGGTTTGCGATTAAGTTCGACATGGTCTCATTAAACCCACCTCCACCACTAGTGCTATTCAAATTGCTGACATTTTCACTAAGGCTCTTGGAAAATATTTGTTTCTCAGTCATAGAGGCAAGTTGGGAGTTCTTGACATTCACTCTACAACTTGAGGGGGAATATCAAGGATGATTTTTTTAATCATTTCCTAATTGTTTCTAATTTGAATTATTTCCATATTATTTTTCTCCTCTCATTTGAATTATTTCCATTCATCCTTCATCCCAATCCGTCTCATCCTTCCATTTCATCAATATCCTAATTTGGTTTAATTGGTTTCTCTATTGAAACATTTCCATACATTATATTTTCATGCAAACATTTCCATATGTTGTATTTCCATGTTTTCTTATCTTTCTTTTATTGTTCATAGTTACCTAACAGCATGGGATGTATGCTACCAATATATTTGAGGTTCTCTTATATGAAATTATTCAATCATTTTTCTTAATGAGGTTCGTCTTAATACTTTTAGGCATTTTGTCTAACACTAGTAAGACTGAAAAACATTGACGGAGAAGTCTCTGCCAACACTGGTCCATGTTCCAAGTTCGGCGATTAGAGCCGAAAAATACAGATATAGACGACGACGCTGACATTGACGCATAAAAGCAAGCAGAAGAGGAAGAGATTTATCAATCCATTGCCCACTGAACAGATTGGTATTACGGTCATTTTACCCCTTTCTTCTTCTTGAGCTTCAGATCAAGAGGTGGAATTAGCACCCAAGCTAAAGGAAGAGAGAGATTGATCAGAGGTAGAAGATGGGTGAAAGAAGAATACCTTCACCCACCCAAGGATTGGGTATGAAAGGGTTTAAATGAGAATAATTATGTCATTTGACTTTAATGATGGTAATATGGTCATTTTACTCATGACTTAACATAATCTTAGATGAAAAGTTAAGAGTGTGCAGTGTGCACCTTGTAATTTTGAGAGTTTGTAATCTGTAATTTATGGCACTAAAGCGTACAATCCAAAGTTTAAGGGCACTTAACGTGTACAATCCGTAATTTACTCTCTTTTCTTTCATACATTTACTAGTGTCACACGAATTAATGACGTTTCTAGAGGTCAACAGAAGAACGTCTTTACCAGTTCACCACCAAAAAAATATTTAAGAAAATATTAGGTTTTCAAAAAATCTCTTCTTTTTTTCCCCTAGTATGAAAATATTCAAGAGAGTATACCAGTAAACAATACAGGCTAATACAGTGGGCAAGGTGGGATATTGACCAACATAAAGATATGAACCAAAATGATAAAACTAACTAGTGTCATTCTACTGCATTCTCATCCTTTTCCCTGCATTCTTTTGTGCCTTGGAAGGTGATGATTCCTTCTTCACTGCTGATGAATGATCTGATCGGCTTTCTTTTGCTTTTCTGTTGACAAACTCTGAGAATGATGGTATTGGAGGTAAGTTTGATACCTGTAAAGGACTAGCCATCTGTGAGGTGTTGAAAGTAGCTTTGGATTCAACATCAACACTGGCTCCAATATAATTCTGCAATCCTTGACCCTGCTCTGTTGGGGCTTCTCCCACGGTACAGACAGAAGCTTCAGATTCAACATTACCCGCTTCTTGAGGTACTTGGCCTTGATCGTTGGGATCTCCCACAGAAAAAGAAGACACTGTTGGGTGTGAATCCAATGTAGAGGTGTCACTCTCCTGTGTAACAAAGGTGCCAAGCCGATCCAATAACTGCTCATAGCTTGATGTTGACACCCACCTGAACGTACTTGCCATTTGTGAATTATAGAATGACTTCCCCAATTTCCCGTACTTCTTGAAACACTCATTTTCAAGGTAAGTGGCTGATGCTTCCAAATTGATCCTGCACAATGGAGAGCAAGAAAGGACTTCAATAGAAGATGATAGTTTCCACCTTCCTTACAGGTTAATTGTGCATACGGCAAAAGTGTGTTCAGACGCGGGGTTGGACAAGCACCCAGCTACAAAATCTTCTCGGTCAAAAATAGGTTGTTAAGTTGTCACCCAACAATAAATTCATGATTCTGATTGTTATAAAAGGTTTCACAAGTGTTTATCTCACAAGTGGTGCCATCAAAGGATTGTCCCAACTCTCCAATGCAAATGGAGGTTATAAGCAGAGAAAATGGAACTACCCATTTTTCAAGAATTGACCAGTTCCTATAACCTCCTTGTAATATCAAGCCATTAATCAAATAAAGGAACATCTTACTGGAAAGGCACGCTTCAGAAAGATTATAAGGCAAACTAACTGCTTACTTCAAGTCTCGATGCTGAGCTTGTCTTAGCCCATTCAACAATCTTTCTCTACTTGCTTTCCTCTGAGCTTCAGATATGACCTTATTGTTAGTAAGGCTACCATTCTGTTCACATCACACAATCATGGTCATTAACATCAGAAACATATTATCATAACACGCTATCTACTATTTAAACAAGTTGATGCAATCCGGAATATATGGTTGTAGTCCAAAAAGGGGTTCCTTGGTTTCTAAAGGCAGTCAGATGTTGCACTGTTACCAAATCTAACACAACTATCCTGGCTGTGTATAATGAAGCCAACTGATTTGATTGTTCTGAATCTGAAATTTGATAAGGACCGAGGACTGCATAATAATCAGGCAGATAGTACTCCGTGTGCCTGTGACAGACATGAAAAAGAGAGTAATATAGGCGAAAGCCTAATTTTGCAGAGGCTTTGGACTAAGGTAAAGGTGAAACTCAAGCAAGTTTCAGTATGCTAAATGAATATTGGGTGTTTGACTCAGTATAGCCACAAGAATGGTTTCAGATATACAGAGAACAGAACGGTTGGTAGCTAACATGGACGCAGACATGGATGTCCGGCACAACAGAACTTCGATAAATAGAGTATAATAGGATGGCCAGTAGTTTCTTGGCCATGAGCACCTAGAACTAAAAGGTTTTGGTAGAAGATTATTTTTTTCACCCCAAAAGGGAAAAGAACGTTGATCACTAGGTTGCATAAAATCTTGAATATCAATGTGTTAGTGTTGAATTGTCATGTTAAAGAGGAGAGAGAAGACAAGAGGGGCAATTCAATTGGTTCAACCTAGAAGATGGAAAGATCACAGAATTAAAATACTACTTAAGGAAAGCTCCAGTACTCTTTATTTCAACCCCCTGTGCTTTCTTGTCCATAAGCCCTCCTTAATAGAAACTATACTGTTGTAAGCTGAGGGATTTGACTCTCAGAAATTCATGCTTTAGTCGCAGCCCCTAATAGGGTATTTATAGTTTACAATCAGTAGGTAAGACAACTCTCAGAATGAAACGGAATGACAAGTCTTGAGTAAGGAAAATAAAACCTTAAACTAGGAAACCTTGAGAAGAAAGGAAGGGGAAATCCCCCTCCCGAGAGCCAGCCTAGTTCCAGTTAGCACCAATCCAAAGAGGGGAAGTTTCTCCCCAAAAATGCTCATAACAACACTCCCCATCAAGTTGGGGCATAGATATCACGCATGCCCAACTTGGTCAAAATAGGAAGGAATATATGTCCAGGTAACCCTTTGGTGAAGACACATGCAATTTGATCTTCAGACTTCATAAATGACACACAGATTATGCCGGTTTTCAACTTTTTTCTAATAACATGTCTGTCGATCTCCACATGTTTTGTTCTGTCATGTTCTATTGGACTACGGGTAATGTTTATAATTGCCTTGTTGTCATAATAGAGCATCATAGAAAGAGACACTGGCACACCAAGATCCTTAAGGAGACCACATGGCCATAATAGTTCATAAATCCCTTGAGCCATAACCCAAAATTCTACTTCAAGATGTTGCAACAATATTATACTCAAGATAGGGGCCATGGTCGTGGTTTAGGCGGAGCTATAACCCAAAATTCTACTTCAAGATTATTATCGCTCTAATATATTTTAGTGTAACTCAATGAAGAGACGTATCGAGATGTATCATATCGGTTGGGTCAAATACGGATACGTATCGGCTAGTATTGTATGGTATCGTGGGATACTTTAAACCTCGGTCTTGGGCCCAAGGCCTCTCCCTTTCCTACATTGGAACAATCCTATGCATTTGTTCAATGTGAGGAGAGTTGTTGTCTGAGATTGTTACATCACCCGATAGTGGAAGAATTTGCTCTTCAAAGTGTGAGTATGGTGTCCTGAACAGAATCAGTCAAAGATATGGTTAAGTGTAAGCATTACCATAAGCCTTATCATACCAAAGCCACATGCTAGAAATTATATGGGAAACCTGCAGATTTTGAACAAAAAAGGGCTCAAAAGAAGGGTAAACCCAAGGCTCATTATTCAAAAACTGTTTCAACCGCACCTACTTCAGATATCGATTTTTCCCAGGAAGAGTAGCATGCTCTAAGGTGCATTCTACAGTCGTCTACTGCTGCCACTGCCATTGCCTCTTCCAATACCTTGTCAACTGCACATTCGAATTCCTACCTTGCTACTTCAAGTATCGTATTAAACGGCTTCCATGCTTCTTTAGTTTCTGCTCCATGGATTATTGATACTGGAGCGACAGACCATATTGACAGGTTCTGTTTCTCTTTTCTTGAATTATTTACCTGCCTCAGCGAAAGATAAGGTCCGTATAGATGATGGTTCTTACAATTCCATTGCTGGAAAGAGAACCATACAACATTCACCATCCCTTTCTTTGTCTTCCGTTTTACATGTTCCATCTTTTTCTACTAACCTTCTTTCCATTAGTAGTCTTACTAATGACTTGAATTGTACGGTAACATTTTTTCCCTCCTACTATCTTTCAGGATCTGGTAACAGGAAGGAGATTGGACGTGGTAAACTAGACAACGGCCTCTACTTGTTGGAATCGAATGGAGCCTCTTCTTTTGCTATGCTTGCTACTCCTCATCCGGTCTTTGTCAACTCTCCACCAGTGGCATCGTAGGCTAGGCCATCCCCCTATAGGAACTCTAAGAAAACTTTTCCCTGATTTAGTCTCATCTTGTCATAGTGAATTTTTTCGTGAAGCTTGTGTTTTTGCAAAACAAATTCGTTCAAGTTATTTGCCTTCTCACAATAATATAAGTTCTATTACTTTTATGTTAATTCATAATGATGTGTGGGGGCCTTGTCGCCGTATATCTATTACTGGCCATCATTTTTTTGTTACTTTTATTGACTGTCATTCTCGCTCCACATGGATTTATCTTTTAAAACAAAAAAAAATGAAGTTTTTCGATGTTTTCAAGATTTTCATAATATGGTTAAAACTCAATTCAATGCCACTGTGGAGGTCCTTCGCAGTGACAATGGAACCGAGTATAGTGAACAAGAATTTCAGAGATACCTCTATGATTCTAACAGAATACATCAGACTAGTTGTGTTGCTACTACGGCCCAAAATGGAGTGGCCGAACAGAAGAATAGGCATCTTTTAGAGATTCCTCGTTCTCTTCTCATTGCCATGAATGTCCCCGGCCAATATTGGAGTGACGCAGTTCTCACTGCATCATACCTCATGAATATGATGCCTAGTAGAATCCTTGACTTCAAATGCCCTAGTGAGGTCTTTCAAGGGACATCTTCCTTTATTGTTTCTCCAATGATATTTGGTTGTGTGTGTTATGCTAGAACTTCGACCCACAAGAGTAAGTTGGAACCTCGTGGCCTCCGCTGCATTTTTCTGAGGTATTCTGCTACTTAAAAGGGTTACAAATGTTACCATCCTCCTTCGAGGAAGACAATTGTATCCATGGATGTCATCTTTAATGAGTTTACTCCTTATTATACACCTCTCCAGGGGGAGCCTCCAAGAGCAGAGGTGTTTTTACCACTTTGAATGTTCCTGTCAGATATAGAGACCTACCAAACCTAATTCTGCCTCAATCAGAGGTTCAGGAAGAGATTCTTGAACAAGGGGAGCATTCAGCTAGCATACAATGTAGACACCCAGTCTTCTCTTTCCCCATCTAAACATTGTGAGGATCCTATCCAGGGGGAGACCACTCCTGTAAGACACACTATTGAGGTATTTCAAAGGCAAATTGACCAAAGCAAGGACGTGCAAACCTATCAGAGGAAGAAAACCAGTCGGCAATAGCAGGTAGAGAAGGTTGACATGTTATCACTTCAATCTCCTAATCCAGATTCAGGTACTGTAAGTATCCCTGAGGTATCTTCTTCGAACCTCCCTATTGTTGTTAGAAAATGAATCAGATCGTGTACTCAGCATCCTATAGCTAAATATGTTTCCTATGATTCTTTGTCTGACTCCTACCAAGCTTTCATATCTTCTTTATCTACTGCATCTATTCCAAAGACTTGGCAAGAAGCTTAAGCTAATAAAAATTGGAAGGCAGCAATGGTAGAGGAAATGCAAGCTATGAAGAAGAATGGTACTTGGGAGTTGGTTACTCTTCAACAACCGGTAGGTTGTAAGTGGGTGTTTGTGGTAAAACAGAACATGGATGGTTCAATCAACCGATTGAAGGCTAGATTGGTAACAAAAGGGTTCACTCAGACTTATGGAATTGATTATCAAGAGACCTTTGCTCTTGTTGCAAAATTGAATACAGTCAAGGTCTTGTTATCAGTAGCTGTGAATCAAGATTGGGATTTACATCAATTAAATGTAAAGAATGCATTTTTGCATAGAGAATTGAAAGAAGAGGTCTACATGGAAATCCCACATGGATTCTCTAACAGCAAAACAAAAGGGAAGGTTTATCGGTTGAAGCAGTCAATTTATGGGTAGAAGCAATCTCCCCGGTGTTGGTTTGGACGCCTCCAAAAAGCTATGACATCGATAGGTTACAAGCTAAGTAATGTTGATCATACTCTCTTTGAGAAAAGGTTAGGAACTCACATCACGCTTCTTATAGTCTATGTAGATGACATTGTCATCACTGGGAATGACGGGGCAGAAATACAAAAGCTGAAGAGCTTCCTCGGCAAGGAATTTGAGGTTATAGATCTAGGAAAACTCAAGTATTTCTTGGGAATTGAGGTCACTAGATCAGAAAAATGCATCTATTTGTCCCAACGCAAGTATATCCTAGACTTACTTTCGGAAGTGGGAATGTTGGGATGTAAAGCCATGGATACCCCAATTGAAGTAGGCATAAAGCTTAAAGAGAAAGAGGGAGTACCAGTAGATAAAGGGAGATATCAGAGGTTGGTTGGAAAATTGATTTATTTGTCTCACATCAGACCTGACATTGCTTTCTCAGTAAGTCTAGTGAGCCAGTATATGCATGACCTATACTCTACTCATACGAATGCTATTATTAAAATACTTCAATACTTGAAATCCACACCAGGAAAATGAATACTTTTGTCACCCTCAGATAATTTGAAAGTGGAAGCTTATACAAATGCTGATTGGGCTAGTTCACTTGACAGAAAATCAATATCAGGATATTGTACATTTGTTGGGGGGAATCTAGTAACCTGGAGAAGCAAGAAGCAAAATATGGTGTCATTGTCTAGTATAAAGGCCGAGTATAGATCCATGGTTCGAGGAGTATGTGAACTTTTATGACTGAAGGGTCTTTTAAAAGATATTGGGTTTCCTATTACAAGTCCCATGATGTTATATTGTGACAACAAGGCTGCCATCAGTATAGCCAATAATCTAGTGCAACATGATCGTACAAAACATATTGAGAGAGAGATTTTTTGTCAAAGGAAAGTTGAAACCAGGGCTGATATGCATGCCTTTTGTGATATCTGGAGATCAAGTAGCTGACATCTTTACTAAAGGATGAAGGAAGGAGATTTCTACCCTATTTTGAGCAAGTTGGGCATGATTAACATCTATGCCTCAACTTGAGGGGGAGTGTTGGTTGGTTCGGTTTATTTGTGGGTTGGTTTAATTATAATTTGTGGTTCAAGTTATTATTATTCAGTTGGTTAGTGAGGATAATTATGTAACTTTCTATATTTCACATTATTATAAATAGGATGCTTAGGGGTCACATTGATTACCTAAGGATTCAATTATTTCCACAGTTTACATGAAGAACTAAATCTAAAAACATGTTATTTGCAGCAATAGGAACAACAGTTTCCTAGAATTGCAACAGGAAGAGCACAACTAGGGAAACGAGAATGAAAAAACTGTTTCAGAGGAGAACAACAGGAAGAGCACTAATTTGATTAAAAGAACTTTGATACCATACCAGAAATCAAGCTCTAAGAATCAAATCAAACACTGGATTGAAGGAGAAAGCAAGGAATAAGAGAAAGAAGAAGAAAAAGAACCAGCAGCAGCCTGCAATTCTGGATTAGTTTCCCAGAATTGCAGGCTTGTTTATTTATACTCTCAAAACCTCAATTAAAACCTTGGGAGACAAGTAACCCTGTCCTCTGAAAAAAGAAACAAAACTACAAGCAAAGGATAAAACAAGCTGACAAAAGATTCTATCCAAAAATAAAGAAACAAAAATTGAAAATATGAAAAATAGAAAAAAACTAAAAATAGAAAGTAAGCAAGAAAGGAAACTCTAGACTCTCCAAGACATATGCACCAAGACTACAGCCCCAAGACTTGGGCACCAAGCTTGCGCAAGTCTCAACAAAAAAAAAAGAGGAGCTGCACCTTACCTAATTTTTCTATGTGATTGGGGTTCTAGAACTGATTTTAACCGCAAAAATCTAGGGTTTGTCTTCAGGATCTAGTCAAGTGAACCGGCAGTAATTCTAGAGTTATGCTAACCCGAGTTAGAGTGAACCGGCAGTAATTTTTCTATGCTAATTCTAGAGTTATGCTAACCCGAGTTAGGGAGTAGGCAGCCTTTGATTGATTCGAGGGTTGAGGATAGGGTAAACAAGAGTTGGGTATGGTTTAGAAGCCAGGGTTTGATGAATATCAAATCTGAACCTTGCTTTATTTTAAATCTAGAACTGAAATTTCAGCTTTAGGGTTTAGAAAGATTAGGGTCTTTTAAAATTTAGCATTTCTAGCAAGTAGCCAGGGTTACAGTGAAGGCCGAAGGTAAAGGAGGTGTTGGGGATGATGATTCTAAAAGAAAATAGGGTTTGAGTGAAGGATTTGAAAGACATAACTAAAAGAAAGCTAGGTTTGTAGAGTTTTTGGGACCTTAGAGCAGCAAAGGAATTAGGCTTTAGACCTTAGACTAGGGTTTGGTTGGTCCTGTAGGACTGAAATTGAGAGGGAAGGTCACTAGGTTTGGGGGGATGAGGTTCCTATAGTTTAGGATAGATCTAATTGTTAGATTGCCGTAGATCTGACCTTGGAATTTTAGGTCTTTATTGAAGTACGAAATTTCCAAAAAATAAAAAAGAAATGAGATAATTATTGTTGCCCCCTTGTACTTTGGTATTATTACTACTTTATTCCCTGTACTTTTTAAAATTGCTAATCCAACCTTTAACTTTGTCTACAATTACTAATAGCCCCTACCGTTAAGCTCCGTTAGTTTACTGATGATGTGGCATCTATATATTTTTTCAAAATCCCAAAAATAACCCTGCAATTATCTTTTTACTTATTTACTCTTTTGTCAAGTTATAATACTACCCTTAATTAACTATGGGAAAAAATTAACTTTAAATTCACTTTTCTTTTTTAAAAGGAAACCACCGAAAAAGGAAAGATGTGATTTTTCTTCTCTAAAAAGAAATCACCAAATATAGGAAAGATGTAATTAAATAAAACTTAAAATAGAAACTAAAATATTAAGAAATATCAAATTTAATTCAAAGTTGGAAATTGAAAATGACCTAATATATGCTGACCATTATGCATGTTACCAAATTTTCTATCAATTAGCATTTTATATGCTAATTTGTTTGTAAAACTTCCATCATTGTAATTATGAAAAATTTAAACGGAATGTGAGAGTTTCAACAACCATAAGTATGTGATCCCACCAAATCTAAAACTAATTATAAAATATAAGATTTTAAGAATATAATTGACATTTAACATAGTTTCTATATATGAGGGTATTGCCATATTTTGGACTTCTTAATTTTAATGAAGGGCAAAATATACATTTCATATTTGACGTTAATAGCCACTTAACACCGTTAGAAGTGAGGGAGGCAATAGTAATTTCATAAAGAAGGAGGTTTGATTAGTAATAACACCAAAGTATAAGGGGGCAATAGTAATTATCCCAAAAGAAAATGAAAGGAGTTAAGGGTTTAAAAATGATAGGAGTTAAGGGTTTAAAGGAAGAAGAAAGCATTCAGCTTTCCTAGGGTTTAAGGGGGTGGTTAGGACTAAGGTTCATGGTAGAAGATCTCACTCGAGCGAGATCTCAATACCATGAAATACCGAGATCTCAACCATCTCGGCGAGATCTCGGTCAAGATATGCCATTTTTTGGGCGTCAACTCGGTAGCCCATCTCGGTGGGTTTTAGGGTCCCAGTTGGGCTAAAACTAGTGGCCTTGGATTTGTGAAAAAACAGCTATAAGTATGATTTCTAAGTCTACCCATAGTGTGAAACCGAAATGCTGTAGGATTAGAGAATGCAAGGTTGGATAACATATAATATAAAACCATTAAGGCATATAAATAAATAGGCAAGTGTATCAAATACATCAAATAACTTAATGTCATCAAGATTCCATCCATATAAGTATTACAATCTTGACCTTCGAAATAGAATGATAAAATTATACAACCGTTAGAACTTCTATGTAAGTCATTAACACATAAGTTCACAAGACAAGTAGAGAATGATTGAGCTTCCTTTGATGTTGTAGATGTGCTAAAAGTAGTTGCAAGTGAAAATTTGGCTGAAATTTGCAACAAAGGGGCAAAAACTGAGAGTTCCAGCGAGATATGGCGAGATTTGGGGCGAGATATGGCGAGATTTGGGGCGAGATATGGCAAGATATAGCAAGATAGAGCGAGATATGGCGAGATCTCGCAAGATCTCGAGTGAGATATCCCATTTTATAGATCTCGATCTCATCTCAATTTATGAAAAAATCGAGATATCAAAAGTTAGGGAAGGCGAGGGGGAAAAGGCTTCCTAAGGGGATTAGGATATGGGAGAGGGGAGAGGTGATCTAGGGTTTAGAATTTGGTGAAGAACTAGGGCTGCTGCAAGACTGGGGGAGGGGGAGGATGAAGGCTGCAATGGGGGTGGGGATTGAAGTTTAGGAACTAAGTTTTGGCGATGGCGAGGGGTTTCCGCAGGCTGGGGGAGAGGGGAAGAAGAGGGGCTGCAAATGGGGAAGGAGTAGAAAATAGAGGCTGAGGTGGGGTTTTAATTGCAGTTAATTGTAGGAGAGAAATGGAGGTAGAAGCACTCAAATAGAGCAGCAATTAGAACTCCACAGCAGCCGTAGGCTTCCTTCCTTGAGAAACACACAACTCCAACATTCACCTTCAACTCAGTTTATGCAATAATCAAATATGTCCTCTTTACAAGCTAGGATATTTATACATGAATGGACTCATATTAGGACTCAACATTAGAAGGTGACTCAAACTACGACTTCTACTTGGATTCAAATTGGAAAGCAAACAAAATAGGACTCTCAACTAAATAAAAGTGCAGAACACATAAGGGCTTCTAATTCAAGAAGGAATCCTTTTAAGATGGGACTCCAACTTAGAAATCCAAACAGAGAAGGATTTCTACTTGGGACTCCCACTCTATTCGGACTCAGATATCTCATCCAAGGAAGATTCAAATTACAAGCAAGAGAAGGACTAGACTCCTTGTAGAAATTGGAATACAACCAAAGTGAATCCCTCTCTAGTTGGGTTTCCTGGCTTGGCTGAGACTCTTCCATAAATAAACAAAGAATAACTTCAATATCAAAATAAAGTAGGATTAATATCTATAAAGGACCAAGGCACCCAAAATGACCAAATGCCCCTCTGTTGGTTGATTTTCCCTGGGTTGCTGGCAGGGCTCTGGGGTACCTGTAATCTCCCTGGGCGTTCTTTGTGTGGCCCTTGATCCGGTTAACATCAAGAACAGCTCCAGCCTTCACATAATTTTGAGAAAAATCAGCCAGCTGCAGAATTGAAGAGACCAGCCTGTGATTAGGGATTGAAGACCAGCCTGCAGTGGGTTTGGAGAGGAAAACAACCTTGCTGTGATTAGGGTTTGATGAGGAAGCTTACCACTGTTATTCAGTACAGCTAACTTCAGAAGGGACGGAATATTCAGCCTAACGCTCTGATACCATGTTGTAGGCCGAGGGATTTGATTCTCAGAAAATTATGCTTTATTTACAGCCACTAGTGGGGTATTTTGTAGTTTACAATCAGTAAGCAAGACAACTCTGAGAAGGAAAGGGAATCTGAGGAGGAAAAGAAAACCAGAAAAACCTCCTAACAGGAATCCTAGGACCCAGTCCTACTTAAACTAGGAAACATTAAGAAGAAAGGAGAGGGGAGACCACTTTCTCGAGAGTTAGCCCCAGCTAACGTCTATTCCTAGAGGGAAAGTTGCTCCAAAAAGTGCCCTTAATGACATACAGATTTTACAACAGACCTGCTTTTTTAAAGTTCCTTTTCTATAGAAATCCTCTTCAGCACGCTGCAAGAATTCAATTCGCTGATCTAGTCCTGATCTGGGTGTTAATTTTGTTCCAGCTAACCCTTTCACAGCCTCTACAGCCTCTGCCAAATCAAAGATACAACTGATAAGCAACTGTAACAAGTGAAAGCAAAGGAACAACAATAACAAATAAATGTCATTTTTGTCAGGACTCTGACGTCTGAAGGTCTAAAATCCACATTTGTATGACCCGAAACAGAAAGAAAGCAAAGACATAGTAAGTGTAGAACTTGAAAACAAACATTACCAAACAAGATAAACGATAGAAATTTTGTAACATTGGAGGTCAATTGCAGAACTCAAAAGTTAATAAAATCAATATCCACAGATAAAAAGAACCCACACTTCAAAGTAACAATCAACAGCGCATTCAACAGATAGGATGCCTCTTCAAAGAGCTACCAACTTTACTTTGCATGAACCAACTAATGGAGTTGAGGTGACATGGCTATGGTTGTGCAAGATGTTTATATAATTTGTAATTTGTGGTTAATAGTTTGCGCATTGAGAACTAAATAAACATTGGTAACAACAATTCCGAATCACAGATCAGGAGACTTCAGTATTTCTTGGGTGCGGAAGTAGTTCAATCCAAGAAATGAATCTGTTTGTCTCGACAACTATATAAACTTGATTTATTATCTGAAACAGTTATCTTGGGATCTAAGCCTCTAAATGCTCCGTGGATCCAAATTTGAAGCTCATGCCAAACAATGGGACCACTATTGATGATTTTGAATTGTATTGGACGCTAGTTGGTAACTTAAATTTTTGGGAAATCTTCAGCGCCACCCCTGAGGTGCGCCACCCCCTGGGGTACCCCTAAAAATAATGCAACCCTCTGAGTTATCCAATTTATCAATCAAACCCTCTATTACTAACGCCATTAGTCTTCAATTAGTTTTTATTTATAGATTTTCAATATTACCCCCAAATCCTAATGGTATTAGTAAGAGGGGGTCCGATTGATAAATTCGGTAACTCAAGGGGTGGCATTAATATTAGGGGGAACCTCAGGGGGTGGTGCCGGAAAATTTTGAAAAGAAAAAGGGAATCAATTTTTTCTATATTATATATATAAGGAAATTTTCATTGCCACCTCCTGAGGTACTCCCTAAAAATAAAGCCACCCTGCTGGGTTATTAAATTTATCAGTCAGACCCCTTGCCGTTAGAAATCACAGTCAAATGCAGATGTAAGCAAGAACCCACATAACAGCAACACACAGAAAAAATTAAAAAGAAGTTTTGGTGTCCAAAACAAGAGTTCAAGAGGCTGGAGAATTCTAATTAATTAATTACTTAAAAGCAGAAACAACAAAAGTGATACAGAAAAAGTTGATTCCCTTTTTCTTTTCAGAAATTTTCAGCACCACCTCCTGAGGTACCCCCTAAAAATAATGCCACCTGCTGAGTTATCCAATTTATCAGTCAAACCCCTTGCCATTAGAAATCACAGTTAAATGCAGATGTAAGTAAGTTAAGTTTTTAAAAAACACGAAAATGTCCACGAACAGAAAAACCCTAAGTTCGACCTAGTGTTAGTCTTCCTCTACCGTTTGGAATGACTCACTTCTCTTCTACTCTCCTACTAATGCTTTTTTGTGTCCCTATCAGCCGTCTTCTTCCCTTCAGTTATCTTCTTGAAAAACCCTAACATAGAGCTATTATAAATAAAGAGTATCAATAAGAATCAACTATAGAACGTTTGCAGGTCTCCAATTCTCTGCTCAGTTCAGTTGTGTGACTTTGAAATTGTTCCATTTCAGAAATTGCCATCACTGCTGCTTCTGCTTCTCTTGTTCTTCATCTCCATGCTTTTCCTCTTCCTCTCCGACTGCTTGTCTTCGTCTCCTGAGACTATGGAGAGAGAAATTTTAGGTGGTTCAGAACTAAGTCTAGGGTTTAGAAGGGGTCCACGACAAAGAGAGGAGTGTTGGTGGTGGTGGAGGAACTCCTGGGCGATTTCCAGCAGAAACTAAGGGAAGGTGGGTGACTTCCGGCATGGGGAAGCTTGGGGCAGTAGTGGTTTCCGACAGTGGGGGGTAGTTTCCAGAAGGTGAGGTATAGGAAGAAGTGGGTGACAGGGGAATCCCTTCACCCACCTAAAGGTTGGGTATGGGAGGATAATATAGTCATAACACCCCCTTAAGGGCAAAATGTCATTTAAATTTCAAAATTTGAATTCACTAACAAAATCAGGGTTAAAAACTAACAGTCGGCAATCAGTAATATTGGGTTTTGTTGAAAGTGGGTCACCAACAATTTTTTCAACATAAGTGGGGAGCCTAGAGTTTCACCCCTCACTTAAGTGGGCCACCAGTAAAAAAGTAAAAAATACAATAAACATTAAGTAGTCAAGCACTCAAGATCGAAAACAAATTTAGAAATTACTAGATCATTATTAATTCATTCATGTGGGATAAGGGGAGTATGTGGGGCTGTTGTTAAGCAAGACAACAAAGATACTTAAGAAATCGAAAGCCTGTGGGACGTGGTGTTGTTAACGCTGTTCTCAGGAAAGACCGTTACCAAACACATACTTAATGAATGTCATGAGTCAACTTCTGTTCGCTCCTCGGACATCTCATGGGGATGTTGATGTATAAGCTTTAGGGCATCTCAAAAAGGCCCCTCAATGTGAATTACTTTATATTGATCATGGCCATGGACAGTTAGAAAGCTTTTCTGATGCAGATTAAATAGGATCATAGGTTGACAGAAAATCACCCTCTAGTTATTGTATGTTATCAGGAACCTTATATATTGGAACAGTAAGGAACAAAGAATGGCAGCTCAATCAAGTATAGAGTTTTAGTACTAGGCCATGGAACACGTCACTTGTGACATGGAACAAAATTCGACCGATATGGTTGACATTTCGGTCGAAATGCCTGTGTTTTTTGAAATCGAAACGAAATACAAGGACAGGCACGAAAAGTGTCATGTACACGATATTTCGGCCCGATACCATATCGAGCCGAAACGACACCAACGCAGCTTATAAAGTGTCCATTTTCGAGCTCTTTTTCGACATTTCGGTGATTTCAGGCATTTCAAGCCCTATCGCCAGCGACATTTCAACCCCTTTTTTAATTTTTTTTTTATTTATTTCTCTTGCTTTCATCCCTCTTTTCACCTAATTTCTACAACTACATTCATTCAAACACTAGATTTTCTCCTCCATTTGTGCATTTTCTCAAATCTTGCAAGGTGAGTAACCAACTTCCTCATTTTTTTATTTTTGTTTTGTTTGTGCCTTAAATCATCTTAGATTGCTTCCAAATTCAAGTATGTTTACTTTAGAGTGTTGACCTATGAATTTGTAGTGTCAAAATTAATTTTTGATTCTTCATACTATTTTTTTATTTTTCTGTTATTAAAAATTATTTAGTAAATTAAGTATATTGCTAAAAATGTATATGTATAGTAGACGTATGAGCTTCAAATTAATGTATGTGAGAGATGAGACACCATATTGCTGTGACGGTGTTGAATCAATTTTTTTTTCTGTTAATTATGCAATTTTACTGTATTTAATATATGTTTAAATAATTAAAAAAATATTTAAATATTAAAAAAAGTAATCAATTTCTGTTTTAAATTTAAAAATAGGAGAGTATTAGTGGAAGCATGTATGCAATTTTTGGAGCATGTTGTGGAGCTTTTTAAGATAGTGTGTATTTTGTATATTTTTAAATTATATATATTTTTTTATTTATTTATTTTATATTTATAAATAGGAGGTTATTATTAGAAGCATGTATGTCATTTTTAGAGCATATTGTGGAGCTTTTCAAGATACTTAGTGTGTATTTCTTGTATCAGGCACACTCTCTTTTAAAGATGTCAAACATAGCTTGACAACACGGAAGGCCACTGACAGCTGATAGAAGGAGGAGCGAGTGTAATTACTGCAAGAAACAAATAGGAGGATGTGGGGCCACTAGACTGAAGGTGCATCTAGCTGGTGGAAACAGGGATGTAGTAGGTTGCCAAAAGGTGTCCGTAGAGATCAAGAAGGCAATGGCCTCATATATTAGTGAGGGAAAGCAAAAGAGGAAAGAGAAGAGAACACAGAGGGAGGAGTTCGAGGATGCATGCTTAAATGACCTTCCAGATCCCGAGGATTATGGTCTAAATGAGCCAGGAGAGTATGGATGTGACCTTGAACCAGAGGCCGAACAGATTAGGAGGGCGATGATGATGAGTAGGGAGCAACAGAGGGTTGATGACATGAGGAGCAATAGAGGTCTCTAGGTTGTGGGTCCTCTAGAGAGCCAATAGGTATGGGAGGCACAGGTGGCTCCCAAGTCCCTATGAGGAGGAGTCAGAGTGTGAGGCAGGAGGTTCCTATCCCACGGGCCCCTACAAGGGGTCAAGCTTCGTCAGCACATCCTACAGATCTGGATCTGAAGATTCTTTGCAATGATCCAGCCCTATTTGCAAGGCCTAAGCATAAGTAGAGAAAGTTGAAGCACTTATGGGGGAGTGTGAAAGAAAAAGTGGGGATGGCTTTCTCCAAATGGGCTTATTACCATATTATTCTAGCACATACAGCCTAATAGCCCTACTATAGAGATATGATTGAGGAAATAGGCAAGGCTAGGAGTGGTGTACAGGGACCCACTCCATATGAGATACATAATGTCTATTTGCCAAAGCATAAAGAGGACTTAAATGAGTATATTAAGGGATTAAAGCCCATGTGGGCTCATTATGGAGTGACTGCGATGACTAATGGTTGGACTAGTCCCACTAGACAGTCCATCATCAATTTCATGTTGAATTGTGATGGGAGGACAGTGTTCCTTAAGTCAGTAGATGCATCTGGTGATAAGGATGCAAAATATATTTATAATTTATTAAAGCAAGTGGTGAAGGAGATTTGGAGTGGAAAATGTGGTCCAAATTGTGACTGATAATGGCTCCAACTACAAGAAAGCTGGGTTGAAGATGCAGGAGAACTCTAGGTAATCTAAACATATAGTATTAATTTTCATTTTTAAATATATATATTTACATTACATGTACACTTTATGATGGACAGATATAAGCTCTTTTGGACTCTATGTGCTGCTCACTACATTGACTTAAAGCTGAAGGACATCGGAAAGGTCAAGCTTATGAAGAAGACAGTGGAGCAAGCCCGACAAGTTAGCACCTTAATTTATAACCACAAATATGCATTAAAGATGATGAGGGACAAGTGTCAAGGTGAGTTAGTGAGGCCAGGCATAACCAAATTTGCTACAAATTGGATAGCACTGCAAAGCTTTGAGAGTGGGAAGACTGGCCTTAGGAGCATGTTTGCATCAGGGCAATGGTTTAGCCGGGAGGGTTCTTTATCCGTGGGAGGAAGGAGAACACAGTTGACCATACTCAATAAGACTTTCTGGCATAATGTGAGGATAGTGGTGAAGATGCTTGAGCCTGTGGTGCATATGTTAAGGATGGTAGATCAGCAAAGAAAACCTACTTTACCACACACATTTGTTGCAATAGAGAGAATGAAGCAACAAGTTGCTCAAGTCCACCCACACAGCAACAAGAAAGTCCTCGAAATCATCCAACTTAGATGGCAGAATATGTTGCAGCATCCACTGCATAAGGCTGGTGAGTTGTTAAGTCTAGTATTCAATTTAATTTTCATTATGTTATCACACTATTAAGCATTAAGTATTCCCTTTTATGACATACTTTTCTTACATAGCATACTATTTAAATCCCAAGTACCATTAGTTACAAGGACAATCTTGGGATGAGGCAAGATTTGATGGATGCCGTCCAAACTGTAGTGGAGAAGTTGGAACTGGATCCATCTAAACAAGTAATCATCCTTATGAAGGTGAGATAGTGATTTGAATCATTTTACTAAGTCATTAACCTAGTAATTAGTTATTGTTTTTTCTCTTTATAGATAAGATAAAAGCATCTAGGGATGCCACTGGGAGCTTCGGTCGTTCAGTGACCGTATCGGGACGGGAATCCGCCCCTGGGGGTAAGTTCATTCATTTATTTCATTATATATTTAATTATTATATTCTATCTTTAATTAAGTTATTTAAGTATTAATATGACTTTGAGTCTATGTTTGTTGCAGCTAAGTGGTGGTTGCAATTTGGACGTGACTCACCCCACTCGAGTGTGATTGCAAGCAAAGTGCTCTCCCAAACATGTTCTGCCACTGTTTGTGAGCGAAATTGGAACACCTTCAACCTCATTCACTCGAAGAGGCGCCACCGATTGGGTGTGAAACGTCTAGAGGACCTTGTCTACATACACTATAATATGAGACAGGGAGGATCATATTAGACAAGGGATGGATAGAGAGAGTAACAATATTGAGTTGGCCGATATATTTGAGATGGATGATGATGATAACCCAATAGTTGACTGGATCAGGGACAATGGAGAGCCATTGTTGGATGAGGAGGGAGGTCGTCCCAGTAAACAGATTGCAAAGGAGATGGGGGCTGATGTGGAGGACTTCATGGCCCAGGAGGGGAGTGCACATGCAACGCCCGCCCGTTCGTGCCACACCCTAGTGCATCCACCCAGAGTGGGGATTTGATTGTCTAGTCCAACACTAAAGATGATGTGACTCAGGCCTCCGACGATGACGACAATGGTGGTGATGATGACGATGACGATGACGATGATGATGGAGGGGATGAGGAGGGTGTTGGACCTCGTGATCAGGATTCAACTGATCCTAGGGAGAGACCACGACCACCAACATCAGCAGTATGTGAAAGTCAAGGGGGGAGGACGACCACCGAGATTCACAGGCGAGAGTCAATTCACCCACGTGACACAGGATTCAAACCATACTGGAGCTGCATCTCGAGGCCGAAATGTTTCCTCTACATGTTCGAGGAAGGGGAAGGGGAGATAGCACGGCTATAGCACAAAGGACACGCCATCATATGGGTCTTACCGTCCAGCTAATGCTAAGAGCTTGGTGGGATCTATGAGATCGATGAGCATTAATGATTCTAGAGACTCCTCCACCTCTAAAGGATCCAAATGGCATAGACCTACAGAGTCCTCATATGATACTACTGTGGAGAGTATTGGTTCTACTGGGTCGACTTATGGAGCTTATGGTTATGGACCATATGGTGTCCCTCCTGGCTATCAAATCCAGGGTCAGGCCGGTCAGCCACTAGTGGAGCTTTATGGATGGAGCAACCTATGGAGCTTATGGTGTCCCTCCCACTGTCACCTATCGGAGTTGGCCACTGGGACCTTATTGTCAGTATGGACCTTATCCTTCTGATGACAGCTAGGGTGCTCCTTCATTTGTTGAGCAGATCTTTCACTTTATTCCACAGCCACCAAACCCAACACCAGCCTTTCCATATGCAGTCGAGCTAGTTCCTTATTTGGAGATTCACAACTTCCCACCGTCAAGAAATCTTAGGCATGTGGATGAGGCCATGTACAAAGCTGCAGTTGCTGACTACGTCGACAACTATATGGGGCAAACATCATGGGACTTGTATTGTCATTTGTATGGGGTGCAAATGAAAGAGGAGGACATTGAATAGAGTAGACTTGTAATTTGTAACATTTTCGCTTCTTCTCATATGTAGTATATACTTGAAAAGTTGGATGTTACATTTTCAATGGTTTTTTTTAGAAAACTAGTAGTTCTATAGTGTTTATTATGCTTGAAATAGGTAGTATGCAAGAATCCAAATCAATTTGAGTCCATATGAGGCCCGAAATTGAGGTTCCAAGTGTCTGAAAAAAAGTGTCTAGTTTCGACCGAAACATGGGAATTTAGGCCTTTTGCAAGGTCAAAATTTGGACCAAAATTTGTTCCTTGACTTGTGAAATAATATGGGTGAGGCAATTTTTGGGCAAACTTGTATTTGTGGAGGGCAACGAACTTGAGGCAGCCCATATTCAATGAGCACTACTTCTTCCAACTTCCAAGATCCTTTTAATAGAAACAACTCATATGGGACCAAGAAAGAGTTTCTTTAAATGGAGTATGGGAGGTTCTTAGTGATATGGGCTGTGGTGGAATGATTTTAGGGAAAAAGGTTAACTTAAGGCTTTGTGGTTAAAGATGGAAGGATATTTAGGGAATCAAGGATACTTAGCCCATCCCATGGGAGGTTGATAAGTTCCTTAAGAGTTAAGATGGGATGAAAACTTAGGGGAATGGGATAAAACCTAGAAGGAATTCATATTTTGTTGGTTAGAATAATCTCTTCAAGTGTCAATGATTTTGGCAAGGTGGATTGGGAGATATCGGGTTTCTTGGCTTTGGAGGGAAAATAGGGTGATAAATGAATAGATCCAGGGTTTGGTTGGTTTGCTAGGGCCGAAATTGGGATCAAAGGTCATTAGTTGGGGGGATGATGTTCCTAAATTTTGGGATAGATCTAATGGCTAGGTTGGTGTAGATTTGACCTTGAATTTTGGGTCCCTAGAAAAGTCTGAAAATTTAAGAAAATCCAAGAAAAAAATAAATAAATAAGAGGGTGGTATGAGAAGGGGAATGAAGTGTACATTGGCAGATACATGGATGGAACCTTGAGGATGGAATTCACCTGAAGATGGACTTCGAACGCTGTTTCCTATACAGCGACTGTCAACAGTCTAAGCTTGATTTCACTTCAAAACCTCCCTAGGTTTGAACCTTCAAACTAATTGATAGAACTAGAACTGCTAATGCTTTGATATTCAAACCAATTGATAGAACCAATATGAAAACACACAAAGCACCCAAAGCGAAGCTTTCATTCAATATTCGACTATGTTCCCTAATCCAATCAATGGGACATAAGAAGTCCTACTAAAAATTAGGACTTAGAAACTGTAATTTTATCCTTACATAAGAAGTCCTACTAAAATTAGGACCTAGAAACTGATTTAAACTAGAAAATAGAAATTAACTCGTCTAGACTAACTTATACACTTAAAAATGAAGTAAACATAATAAATGACTATTCTACCCTTACAACATAAGTTAGGCAGAATTAACATTAATTAAACTACTTTCATGCTTAGCCTAGGCAATAAGCTTTTGGGCCCATAGAATGCCCGTGACCACACAAACATTTTAAACAAAGGCCCAACACCCATAAATATCAACCATACATTGACTTCAAAGGAAATAGGTCCATTCAGTGTTGGATACTTGGATCTGCATCACAATACCTTTTAGTATGATAATCAGACTGCTAACGAGATCCCCCCAAACCCTATGATTCATGACTATAAAAAGCACAATGAAGCTGATTATCATTTTGCTCATGAGAAGCAACTTAAATAGGCATGCAAATTAAGAAGGAAAAACCAGAGAAAAGGTGGAGGAGAAAGAAGCAGTAACAACTAACAAGTAACCATCTTCCCTCTTTTGACCATTTTTCTTCTACTACCATATTTAATACTCCCCCTCAAGTTGGAGCATATACATAAATCATGCTAACTTGTTACCAATATATGCAACTCATAATGTTCCCCAAGTCTTTGTAGACAGATCTATTGGTTGTTCTCCAGTGCAAACATGACTTGGGGAAATAGGTTTGCTCTCGTCAGCATCATGTTTTCTTACAAAGATGGTTAGCTGTGGTTTATAACTAGATTGGTATTTGTGTTTTGTTTGGTCTGTAGCTACCTTCTGGTTCTGTCTGTGGTTCAGATCTACCTCATGCTATCATTTGGGGTTCATAGCTACCTTAGGTTGTTACTTCTGATTCAAAGCAACATTCTGTTGTTACTTGCAGTTTGCAGCAACCTATGCCAATCTTCTATTTGACTTCTTTAAGATTACTACTACATGCTTTCCTTAACGTCAATGTTTTTGTTGCTGCTATTGCATTCTGACTTGCAGTGAGCATTCTTTGCTTATTGTTTTATTCATTGCTGCCTGGATTTCACCAATAGAATTTTTTTTTTTACTACTGTTGTTGTTGGTAATTGGTGTGCTTGTGATGGTTCTATGACTGGATGATGTTTTTCCTGCAGTGCTATTGCTGACACTGGCTTCTTTGGTTTCTCTCTTCAAATTGAGTACTGGTTGTGTCTGTCCCTGTTTTTACAAGCTGGAACCTGGAGTATATATGCTCCACCTGAGGGGGAAAGTGTTTAAGTTGGGATGATGTTTTAAGTTACTCAAGGTGACATATTATAATCTGTTGTAGAGTTTGTTATTGTACTAGTCACAGTGGCCTTTGTTAGTTTTGGTGATATCTAATTTAAAGTAGTGCTCTACCACTGGGAGTCATTTGGATTTTGTTGTAATTTAGCCATGACTCCTAGTAATCACTAGAACGCTCACGGTTTGATTGACCACACATAAACTTGTCAGTCTCCTTTTAGCTCCCCAATTGAAATTTCTCTCTTGGTGATGTAGCCTTGGATTGAAGGATTCAACCAAGGGCCAATTTGCAACTTCTTAGCAAAATTCACAACCAATTAGGGTTTTGGGTTTCCATATAATAGCACAATGTTAGGGATTACAGTAACCAGGTGGGAAGCGGCTTCAAGCAAATGATATGCAGATCTAGGGGAAGATCTGGAATGAATTTTGATGGCTAGATGTGAATTCCTAAATTTAGGGAAGTTCAGAGAACTTAGGAGTCCTAGGTCAAAGGGGTTAGAGAGGCAGTTATGGGGCTGCAACTTGGATTGAATTGTTGTCTCAAAGGGGAATTAGTTCCCTATGAAAGAGAAGGGATTCTGATGGACAGCAGGTAAGAAGCACCAGTTGGAGGTTTAATGGCAGTTATGGATTTTAATGGGTTACAGTTCTGTGGAAGAAGAGCCAAAGTGGGGATCGAATAGGGCTGCTGTGAGGGGGATGGGTAGATGAAACAGTGACTAAACTGATATTCCTGCCGGAATGAAGTTTCAATGGCTGGAAGCCTGGAATGTAGTTGCAGCCTTGCAGGTTTAAGGGCAGAAGAGGGAGTCAAAGGGGCTCGATGAAGCTCCAGAAAACATATCTAAGGGGAAGAGAAGAGGGGAAGGGCTTGATCTCCTGCTTAGGTTGAGGGCTTCCTAAGTCTTCAACCTGCGTGGTGGATCGACGAGGATGGCTGCCCAACAGCCAAACAGGAAGAGAGGTTCCGAACCTTAGTGTTCCCAGCTCCAGCAGCAGCTTAAAAAACTAATCAAATTTCAAATAATCCGTCTTCCCTACTCATCCCATCATAGGGGTGTAAAGAGAGGGCTTAATCACCCAATTAAAAATAATGTAAATAAAACAGGAAACTAATTGCTAAAACCTAGGGAACTAACTCCTAAAACCTAGCTAAGAACCTACAAGGACTTCAGACAAAACTCAACTTCAGCTCTTGCTTGGGTTGGGAGTGTGGATCTTAATACAATCTACTTAAGTTTAAAAGCTAGCAGTGGCATAAAATGACCTAGGTACCCTAACTTAAATTGGACTAAGAAATAAAGCAATTGAACCAGAACTGAACCATTGGTTTAATTAACTTGACTTGAAGATTTAAAATACTAGTATGGGGGATTTCATACTCAACTCATGTGGCCGTTTTTAGGTCCATCAAGTTGGTCAACCCCAATGGAAACCCATCCAGTGAAGGCCCAATCCATGCATATGCCAACCATATGTTCTTTCCTAATAAAAGAAGGTGCCTTTGGTACTGAATCTACACCACTTGGTCATTGTCTTCATCTTCTCTTCTTGGATTTTGATTTGTTACAGCTAATTTTGTCAAACTAATTAACACGACAGCTAATCTTTCCCTTTCATTTAAAAATTAATCCCACAGTCATTAATGCCAGTTAAACATGGTCCTCGACTTCAACAGGTTGGCAAAAATGACCACGATTAAGAGAACCAAGTTGCAGGTTTCAAGGATAAAGTAGATACTATATCGAATACTGAGTAAAATAATCATGAACAGCAACATAGTCCTCTATTTTCTATTAAGGGCAATAAATCACTGCCTGATCATGGAGACTAGTGTCCGGCAATGTGAGTGAATGCATGGAATCTACCTGGATGGGATTCTTTATTTCTTGGGGGGAGTGGGCTAGTAAATTTTGTTCCTATGTCTCTGTGCAGGATCCACACAACGGGACAAAGTTCTTTTTCCTTTTCCCTTCAAAACTTTTTCACCCAGATTTCCTAAAAATGTATTAAAAGCTCAATACTATAATGCAGACAGTAGATGCATAAAAGCATTAAACCGCATACCCAAAAATAGAACATATATCCCTATTAAAAAACTTGGCATTTGGCTATATAGTGTACAAAGGTACATTATTATGGGCTACTTCCAAACTTCCAGTGCGATTTTTGTTAGCACAAGGGAATTCTTTTTTGGGGGAGGTGGGGTTTGAAGGGGAGGGGAGGAACAAGATTAAAAACTCAGAAACAGGTACAGGATCAGTCCCTATTGATCCTGGCACCAATCGTCCAGGAATTGGCCAGGAATCAGTTGGACAGTATGGGTAGAATAGGGTTTAATTAGAATCAGCCCAGGTAGATCCCGTGTTAAAGTAGGAAAATTTTGCTGTAGCTCATTCCAGTCCACTTTTAAAACCTGGTAAGGATGGAAATATTGTTGTTCATAGAAGCACTCATAAAGCTTCAACACTACATGAAATTTTCAGACAAACCCAAGAAATACCATCACAATCGGAGATATCCTCCTCTGAGCCACTAGCTTCATCATCACGATTCCAGAACTCAGTGTAATCGTCGCCATCGGCCATATTTGAGGAGCTGAAAAATATCAAATTGGATAGTGAATAATATAAAGCAAAGTAAGATTTGGCATTATTCAAAAGATACTCCACACTTCATTTCTAAATAATGTAACCATGCATGTTATCAAGAACACACGCTGCAAAAAAAAAAACCTTGCAAAACAACCCCAACAAGTTTTGGGACATGAGTATGCTACTAACCATCAGGAATTCCCACCACTGACGAGTTCAACTCGAAACTCCTCAGGTAATTTTATGATGCTATATGGTGAAGAGTTACCTCCCATTATGCATCCAGGAACTCAATATCACCCATAATGAGTACAAACGAAATAGAGGGCATCTGCCCCACACAGGTAGGACATGTGGAACAAGAATTCCAAATGATGAAGCTAAGCAGGTGTAATGAAAGCTAAATTATATAACATTGAGGATGAGGGGGCATTTGGCCCCAAAACTAAGGTGGTAGAGATTAAATGGAGAGGCCATTGGCGTATTTAAGATAATGTGGTTAAGCAAGGGAATTAGGATTTTGAGGGAGACTCCAATGGATTGGAACAACTGAACAAGAGAATAACTTGTATTTGGACTTAAGAGGATAGCCAAAACAACCATAAGGGAAACAAAGGGTAGTCATCAGGCCCCTAGGAATAGGCAGTGTGAGGATTACTCTATTCCATTTTCAGAGTACAGAGTGAGTTGTTCAATGTCTCAGACGTCACCATGTTATGATCAATGGGATTCTTTAACATTCTCCTGATATCAATAGTATTCATTGCTGACTTTAAGAAAAATAAATTCTTAGGAAAATACATAAAAAAGCACTTCCTTTCCTAATTTCTCGTAGTTCCTAAACTGTACTGTAGTCCAAGAGCAAACAGGTGATGCTTGCAGAACAAAGGTCCAACCAAGACTCTAACCACTTGTCCAACGGTTTAAAATTTATGATAGCTGTGTGAAGCATACTCGCATGCATGTGCTCAAAACTCATATATCTGATGCAGGTGTAGGACACCAACATAAGCAAACAAGCCAAGAATCCAACAAAAGCAAAGTCACAAACTAACAAATGGTTGAACTACAATGACTACCCAAATAAAGGTATAAAGTACCTGCTGATAATGACGTTCGTGAATGCATTCCTTCGTAAGGCACTTGTACATGAAAGTTCGTTCACGTATTTTGAAACTAGATCCGGATTTTTACAGGCATCACATGATTTTCCACACAATGATGCAGGCACCTGCTTAAAATAATAAATGAATAGGTGCGCCCAGCAGAAAGTAACAGTACAGTAGATGGAATTGAACGTGCAGAGGCAGAATGATGTCAGACATTCAAAGGTTAGCCTCTCTGTACCTTTTCTCCAAAACTCTCAAGAATTTTTCTCCTACGGCAACCAGACCCTTCACAATACTCAACCATCTGCAAGCAGCATATACTCAGGATCTGATAGTATTACAATGGTGAACTTCCTACAAAATTTATTAACAGTACTGAGAAATGCACCAGCTTAAAATCTGATATAGATTTCTTTCTCAAGCCATCCTCAGAAGCTGATGATTGTGACTTTCTGGTTTCAGCATTGCTCAGAATAAACTCCTGCCACAAATCTTCTCAGTGCTTAAGATTTATAGTAACAACTTAACAAATTCAAGAGTAGAGAAACCAGAAACTAATACCATTCGTTTGCTATCATCCATTCCATAGTACAGAAAACTTTTTGAGGGCAGCTGATCACGCCCAGCCCTTCCAGATTCTTGATAGAAGGCTTCCATTGACTTTGGAATATTAAAATGAAAAACAATCCGGACATCCTTTTTATCTATCCCCTGCATTTTATTTTATTTTTTTCATTTTAGCTATATTTCAAGTTTAAAAAAATCATCTGACAAGAATCTTGAAAGAATAAATAGTACAATTTTTTCAAACCTAAGTATTCAGTAGCATACCATCCTGAAGCAACGTCAGTTATCTCTCAATTAGCTATGCATGCATCAGATGAGCTCCAGTAAAAGTACCAGCAAGCAAAGTGATTAAGATGATTAGATCAGAAGCCAATGATGAATTTTAAGTGCTAGGATAGAACTTAACAATATATTCTTTCAAGGATTTAAGAACCATGGATAACTAATGCAACAAAAACCATTCCACAGACATTGACAAGTAGGAACATGGTGCAATCAGAGGGATCAAAAATCAAGGGAAAACCAACAATGTCATGATTGAGGTAGTGAAATAGTATTGACTATTGCAATAACAGTTTAATTAAAAAAAAAGTAGATGGAGCAGAATAGAAGAACAGGATTTTAGTCATTGACTCCAGAGCATTGAAATAATGTTAAGCTGACCAAGTTTTGCTTATGAATTGCATCTTCGACATAGATAAATACAGGTCCACCAAAGACATATGCAGTAGACTAGGTCTCAAGGCAATGAGGCAATGCAAGGCGGTTTAGACCAGTTGAGTTGGTGAGACGACGAGGTGCCTGCCGAGGCCCTTCCAAGCATGGTTCAAAGTCTCACGAGAAACACAAGGAGAAGAAAGAGAATAAGTGGAGAGAACCAGGCTGCATTAGAACTGCAACCCTCACCCCCATGTTCATACATATCCAGCACAAAATAGAAAGAAATCTTCTAATCTAATAATAGAAACGACAAAGAAACAAAAAATAAATAAAACCAGATCCAAGCAAATCTGGGGTGGACCTCACATGGTGTGGTTACCAGTACCATTCAAGTGGTAACCCATGCATATCTTAACGGTACAAACCCAGGGATTCAAGTAACAAAGGGTGTAATCAGATTGTAGGATGGAAGAGTAGTAGGGTCTTTCTCTGGGCCGGTTGGTGAGGGAGATTCTATACATGCTGAGCTGAAGGTATGTGAACAAAGCACAAACTGCTGATTACAAACAGAGGGAATCATACTGCTGCTGAAAGTGCTTCAGTTATGCATCAGTTCTATGAAAATGTATGGCAAAATGCCCTGCAGATTAGGGTCATTAGGGAGTAGCGAGTTGGCAGTATGACCCAACAACTCCTTCCAAATGGAAGCCAAAAAATGCCATTGAACCAGTAGGAAAATGGGCAAAGCAAGGGCTTGTGAGACCTACACTGTTTAGGAATTCCCTTACAAACAGTAATGGTGTTTTTGAAGGGGTCCAGAGTTTGGTCTCCCTTATTATCATCGCATCTCTACATACTTCTATCCAGTAACATTTCCTTTGCATGAATAAATAACCATTAGTTATCTCACTAAAAGAAATGTCTCTTGCAAGTTTTCTAGGAGAATACCCAAAAGCAACTGTTGCTACGACAACTTGGATTTTCGAAGAAACCCAGTCATCCAAAACAGAACTTCGCTGTTTACTGTTCAGACCTGCATGATAAGCTGCGGGAAAAAGACCAGGATAAGAACACGCTTACTGAAGCTATGAATGGTAATGCAATAGTATACATAAGAAAATAAATGTTTCTTGGCTTACCAGCACAAGAAAAGCCATTCTTTGAAAGATGAGCAGATAAATAATCACAAGTTGCACGTTCAAGACAGTACACAATTGAGCAAACATCTCCACTCGATTTGAGTAGATTGGACAGATCCTCATAAACATCATCGAGCAAATCTTTATATCGAACTGCACCTCACTGCCATCAAGTCAGATATCTAAATGCCCCAAAAGACATGTACCATTAACTCAGAAATTATAGCCCCAAATAAGCCAATAAATAATTATTACAACCAAATAAGCAATGCATTCGTTAAACACATTACAACTAAGAAGTCTATGACAAAGGTCTCAGTCACCATAAACAAGTAAATTCTTTGCAAATTAACACAACCAGCAGCCCTATGGTGCTGCAAGCCTGCGAATCAAGTTACCAAATCAAAATCAATTGACAAAAAGGAACTTCAAAAAATTAATAATGACCTACAATCTTCTATTTACCAATCAATAAGTATCACAAATCTACCACAGATACATTGACCAAAATCAATCAACAGTAACTACTAAAAGTCTAAAATACACTTGAACAAGCTCCAGCAATTATAAAAATCCAAGTACCTAACATGCAGACACATCATTTACCATATTGCTGCACATTATAAGCTACAGAAGCTGAAAAGTAATTAGTACACTCAAATCCAAGACTTGAACCAAAATCACAGTAGCTCTTTGAACAAATATAAATAACTTTCAAAACTCTCATCACATCAACTCAGCATCCACTGAGACCACCCTAAGCTCAAAGTAATGAGCAGTACAAATTGTATGAACCCACCATTGACTCCAACCTAGACCAAATGGAGTGAAACCACTATCGCAAAAGTAGAAATTCACTACTAAATCAAACAATAAAAAGTTGAACTCGGGTTTCTGAAACCCAACTGAGGATATCAAATGATATTCTACCTTTAGATTTGAAGAATCATGTTCATACAGCTGCTAATGTCAGCCGTACAGCAGGGTGACATCAGCTTCAGCTCTGTCCTCCAGTTAAAAGGAAGATCTCACAGTGAACTCAACCCAAGTTAAAAGGAAGAAGAAACCAACAACTTAGAGAAGAGAGGATGACAAGGGAAGGAAACAGAGATGAAATACGAGAGAAAGTTTGTAGGAGGCTCTCATCCCAGTTATATTTAGAGACTAATTTAGGGTAGACTAGAATACAATCATTCATAAGAAGTTGACCCAAGAATATCTCAACCCAGATAATCACTACTCAACTACAAGAAAATTTTAATAAAAGAAATAAGTAGATAGTAGAAACTTGGAAGTAGAGTAGTGGGAGATAAATGATAAAGCAACTTTTGAGCCAAGGATTCAGCAAACCTGCAAGCTGTATCACAGAATAAAATTCGAAAATAAAAAAAAATATATGAAAATTCAAGGCACTGAAAACAACTCACCTTCATAAAATATATTAGGACGATTGAATGATGATCTCAGGACTAAAGGGTCTCGCAAGCACAATGTCTCCATCACATCCTTCTGAACTCTGCATCACAAAGATGGTAAGGTATTTGCTGAAATGCTTCACCATTTTAAATTGACCAGGGAAACTGAAACTACTTTAAGTTAAAATCAGAAACTAATCAATCATAAAGAAAATAAGGTGGGGCAAAAATACACATCATATCACAAATCTCGGTATATAGATACAAAATATATTAGATGTCATCCTATAAAGTATCATTTCTTAAATGACAGCCTTGCAGTGACATGAAACTTACTTTTTGAGTTAATCAAGTCTAGGCAATGAAGTGGGAACAATTAGTAGCATAATGGGTCTAACAATAAAAAAACATACTTTATCCACCATGCTTTTAGTTCTTAACTGGCTTTATCACATCTTGCCAATTGAAGAAACATTCTTTGGCATTTATCAGCATGTCCAATCATGTTTCCTGGCTAAGTAAGATGGGGCAAACATGAAAGCATTTATATTATCCTCCTCAATCCATTCTTTTTATGGGTTGCCAATGTGTCACCACCCAACTGCTTACCATTCACATTAATAGGGAATATGTACAACCGTACAAGTCATACAATATGGAGATTGATCTCAAAGAGGGTCCATTAAGGAAACTAATTTCTAATACTAATAAAACAAACTAATCCCTGCTTGGTATATATAATAATAAATTACAAATAGAGTAAAGCCTGAGACTCACTTAAGAGCAGCTGTTGCTGTCAGGGCCAATATTGGCACATCTGGAAGGTGATTCCTTAGAGATGAAAGCTTTCGGTAGCTAGGCCTGTGCACGAGCAAGAATACGAAATGGGAAATAGAACAAATAAACCATTTCACAGTATTACAAAACTGATGTGATTAAGCATGAATAAGAATATCAGTTGTTGAACACAGATACCAGCTAATCACCAACCCATCACACACAACTCAGTGTCAGTTAGTACCAACCAAATGAAGTCAAACGTAGCAAAATAATTATATAATGACAGTAAAGTTCAGATAAATATTAATGTCAGGAATACAGCATAAGAATCAGTACACACGTCTATCAATTAAAGACATATGAAGATAGATGTAGGCATATTAACCAAGGTATTGGTATAATGGCCATGTGGATAGTGTACAATAGATCATTTAGCAGTCCTGATGGAAATCAAAGTATATGCATTATACAACAACCAATCACCAACTTGTCTTGAATCTCAGCAACAGCCCACCAAAAATAAAAGAGAATAGCCAAGTAATTTTCAAGACTGTCATGTCACGAACCTGAAGTCATGGCCCCATGATGAAATGCAATGAGCCTGAAAAGCAAACAAAAGAGGAAATGTGGTATTGCACCTTAACAGGATCTAACAGTGAAAACTATAAAGCATCATTTTTGCTAATATAGGGTACAAATGCACACCTCATCTATGGCTAGTAAATTCAACAAGCCTCTAGCATGAAGTTTCTTTAGCTTTGACATAAAACCAGTTGTTGCAATCAATTCTGGAGTCACATAGAGCAACCTTAAAGAAGGCTTTCCAGAGTCAAGATCCTTATTGATCTACAACAAAAACAGAAATTTTGATGGTCATGCTTGAAGAAAGAACTTGCCAGAATACCTAAGCTTACAGTTTCCAAAGCACAATTGAGAAATGAGAAGAAGCAAGTTTAGTCCTTTATATAAGACAAGACCACTTTATCTGCACAAATATACAATTAAACGAAGATGTGAAGTTCATAGGGCAATGCCTACAGACCTTTGCAAATATAAAGTATCAAACAGTAGATGAGTAGGATTTCCATCACTATATGGATTCTTAGACAACACTAAGTGAAGAGCACTTTTATGTGTGAAATCTTTGGGCATAAAGCACGCATGTTACAAACTTTTCGAATAGAGTTACCTTGGGTTTTTTGTTGTTAATTACAGATTTTGGGCTTTTATGGAACTCAAAGGATATTCTGGACCATCGGATGCGATATCTACAAATTTACATGCAAAGAGGTCCAGTTTCTTCTTGTAATTGTGGTGAGAGCTCAATTCTAACCAAGGTGGATGTGGTACATTGAAGTAGAATTTGTTTTGGCACCTGAAATGTAAGTATTTATTTTGGGCTGAAAAACAGTAATAGACTGGAAGTGGACCAAAACGCAAGCCTAGACCAGATAAATTTTTTAAGCATATTCTCAACATCAAGAGAGCTATTTATGATCAAGGGCTTAGATTCATCTGTGATTTTTATTTTTGAAAAAGAGAGGAAGTGCCAAGTGTACAAATGGGACCCACAAGCTATGTTTCATACTCCCTCCTCATATGAGTTGACCTTCCACTTCTTCCACATTATCCCACAATTTGGTTAACCATCTATTTTATTGTATTCTATTTGATTTGATCACACTATCTTAGGTATTTCTATCTTCCTTCTCTCTTTCCACCTTCCATTTTTTTCTATTCTTCCTTTTTTTTCTTTTTCTTTTTATCTTTTTTTTAATTTCTCACCACCACCTTCACTTCTTCCCTGTCTTTTTCTCACAAATCCAATTTCCAATTATCTATTTTTCATTTTTACCGTACTCTTTCTCTTTCCATCCTTTTTCTCTTTGTGATCTCTCTCAACCTTTCCCTCTCTTTCTCTCACAAGATTTCAATTACATATCTTCTTTTATTATTATTATTTATTTCTCCTTCACTGTCCTTCCTTATTCTTCTCTTTCTTTCCACTTTCTCTCCCCTCTTTTCTCTTCCATGTACTCTTTTTCATTTTTTATTTATTTATTTTACTTTCTTCTTCTCTCATTAACTCTCTTATTCTATTTTTTTCTTTCTATATTTTCTCTCTCCCTACCATCTTTTTATAAATACCCTTCCAATCTCTCACTTTACAAAGACACTTCTCTTTAGTTTTTCTAAGGCCTTTTCTCTTTCTCTAATGCTTTTGGCTTTTGGCTTTTGGCTTTTAGCTATTTAGAGATTATGTTTAGGATTTAATATGAATGGTTCTGGCTTTTCTCTTTTTTGTTACCAAAAAAAAAAAATCTCTTTATAGTTGTTTGTTTGCCATTCAAGCAAAGTATCAAACTTAGATTTTATCAATCCAAGTTCGATGTACCCTTCAAAGTGTAAGATTTTGTTATAGGATTTGTCTTTCTCTAGGTCTAGCAATTTCCTATTTGGATTTGTCCAAATGTGGTTGTTAGGGTTGGTATAATTTCAAATCGACCAAGTGTTTAATGTTCAAGAATAAAATTTCAGGTAAGTAGCCTTCATCAGTTGCTTATCTCCCCATCCGTTTCCCTGTTCGAGCCCTTCTCTTCCATCCAAAATCAAAAACTGCCATAACTACAGAACTAGCCATCACTTTCATCTCATATTTCAGCCCTTAATCTGCACCTCACCTCTTACCTTCAATCCTAATTTCATTTTCAGCCCAAAGAAGCCAGCCATTCTCCAGATCTGCCCATTCTTATTTTCATCACCCTTCTCTCTCCAAAATCAAGATTCTAATATCTCCACATTCCACCATCCAGGGATGTCAAAGGCCACGTGTTCAAACCCAACTAGGAAACCCATCAGAAAGACATTCCATAGACAACACCCAAATTCATTATTTGGGCCTGGAAACTAGTCCAGGCTTAGAGATCTTGGAAGACTGAGCCCTTATTTGAGAAAGGCTGTATCATCGTCCTTCTCTACAAAACCCATCCTATATGTACCAGCTGACAGCTTTGCCAGCAAACAAATTTGTATGCCGAGCATCAAGTTTTAGCCTAAGTAGAGTTTGTAAAGTTGCAAAACGAAGTACTGAATATTCATGACATAAAGAGGTACAAGGACATGCAATTTGCAGCAGTTTGAAACATTGAAATCGAGATCTTCCACTCCATCGTTGAAGGTCTCCTGAGATCTCGACTCTCAATATTTTCAAATACCAAGTCGAGATATCTTGTGAAACCTAGAGAATTCCAAATCTCGGCGAAGATCCTGAATTAAGATCTCGACTTGACCAAGATCTCGGCTCAAGTTAGCCCCTTTTATCCCCCCTCTTGTTGAGTTGAGACAGCATATCTAGTCTTGTCTTAGCTCCTCTCGACCTCCTCTAGACCCTGCTTGCAGATCTTCCATTTTTTATTGGATTTTTTTGTCAGAAAACAGCTGAATCTTCCCTTACACTGCATTAATACTCTACTTAGCTCATCTACAACCATAGAAAAATGTTCGAAAAACTGAAATTGTGGTTGAAATTTCATTGAAAATAAAGGACTTTTTTCTACATGTTGTCAGCAAGTTTTTAAGGGTTTTAGGGGGTATTTTGAAGCAGGACCATGCGTATAAGCTAATTAAAGCTAGACTTGTAAATGGATAACCGAAATCCGCCTCCGAATTCGCATTCGTATTTATCTAAGGGTGTCCGTATCGGAAATTTTTCTGTATCCGTCCGCTAAGCAACCAAATTCGGATTCGGATAATTGCTTATCAAATCGGATAATATTCAGATAAAAATTTATTCGGATAAAGTATTCAACATTTTTTTCTTTGAAAAGGGACGATAATCGGATTCGGAAACCGGTAATCAGTAATCAAATAATTGGAAATTATCCGATTAGAGTAAAATATTAAATACTTTTCTCTACAAAATGGGCTAATAATCGGATTCGGAAACCGGTAATCGGTAATCGGTAATCGGATATTCGGAAATTGGAAATCGAAATCAGAAATCAGAAATAAAAAAATAAAAAAAGGACAATCACCAATCAATAATCGGATAGTTTATCGGATCGGATTATTATCGGATATCCGATAAAGTTCCGGATTCAAATTCGGATGCCTTCTCTAAATTTCTGGCGGATTCGGATTCAAATTTAGATAGCGGTTTTGCTATTCGGATTCGGAAACTAGTGTATCCAAACCAAATCCGATCCGTTCACAAGTCTAATTAAAGCATAAAAAACACATTGACACATGCATTTTGCTAAAAAAAATCAATGTAGACATGATATGTCATTCAAAGTCACAGCATACAGAGAGAGGTTTTTGACAAATACAATATAAATTGTAAACATAACTTTCATTATATAACTTCAAAGTTCAAAAATTCAAATGCATTCCGTAGAGTTTTGACTGAAAGGAAGGCGGAAACCCACCATTCTAAACAAAATTTCCTCTTGGATTTTGACACTTCTTAGGTGATTTTAGGTGTTTTTAAGGCATTTCTTTAAGTTATACAATAAAATTTATGTTTATAGTTTATATTGTATTTATCAGAAACATCTTTGTATGTATATTATAACTTTGAATGACATATCTACATTGGCTTTTGTTCTTTTTTTTTTTTTTGCACAAAACATGTGTCAATGTGTTATTTATGCTTTAGTTAGCTTATATGCAAAGTCTCACTTCAAAATATCCACTAAAACCCTCCGAAACTTGCAAGAAAAAGTCTGCAGTTTCAATGAAATTTCGACCATTTCAGTTGAAATTGGGGATGTCATATTGGTCCCCCTACATTTCGTTTCAGTTTCTTCCAAAACCGAAATTTTGCACATTTTAGTCAAATTTGAACTATGTCTACAAGAAGTAATCAACAAGAATCAAGTTATTTTGAAGCCATTCTTCAAGGAAGGTTAGTTTTCTTCCCTAATTTTAAATTATTATTTTTTCAAACAATATGTTCTACATTAGGATTTTGAGTGTGGACTATGGATTATATGTATGTTGAATATCTTTGCCCGATCTACAATTTCATGGACCAAAAAATATTTTTTTGTTATTAATTTATTTTTAAATTAAAAAATTATGTTTTGTAAGAAATTAAAATTTAAAAATAATGAAATAATACTTATGTTTTAAAAATGATTGAATATTTACCCAAAAAATATGTTAGACTCCATAATGACTTAGTCATTGATTTCATTTCACTCTTGTACTCTCATGGTGTAACTTATATGACTTTATTTAAGTAAACAGATGATGTAATGTTATAATGTTGAATTATGAACAACTGAACATGTTTGATGTATCATTTCACCTTAAACCTGCACCCAAAAAAAAAATTCACCTTAGACCTTTATGTTTTCATTTATAGCAAATAATGGTTGTGTATTTCACATTTCATGCATGTTCATTCCTTCAACATTTTGGTTTCAAAGTCAGGATCAAGTTGGAAATCATACATAAACTTGTTTTCTCACAAATCTAAGGCCACCACTATCATACTACTATTATAAAAGCATGAACTCAAGGGACACGGCTACATTTCGGTTTCCCTAAATACCCTTATTTATTCAATTGATTATACAGTTAAATCACTATTAAATGATATCCAAATTTGTAATTTTATTAATAAGTTTCGATTTCCCTAAATACCCTTATTTATTCAATTGATTATACAATTAAATCACTAATAAAATGATATCCAAATTTGTAATTTTATTAATTAGTGCAATCATAATGACTAATTTCTCTCCTATTCTCAATGTAACTGTTCACTTCCCAATTTATCTCTACAAGATAATAATGGGAGGAATGAACGTGCGCTTGGGGAATATATACAAACTACCATAAATGTGATCCCTTATGTAGAAATTACCATAAACGCAAATCCCTAATTAGAATGAAGAGAAGAAGGTGGAAATCAAGAAATGGGAAATAAAGAAGATGAACAGACAAAAGGGAAGAAGGTTAAATGAGGAACCATGGATGAAATAAAGTGAAAATTAAGGAAACATGAAACTGCAACTGCCGTCATCTTCTCTCCCTCTTTAAGATCACACATCTGCAACCTCAACATCAAACATTCCTCTCCTAAGGCTATCTATCTCTGTTCTATCTCAATCCTTGGCCTTTCTCTTGAATGAAAAACCATTTCCCATATAATGGTGTAGAAGGAGGCATAGAGTATGATGGAGGGGACGTAAGCATCTCTGAGCTAGAGCAATTGGAATCCATACAAGTATCTGTTCCAGCCCTGATACAAGAACAATTTTCAAGTTTGTTTATGGAGTTCGTTGATTCTGCATAGGGTATGATCGAGGGGAGCTAAGCATCTCTGAGCTAGAGCAATTGTAATCCATACAAGTATCTGTTCCAACCCTGATACAGGAACAATCCTTAGGTTCTTTTATGGAGTTCATTGAGTCTATTGTTTCATAAGATTCAACTTTTTATATTTGCCCAAAAAAAAAAGAAAAAGAAAAAAAAGATTCAGTCCATCTGAGTCATCTCAAACAAAGCTTGAACCCAACTGCCGTCCATTCGGAAGGCATCTGTATCTCCAGTGACCCAGTCCATCTGAGTCATCTTGTTGCAGCAGTTTATCTCTTCTCCGTCTTATTCATCTTGGCATTTCGTGGTGGTGGGATCGTGAGAAGCTGAGCCATTAAGGTCAGTGAAATAATTCAAATTTTTCATTAGGATTCATCTATGTTCACGTAATTCTTCTTGTTCGTCTTTCCCTGAAATTGGTCATATGTTTTTTCTTCTTACAGAGAGTTCTTCTATATATCTATGTTTGTTTTAATCAATTGAATCCTTATTCCTGAGAACATTCAATCTTGTTTTTGGGTACAATAGAAACAAAGAAACAAGCAAAAGCCTCTGCTTGTATAAGGCTTTGAGCTCTGCTCCTTAGTCAAGTCTCCTATTAGTCCATAACCAATTAGACGCTGTTACAACTTCTTAAAGTTATTTGTGGAACTTAATTGTTCGTTTCAATTTGTGATGTGCGGTTAAAGTTTCAAATTATCGACCACTGGAGAAGTGTACGATAAATGGTGCCATTTACTCTTTGGGCTGATTGTTTCTGTCTATAAATTAGAGAGGTGGAGAATAGACACAGAATTGTTTGTTTTTTCATTTCTTGATCTTGAACAGTGATGCTAATAAGATTTTGGTGTTTGTTTCAATGTTGATGGTGAGAAGTAACTGTCACTTATCATAGCTATGGTCCAATGGATAGAGTTTCCCCTTTAGGATTGTCACCATATTTTGAACTTCTTTTGCTGCTATTCAGCTCCTGTTAATTGTAATTACACTTCCAACAGCTGCCAAGGTGAGTTCTCAACTTCTCTGTATGTCCTTACTTTACCTGTTAATAGTTAAATTAGACTGTTAGTTTCACGAGAGCAATTCAATCTTAGTTCTACAAAGCAATTCTGCTTGCAAGTTGCTGTTGACTACTACCGTTTGTAGTCAAATATGCCTAATGCCCTGAGAGGTTGCTGGTCCGACAGATTCAGATATTCTACCTAGGCTTTTGTTTTCTTCCAGTGCATTTCACATATAGCTTCCATCTGCTTTCTATCTCTGCTTTGAAGGTTATGCGTGAGGCTATTTTTACTAGTTTTTTTATCCTTTTCTGTTCGTAAGATTTGATTGACCTCGTACTTGATGGAGCTTGATGTTTATAAGATTTGAGTGATCCTTTTTTGTTTATTTATACTTTTTCTTTTTGGTAAAAGTTTTTAAACCTATAAAAATTCATTTTGCAGAAAGATATGCCAAACATACTTTTAGTGCAAAATCTATTCTAATATTGGTTACAAATGATTTTTGCATTTTTTTTGACCCAAAATTATGTTTACTACTGCTTTTTGAAAGAAGTAAGAATAAAAAATGAAAGCCATACCAAAGAGAGCCTTACTCGCATCTTCTGCTGCTTAACCTGATTATCCTTGTAGAAGAGAAGAGAGGGGAGAAGGAGGAGTTTCCCTCAGCATCGTCTGTGGGTAGGTTTCTAATTTGCAACCTTGGTCTTTACATTTACTTGGCTTTGAGGTTCAATCACCTCTGCCTGCTAAACAGATCTTGAAAATCTTCATACTTCTTTGCTTTTCATTACTGTTTGGTAAGATCACAGTGTATGAACTAAAACTAGAGTCAATATATTGAATTTATTCAATGAGATTGATTAGTAGCTTTTAGAGAAGTCATTTAGATGAATGAGAGGCTTCATTCTTTTTGGATTTTGTGGTGACTAGATTACATATAATCATGCGACTGCTATCAATACAGTTCATTCAAGATTTGGCTCAAAAAGATTTTAGGGCCAACTACACTATGTTATCCCATGTCTTAGTTTTTTGCATCTTCGTTATCTATAACAAACCCTATCTCAGTGAATAAACTGACGAGCTTCAGCGGGGCCTAACTCTGGAAGGTTGCTCTGGTTACTTAGAAGGTGAAAAGCTCACTCAATTATAATCAAATCTCTATTATATCCAAGAAGTAGTTAAACAAAAACTCTCCAAATAAACCTATCTTTAAATTGATGATCATCTTTTGATAATTCTGAGATGCGTACATAGACTAGTGATTTTTTTTTATGGTTTTCTTTGTTGTACTTCTCCTTTGGGTGATGGTGTAAAGGGATATAGTAGCATGTTTCCTTTTTAGTTTTGCTTTCAAGATTTTGAAGACCTAGCGTAGTCGTTTAACTTCTATCTTGTTTGTGTTCAGGTAATTGTTGGCTTTTCTTTGTTAAACTTTCTCACGAGACCTTGGCAAGAGCTTAGCGCATCATGGCCAGAGGCGGGACTTGCAATGGGGCCCCTGCCATGATGCCTTAATTTCTTTTAAATTTTTTTAAAATTTTTTTATTAATGTGTTAATTTTTCTCGTTTTTATACTAATTTCTTTACTTTTCTTCAATTTTTTCTCTTCCCACATGTGAAATGTCACTATTTGCCCCCCCCCCCAAATTTTGAGAACAAGTTTTGAAGGTAATATAATGGGTATAAATATCATTTCTAATTAAAAACTAACTCCTCAATCCCTATTTATTCTCCCCTCTCTTCTCTCTCATGTTTTCTTCCTATTTATTCTCTTCTCTTTCTATAAATGTGAGTTAAAGGAAATTTTTGAAAAAAAAAATCTTATTAGGTATTTTAAAATGTCATTCCTAATTAGAAACTAACTCCTCAATCCCTATTTATTCTCTCGTCTCTCTCCTCTCTCCTATTTTCTTCCTATTTATTCTCTTCCCTTTCTGTAAGTGTGGGTTAAGGAAAAATTAGAAAAAAAATCTTCTCCACAATTAGGTACTCTTTCTCTTTCTCAATTATTTATCGTTTATCTTTTTCTTATATTTTTATTTGATTTTATATTGTCTGTTTCTTTATTTCTTCTGCAATTTTTGTTATTTGATTTTATATTGTGAATAAAATGTCTATAGTTAGTAAGGTAAAACTACCATTGGTTTGCATCTCTTAATTTTTTAAAAATAAAATTGGTTTGCATCTGCTGGCAAGGAAAATTTTGGTTTGCGTATAACTTTCTAGGGTTGCATTCTTTTTCTTTCTTTTTTTGCTTTAATTTATCTATATTTTGTCCCAAAAAAATATTATTATCAATAATTTACCTATTTTTTCAAATATGCGGACCCTACAAAATATATGTGGGCTTATTCTTTAATATAATTAAATAATTCAAAGGTGGGACCCCCAATGGGTTTTATAAGGGCCCACACAATATATGTAATAGAAAGCATTAGTGTTTCCCCAATGAAAAGGTTATCTGGACTTTTATTCTTCGCCCCCCCCCCAAATGTTGAATCCTGAGTCCGCCCCTGATCATGGCTGATGAAGAACAGAAGTCCCTCCTATATGTACAGGAGACTATATTGAAGAAGAGGAAAAATAATGAAGAGTGGGCAATAAGAAGGACAGAACAATTGGGACAAAAGAAACAGAGAACTAAAGAAAATCGAAAGCTCATTTTCAAAAGGGCCAACGAGTATATCAGAGAACACAGAAGCAAAGTTAACATCTACCCTTAAATCTCAAATGCTCTGTTTTCATTTTTCTCATCTACCCTAAATACTTTGAAATGAAAACCAGGCAGAAAAAATGAAGCAAATCCAGTGGCTCCTTATTCCACAGGTGGTCCTGAAATTTCCAATTCTAATGCTAATGAATATGCCTCTACACCTACAGTACCTCAAAACCTGCCATTTATCATCTCTACCCTTAGTAATCATGGAAGGTTTCATTGATCCAATTCAGGCTTACCTTGGAATGCAGCAGCATATTAAAGAGATTGACACCAGCTTCCTCAGCCCTAAAGAGTTACTAAAAGATGACGTTGTTTATGATACTACATCTGCTCATTGTAAATATTTCCTGCCTTTCTTGTTCAATTGTGCCTCCTCCCCTTCCCCTCCCCTACCCCTGCCACCCACATCCCACTCCAATCTCCATCGCAAAGAAAATAAGAAAAGGGAGAAAAACACCAACACGCAAAAGTAGAAAATACATGTAGTAGACTAATTTGAGATTCAAAAAATGTTAGTGAATGTATGGTCGTTTTTCTGTTTTCCATGGTTTTCAAGGTTAGAAAGTCATAATACATGATGTCTCTAATCTTCCTTGTTTGGAGGCTCAACTATAAAAATATAGTTTAAGTTAAGGGGCATTTTTTTAATACTGGAAATGTAATGCCGTCCGCAAGGGTCGAACCCAAGACCTCTTCACTGAGAAGTATGGATCTTTATCACTCAACCAACCCTGCATTGACAAACATAAGGGTATTTTGATCATATTAAAAAAGCAACTTGAATTCTAATCATTAATTTGAAGCTATTCTAGACAGTTCCTTATAATGATGTAGACCTATATGCAAAGTTATGTTTACGAAGAAACATATAGGTTGTACACTGAAGCTTAATTCAAATGAAAATTTTAAAATTTAAAATTACACACATCACATAGTCTATAAAAAGAGGCACATCACACGTGCATATGCACGTGCGTCATTACTAGTGTTTAGAAAGCTTAAAATAGGCTAAAAAACAAATTTCACCACAACCCAACCACTGCGATGGGCCCTCGAGTTCACTAGTGTTGAGCAAGATTTTTTTACAGATATCAGCCAAGATCACAAGAGACCTCCATTTTTTAGCTGGCTGAGATTTGTGTCAAGAGTCTTGAGAACGAGATCTCAAACCATTTTCACCATACTTTGTTTTTAGTTGTCTTTCTCTGCTTCTTTCCCTTTTGAGACCCCATGTATTCTGTTTCACTTTGGTAACAAGTATCCGATAAAAGGACCAACCCTGCGTTGAAAGCTTCCGCACAAGAAAGTCCCTCAGGGGTGAGAGGCACGTGGTTTTTCCTGAGAGGCTATTTCAATGCCTTGGGCTCATGCTACAACTGTGTTTCACCGCCCATTGTGCCAAGGTAGCCTAATATTATAAAGACTACAGCCACCTGATTGGGAATTTAGAACATAACTAACAAACCTTTTACTACTGATTAGAATACATAGTCAATCTATAAACAAGTATATATATTTGAATTTCTTCATGCATGGTCTTTGTATCTCCTAAACTTTACATCAGCAACCATCTCAAGCACGAGATAGCCAGCACTTTAATATTGTTCACCTTTTTATGTAGATAAAAACTAAAAAGTTTACCTTTTCTCTGGAAACTGTATTCTGAGTAGATGACAAATATTCTGCAGCAATCCCTTTCCCCTTTAATGCCATTACTTGGTTTTCCTTTTCAGAATGGAGATTTGCCAAAACTCAGTATATCAATGCTTCAACAATTTGTTCCAGATGAAAAATGATAGGAAGGCAACTGAAATTTAAAATTAGGAAAAGTTCTTTATGCCTTACCATCAATGCTGAAAGAACTCAGAGAGCCATTTGACAAAAGTTAGAACCACGTTCCCATGAAAAAGAGAGAGAGAGAGAGAAGCATCATGCGTTATATGCCTTGACCTCCTCAAAAAATGATTTAGACAAAATAAATACAATAGCATGCACCTATTAAAGGAGAGACAACTAGCACAATTCCAGGTTTTGCCAATGCAGGGATCTGGTAGCACATTGATTTTCCACCTCCAGTAGGCATTAGACAAAAGCAATCTCTTCCTACAAAATAAAGCATTAATCTCACTAGAAGCCAATGATTGTTTAGAAATAAATTCCACTAAACTGCCTTCCTGAAGGCCAAAAAGTAATGATCTCAGTAACTCATAAACTTATATGCTGCATTTTTATTTTATTTTTTTTGGTTGTGGGGGTGGTTTGGGAGATGGCCGGAGGGGAGAGAGTGAAAGATTGAAAGGAAGCATTCCAGGTTCCCCCAACGAAAATTGTTTGGGAGATAATAGAGCTTATGTGGTAAAGAGTGTCAAGATGAGTAACCCACGGCATGCTCTCATATGTAATTACACAGGCGAATAATGTTTCATTCATGCTCTGTAAGTGTATTAATCCACTGTCTGTTTCTTCATCCCCCCCCCCCCCCCTTCCCTTTTTTCTATTTCTAAGCTTCAATTAGCTTACTGGTTAAGGTAGAAGGGATATAGCTTCAACACTAGCCAGAGACTCAAATTAATTGGGATTTCATGGATGATAACAAAAACCTGACATGATAGCTTCAATGGCCACCAGCTGATTCCCTCTGAATTCAGGATAGCCAAAATGCCACCTTAAAAGCTTGACAAGACTCTCCTTTTCACATACTTGTTTCTCGGAACCAAACATATTTTTCAATGGCAACAATGATTTCTTCATCGCGAATGCTTGAACCCCAAATACCCACCAATCTGAAACGAAACCAAATCAAAAGCTAGCAAATAAATTGTTGATGAAAAAGAACAGCAGAGGGGAAGGGGGAAAAAGAAAGAACCTATGCAAAGATGAAGTTCTCTAGTCCGTCCATGAACGAATACTTAAATTTTTGTTTAAGTATTTGGTGCTTCATTCGACGCCCGGTGCAAAACAATGAAACATGCGTCGCTAAGTAAATTACATATAGACCCTCATCTACTGGGCTCGACCTCAGTGCGGCACATTTATCCAATTCTGATTCTTGTTTTCGGTACAAAGGCGCTTTTTAGAACCATTTAACCGTGTCCTTCTTGTTGTAAGAGGTTGTATCAGCCGATTTTGTACCGGATACTCGTCTTAACTTTTCACCGCAAAAGCCGAAACACAGAACGATGGATACTGACCGATCCGAAACGGAATAAGATCAACAAAACCCTGTTTCTTTCTCTCAAAGCCCTAGCAAGGCAAAACCCCGACTCGTAGCCTGAGCTATTGTCTGTATCGAAACTGGAAGTTGCAGAGTTGTAAGAGACTACCGCGTCCATTAGATTCGCAGAGCAAAGCAAGAATGGTTTGGTTCCAGTGCGAGGACTGCGGCGAGAACCTGAAAAAGCCGAAGTTAGCGAACCATTTCAGGATCTGCTCTGCTTACAAGGTACTTAACTTGTTTTCTCTTGTCTCAGCCGTCTCATGTCCCGTGTTATCATACTGATTGAGTTCTTCTCTGTTTGGGAATCGTTATGATATTGTAGTTATCCTGCATAGATTGCGGAGAGACATTTGGGCAACAGAGTGTTCAAGGTCACAATCAGTGCATTACAGAAGCGGTTCGTGCACCGTATTGGTTTATCTTATCTCACTGTTTCTATTCAGTATTTCATTAACCGTGTCACATGCTTTGTCATTAAATTGGAACTTCTTATATCTTCATTTTTATTTGATGTTTCTCTGGTTCCAACTTGTAGTATTTAGCTTCCATTTATTTGACGTCCTAATGATAGCCCCTTGCAATTGTGTTTTACCTGATTAATGCGCAAAAGTCCTCCCAGCAGTAGCATCACTATGATTTTGACCGTTTGACATGGTAGACTGGAAACTCTAGTGTCTTACCAACTGTTTTATGCTTGATCAATGCCACAAAAACTAAAGGACGCCGGGTTTGATCATAGGGTAACAACAACCAGAAAGTACTCATGACTGCATTTCTTATATGTTGTGATAAATTATTCCCATTGTTAAAGTCAAACTGAGTGAATATCTTGTTTATTTTTACTTGAAAAAAATAAAAATGGGTCATCTTGGTAGCTATTCGTTTTATTAGAACTTTTTCAAAAGTCTCAAAGCCAATTCATATTTAGTGGATTGATTTCTTCATCAACGTAAAGGTAGCTTCTATTGAATAGCTTGTTTGATTAATTGGTGCCACTTTGTGGTAGCGCTGGCTTATTGTTAATTGCCTACTATCTTGGGGTAGAGAGACTTCAAGAATCCAATTTGAAATGGTTTTTGCTTTGCGTACCATAGTTTTTTTATTTGCTAGAGGGAGTTAACTGAAATTGTTGTTCTTTTCTTTTTTCAGGAGAAATATGGTCCAAAAGGGCAAATAAAAGCTTCATCTAATACACCGGCTAAGCCAACCAGTGACTCAAAGCCAAAACCTGATTTTGATGTAAATGTTGGGTTATCTTCCCGTCCTCCCTGGTTTTGTAGGTGAGTTCCACCTAATGCTGATTTTACTTGTGTGTGGATATGAGTGGCAAAACACTTAAATCAATATATTGATTACTAAAGAACCATGTGGTCCATTATCTGCCTGATAACATGATATAGCATGCATTGGTCAAGCTTCTGTTTCTTTTCCCCAAGAGTAATCATTAGATCCAATAAAATGCGCACATAATTAACTCATGGTTTTGTTAAATTTCATTCTCAGGGTAAGTTTTTTGTTTTGACATTTGATAGTGTCTTAAGTTTTTTCTCCTTAAAATGAACCTTTGCAGCCTGTGTAACGCCAGTGCTACAAGTAAGCAAACTTTACTACTGCATGCAGACGGAAAGAAACACAGGGCAAAAGCCCGCGCTTTCCACAATAGCAAGCAACAAACAACACAGACGGAAGATTCTGCTCCTACTCTGAAGGAACCGATCAATGATCCCCAGAAGGAAGAAGTGCTTGCAATGAAAGATGTCAAGCAACAAAAAATGCAAGATCCACCAAAAGATGGTGTTTTAGTTGACATCTCTGATGAAAATCCATCATCAAAGAGAAAAAGAAAACTTGATGATTCTGACATTCCAGGAGATTTGAACAATGGGGAAGTTATTCAAGCTAAAATATCTGGAGAAGAATCTGAGAGCAAATCAAAGAAAAAGAGAGCTTCAGTTTTGCTTGAGGATGATAAGGTGGATGCTGGTGGCTGTACTGCGGAAGCTAAGAAGAAGATAAAGTGGAAGAAGCTGATTACTTCAGCATTAAAATCAGTAAGTTTATGGTTATCTAAACCTCTTTTGTTATTGAACTGTCTAATGTCCTGCATTCTTACATTTAAAAGAATAATAATAGAGAGGAAGGGGAAGGAAAGAAGAAATTATTAATCAGCAATGAGAGAAGGAAATCACTGGGAGACCTCTGGATATTTAATATCTTTGGGCATGTAATTTAAACAAAGTTATTGATGAATGCATCATTCTAATCATATGAATTTGTCAACATTTTTGTAAAGAGTGAGTTTTGAGCAGACCTGTATTAGGGATGTCATCAGCTCTCCAATGTGATAATGTGATTGTTATTGCTTATTCACTGTTTTAGCAGCCACTATGACATAGGATAGCACAAACAAACACCCAGTGATAAATCCCAGGGAATCAGCAAATCACAAAAACTAGAAGTTGAAGAAGTACCTGATATATCATATATGGGAAATTTTTTGTTAGTCTGCTTTGACATACTTAATTTAGTAACACACCCTGACTCAAACTCTTGCATTTGATTCCCCCAAAAAACCAAACTTTTATCCCTCCAGAGGGGGGGGTACTGTCAAATGCCTAAGTTACCCCTCTATTTTTCTAATCCAGCCAGTTTCTCTCTTTCATATTGAATAGGTTATAACCTAAACCCTGAACCAGGAAATGAAATAAATGGAACTATCCTATACTTCCTTGAGGACTTACTTTTTCTGATCTTTGTGAAGAGGGAAACTTGCCGTTCAGTCAAAGATATTATCTCTTTGTTTTACAATTCATTTTATGTGTGGTTTGTTTTGGGGAAAGGGAGGGAGGGGTGTGTATTCTCTCTCTCAAATCAAATCAAATGCTGTTTTCTGGCTGTCATTTGATCTGATTCTCTCTTGATCTAATTTACCAACCCCCCACCCCCAAAATCTGCAGCAGTGCCTTTACACTTTCAATCTGTTTTACCATTTTTTTCCAACGGTATCTCTTTTGTTTCTTTTGTTTGTTCTGAATTTCTCATTCTATTCGTTTTACTATTCTTTCTTTTCTATCCTCATTGTGTCCTCTTTCTTATGTTGCCAGAGTCTCTCTCAGATCAATTTGTCATTCTGCATTTTTTTCCAGCTTGTGTCATTTGGTCCAATTTTCTATGTGGATATTGCAAGAACATGAAATGTGCATCAGCGGCTAAATGGTCACTACTGAGTTTAACATTATGGAAACAGACTGCTGATCCAAGTTTCATTAACTGTTCTCAAAAATATAAATACAAGTTTTAACTGCTAGTCAGGTTACAGCAGCAAAAACAAAGAATTGACATGTTGCTGCTGGTAATAATAGCCTTGGGTGCTAAAAATGTATCCAGTACTTTGCATCAATGGCTGGCTGGAACAGTAAAAACAAATATATAGGAAGAAAAAAGCATAGCAAACAATGGCAAAACGCACACTTGGGGAAAATGAAACAGCGGGAAAATAAAAAACAATGGTAAATAGAATCAAGAACAAATTCAGTTTAAACAAGCACGGTTGAAAAAAGAAAAAAACAGAACTGTATTTGATTTGGGACAGCGAATCAGATCAAACAACAGTGAAGATGGATCTGGGGAAAAAAGAACAAAAACCAAATAAGTAAATAACAGAATGGTAAAAATGAATTGAGTAAGAGATAATTCATTTGATTATACAGGAAAGTTTCCCACTTCGAGATGATTGGAAAAGGTAGATTGAAGGAGCTATAGGATAGTCCCATGTATTCCACTTCCTGCTTCAAGTTATAAGTTTGAAATAAATGATGTGAGCTGAATAAACTTGATAGAGAGAAAGCAACTTGATTAGGAAAAATAAAGGGGTAATCCAGCTGGGTTAGGAAAAATAAAGGGGTAACTTAGGTTTTAATAGTTTCAGGGTAAGAGTTTGGTGCTATTTTTGGAGGGTGGGGAGGAGATTCTGGTGTGAAATTCGAGTGGGGGGGGTTTAGTAACAGAGTGTAGTACAGGGGAATGAAAGAAAAATTCCCATTATCTGTACTTGTGTATAGCAAGGAACTTACAAAGGAAAAGGAAGAGATAGGGTACGATCCACCATGACAATGTTAGGGCCTGACTGTTAAGCCATTATTAGAAGCGAACGATCTTCAATCCGATAAACTAAATTATACTGTGAAATTACATTAATTCTGAAAGTTTTACTGGACCAGTGTATCCTCCTAATCCAACATGGTAAAGTAATTGTTTACTTGTTGAAGAACTTAGCTTCTAATTAACTCAATCAACATGAAAAGCACACCTCAACCATTTTTTTCTTCAATAAATCCTTTTCCTAATCCAACATGGTAGAGTAAGAGAAAATAGTTTACTTCTTGTAGAACTTAGCTCCTAATTAACTCAATCAACATGAAAAGAACACCTCAACCATTTTTTTCATCAATAAATCCTATCATCTATCTTTAAGGAAGAACACCACCCCCCCCCCCCCCCAAAAAAAAAAAAAAAAAGTGAAATAAAACATGCTTATATATGGTTAAACTTGTACTTGTTTGAATTAGTGAGAGAATAAGGATTCCCATATTAAACTAGCCTTTGAATAGTAATACTAAGCTCTGTGGACTTTTCTTATCAATATATTCATTTAATTTGCTCTGTTTGTAAACTAGAATCCTGATGGAAAACTGAAGCTGAAAAAGCTGCAAAAACTAGTATACAAAGCCCTAAAAGAGTCTGGTGCCACTGAAGAAGAAGATGAAACAAAAAGCATGCTTGTGCATAAGGTAAAAAACAAGGACCCTGGTACACTGTTTCCACTTCCTTTGCAAGTTATGAGGATACATTAGTAGCTTCCTCTTTGTTGCAGATAAATTCAAGTTCAAGATTCATGCTCCAGGACAAACATGTTCATTTGGTGTCAAACAGTTGAAGCTGATCCTTCTGGCAGTGCCAAAACAGAATCTGGCAACTGCGGCAAGTAGGAGGATGCTGTTTACGGGCTCCAGAGATTTCTTGTTCATTTTTGCACGAATCAGTTAGCTTGTCGTGTGAATTTATATCCATGCTCTAGGAACCAGGTTGATTGAGATCTAGTTTGCAGCATACTTATTATGGATTATACGCAGGCACTATGATTTAGATGGTGTCTCTTATTTTTGTTTTCTCCAGTCTTTCTAAGCATTGGAAAGTTTTCGGAGATACTGTTGTTGAATCCATATTCAGTTCATCCTTTCACCCTTGTTTTTGAAAGCTGTCTTGTATTTGGTTTGTAAAATTCATGGGGAATTGGCATTAGGAAGTTGAGTTACGTTTGAATTTGGCAGTGAAATGGTTTTCTTTATTTTATCTGTCAAACTTGGAATTGCATCCTTTAACGTGACCCAGAGGAATTGGGGTGATTTCTGCTACCATTTCTTATTTCAGCTATGGTTGTTCCTTCTGCTGTTGATGTTTCCTCTGCTTGTCTTTATGTACATGTTGGTTTGATGTGGCAACCCTGAATAGTTTTCTGCAGACTGCAGTCCTTGAGGGAAAGTGTGGTTTGAGTACAAACTGTCTTTTTACATTCGAAGGAGCTATTTTACAGTGTCAATTACCACAGTTTCTTTAGATGGCTGTGCTCTTGAAACATGATAATATAATTCAAAAGTGAGACTTTTTTTTTTGGTGAATAAATAAAGAGCAAAGGCTAAAAACAAATACAATGCAACAAGGGCGGAGCCCAAAGAAAAAAGGGTCGAACAGCGCCAAAGAGACTAAATTGCGGATTTCTTCTTATTTTTCTTTTTCTCGGAGGACTTGATATCCACCAAGAAGTCGTCTCCAAAAGGGTTGTGCTCTTTAGTAGGGCGATTGCTTCTACGATGCTCAACGTGGTCAAGGACATGCAAAGGGGGAGAGAGAGTAGGATCCGGATCGCTTTTGGTAGGGATTGAGCCACAAGCCTGAGGGTTGGGAGAGCAAGCAAAAGCTGGAGATTGGGATGAGCGGTTCTAGAAGGGAGAGTTATGATTAGAGCAGGGAATGGGAGGAGAAGGCCCATGGGCTGAGGGGCCCAATAAGGGGCACAACGGTGAAATTAGAACAAAGTTGGGATTGAGGGAAGGTTGAGGCCCATGGGTCAAGGGGCCCAAAGAGGGGGGCGTAGAGAGGGGCAAAGTGGTCAAGTTAGTCTGATTGTGGGAGGCAGAGGAGAGAGGGGAAATAGGGATTTTGGTGAACGTGTCTTCCAAATGATTTTAGCCGAAGTGGAAAGAAGCAAGGTCGGAGAAGAGGGGTCAGGGGTTTCGGCTGCAGATTTTTCATGGAAGAGGAAAGCTTCGGGACAAGGATCAGGGGAGAGGATCGACAACTCAAGGAGGTTGGGAGAAGCGCTTTCGATGACAGTGGAAGAGGCTGGATTCTAGGCAGCGGCAGGGCTAGTAGAGCTCTCGGTAGTCGAGGGATGGCAGAGATTCATAGAAGGGGTTCACAGAAGCAGCAATTTGAGTAGGCTTTTGCCTAGATCTACGCCTCCGATAAGTGCCTACCGGCACCGAACAAGATTCAGGCAGGGTAGAAAGTGGAGTGGTTTGAATGATGCCGGTGGTGAGATGGGAAGCTAGAGGAAATGGTGAGTGTGTTGGAGATTCAGAGGGCTTATCAGAGGAGGGATTCCTGAATGAGTCATAGGCAGAATCCAGACAACCCGAAGAGGGAAGAGGGCAAGTTGCAGCAGTGACGGATGTGGCATCAACGTGGGTGAAGGCAGTAGCAGAACTTGCAAGGGCTTGAACATAGGCCTGTAAACGGACCGGATTCAGCTCGGATACACCAGTATCCGAATCCGAATCCGATTAGCAAATCCGCTATCCGAATCCGAATCCTGCAAAAATTTAGAGAAGGCATCCGAATCCAAAACTTTATCGGATATCCGATAAAATATCCGATTATTGATTGATAATTGTCACTTTTTTACATTTTTTATTATAAATTTCTAATTTCCGATTACCGAATACTGCTATCCGAATCCGATTATCATCTATTTTTAAAGAAACAATGTTAAATACTTTACTCTATCTAGATAAAATTTATCCGGATATTATCCGATCCGATAAGCAATTATCCGAATTCGAATCCAGTTGCTTAGCGGATGAATACGGATATTTTCTGGTTAGAAAATAATATGAATGCGAATTCGGAGGCGGATTTCGGCTATCCATTTACAGGTCTACTTGAACATCGCCGATAGTGGCTCCAGCAACAACATCAATGGAGCATTTTTCTAGTCTATCTATAATTAGACAAAAGGGAGCAGAAGAAATTGCAGGGGTTGACATCTTTTCATCAATCGACGATGGCACACGAGCAAGTGAAAACCCAATTGGACAGAAGGCACGAGATCTTCAAGCATGAGTTTGCCTGAAAGTTTGAGGCGGTAAGACAGAGCACATCGTCGTGTCCAAATGAAGCATAGGCAGAGCACCTATTAGGGATCCAGGCATAGACAATAATTTGGTCGTAGTGGAGGCCAAAATCATCTTCAATGGAGATGCAAGGGGGTAGGGGTTTGTCAGCAAGAACATCCACGCAAATTCAGGCATAAGAAAGACATTGCAAATTGAGAGTTTTAGGGTCAGCACGAAGGGGGTGACCGAGGGCTGAGCCAATATGGCTAAGGCAATTAGGGCTCCAGAATTCAAGAGGGAGCCTAGGGAGAATAATCCACAAGGGAAGGGAGCTAAAAGAGTCTCGACGAAAAGGCATTGAAGGCTCCCAGGACTTGGTGAAGACAGGGGCCTTACTAACAAACAAATGAGAACCTTCAAGAGCTTTGGCTTTGCAGGCGGAAGAGGGAACCTTAAACAAAAAAATACTAGAGTCGATGGCAAAATTTTCTAAAGAGCCTTGAGTGAACCATTGCTTGGAGAGGGAAGCTTTGATGACATTGATGGGGGGACAAGGACCAAGGAATTGGCCGATAACAACCAACTTCCAAGGGAGAGATCCGGGTTTGGTTGCAGAGGAAGGGCAGTGAACAAGGGGATAGGGGGCTGAGAGCAAAGGAGGAAAGAAGGAGTGAGAGCAATCGAATGAGGTTGGGGGAGGAGAGGGGTTGGAGAAAAGCAATTTTCATGGTTGTGGAAGTGGCAGTGAAGGAGTGGAAGATGAGGGGAAGGAGGGGAATTCAGAGGCAACAAGGTTCTCTGATGAGGGGGAGGGGAGGAGAGAGGAGGAAGGGGGGACGCCGGAAGTCATCCTTCAGGTAAAGAAACTCAGACTACATCCTTGTCACTTCCTGAGCAGCTAAAATGGATCTTCAGTGCTCCCCCGACAATGAGATGATCTGGACTCTCACTATTCGGCCCCAAATATTAAATCTTGAGTCCACCCCTAGTTAGCTGATTGTATGTAAACCACCTTTACTCTTAAAGACTTAGGCACTTTTAGCTATTCTCTTGGTTTGGAGGTTTCTCGTAGACCTAATGGTCTTCATTCACATTAGGGGAAATATATTCTTGATCTCCTCAAAAGCACCAACATGATGGTAAACTAGTTGTCACTCCCATGGCATTGGTTCTTCTCTTGTTTTGGATTATGGAACTCCTCTACTAGATGCTTGAGAATTCCAGCATGTTACTCGGGCTTCACAATGTCCATTGGTTACTTGTTCGGACTTGGTTTTGTGGCTAATCACCTTGCTCAATATGTGCATTGTCATACTAATGTTTATTGGATATTTGCCAATTGTGTGCTATGCTATCTACAGTATATGTCTACCAACAAGCTTTGTCCTATATCTTCATTAGCTCTTCATGCCTATACAAATGCTAACTAGGCCAGGGCCAGGAATCCTGATGATCACAAGTTTCTATAGAATATACTATCCATTTGGGGTATGATTTGGTTGCTTGGAGCTCTTATAAACAAAAAACAGTTTCTCGCTCCTTAACTAAGGCTAGGTATCACATGGTTGCCTCTGCCACTATTGAGCTATTATGGCTACGTTATTTATTCAGGAGTTTGGTGTTTTTCTCTATTGTGGAGAGCATGAATCACGAAGGCCCCTTGGGAGATACACACACCCCCACTTGGGCTGGTGTGTCCCCCATCTTCATAAGGTTAAAGAGGACCCCCTCGGGAAGTGCGTACCCATCCCTTGAGGGCCACGCTTGAAGTAAGTTCAAGAAGACCTTCTAGACTATGTCAAAAGAGTTAGTTATGAATAACTACTTAACATATCCGTTCCGAGAATTGGGGAGATAAACAAGCGAATAACATCTCTATCTGGCCCGCCAAAGAAGGGATCCTATTTTGAAGATATCTCACCCACTCTTCAACTAACTATACGAGATTCGAGGAAACGCCGCCTCCAGGTATCTTCTATAAAAACTCACATCCTACAGGGAGAAAGGTATGAGATTCATCTTACGAGTTATTCATTACGTCTTGAGAACTCTCTCGAGAACTCTTATTGTTACCTAGGTTGACTTGGGCATCGGAGGCGGTTCCCCAGCCAAAACTTAGCCGGTCCGTTCTTGTTTTCTTTGTGAGTGCAAGCATCTCAGCTATTCCAACTTGGTTGGGGAGTTCTTAAGGTGGTCATCTCAGTATCCGGCCCTTGAAGAAGTTCTAGATGCAACATTCTCCATAATAAGCTTGTGATTTGAAATGGTATTCACTGGGGCTACCTATCTTGTTGCCAACTCAATCTTTCATGCTCATATGAAGCATTTCAAGATAGATTTCCATTTGGTTCATGATATGATTGCTTCTCAGCAGCTCTCTGTTTGTTTTATTTTTACAGTTGATTAGTTAATTGACGTTCTTACCAAGAGTTTATCTCACACTTTGTTCACATGAATAAAAAGGCAAGTTGACTAATGGATCCCCTAGTTAGCTTCTTTTTTTCTTTCATTCTTCGTGTGTACCATAGTAGCATCGCATCATTCCCTTGTAACATCACTTATAAATACAAGTTTTAAATCCCTTAGAATGAATACGAGATGCAATATTATAACATAAGGATACAAGGCTACAAAATAGAGCCTTGCAAAGGTAGCATGGAAGATGTGGTTGAATTCTAAGTCGCATTAAGCTCAATTGTAAAATCCATTTTTCTCACATACAATTTTCCTTTTTCCATGATTGCAAGGTTGGGGAGTAATCCCTCTTAGGGTTGGACACGGGGTTTTCGTTTTTTTTTAAAGGGAGGAAGGTGATTTATTCAAGGTTGATTTAGAAAATTGGGGATGAGAGCAACACGAACATTTGGTTGGGCCATTCCTCTCTCATACCTGGGATATTCTACTCTTTCCCTTTCTTAGAGTTTTGGCAATGATATTTTATTCATCCAAATTTTTTTTTTGTTTCCCTTCTTTACTATATTATAAATTCAATTCTCTAAGCCCATTGATTGCAATCTTTCCCCTTTTTTTTTCATATTTTATTGGTCATGTGTCACATTGATGGCATGTTGTTTTGTAAATAGGGTATTTTCGTATAAAAGATATTGAAGTAGACTTGTATGTTTCACTAAGCCTTTTTGTAGAGGAGGATTAACAAGTTTGGGATCCTACAAAGGAAGAATTCTTACAATCAAATATACTTATAATTTATCAGCTAAGAAGTAAGAGAGGATACAAAGAGCTAGAACTTCATTGACAAGATCCATCACAAAGAGCACATACGGAAGAACGTCTAGAATTAGATAATCGAGCCGCTTGATTTGGACTTAACCAAAAACCCATATTTTTATTCTTCAAGGAGAACATATAATGAAGCAACTATTACTAGCTCTAAGTTTCATGCTTGATAGATGCGAATGGACATAACTTGTGGGTGATGTATGGCTGTGATAGGGTTAGGATATCATATACTTCTTGCAATAAGCATTTGGTTGGGATGCCCTCTTCAACACACCCCTCCAACAACACTAAGATTGACATAATGGATAATGCAAAGGGGATAACTTCTTCGAGCAAGATAGACAAGCTTGGTCAATCTATCAAAAGCGTCACTCGTCTGTTGGTGTCTTTGGCATGCTAGGAAATAAGAATGACTGATTCTTCAACCGAAATTCATGGTCACTTTTTGGGTCATTACTATGGCAATGAAAGCATACCTTGAATTTTACTCAACTACCAGCAAAGACTTGATATAGAGTAGTCACCAATGTTGAACCACAATGAATGTCAACAATGAACTAATTCTCCCGTAGGTATGGTGAATATCAACATGATGTTGCTCAGACAATAAATTGCTCAATGGGATGCTTAGGTATCATACTTAGAGATCACACAAGAAAACTGAAGGCAAACTTTGGCTATACCAGAGGATTTTGGTTTGGTCCGACAAGGTGAACTCCTAGCAATCTGTAGAGCAATTACAATTGCTCAAGAAGATGATATTCAACAAGTTTAGATTGAGAGTCACAACTAGAAGCCATGGATCTCATTCTTAAGAGAACACATATATAAAACCCTTCCATGGCTTCACGAGTCATGAAGCTTGTGCAACTTGGCTAGTTATACCGTCTTAACATAAAACTCCTCTTTATTTGTCAATGCAGGGTTGGTAGAATGGTAAGATTCATACTTCTTAGTAGAGGTCATGCCATTGCGAATGACAAACCTCCCTCTAAGGATGTAATCAAGGTGTGCACAAGCTAGCCCGGATGAACCTCAAAAAAAAAAAAAACAAAAAAACTCATCGTTATCCATGCAAAAAAGAAATGACAAATTACATATATACCTCTTGGGTTTATGTATTATTATGTACACCCTCTGGAAAATCCATACAAAAAAGAAATGACAAATTGTTATCGTTATTTTCATGCACTCTCCATGACCTAAAGGACCGGTTTCTGGGCCAGACCTTGACAACATATTGGGCTTGGGCTTTTCTTTGGCTAATGTCTCACCAAAGACCCACAGGCCGATAAGTGGCTTAAAGGCCCAAGCCAGTCACCAATCTGTGATTTGGCAAAGAGGCTCCACGTGGCAAGACCATATTAAATGAGCTCGGAGCTCCAGCTGTAGACGCTAGAAGACTTTGCACTCAAGGATCTTCTCGAGCCCTGGGGCGGCGGCTTGCTTGGCCTCCCTTTTCTTTTGTGGGCCTCAGTCACATCAGCAGAAAGGCATGACAGGTGCGTTCCCCGCTGATGGAACCCCCGGATGGCTAAGGCGACTCCCTTGGTCGCATCTTGGGTCCTTAAACTGCATAAGTCATCTCCACCCTCCATCTCATCACATGAGCATCTAGAGGCTGAGAAGCGTGCTATCTTTGGAGGTATGAATCAACTATATAACCCTTCACCAAGCTTGAATGGGGTAAGGCTCTGAACATTTTCAGCCACAAATCTTTTTAGCTTTCTAACTCTTAAAGAGCTTGATCTTTATCATCTTTTTGAGTTTTCACTCCTCAATAAAGTCTTTGATTTGCTGGCCTGGACTAAATCGATCGTTGGAGGTAGCTTCCCATCCTCAGAGACAGCTCACTTTTACTTTGTTTTGGTCTCAGGAGCAAGGGCTAGATCAAGAACAGACCATGGAGCTAATAATATTTTTTCCACCAACACAAATTACATATATACCTCTTGGGTTTATGTAGTATTATGTTACACCCTCTGGAAAATTTTCTATTACGTATGGCTTAAGTATGACTTAACATCTATTATATTTTTTAAAATTCCTTTACTGTGTTCTTTTAACCTCATACCCTGTTTCATTTTGAGTTTTAGAAAAATAAGAAGACATAAGAGGGGAAGGTCGTTCCATTTTTTATTGGTGGATTACAACGAACGATTTTTAGGTTTTCAAACTTTTCCTAACTTACAAAGAAAATTTAGCAAGGACAAGTATTTTATTTATTTATTTAAACAAATGTTGTTAAGCTAAAAAAAAATAAAATTTGAGGGATAGTTTATGAATAGGGCATATATATGTAAGTTGCTTCAAAATAATGTGTGCTTAGTATTCTTAATTGTCGTATGAAATACACTAGAAAATATCTTTATGTTAAAGGGGCTGCACACTAGCGAAATACGTTGCAACATGCTTTAGGAATTAGGATCATAAGGGGACTTGGTGCTCTTTCCATGTACCTCCTCAAACCTTTCTTCCTCGAGGGCAAAATACTGAATCAACTACCAATGGAAAGATAGTGGAGTGGTTAAGAATGTCACATCTCAGTGGAGAGATTGTGGGTTCAATCCTTACTGGTGGCATATGTAATATCCTCACCCCCAATTTCCCTACATATAAAGATTCATTAATTTCAACCATGTCATATAGATTGCTATTATATTCTTCTGACTCTCTTATCGGTTACAAAGGCAAAAGGAGATGCAAGCACCTAACAACGATAACCTGATGACAAAACGTAACTAGTTTCCAGTTAGCATCATACCTAGTGATTACAATCAACATGGCTAATCAAATAAAAATATTAAAGGAAATTGCAATAAAAATATTTTTATAATAAACAGTATCTGGATTTTTTAGTGATAAAGTTGACAAATATATTTAATAAAAATTCAATTTTGAGGTCCTTACTTTTTTTAAACATAAAGTGAGGTGTCAGTGCTTTTTTTTTGGTAATGGGTGTCAATGCTTTAAGGCCTCTATTTTGGGATGCCAGTGCAATTTGCTCTTAATATTACCTGTTTGTATAGAGACACATTTCCATTTTTGTACAAGACAAATGAATATACATAAAAATATACACATTATGACCAGCTCAAGCGTACCTTTTTCTTTTTTCTTTTCTCCTTCAGAAAAATAATATATATTTATAAATTATTAGAAGTACATATAGTAGACAGGAGAATATTAGGCACAGTTAAGGGGCTTCGAACATAAAGGACTTGGTTATGTGCACCTTAACTACTCCTCAAGACAATTGTTATCCGAACATAAATGGCTTGGCTATGACTACTTAGGATAGCTCTTATACATGATTTAAATACGAAGTTTTGCTCTTGGAGGCCGGGGATTCAAACAAAATAAACAAACTTACTTTCACCTAAAACTCACTTTCTTAGGCTCTCTTTTGTATCAATTATCATTCTCAATTATGAGAATTTTTCATTATTTAAAAATGTTTGGCATCTATCAGTTTTGGTTTTAGTTAAAATAATAGAAAAGCCTCCAAAATCCATAGTAGACTTTTTGTCTATTATGGATTATGGTGATAATTTCATTTTTTTCATCTATACAAAGGTTTACTTCAAATTTTATAGTTAAGATGAGGGTAAAATAGTCAATATACATTTTTAATAAGAAACCATACTTTTTTTTTTTTTCTCTTTTCTCATTTGCTCACTATCATTTCCTAACAATTTTTTATTTTGACATGTCAAAATTATTTTTCATTTCATAATTTATTTTTGACAACTTCACCAAACCATTTTTCATTCTTGACTAATAATGAATTCTTATACTTATATTTTTTGAAGGGTAATTTTCATCTGGACAGCTTGAGGTTTGGTTTATGTCATTTTTAGCTCAAAAAAGTTAAGACTTTGCATTTGCCTTTTATGCTATAAAAAAAGTCAATTTAAAGACAAATTGTCACTTTTTATGACCAATTAGTCCTTTTTTTCTTAATTTAATTTTTTTACATACACATCTCTACCTGCCAAGAAACTCATGACTCCCTTTTTAGTCAAAAAATTATAAAAATAATCTTAGAATTCAAATAAATTTTAAAATAAGATCAAAATACCCTTGTATGTTAAAATGACTCAAGTACCCTTTATTTTAAACCTTATTTGCAAAGTAAAATCTTAGCCGAGATGGATGAAGAGATTCCCCCTTCACCCATCTTCTTCACTTTCCGTTTGCTCAACTCAACCAAAGAGCAAACACTAGGGGTGTCAACGGTGTGGTTTGGGGCGGTTTTGGGCCGGTTTCGGTTTGGTGCGGTTTGGGTTCGGGCTAACTAACGGTTTGGGGTAACGATTTAGATTCGGGTTGACTAGAGATTTATGATGTGTAAGAAAAATAACAAGAATAAACAATTGAGCATCTTACAACAAAAGTGAAAATTATATGGAAAGCAAAGTTGCTATTGGTCAATTTCCATTAAAAAAAAACCCACCCATTCTATAGAAATCAAGAACCTAAATATTAAGTAGTAAAATGACTATTTGATATTTGAATTCATGCTTAATTTTTTTAATTGTCTATACCAACTACCTAATGGTAATATAATAATTCAAATAATATTTAATGTAAAATTACAAAACGGGTTATAACAGGTTGCGGTTCGGTTTCGGGTTGGTGCGGGCTCCACGACCCTCACCCAATTACGGCCCATTAAGGTTCGTTTCGGGCTATAACGGGCCGGTGCGGTTTGGGCTATAAATTGACACCCCTAACAAGCACCCATCTCCATTTAAGTTTTATCTTTGCAAGTAGGGTTTAAGCTACGGGGTAATTGAGTCATTTTAACATATAAGGGTAATTTGTTCCTAATATAAATTTATTTGAATTTTAAGACTTTTCTATAATTTTTGGACTAAAAGGAGAGTCTTGAGTTTCATGGCAGGTGGGGGTGTATATGTAAAAACTTTAGATTAAAAAAAAAAAAGCAAATTCATTATAAAAGTGATAATTTGTCCTTCAATTGATTTTTTCTATAGTACAAGAGAGGCAAATTGAAAGTCTTAGTTTTTTTAAACTAAAAATGACATAAACCAAACCTAAGGTTCAGATAAAAATTATCAAAAAAAAAAAGAAGAAAAAAGAATAAGGACAAATCAGTCATAGAAACGATAATTTGTCATTGAATTGACTTTTTCTATAACTCAGGGGAGACAGATGCAAAGTCTCAATTTTTTTTCGAATAAAAATGACAAAGACCAAATCTCAGGGGTTTGAGATGAAAATTTCCTTTTTTTAAATAAGCATAGAGAATAAAAATTGAAAAAAAAAAAAACAGAGATCCTTAATGTCTTCCGAATGTTTTCTAAAGAAAACACCCATTGGTGTTGCAAAACTTGCAATCCAATATGAAATATCCTTGAGAGTCCTTTCCGATTTAAAGGCTCATACTTTTGCCGCCTAATTAATATTATGTTCTTACCCCTCCCAAAATTTTCTATTTTCTTTTATTTTGTAATTTCGAAGAGATATTCTTGCCAAAAAGAAAGAAAACCGAAGAGATATTTGTACTTCTGTTCTGTTCGGAACTTTTAACAGTTCGCTTTAGGACTTCACGCCTTAAACGTTTGCAGTTCAAGAGTGAGAACTAGAGTTTCCCGGTACTATCGTTGGTCTTCATCCATGGCTGCCTCTGGGGAGCTTAGTCCACTGAAGAGAAGCTTCGAACAATTCACAAAGTCACAGTCCAAGATGTCTCATAGTGATGAGTGTGAAACTAAGAAAGAGAACGGACTGATTTCGAAGGAATTCGATGCAAGGAGGTCGGCCTTTACACTTTTGAATTTCTTTCTTGACATGCATAGATATTTAAGTGTACATAATGTTTTTCTTTTTTGGGTTGTTGTTTTTGGTATTCTGCAGTTACCAAAAAGAAGTTTTTGAAGTTGCTCTTCGAAAAAATACGATCGCTATGTTGGAAACCGGTGCAGGGAAAACAATGATCGCTGTGATGCTCATAAAGGAAATTGGGCAAGCAATGAAGATGAATGCAGAAAAGAAGTTGATTATATTTCTGGCACCAACTGTTCATCTGGTTAATCAGGTGTCCTAGAATAATCATTGGCAGTTTCAGTGTTTATTTTTTCTTGATGTGGTGTATTGCTACCTAATTTATCAAAATTTGTGTTTTTTTTTAGTGCTTTTCCGTTTTAAGTAAGTTAAAGTCTCCACTGCGTTTAGCATTTTGTTTCTTATGAGGAATGCTGTATTTGAAACATGGCTGGCTCCCCGCTTGCAGCAATTTGAAGTCATTAAGATTCATACGAATCTCAAAGTGGAAGAGTATTATGGCGCTAAGAATGTCGATGAATGGAGTGCCGAATCTTGGAAGAAAGAAATAAGAGATCAAGATGTAAGTTTTGCTTTATAAAGATTATTTACGGGCAGTAACTCATATGTCTCTGCTGCTATAATATGAATGTCTCTCTTCCAGCGTTTGGGGCTAACCAAGTGGGGTAATTATTCACAGTTTTCCACCGATAATATTTAATTTGTATCTAAAAAATTACCCTCTAATTTTCATGTTAATTTGTATAAACTGTTGTTGTTGAGTACATCTTTTCATCTAATCATTTTAGAATTAGAGAATGGGTTTGAAAGAACCAAGGGAAACCCATCCTTGATTTGGGTTTCAGAAGTATTCTTGTAACCTGTATTAGATTTGTAAGTAACAGATGAGAAAGATGCATATTGCTCTTGCTCTGATGATGGTGATGCTTTATGGGTTTTATCTGGGTTATAAGGGAATAAAGGAGACAGGATGAATCTGGTTGGAAATGTCCTTTCCCAGTAACCCTGCATTTGGAGTGGTTGTCTTTCACACCTGGTGGGAGCAGAAGCTTTGAAAATGGAGTTCTGACTTCAGATCCTTCTAGCAGAGCAGAAGTTAATTGTACTTGATGTCAATACCAAGCTAGCTTTTACCCCTTCTGTGTGCACTGACATGCCTAGAAATAGGCTCATTATGAATTCCTTTGGTCTTCTCACTCTGTTTTATAGGCCTCTGCTTCCCCCCATAAAGACAGATGCTTGTATGTTTTATTGCTTGTTTATTCTCCCCATTCTTGGGAAGCCTCTGTATTTAGCCTTCATTCTGCAGGTAATGGTTATGACTCCTCAAATTTTACTGGATGCTTTGAGGAAGGCATTCATGAGCATAGAAATGGTATGCTTGATGATATTTGATGAAGGCCATCGTGCAATAGGAAATCATCCATATACAAAAATAATGAAGGTAAAAGCTTGATTGGAGATTCAAAATTTTTCTATTATATGCATTATGTTATGGTAGTTGGTAAACCCTCTCCCCATTCTCCTTTTTATTTTTAATAATCTATTAATGATTTATTTTGTTTTGCTAAAGGAATTTTATCATAAATCTGGAAACAAGCCAAAAATATTTGGAATGACCGCATCACCTGTGGTTAGGAAAGGTAATATACTTTTAAAGAATGTTGGATTTATTTTACTGTTTCTTTTGTCAGGGTAGCAGGTAGGAGATCTGCAGGTGAAATGCAATATTGGAATTTCCTGTGTGAATAGTTGCTCAAAATTTTGTTCATGTCTTGGATGTGTTTTCATCTATACCAAGTAAAGGTATTAAATTTGATCATAGGGGCCTTCATAAGAAGCTATCAGTTTGGATGATGTTGGTTTTGGAAAATTAAGTTGGACAATAACAGTAGTTTGTGGAAGTCTTTTTGGAAACAATATCTATAACTTCAAACCTTGGAAGGTAGGTGCATAGACTTGATATATATATATTTTGTTATTTGGTAAGAGTAATTATGCTACATCAACATAATTCATCCTTATATGAATTCTTGCCTTCCAATAAGCTCTATTGAGATCATACTGGATACAAGGCCTAATCCATGCATATATTTTCTCACCACTTCTCCTAATGTTACTTTAGGTTTGCCCCTAACTCTCTTAGTTCCTTTAATCTAGATTAAATCACTTTTGCATACTAGGGCATTTTAAGGTCTTTGTTGAACATGGTTGTGTTGCCACCAATGATATTTTTCTAGCTTATGGTAGCTATTCACAAACCAGCTCTATCATGATTGTTCCTTACTTCATCCTCCTTTGTTTTGCCACTCATCGATCTCAACATCCTCATTTCTAGTATATAGAGTTTATCCATATGATGCTTCTTAATTGCCCAACACTTTGCACCATCCCTGATAGTAGGTCATACAACTAAACTATAATTTTTATTTTATTTTATTATTATTATTATTTTTATAGATTTTATAGGTGTATATTGTAAGCAAAGCCTTGTGAACAACTCTTTGCTTAGTAAACTATTTAGGATACATGGGAGATGATTGAAATTAGGGCAAAGTTCAGGAGGTATCTGTAGTTTAATGAATGCTTATTACCAAGAAGAAATTTTCTTATAGTCGAGTGAGGTGTACCGCCATACCATGTACTTCAGATCATCAAAACTGCTTTGTCTCACGTTTCCAACAACAATAATTACAAGAGTATACCCTAATCTCAACTGAATGGGGTAGGCTACATGGATCCTAGCTTACAAGGCCTAAGCTATGCATGGCTTTCTTCAACACCTTACTTAGGCTTGATTTAGGCTTGTCCCCGGCCCTTTTAGTTCCTTAAATCCCAAATCAAATCATTCCTCTAAATTGGGGCATCTCGATCTTTCCATTGAACATGCCTTGCCACCTCAAATGAATCCCCAGTTGCTTATCATGTGTTGAAGACTTGAAGCTACTCCAACTCAGTTGTCATCCAGTTTGGCCACACAACCATCTCAACATCCTCATTTGTATGATGTGTCTTAACCACCCAACATTTTATACCATATACCATAGCTGGTTGCATGGGAGAAAAAGGGGCCATACCTATTGCACAGGTTCCTGCATCTAGAAGGGCCCTATGACAGTTCTTTAAATTCACCTTCCAAGATTTAAAGGTACATGCTAATTACAAAGCACTTTGGATCTGGATGCTCCTGTTTTTTTCATTCATCGTACTTCAATTCTTTTGGCAACACCATCATCTATATTGCTTTCTTCGATATGATAGAGCCCAAATATCTAAAGTACTTACTTTAAGAAATCCCTTTCTGATGTAACCAGATCTAGCAAGCATAGGGCCCCTCTGAACGTGGGCCCAAAACAAGGCCGAATTTTCAAATTTCCCCACCCCCTTTGGGTATAGATAGGATATAGTTATTTCAGAATAATTTTAGGATCCAACATCTACTTTTTGTTTTTCAGTTGGATTGGTGGTTGGAGTCCTTGTTTGAGTGGGAGTCCCAGTTGGTATTTGATAAGATCCTTCTAATACCTTAGAAAATCAATACTAAAATGCAAGAAATTAACAAGATAGAGCTGGTTTTAATGGTGTCAATCACCCCCACACCTCACAGTGGTGTCCCTTAGCCTACGGCTGCCCAAGAAAACTCTCAAAAAACATTCGATACCCTCTCCACTCACTTGTCCCTCTATTTATAGACCCTCAACTAACCCTAATTCTCTCTCTCCTCCACATGGCCTCATCCTAGGGTCCTAACAGTATTCAATATTCAAGTCAGATTCCTGGTGGAAGTTGGTTATTTATTTTTACACATTACTATTAACGAGGAGATCTCTAGAATACTCCTTCCGAATTTGTTTTATAAGTTGTTGAGGCGTAAAGTGAATCCCAATCCAAAGTGGATTCCCAAATTGAGTCCAATTAAGTTCCCTAGATTGAGTCTTAGTTTGTTTCCCTCCAATGTAAGGCAGAAAAACATTAATCCCTGAAAAACAAAAAGTAGATTAATCCCTCAAATGGTTAATTCCAGAATAATTTTAAGATACAATTATGCATTAATCCCTGCTTTTTTCTCATTTATCTGCAGAAACTATAAGGAACCTCATCAGGTATGTAGCTGGTCAAATCTTCCATGATAAGCACAAACATGTAAGGGCTTAAGGCTGATCCTGGATGAAGCCCGCTTATAGTTGGGAAATTCCTTATTTGACATCTCGTGGTCACTATTAGCATCATAGATGTCTGTAATTATATCCACATATTCATATTACACCTTTTCTATAGTAATATAGTATATGCTAGAGAACTCTCTAGTTACTCTGTTCTAGGCTTTTTCTTGGTTAGTGATTTAACACATATGAACAACACCAAGAACGACGGAAGAAGAGTTGAGGAAGAAGGAGATGGAATTGGGGAAGAAAAGTAAGGAAGAATGGAGTAGCATGTTGTGTGTTGGAGTGAGTCTCCAATACACCTATATTACTTCACTGATGAAAAGGAAGAAATTACATACACCCTGCTGACGTAAAACGGTAAAGGCAACATTACATTATAAGGCAACTACTGATGAGACTAGTTTCTGAACTGCTGCTACACCACATGAACTCTAACATAAAGACCATATAGATATCCTTTTATCCTCTCTCTATCTTTTCCATGAGCCATCTAAGTAAGAAAATGACTTCCGTTTTGGACATTCTCAACTTCCTATTACAAATTCAAATTGGTTCTCTGAAATAGTAGTTTCCTTTCTTGGGTGGGTTGCAAGTTTGCAACCTCCCTCTTTCATAGCTTATTGTTTTGAGTCTAGAGTTATTGAAGCTTTTGGTATCACCTTTTATTTTTGTAAATGGAAAGCTCAATGCTTCTCGTTCATTACCATGGCCTTTTCTTGTGCCCGTAATCTTGTTAGATGGGTTGGTTAACCAAGATAAACCACAACCCTAAGCTCTTCCACATTTCTGTTGGAACCTCCATCTGGGTTTGGTGCTTTGCCTGTTCATTTCTCCTAATGCTTCTTTTACTTCAAATGCCTAATTTTGCTTATATATCTATGAGATGACATGTGGTGTCTTGAACTCCAAATGAATGCAGCCTTCTGGACACTATTAATTAAAGAGTCTCTGTTTATTTGATGTAACCTGGCCCTAGACAGCCCAAGAAGAGCCAAAAAGTGCCGAAGCCTACTTGAAAATGGAAGCTAGTTCAAGAAGGGCTGAGCACGCCCAAGGGCATTTTGGTCAATTTTCAACCGCTCTATATGGGTCTTGATAGAATTTCCTTGATCCAAGGGCCATAGATCTACTTTTGTTTTTCTATATGGGTTAGTCAATTTTAAAAATATAAAGTGCCCAAGTCATTAGAAGTTAGTTAGTCATAAGATGAGATTCTTTATCCAGAAGGAATCCTATATTTTAGAGTTTGTTTTTATTTGGAAGTTGTTTGCTTCAGTCCCAGGTTAAATGTCTTAACAAGATTCCAATTCTAGGGTTGTGATCTTGTTGTAATTTGATTCCTTTTTAAGTAGGGTAGTCTAGAGTTGTGATCCTTATCTATTTGGGAGTCCCAAACCCAGACAAAGTCATTATTAGGCTATAAATAGTCTCTTCTTTCATTGTAATTTTCAGATTTGATTGATGAATGACAAATTGAGTTGAAAGAATGGACTTGAGAGAAGTCGTGGGATCCCGAGATGGTGACCTGCAGCTGGGTTTGTGCACTGTGATTCTGCAATTTGAGTGATCTTCTCCTCTTCCTGACTTCAGCAGCAAGCCTTCCAAGTAAAATACAATCCCTTCCCCTTCAGTTCCGGCCAAGCCCTACACCTACTCTCACAACCATAGCCCTCCCATCCCCTTTCTTCTTCCCTTCGATACAGCAAACCCCTCCTCCCCCCTGTTAAGTCTTGTTTTCCAACACCTATTAGGCCCCCTTCACCTCCATAGAATTGCATTAACCCCTAGGAGCTACCCTTATTATTTCTTGAATTCAGCCCTATTTCCCCTAGCCCAGAAATTCCTGCACTTGATCTTCTATGTTGTGTGAATTCTGCAGAAATTTTAAAACTTAAGGAAACCCTAAATTAGGCAATCACACCTCCTTTAAACCCTCTGAATCCTTGAAACCAGTTTTGAATTTTCAGAACCAGCAAAACAGACCCAAAACCCACCATGGCTGAAACCTACCATTAACCCTAATTCCAGTTTAAATTTGAATTTCAAATCTGGGATTCAGTTTACAGTAGAATTCTGATCTGTTTCCAGTTACAGAAAAGCCCTAGAGTACTCTCACAACCTCTGAAACATCATTCACCCCCGCTGGAAATCCTGGGCAACCCTAAGAATCTGGGGAAATTATCAAACTGCCCTAGATACGGGCTTCATCATTAGTGTTCTATGAAAAGACGCTATCCATCTTTCCTTTAGTGTACTCATCATTAGTAGCCTGCCCTCGTCAGTTTCAATTCATCTGACAAAATTTCTACTCTTTCTTTTCTGGTACTTCAACTATCCAATGTAGTCTCATGTTCATTAGCTAGAAAAATGGAATATGCCAATTGTCCTCATGATCAGAGGATTCTTAGCCATTTGGAAAAAAAAACATTGTTTTAGCTGACCCACCAATAAATATATAAATTATTCATCCCCCCCCCCCAAAAAAGAAAATGCATGGTTGTGAACCAAACTAATCTCTGGGATATGGGATGATGATTTCTCATCTCCTCTAATTAGACATATCTAATAAAATGCCTCAGAATGTTAGTTGGCTCCTTCGAAGGAAGACTTAGGGTTCTCCATTTGTGAAATGGAGAACATTCTAATTTCAAATTTCCACCTAAGGATACAGCTTCTTTCTCATATGCTGAGTGCTTTATATGAGCTTAGAGATGTATGTAAAACTGACTTATGTATTTAACCTCAAGCTCTGTCCATGAACACTTTATATTGTGTTATAAAAAAAGAAAAGAAACAATAATCTTGTATGCTCGTCATTGCTTCTTTCATTTAGTGCTCCCTTAATGGTTCATTTATTAGATTACAGAGCATTTGGTGGATGCAACCTTTTCTACTTTTGAGTTATGTTTTTTCACCTGGTTCAAAAACCTTGTGGCATTTGCTTATATTTTCTTCAAACTGGTTCAAAAACTGGGTGGTAGTTGCTTCATGAGACCTTTTCTAATATTTTTTCTGAAATGTTTATATACGATAGGTGTATCATCAAGCATGGATTGTGAGGATCAAATTTCTGAACTTGAATGCATCTTAGATTCAAAGGTCAGTTATAGATTTCACCACACTTAAGTTAATTTCTGTTTTCTGAACTTTTTTTGGGTTACACAATGCAAACCTAAGTTTTTGTTGTATGAGGTGCTGCAGATTTATACTGTTGAGGATAAAGCTGAACTGGAGTTATATATTCCCTCTGCAAAAGAAATCACTAGATATTATGACCCCTTTAACTTTTGTTTTGAGGATTTCAAGACAAAATTGAATTCTTCATTTTCTAAGGTTTTCCTTTACCATTCTCTTTCCTCTCCCATTTGTGGCTTTTCTATTTTAGAAGTTTCTGATATGGCTCTTCTTTCTGAGCAGTCTGATGCTTTGTTGGTTGAGATGCAAGAGAAATTGCCAAGTCAATTCAATGACACTGATGAAATATACAGGAACTTCAGAAAACGTTTATCCAATCACCATTCGAAGATTCTGCATTGTTTGGATGATCTTGGCCTTATATGTGCTCGAGAGGTATTCCTATTTAATATTTAACCTGCATAATTTATATCAAGCATGTTCGAACAGTTGTGAGCTATTTCCAGGCCTTTCCATTAGCTGATCCAATTTACTCATTCATGAATTTGCTAGTGATTAATATTGAATCTTGATAACCCCCTCTTTTATTTTTTGGAGAAGAAAATGGGGTGGGCATGGTTTCTGAGCTTCTATACTGAAGGTTGGTGATGTGAACGCAGAGACCCCCCTTGCCGAACCCTAAGTGGGGCCTTGCTAGATGGCTATAAGAAGCCTTATTGAGCTGGCCGAATCTTCTAATAGGGGTATTTAGGGCATTTTCAGCCCTCTTTTATTGCTGGAATTATTTCCAGCTTTATCTCTAGAGTTTGAGTTGGTTTTTATCTCTTGATTTGAGCTATGTTTGAATTGGTTAGGTTGTCGAATGTGGATAAGATAAGACTCTTGTACAAAGAGGGTTCCCATCTTTTGGTTTTTATCTGTTGATTTGAGTTGTGTTTGAATTGGTTAGGTTGTCGAATGTGGATAAGATAAGACTCTTGTACAAAGAGGGTTCCCATCTTTAGGAGCTTTAGGAGAATTTTTATCTTGTAAGAGTTTACTTTTAATTAGAAGTAGTCTTTCAGTAGTTGGTGGTTGAGTGTCCTAGGGAATTCTTTTGAAGTGGAACTCCTTAGAGTCTTCAGTTAGTTTTTATTTTCAGCATGTGTCTCTAATTGTTTAGATTCCAATTCAAGAATCCACATTATATGGTGGGATCCTTGTCTGTTAAGGAGTCCCACATAGTGTTAGAGTCTTTTGAAGGCTATAAGTACCCCTCTCTTCTCCTGTCTCTCTGCTCTATTCCCTCTCTTGATGAGATCCGCTCTGCCATTCGTTCCCACAAAGCCAACAAGGCCCTTGGTCCTGATGGCTTTAGTATGGGATTCTTCCTGGCCACTTGGGACTTCATTAAGCCCGACCTTATTCACGCTATTCGCAGTTTCTTCCTTTACCCTGCCCAACTCTCCACCATCAACAACACCTTTCTTTGTCTTATCCCCAAAAAGCCTGGAGCCTCATCTCTCTCTGATTTTCGTCCCATCTCGCTCTGTAATCTCATCTATAAATTCATCTCCAAAATCCTGGCCAATTGTCTTAAATTGGTTTTCCCCTCTCTGGTCAGTCCCAATCAGTCGGCCTTCATTGCCGGTCGGAGCATCTCTGATAATATTCTCCTCTGTGCTGAGATTATCCGTGGCTTTGATAGAGCTAGCCATTCCCCTGCTGCTCTTATAAAGGTTGATCTTCATAAAGCCTTTGACTCTATTCCATGGGATTTCATCAATGAAGTCCTTTCGGTAATGGGCTTCCCCCCCCTTTGTCCACAGGGTCGAGACTTGTATCTCTACCCCTCACTTCTCGGTCATCACCAATGGCTCCCCGACTGGTTTCTTCGCTTCGCGTATTGGTATTCGTCAAGGATGCCCCCTATCCCCTTTCCTCTTTACCTTAGCGTTGGAAGTGCTCTCCCACCTCATTCAATCCAAAACTGATCAGATGCTCATTTCTCCCATTCCCAAGTGTCGCTCCTTTAAGCTCACCCACCTCGCCTTTGCTGATGACCTCATGATTTTCTCTAAGGTTGGCCACTCCTCCATCTCTTCTATCCTCTCGATCCTCTCCCACTTTGAATCCCTATCGGGACTTAGAGTCAACTTTGAGAAATCCACCATCTTTTTCTCTGGTCTCTTTGATTCCTCTAGAACCTCCCTCCTTGCGCTCTCTGGATTCAGCCCAGGCTCTTTCCCTGTGACCTATCTTGGTCTCCCCCTCATCCATGGTAGGCTCACTCGCCACCACTGCTCCCCCATGCTTGATCATATTCGAAAGAAGCTACAACTTTGGAAGAGTAAGCTACTTTCGTTTGCTGGGAGAATGGTGCTTATCCGCTTTGTCCTCCAATCCTCTTACCTCTACTGGTGTGGTATCTTTTCCCTGCCTAAATCTATCATCCATTCTCTGGAATCCATGTTTTGTGCTTTCCTTTGGAAGGGCCAGGAGTCTCCCCGCTTTCTTCATCCTATTAGCTGGAAGTCAGTTTGCTGTCCCCAATCTGAGGGTGGTCTTGGTTTTCGCCGTATCCATGATATGAATATGGCTTGTCTCATGAAACTCATTTGGAAGATTGCCTCCAAACATGATTCCATCCTGGGTTTCCGGGTCTATTCCTACCTTCTCAAGACTGACTTGATTTGGACTGTTCCGCTCCCCTCCAATCCCTCCTGGATTTGGAGGAAGCTCCTGATTCTCCGTGGTCGTGCTCTCCCTACCATTTCTATTAGTGTCTTAACTGGTTTCTCCATCTCTTTTTGGCTTGACCCCTGGCATCCGATGGGTATCCTGTACGCTCTTTTTGGCCCTAGAAACGTTTATAACACCCGTATCCCAAAATCCACTCCCCTTTCCACGTTCATCTCCTCTGGGTCTTGGTCCCCATCCCCCCACCCAAGTCTCACACAGGTTTGGAGCTCCCTCCCCCCTTTTCCCCCTCATCGATGATCGCATTACTTGGTTGCAGCCCCATCCTACCCCCTTTTCTACTGCATCAGCTTGGAACCTCCTAAGAACCCCATCTCCTCCTATCCCTTGGTCCCCTCTTGTTTGGTTTAAAGGCCACATCCCTTGCCATGCCCTAACACTTTGGAGAGCCCTTGGCCTTGCCCTGCCTACCCAAGCTTTTCTTATTAGCTGTCACATCCCCGCCAACCCTAACTGTACCAACTGTTGGAATAGTTCAGAGGATATTGACCATCTTTTTTTCAGTTGCCCTATTTCCCGCTTTGTTTGGTCCCTTGCCCTTGCATCCATTTGGCCCAGATCACGTCGTTCTTTTGGCTTTGCTCGAGATTGGAAATGGATCCTGAGAAATTTTGCTAGTACCTCTATATGTGACGATGTGGCTAAGCTTGTCTTTGCGGCCACTATTCACCATCTTTGGTGGGAGCGTAACATGCGAAGATGGACATCCAAATCCCGTCCTAGAGATTTGATTTGGAATGCCATCTGCTTTGATGTTTCTTCTAGACTTTGGTCTCTTCCCCACCCCCCTGTTGTAGATTCTCCAAGAAATAGTTTGATTGTTAGTTCTTGGAGTCTCTCAGCTTCTTTTTGTCCCCTTCTTGATTGGGACTTCCCCCCCCCCCCCCCTTTGTTCCCTTTGTAGGTGCTCTTTGTATGTGCTCTTTTGGCTTTTGGTAATTTAGTTATTTATTCATCCAAAAAAAAAAAAAAAAAAGTAGCCTAGTATTCTTTGTAATTCCCAAGTTCTGATTATTGAATAAAATTGGTTTGAGTTTGAGGATCAATGTTTCCTAGTTGAGGGGTCCATGGTTGAGTAAAAGTTTTGTTCAAGGATCAGTAATCTAGCATCCATTGCAACTTCTTCTTCTTCATTGCAGCAATCTACAAGCAATCAAGCAACTTTCTTCAAGAGATACAGCAGTAAACAAGTAAGTCCAGCAGCCCCCACCCCTTTCCGCCACCTCCTGTCTCACCTGCAGCCTTCCCCCACCCCTTTTCTTTCTTGCGCAAGTTCTAGGAACCCTCCCCCTTCTGTTGCGGACCCTCTCAGCCCCTCCTCCACTCCCAACAGTACCCTTATCCCCCTGCCTGCTTCCTGAGACAGCCCCCTGCCCATCCTCGACCTTTCCCCTAACCCCATGAGTCCCTTAACCCCTCTGCTGCCCTGCGGCAGCTTTAAAACCTCAATCCCTGCAGTTTCCTTTTCCCGGCCCCTTTAACCTTCCTTTTTCTCTCCCTAGGACCGACCTACCCCTAGGCCTTGGTTCTCTTGTTATTCCCCCAATTGAACCTAGTTTCCTTAGTGCAGAAAAATTCCTCCCCTTCATCTTCTTCCTCTGAATTTCTTCAAATTATTTTCTAACTGCTGAAACATAAACCCTACTTCAATTCAGGCCATACCAGCATACCCTACATTGCAGACCATCAAACACAAGTTCTGTAATTACAGAACAGCAAGTGCAGCCCCTCTCCCACCCTAGCTGAAACCCTCCAAACCCTAATTTTCCTGTTTTTGTTATAATTCAGATCTCTGTTAAGTATTACAGCAGGGTTTCTTGAGCTGCAGAATACCCTTTAAGTTCTAGAGCAAGCTTTCTCTTTGCTGGCATTCCTGGGCAGCCCTTAGTTACAGGGAAATTCCGCAACTACCCATCACTGTAAAACTGGGTTTACATCAGCTGGTTGTGGATCAGATGTGGACCTGTCATTCTGCGGCGCTGTGGTACACCATTCTTCATGTTTGATGAGCAACAATATAGGAAAGCCATTAAAATCGATGGTTCTTGCATGACATGAGCTGGTTGAACTCGGAATACAATCAAGCCTATGGAGTAGGAACAGCTGAATGTCAGGTGGCAATGAAGATTGACAGTTCATAATGCAAGCTCATTAGTGTTTCTTTTCCTATGTTTGGCACACAAATGCACATAAATGAATGGTTTGTGCACATGTGACATGTGAATACACTAACGTCACGGAATACAACAGAAAATTTTGGGTTCGAGTAAGTTCAGCTGAGACAGTCACCAAAATGCTCCACTGCCTTTTTGATATGGTAGTAGGAGGCTATAATTCTTTCAGTTAGAATTTTATGTAAGTTAATCATTTAAACCAGTCAATATGGTAGAATCAGATCTCCAGAGTGGTTGAGCAGCTTCAGTCTGTTAACATATTCTGGATTGATTTACTGGAACTTCCATAATGTGATAATATTATTAGCATAATTGTCAAAGCTTTTTGTAGGCCTGGTGCTTTTATTTTTTTATTTTTTGGATTGAGGGCCTAACCACTAGGCACCTTGTTGATGTTGTCTTAGTTTTTGAACTGCCTTTGTTCGCCTAGGACTTTGACAACCATGATTATTAGATGTTTGTGAAGATGCTCACATTGATCTTAGTCAGATTTGTCAGAAACTTTGTTTAATAAAATAATAGAGCTCATTAAATTTTCCACCTCTGAGAAAGCTAGATTGTTTAAACTTGTCCCATGAAAAATGTCTTTAAACTTTCAACAACATTTTTTGTTTTCTTTTCTGGATGCATTTTCAACAGCATCGTAATTACAATTGCATCATTGCTGTTGTTGAATTGGTGATATACTAGCATGGTTGGTTTCTGAATTTCAACTTTCTATTCCAATGGGTTATTGTTCTCTTCCAGCTGATTTCACATTAAAAAAATATCAGTGTCTTGGGAATAGAATACCTCCTGAGATTATGTTGGTATCATCTTTGAGGGATTATAGTGTTTCAGAGAGAATGTTGAGATATCCTAAATGATCCTTCCCACTCACTACTCTGCTAGTCAAATGGCTTAGATCTTCATTTTCCACATCAACTAGATAGTCTCCTTCAACAGAGATGTTACCCACTCTGCATCATTTTAAAGTGCCTCTTGCACCCAAATTTACTAATTCACCTTAATTAACCTCAGTGACATATCCGAGCATTCTGCAATCCTGAATAACGAATAATTAATACACAACCCCTTTCTGAATTTTTAGTGTTCTGCAAAAGAATATATGCTCAGTGATTTTTTTTTTGTAAACACTATTTCAGTGACAAGACTAGGAAGGATAAGATAACGAATGATCATATTGGAGCTGGTCTGGGAGCAGCTCAGTAAGTGACAAGTTACAAGAAAGTCGTTTGAGGTGACACAACCATATGTTCAACAGAGGCCTGTAAATGCCCTATATGGAGAAGTGATATAATCCAAATTGATAGAATTAGAAGAGCTAAGGGCATAGCAAAGATAACCTTAAGATAACCTTGTATCTAGCATGGCCTTAAACAGAGTTGATTGGAAGGTAAGAATCCATGTAGCCAACCCCATTTAGTTGGGACGAGGCTTCTTCTTGTTGTTGTTACTCTATTTGCTCAACCAAACAAACCCATTATTTTGTATTGATTGGAAAAAATGTGTGCCTTTTCCCCTTAAATTGAGCAGCCTGTGCAGTGTGCGGAGAGGTGCATGAGGTTGTAGGTTAGATGCAACCTAGTGAAGTAGTCTGAGGCACAGAGGAAGCACTTCATGCTTGAGATTCAAAGCACTTGCTGAAAGCCTGTTCTTTCATTACAGAACCTCTGCCCTTGCTGCCATCTTGGCTGTTGTTTTTTGTTGGGGCATCATATTGTTAGTGTTGACAAAGCGCTTGCTCTTCGTGGCGCTCTCACTTATCAGTCACTTCAACCATTCTTTCCATTTTGATTTTCCTGTTTCCTTACTAAGTTTGCCATGGTTTCTAATAGATTATGTTGGTTGAGTCCTATTAGGAGTTCAATTCTGTTAGATTTTTAGTTTGTGTAATTTTCTATTTCTTGTTACCCAAGTAAGGGTATTTATGTAATAGTTATTTTCCCACTTTATTATAAATAGAGGGCTTAAGATCACTAATCGATTAAGTCATTCTACCACAATCGTTTTTCTTAACATGGCATCAGAGCCAAAAATCGATTAGAGAAAAAAAGGAAAGAAAAGCAAGAAAGGAATGATCGTCTCTCTATCTCTTGATTTTGGGACTTGACCTGCTACCGCTACCGCTACACCATCGCTGCCCTTCACCTCTTCGCCATACCAGCAACCATCAATTCTCTTTTTTTCTTTTTCCTTTTTTCTGGAACCGCAAGACTCCACTGCTTCTTTTGGAATCACAAGAGTCCATCGCTGCCTTTTTCCCATTCTCGTCGCCTTCTAGCATCAGGACCTTTTTGTTTCTTCTTTTTTGGGAATCGCAAGAATCAATTGTTGCCTTCCAGCAGCAGAAGAATCCACATGTCCAGACCACCTCAATCCTGATAGAACCATGTCTTGGTTTTTCCCTTTCTAACTTATGGTTCTATTAGCCCAAAAAGAATGAAAGAAAAAGAAAAAATATATATTGATGTTTCAGGGGTCTCCTTTATAAATTTGAATATTCTCAGGGACTTTTTTTTTGCAAAGTTGCATATTTTCAGGGATCTATTTGTAAATGTGCATATTCTCAGGGACGTATTTGTAATTTTACATATTTTTTGGAGGTTTGTTTGTAATTTTTGCATATCTCTAGGACCTATTTGTGAATTCACATATCTTCAAGGGTCTTTTTTTGATTTCACATTTCTTTAGGGGTTTGTTTGTGATTTTCCATTAAAAAAAAAAAAGGGAAGAAAGAAAGAAAGAAATGGTGTTACTTACCCTATTCACCTTTTGAGTCCTATAAGTCTTATAACTCCCTAGACTTGATTGTGTAAGTTGTTTTGAAAGGGTGAAGATTGAAGAACTGCAGACAGTTTTTTGGCATTGTAACCACCGTTGGTACCATGGTATCTCGCCGAGATCTCACGAGATATCTCGTTTTTTCACCTTGGCAAGACGAGATGGAGGTCGAGATCTGCGAGTTGGGATGTCTCGCTCGAGATCTCGCCATATCTCGCCCTGGATCTCGTTGGAACTCTCAATTTTTGCCTTTTTTTGTGGATTTTGGCTGAATTTTCACTTGCAACTACTCTTAGCACATCTACAACAAGGAAGATCAATCATTCTCTACTTGTCTTATGAATTTATGATTTAATGACTTATATAGAACTTCTAATGGTTGTATAATTATTTTATTCTTGAAAATTGAGATTGGGATTCTCATATGGATGGAATTTTGATAACATTTAAGTTAGTTGATGCATTTGATATACTTGCTTTTCATTTATATGCTTTAAAGGTTCTATATTACATGTTGTATAACATTGCATTCCCTAATCCTACTACATTTCGGTTTCACACTATGGGTAGACTTAGAAATCATACATAGGGTTGTTTCTGACAAATCCAAGGCCACCAACATGTTCAAAAGGCCTTAGATAAGCTAAATACCAAGTTTCAACCCAATTGGGACCCTAAAACCCATCGAGATGGGCCACCGAGTTGACGCCAAAAAATTGTGTATCTCGACCGAGATTTCACCGAGATGGTCGAGATCTCTCTTTTTCAAGGTGGCGAGATCTCTCTCGAGAGCGAGATCTTTTACCATGGTTGGTACTACAACCTCTGTTGGCTCCAAACATTACTCCACTCTTCATCCTCTTTCAGTAAGATTTGATGGAACAAATTATTTGATTTGGTCTCGATCTGCCTACCTAACTATTTCCGGAAGAGGACTTGTTGGACACCTTACAGGCGCCACTATCAAACCTCCCACCACAGGTGTTTCACAAGATAAATGGATCTCGAATGACTTTCTTATTATGTCATTCCTTTTGAATTCCATGATTGCAAAATGCAAATATTGTTTGTGGATACATATTACTTGATACTGCAGCTCAAATCTAGAAGACTACTACTGAAATGTATGGACAGTTGGGGAATAATGCACAGGTTTATGAGCTATGGAAGAAACTTCATGAGACTACCCAAAAGGAACTGACTGTGGCCCAATATTATGCCGGGTTGCGATCTCCTTGGCAAGAGTTGGGGATTATCACCCCACTAATTTGGATGATGTGGCTACTTATAGGAAGCATGTTAATAAGATTCGGGTATATGACTTCTTGGCGGGTTTGAATGTGGAGTACAATCAGATTAGAGTGCAAGTATTGATTCGTTCTCCCTTTCCTACACTAGAACAATCTTTTGCCCTTGTTCAACGTGAGAAAAATCGTTAATTAGCCATGCTTCATACTCCTATTATGGAGAAATCAGCCTTACAGTCTGTTAGCACTAAATCTAATTCGGCCACGGAGATTTTCAAGTGTGAGCACTGTCACAAACCATATCATAACAAGGCTAATTGTTGAAAGCTCCATAGGAAGCCTGCTGATTTTGAGTAGAAAAGGGCATAAAGAATAGGAAAAATGAAGGCTAATCTTTTTAAGATGGTTTTCACAACACTTCTGCAAAAGTTGGTTTTTCACAAGAGTTAGCTACTCTGTGATTTATTCTCCCATCTTCTCCTACTGGTACAACCCTTTCTGCTGCTTCCTCCACTATCCATACCAATTCCTACCTTTCTACTTCGGGTAAAATTTTTACAGGCTTCCATGTTTCTTCAATTTCTGCTCCCTGGATTATTGATATAAGAGCCAAAGATTATATAACAGGTTCATCCTTCTTTTTCTTACATTATTCTCTAACTTGTTGAAAAGATAAAGTTTGAATTGTTGATGGCTCCTATTCTTCCATTGCTGGAAAATGTACCATTCAACATTCTCCATCACTTTCTTTATCTAAAGTTCTGCATGTTCTCTCTTTCTCTTCTAACTTGTTTTCTATGAATTGTAAAGTGACATTTTCCCTATCTTACTGTGTCTTCCAGGATCTAGTAATGTAGAAGGAGATTGGACGTGGTAAACTAAAGAATGGACTTTATTTGTTGGAGTTGATTGGAGGATTTACTTCTACTTTGACTGCCTCTTCTAATCAGGTCCATTTGGTAATATTAGACTTTCATCAGTGACATTGTAGGCTAGGTCACCCCCCTTTAGGAACTCTTAAAAAAGTATTTCTTGATTTAGTTTCTTCTTGTAACAAAGATGAATTTTTTTGTGAAGCCTACAATTTTTGCGAAGCGATTCCGTTCTACTTATTTACCTTCTTTTCATAATAGAAAATCTATTTCTTTTATGCTAATTCACATTGATGTGTGGAGCCCCTGCCAACGTGTATCTATTACTGACCATAAGTATTTTGTTACTTTTATTGATTGTCACTCTCGTTCTACATGGATTTATCTTTTAAAACAAAAACATGAGGTTTTTTAATGTTTTTGTGATTTTCATTATATGATTAAAGCTCACTTCAATGCCATTGTGAAGATCCTTCGCAGTGACAATGACATTGAGTATATTGTGGTGAATTTCAGAGATATCCCTCTGTCTCTGGCATAATACACCAGACCAGTTGTGTTGATACGGCTGCCCAAAATGGGGATGCCGAAAGGAAGAATTGGCATCTTTTAGAGATATCTCATTCAATTATGATTGCTATGAATATCCCTAACCAATATTGGAGTGATGCTATACTCATTACCTCTTTCCTTATGAATAAGATGCTCAGTAGGATACTTGTTTTTAAATGTCCTAATGAGATTATCTAGGGGGCCTTTTATTTTGTTCTTCCCCTAAAGGTTTTTGGTTGTGTGTGTTATGCCAGAACCACATCCCACCAGAGTAAGCTGGCTCCCCGAGGCCTACGCTGCGTATTTCTGGGGTAGTCTGCTTTTCAGAAAGGATACAAATGTTATCATCCTTCTTCCAAAAAGACTATTGTGTCTATGGATGTAATTTTTAAGGAGTCTTGCCCTTACTATACACCTCTTTAAGGGGAGAGTCCTAGAAGAGAGGTGTTCTTTTCAACTTTAGACCTTCTTTATCACACACAATGACTCCCACACACCACCACAACACAACTTAAGAGTTCAAAGAGAGTTTCTTGACCGGGGGAGACTTCGGTCACTATACCTGAGGACTCTAATTCTTCCCTTTGATTTTTGAACCATGTGAAGAACCTTGTCAGGGGGATACCACTCCTGTGAGGCACACTATTGAGGTATTTCAAAACAAGATTGATTATAATAAGGAGGTGCAGACTTATCAAAGGAAGAATTACAATTGACCAAAGCAGGTGGAGAAAAGTGACATGGTACCACTTCAGTCCTTTGCACCATAATCAGATTCTATTGTTTCCCCTCTAGTATCTTCTTCTAATATTCCTATTGCTTCTAGAAAAGGAGTTCGATCTTGTACTCAACATCCCATAGCTAAATATGTTTCTTATGACCCTTTGTCTGAGTATTACCATGTTTTTATATCCTCTCTATTATCTGTTTCTGTTTCGAAAAATTGGCAAAAGCCTATGCTGATAAGAGATGGAAGGCATCTATGGTAGAGAAAATGAGGCAATGAAAAGACATGCAGATGAGCCCTTGTTCCAGCTTTCCTTTGACAAAAAACCTGTCAATTTCATTGTGTGTAGTTCGATCATGTTGTAAAGGATTATTGGCAATACTGATGACAGCCTTTTTGTCACAATATAGTATTATAGGGTTTGGAACTTGGACTCCATTATCTTTTAGTAGGCCTTTCAACCATAGTAGCTTACAAGCTCCACGAACCACAGCTTAAGTACTAGATAAAACTACCACATTTTGTTTCTTACTCCTCCAAGTAACAAGATTACCTCCAACAAAGGTACAATAACCTTAAATTGACTTCCTGTCAGGAGATCCAGCCCAGTCTGCATCAATGTATGCTTCTACCTGAGTTATCAGTGGACAAAAGTATTCCTTTTCTAGGAGTTCCCTTCAAATACTGTAGTATTCTGGTAACAGACTTCATATGAGCTAAATATGGATCATGCATCATGTATGAACTGGCTCACTATCCCCACAGTATAAGCAATGTCTTGTCTGGTGTGAGACAAATAAATAAGCTTCCTACCAACCTTTGATATCTTCCTTTATCCACTGGTTCTCCCTCTTTTTCCTTTAGTTTAGCTCTAGCCTCAATGGGGGGATTAACTGCTTTACACCCCAACATTCCCACTTCTGATAATAAATCTAAGTCATACTTCCTCTGGGATTGGTATATACCATTCTTTGATCAAGCCACCTCAATCCCTAGGAAGTACTGTAACTTCCCTAGATCTTTATCTCAAACTCTCTGCAAAGAAAGTCCTTCAACCTTTGAATTTCCTTACCATCACTCCCTGTGATGACAATATCGTCCATATAAACAATAAGAAGTGTGATATTGGTACCTGACTTCTTGACAAATAGTGTTTAATCAGCATTGCTTTGTTTGTACCCAATAGAGGTCACTGCCTTTTGGAGGCTTCCAAACCAGCATGTAGGATGCTATTTTAACCCATAAATTGATCTCTTTGACCGACAAACTTTCCTATAGTATTGTCATTAGAGAAACCATGTGGGAATTCCATATAGACTTCTTCCTCCAACTCCCCATGCAAGAAGGCATTCTTTACATCTAGTTTATGTAAGTTTAAGTCTTTGTTCACAGCTACAGAGCATAGAAGAAAATTTCGGTCGAAATGTCTGCATTCTTAAAAAAGAAACTAAATTCCAATTATTTCGGAAAAGTGTCAAATTTTGACTGAAATTTCGGAGATTTCGACCGAAATTTTGACTATTTCGACCGAAATTTCGAACATTTCAACTTTCCAACTTGTTTTTGTTGATTTTTATCCTATTTTCACCTAATTTCCACAACTCCTTTGCCTTCAAACACCTCTTTTGCTCATTTTTTTGCCTCCAAACACTTCCTAAGACTCAACAGCTACAAAGGAAACTCCGGCAACAGTAGAATGTGAAGTAGAAGCCATACCCAATAGTTCCAAACTTCCCCTTTTTTATTTTGTTTTGTTCATGCCTTAAATGATCTTGTATTGCCTTGAAATTAATATATGTTTAGCCTAGGACTATGATCTATGATTGTGTTTTGTTACTTTATCTTTTTATTATTTGCTACCATTTTTTTATTTTAATAATTATTTTCTAAAATTATGTATTTTTATTTTATGTATATATGATATATGGGCTTCAACTTAATATATGTGAGACACCATCACTTGATCTAGTCGGTCATTTTATTTTGTTGACTTGTTGTATTTGTAACCATTCTACCAAACAATTCATTTGTGCTGATGATGAGTTTGTGCCTGTATGCAATACATTTTGCACTTGTTGGAACCAGTCATTTGTTAGTATACTTGAATGATAAATTTTCAATGGTTTTTTTGGGGCAAAATACTAGTTTCATTGTGTTTATTATGCTTGAAATAGGTAGTATGCAAGAATCCAAATCATTTTGAGTCCATATGAGGCCCAAAATTGAAGTTTCAATTTCCAGAATAAAGTGTCCAGTTTCGACCGAAATTTCGGCCTTTTGCCAGGTTGAAATTCCTGTTTCGGTCGAATTTTCTTCCTTGATACAGACAAAAGAACTCTGAGAGTGTTCAGTTTCGCAACAGGAGAAAAAGTCTCCTGATAATCAATCCCATATGTTTTGGTAAACCCCTTTGCAACTAGTTTAGCCTTCAACTTGTTGACGGATCCATCCATATTTTGTTTAACCGCAAACACCCATTTCCAGCCCACGGGATTTTTTCCTGGAGGAAGTGTAACCAACTCCCAAGTATCATTTTTCTTCATTGCCTTCATTTCCTCTACCATAGCTGCCTTCCATCTTTTATCAGCATAGGCTTTTTCCAATTTTTCGAAACAGAAATAGATAATAGAGAGGATATAAAAGCACGGTAAGAGTCAGACATAGAGTCATAAGAAACATATTTAGCTATGGGATGCTGAGTACAAGATCGAACTCCTTTCTAATAGCAATAGGAAGACTAGAAGAAGATACCTCAAGGGAAACAATAGAATCTGATTCTGGAGCAGGAGATTGAAGTGGTTACGTGTCACCTTTCTCCAATTGGTGTGGCCTGTTGTAATTCTTCCTCTGATAAGTCTGCCCCTCTTTATTATGGTTAATCTATTTTTGAAAGACCTCAATAGTGTGCCTCACAAGAGTGGTATCCCATGATAAGGTTCTTCATATGGTTCAGAAAACAGAGGGGGAGAATTAGAGTCCTCAGGTATACTGGACGAAGTCTCCCCCTTGTCAGGAAACACTTCTTAATCTCCTAAGTTATGTTGTGGTGGTGTGATAGAAAGGTCTAGAGTTGGAAATAACACCTCTCCTCTAGGACTCTCCCCCTGGAGAGGTGTATATTAAGGGCAAGACTTATTAAAAATTACATCCATAGACACAATAGTCTTTCTGGAAGGAGGATGATAACATTTGTACCCTTTCTAAGTAGTAGAATACCCTATAAATACGCTGCATAAGCCACAGGGAGACAACTTACTTTGGTGGGCTGTGATTCTGGCATAACACACACAACCAAAAACTTTTGGGGGAAGAACAAACTAAGAGGCTCCATGGAGAATCTCATTAGAACATTTAAAACCAAGTATCCTAATGAGCATCCTATTCATAAGGAAAGAGGTTGTGAGTATAGCATCACTCCAGTATTGGTCTGGGACATTCATAGCAATCATAATTGAACGGGATATCTCTAAAAGATACCGATTCTTTATTTCGGCAATCCCATTTTGGACAGCCGTATTAATACAACTGGTCTGGTATATTATGCTAGAGTCAGAGAGATATCTCTGAAATTCTCCATCAATATACTCGGTGTCATTGTCACTGCAAAGGATCTTCACAATGGCATTGAACTGAGTTTTAATCATATAATAAAAATTACGAAAACATCGAAAAACCTCAGGTTTTTGTTTTAAAAGATAAATCTATGTAGAACGAGAGTGACAATCAATAAAAGTAACAAAGTACCTATGGCCAGTAATATACATATGTTGGCAGGGGCCCCATACATCAGCATGAATTAGCATAAAATAAATAGATTTTCTATTATGAAGAGAAGGTAAATAAGTAGAACGAGTCTGCTTGGCAAAAATGCAAGTTTGTCAAAAAAATTCATCCTTTTTACAAGAAGAAACTAAGTCAGGAAATACTTTCTTATGAGTTCCTAGAGAGGGTTGACCTAGCCTACGGTGCCACTACTGAAGGTTTGATATTACCGAATGGGCCTGAGTAGAAGATGCATTCAGAGCAGAAGTAGATCCTCCAATTGGCTCCAATAGATAAAGTCCATTGTCTAATTTACCACGTCCAATCTCCTTCCCCGTTACTAGATCCTTGAAAATGCAGTAAGATGGGAAAGAAATCATTTTACAATTCAAGTCATGTGTAAGACTACTGATAGAGAGCAAGTGAGTAGAGAAAGATGGAATGTGTAAAACTTTAGACAAAGAAAGTGATGGAGAATGCTGAATGGTCCCTTTTCTTGCAATGGAAGAATAGGAGCCGTCAGCGATTTGAACTTTATCTTTTCCGAAAGTAGGAGGATAATGTAAGAAAAAAGATGATGAACCTGTCATATGATCTGTGGCTTTTGTATCAATGATCAAGGGAGTAGAAACTAAAGGAACATGGTAGCCTGTAAAAGTTTTACCTGAAGTAGCAAGGTAAGAGTTGGTATAGGTAGTGGAGGAAGTAGTAGTAAAGGTTGTAGCGACAGTAGAAGACTATAGAATATGTCGCACAGTAGCTAACTCCTGTGAAAAACCAATGTCTGCCGAGGGTGTTGTGGAAACTGTCTCAAAGAGATTAGCCTTCGGTTTTCCCCTTCTTTGTGCTCTTTTTTGCTCAAAATCAATAGGTTTCCCATAAAACTTCCAACAATTGGCCTTGGTATGATATGGTTTGTGATAGTGCTCACACTTGACAATCTCCTTAGCCGAATCAGATTTAGTGTTAACAGACTGTAAGGTTGATGGCTATTCGACAGCTCTCCTCGCATTGAATAAGGGCATAAGACTATTCTAGTGTAGGAAAGGGAGAACGACTTAAGACTTGCACTCTTATCTGATCGTACTCCACATTCAAACCTGCCAAGAAGTCATATACTCGAATCTTATCAACGTGCTTCCTATAACTAGCCACATCATTTGGATTTGTGGGGTGATAATCCCCATAATGTTCCAACTCCTGCTAAAGAGATCGCAACTCAACATAATATTGGACCACAATCAGTTCCTTTTGGGTAGTCTCATGAAGCTTCTTTTGTTGCTCATAAACTTGTGTATCATTCCCCAACTGTCCATATGTTTCAGTAGTAGCCTTCCAGATTTGGGCTGCAATATCAAGTAATAGGTATCTAGGGGCAATATTTGGATTCTTGGAATTCAAAAGGAATGACATAATAAGAGAGTCATTCAAGATCCATTTATATTGTGAAAAATCAGTGGTTGTAGGTTTGATAGTGGCACCTGTATTGTGTCCAACAAGTCCCCTTTCAATTAACTTGGCGTCGGAGGTCTTACTCGACCAACCCGGTTGAGCACGTTTTTTGCAGGTGCATTTTTTACGTTGTTGTAGTGGCATATTAGTCTTGGGTTCATGCATTTACCTATTTTGTCCAAGTTGTTTCTTGACTTTGTTAAAAAGTGTAATTTGAATGATTTTCATTTGTGAGGCTTGCATTCTAGCTAAATAGACTAGGCATGTTCACTTAATTCAGACCATCGTTGTAATGTTCTTTTTTTAGTCATTCATTCTGATGTGTGGGGTCCTTCTTGGGCTAAGTCTTTGTCTGATTATAGATGGCTTGTTATCTTTGTTGATTGTTGCACTAGGACCACATGGTTTTGCTTACTTCACCAGATGAGATGTTTTCTTGTGTTTCCAAAATTTTCATAATATGGTTAGAACTCTGTTTGGGACTATAGTCAAAATCTTACATACAGATAATGGGACTGGGTACTTGGGTGCAACATTTCCTTCTTACCTTGCTAACCATGGCATCATACACTAAACCGGTTGTGTCAACCCTCCACCTTAAAATGAGGTTGCCAAACGCAAGAATAAACATCTACTTGAGGTAGCACATTCCATGATGTTTACTATGCATGTGCCTCCTCAGTTTTGGGGTGATGCGGTTCTTATTGCAGCATATCTAATTAATAAAATGCCTTCTCCGGTCTCAGTCCAACGCTGCCCTCTTGAGGTTCTTTTAGGGGTTGCAGCCTTTACAGTACCTCCTAAGGTTTTTGGTTGTGTTGCCTTTGTCCGAAACCACCGTGTTTATGGTAAGTTGGATCCTTGTGTGTTAAGATGCATTTTCTTGGGTTATCCTCTTATGCAGAAGGGGTACAAGTGTTATCATCCTGGTTCTCGCTGTTTCTTTGTCTCTATGGATGTTGTGTTCTAGGAACAAGTTCTTTTTTTCCCCTTACACCTCTTTATGGGGAGAGTCTTAGTGAAGAGGTTCCAGTGTTGATTCCTCTTTTGGAGGATGGAGTGATTGGACATGAACAACTGGTGGATGATGTACAATGAGAGCTTAGACATTTGAAGACCTATAAAAGAAAGTTGCAAGTGACCCCTTCTGAACCGAGCTAGTTGGAAGCTTTGGTTCCTAGTCCTAAAGAATCCGTTCCTCAAGGTGAGTCTGTCTCTGACCCTTCTTTTTATCCTAGTTGGACTTGCTAATCGCACGGAGAAAGCAGCCGTGGACTCATCCTATTTCCAATATGTTTCATATCAGTTCCTATCCCCATAATTACAAAGTTTCAACCTCTTTGTCGTCTTTGTTCCCTTGGCAGGAAGCATTATCTCACTTGAACTAGAAGAAAGCTATGGATGAGGAAATGCAAGATCTGGAGAAAACAAAACGTGGGAATTGATGACTTTGCCAGCAGGAAAGCGGATTGTTGGGTGCAAATGGGTGTTCGTGACAAGGTTGTGAAAACATTCGTCTAGGCACCTAGGCAGCCTTGTCGCCTTGGTTTTCGTTGCCCTCTATTGCCTAGCATTGCCTTGCAACTATGGTTCGTGATCAAACACAACACAGATGGGATTGTTGAGAGGTACAAGGTAAGATTGGTGACCAAAGGGTTTACTCAGACTTATGGCATTGACTACTAGGAGATGTTTGCCCCTGTTGCCAAGATGAATGTAGTTCGAACTATTATTTCATGTGCAATAAATAAAGGGTGGAGTCTGTAATAGTTAGATGTGTGCATGGAGAATTCGAAGAGAAGGTATACATAGATGTGCCACTTGGGTGATCCACTGCCAAGACCCATGGGAAGGTGTGCAAGTTAAAGAGATCTTTGTATGGGTTGAAGCAGTTTCGTAGGGCTTGGTTTGGGAGGTTTCATAAAGCCATGATTTCCTACGGCTACATGTAGAGTAATTCAGACCATACCTTGTTCATTAAGCGAGATGTTTCCCATACTACTATACTTCTGGTGTATGTAGATGATATTATGATCACAGGTGTGAGTGAGAAAGAAGTTTCAGCCTTGACTTTTTTGGGGACTGAATTTGAGACAAAGGATATGGGCAAACTTAGGTATTTCCTTGGTTTAGAGCTGGCATATTTGGCCAGTGGTGTGTCTCTCCTTTAGAGGAAGTATACTCTAGATTAAATGGAGGAGACTGGGATGTTAGGCTGTAGACCAGCTGCCTAATTCACACTTGAAGGCAAAAGAAGGAGAAGCAGCTTATAAGGCAAGATGTCAAAAGTTGGTCAGGAAGTTGATTTGTCACACTAGACCGGATATCACATTTGCAGTTAGTCTTGTCAGAGTATGTGCATGATCTCTGTTCTTCGTATCTGGATGCAATATACCTGATCTTGAGATATTTAAAAACTCCAGGGAAAGGCATTTTGATTTCAAATCATGGATACCTAAGGGTCGAGTCATAACAAATGCAGATTGTACATGGTGTCAAGATGACAAAAGGTCTACGTTTGGCTACTGTGCATCTATAGGAGGTAACCTGGTATTTCTTGAAGAAGTAAGAAACATGCAGTAGTTGTATGATCCAGTGCTGAAGCAGAGGTTAGGGCTTTAGCTTAAGGTATCTGTGAGGTATTATGGTTGAAGGGGCTTTTCAGGAGCTTGGGACAGATTTAGAGGCACCCATACAATTGTGTTTGAACAACAAGTCAGTGATTAGCATAGCTCATAATCCAGTACAGCATGACAGGACCATGCATGTGGAGATTGACAAGCATTTCATCAGGGAAAAGGTTGAGACTGGGTGGCTCAGATTACCTTTGTTACCTCATATATTTAGCGGGTGGATGTATTTACAGAGTGTCAAGATGTTTAGTAGTATTATTGGCAAGTTGGGCATGATAAATATTTATTCTCCAACTTGAGGCGGAGTGCTGTGGGAGGTATGGCAGAGGTTTCCTAATTGGAATGGGATTCTCCAACCAACAACAACAACAACAACAACAATAAGCCTTGTCCCAACTAAATGGGGTCGGCTACATGGATTCTTGCCCTCCTTTTAAATTCCACCATCTTATTCTGGGATAGTTTACCTTGGACCTTTTATGTGTTCTTGAGACTAAGCACATATCCAAGACCACAAGTCTATGTTGTGCAGTTAAGCTTTCCCCCGGTATCACCTTGCAATCCTTGCACAACAATCTATCAGTCCTTCTAGTTAGGAAGAAATCTATTTGGCTTCTATGTTGTCCACTTTTGAAGGTAATTAAATGTTCATCTCTCTTTTTGAAGTAAGTATTTATAATAGATAGATCAAAAGCAGAAGCAAAATCCAAAATTGAAATCCCCTCTTCATTCCTTTCTCCAAAACCATATCCTCCATGTACACTCTCATATCCTCTTTGATCTTTTCCAATATGTCCATTTAAATCACTTCCTATGATAATCTTTTCTCCTTGACGAATTCCTTGGTGTTAGGTTGGTTTCCTATATTTTAATGGTTTCCTATTTGGTGTTAGGTTGGTTTCCTAATAAGTCTAAGATTAGTTTATCTACTCGGTTTTGTATTTCTTTTCCTACTCAGAGTGGGATTTTGTAACTATAAATACCCCATTGGGGCCTATGAATAAATCATACCTTTCAGCTGTAATTTCTTCAAGTTCCAGCATATAGGTTATTGAACTTTTTGTTGGAGAAATCCTTGTGTCATGGATAAGTAAGAACCATGCAGTGCATGGTGGGAGATCTCGCTCTCGAGGGAGATCTCACCACTATGAAAAAGCGAGATCTCGACCGAGATGGCGAGATCTCGGTCGAGATCTACCAAAAAATGTGCGTAATCTCAGTGGCCCATCTCGGTGGGTTTTAGGGCCCTGGTTGGGCTGAAACTTGGTATTTAGCCTATTTAAGGCCTTTTGAACACATTGATGGCCTTAGATTTGTGAGAAAATAACTTTAACTATGTCGACTTACCTATGTGTAAAATCGAAATTCTGTGAAATGCAAGTTTAGACAACATGTAATGTAAAGATATCAAGTAATTCAAGTTATCAACTATCAAGTATCAAATACATTAACAATTTAACATTACACATCAAGTATTCAAGTGATCAAACTATCAAAGAACTTAAATAGTTAAATCATAAATGTCTTCAAAATTTTACAACCATTTGAAGTTTTAGACTTTTAATAAGTCATAAATCATAATCCATAAGTTCACAATCACAATTCACAACTCACAAGACTAACAAGATTAGTAGATTACAACTTACAACTTACAAGACTATACAAGTATCACTTAACATTCTGCATCAATTGATTTTGAACAGTGGCCACATATGACTCCCAAGTCAACCCATCACTGTAGTATGTCACATATCGGTTTATATGGAATTGATATGTCTCCATGTCAGAATACTGGAGGAATAACACTTTGGGATAATCGTCAATCGTGGGTGAGTGAAAGAGCCATTTTTGTTGTTGTTGTTGTTGTTTATTTTTGTTGAGTATGTGGGTAGGGGTTTCTAAACCACTTAGTTAACAACCCACCTTCACTCCCATATGTGTACTCTCTAGGTGCAAGATCTTGAGGAATAGCATGACCTCCATAAGAATAATACCCGCTGTAATTTGACCTCGGTGCTATGATCCCCGTATTGGTACCCCGATGACAGGCAAGTGTCCAAACTCTGCTATTGTGAATCACTGTGACCATGATCTAGGCTCATGCTTCCCATGTTCAATTCAAGATCATTCATGCGCACATCATTACTCGTTTGCCCTTGGTTTGATCTGCTCTTCCTACTCTTAGTATACGTCTGAGAGATAGGGGAACTATGGCTCGCATGTGTCGTATGACTCGGATCTGGTGGAGGTGACTCCCTTTGTTGACGTTGACTTCCACCAGTGACACCACCAGCCTGACTGCCTCTATGACTCGATGGTTGACTGCCACTTGGCCCTATGGTATCATCGGCATCATCTGAACCCCCGCTACTAGTTGTCACCTAAGTTGTTTCAAGTCGACCAGGTGGCTCCACAAATGGTATAGTTGGTCCTTCTGATGCTGCTACAGGAACCTGACCCTCATCAGAAGACACGTGCTCAGCCACAGCATCTGGGCCCATAAAAGCAACAATGGTAGGATCCGACTACCCTCTTGGCCCATCCAGCACTAGGCCACCTCGATCCCTAACCCACTAATATATGACATCATCTTCCTCATCTTCTGCGGGGTGCTCGTGGAATATATCAGTCAACTCAATCGGTTCACGATTGTCATCATCTATATCATCTTGTATGTGCCCTACTCTCAATCTCATGTTGTAATGCACATACACTAAGTCCTTGAGCCTTTTACTCCCTAATTTGTTCTGTACCTTACTATGGATGAGCGAGAAGGTGCTCCAGTTCCTCTCGCAACCAGCGGATGAGCAAGTCTGTGAGAGTACTTTAATTGCTATGTCATTGAGATTTGGCGCACTAGTTCCATATAGCACCCACCAGTTAGCTGCATAACCAAAAATAAGAATGCATTAGGCAAGTAAATCTTAATATTTATGTAGCTTATCAGTTATCATTTACGAGTTATAGACTTAATGACTTATAGTAATGGACTATTTACCAGGATCATTTTTTTGCCTAGTTGCAACTACAAAAGGCTTTCTAAAACTCCCAGAGGAATCCCTGAACTCCCTGATCTGTACACCAATTCTTCAATTATTGTATTATGTATATGCTTAATGCACTAATGCAAGAAGTTGAAGAAACAATTGAATAAGTTCTCTCCTCTCCATTAATTGTCCCTTGAATGACGGGATTTGACACAAGTTTCTCCACCACGTTTTGCACCGCATTCATCAACCTTACATCAAGCCCCAAATCATTATTGTAATGGTACTTTGGGTTGAGGTAGTAAGCTTGCATTGTGGAAATGAAAATTTTGGTTAGGTGATTTGGTTGTTTACTTGTTTATAAATTATAAGTTATAACTTATAAGTTATAACAAATTAAGAATGTAAATTAAAGTATACAACAAAAATTTAGAGACTTAAAAGTGACTCACTAGCCAAGTGCAAAGGATGCATCAAGTGCGCCTCCTATCAATTATTGATGATCCTCTCGTAGGATTTGAAGGAGCTAGGGGCAGCAGCTCTAACCAACGCTTTCATTTGCTCGAGGGCAGCATATATGTGGGGCATTGTGGGCTTCTTCTTCGAATCCACCATCCTTGAAACAAACATAATAGGCTCTATAATGCCCAATGTCTTTTTCAGCTGCCTCAAAAAAGAATCATCAGCAATGGTTTGTTGGGCTAGTACTGCATCAGGATGGCTAGATCCACGCCAACCAAACCACTCCTCACTTGCAAACATGTGCCGTAGACCCACCACTTTCTTCCGGGAAGCTTTTCGAGCTACATAGTTGGTGGCGAATCTAGTCAATCTAGGTTTGACTAGATCACCCTTACAGTGGTTCCTTATCATCTTCAACACATAACCATGGTTATAAATAAAATTACTTACCCTTCTAGCCCTCTCAACCACAATATTGATTGACTTTCTTTTCCCCAAGTCCTTCAACATAAGATCAATCGAATGTGCTGCACATGGTGTCCAAAAGAGGTGGATCCTGTTGCTCTTCTTCTTCATCAACATTTCACCAGCTTTTTAGAAGTTAGCACCATTATCTGTGACAATTTGGATAACATTCTTTGGCCCTACCTCTAGGACCATCTCCTTAAGAAGCTTGTAAAGGTAGTCAGCATCTTTGATTTTTATCTGAGGACATCCACTGACTTAAGGAAGGATGTCTTTCCATTGTAGCTCGCCATAAAATTAATGGACTGTCTTGTAGGACCAGTCCATCCATCAGCCATCACAGTAACACCATATGTACTCCATTTTTCCTTTAATGAACCAATGTATTCATCCACCTCTTGCTTTACCTTTGGTAAATATTTATTAATTACTTCCCAAGCTGTTGGGCCTTTAACCCCTACACCTGCCCTAGCAACTGCATTGATCATCCCCTGATAATATGGTGGTTTGGCTACATTGGCTGCAATGTTTTTGTAGAGCATGAATTTGCTGATTGCCAACCTAGCTTCCTCCTCCCTAATGCCTTCTTTACCTCCAACAAACATATATGGAATGCTTCTTTGATAGATGTCTTGATGCTTGAAGAGGGAGGGGTCTTGGTCAAATGTGGCATCATAATGTCTAGTCTTCCTCCTCCTTTCGGTCCTTTTACTTCCATGAAAACTATTTCTAGGTGGCATGGATGCCCCTGATCCCAAACCACCTGCTCCTCTTGTCTGTTCATATTGCCTCACATTCTCAACATGTAAGGACTGTTTGTTAACTTCAATTGCAGCCTTCATCTGTCTCCACTCGGCCCGTGACTCAACACCCATAACCCTCCTCCTCTCTTTATCGTCGCTTGACTCCTCATCAACATCAAGAAAAGGTCTAGACAACACTGTATCCTCAAATTCCCTTTGCTTTTGTGCCATCTCGTCCTTTTTTTGTTTCCCTCCCTTTAAAGTTGTTGCAATTGCTTTTTGCACTTCATAAGGAACTTGGAACACTTGGAAACATTTTTGTAACCACCAGCCAAATGTTGTTTTAATCTAGTTGAACCACCAGAATTCAAAGTCTTGAGGCAATACTTGTATCGGGATTTTTTCTTGTCGGCAGTCAGTGGATCCCCATGTTGCCAAGCAATGCCCTGAGTCCCACTACCAGTGCCGCCACTCCTAGTAGTTGCCATTTTAGATATGTACAGCATTGAAAGTTTGAAATACATACATGAATGTTCCTAAATAATCATTAGAATAAATTTTAGATACATAAAAACATGTAAAAACAATTTATAAAACAAAAAAAATACACATTTTGTTCTAAGATAATATATATACAATGCTCAAACAAACATGTTAGTATTTTTAAAATAAACTAAAAATTATGAGCATCATTTAAAAAAAAGAGATATTTTTTTTTTTGGTTTGCCAACCCCGGTTTTATAAACCGGTGGTTCGACCCGCGTCGCACACCTGGCTGTGTTGGGTGAGTCTCCCAGTGGGGATTTTTTGCATCCACAAGGATTCGATACCGGAACCTTGCTTAAGCGAACCAAGTTTTACTACTTGGACCAACCCCCGTTGGTAAACAGATAAATTTTTAATAACATAATATTTTTTTATAATTATTTTATGTAAAAACAATTTATAAAACAACAAAACACACACTTTGTTCTAAGATAACATATATACAATGCTCAATAAGACATGCTTGTATTTTTAAAATAAACTACATAATATAAGCATCATTTAAAAAAAAGAAGATAATTTTTCATAATTTTTTATTTAATTATTTAAATAAAAATAAAAATAAATACAGCAAGCATGATAATCAAAATATGAATATATGGGATTGTAGCACTCTAAATGTAGTTTAACATAAGTGATAATCACATTCAAATCATAAGTATTTTTTTATAATTTATAATTTTTAGATAATATATTTTTAAAATACGAAAATTCAAAAAAAAAATTATTAATAGAAAATGAATTTTTTTTTTCATGAAAGTGTAGATCAAAGCTTGATCATCAACATATATTTATAACACATTCACACACCCATTGTAGAACCTTCTATTTGAAAAATTCAAATTTGGTGGAAAATCTTACCTTTGTTGAAGATCACTTGAAATATGCTTGAATCTGCTGTTGTAGATGTGTTGATGATGTTTTGAAGTTGAATCGCCAACAAATTCCGCCAAAAAATGACTTTTCCGGCAAAAAATGGCCTTACATTGAGAGAGAGAGGCTCGAGAGAGGCAAGATATGCCTCTCTTGAGCGAGATAGGGGCCTTTTAAACAACTTAAACAGGTGGAAAAACCACCTTAAGCGAGATCTCGCCGAGATATTGGCGAGATCTCGAACTGAGATCTCGTGAGATGGCGAGATCTTGAACCGAGATCTCCCATCTCGTCTCGCTATCGCAAGATAGCGAGATCTCCCTCCATGATGCAGTGGTGGCCAAATCAAGTGCAGAGTTAAATTTTTTTGAGCCATGGCACATGTCACTTGTATCTTGGTATGGGCAACTTGATTAGTGGGTGAACATTGTTTGTTTGATGGTTCGTCTATGCCATTATGGTGTGGTAGGCAAGCTGCTATCCATATTGCCTCAGCCCCTGTGTTTCATGCGCCTGCTAAGCACATTATATATGCTATTTTGTTCATGAGAAGCTGCAGCGAGGACATATGTCTAGTCCTGTTCGCACAAGAGAACAACTAGCAGACCTGTTTACTACACCTTTGGGAACTAAGAGTTTCTTTTTTGATAAGATTTCTATTAAAGAGGAAAAATACAAGAAAGGGTGTCCCCCCCCCCCCCCCCTAGAAAGAGGGCTAAGGAGAACCCAAACAAGAAGGGCATTTCCTCCTAACCAGTATCCCAAATAGGAACATAAACCTTACAGTCTGTAATAAACATGTGCTATCGCATCGCTTGAAATTGTTCAACTAGCTATGTAAGGAAGAGACTAGGATCCCACCCCACTTTTTGCTGGCTTAGGTGAACCCCTGTTATGTAATCTACTGGCTGGTTCTGTTCCCTCCATACATGTCTAAAGTCCACCTCTATTAACACAGCAGCCTCTTGCAAAATGCTCCTTTTCATAGCTTGGCACTTCCAAGGCCCACGGATAGTCCATGCTAAATATTAACTGCCAATTTAGAATCACATCTTACGTTTATGTCCAAATATCCTTCTTGAATGCAAATTTGAATCCCTTTATGTGTGGTCTGCAATTCCATTGCCAAGATTGATAGCTCTTCCCTTTATCAGTGATGCCAGTTCACAGCTGCATGAAGATATCATAGAATACCATGGAAGAATGATTTGAACTCATGTTTGAGTTGATTTGGACCTTGAAGAGTCCTTTATCTGTAGCCTTGAAGAGCTACTTGTCATCTTGAAGAATGACACCTGTATCCTTATCCTTTCTTTTCTATTTTGTTTATCCTCCATATTGATCCTAGCGGTCCTAGGATTGCACCATCCACTAAACCTTATCCATGTGTTGTACTAGATCAAGACCAATCTTGGTTTTGGTTTGGTTCTTCATACGGGCTGATCTCCTCAAGGCCTGGATGTGTAACCTTAGCATCTATAACAACTTCATGCAGCTATGAACTTGCATCAACCAGATTATGCCATAGGAGGATTGCCAACATTAGTTGTCAGCACCCCACCATATGTAGCTGTTAATTTTGATAGTGCTCTGTCATAGTGCAAATAGACCAAATTTGAAGTAGGCCTAAACCAGGAACAAGCCTTTGGAAACCTAGTCTTCCAGATAACATCAGTGCTCCACTTCCTAGTAATACAAGCAGATTGGGTAGTCTGTTCACTAGAAAAAAACATAGTAGCATGCTAACCTTCACATCATCCACAACGGCTGAGAACTATGAGAGTTGATTATATCTTGTAACAAGTTGTACTTGATTAATAAAATGCTCAATGCTCCAACGTAAGTTGAAGGGTAGTGTTAAAAGTATAACATATCGAAACAAGGGTTAAGTTAGGAGGGAAATCCCAATCCTCAGGATTGGTGCTGTAAGTGGCAAAATTGTCAAGTTAGTTGCGAAACCCAAATCTCAAGATTATCTGGCACTTATTCAGAGATGAATTCAAACGCATGCAAGTACTCATTTTTTCTGTTCTTATTTCGTAGTTGGTCTGTAATTCTATGTCTGTGCTCTATGAGATTGGAAGAGTAAATCTTTTTAATGTGAAGCCTACCTTGGTTGGTTTCTTTTTTCTTCTCCTTATTTGGTTTTCTCAATTATTAACATACCAAGGTCTGAAAACGGGTTCTGTGGTGCATGCCTGCATCCCAGCTTTGTTCTGATTTTTTAAATTTGACTTCTTTTGTAGGCTGCAAAAGTATGTTTTGAAAATGTACAGATGCTGGGCACTATGGAGGATGAACTTTATAGATCTAGTTCCATGCAGTGTAAATATTTTCTTGAAGACGTCCTACGAATAACTGAGGAGGTTTTGCCCTGTGGTATGGTTTCGAATTTAGATTCATTCATTCATTCTTCCAAAACTAGTCCAGTTGTTTGAACATTCCATCAAAGTCTGTTACCAACTTGCCATGACAATGGATTTGTACATAATCAAGCAGTGAATCAGTGAATGATTTTTCATGAGTTTCAATTTTAGCATTCATCTTGGTGGATTTCTAAAATATCTTTGTGTTGATCAGATCTTCACCCCTGTAAACATATGTAGATTTCCTGTATAATAAATTCCAAGGCTATGTTACTTGGACATTCTTTTAGATATCTGAATTCTGAACATCTATCCTTGGCGTATTCTGTTTGGCACCAGCATTTATCAACTCAGGTATTTAGCTGTATCAATGATTTAGAGGGAGGGGACAGGGGCTCAAAATGTATTGTTAAACCATAGATAGAAGCATGATTCGAGATCTTGGTTCCAGAACCCAACTTGTCATCCAAAAAACTGAGTTGGTTCAAGATCTTCTTGAGATATTTGATTGATCAATTTGTATCCCATTTCATCTTGGCATCCGAAGAAAAAAGGAGATATTACTACGATCTCTTTGAGTTCTCTATTTATGGGTGGATGCTGATTTTAGCTGTACCTCACGGTATTAGATTGTGGTTTCTATTTTACTTTATCCTTTGTAGTTTCCAAAATTTGTGTTTCTAGTTGCTTTCATCTTGTCATTCACTTTCCCCACACTAGGTAGGAAAATATTCTTTCAACAACAACAAGAAGAAGCCTTGTCCCAATTAAATGGGGTCAGCTACATGGATTCTTGCCTTCCTATCAGCTGTATTTGAGGTCATGCTAGATACAAGGCCTAGGCTATGCATATTGTTTCTCCACTTCTCTTGAGGTTACCTTAGGTCCTTCCCTAGCTCTTCTATTTCCTATCTTGATTATATCACTTCTCCATACAGGGGCATTTACATGGCTCAGCTCTACGTGGCCATATCACCTCAAACAACTTTCTCGTAGCTTATAACTTATTGGAGCTACTCCTAGACCAGCTCTAATATGATAATTCCTTATCTTATCCTTCCTAGTTTTTTCACTCATCCATCTTAACATCCTCATTTCTGCTACATTGAGCTTATCTACATGATGTTTTTTAACAGGCCAACACTATGCACCGTACATCATAGCTGGTCGAACAATGGTCTTATAAAATTTTCCTTTGACCTTTAAAGGAATACATCGATCACATTAGACCCCAGACACATTTCTCCACTTTGTCCACCCTATTTAATTCCTTGGTAAACATCATCCTCTATGTCACCTTTTTTATTTATGATTTAACCAAGGTACCTAAAACAATCGCTTTGAGAAATCTCCTTATCATCATTTCACCACCTAATCATCCACACGATCATGACTAAAGTTACAAACTAGGTATTCTTCTTTGTTTTACTTAGTTTAAAACCTCTTGATTTCAAAGTTTCTTTCCATGATTCTAACTTGATATTAATCCCTACTTATTTTTCATCTACAACACAATATTATCAGCAAAGAGCATACACCAAGGAACTAAGGCCGAGGATTCTGGAGAAGGCTCTGAAAATAGCATGCGTGAGAACCTGATCTTCTTAGAGCTTTAATACCATTTCAAGAGAAACCAGAACAACTGAAGAACAACAATAATATGGAGAAGATGGGGGAGGGAGAGTTGTGCAGAACACAATAATACTCTCCTCCTTATAGTAACCATATATTTATATTTTCCGTTAAAGTTAAGGAATCTAAACTGCTTAGTACCTAACCGAATACCCCTACTCCCCCCCCCCCCAAAAAAAAAAAAAAAAAAAAAAAGGAGGAAAAAAAAAAAAAAAAAAGAAGAAGAAAGAAAATAAAACAGAATAAATAAGAGAAACCTGCTTATGGTGGAATTTGCACAAGTAAAGACAGCATGGTAAATACACTTGACCCAAGTGTTCCCCATGGTACATTTCGGTCAAGTACCTATTGGAACTTCTAGAACATAAATAATAAGGATTAAGAAGAAGAGTCCCATGACCAGTAACTGGTCTACTAACCCTATTGGCAAGAAGAATAGGTGTGGGTTGTGAATTCATACAAAAAAGGTGTTATTAATGATGACTTACCAGTCATATGGGTAGAAACCCACAATAAATAACCCAGGGTGTTGTAGTAGTACTAGCAGTAAAGAGGGTAGGGGTACCTCCATAAGCTAAAGTAGCTGGAATTTAAAGGCCCAGTAGATTTAGAAGTCTCAAGGCTCTGCAATTAACACCTCAATTGTTGAGACCTCTTATTGCTGGTTAGAGTTCCTGGAAGATTTCTGCAACGTAAAAAGCTTGAGATTCTTTCTTAGAAATAATAACTTCAGAAAATTATGGTTTTTGATCAAAATATTAGCAAAATGGAATGTTACTGGAATCTGTACATTTTCTTTTGTCACACATCAGTTCACGAAATCTTGAACGGATATGTTGTAAATGTAATGACTTTTCATCTAATTATCTTTTTTGCATCTTGCAAATTATGATTTTCTTCTAAGATTTTGCATGGATAAATCCTTTACTCCAGCTTTAATGGTTTATATTATTTTGCTAATTGTTGCTCTTTTTCAACACTTAGACCACGAAAAAGTTTTAGATGTTGGAACTCTTGGCCTGCAGTCCCTTGAAATGGGTTATATATCACCAAAGTTGTATGAGCTGATCCAAATATTTCAATCTTTGGGGTGAGTCTACTGCGATTGGTGACTTGAATTTAAGGAATTAATGCTGCTTTGCGCTCATAGTCTCATACGAATATTTTCATCTGCAGGGAAACTAGGCAAATCTTGTGCCTCATTTTTGTAGAAAGAATTGTTACAGCTAAAGTAATTGAAAGATTTATGAAGAAGCTTAGTTATTTATCTCATTTTTCTGTTTCGTATCTAACTGGTGGGAGTTCATCAGTTGATGCACTAACACCGAAAATGCAAAAGAAAACTCTGGATTCATTTCGCCGTGGCGAGGTATCTGTATTGTGTAGCCGTTGAATCTTTAAACTTGCGTCATATTTCTGTCCCTAAGTAAACAATATGTCATGTAGGTTAACCTATTGTTCGCTACTAATGTGGCTGAAGAGGGAATTGACGTACCAGAATGCTCCTGTATAATACGCTTTGATTTGCCAAAGACAGTTCGTAGTTATGTCCAATCACGAGGACGTGCTCGCCAACCTGATTCTCAATATGTGACTATGCTTGAAAGGTACAAAAACTTTAGAGCTTATTTTGTTTACTTCTTTGTTGTTGTATTGTGTGGTTGTCTTCAAGAAAATTCTGCCTGACAATTCGGATCTTAATATCCAGCTTCACTTCAGTTTATTTTTATGCTGATGGAATGATGGTTATTGGGAAAAAGAAGCGTTAGGTAAAGGTTCTTGATAACTGGTTGCAAGTTTAGTAGCAAATTCAGTTTGTTTGGGTTTTTCCTTTCTGGTCTGTAAGGTCTACACTAGGAAAAGATAAGGGCTGGAAAGAGTATCATTAGCAAAGACCCTTCTTAGTCTATAAAAAGCAATTCCCCTTACAATCATTTAACTAATACCAGCCTTTCAGTTCGCTTAGCCTTATCCATCTTGGGATTTCTGAAAAATTGCATATAAGTAGTTAAGTATATCTCAGTATTAGCTAGCTTTGGGTAGTGGTGACAGGTTTTGTGATTGTTAATGTAAACAATCACAGGATTTGTGACCAGTACTGGGTGGAGAGAAGAAGAAAGAGAGATAGATGGAGAAGAAGGGAGAACAATTGGAAAGTAGGGTCAGTTGATAGAAAATATATTCTGTTGTACCAGCCAACATGTAATATCTATAATTATCCAAGATAGAATTACATAAGGACTATGACATAGAATTACATAAGGAATATGACATAGAATTACATAAGGAATGTGACTCCTATCTCTTACTAATTAACCCTAAAGCTTACCAAGAGATTCACTTGGACTAGGACAGTAATAATTAAAGACTCAAAGCAACGAGGAAATCACATTAGTGGGACTCCCCACTATCGTGCTACATCATAATATCTCATATCTGTATCTCATATCTCTGATACTCCCCTCAAGCGGGTGTATGCACAAAGACAGCTCCAGCTTGGACAAATAAGGACAAACTTGAAAGGCAGCGCTAGCCTTGACCTGTGTAGCAGTCAGACACAACAAGATGATGCAGACTAGCAGCCTGCGGCACTGCCTAGCAGCACTAAAGCATATTTTGGGCATCAGGGCTATTTTGGTAACTTTGGGTCAGATACTCTAGACAACAAGGCCCATAAGGACCGAAAGAAAGGCCTAGGGTTTCTGTCCAGCACCCTGCAACACTACTCGGCATTAGAGGAAGTTTGGCCAAACATAGGGGTAATTTAGTAATTTTGGGCAGTCCTAGTCAAAGCCCAGTTGGTTTAATTAAATTCAGGATTGTATCACTTACCTCTCCTCTTAGTCGATCAAATGGTACTTGGACCCCCCCTTTTTTTTTTGGTACAAAGGGGCTTTATTAAGCCGGGGGATGGGGATATTATTAATGTGCCTTAGCAAGAGTCGAACCCACGTCCTCTTCACTAATAGGTGTTGGTTTCAACCACTAGAACAGCTCTGCGATGGTCTTGGACCCCCTTTTAGTTGGATAATATTAGTTACCTCCCCTCTTACTAGGCCAAGGTACCAAACACCTTCATTTTCTTAACTTTTTCAATTAAATTCTATTTTTACCATCAAATATTTTTCTAAAACCCCGAACTACGCTTAATTGAAGAGATATTTTAGTTTAAACCCCAAATTATCCTCAATTACCTAGTAGGCAAAACCCCAAATTGCTTCCAAATGGGGTTTAAAGTGAAACATATTTTTAGTTAAGGGTAGTTTGGGGTTTTAGAAAAAAAAAATTTGGGTAAAAATAAAATTTAATTGAAAAATTAACAAAAGGGAGGTAGTTGATATCTTTGCAAGGTAGAGGGGGGGTAAGCATGGTTGTCAAGGCGACCAGAGGAGGCTAGGCGACAGAGGGCAGTGAGAACCAAGGTGACACCAAGCAAGGCCTCAAGGTGACACCAGGTTGCCTTGACCCAAAAAATTGGCCTAGGCACCAAGGTGGCTGCCTAGGCAGACGCTTTGACAACCATGGAGGTACGTTAGATTATCTGACTAAGAGGGGCTCCAAGTGTCATTTGATCTACTAAGAGGGGAGGTAAGTGATATTTGCTCTTTATGTTGTTATATCTGAGTCAGTCTAGGTTAAGTAAGAGTCCTAGTTAGGATATAAGTCCTTTTTTTTTGTTTCTATTTCAAAGCTGAATATTAGTAGGATGTCTAATAACGACTATAAATGCATAGCCTATGCTTGTAACCAGATCAGTTTTGATGAATAAAATTATTAGGAGTTACAGAAGAGAAGAGTTTTGATTGAGGTTCCTGGGTTTCGCAGCGCAGGAAGGACCTGCAGCAGCTAGGGTTGGAGGTTTCTTTCAGCAATTCTTCATCTCTATCCTCCAAAAGCAGTAAATACTAATCCCTACCCCTCCGATCCTCCTGAGTCCTAACCCCATTGACACCATAGCCCTTCTCCCCCTCTCTTGGCCTATGGCACCCTTTCTTCTTCCCCTAAACCCTAGAATCCTGTATCTTGTAATTCCCTCCACCAAATCCCTTCCCCTTCTAGAGTCACAACCCATCCTCTTCATCTAGCACTTGACCCCAACCCCCAGCCTGAATATCACCTATAAATTGTAGAATTTGAAAGCCTAAGTTGTCAAAACCCTAGAACCAATGAAGTTTGAATCTGAAACTAAAAACAGCAAGGTTCAGATCTGTGTTTCAATAACCCTAAGCCTAAACCTCCTAGCTGAAACCTATCTACCCACCCTAGGAACCGAGATTCCCTTAACTAGCCTAGAAACCCTAGCCACAGGGTTTGACAAACCCTAATTCGACTGCTGATTCCTTATTTGATGCTAGGTCTTGGTCCTCACCCCAACGAGGCTACATCACAAGCTCTGAGCAACACTCCGATCTATCGACATAAATCCATGTCTTCCCTTGAAAGACAATAGAATGCATCACCTGATGACAACATCAAACACAGTTCCCAGTGAAGGTCACAAAATGCAGCCCCTAGTAGCAACATAAAAGTCCATCAAATGATGCACCTAAATGCTATAGAGAACTCCACCAACTGTCACACCTAACGGCTTCATAAAATTCCATAAAATTGTAGCTTCGTTGCCTCCAAAAAAGATATCATGAAAGTGCAACTCTCATGGCTATTCAAAAATTTCATAAAAGTCTGGTCCAGTGACTACACAGAAGCGTATCCCAATGAAGGCCCTCAAACAGCAATCAGACTCACTCTTGAGTGCATAATATATATTAAAAGAATTCCGCAAAAATTGTTTTGCTTGCTGCAGACATTGAACTTTTCAATGGTTTATTGGTAAATGAAGCAAAAGAATGGCAAATCTATAGATATTACAAAACTGAAATGGGAATGACATGAATGTAACTAGGAGAAATGTCAAAAAGACACAAACTTAAAAGGCAAAAGGTAAACTTGGAAGGGGAAACTCTTAAACGCAACATGTAAACATTGTGAAGGGTATGGGTTATGATTAAAGATGGGATCCCCATGCTTTAAATACCAAATAAGTTAAAACTGAGAAAGCGGAAGAAATCAAATAAGGTTAAATCTGAAAAAGAGGAAGAAATCAAATAAGGTAATCTGATAACTCTAAAAAGGGTTATTTTGGTGACCAAAAAGAAGAAATCAAGCGAAGGATTATTTTGGTGACCAAAAAGGAGAAAATCAAGCAAAGGATTATTTTGGTGACCAAAAAGGAGAAAATCAAGCAAAAGATTATTTTGGTGACCAAAAAGGAGAAAATCAAGCAAAGAGTTATTTTGGAGACCAAAAAGGAGAAATCAAGCGAAGGATTATTTTGGTGACCAAAAAGGAGAAAATCAAGCAAAGTGAGGGTTATTTTGGTGACCAAAAAGGAGAAAATCAAGAAAAGTAACGTGAGACTCTTCTCTGTCGTTGAGAGTCACGCAAAGAAAGTCAAGTAGTCAACATCAGCAAAAAAGGAAACCTATTCATGATTGAAGAAAAAATATACCCCATGGAAGCCTGGAATGATCTTCAGACACAACCGTGAGTGTCAACCTCTGGTTACCTGAACCAAGCGGAAAGCGGGTTTGCAGTCTTGTGCTTGGATCTTTCTCGTTTTAATGTATGAGTCGCTCGAAGTCCTTAATTCACAAGTGACCGAAGAAAACTAGCAGAAGAGAGGGATCTGAAATTTTTTGCAGTTGTTTTTACAGTTCAAATCTACTATCATGAACCAGGAGAGGAGGCGGTGATTTGATCTGGACCGAAATAATCAACGGACCCTAAAACTCAGAATCAGGTGGTAGAACAATCCTCACTTCCTATCAGATCTAAGGATTAAGGGTGTCAGTGCCTCTTCAATCACTCCTTCCAACTCAAATAATCAAATAAACTCTACTGATCGACCAAATCTTCGGACCATAAAATATCAGAAGCTAAAGCAGCCACAGTGAATCAGGAACTCAACACCATATTAGCAAATGCAAGAACATCAAAGCATGAGATTGGATTGCAAGAAATAGCAATTTGGAAATTATTAACAGCGGAGCAATTTGATACTTCTCCCCTTAATTGGTAAGTCTTTATTTGCGATGATGACAACAGATTGTAATTAGTTTGATCCGCAGATAAAATTGATTGCATTAACCGATAATTCTCTACTACTTTTTGGTTCTTGCTTAATTGTATTGTCATTCTTTTTCATATTTAAAATGTATCCTGCTCATGGTTTGAGATCTCGCTGAGATCTCATTTTTTTCAAATGGCGAGATGAGATGAAGGGCCAGACGAGATAAGGGGCAAGAACTTGCTCAAGATCTGGTCTATCTCACCATATCTCCCCAGATCTCGCCAGAACTCTCAATTTTTGCCATTTTTTGTGGATTTCAGCTGGATTTTCACTTGCCATTACTCTTAGCACATCCACAACACCAAAGGAAGATCAATCATTTTATGCTAGTCTTATAAACTTATGAGTTATGACTTATGAATTATAACTTATATAAAAGTATAAACTTCTAATGGTTGTATAATTTTATAATTCTATTCTCGAGAGTCGAGATTGTGATACTCATATGAATAGAATTATAATGACATTTAAGTTATTTGATGTATTTTATACACTTGCTTTTCATTTATATGCCTTAAGGGTTTTATATTACATGTTGTATAACCTTGCATTCCCCAATCTAACAACATTTCGGTTTCACACTTAGGGTTGACTTAGAACTTATGCCTAGGGTTTTTTTCCTCACAAATCCAATGCCACTAGTGTGTTCAGGAAGCCTAAATTAGGCTAACTACCAAGTTTAAGCCCAACCTAAACCTGAAACCCATCGAGTTGGCCCAGAAAAAGACAATATTTCAAGAGAGATCTCGCCAACTCGGTAAAGATCTCGGTTTTTTGAAGGGGCGAGATCCTTGACGAGAGCAAGTTCTTGAACCATGATCTTGCTATCAGTTGGTTTGTTGATATGCTTGCTAGTTTTTCTAAATATAATGCTATTGGCTGATGTTAGTGCTTGCAATATCGTTAGGCATCCTGCCATGAGCTTTACAATGTTGCTCCCCTAGCTCTTATTACTCATTGCATGTTTGTGTTAATGGTTTTAAATGATCTAGCTTGTCATATTCTCATTTGGCAAGGCATTTAATGCAATTTTCTAATTACATAACAACCTAAATGGAATTTCTAGTGGGTCAGATTTTCTTTTTTGATTGGATGCATTACATTTTAAATTTGTAAGTAAATTTAGGAGGCCTTCTACCTTTGAGCTTTAATCTAGTTTCTAAATGAGTTTGTAGTGCAGAACATGACCCGAACCGGACCAGATTCTATTGGACTGAAATCCTGGTTTGAGGTTTGGGTCGAGTTTTTTTTTTTCTTCCTTCCCTTGGCCATCTCGTCTTCCTCTCATTAAAAAGCGGGATCTCATGAGTTCTTTTTCTCTGTCTCATATACAGGTCACCAACTTGGAGTTCATTGTAACTCACATTCTTTATAATGAACAAAAACATTCATGTTAGTTTAATGAGCAAATTGCACTGGCACCCCAAAATGGAGGCCTTAAAGCACTGACACCCCACTTTATGTTTAAAAAGCATAGAGACCCCAAACTGGATTTTCATTTGATATATTTGTCAAATTTATCACTCAAAATAGTTAAATCACTGTTTATTTTCAAGAATATCCCTATAATAAACAATGTTTGAAAGGTTTTCAGTGATAAATTTGACAAATATATTCAATGAATATCCAATTTTTGGGTCTCTATGTTTTTTAAACATAAAATGGGGTGTCAGTGCTTTAAGGCCTCCATTTTGGGGTGCCAATGCAATTTGCTCTAGTTTAATTAATCCCAGAGGGAGTTGTGCTAGTTGGAAAGTTTGATGTATAGTTTGCCAATCAAATAAATAAATGAACAAAACTGTTGTCAGTTGTCAGGCTTCATAGTAATTGAAAGCAACTATTTTATCTTCTGTCTAAACTCGTCAGATTATAAACTGTCTTAGTTTTATTAGCTCATTGAATTGCTTGTTTATAATACTTAACATGGTCCAGTGCTTGTTAAAGTTTGGTGGCTGATGCATATACTGCACCAAGAGAACTATATGTTCCATCTGAGTTGAAAATTTTTGGTTCTTTATTTGAAGCCATTGTTTATTACTGTTTATTTCTCATCAGCATATGCAGCAGGAATTTAGGTTCTGATTAGACATACATATGCAGGGGAAACATCAAGCAACGAGATCTATTATTTGATATCATAAGAAGTGATCGTTCTGTGACAGATACAGCTTCGAATAGGGACCCCAATGCATGCATTTCTAGAGTTTGTTGTGTTGATGAAATAAAAGCATATGTTGTGGAGTCAACTGGAGCATCAGTTACAGCAGATTCCAGTGTTGGTCTAATCCACCGATACTGTGAGAAGCTCCCTGGTGATAAGTAGGAATTTCAGTTCTCTGTATTAAATTTTTTTTCCCAACACTTGTAATCCTAGCATTTATTTTTACTATGTTATATCTGGGTTTCTTTCCTTCCTTGATTTCCTAGCTGTCTTATCACTCAGGTATTACACTCCGAAGCCAATCTTTCAGTCCTCACTGTCTGGAGGATGTTATGAACATACAATAATTTTACCTCCTAATGCAGCATTTCAAAAGCTAGTCGGCCCTGTGAACAGAAATTCTCATATATCAAAACAGCTTGCGTGCTTAGAGGCCTGTAAGAAATTGCATCAAATGGGGGCCCTTGATGATCATCTTCTCCCATATGTTGAAGATCCTTCAAGAGATGCAGTTATTGAAAGGAAAGAGGAGTCTGCTCCAGGAGCAGGTAGGTATTCTTATTTCTATGTATGAAGTTAGCCTTTGTTACCACGTAGTTGTTTATGGTCATAATATGTGGTTGTGATGTATTTAAAAATATCATGCGTGGTAGTTTGTTGTTGGTGTCAGTCTTGGTGTTTTATAATGTCTTGACTGTAACTAGATTAGAATTGATTTGAATCTTCATTCCTCAAAGAACAGCTACGTGGATAAGAATTCTAACTTATTTGTTGGATGGATCGTGTCAAATCTGAAGCCAACTCAAGGCCAGCTCTTAGAAATCGACTGTGGTTGCTTGTGCCACAAATAATCTGATTTACTGACTATGCTAGTGCTCTTCATCTCATGAAAAAGCATATTTGATATCTCAAATCTTATTTATGATCGGACTTTGGATTGGTTTAGCAAGCCATGACCTCAGTGGTGAGTAGGGGTGCAAGTTCGGCACTGGCGGCCCTGAGCCCGAATAAGGCTTGGGCTAAAGATTTTGGCCCTAAGGGCTGGTTAGGGCCAAAATATTCTAGCCCTGAACTAGGGCCAAGGGCGGGTCTAGGATTACTCTCTGGCCCGCCCAGCCATCTCGGCCCGTCCCTGATTTTGGCCCTAATCTTGGCCCTGATTTTGGCCCTGATTTTGACCCTGATCTTGGCCCTGATTCTAGCCCTGATCTTAGCCCTAATCTTGGCCCTAATCTTGGCCTTGATCTAGGCCCATGATTTTGGCCCTGATTTGAGTCTGGACCCTCCACCCGTATGGAGATGAATTAATTATAATCCACATGGGTGAATATTTGACACGTGTCAAATTTTAAAAACATGATCACGTTTTGTAACAAATAAATTATATCTTCATTACTAATGTAGTAAGCATCCACCTGATTTTGGGCCGATCTTTACTCTAATTTTGGCTATAGTCTTAATGTTAATTTGACCCTGATGTAGACTTTGACCTTCAGTCATTTTGATCATATTAGACTATGAGTTCACTTTTTGTATTATTTTTAAGATAATATTTTTTTTTAAAACTAAGTCATTTTTTGTTCCAAAAAATCATTGATTTTTTTTTGGACTAAGGTGAGATTAATATAAATATATAGAGAATCAATATTTAACAAATCTACACCCCAACTTCTGATCATGAATATTGACATCTTTCTTTTGCTTCCAATGTGATATTTCAGGGAAAAAAAATTATAAATGACAGATAGCTATGTTTGTAACTAAAATATAATTTTCTTTAACTACAAAAAAAATATCAATACTAAATTATCGTTGATTTACTTGTTAACAAAGTTTTGAATATGATTTTTTTTTTTTTTTTGGGTTGTTGTTGAATTAGGATATCAATGGGAGGGGTTTTCAATTTCCATCACCAAAGTAATGGGAGAGGTTTTACAATTTCCATCATCAAAGCAATGAAGACTTTTAGAGATCAATATAGAATTATGGAGTATGAATTTATTTATGTTTAAAGCAACACTATCAACTTATTGACTATTTTATCATTTTGTATGAGCTTGAATCATCTTATATGTTCCTATGAATTTTATTTTTAATTTACTTATGATACCTTTATTTTTATTATTATTAATTTTTTTGTATGAATTTACATTTGATATTTTAGGTCCAAGGATAAGACCAATTAAGGCCAGGGCCAAGATAGGGTCAATCAGGGCTAGGAACAAAGCTAATTAGGGTCAGGGCCAATTAGGGCTAATCAGGGCCAACCCATCCCAACCCGGCCCAATTAGGGCGGGAATGGGCTTGGCTTGGCCTTGTAGGGCTTAGGGCCAGGGACAATAATCCTTGGCCCTGAACTAGGGTCAAGGAGGGAATGGGCTATGATTAGAACATATAGGGCTGGGTTTGGGATTGCAAAAGCCCGGCCCAGCCCAGCCCAGTTGCAGCCCTAGTGGTGAGCTGAAGATTGACTACAACATATAGTTGTTGTATTTCCATATTGGCTTGCATCTATGCTCATACACCTATGTAAATATGAGAAGATGTTTTATCGAGAGACTGATGATGAAGCTTGTGTGGAGTGTCACTCATTTGAGCATTAGATGGATACGGTCTTTTCTAGATTAGCCCAACGCCATCATGGTCTACCATTTGTTAGTAACTTAGCCTTGAATTTGAGATCAACCAAGTGCCACACCCAAATCAAAACAGACTCAGCAATGGCAAACTTGAACCACACCTTTGGAGTTTTTGCGAAGACACTGGTGATCCTATGAGACTGTGCTTTAGACTAGTACTTGACAAATTGGAACCAGATCTGTTAGCCATTTGGGGTGACCTTGGAGGTGTTTGACTTTTAGAGTTTGTTGGAGTGATTCTAGGAGTGGCAAGTTAGAGGAGTTAGGATTTGAGTGTCAGACTGGAAGTTTAAGGAATTGAAGAAGGTATGAGGCCACTTCTAATGATTAGACCAGAAGTTGTTCAAAGTTGCAGGTTTGGGCTATAAAGGAGGTTTTAGTACAACAACTTAGCCTGATCCCTATTAATTGGGGTCAGCTACATGGATCTGCCCTTCTAGTCAGCTCTATTTGAGGTCAAAACTAAACACAAAAACCTAACAAGCATGTCTAATCCCACCAACTTTGTTAAGGCTATGAAATCACTTGTCCATATTGAGGCCTTTAAAGACCTCCATTGGACATGGTTGTCCGACTTCAAACGATTTTCTCGTAGCCCATCATGTATTAGAACTATTCCCAGAACCAGCTCTAACATGATTATTGCTTACTTTATCCTTCTTAGTTTGCCACTCATTCATCTGAACATCCTCATTTTTTGCTACAATGAGTTTATCTTTGTTATGCTTCATAATTGCCTAACACTCATTACCATACTTTATTTTTGTTGGTCATCATCATTTATTAACCAGCTAGAGCGACTTGGGGCCCACAAGCCCTGAGGGGAGGGGGAAGGTGTGGTAGGGGTGGAGGTTCAAACCCATGACCTCCTTGGACTTACTGCCTCTATATAGGTGGCTGCCACCACTATGCTAAGAGCACATCCACTCAGCCCATAAATTATAGCTGATCATTTGATGGTCTTGTAAATTTCTTTTTTTGAATTTCTATTGGAGTATGTTGATCAGACGAAACCTTGGATGCACCTCCCCACATCATCCATTCTATTTTAGTTCTCTAGGAAACCTCATCCTTTATACCACCTTTATTTATGTTTGAACCAAGGTACTCAAAATGATTGCTTTGGTGGAATCTCCTTATGAAGTTTCACCACCTCATTATTTGTCGAGTGTGACTAAAGTGACACTAAATATTCTATCATTGATTTATTTAAAGCCTTTTGATTCCAAAGTTGATATCCATAACTCTTAACTTGGCATTAATCACTACTTGTGTCTCATATACCAAAACAATATCATCAGTAAATACATCCACCAAGAAACCTCATCTTGAATGTCTCTAGTTAAGTGTCAATGATAAGTGCAAGTAAATAAGCGCTCAAAGATCCTTGGTGTAACTTAATTCTAATCGAGAATTCAGTAGCTTTGCACACAATTCTTACTTGTATCATCGAACGATTATACGTATCTTTAACTATGTCCTTTAGTACTTGCCATATTCTCTCTAATGACTCTGTTTTATGCTCTTCAATGTCAATAACGACCATATGAAAATCCTCCTTACAGTCTTTGCCTTTCCATAAGTACTCTAATTATGTAACAATAGCTTTCCTTTTAAATCTTATTGGCATAAAACCGAATTCGTTCTATATAATAGTTGTGTTAATGCAACATAGAGGGGGGTGAATAGGTTAAAACTAGTGGATTTGCCCAATTTTCGGGTTTAATTGGAAATACAAGATTAAGTATGCAAATTTAAATATAATTGAGCAAATTAAAGTGAAATTAAACAAATTTGTGAACACACAATCTACAACACAAGGATTTTATAGTGGTTCGACTTTACAAGTCTACTCCACTCTTTTGGCCTCAAAAGAGAAAACCATTGGTGATTCTCTTTCAATACGGTTGATAGAGTGTAGAGAATCAAACCCTTATAATCTTTGTTAAGGGGCAAGAGTATCTTTTTACAATCTTTGTTCGCCAACAAAAGTACCCTCTACAATCTTTGTTCAATAGGGCAGGAGCACTCAAAACCAATTCTAGTCTACCTTGACTTAAAATTAAAAACAACCAAATACAATAGATAGTTAGAGATTATCTTACAAGGGGTGTGACACTTCACCCCTTGTATTTGAGTGATGCAAATGGAGTTGTATATCCAAATAGAGATGATATGCACCACCAATGACCTTCCAACAATAGCCTTCAATCACCTTAAGCTTTGCTTCAATGAGCTTGCTTAAACATCTTATTATATTTTTTAAGGGTGGAGTAAGGTTGAGAGGCAAAACAAATAATTTCTTGTAATTTGAGAGATTAAGAGTATTTGGGGAGTGGTCGATCAATTTGCAAGGTTGTAGTCTCAAATGGGGTGGATTGGGCTTATATAGTTAGCCTTCAAGTGCCTTAGCCCAACCCCCAATGGATAGAAAATTGGCAAATTTTGGCCCAGCAGGATGTCCGTCTGACTAAAAAAGAGCCGTTACAAAATTGTCGTTGGAGCTACAGTACTAAAGGGAAAATCCGTTTGAACTTCTGTGACCAGACGAATGTCTGTTTGTAGCACTGAAGCACAAATTGAGACTTTTAAGGGTATTTAAGTTCTAACAACCCTATGTCCACAAACACACTTCCAACATGTCCAAGGACAATCTAATGACATGATGCACATGGTTTTGATGCAAATGAGTGTAATTACATATAAATTTGCACAGAGGTGTTCTAGGTGCTAATTTGCTAAGTCTTCTTGCTTTAGTTTTAGTTGATGTTCTTAATTCTTTTTGTACTCCATTTTTCATGCTCATCTTGACTTAGACTTCATGTCCATCTTGGCTTGGTCTTGACCTTGACTTGGGCTTGAGCATCCGGCATTGAGTTGGATTTGGTCCACTTGCTCTCTATTGAATTAGATATACACAACGTAATATAGCCATTAGTAATTCATGTTTGTTATCATCAAAACTAATGGAGGCTGACATGGCATTTCCTAACAAGTTTTTCCTTGTCTCATAATTTCACAATATGGCTCCTCGGTTTTATGCTTCTATAGTAGCACTTGGAGCTTTGAATCTCACCTTTCACAAATCAGAGCCATGATGCTTCTCCTTCATTCATCTGGCATTTTCTGAGGTTTTACTAATGGATTTTAATGGCTTTTAAGGGAGAGGAAAATCAAAACATGAATGGGTTTCTTTGTTTAGGGTACAATTGTGATTGGAAGTCATGTAGTGGAAGGGGATTATGGGCATAAAAAGAAGGGATTGGGGTGGATTTTCTTTCCCCAAATTGATGGAGATGTATTATGGTGAATGTAGATTGCTTCCATTGTCAATGAAAGAGATAGTTCACTTCCTAGGCACCCTTTAGTCTTCGAGTGTGGATCATCTCCCCTGACAAGGAGCACTCTGTGCTCCCCCGATGACATTACAACCACAAATTTTGTGGGTCCCACAAGTAAAAAATAATAAAATATTTTTAAAAAATAAACTCCATCATCCTAACCCAGTGGGCCCCTTGTAATTCGTGGTCAACAGCTGTCGGGGGAGCACAGAGTGCTCCCCGTGAGGAGAGACAATCCGGACTCGTAGTCTTCCTTCTAGAATTTAGGAACCCTAGACAGCAAATTGTCAAGTCTCTGTTGGAGATCTTCATGAAGGGCATAATTAGCAGTAACATAAAAGCAAAATTTGAAAATCGAAGTGTGTCCTTATTATCTTTCAGCAGGGAGGCAACAAAGCTGGTCAATCACAAAGGTAACTAGAAAGTCCTAATTGGATTCTAACTGTCCTCCTAATCCAAAACAGAATTGGACTTGAATATGATAAACACAGCCACAATGTTGACTTTAATTAGAACGGAGCATATCTATTTAGGGCATCTGTCCTTTTACAACTTGAATAGCATCATCATGGGATTTTTATTACTAATTAACTGAAATAAAATTGCTTATTTTCACCTTTTTTTCAATATTCAAATAAAATAAAAATATTGAATTTAGTAGAGACCCTAACTTATACAGGTGGACTGCAATCTTGGCTGCTGGGCCGCTTTGTAATGAGCCTTCGTTTACCCCCCTCCCCCCGTCCGCCGCAGATATGGATCCTTGGATCTGCATCAACTGTGTTGTTTCACATTTTGGTCTGACCCGCCTAGAAGTTGGTATTCTTTGTTTATCTACATCTTGCCACAAAGTAAACTGTGTTTTAGCAAAATGGTCTTCATGAATGGATGGCCGTCCAGAATTTAGGTATCAATTAACTTCCATTGTGGTGGAGCTTGGACAACCTGTCCCTAAATGATTTATCTTGTCTGTACGGCATCCCATGCTTGGGATTATTTGGTTTCTTGTACTACAGGATCTCCTCCCTGGTGCAACTGATTGCAGCTTGCGTTTAATATTAACTCCTTGGGATTCTCATCTGTCCTTCTGTTTCCTCGATTTCCAAAGGTGGAATGTAGACATGAAAATGTGGCATAATGCAGATATTTGGTGACAGAAAGTTCTCATCATTATTTGAATTTTTAGTACATTGATCTGCACAAGTTTGGTGTAATAGAAGGACATGGATTTGTGTTGACTTATTTTTATGTCTAAAGACACCTGTACACATGACATGCAATTATGATATTCGATTGTAACTATAGTTTGATCTTATATTCCTAAATGAAAACGTGTACCATTAATTGTATTTTCTGAAGTGGTTACATCTTCTATATGCGGTGGATAGATTTTGTGCATTCTTATCCCCCATCTCCCTTTTTCTCAGTCAACTTGTGTTAAAGCGGTGTTGATTTTTTATTGATTGTCTAAAGGAACTACAAAGCGGAAGGAGTTACATGGAACTGCCATGGTCCGTGCTTTATATGGAACATGGGGAGGCACACCTGATGGTTTTACGCTTCAGGCATATAAACTAAGTTTCTCCTGTAATCTCGTTGGGGAGTTCTATTCTGGATTTGTCCTTCTAATTGACTCAAAACTAGATGATGATGTAGCAAATGCTGAAGTTGAACTTTCCTTGATCCCTGACAAGTTGGTCATGTCATCTGTTTCCCCATGTGGGGAAGTTCGTCTGGATGCAGGGCAGGTAAAACAAAATGAACTTGTTAACATAGTCTTGGGATTATATATTAAGGAAAAATCTCTCATTTAATTTACCATGCTATGTTATTACTAACTAACTTTTCCCCCCCCCCCCCCACACCTAAACCCCCAAAAAAAAAGGTGAAGAAGTCGATGTGTTTCCAGGGATTTTTCTTTAATGGATTATTTTTAACTTCCAAGTCACGAAGAGAATATTTACTCAAGACAGAAAACAATGCCTTATGGTGCAGTTCGAAAATGTATCTGCTTTTACCATTTGATCTTGCGGACTCTGCAAGTGATGATTCTGTGAGAATTAACTGGAAGGCCATTGATGGATGTGCTGCAGCAGTTAACTTTTTGAAGGAAAAATCACTTTTCAGTGCTCATCGCTCTTTCATTAGTGAAAAGGGGGACACATTAGTCTCTAGTTCACCTGACACAAAATACAAGAGCTCTGAAGTTGTTCACTTGGCTAATGTTTCTGTTAATTTGAATGATTTGAAAAATATGGTGGTAGTGTCCATTCATACGGGGAGAATATATTCCATTCTTGATGTGATGATTGGTATGTCTGCTGAGAGTCCGTTTGATTTGACTTCTGATGCAGTCCCCTCAAAATATTCCTCTTTCGCTGAATACTTCAATAAAAAGTGGGTCATCATTAGACTTTCCGGATCATTTTTATTTTATTATACTTTCTTAAGTGGTCTTACTATCATTTTATCTGTCCAGATATGGCATTTTGCTGAAGCGTCCTGGTCAACCTCTGTTGCTGTTAAAGCAAAGTCACAATGCACACAACCTTCTCCTCGGAAAGCCAGATGAAGGTGGGGAAACATGGTTATTTTTTTAATTTACAGGGGCATATAAGAGATTTTTCCTCAAATATATGCACCATATTTAGTTTCAACCTTTGATGATGTTCAACCCTTCAACTCCCCTTTTTTCTCATTGTTATTTTTGTTGAAATATACGCAGGAACAATGAGCTGTTTTACCATTCACGTGAATAGCATTAGTTTACTCTGAATGAAATCCCAATAAAAGACAGAAAGATGGGTAAACTTTACTCTGAATGCCCCTAATGGGTCACTGATTGTGATCCATCCTCCAAATGAAATCGGAGATAGATGTGCTATGAAATTCATTGCAGCAAGGGGGTGTGATGGGTAGTGATGGGAGTCAGTCCAAACTGGCCCAGCTCTGGCTGCTGTCTGGTATGCTGGACTGCCATAATTTACAAATGCTCTCTAATTGTATGTTAAACAAGTCTATCGATTGACTGTTGCCTGAAAAAGTGACTGTGATTTCCTTCCTCACTGGCTAGCTTACTGATTTTCTACTCCCTAGTGCACTTGTCACCTCATTGTGGGTTAGAAGATGATGGGAACCTTCAGTGATGTTGACCAGAGTTGGATGCATTTTGAGATGTAGAAGGCTTTCTTAATTATATGGTTCAAGGTTAAAGTTCTAGCAAGATAGGTTGCCCATAGTAAAATCATGATGCGCTATGTTACTTCATAGCCAACTTTCAGATATAGATTAGCATATCCTAGGATGTATGCTAGGTCTGGCACAAGATGGTTGCATAAACTGAACTGGAAGCTCTGTAGGTATCTTTGCATTTACTGGTGTCTAAAGTTATCCAGGATATCCCCCCCCCTTTCTTTTTTCTTTTTTCCTTTTTTTTTTAATTTTTAATTTTCACTTTAAGATAAGACATAGGTGTGTCTTGAAGGAGACTTACTGATGCAGAAAGTTTGTTCAGTTGGGTTTAAATTAAATATATTAATATATCATGGGATGTGAGAGATGGCTTAAATGGTCATAGACATAGTTTTTAACACCACATTGTAAGCTCTATAATGTGATGGCATAAATCTCACAACACATTGCCTCAAGTTTTCAAGGTGATTAGGCAACCCTAAGTTATTGGAGGGGTCCTGGATGCCTAGGTGACACCAATAAATTGCTTGGGCACAACTGTGGTAGGCAACCCAATGCATCATCCAGCAAGCAGGTGTCTACATACCACGTACATAACTATCTTTTGTAACAAAATTTTAAAAGATTTGTAACAGGGTAAAATTTAAGTGGGTAGAATTTAAGTTATGAATAATTACCAGCAATGCAGATAAAAGTACCAAGATCTATTGAAATGTTTTACTATGTTGACGGTTCATTTATGTCAATTCCTGAATTTTCCTACTCCTTTGTCTCTTGATAGTATCTCAGTCCCTATTAGGAATATCGTGGTCAATATGAATATCTTCCACAGGTAAATGCTTGGAAATTCTGGTGTCCCACTTGATATGGTTAGCACTTTAATTTTTGAAAGCTGTAACCAACATGTGTGTGTAAATAGTTTCACACATCGTAGTGTTGCAGAATTATTATCTGACCTTGGCTTCAAGAAAATTAATGCAACTTAGTAGTAGGTTGACAGTCTTTTATCTCAATTTCTGAGGGCTATTTACTTACTAGAATTAGGTTGAGTGGTGTTTAATTATATGAGTATATGACTATTAAGTAAAAATGTACATAACTGGTAAAGTGTGTGTGACTTTAGCTATACCTAAATGCTTCAATATAGTGGCAAACATCTGAGTGCATTATATTTTCTGCTTTTCTTATATCTTAGTATCCTAATGCTTGCTATTTATCATTAGGTGGTGGGGTTGTTGAAAAGCTACAAAATCATGTTCACATGCCTCCAGAGCTTCTAGTTAGTGTTGGTGTATCAATTAATGTTTTGAAAACATTTTACCTGTTGCCTTCCTTGATGCACCGTTTGGAGTCACTAATGCTCGCCTGTCAGCTCAGACGAGAAATTGCTTGTCACCCAAATGACGGCCCTATATCAGGCTATCTGGTTTGTTAATTCATGCTTCAAATTCTAGCATTACTTTTGTCAATTGCTTTGTTTGATATTTTATTGCTCTAATGAATGTTCTGTGATGTCTAGATCCTGGAAGCACTTACTACACTTAGATGTTGTGAAAAGTTCTCTCTTGAGCGTTTAGAATTGTTAGGTGACTCATTATTGAAATATGCCGTAAGTTGCCATCTCTTTCTTACATTCCCCAAAAAACATGAAGGGCTGTTATCGGCCCGTAGGTCCTGGGCTGTTTGCAACTCAACACTACATAAACTGGGTACCAATCGCAAAATTCAGGTATGTAACTGTTTGTCATGTATATGTACATGCCAGCTACTTGCTTCTTCCTTTTTTTTTTTTTTTAATTGTGCAATGATTACGTGCGTGTAGCAATTTACTGCTAGGTTTATTGGTCCTAAATTCCCAAGTTGATTCACATCTCTCCTAGTTTAGTCTTCTATGAAACATACGTAGTTTATTCATGCTAATGGCCCCATGTATGCATGAACCTTCCAAGTCAATTGTCAATTGCTTGACTCATGAGTAGGCAGTAACGATTACTTGGTGGCGACTTGCATGCTTTGTTCATGATGAGAAAGAAGAAAAGAAGGAAAGACAGAAATGAAAACAGAAAGCTAAATAGATTTTATATATATGAACCTGATAACTTCTCTCATGGTATTTTCATCTGACATCCAGGGGGGGGGGGACTGCATCGTTCTACCTTCCCACAGAAGTTTCCCCCCACCCAGGAAAAAAAGAAAAAAAAAAAAAAAAAAAGGAAGAAAAGAAAAGAAAAAAAAAGTACTCATCCTTTACTTTGGTTGGCTTTAAGGACTGGTAATTGGTAATACAAAATGACTAACCAATAATAGCCATTGCTTATAAATTTTTTGTCAGTGGTCTCTTCGATTACTAATTATTATTGATGGCCTGATACAAATTATATTGGAGAATTTGTAACTCCCTCTACGAAAGAGATATTTTATTTATAAAATTGTCATACTATAAGTCTATAATTGGATTATGAGCTAAATCTTTTTAACCTTGCCTTATTATCATCATGAATTGGTTTTTTTGCATCAGGGTTATATAAGGGACAGTGCATTTGATCCTCGTCGTTGGGTTGCTCCTGGACAGCTTACTTCTCAACCAGTCTGTTGTAAATGTCTGGTGGATACTAATGAAGTGCCTCTTGGAAGAAAATTCATTACTGACGATACTAATATTGTTGTTGGAAAGGCTTGTGACAGAGGTCATAGGTGGATGTGCTCTAAGACTATAGCAGATTGTGTTGAGGCATTGATAGGAGCTTATTATGTTGGCGGTGGATTGAGTGCTGCCCTATTAATAATGAAATGGTTTGGCATAGATGTAGAGTTTGACCCCAGATTGGTAGAAGAAGCCATTAGTAGTGCATCTGTCTGGAGTTACACCCCTAAAGTTAATGAACTAGAAATGCTGGAGTCAAAGATTGGCTCTAGGTTTTCTGTGAAGGGTCTTTTGTTAGAGGCTATAACACATGCTTCTCTCCAAGAATTAGGAGTTGGCTACTGTTATCAGGTAATGAAATTTGACCAGCTACCACTGAGGAAGTTATTTGGTACTTCATTTTGGTTTTTCATGCTTCTTAATTTATGGCTTTGGCTGATTTATGACTCTATGCAAAATATTCTCTCTTTTTCTTTGTGGCCGGAGAAAGAGGGCAGGGGGAAGCTTATAACAGTGCCTAATTTTTCACACTCAGTAGATTTTTCTCATTCTACATTTAGCTGCATATACAAGAAGTATAACTTTTCTTACTGATGACCTTGTCATCGCAAATTTTTATCAGAGGCTTGAATATCTTGGAGATTCTGTATTGGACCTGCTTATTACTTGGTATCTCTACCAAAATAATACTGAAATTGATCCAGGGGAGTTGACTGACTTGCGATCAGCATCTGTTAGTAATGATAATTTTGCTCGAGTTGCTGTGAAGCACAACCTTCAGCAGCATCTTCAGCATGGTTCAGGGGTGCTATTAAGGCAAATAACAGAATTTGTGAATTCTGTTTCAGAATCTCAGGATAGCACGTCCCTTCGAGGCACAAAAGGCCCCAAAGTAAGTTTACTTGCTCAATAGACCATTCTTCACCAAGTTATAGTGGCATCAAATGACTGTTTCTTTTCCTAGTTACTACTATATGGTCTCTGCAGGATACAGGCTATGGTTGGATGCTTGATGGCTTCTTTTGTGCACATTATTACTATCGTTGTTGTTGTAGTAGTGTTTGTTTTGTAGCAAAGAATTACAGAATTGGCAACCAAAGCTACCATGTAATGTCCACGTTGAAGCAAATTTGGCATCAAACTTTGGTGATCCAGAATTAGGTTTTACTTCTTGTGGGGATTCCATATCTACTCATAGTTTCTGATTTAGACCCTTCTAGAGTGAGATATGATAGAGTTCTTGTGTGAGTAAGAGTGTTTAGTCAAGTAGGAGTTTTAGTTTAATTTGTCTTCTAAAATAGAGTCCTAGAGTGAGTTCCTTCTAAGGGCCATAAATAAGCCTCTCTACAATGAAACTAGGCAGTTTGTGATTATTGAAATTGACTGAGAACTGAAGGAGTATAAACTGGAGTCAGTGGGTTCCCTAGAGAGGGACTTGTGGCTACTGAATGGGAATTTCTGCAGAATTTTTGGAATTCCAGTTTCCCCTCTTCTATCTTAAAGTAAGTACATTAAACCCAGCCCAACCCTAGCCTTCTCCCTTGCTTCTCTCCCATCCACAAGCTTCTCCTCACCCCCAAACCATAAAGCTGGTAAGATCAGCCCCCTCCCCATGGCAAATCATCTTCACCTCCTTCCTAAACCCTCCAGAAGCCCCAAATCCCCTCACTCAATCCTAATCCTTCCTTCCCAACCCTAGGTTAGTAATCCCAGCCATGGTGGGAGATCTCGCCCGCGGGGGGGCCCGCCCCCAAGAAAAACGGCCCCCGGGGGGGGGGGGCCCCTTTTGGGGCGGCCGCCGGCGGGCCCCCCGGGGGGGGGGGGGGGGGGGCCGGGACGGGTCCGCCTTGCCCCCCCCCCCGGGGGGGGGGGGGGGGGCCCCCCCCTCCCCCCCCCCCCCGCGACGGGGGGGAAAAACAAAAAAAAAAAACTTAAGGCTTAAATGAATCATGTGTATCAAATACATCAAATAACTTAAATGTCATCAAAAAAACATTCAAATGAGTATTACAATTTTAACTTTCAAAAAAAAAAAGAAAAAAATAAACAACCGTTAGAATTTTTAAATAAATTATATTCTTAAATTTTTAAAAAAAAAGAGGAGGGGGGGGGTGTTTTGGTTGTGGGGTGTGGGTGGGGGGGGGGGGGGGGGGGGGGGGGGTGGGAGTATATAAAAAAAAAAATAAAAAAAAGAGGGGTGGGGGGGGGGGGGGGGGGGGGGGGGGGGGGGGGGGGGGGGGGGGGGGGGGGGGGGGGAGAGGGGAGGGGAGGGGGGGGGGGGGGGGGGGGGGGGGGGCGGGCCGCGCCGCCCGGGGGCCCCCGCGGGCCGGGGGTCGGGGCGGGGACACCGGGGGGGCGCGGGGGGGGGCGGGGGGGGGCCCCCCCCCCCCCCCCCCCCCCCCCCCCTCTTCCTCCTTCAACCATGTGGCACTTTCTGAAATTTCCAGAAATTACAAAACTAGAATTTTAGAAACCAAAGAAATCTAACCTAAACCCTTGGCTTCAGCTACCCAACCCATGACCTGTCCGAATCAGGAATTAGAATCCCATCCTTAGATCCTAGCTTTCAGCCCTACCCTCTCCTCAAAACCCTAGGAAGATCTGAAATTCATCTTCTTAAAAACCCCAAAACTCCTTAACCCCTCAGGCCTCATCTAAACCTCAAGCCTTTTTAGGATTAGTATCCAATCACCTATTGAACGACTCGACCTAACCCTAGCCTCAATTCAAACCCTAGAAACCCTCGATTCTTAAGAAATCCTAATTCCCAAAACCCTAGAACTGCAATTGCAGCAATTCAATTTTAAAATTTAAATTATAACTAGGTTTCAGACCTTGCCCACTAAACCCTAGCCCCTAAAACTTAGCCGAACCTAACCCTACCCCATTCTCAACTCTAGAACCCTCTTACCAGCCCTAATTCCATACTGGTAGGGTATTTTAGAACCCTAGAAGACTGCTGTCTCAGAAAGAGGATCTGAAGTGGACCTAAATCAGGGCCTTACTTCCATCAATGAAGCCCTAGATCCTGGTTCACATCATTATATCTATAGGGGTTATAAATATGTTTTCTCAGCTTTGGAGGGATGTCAACTTAGTCACTTATCTTTTTTTTCTTTTAGTGGTTTATGCATCTGCACATATTAAAACTCTCAGATAAGCTGTAAAAGTATAGGAATTTCCTGGGAAAATTATTGGTTTAATAGCATAAGAATTGCTTGTTATATGTGGATATGTGGACCTGACTTGTTCCTGAAGTTACATAACATGGATCTTATTATTGTTACTATAATTCATTGTTGTCGTTTATAGTTACTTAAAATGGATTCCTCTAACAGAATTCTTGTCTGTTTAATCAAAGGTTCTTGGGGACATGGTGGAAAGTATTGCAGGAGCACTACTTATTGACACCAAACTTAACCTCGATGAAGTGTGGAAGGTTTTCAGACCTTTACTTTCGCCTATTGTGACTCCTGACAAACTTGAGTTGCCACCACTGCGTCAACTAAATGAATTATGTGATCATCTTGGATACTTCATAAAAGAGAAGTTAATAACTAAGGGAGACATGGTTCATGCTGAACTCCGCTTACAACTGAAAGATGTCCTCTTGGTTGGTAATGGATGTGAGAGGAATAGAAAAGCATCAAAAGCTCAAGCAGCTCTTCAATTGTTGAAAGACCTAGAGGTTTGTTGATATTAAATATTGCATGTTCTGATTAGTTTGCTGGAATTTATGCTTCGGTTTATTGTCGCTTTTGTAATATTTTCTTGGTATCCTATTGAAAGCTAAACAGTGAAAGATTAAGAATGTCGAAACAAATGATTAACTCCTGTGATTGTTTCTGAAGAATTGCAGTTAAAACTAATGTACTAAGCTTCCAACAAACTATTAGTGATTTATTTTTGGGTTTCTTACGTGCACCATGAGGAAGCCCTTTACATGTGCCCTCTCCAAAAATCACATAGTATGTTTACATCCTACAAAACTGCTTATATTTCTGTTAAGGTCATCATGAAATGACCAAGTTACCCTTACTAATAAAGGGCAACAATGAACCATTAATGAAATGTTCATTTTACCCTTTCCATCATTTTCTTCCTTCTTAAGCGGAGCAGAAGCTTGACTTTCAGAGCGGAGAAAATAAGAGACCAACACAAAAACTAAAGAAGAAATGAAGGAGAAGAAAGTTGTTGTTAGCGATCAATGAGGAATCACACAGATCACAGATTTTTTGCAGTTTTTAATTTCCTGCATGTAGAGATTGTTGAAACTGAGATATCTTGATCTAAGCCACTTCTTCCTCATGCTAAAGATCAATCCAATTTTCAAGGTGTAATCTTGTTTATTAGTCATTCAACGTGGCATTAACTTTTTTTTTTCTCCCAATTGGTTTTTGGAATTATTCTTCATGGAGTGGGAATCATCTTTGAAGCTTCTATGGTTTTAAGTATACATCATTATGAAGTCGTAGTGAGAATCATCTCTGAAGCTTCTGGATCAAACCCATGATTAGATTTAGAAATCTAGTTGCTACCTCTTATCACATTGGATCTCTTGAAAGCTGCCCTTCTCATGGAGCTTCACCTTGGTGGAGAATTTCTTCTTGGCAAGCTAATACTTGGTCTATAATTTGTTCTTGTTTGCTTCTAGGGCTGTAAAATCTTCCTTCATTGTCTTCACTGGTTTTAAACCCAAAGAAGATTGAACAAGAGGGAACAAGAAAGAGAGGTGGGCTTCACTGCAAACTTGTTGGTTACCTTCTGAGGTGTTCTAGTGGTGCTGATGCAGTGGAGGCAGAGGCCAGAGAAGGAGAAGCCTGAGTGCTGGTGGTGGTGGTGCTGATGCTTTAGAGAGGGAGAGGGCCTAGGAGGAGGAGCTGGAGGGGTGGGGCTGGGTTAGAGAAGGGTATTGAAAGAATAGAGTTTAAGTAGTTGGTAAAATGGTCATATTATCCGTACAGGGATAATATGGTCATTTTGAGTTTTATCAGTTAACATTTAACAGATTGGGTTTTATATAATTTGGACCTATTTTTGAAGGGTGCTTGTTATCCACAATTGTTGGATGGGCGCATGTAAAGTTTTTTTTCCCCCCCCTTGTTTCCTTGGGGGGGTGGGGGTGATGTGGAGGTGTGTGCATGTAAAAAAACCTTTATTTAAAAAAAGAAACACCATGAACTTATGTGTATCTTCTGAAAAATTCAAGTCATAGTAAGGGATTTTTCTATGATCAGATTAGAAGTCATGTTCTGCCATATCTTGTATACTGGACACCATAAAGTGTTTTTGTTCTTGGAACCTCAAGTTTTGAAAGATTTGTGAAAGTAGGAAACATATGACAAGAGATGACAGTATGAGTACAGCTTGGTAAAGTTATATGCTTAAGAATTTGTTCCACTTATCTTTGCTTGATGACATAGTTTAATGTTGTAATGTTTGAAATGTAGCAGGAAAGAGGTATTTCACATTCACTCTATGTTTCTAAGCAGAAGAAACTGGAACCCACCAATGGTTCCTCTTTCATGGACATGGCTGTTAACGACAATCTTCAACCAAATGATGAGGCTGTTGTGGGATCAGTCTCTCTTAAAAGACTAAGGACAGTTGAAAGCCTGCACCCTGTCAAACCTTCTGGAAATAATTCCGTTTCTGAGGATGCTATTGAGAAAGTTTATGACCCCAAGCTTTCTCCTCCAGGTATACATCACCGATATTTTCTTCCACATCATGATTTTGAGTTTGTAAAAGAAGGGGCCAGGCAAATCTATTTTGACAAATTACCTTATTGCTTTTACTGCTAGCTTTAACTCATGGTTGCTGAGTTAGGTAGATCAGAAAGGAATCCAGTATGTTGTGCATTCTCCTGCATCCTCTTGTTGCTAGATTTAACTCATGGTTGCTGAGTTAGGTATTCAGAAAGTAATCCAGTATGTTTGACCTCTTCTCTCAACCCTCAACCCTGATGTAAAGTTTGAAATTCTTTTGCTTCTATTGCATATAGGTGCTCAATATATGGTTACTACGAGAAAGACAAGAGTGATGCAGTTGCTTGGTTCATGAGGGTTAATTAAGGGTTTAATTTTCTGATTTCATTTTAATTTGCACATAAGTACCCAAAATGTGCCTTACAGTTAATTAGAATTTAGAATATCTCCTTTGTTTTTCAGATTGGGGCCATCAATGCTTCTCCTCCAATCCACTTGGCATTTGGTGGGCATGATCTTGTTGAATAACCTTTCTTTTTCTTTTTTTTTTTTTTTTTTTTTTTGGGGGGGGGTTTAATTTTGGATAAGCAAGCTTCGTATTAGAGAGCGGAGGGTGACAGAATAAACAGTGTTTTGCTGCCGGTCCCAAGCCCGGGTAAAGGAGGAGGGTTGGTGCGTCAGGTCGGCAGCCGGCACCGGAAAAAAATCTAGCCAAACCGTTTTTCATGGATTCGACCTTATATGATAAAAGCTATGCTAGGGCGTTTCCCTAACAAAAGAAGCGACACGCTACACTATGGCCTGAGTGTAGTGATAAGTGGGCAAGGGTTAGCTAGGGTGTCCCCTGTAAGCGACGTGTCGCATCGGCGCCCGGATGCGGTGAAAAGTAGGCAAGGGTTCTCGTGCCGTGGACGAGTGCGGGTAAAGAAGCTAGTCCATAAGCATAGGATTAGATTGGCATCTTGGAACATAGGATCTTTAACTGGTAAGAGCTTAGAATTGATAAATGTTATGAGGATAAGAAGGATTAATGTAGCTTGCATCCAAGAGACTAGATGGAGGGGTAAAAAAGCCAAAGAGTTGGATGACTTTAAACTTTGGTATACTGGGGATAAAACAAATAAAAATGGAGTGGGTATAATAGTGGATAAAGATTTAAAAAATGAATGTGGTGGATGTTAAAAGAGTGGGTGATAGGATTATTGCTATCAAGCTTGTAATGGAGAAAGAGTTCATAAATATAATTTGTGCATATGCACCTCAAGTAGGATTAGATGAAAGTCTAAAGCTAGAATTTTGGGAAAATATGGATGGATTAATGCAAGGAATTTGTCAAGGAGAAAAGATTATCATAGGAGGTGATTTAAATGGACATATTGGAAAAGATCAAAGAGGATATGAAAGTGTTCATGGAGGATATGGTTTTGGAGAAGGGAATGAGGAGGGGATTTCAATTTTGGATTTTGCTACTGCTTTTGATCTATCTATTATAAATACTTACTTCAAAAAGAGAGATGAACATTTAATTACTTTCAAAAGTGGACAGCATAGAAGCCAAATAGATTTCTTCCTAACTAGAAGAACTGATAGATTGTTGTGCAAGGATTGCAAGGTGATACCGGGGGAAAGCTTAACTGCACAACATAGACTTGTGGTCTTGGATATGTGCTTAGTCCCAAGAACACATAAAAGGTCCAAGGTAAACTATCCTAGAATAGATGGTGGAATTTGAAAAGAGAGTACTCTAAATCCTTCGTTAATGAAGTAGTCAAACAAGGAAAATGGGATTTTAAAGGGGATACCAATGCAATGTGGAATGAGATGGCTATGTGTATTAAGAAGGTGGCTAAAGATGTTCTAGGTGAATCAAAAGGAAAGATCCATTCTTATAAAGAGACATGGTGGTGGGGGATAGTGAGGTTCAAGCTGCCATTAGGAATAAAAAAGCTAGTTTTAAGACATGGCAAAGAACTAAGGATGTTGAGGATCTTCAAAGGTATAGGTTGGATAGAAATGAAGCTAAGAAAATTGCGGGAAAAGCAAGGGAAATGAAGTATGAAGAGTTATACAATAAGTTGGGCACAAAGGAAGGGGAAAAATCTAGTTATAAGATAGCTAAGATGAAGGATAGGAAGAGTAGAGATCTTGACCATGTTAGATGTATTAAAAATGGAGTTGGTAAAGTATTAGTTTGTGAGGAGGATATTAAGAAAAGATGGGAAACCTATTTCTCTAGTTTACTAAATGAACATTCTTCAAGCACTTATGTTTCGGACGATTACACTTTTCACCGAGGCACCAATGTCTGAACTTATATACGTAGAATTTCGATGTCCGAAGTAAAAGAAGCTTTAAGGAGGATGAAACTCGGCAAGACACAAGGTCCTGATGAAATCCCAATTGAAGTATGGAAGAGCTTAGGAACCCATGGACTAGTTTGGTTGACTACGTTGTTTAATAAGATTATGAGCACAGGGAAAATGCCAGATGATTGGAGGAGAAGTGTTGTGGTTCCAATTTACAAAAATAAAGGAGATATTCAAAGTTGTAATAACTATAGGGGCATTAAATTGATGAGCCATACGATGAAATTATGGGAGAGAATAATTGAAACCCATTTGAGACATTTAACTACAGTTACGGAGAACCAATTTGGGTTTATGATGAGAAGATCTACAATGGAGGCTATTTACTTAATTAGGAGACTCATGGAAATGTATAGAGAATGTAGGAAAGATCTTCATATGGTATTTATTAACCTAGAAAAAGCTTATGATAGAGTCTCTAGAGCGTTAATTTGGCAAGTACTAGAGAAAAGAAGTGTTGCAAGTAAATATATAGATATAGTTAATGATATGTATGATGGTTCGGTGACTAGTGTTAGAACAGTGGGGGGACAAAGTAATTAATTCCCGATAACAGTTGGGCTACATCAAGGGTCAACTTTAAGCCCATATCTATTTGCACTGGTAATGGATGAATTAACCAAAGACATTCAAGATGAGGTCCCCTGGTGTATGCTTTTTGCGGATGATATTGTGTTGATTGATGAGACCCAAGTAGGGATTAATATCAAATTAGAATCATGGAGATTAGCTTTGGAATCAAAAGGCTTTAAACTTAGTAGATCGAAGACAGAATATTTAGTTTGTAACTTTAGTCATGATCGGGCAGATGATGAGGTGGTGATACTTGACGATAAAGAGATTCCTCAGAGTAATTGTTTTAGGTACCTAGGTTCAATCATAAGTAAAAGAGGTGATTTAGAAGATGAGGTTTCCCAAAGAATTAAAATAGGGTGGATGAAGTGGAGAGGTGCATCCGGGGTCTTATGTGATCGGCGTATTCCATTAGAGCTTAAAAGGAAAATTTTATAGGACCGTTGTTCGACTAGCTATGATGTACGGTGCAGAGTGTTGGGCTGTTAAAAAGAATCATATAGATAAACTCAGTGTAGTAGAAATGAGGATGCTAAGATGGATGAGTGGAAAAACTAGGATGGATAAGATAAGAAACGATCATATTAGAGTTGGTTTGGGAGTTGCTCCCATAAGTGATAAGCTTAGAGAAAGTCGTTTGAGGTGGCACGGCCACGTTCAACGGAGACCTATAAATGCTCCTGTACGGAGAAGTGATAGAATCCATATTGAAGGAACTAGAAGAGCCAAGGGTAGACCTAAGATAACCTTAGGAGAAGTGGTGAGAAAGGATATGTATAGCTTAGGCCTTGTATCTAGAATGGCCTAGAATAGAACGATTGGAAGGCAAGAATCCATGTAGCCGACCCCATTTAGTTGGGACAAGGCTTATTGTTGTTGTTGTTGTTTCAGAATTCAAGAAATGCATCCTTGATGTTACATGTGGTCAAAACAGGGTCCCTTTTTATATTGTCTTAATTGATCATCCATTCAGCCATCAATGTCAAATGCCTCTGCCCCTCCTGGATGCATAGTTCCTGTTGTATACTGAGGAATTGTTTCTGAGAAAATTGTGTTCCTATCCACATTGTTTCTGAGAAAATTGTGTTCCTATCCACAGCCCCTAAAGGGGTATTTAGAGTTTACAATCATTAGGTAAGACAATTTTGAGAATGAAAGGAATTACAAGGTGGGAAGGAAAAGAAAAACCATAAATATATCATACTAGGAATCCTTGGACAGGTTCCTATTAGAGCTAGGAAATAAAAATGGAAAAAGATAGGGAAGTGTCCCTCTCATGGACTTGTGCTAGCACTATCTAAAGCAATCTTGAGGGAGGGAAACCTCTTCCTGAAACACCCCTGAGAATACTCCACTCATGTTGGGGGCATAGGTGTCACACTTGCCCAACTTGGTTAAAATAGGATGAAATACATGTCCAGGTAATTCTTTGGTGAAGACATGCTTTTGATCTTCGGACTTCACAAATGGCATACAAATATGCTGCTTTTTAACTTTTCTTTGATGAAATGTCTGTCTAATCTCCACATGTTTTGTCCTATCATGCTGTAATGCATTATGCGCTATCCTTATAGCTGCTTTTTGTCATAATAGAGCATCATTGGAAGAGAAACTTGCACACCAAGGTCTTCAAGTAGACCACAGCCATAGTAGTTCACAAATCCCTTGATTCATAGGCTGAAATTCTGCTCGGCGCTTGGTCTTGCAATAACATTCTATCTTTTGCTATGCCAAGTGACCGGATTTCTACTGGCAGAAGTACAATAACCTGAGGTGGGCTTCCTTTCATGTGATCCTCCCCAGTCTGCATTAGAGTAGGTTTCAATCAAATATGATCATGTGGGGATAGAAGAACACCATTGCCTGGAGCCAACTTCAGATAATAGAGAAAAACAGTAGACATGTGATTGGGATGCAGATCATGCATGAATTGAATCACAATACTAATAGCTGCAGCAATGTTAGGTCAATTATGAGCACGGTCATCAAGGTGTCCGCCTAGGCACTGGCCACCTTTTTGACATGCAGGATTTCAGCCGCTTTATCACCTGGGCACTAAAGCAGCTACTTTTTTTAACATTTTGCACCTAAACTTTTTTTTTATTACATCATATTTTATTCTACAAAACTATATATCAATATAATAGTTATTCATTTCGGATTCGGGAATCACTAGATGGAGAATCATTCAAAATAATGTGATCTATTATACCATCGATTGGTCAAAAAAGCAATAAAAAAAGGGAGAAAAAAAAGAGTCGGGTAAAAAGAATTAAATGCCGATTTGGATTCAAGAATTATTCGTTTAGTTAAAAAAGAGTCAGATAAAAAGAATCGGATGTTTAAGTCTAGCAACAAGCAAACAATTGTTTATATTGTAGACCACATCATGCATATTTTTCCCCATACCACAAAAGATATTTTCCCCACACTTTCATTTTCATATTTATGATTTTATATAGTTCATAATCGTATATTATAATGTTATTACACTGTATGTATTACCTATTTACCTGGAAAATTATTATTACATTTATGTTGGTAATTCTATTGTACATTTGTATTGTGATGAGATGAACTTATGTTTGTTTTTATGTAATATTTCATAATCAAAATACTTTAACATTTTTTTAGCTTATGGTAAAACTATATCAGTTTCTTATATACTATTTATGCCACATAAAATAGTATGTATTAAAAAAAAAGTGCTTCAACCTCTTTGGTTGTTGTATTACCATTTAAGTGCTGATTTATCACCTAAGCGCTTAAGGAGTGCCCCAGCCGCTTTGGTTGCCTTGACAACCTTGACTATGAGATAGGTAGATTAATTTTCCTACCAGTTGTTGATAATGACTAGTACCTTGTTTCACTTGGATGACAACTTTGTAACCTGTTTCAGATAACAAGTCTACAATAGACTTTCTTTAGGGCAGAAATATACTTTTAGCATAATTAGCAACTACAATCCCTGGAAACTACCTCAACTTTCCTAGATCTTTAATTTTAAACTCGTTACTCCAAAACTTTTTCAGGTTGTTATTTCATCACCATCATTTGAAACTACCTCAACTTTCCTAGATCTTTAATTTTAAACTCGTTACTCCAGAACTTTTTCAGGTTTTTATTTCATCACCATCATTGCCTATCACAAATATACCATCAAAATAGACAATTAAAATGGTTACATTGGACATGTTTTTTGATGAATAGGGTATTGTCAACATTATTTTGTTTGTATCCTAGTGACAAGTGACACCATAGCCTTGTTGAACCTTCCAAACCATGCTTGAGGTGAATGTTGTAGCCCATGTGATGCAAGTCGGAATTCGCGTAATTTCCTTTAGGCTTTGTCATTAGAGAAAGTTGGAGGAATTTCCATATAGACTTCTTAATCTAATTCTTCATGTAGGAAGACATTCTTCACGTTCAACTAGTTTAGATGCCATCCCAAGTGTATAGTACATGCTACTATGCAAATAATACTCTTGACAGTTTCAACTTTGCATCTGGTGCAAAAGTCTCTTGATGGTCAATTCCGAAGTTTCGAGTAAATTCTTTTGCAACCAATCTAGCTTTGTATTGATCAACAGATCCATCACTGTTTTGTTTCATTACAAACACCCACCTACAACCAACAAGGCTCTTGCCTAGAGGAAGAACAACAAGCTCCCAAGTTTCATTCTTGTCTAGTGCTTTCATCTCTTCTAGCAGTGCTGCCTTTCTCTTAGGATTTGCATAAGCCTCTTATCGCTTCTATGAGATAGGTATCAAAGGAAAGGGATGACATGAAACTACAATATATGGGGTAAGTGCATTTCCTAGCACTCTTACGAAGGGCTATAGGTTCCTCGAGAAAGATCCTTACTGGACAGCAGAGCAGGTAGAGATCAAAGCTTTGCTTTTGGAGAGGATTCTTGTAATGGTGAAACTATTATGGTAGTCATCTCCTGGTGACACCTACGAACATACGTCTTCATAGGACTTCTACCAGGAGGCTACTGCTCCCCCTCACTTAGTATTTCTAGTTGCTTTATATGTGGCTCTGGCTGCTCTGTAGCAGACTCTGGCTGCTTGTGGGTGGCTCTGGCTGCTCCATCTTATTTGAAATTGTTGGATGAATATCCATGTCAGTGTAACCCGGGATAGACAGATCTTCACCAGAAATATTCTACTCCTGGAGAATGTCAAGTTAAAAAAGGATACTGATTCTTGAAAGATGATATCCACAGAAACAAAGAACTCGCGTGATGGAGGATGCTATCATTGATAGCCTATTTGGGAAGGAGCATAACCTACAAAAATACAATTAAGACTCCATGGATCAAGCGTGCCTAGGGGGTGATGATTCTAAACATAACATTCACAGCTGAACACCTTAGGGTGTGGGAGAAACACTTCTAGAACCTAATATAGGTAGAAAGTCTCATTAGCTATAACAATAGGACTATTTGTAGTGGATTTAGAGGAAGAACTAAACATGAATGATTACAAATCATATGAGAAGAAGCCCTTGAATCAATGATCCAAGGGGTGGATGTAGAAGTAAGTAATGTTGTGTTACTTGCATGAGAAAGAGTTGTGGCAGAAGTACCAGTGGATGTGGAAGCATCCGTTTCAATGTTCTGGAAGCGACAAAGAATTTGACTCACATCATCTCGTAGAGTCTTAGATAATTTCCCAGAGGAAGATCCAGAAGCATTATCGTTAGATGTCACCTTTTCTATACCACCATCAGATACAGCATGATTGTTAAGTTGCTTAGCCCATTTTAGCTTCCCATGCTTAACCCAACAACTAAGTACCACATGTCTAGTTTTGCCACAATGACTACATAGGTTAGATGACTTATTTGTCGGCTAAACACCATGACCACCTGATGATCAACTAGCTTTCCCTGAACCACGACCACAACCTCTATCGCGAGTAGAAGTAAAAGCTGGACTTTCCTCTTTAGAACCATTCCCAGGAGGGTGTTTTTTAGGCAATATAATTTGTTGGGGCTGGGAGTAGGCATCATTGAGAATGGGAACATGTTCACCAGCTAAGAGATGTCCTTTTTTATGCCTTTACTTCAGGATTGAAACCACCAAGAAATTTAGACACAAAAAATTCATATATCTGAGCTTTAAGCTTCTCAATGACAACAGCGAGGGGCTGAAAAATGTCCAACTCCTCCATGATGCCTTTACAAGAATTATAGTAGTTCTGAAGAGTTTTATCAGTCTACCGAGACTGAAATAACTTCTCATAAATACTATTGATGCATGTTATATTTGTCTTGGGAATATGTTTTTTGCAAATCTTGCCACATTCCCTTGGCAGTTTTTTGAAATATAACATATGCAGCTATACCAGATTCCATGTTGTTCCACAATCAGATCTTAATAATAGCATCTTCTTGGGCCAACTTGTATAGGTTTTTTATCAGTTTCGGCAGGAGGTCAGACTCAATAAACCTTTGAAAGAATATAGACACAGACAGTTTGGGACCATAATAAGTAGCTGGAACTACCTTTCAATTTGATGGATGTGATCTGTACATTCACAGTATCTCCTAAAGGTCCCTTGGACTCAGCAGTACTCATGGTAGAATCACCCGTTATGATTGACATGAAAAACTAAAGTAGATCTTACAAGAAGAAAGGACACTAGCACTGAAGTGGATAGCACAGAGCATGAACCACAGCCTAGAAGCATAAAAAAAATGGCAGCCTGAACTTGGGAGAGTATATCAAATTATATTCTGCAGAACCATAATAAAAAGGTAGTACAACTGAAGTCGATCCAAGTTCTGGGGTCTTCAGTACTGGTAGTAGATACAGGGAAATCAGAATACATGAAAAACCAATCTAAAACATATTATTTGCAGCAATAGGTGGCTGCACACCAAGACAGAAAAACCAAAACCTCTCAGAAGACCTCTATTTGTAGAATATTGGTTTGATTTCTCATACAATGTCAGAAATCATACTCTAAGAATCAAACCAGATGCAAGATTGTAGGAGGCAAGGAAGAAGAAGAAGAAGAAGAACCAGCAGGTTAGAACAATAACCTGCGATTCTGGATAGTCTCCCTAGAATCGGCAGGCCTCTTTATTTATAGGCTGCAACTTTCCAATTACAACCGTACTTCTAGGATAAGTAATTCTGACCTCCAAAAAAGAAAACAAATATTAAAGAAAAGAACAGAATAATATGACAGAAATTCTGTCCAAAATAGAAACAAACAAAAACAGAAGGTACGAAAAAGGAAACTTCAGATTGCAGCGATCCAATCTAAAACTCCAGCTGTATCCAAACCTTGCGCAAATCTCAACACACATCAGAAGAAAGACATAGTTGTAAGTTACATTGCAAAGTACAAGACTAGAAACAGCAAGGCACTAATAAACTCCTCCAACTCCTGCTCCACCAGATCCTGTGGCTCCTCTATGTCCTTGAGCTCTAGCCAACTCCAAATGATATAAGTTTTTAGCTACATCTTCCTGCACCTCAACAGGGACTCTGTTGTACCTGGATTTATCTGCATAAAGTCTAACCAAGTGCTGCTTTAACCATGTTTTATCTCCAGCTGAGACTTCACCTGAGTTGTTAAACGCCATCCTCTATCTTCTTGCACCCATCAAGAATCCACATAGCCATGCAATATCATCCTCCACCATTGTGTAGTTTTAGGAAGTAAGAACTAGGAAGCAACCTGTAAATTGAATTGGAAACCATAATTTTCAATGCCATATTGAAATAATTAAGGTACTTACAGAATGCTAATCAAACTATCTAAGTGCGTGTTCAAAGTTCAAACCTAATGCTGACATGGAGAGAAATTGTGATTGGTGAGTATCACTAAACATTATGGAACATCTTTCATGTTTGATCAAGAAGGTTTCCCATGTCATCTCATTCCTAGAGTACCTATCATAGGTGTCTACATTGTGCATATATGTGGTATTATCTACAAACTTAAGGAACAACCACCTAGGTAACCTTTAATAGTAAGGCATCTGAAAGCTCAGAGTGATGGTCTTGATAAGGTGTATATGGGTTTCTAAAGTAGTCGCTCAATAAACCACCTTCCTTCTCATACTGATTTGGCTAGGGTTGGCTTCATATGGATACTGATGACCTCCATACTGAGAGTCTGCACTATAATCAGAAGCCGTACTATAATCACTAAATAGATACTCATATGATGATTGCCAAGGCTGATGATGGTGACCACTAGTGGTGTAAATGCTCATACGTCTCATCCTCTATCAAATCATCTATACTCATATCACTATGCTCCTCGTGTAAGTCGTAATTCTGCCTCTTGTAAGTAGTAAGGGGCTGGGAGCACCTTGGTCCTAATCTTGCATAGTATAGGTAAACTATGACTCACTTGTGAATCAAATTGGTAACTTTCCCTTTTTGACTTCCTCCATACTAGCTCTTTGTTCTGGATTTTAGATTTTTTTTTCCTTTCGCTCCTATTCTTATCTCAGCATCTTGGAATGAAGAGATATATCTCAAGAGATTTCACGAGTTCTCAAACCATGACAATAAGCAACTTGTTTTGCTCTTGCTTCATACTTTTTGAAATTATATTATTAAATCTAGAAGTTCAAAATAAATAGCATAATTGATGGAAAGAAAAACAAATTTGACTCCATAAGCTTGTAGTCCTTCTAATGGAGTCTAATTTGTATTAGAATCATTTCCAAGACATTGATATTTTTTATAATATTTAAATTTTAATTTCTAAAAGGATATACATTTTAAATTGAAATTTTTTTCTTTTCCATCAAAGTTTAGATCAGACCAAATTATTTAGCATATATTTAATCATCAAGCATAGGAATTGACCAAAACAAATCATCATGCATAGAATGAGTGTTGAACATAGATTTTGAAAAAATTCAATTTGGGATAAAATCCTACCTTTCTTGAAGATCTTTTTTGGAGAACGTCTTCAATCTTATGTAGTAGAAGTTGTTGATGAAGTCTAGTTGGCAATAGGCATTGTGACCAAAATCATGAAAAAACAAGTTTGATAGCAAAGTAGCAATGAAGAGGGCAAGAAACTCAAAATCTTGTCAAGATCAAGTCAACATATCTCAACTCAATTGAGTTGGAGGATTTTATAACTGTGGTTGGACTGAGATATTGGTCAAACCGAGATCTTAACTCGGCCAAACTTTCGATCAACTTTTACAACTTCTATGGACTCGCATGTATTCTCCTCTCAATTTTCCAAAAAAATGAGATCTCAGCGAATGCTCAAACCATGTCTGGGACAAAGGGCGAAGTTGATGGAACCATCCGAGGATGGTATAACAAAATGAAGGGAAAGCTCAGGGTTTCTGTTATAGAGGGAGGTGGAGAAGAGGGAAGTCCAGGGGAAGAGCCAGCCAGAGGGGGGAAGAATGAGGGAGAGGGGAAGAGGATGGGGAGGCTACATCACCGAGGCAGGTTACAGCTTTAAAACTTTCTTTGTGTTATTTGGAGGTCAGTTTTATCACATGATGACACTTCTTTCAGAGATTTAAACTTTATGTTTTGCTTTTGTGACGATTCTTGAACAAGACTCTATCATGGAAACTGCTTGCCTTTATGTTAGTAGCTCTTGTACTGTTTTTTTCCTAGAAACGATCTAACTGTACTGTTGGTTTTGCAGTTAGTGTGTCAATTAACTTACAGAAAGGAGGCCCTCGATCCTCTCTTTATCAGCTCTGTAGGGTATTACAATGGCCAATGCCTACGTTTGATACAGTGGAACGCAAGTCAAAGTCAGTTTTGCTTTCTGGAATAATTTCTTGTCTTTTATTTTCCTATGATGTGATCTTTTTCCCAGTTGGTTAGCTGCTCAAGTGAAATCCTATCTCATTATCTTCTTACTATTTATTTGTTCTACAGAGTGCCAATTGAGTTTGGTGAAGGCTCTGAGAGACGCACAGGTTTCAGTAGCTTTACATCAAAGATTTCTTTGCACATTCCAAATAATAATAGTGTTATTGAATTGATGGGAGATCAGAAAGCTGATAAGAAGAGCTCACATGATTCTGCAGCACTTGCCATGCTTTATGAGCTTGGAAGACAGGGGAGATGTGTAATTGGGGATTAGTAAACAGTATTTGATTTAAAGGCACACCTTCCCCCCCCCCCCCCCCTCTTCTTTTTCCAAAGGGGAGTTCTTTGTTGGCTGATCTTGGAACAGAAGAGGAATAACAGGCTAATTAAAGGGCTTTGGACTATATGCCATTGTAGGCAGATTCCCTTCACACATGGCAAATTGATATACTCATTCACCGTGGTCATTAATGAGGTGGGACGAGGATCATTGTTAGGGTAGTGGAAACTTCGAACTTCCTTCTGATGGGGTCAGATCGTGGGTTGGAACTTTCTTCTATGCCAGTTGAGGGTCTAAGCTTTATTTGTATGTTGTCGCGCGTGGCTCGTTTGACCATTTGTTCTGTTTATTTACAATGTTGTATATATATGAAGCTTTTTACCATTTGAAAATACCTTCATTTAACCTTGTCCAAATGCAGGGAGAAGAATATCTTTAAACTTCAGAATTATTTTGGTAGTAGGCTTCAATCTAGGGCTTTCTCGGCTTGATTTTTTAGCTTTATTTTGTTTATTGTTGCTAAGCCTTGTGGCTTTTGTTTCTTTGCTGGGCTCTTGCCTTAGCTTCCTTGTATTCCTTCCCCCCCCCCCCCTTCTCCAACCCCCACCCCCCTTCTTTTCTTTCCTTTGACAGTGATTATTTGTACATGTGAAAAAAGGTAAGCTTCACTTCCCTTGTTAATAAATTACCAGTATCTGCTTTCTACAGGTTAGTAGTTCTGCTCTTTAGCAAACTCGGACTTTTGTAGCTGTGCTAATCAGTTCTGATGGAGATTTAATGTTGCAATTGTCTAACTGACCAACTATCACAAACTCTGAATAAGTCTATATTTTGTATTACTTCTAGATTACTACTAGCTTTTGAGTTCATACCATTAAAAGAGGGTTATCATGCTTACTAATAGCCTTTCAATGCCAAGATGCTCTTTACTGTGACCTAGAAATTTCCTATGATGAAAACCCTATTTGGATTTGTGCAGAATGTCTGGAGTTCATATATTGCTTCCACAGTTGGCTTGTGTCAGCTTTGGTGTTTATTGATAACCTGGACAATGCTAGGATGTTCTGTGTTGTGATCTAGAAATTTTCTATTGTGAAAAACCCTCTTTTGGATTTAACCAGGATTTTTGAAATTCATGGATTGCTTTCAGGCTGGCTTGTTTCAGTTTTGGTGCATTTCAAGTGCTGGAGAATAAGTTCAATTTACAGTATCGTGGAAATGCAATTTCTCTGCTTAATACTCGAATTGTCAATCTTTTCTTTTCCAGTTGAACAAATTGTCGATCAGACCTCTAATACAAATATGCCCGAAGGGCTCTCAAAGCATGCTGACAGGCTTTTTACGAGGTCTGTCCTGAACCTTATGGACCATTGTCCGTAAACTTCTAATTGAAACGCCCACAAAAGAAGATGATAACAACCTGATAGATCAAGCTGTGTTAGATCAGGACCAAAAACAATTTGAAATTTCGAGGCACAAGACATACGTTTCGATTCCTCTGTGAAGTTCCATTGCAACACCAGATCCACTATTGGGAGAAACACAAAATGACACGTTAACCATCATGTGTGAGAAACTCCATATCATACACCAGAATTTTGGTATAAACACTTCTAATTTCTTTACCCAAAAGAAAAAACTCTTCTGCTTTGTCATGCTTAAAAGGAACACATGAGTTCCATGACATCTCACACTCTGATCAGTAGCTCATACAAATTGCTGTTGTTATCCCCGCTAACACGCTTCAACATTTCAAAGCTTTTACGACTGCCCAGAAAATCAATACGCTTGAATTGCACATAACCAGATTCTACCGTCTCTTGGCTAGCATAGACCATCCGAAGTTGATCAGCATACATAGAGTCTGAATGAATTGCAGCATCTACTTCATTTGGTGACATGTTTTCCTGCAGAGAAGCGTATGCATAATTATAGAAGAGGCAATTATCATATCTAATCATCAGGCTGTCTCTTGGACTAGTCAAATGGTTGGATCAGTGGACGATTGTAAAATCTAATATTATTAAATGAACACTGTTGGCAGCAATACAAGATCATTGAGGAAAATGTGATTTATTCATGAAAATGGCCCAGCTAGTGGATATTATAGTAAATCTGGGGATCTGGCAAAGGTTGTTTCTGATTTGTTCAGTATGATCTGGTGTGCTCAGTGGGGGGAAAAAATTTATGTATGTTCAAGAACTCAAGGATTAACAGGTATAAAAAGATGAAGTAATATGGAAAATGTTCATGTGTCATACAACCAAATTATGCAATACATAAATTTTCAGGTCATTTGAGAAATTACAGCATATTTAAAATAAAAATAGAGTGTCATATCTGCAAATTAAATATGGACGGACCAGAACAATTTTACAAACAAACAGTAAAAGTTTGAGCAGGCAAAAAACAGAAGAAAGAGAGAACTGGAAACACACCCCCTCAAACCCCCCCCCCCCCAAAAAAAAAAAAAAAAAAGCTCACACTAAGAAAAGAAGATCCTTTCTGTTTTATAAGAGAAGGTAAAATATTTCAGACCATAACAAGTAACAGAAAGGAACACCTGCAAAACTCGTACCTGATAAAATTCATAGATATGATCCAACACTTGCACACATGTAAAACCTTTATTGCTGAAGTATGTTCTGGAAGAAGGCCCCATCTCACCAAATCGGTCAATTGGAAACAAAATTGTAAGAAAGTGATATCTGAATATCAATTCTGACTTTTCACTGCAACCAACCAGTGAATTTAAAAAAAAAAAAAAAAAAAAAAATGCAGTTAGAAAAAAATAAGGCTTCATGTTTAAGAATATCAGAAACTGACAGGAAAATAAATCCAAGACATCTGGAATAACAATAAAGATGGAAGCACCAGTAGTGGTTCCAACAGAGGAAAAGGACACATGAGGGCAATAGACACAATCCAATCTATATAATAAAAAAAAGGGCAATTTCACAGTGCAGGTCCCACCCATGCATCCTAGGAGGGGACCAGTTTGGAGGAGACGTTCCTAATATTTGGCATTTGTTTTGCACAAAGTGGCTGCTCTCAAGATTTGAACTTGAGCATTTACCCTGGCAACCCAAATCTTGTCCTATTTCCCCAAGTAATGTCCCCTCATAAATCTTTTTTAGAGACTACACTAATCAAAGAATGATGAGTGGGATCTTTTGAGTCAAGATTTTCTGTAAAGGTCTTCGTAATGATACAAGCACAACAGAACTAGTGAGTCTGATCCCATACACCACATCTTCATATGAAACTAACCTTTCTCTGAGTGGACGGGAGAGATTCTCAAACGAAGCTTCTGCATCCCTTCCAGCCCCTCTTGTTTCAAAGAATACAGAAGTATCTTGGTCCTTTACACCCTCAAAACCAGAGGAATCTGTATAAATAGAAGCAGTTGAAGTTGGCTCAGATATTGACCAGCAGATTGAATCCAGAAGGCTGCTTGGGGCAATCGGACGTATTGGAGCTTGAAATGTCTGTAGAAGAAGGCACAAGAAGGTTCTGGACATATGATGATATGAAACATGAATTCACATAGATATGCTCTAGTGAAGATTGAGGATGACAAATAAAAAACAAACATTGAACTTCAGGGGAGGGGTTCAAAAAGATTATTCCTCTCATTCTTCTAGTCTATCAATTATTAAACATGGTAGCATGTACTGAACCATGGGTGATCCTTTATATTCCAACTCAGGCCATCCCCCAATGCCCATAATTATCTCCACAATAAGATCATAAGACCATGTACAACCACTTTTCTGGAGCCCAAGCCAACCCCTGACTCGCATTATGTGATGATTTGATGGTCAGGAATATAGGATCATCTGTTTGGCTGATTTTGCTGCTGGATAACTCTGAAGGTGGATAGCATGAAAACCAAAAATAAAAAACCACAGGAGGGCAGCCCCTCCCCTTCTGTTGGCACAGTTGTACATTTTCTGAGTGTCTAGACAGCAATTGCACATAAAAATTTGACAGGTGCATCTTATTAACAGAAAATGTGGCATGTAAGTACAATAGAGAACTTAATCTTTCTTTCTTTTTCCCTCTTTTTTCTTATTGAAAAGAAAAACCCCTTTGAGAGGAGTGCCGGTGGCATCTACAAGCAACACAGAACAGATTAAATATTATTATTTATTATTATTTTTATTTTTTAATTTTTTTTTTGTGGGGTGGGGGGTGGGGGGGGGGGTGCACAATCCAAAAACAAGAGACCAGAGATTTTGGTGCATATGAAGCTAGACGATCAGGTACTGAATTGCTTGCTGTAAAACATGTTTGAAGCTGAACTGCTTGCAATGATGAAGTAAAATCAAGGTATAGAAGTTTTGAAATCCCAACAAATGAGAAGCAACACAGAGATCGATACAATAATTTCATTATATCCAAGAGCTGAGGTGATATATATCATGGTTGGGTGTTAAGAAACCAGCACAGTTAAATCAATAAGCCCCATGCAAGAAAATATTACCTGCATAGGGCAGGCACGGCGATTTCTTACTCCAACTTTTGCCAAGTAAACAATCTTCTGTCTTTCTTCAGGGCTTTCTATAAATTTTTTTCGTGATAGTTGTGCATTCAGTGGATCTGGACAGGCACCAATCGTGTTTTCTTCCTGAAGCAATTCAAAGATCAATGACTGCACCAGTCAGGAACTATACAGACCAAATAGTAGTTAAAACTTTAAAGGAAGAGTGGATGCCAGAGAAAACATTGGGCTGAAATAGTGATAATAAACTGAAATGTTTATGAATCAACAGAAGAAATGTCCCTTGATCGATGGAATGGAAGAAAAAGAAACATCATAAACAGGAGTGGGAAGAGAAGAAGAAGATAAGGTTCCCTTTGGTGCATAGAATTTCACTACTCCACAATCTTCACTTTGACAATCATGTTGTTTAAATACTTTACCTTGACCAAGATCCCATATTCATCAATTTCCATTTTCCAGTACCATGCACAGGATCAAAAAAATGAGAACCAAACAACTACATTTGCAAAGAATAAAGTATATTTCAAATTTCCTCTTGAGTTTGAGACTTGACTCAAATAATTCTAATTTCATTAATTAAAGAAAAAAAATTGATTGTATAACAAAATGCACCAAAAGTTCATACTTAATACACTACATAGAACTATTTATGGGATTTTTCCCAAGAGAGAACCATTTTTGGAGGGTTTATTAAAAAGAGCAGATTTTTCGAATTTATTGACACAAACACACAACCCGGTAAGCATGTAAAAGTCACACTGCATCCAAAGCATCTGAACCAAACATTATAAATACCTTCCCAGAAATAAGGTTCTGAAAATTTTCCAGGATCACGCCAACCTGCCTTGCTAAGTCAGGGGACATGTGCAAGAGCCGTTGCTTATTTTTCTCCTTGATTGTTTTGAGAATCCACAGTGGCTGAAAAAATAAATTAATATCAATCATTAAGATGGTCAGTATTGAGCTATAAAGAACCCCTACAACGACGCAATACAAGTCTATTTAACAGCATATACTGAATTTTACACCACACTCCTAGATCATTCTCTCAATCAGAAGAGATATAGGGTTTTACCCAAAAAATGAGGTTCAGCAGCACTTACTGTGACAACATTATCAGTGTGGCCAAGATATCTCTGAACAGCAGATCCTTCACACACTACATGACTTGCAGAGCAACCAACAAACCAGCAGTCTACAATTGTAGCCCCTTCTTGAGTAGCTGTCTCAACAACCTGTCATAAATAAACCAATGATCCTCAAATACAGCACTTCTCAGAAATTCTTTTCACAATAAACTTTCAGAGAGAAGTTAAATTCCTTTTTTACTTGTGGAGATTGAGCAACAGAAAGTGAAGCATCAATAAAGGTCTGCTCACAGCTACTGGAGTAGGGTGACATTTGCTTTCAAAAGAAAAGATATATCTTGATTTCCTGGCTCCTAAAGGAACAGCAAATAGTATTGAATAAAGTGCAACTCAGATCCTACCTTACTTCGTAATTCTGCTGATATATCTGAATCAACGAATATGGAATGACTGGAAAGTATTGCTTTCCCACTCCTACAACTTTCCTTTCCACTAAAGTATGTCTGTTGTTGCAGAGTGGTGCTATGCTGCTTAGAATCATCATGCACACTAGCTGGCAAACAAGTGCTCTCAGTAGCACTGAACTCCAGCAGCCGATTCAGCTCCTCCATTTGTAAGCCACTTCCTCCAGCAGTTCTAACACTGTAAAGTGATTCACTCAGCCTCGCTGCGGCACATGTGAGCAATTGGAGAGAAATTTATAATTCACAGAGACAATAGATTTAGATAGAAAATCTGTACCCATGTCCCACTGTACTGATAATAATAATTATGCCTATTCAACTGGTCCAGGACATATCTACCAGCAGTGAACCATTTCAGCAGATAATTCATGATAAATGTTAGAGAAGAAAATAATATAGCATGTCGTCCACAAGACCCCGGCTCAATCATAAATAAAAAAGGTGACATAGAGGATGATCTTTCCTAAAGAATTAATATAGGGTGGATAGGTGTGTCCGGGTCTAGTGCGATCGATGTATTCTTTTAAAGCTCAAATGGAAATTCTATAGGAACATCATACGACCAGCTATACGTATAGTGCAGAGTGTTGGGCTGTTATGAAGCATCATATGGATAAACTCAGTGCAGCAGAAATGAAAATTCTAAGATGGATGAGTGGCAAAACTAAGAAGGATAAGATAAGGAATGATCATATTAGAGCTGGTCTTAGAGCTGGTCTGGGAGTAGCTCCAATAAGTGAAAAGGTACAAGAAAGTCATTTGAGGTGGCAAAGCCACGTTCATGAAGACATGTAATACCCCTATTAAAGAAGTGATATAATCAAGATTAAAGGAATTAGAAGAGCTAGGGGTGACCTAAGATGACCTTAAGAGAAGTGGTCAGAAAGGATATGTATAGCTTTATATCTAGTATGGCCTCAAACAAAGCTGACTGGAAAGCAAGATTCCATGTAGATGACCCCATTTATGTCCTCCCGTAAAAAGGGTATGCTGCACAAAACTTGAATACTTCAGCAAACAATAAATACTGGTATTGGCCATCTGAATACCAGCATGACTTATTAGCATCCAAGTATTGTCTACCAACACGAATTAAGCACACACTATACACATTCGATGGTATACTCTATGGCCGGTATGATCTTTGGCAAATTACTAACATCCTAACACCAATTTAACATGTATTATTGTATTGTAAATGAAAATAAGGAAGCAATAAAGTTTCATACTCACTATTTCTCTTGACACTGTCCATGAGCCATCCCAAGGTGACAACAAAAAGACCCTTTCCCGATCCATGCTTTAGAGCATGCTCAAACTTCCGTCCACTGAAGCTGTAAATGGGGGGTTAAGTGCTCACAAAGGACACTAAAAAGAAAACACATATTAATACAGAGAAACAAGCAGAAGATGCATTCTGACATGATCAGGTGTTTTCTCCTCTTTCCTTTGGGAGTCAATAGTTTCCCATAAAGTATCAGTATGGGAAGATATTGGCCAGCTCTTAGGAAATGAAGCTGGCCTAAACTGTACTACATCACAGCAGAAGATGTGACCACTTTTTCCAACCACAAAATATTCAAAACTTCCACAAGATTCAACCATAGCCTTTCACAGAGAAAGAGGAAACGGTTATTGTGACCAGTGTCTTGAACAACTAAAAAAGGGCAAACCCAGTGCTGCAGGCTTCTGCACAAACAGAGCCTGCCCCAGGGGGTTCAGACTAATGCAAAAACTATCAGCCCAATCAACCGTCATTTTGTTGTAGGATATCTGGACTATCAGGTGAGTACATTTTGGATGTAAACTGCGACTGTATTGACCACCTAATTTCTCTGTGGCATCCATGACCTGCTTCCTTGCTCCTGTAACAATACAAAGCATATCAATCAATTATCAGCTTTGAATTGTGCTGATAAAAGAAAACTAAAAAGCAAAACAACATGAAGTAAAATAACAAAGAAATGAAATAGATCAATAATTGGAGCAGACAAAATAAGGACTGTAAGGATTTCCTTTAGAAGAAATACATAAATTAGGAATATTCTAGCAGAACTTAAGAAGTCATGCTTTTAGTTTTAGCTTCTGCCTTTGGCATTGGTCATCAGGTAAATTTGGAAGGCATAGGATCATCATTTTGATGCTACCCACCAAATATCTCAACTCCAAATAATTTGGTCCACTATGTACAATACAGTCCTCAAATAAACAAAAGATTGTAATAGATTAGATGGTTAAATTCACTCAAAAGAATTGATTCCACCCAAAGATCCTCAAGGATCTTACTCTGCCAATCAATGCACAGAGCCCAGAAGAGGATTAGTCCTATCTACTCAGTGGACTTGTTCTTCTGTACCTAATTCAGGGTATCTTGGCAGTATTTTGTGGAGTTTTATACCCAAGGAACTAATAGCATTCAAGTTTAATTTAAGCATAGTCAAGCCTTTTGTTTTTTTTGGCACTATAAGCCTAAACTCAAAAAATTTAGAGAGACCGAAACTCAAAAAAGAAATCGACTAATATAAGAGGGAGGGGAATGTTGGACTAGTCTTTTGATGTCACAAACCTGAAGCCAAAGGTACGATAACAGAAGTAGAAATGGACTAGAATACAGCATGATTAACTGCGTACCTTTGGATAGCCCAGTCACACATATAACAAGACCAGAGAAAGGACCAGCGGCTCGAACGTCAAGCTGAGACATAGCAGAGGACGCTGGAGATGTTAGCTCGAACGTTTGCATTCGGAAAGAAGAGGAAATCCCTATGAATAGCCTCGAACAGCCGTTGCTGTTGATCACTTCAACTCTACCGCTGGTCATGACTAATTCTCAAAGCCCCACCGGAAAATTTAGCGTAGAAAGACTGAGGCATTTTCAGAAACAAAATCTCAAAACCCTCCATTCAACATCTCATTTTTCAGATAACAAAATATATATATCAACAAATTTTCAAATTTCAATGCACAACACCAAATTGCAAAAAAATCATGTTGCCTGGATAATATTTCATATTTTGAAGTTTTGAACACATAATTAAACGAGGAAAAACCATCCGACCCATGGAACACTAAATTAAATTGGTTTTCAAACTTCCTTACTTCATTATCTGACGAGAAAAAGAAAACAGTTAACTTCTTTGAGGTAATCTACAAATCTTCACTAAAACAACGAGAGAATTAGATCCGGGATTGAAAAGGGAAAAAAATTGGACATAACCAAACGCAACGGAGATTCTCAATGGCTAAACATGGTCAGAAATATTTTAAGTGACAGCATTACAGTTATGACACAGGAATCTTACAGGAAGTAGCAGAAAAGAAGAACGTTCATAGATTCTCAAGTGCTATAACCACAAATCGGAAGAGAACTGATGAAGAATCAATTAAAAGCATGGGAAATACCGCAAGAGGTTGCTGTAATATCGTTCACACAATGACGACAATACAAGGAAACTGGAATTCCAAAATGGAAAGGCGGGAAAACGGAAATGGGATATCAAAGAAGAAGGTCAAAATTTTCGTTTTCATTGGAAAGAACACAAATTTAAGATTTGACAAAAAAGAAAAACAGAGAAGCTATGCAACAGTAAAAGATCTTTCTCGACCAAAAGAAAAGCAAAAGCAAAAGAAAAAGATAACGTATGGCTTATATGCTTTCGAAAACTTTTTTGCTCTGCTCCTTCTGCTTCTCTTCCGCTTCTTTTTCACTTTTTCAGATTTGAAAGAGCAATTCTCGAACTGGATTGACGGCCAGTAGCAGTGTCTCAACAAGCCGGAAAACGAATTTTGAACTAGATCTTGGTAATTTTCATAACTCGTTTAGTTTCAAATATTTATGGGAAATTTCAACCCCACCCCCAAACTTATCCAAATTATCAATTAGATGTTTTCAAGTGGAAAGTGTATCAGTGACGCCCCTATTGTTTGGAAATCAAAGCTAAATGCTGGTGTTAGCAAGTTAAACTTCTCAATAAGACAAGAATATCTTGCATAAAAAACCCTAAGCTCGACTTCCTATACATGTTCGCAACCACTCCTCTTCTTCCTTTGTTGCATCTTCACAACTTCTATAAAAACACCAAAGAAAAAACAATTTATTCTCATTTGCCATCTTCTACTATTCAAATGGGGGATAATATTAGAAATGGATAAATAAAAACTAAATGAGATTAACAGTGTTAGTATTAGGGGGTGGGATTGACAAATCAGATAACTCAGGAGGTACCATTAATATTGGGGGGTCATTCAGGGGGTGGAATTGAAAATCTTCCAATGTTTAATTGAGGATCCGAATTTTATTGGATACAGCTCCTCCCCATTGAGGAGCCCCCAATAGTACCAAGCCATCAAATGACAAGCCTAATTCTATGTGTACTTCGTAGTAGACCAGAAACGGATTATATTTGGTTCAAATACACTACTAGTCGTATCCAAATAAAAAAAGCAAAACTACTATCTGAAACCAATTCAATATTTTGTAGAAACCTATAAAAGGTAACCAACTTTGAATTCAGAACTTTATTGGATATATGATGATTATCCGATATTGTTGATTTATATTTCAATTTCTGATTTTTGATTTATGGTTGTCAGCTGGTTGCTCAACTCCAAACAATATTTTTAGAGAAAAAATGTTTAATCTAAGGATTTTTCTCATAATTTGACCAATTGACTATGAATAATTGATGGAGTTTAGGTTAAGGATCAATGTATTAGCTAGGCTTAACGAATTCAGACTTTAGCTAAGTGTCAAAATGTTACTTGGTGAATTGCCATTTAAAAATTAAGCACACTAGACTTTTTCTTTGAAAATAATAATAATGACAAAATTTTAATCAATTATCTGAATCGGAATTTGATTGTTTTATCAGACAAAAGCAAATATTTTTTACTAAGAAAAATTTCAAATTCGAACACACTTAAATGCAAAAGCGAATTTGGAGGTGGCATTAATATTTGGGGATAATTCAAGGGGTGGAGCTGAAAATCTCTCAATATTTATTATGAGGAGCCCCATTAGTACCAAGTCATTCAATGACACACCTAATTTCTATTTGTACTCTTGTAAATGGAAGAGACTTGGCTCAAATACATTACTAGTTATATCCCGAAAAGCAAAACCACTATCTGAAAACCAATTCGATATTTGGTGGAAATTTATGAAAGGCAACCAAATTTGAATTGAGAACTTTATTGGATATCCAATGATTATCCGATATTGTCAATTTATATTTCAATTTCTCAATTCAAATTTATGGTTGTCAGTTGGGTGCCCAACTCTAAACAACTTTTTTTAGAGAAAAAAATGTTTAATCTAATAATTTTCTTTCATAACTTGACCAATTGATTATGGATAAGTGATGGAGGTTGAGGTCAAAACTCTAGCAAGTGTCAAAACTGCCACTTGGTGAATTGCCATTTAAAATTTTAGCATGCTAAATTTTTTCTTTGAAAAAAAAAGAAAAAAAAGAAAAAAACTAAAATGATAAAATTTTAATAAAATATCATCAAACTAAAATGATAAAAAAATAATTTGATTGTTTTATAGACAAATGCAAATATTTTCTAGTAAGAAAAATTCCAAATTCAAACACACTTAAATGGAGGTAAATTTTGATTATCCATTTATACTTCTACTTTGTAGGGTGTAAAAAGGCCCCAAATGACCCATACTGGCCTTGGCCTGCCTGAGCCCAATCAGGATTTGGATTGGTATTTTGAACTGTGAGTTAGGGATGGGCTGGAATAGGGTTGACGTCAGGCCCAACACAATCTTGATTTTAACAACTTTTTCTTTTGGTAGTAATAGTAATTTTATCCAAACTTAAGATTTTGTGGTGATTTCCAATTTTCGCTCTCTGATCGTTGAAGGTTTCCCTCCATTCATCATTTATAAAGGACATTTTCATTTTTATCTTTGGAGTGGAGAAAACTTAGGGTGGGCAATAGCTCCAAAAATGATTAATTAGGGCCAACCTGGCCTTGCTTATCAGGGGCAATCAGGATAGGCTTGTACTAGGTTGAGCAAAATAGGGTTGGGCCTAGGTTGAGATTTCTCAACCCTATGGCAAGGTTAGTTTGAGCCCGAGCATTGATTTCTCGACCCTAAATCAAGGTCAGTGTGAGCCTGGGTGAGGTTGAATTCGACAAGGTTGGGTTTGAGCTGAGATTTTTCAACCCTAAGTCAAGAGTAGGATGGTCCTAGGCTGAGCTAAAGCTGAGCCATGGTTGGACTAGGGTCTGGAGAAACCAGGCCCAACCCAACCCGATTTCACTCTCTAACAAATTATGCACAGGTAAGCACATGCTAGGATTTTTTTAAGAAAAACAAATCTTGTTTTTAAATTGAACACGTGTCAAACATCCAAATATGTAGATTAAAATTTGTCATTTTCATGTGAATGGAGGATCCATATTTCATTCTAGAAGAGACTGTGTACTTATACAATCTTGATGGACAACTAACCAACCTATCCATTGAACCTCTCTTTGGAAAAGAGTTTACTACTGTTTGATATGATTGTTTTGTTTCTATTTGAATAGATTACTTTTAGTTCTCCCCTTTAGGAATTGAGGATGTCGATCAGTTATATTATTTGGTTTAATTCTTAAAAGTAACACAAAGTCGAGTTGGGTCAAGTTTTTTCAAACCCAAATCGGATTTTTATCACCTCCGGTTTTGAGAGCCTCCTGTTCTGTCCAATTGACCATTGGATAATAGACACGTATTTTATCCTCATCTCACGGTTAAAATTTTTCCTTCATCTCCAACATATTCTCTCTCCTCTCTCCGCTCTAACCGTCTAACTCTTGTCCGCCCTCCCCAGCGAACACCGACCCACAACCGTACCTCCGCGATTTCATCGCCCCCCTCGGCTCCAGCAGCAATGAGCACACCACTATTATTGGGCCTGCAAAAATAGGTAGCAAGAGATTGAATAGAAATTTCCAAATGTTGTCCAAGACTTTCGAGTTACTATAGGCTGTTTAACAAAGAAGATTTTTATCTGAAATCTTAAGAAATCAATCTCTCAAATAGCAAACGGAATTTGTGTAGATCGTCTTGAGTCGTCTCAGATTCCACAAGAATCGAATACAAGTCTCATCCACAAGGCTATGAGCATCCAAACATGATTTCGAAAAGGGTTTTTAGTGGTAGTGACTTAGAGTTCCAACCATTTATTCTTAAGAAATGACAAATTTAATTTCCACCATTATAATTCTCAACGGCTTATGTGTTTATGAAGTTCAAAGTCATTTGATAAAAATTTAGATTGAAAAATCCTAGTGTTGAACCCCATATCGAAGAAGACATTAACTAGATAGCAACAGGGTATTGTCTTTGCTGAAGGAATCATTGCGAGAAGCTTTGGAAGAGGAAAATGAAAGAAAAAGATACAATAAGAGAGAGAGCAAGGAACACGGAGGACAAGAAGGAGTCGAGAAGATGGAAGAAGAAGAAGAAGAAGGAAAGGATTAAAAGGACAGTTTGGTCTTTATAAAGCCTTTCGAATCTGTTGAAGAAAAAAAGAACCCTAGTACTCCTCGATCTGTTTTGAAAGCAATAAATGGAGAATCAATGGTTTTAATGGACAAATGATGATTTTGAAAGAATATGATTAGAAAAATGGAAAAGTTTTCCGAAATAATCTGATCAATATGGGTTTCAGCCTTTCAGGTGTTAACCAGATGGAGTAGAGAAGAAGAAAAGGAAGAAAAGGAAGAAATAAAGAGAGTTAATGGTCAGAAAGAGAAGCAAATCGTTGATCAACATTTAACCTACTAGATTATTCTATTTTGCAGCCAGGGATGGTGTTGGTGGTCCATTGATGTGAAGAGGGTGAAGGCTGAGAAGGGTTAGAGACGTTAGAGCAGAAGAGGATGGAGAAAAGGTTGGACATAAAGTGGTTAGAGGTGGAAAAATTTTAACCATGAGATGAGGATAAAATACGTGCCTATTATCTAATGGTCAACCGGACAGAACAGGAGGCTGTCAGAACCGGAGGTGATAAAAATCCACCCAAATCCAACTTTGACATTCTTCAAGGCCCACCGTAATCCTGACTCAGGATTTAAAACTCAAGCCCAACATTGCTTTGGTTGAGCTCATGGTAATTTAGGAAAGGTTCAGGCCACCACAACCAAGATTATGCTATCTAATTATTTGTGATGAGAGAGGTGCTTCTAGCACATAGGTAGCACCCTCTTATGTAGAGGCCTTAAGTTTAAGGAAGTCATGAGTTTAAAGCTCTACCCTTATCGCACATTTTCTCCTCTTTTTGGCCTGTGGACCCCGATCTCTATGACTAGAGTTGATGATGATGACCCCCGATAAAGAGTGGGGTTGGGGGGACCACAAAGAAAGTTATTTATGTCACTCTGCACAAATAGGCAAATCAATGGTGGTCTCACATGAGAAGACAAATGGTGATGGTGTAGTAAGTTTGGGCATGCATTAATTTTTTTATTTTTTTGGTAAGAAAAAAACTTAATTCAAATAAAATTAAAAAGGAATACAAAAGCACACCAAAAAAGAAATACAAAAAAATATGCATGCAAACACAAGGTTCTAACAGAACATCCGAAACCAAAGAGCGGAATTAACCAAACTATCATACATGCAATAGACACGGTCATCCATATTAAGATATGAGTCGAGTTCGCCTAATAAAACCTTAGAAAAGAAGATGTAAAAACAATAGCAACTATTAAGCTCTAAAGATGCAAAATACAAATCCTCAATCGCCCAATGAAGCAAAAACATGCCATAGAGGCGTAGACTGGCACATCACAGGACGAAGAGATAAAATGTCGCAGGGGCGGAAAGATAACACGCTGCAGGGGTGGAAAAGCTACAACAATAATTTAAGAATGGATAATACGACAATTTATTGGCTTATTCAATTAGCCTGGTCAATCATGCACTCTTCTTGCACTCTTCTTGCACTCTAGGACCTGACTTTCATTGCCTTTCAAAGTTATCGAATCCAGCCCGGCTGCTAACCAATACAAAGTGATTTCCATCCATTTCAAATGCACCGCCAGATATCAATCAAATACACTGGAAAACGACCATATATTGGGTGTAAATAGTCAGATGTAACACTAAGGAACTGGAGACCATTTTCTGAAGGCAAGACTTAAAAGGTGAGATCCATCCTAATCCCATCAAGTGATGTCAGAACCAGAATGAGGGCCTTAAAGGATGAAAGAGTCAAGCAAAATAATTGGAGAATTGACTTGGAACCAGGGAAGTCTGGTATGCCATGTTTTTCCATTTAAACGTAAGAAAGAATACAAATCGCCTTATTAACTTTGATAGCATTGGTGAAATACAGAGCATATTGAAGTAACTTAATGATGTAAAATAAGTAACATGTACTGATGTACAAGCTCTTCATTGAAAACTTTTGGAAGGCCGCTTCATCCACTGGGGTGAGTATTACCTTTATTCAGCAATTTGACCAGCTTCCTTTCGTATAAAATCCTTTATGTCAAAAGAACCACTGCCGATCTTCGTGATTACCCCCTGGTCAAAAAATCCAAACATAGAGAATACATCAAATCATCAAGGTTGGCCTCTATAGTCTATATAATAATCCTAAAGCGAACACCAATTGCTCCCAAGTTCACATCCAACCAAAAAAAGAAAAGAAAGGAACCACCACCACCTAAGAAAAAAGCAGCACCAACCACCCAAGAGAGAGACAGAGAGAGAGAGAGAGGAACCTTTTCTGTTATGATGGCAGTAATGAGATTAGCTGGGGTAACATCAAAAGCTGGGTTCCAGACAGAGATTCCAGAAGCTGCCACTTGCTCTCCAAGTCCACCCCGTGAACACAACAATTCCTTTGCTGATCTTTCCTCTATAACAATTTCTTGTCCAGAGGTTAGGGCCAGATCAATCGAAGTTACAGGAGCAGCAACAAAAAATGGAATGCCATGATGCGATGCACAAACTGAAAGGCTGTATGTTCCTATCTTATTAGCAGTATCACCTGCAGTTAAATAACACCCATGAAAGTATTTAAAACCATTATCAGGATTAGGCTCAAAGCAGACCATTTGTCTTCTATATTAAAAAGAAAGTTACCATTTGCAGCCACACGATCAGCTCCAACGATAACAGCATTGACTTTACCAGCTTTCATTAATGCAGCAGCCGCAGAATCAGCTATAAGAGTGGCGGGTATCTTATCATGTACCAACTCAAAAGCTGTAAGCCTGGATCCCTGCAGTTCAAAGAGCAAGGGTATCAACTTTGGGATAGTGTGCAAACAGTGAGTGAAAACCGAGGGTTGATGAGTTGCAACAGGGGATTAAAATTGACCAAGGGGGTAAACTAAATAATAGTGCCTTGGATTCCAGAAGCTTTTATCACTGTTCTTTTCCTCCATGAGGATGTCATACTCTCACACCCCTGGTCTGATCATTCCCAAAGCTTTGGGAACAAAATTCCAGAACACCATATCCCCTACTAAGAAAAGCATGCCAGAACATATTGGCAATGCTGTCGCAGAAGAAATGGAGTACAATTAACAATGTCAATAAAATTATTTCACAACATATTTACTGCAGTTTCTCCAATACGTAAAAGCACTACAATTGGAAAACTTAATAAAATTATGTTAGTATATAAGTACTCCAGATGACCAATCCCTTCCCCACTAATTCAGAAGAATCAGAACATGTGTACTTCAGATCCTTACCCATTAAGAATTAGCTTCCTTCAGTAGGCTTGGCTGGGATGATCAAATAAGTTGAACAGAACCATAACAATTGAGATATTATTACAAAAACATTTTGGGTATCAACAGGGGTGAAGATGAGGGACCAAGCCATCAAAGAGTTAAAAGGAGCTGACAATGGTATGCCCCTTCATCAATTTCAAAGTTCGGTTCTTTGGACCATGACCTTTACAAATCATGCGGCAACGTTCAGAGCTGACATTGTTCAATGGTCCCCGTTATAAGATGAGATGTAGTTGGCTTGACATAATCTAGATTTGGTTTCTTCAGTGCCCGTTTAAGTTAAAACACCTAGAGCTGCAGTGCCTAGTGCGAGAAGCTTCAATCTACAAGGACCAAGGAACATCCTAGTAACTGGCAACATTACAATAATAAAAGTATATAAGGATTGAGGTGTCCAAGAGAACAGAAGAATACATACAAGGGTTAAGATCAATGATAGGAGAAAATTATTTAATGGTAGTTGCTGACATGAATAAAGTGGAGGCATCCACCAGTTAATCCACCAAACTCATTACAGACAAAACTGCAGTGAATGAAATGATCAATGTCACACAGAAAGTAATAATGTATATGCTTTCTTTCAGTGAACCAACTACATCTGCAGGAAAAGCAATTAACCAGTAAAAACCTTATCCCTTCAGTGCCCCTCTAAGGTGCGCAATAAAGCACCATCCCTTGTACTTGAGCATGACAAAAATCCTAATCTCTCTCTCTCTCTCTCCCTCTCTCCCCCCCCCCTCTAATAAAAAAAGTGCAGACTTAAGCTCCAGGGTGAAATTCCTGTGGATATTTGAAATCACAATATGCAAACAAGAGGCAGCATAATGAACTACAGAGTTATTTAAATTCTAATTTGGTTGTTTCACTTAATTCTAGGGCTTTCCAGGAAAGGGTGCTGGAAATATTCTAAAGTGCCTTGTGAAGTAGTGAGAAAAGATATGAATGGCTTAGACTTGACACAACTAACATGATCTAAAACATAATAGAATTAAATAAAAAACAGAACCCTTGCAGACAACCCCATTTGGTTGAGAAAAGGCTTGGTTAAGTAAAGTGGTAATCCATCAACCCCATTTTGCTTCTTTGTTTATTTTATTAATTCAATGTGATAGGCTTTGGTTGCAAAATCTCGCCAAGATTTAGCCTTTTGCTGGTTGCCGCAGACATTTCCGGCGCAAACCAAAACTCTTGAAAAGAATGAGAAGATAAATAGATAATAAAGCAAACATTATCATTCATTCATTCTGCCACGTGTGCTGCTAGAAATGGTTGTTTGAGGGTCAAGTCATTTTTTCACTTGGGTCCAAGACTTAAATGGACATTGGACTTGTCTTCTTCCTGACATTCATTCTAGATGAACTGTGAATATGGTCTACGGCGGAAGGTCGGAGTTCATCACTCACAAGCCAAACCTGAAACAGCAGCTTTGAGGTAACCAGTAAACCCTAACCAACTGAATCTGCTCATTCCGGCGATCAGACAATCCATTCAGTGTCAATGAAAAGGTCCATGGACTTGTTGGTGCCCACTGTGGAATACAATCCAACGGTCTCTCCTACGGCCCTACCGAAGTGATTCTACTCCTTCCCAATAATCGATTTTTACCACCAACAATTTGTTTACAACTCAAGAACAGAAGTCAAAGAAGCAGACAAAGGTTCGAACGAAAGAAAGAGATATCTGCCTAAGTTTCAGCGATTTTTGCTAGTATTTTGCCAGTTCGCCGGAAAATCGACTTTTAGTAAATTTCATTTTGGGCCCATTTTTATTTCGCGCTGTGTCGAACCGGCTGGATATCGCCATGTTTCGGCGATATTTTTCCGATTTTTCCTTCCATGGGCTTTGTAAGCACTTGAATTGAAATCTTCGAATGATTTGGTCTTTTCCAAACGCCCCCCCCCCCGAAAGATGAAGAAAAGGTTCTAGGCATTAGTATCACATTGCCCAACACAGATGATCCATATTGGTTTTGCACCTTACTGATATTGATACCAAGATGATACTATATAGGTTGCATGGTACAGGCAAGTGGTAATTGTGCCAAAAAAAATCCACCTTTGAAGGAATATTAAGGACAAATCTCTCAGATAATGCTAATGCCCTTCAACAACATATCGATTTCCTTGTTGAGAATAACCATGCCCCCTGGGGGAGAGGGGGAAGAAGAAGAAGAAGAAAAAGAAAAAGAAAAAGAAAAACCCATCTTGAACTTATAAATGCCATCTGCACTCCATCACATCCTACTGAACTTATTATCATGGGTAGGTCTTGGATGTATGATCTATGGTCTCTCAAAGAATATATCCTTTTCAACAATTGTTTTCCAAATATGTATGTAATTTAGCTATATCATATATCATGCAATATGCAAGTCAAGAGTAGTACTGTATCAGTTGCACCAGCAGTCTAGTGATATACACATATAAAAGTTAAAAGATGTGAGTTTCATGGGTTGAGTGTATCTTGAAAGTAACAAGCATTGGAGGTTCTGGTTGCTAACAATGAACAGCAGAGCACATCTAAAGACCATTGAAAACTGCAGCTTCCTCTACTCATGAAGGATTACCAATCCTCAATCCTCTTCGTCAAAGTAAGGTGATCTTTTTTCTAACATGTGATTGAGCAATCTTTACCATAAGGCAAATAAAAACAGATACAAATGGACACTAGATTATCACCTGGTTAAATGGCCGTGTCTCTGTACAAAAGGCCCTTTCAAGGATTCCTTCTGTGTGAACTGCACGGATAACACCAAGAGCTGTACCATATCCAGCTGTAGCAAGGCTGTCATGGATGGATAAAAGCCAGACAAATTCAGTTACATAACCCTAAAAAGGATCTGATGAGTACACAAGGAATATAAAAGTCTAAAACTATGACGAGAATTTATTGGACCTGCCAGTGTTACAATGGGTCAAAATTGAGAGCTTCTTGGAATCATGGAGCTGACTCTTAAGAATTCTTGCTCCATGAGAGCCAATTGCTCTGTTTGAAGCAACATCATCCTCAAGCATAGCTTCGGAAGATTCGATATAGGCCTGCAAATGAACACAAGTTTATCTTCTCATTAGCATAGACAAAAAACAACACTCATTTAGCCAACTGATGTATCCAACCCTCAGGCAGCCCCAAAAGAGCCTAGAAGGAGCCCAAGCCCATCCAAAACAGGTCCTAAACCAAAGGGGGCAGAATTCTATCCAGGGGTAGAATGGTCATTTTTCTACCCTTGGATCTATTCATATTTGGTTGACCAAGTCCAGTTTTATTTTAGGAAAATAATTCTGTCTGTTTTTATTTCCTGTTTGGAGTCCTACTTGTTGAGTAAATGTTGGCCTTTGATTGTTAGTTGGAGTTGTTAGTAGGTGAGGATACGGTTCCCTAATTTTAGGAACCTTATCTTAAAAGAAGTTCTATTCAAGTAGGTTAGTGGAATCAATTTAGTAGGGATTCAATAGTTGAGTCTAGGAAAGTCAGTGGAGGTTAAATAGCCTAGTTATTTGATGTAATTTTTCAGTCTGAATGAATGAATTCATTTGTAGAGAATTTGGCTTTGGGGAAAGTTGTGGGATTCCCCTTGGAGCCCTACAGCTGGGCTAGAGTGCTCTTTGTCTCAGTTTTGACATTCCTTCATCATCTTCAAGCTCATCTACAGAACTTCAGCAAGCTTGCCTCAATTCAAGTTAAGTTAAGACCGCACCCCCATCCCCTATCTCTCTTCCCCCTTTACTTCTTCCCACGTTTTCAGTCCTAAACCCCCTAGGATTCCCTCAACCCCAGCCCCAAAACCATGCATTGTACCCTCATTAGGATCGCCTAAGCCTATAAAACCTAGTCCTAATCTTAAAAACCCTAACGCAGCCCTAATTCTGGTGTTCAGAATTTCTGCACCTCATCTTCTTCTTTGAGAAGAGTTGCAGAGTTTTTAGAAGCTTCATTAAACCCTAAGTCAGACCTTCCAAACCCCATTAACCTTTCCAAAACCCTTAGTCCTAAATCTGAAACATAAAACCAGCAAAGTCAGCCCAAAAGCCCACTGTTCGAAACTTCTGAAGCCCTAACCAAATCCCAGTTGCATTAGGTTCCAATTTCGAACCTAAACCTCAAACATCACTTTGTTTCAGATCTGTAACTCAATCACAGCAGGTTTGAACAGCAATCCTAGGCCCAACTTAAACCCTAACCGAAACCCATTCCCAAAACCCTAACCCTAATTGAGTCATAGTTGGCCAAAGACTGGAATTTCCACATCTTAGTTGAATTCCTATTTAATTTCAGACCTAAAATTACAATCCCAGCAGCCTTATAACCCCTAAAACCCTAAGCCAAAGCCTCCATAAACCCTAGTTGAGTGCTGGAGTTTAATTAGAAGATCCTGAAGTCTAACCCTAAACATGGGTTTGCATCACCAACTTGAGATCCCAAAGGGATCAAACTTTGAATACACAGAAGACAAAGTTATTGAGAGTCTAAGACCAATAAATATAAGAACCCGATCATGTTCATAATAGTGTCAATAAAAGGGCCACAACAACAAAGCATCACAACCTGAAAAACTGCTCTGGCCTCCCCAGCTGTGGCAGCAGCCTCTGATATGATCTGTTTGAGCTTTGATGCAGCATCTGAAAGATTTACAGCAGTAGGACGGCTGCAAAAGATGAAACATATAAAACGATATGATTCTAAAACCATCAGTGCCTTAATGGTTGGTGTAAAGTATCATGAAACCATTTCTACCAACACCTAGACTTCTTTAAGTAGACACACAATTCCACCAAAAATTACCTTGAGACAAGGTAATCCAACTTCTTGGCAAGGAAAGAAACTGCATCTATAGGTGTTCCATCGAATGTCTTCAAGTTATACACTTCCACAGCAAGGGAGAGTGCAGCTGATATAGCAATTGCAGGTGCACCACGGACTACCATATCCCTGATTGCATTCCTATAACAGGCATTCAAATGTCAAATCCTCATAAATTCCAGAAATTAGAATACACTGATATCTTACAGACAGTTATATAGAAGGGAAGGAATTCTAAGCAATCAAAGAAATGGAGAAAGGCCAGAAGGCACCACTGCTTATCAAATAGAGACCTCAGGGATAAAATTTGATCATCTAGATTGGGGTAGTCATGGTGTCAGTGAAGACCAATTTTGCTAAACCAGAATGTTCTGAGGACCCTTTTTTTTGGTTTTTCTTTCCAGTTCTATATATTATGTTTTAAAACGATATGTCCTTTATTTGGGAGTGTCCAACAAACTTGGGGAGGTATTTGTTCTCTTTGTTCTCAACCCAGTGAGAACCAGAGTCACAGCTCGGCCGTGGACGTCCACCAACGAAAGATACCTTTCTTGTGCAATTCTCTCTTCTTCTATTTATCCTTTTTGCTATGTTGCTTTGCGAAGAATTGAAGTTGATTACTACAATACCCCACTCCCTTTCTACAATCAACAACTCAGCTTTCTCTGAACCAAATTGGGTCAGCTACATGGATCTTTCAAAATAAAGCAAGGAAATTTGGGAACCAGGAAAAAAATGCAAGTAAGAGCAATGACAAACAAAACTGAAGCAATGAGGTAAGAAAACTTAGGAATGGAAAATGAGAAATGAAAGTGGAAGGAAGAGGGTAGCCCAAGAAATTAGAAAAATCTAAACTACATAGTCTCAACAATGTAGATCTTTCGCTTCCGATAGACCCTTCCCCTTTCTACTTGGGCCTCCCTTAGATGAATTAAAATAATTCAGAAGCAAAAGAAAGGATAAATTTTATAACAAGACCTCAAGAATCTCTGAAAGAAAAGGATCTGAAACGAAGAGAGGATAAGACTGGACTAACAGGGTTCACTATCAACCTTCGAAGAATCAACAGGCAGAAACACACAGACGCGCCGACAAATGCGCAAGCACATATTCCCTCTGAATTAAGTCCGAATGAAACAGGATGGAAGTGCATTTGATGACTGGAATACTCGAACAATCAGCCAATATTTAGAGTAATAAAAATTATTTTTTAGGGTTGGGGGCGGGTTCGGGGTGACTGGGAAACTAGAATACAAAAAGCAGAAACCATTACCATCCATCAGTGGCGTCGTGAATGTCCAAATAGATTGTTTCAAGAGGAAGCTTTCTCTGTAAAAACAGAAACAATAATTCCACCAAAAAATATAAACGTTAAAACAATCACAAAAGAAAAAAGTCTGAGAAACCCAATTATTTTGTTCGAACTTTCACCCAGACACCCAGAATCAGCCCAACGGAGAAAAAAGAGGGACCTGATCAAGTAGCCGAAGAGAACCTCGCTTGTAACAGATTGATTGCAGAGAACTTCCTTCTTCAATTCCTTCGTCGAACTTAGAAGACATTCTGCCACAGAATCCTCCGTTAATGAATGAATTCTAAACGATAATCCAGCGAGTAGTTCTTCAATTACACAATTTTCACATGCAGTATTCGTCGCGGCAGTGAAGCAGAAAGAATCCAAAACAACTTTTGCAACTTCAGAAATGGCTGCTTTATTATATGGGCCCCACTTGTTTTCCTTTTGGTACTCTAAATAAAGGATTCTTTATAGCACCAACCAGCCCAGGACTTGGAAACAGAAAAACTAAGTCTTGTGACTCTTGTCATAAGTCGTCGCTTCTGTTTCAGCTGTCGTTTTTCTCATCGTTTCATTGGTTTTAAATTTCACTTCAGGTCCGAAGTGTCGGTCACACACTCATCTTCACTGAGTAACACTCCCCCCTCATCAGTGTGCTCTCGAGCTTACTCTTGGTTGAGGGATTATCCTCTTATCTGCACAGAAATGGAGAAAGTATTCACGAAATCAGTAGAGAATGGTTTAAAGCTCTCGAAAAGGATTTACTTCGGGAAGGATAGTGCTGTTTCACCTCCGATACTAGAGGCGATGAAGAAAGAATCACATTCATATCTCCCAACATCTCCAATGGTTTATGCTGTCATCTATGATCCTTCAATTGTTGATAATCCCGACATTCGGAGCTATCAGCCTCATGTTTACGGTCGCTGCGATCCCCCGGCATTGATTCCGCTTCAGATGAATGGCGTCGCTCTGGAAGTGGATTGTTATCTGGACACGGCGTTCATTACCGTTATTGGTTCTTGGCGTGTTCATTGTGTCATTGGAAATCGTAGCTGCGACTGTCGCCTTGTCATCCCAATGGAGGAGAAGGTAATTTTCAGATGCACAATTTTTTGCGTAGGATTGTTACCTTTCATCAAATCTTAGATTACTGAAAAAAAAAAAAAATTCAATATTTCTTGGTAGCTTTTATATCAGAGAGGGTGGGGACTATTACGAGCTTAGAACCTGTGAATAGACCTGTAAACGGCCACTGGATTTGGATCGGATACACCAGTATCCGAATCCGATTAGCAAATCCGAATCTTAATCCGGCAAAAATTTAGAGAGGGCATCCAAATTCGAATCCGAAACTTCATCGGATATCCGGTAATAATCCGATCTGATAAAATATCCAATTGATTGATAATTGTCACTTTTTTACATTTTTTATTATAAATTTCTAATTTCCGATTACCGAATACCGGTATCCGAATCCAATTATCATCTATTTTTAAATAAAAAATGTTAAATACTTTACTCTGTTTAGATAAAAATTTATCTGGATATTTTCCGATCCGATAAGCAATTATCCGAATCCGAATCCGGTTTCTTAGCGGACGGATACAAATATTTTCCGGTAAGAAAATTTTCGGATACGATACCCTTAAACGAATACTAATGCGAATTTGGAAGCGGATTTCGGCTATCCATTTATAGGTCTACCTGTGAATAAATGGTGGCTCAAACCTGTGAACTTAAGGGTGTCAAAACCTAACCTGAACCGTTAAAATCGGCTCGAACCGGCCTGTTATAGCCCAAACCGAAGCTTAATGTGCTATGTTTGGACTAAACAATCTCAGCCCGCACTGGTTCGGGCTAGGCTGGGCCAGCCCGTGTGTGGCCCGCTAGCCAGAACTATTTGGCCCGAAACTAGCCCGAACCCGAATCAACCCGTTAAACCCGTTATAAATAAATAAGATAAATTTAATTTAAATGTAAAAGACAAGAAAACCCATTGTTTTCCTTAATTATTTTGCTTTGGAATATGCAAACAACAAGCATGCCAAAACCTTTGCCATTTGGAAGATGGCCTTAGTAAATATTTAGCAAGTGTATTATCATTTGAAAATCTTTTAATGCTTTATTTTGATCTATTTTTACAAGTGTCAAGAAGGGGGAGGAGAATAAGCAGAGACAACCCATTAAAATTCATCAAGATGCCAACTCTCTTTTGTATATTAGTTCTATAATTTTTATTTTTTTTACAAAAAAAGTTTTTCGTTTTGAACACCCAACACAAGAGACTTGGAGAGAACTTAATGCTTATATGTGTTCACATGTTCTTGATAAATTCCACACATCAACAAGGTACTCAAAACATAGCGCTAGTAAACTCGAACCCAAACCGTTAGTAAACCCAATTCTAAATCGTTAGCCCAAACCGTTAGTCAGCCCGAATCCAAACCGCACCAGCTCTTAACCAGCCTGAAACTGTTATTTTCTTAATAGGCCGTGTTTGGGCTGAGTGTTTTTCAGCCCGAAACCGTTAGGCCCAATCTGAAACCGGCCCAACCAAAACGTTGACACCCCTATGTGACCTCTTCACTAAGACATTGTTTGTTTGTAGAGTTGGTGGAAAAACTGTGAGACCCATATATAGTGGGTGGGGATGGGGAATAGTAAAGAATTTTGTGAAAAATTTTAAATGTGGATCCCACTTTTGTTATTTTTTTACAAAATCCTACTAAATATATGGGGCTTTAAAAAGGGATAAAGTAGAAAAAATACCATGTCACATTAGCAAACTTTTGCCAACCTTTTCATTTTCATTGAACCAAATAAATTATATTTTTTTATTTTATGGAAAAATTGACTTTTTCCCACCCCACTTTAGATTTAGCAACACAAACGATGCCTAAGAGGTGGCAGTTATTACTGACTGAGCAACCCTTTGATTGTATAAACCTCGTGTTTGGACCACAAACAAAAAAAAAAAAAAAATTCTCTTCCATGTGTTATTGTTGAATCCAGATCCTTTCTACCCAGCCTGCCCCTCCATTATTATTATTACTATATGTCATTGCTTCTAAATACCAACTTAGGTTAAAGTTCTTACAAGAGAAAAAAAAATCAAAAAACCAAAAAACTTAGCGTAAATTATATATATACCACTGGTTTGTAAGCTATTATATTTACAACCCCTGAAACTTATTCTTTTACATTTACATTCTTTATGTTTCAAATTAGATATAACTGCACCCCTATTGTTAGAATAATGGGGTTAAATGGTGACCATCATCTTTACTCTCAAACCAGCTATGATTTTCTTGTTATTTTGAGAAAGAATAAGGGGAAGAATGAGGGAGAAGAGAAGAAGGAAGCCACGATTTAGTTGTGGAGGCTCCCATAGAACTTGTGAGCACTCCTCAAAATAATATCACTATATATAGGCTAATTTACAAGTATAAACTATATAAGAAAGCATTAACCAATTTCGATTGGTATAAAACTCTTAATTACCGCCTCTTTTTCCTATCGAGAGTTAGTGCAAGGCACTAACTCTCGATGGATCTGTCATTTCCCAAATTGCCCTTTTCTAACACTCCCCCTCAAGCTGGAGCATATATATTACTCATGCCCAGCTTGTTACAAATATATGTAACTCTTGTATTCCCTAGAGCTTTGGTGAACAAATCTGCGAGTTGTTCTCCAGTCCTCACATGCTTGGGGGATATTATGCCTTGTAGTAACTTCTCACGAACAAAGTGGCAATCAACTTCAATATGCTTGGTACGTTCATGAAAAACTGGATTTGATGCTATATGAATCGCAACTTGATTATCACACCATAACTTCATTGGTGTGTCATCAATAATTCCTAATTCCTAGAGTAATTGTTTTATCCATACCATCTCGCATGTTACCTGTGCCATAACACGATACTCAGATTTTGCGCTTGATCTTGCTACCACAGTTTGTTTCTTACTTTTCCATGATACAAGATTTCCTCCAACGAATGTGCAGTAGCCTATAGTCGATCTTCTATCAATAGGTGATCCAACCCAATCAGCATCAGAGAATCCTTTAACATTTCTATGCCCATGATTAGTGTAAAGAAGTCCATGTCCTAGTTCTTTCTTAAGATACCTCAGAATTCGTATAATGTGATGTTCGTGGGGCAGACAAAAATTGACTCACAACACTGACTGGAAGGCAATGTCAGGTCTAGTCACAGTAAGATAATTCAGCTTTCCAACTAGCCATTTGTACTTCTCTGGATCAGTGTTGTCTTACCTCATGCAAGAAAATCTTTATAGTTTCTCTTGATATCAATGGATATTCTACTGCTAGCCCTAATAGAATCTTGAAGTCCTTATTGTCAACTTTACAAAGAGAAGCCTCAAAACATCGCCATCATCAGTTCCATCATCCAACTTCACCATGGTAGAATAGTAAAAGCTAGCCATCACCAAACTCTCCCTCAAACTCATCCAGACCACATGGAAGAGAGATGAAGCTATTTTAAAAGCGTTTAGGCACAATCAATCCATGGTTGAGTTGGAGAAGAAGTTCAAGAACTTCACATCTACTACCATAGCCTGAAATTAGGTCTTTAGGTATGCTTCTCATATTTTATTTTGTAAAGTAGAAAAAATTAATATATAAAACATTTAAGTGTTTATTTAGTTTATTCTTGATAAACATTCTCTTAGTACCACCTTAAAAAAAAAACCTATATATCTACTTGTCATCGTGCATTGCACTTGGAACTTTATTATGTGTGTGCATGTGTGTATCTAGAGAGCAGCTTTGGAATCAAGAGGCTTTAAACTAAGTAGAACAAAGACAAAATATCTAGTTTGTAACTTTAGTCATGATTGAGCAAACGATGAAGTAGTGAAACTTGACGATAAGGAGATTCCTTAAGAGTGATTATTTTAGATATATAGGTTCAATCATAAATAAAAGAGGTGATATAGAGGATGATGTTTCCCTAATAATTAAAATAGGATGGATGAAGTGGAGAGGTGCGTTTGGGGTCTTGTGTGATTCTATAAGATCATCGTTCGACCAGCTATGATGTATGGTGCAGAGTGTTGAGCTGTTAAAAAAGAATCATATAGATAAACTCAGTGTAGCATAAATGAGGATGCTTAGATGAATGAGTGGCAAAACTATGAAGGATAAGATAAAGAATGATCATATTAGAGTTGGTCTAGGAATTGCTCCCATAAGTGATAAGCTTTGAGAAAGTCGTTTGAGGGGCATGACCATGTTCAACGGAGAGATATAAATGCCCCTATACAAAGAATGATATAATCCAGATTGAAGAAACTAAAAGAGTTAGGGGTAGACCTAAGATAACCTTAAGAGAAGTGTTGAGAAAGAATATGCATAGCTTAGGCCTTATATCTAGCATGACCTCAAACAGAATTGATTGAAAGGCAAGAATCTATGTAGCTGACCCCATTAAGTTGGGACAAGGCTTGTTGTTGTTGTTGTTATTGTTGTGTGTGTGCGTGTTTGGGTTTTTCCCCTTTGGTTTTGGGTGGGGGGGGGATCAGGTACTAGAAATGTAGAAGATTCTAATGAGGTGATTTAGTTATGTCATAGAGATAAAGAGGGAGAGGTTGTCCTGTTTAACCATTATGTGATTCACTAGAACTTGGGGAGATTTGTTCAAGGACACTAGCGTAGACAGTTTGTTGATGAGGTTGATATCATGATCCAAAATCTCATTTCATTTCAATGTCAGACCAAAATACCAAAATTTTGCTGAAATCTGGTGTTTTCTTGGGCCATTTTTCAGTGGGATTTAGGTCCAATTGTGGCCTTAAACTTCATCAAATCTTATGTTAGGCTATATAAACACATCTAATTGATCATATTGCAAAAATGTTACCCAGATTGGTGTTTTATATTAGCACCCCCGATTGGTAATTCATGGTCAAATTTCAATGTAGGATTACATATTAACATATATACACATTGTTTAAGTAGTAGAGGACATAATTAATAAGCTGTTTAAACAAGTATCAAAAGCAAATTGTTGCTAAAGATCTATAATAATTAAGTACATTATTTTCAACAACTCATCATGTTACTTCCCTCTTAAAGGCCTAATACAATTGTCTAGAAATTGGTAAAAACTACTAATGATTACTCTGAGGTCCAGGTTTCATCCCACTAAAGGTCCATTTGACCTGACATGGACTGTTCTTTGAGTGTAGGATATATTTTTGCCATGTGATAGTTGCCATAGTCGATACTAGTAATGATTACTCTCAGGTCCAGGTTTCATCCCACTAAAGGTCCATTTTGACCTGACATGGACTGTTATTTGAATGTAGGATATATTTTTGCCATGTGATAGTTGCCATGTAAACCACTATGTTCCTTCGCAGTTTACATGTGCATTGCATCATCGACATATTGAAGGTAACCTATCTTAGGATATGGATCACCAAACTGTGAAGAAACGCATGATCCAATGTGATACGAGTCAGAAGACATCACTACTACACACATCTGGTGCTTTTGGTAGGAGAAGATGATGCCAGCAAGACAATCCCAGTTTGTCCCTTTGAGTGGTGGGGGGGGTCATTTAATTACTGAAATTTCTGGAATTTTTTCCAATTTCGAACTAGCATTTCATTTTGGACACTGGGAGAATTTTTAAGTTTTTGTTTCTTTGTTGCTATTGCTGCCTGTTCTGCTGTATGATGGTATGATCTCAGCAAAGGAAAAAAGAAAATGGAATCATCTGAAAAATATCTTGAAAGAAACTGTGGAGGAAAGAAGATTTAACAATGGAAACTCAAAACAGAAATGGAGGAAAAATAAAGAAAAAAACAATGCAATAGTGCTAGGTTAACTGCTTCCACTTCTTTAGTAGAATGTAATGTGAAACAGGACTATAGTCGGTGACCCATTTGGTTGGGATAAGGCTTAGATGAGTTTTATCAAGAATGGTTAACTAATACAAAACAAATTGTTATTAGCTGTCTCTGAAATTATGCCACTTAGGCCCAGACTAGCAGGTGAAGCAATTTTATGGGTCAACCATCTGGTATGGTGTACGCCTGGAGAGGTGGAAATCTCAAGGAAAAAATTTCCCAAGAAAAGGTCGAAACATATGATTTTTTTTTAAAGTTTCGACCCTAGGTTTCGGGCCTTATATGACGTCATTTCATCTTATTTTTTGCCTCCTACCTATTTAAAGCATAACAAACACAATGGAACTAGTATTTTGCCCAAAAAAAGCCATTAAAAATTGTTGTAATGTGAAGAATTGCTCAGAAGTATATTATTCATAAATACCATTTATGGTTACAATCTAGTAAAGTCCCACACTAAGTAGGAAAAAGAAATGCAAAACAAATAGAAATAAAAAACTAACTCTAGACTTATTAGGAAACAAAATCATATTCTAATTAGAAAACGTCAGTCCATGCTTTCAACACTCCCCTTCAAGTTTGAGCATAAATATTTATCATGCCTAACTTGCTCATAATGTAATTGAATACCTTTATGCTCAAGCTCTTTGTGAGCACATCAGCCTATTGCTCATTTGAAGTAACAAAGGTAATATAGATCAACCCTACCTCAACCTTTTCTTTGATGAAATGTCTGTCAATCTCCACATGCTTAGTCCTGTCATGTTGTACTGGGTTGTGAGCTATGTAGATTTGTTGATTTACTATCTGAGTATAACTGTATAGGAACCTCCAAATCTGTCCCAACCTCTTGAAGCAGCCCTTTAAGCCATAGTACCTCACAAATGCCTTGAGTAATCGCCCTAAACTCAGCCTCGACACTGGACCGCGCAACCATAACTTGTTTCTTTCTTCTCCAAGTCACAAGATTACCTCCCATATACACACAATACCCAGAGGTAGACCTCCTATCATCTAGACATCCTACCCAGTCTGCATCTGTATATGCCTCAATCTTCAAATGTCCATGAGTTGAAATTAAAATCCCTTTTCCTAGAGTTTCCTTCAAGTATCTCAAGATCCGATATACTGCATCCAAATGTGAGGAGTAGGGATCATGCATATACTGGCTAACAAGACTAACTACAAATGTGATGTCAGGTCTAGTGTGAGATAGATATATCAACTTTCCTACTAATTTTTGATACTTTATCTTGTCAATTGGTTCTCCTTCCTTTGCCTTCAAGTGTAGGTTAGGCTTATTAGGAGTCTCAGCAGGCTTACATCCTAGCATCCCAGTTTCCTCAAGAAGATCTAATGTATACTTCCTCTGGGATAGAGATACACCGCTAACAGAATATGCCAACTCTAAACCAAGGAATCATCTGAGTTTTCCCATGTCTTTGATCTCAAATTCGGTTCCCAAAGAAGTCTTCAATGCTGAAATCTCATCCTCACTACTGGCTGTGATCACAATATCATCCACATATACTAAAAGTAGAGTAGTGTGGGAACCACCTCTTTTGATAAACATAGTGTGGTTTGCATTACTCTGCTTATAGCCATTAGATATCATTGCCTTATGGAACCTCCCAAATCACGCTCTTGGAGATTGCTTCAACTCATATAAAGCCCTCTTTAACTTGCACAGTTTTCCATAAGTCTCGATAGTAGAATACCTAAGTGGTACATCCATATATACCTCCTCTTGGAGTTCTCTATAAAAAATGCACTCTTCACATCTAACTGTTGTAAACTCCACTCTTTATTAGTTGTATATGAAATAATAGTACGAATTGTGTTTATCTTGGCAACAGGGGCAAATGTCTCCTGGTAGTAAACACCATAAGTTTGAGTGAAGCCTTTGGCCACCAATTTTGCCTTGTATCTTTCAACAGTTCCATCTATCTTGTGCTTGATCACAAACACCCATTTGCACCCAACCGTCCGCTTTATTGTGGGCAAGTCACCAAGTCCCATGTTTTGTTTTTCTCTAGAGTTTGCATTTCCTCATCCATAGCTTCCTTATAGTTTGAGTGAGATAATGCCTCATGCTAAGTGTTAGGAACAATAGTAGAGAACAAAAATGAAATAAAACTTTGAAATTCTAGGGATAGGGATTCATATAAAACATAATTGGAAATAGGATGTTTGATGCAAGTTTGAGGCTACTTTCTTAATGCAATTGGTAAGTCCAAAGTAGGATAAAAAAAAAGGGTTAAAGACAGACTCACCTGGAGGAACGGATTGTTCAAGGCCAGGAACCAAAGCTTTTAACTGGCTTGGTTCAGAAGGGGTCACTCATTGCTTTCTTTGATAGGTCTTCAGAGGTTTAGTCTCCCCCTCTATATCATCCACCAGTTGTTCTTGTCCGATCGCTCCATCTTCCAAGTTCCAATGGAGGAGCATTTGCAAAAATTTCAGGGGAAATATTAAAAGGAGGAATTAACACTGGAAGCTTTTCGAAAAGAGGAATCAACAATGGAACTTCATTAAAACTCTCCCCCTGAAGAGTTGTAGGGGGAAAATAAGGAATCTGTTCCTGGAACACAACATCCATAAAGACAAAAAAACGACGAGAACTAGGATGATAACACTTATACCCTTTCTGTGTAGGGGGATAACCTAAGAAAATGCACTTTTAACCCACGAGGATCCGACTTTCCATGAACACGGTGGTTCCGAACAAAGGCAACGCATCCAAAAACCTTAGGTGACACTGTAAAGGCTGTTGTTCCTAAAAGAACTTCAAGGGGACAGCGTTGATCTAAGACTTGAGAAGGCATTCGTTTAATTAGATATGTTGCAGTAAGGACAAAATCACCCAAAATCGAGGAGGCACATGCATAGCAAACATAAGGAATGTACTACCTCAAGTAGATGTCTATTCCTGCATTCACCAACCCTATTTTGAGGTGGAGAGTCAACGCAACTAGTCTGGTAAATTATGCCATGGTTTGCTAAGTAGGAAGGGAATGCTCCACCCAAGTACTTAGTTCCTTTATCTGTATGAATGATTTTGACTATCGCCCTAAACTGAGACCTAATCATATTATGAAAATTCTGAAAACGCAAAAAAACATCACTTTTTTGGTGAAGTAAACCCATGTGGTCCTAGTGCAACAATCAATAAAGTTAACAAACCATCTATGACCAGATAAAGACACGGTCCAAGAAGGACCCCACACATCAGAGTGAATGACTGAAAGAGGGATTTTACTACAGTGATTTGAAATAAGGTAAATATGCCTGGTCTATTTGGCCAAAATACATGCCTCACAATAAAAATCATTCAAATTACATCTTTTAATCAAATCTAGAAATAACTTGGACAAAATAGATAAAGGAACGTGGCCAAGACAACAATTCCATTGTAATAAGGTAAAAAGTGCAGGAGAGGTGGAACTAGAGACCGTAGAAAGAGCTAATGAGGACCCATCCATCAAGTAGAGCCCCCCTTTCTATCTACCACTGCCAATCGTAAGTCCTGTTTCTAGGTCCTGAAACACGCAATGAGAAGGAAAAAAATGTTATTTTGCAGTTCATATCATGAGTAAGGCTACTAATAGATAAAAGATTAGCCGAAAACTTGAGAACATGCAAGACATTAGATAAGGTAAGAGAAGGCGACAGATAATAAATCATTTCCTAAAGATAGGGGAGAGAGACCCGTTAGCCATTTGAACATCTTGAGCAAAAGGAACAAATGAATAAGAATGAAACAAAGTAGATGAGCCTATTATATGCTTAGTTGCCCCAAAGTCGATTATCCAGGAGTGATAGGTCAAATTGACATTGTGACAACAAAAAATACCTATAGGGAATTGTGGATCAACAAAGGGAACAATGATAGAGGCTATACTCGCACTAGAAGTCGGTACTAGAGAAGACGAGTCAAGTCTGGACATCAACTAGCGAAGGTGCTGGAGCTCATTTGAGGAAAGAGGTGTTGGAGTACTCAGGGTGTCAGAACTGGCCTGATTTGTAGATGTTTGATTGCTGCCCTTGGTTCCATTCCTACCTCCTCCATAGGAATTTGTTGGACGTCCATGCAACGTCCAACACTTGTCCTTTATATACACTCTTTTCCACAATACTCGCATTTTACTGGAGGACGAAAATCACCAGAACTATATTTTTTTTTGCCAAAACCAACCACTAATACAGATCTATCAGATGTCTGAGTGTGTACCATAGCTATCCTTCAACTGTCCTTTGTATCTACCATGGCATAGGCTTGAGCTAGAGAAGGGAAAGGCTCTCGAGAAAGGATTTGCACAAATTTGATCAAATTCTATATTCAATCTTACCAAAAAATCATAAACTCTCTGTTTATCTTCCCATTGTTGATAGGCAATAACATCTTCAACATTTTTCAATATAAACTTCCTATAGAAATCTTAAGTCTGGTAATATCCCCGAAGAGGGTTATAGTACTTGAGAAAGAGTAAGGTTTTTCGTTGTAATTGATTGATTTTCCGTCTAATTTCAAAGCATTGTGCATCATTGCTTACTATAGAGTATGTATCTTTAGCAATTTTCCAAATAGTTGTCGCATCAGGAAGGAGGAGATAACTCTCTACTATGGTTGATTCAATGGAGTTGAGGAGACAACCATGACCAAGCATTCATCTGTATACCACTTAGAAAGTTGCAGACCAAGTGTGGAAGGTTTGGTAGAAGCCTCATCAAGATGGCCAGTAAGACCACGAGCACCAACAGCAAGGGAAAGGGAATCATCTAAGATAATTCGTCTCATTAAGTTTCACAATGATCATCTGAAGTGGAGAAAACTCATGATCCCTATGAATGGAAGACATAGGAGACTCTTCAGATGTACCAGACAAAGGAGATATGGGATTAACCATCGCCAAGAAGAAATCACTCAAATTTACAAATAGCTTCCTAGAACTATTTGAATTTACAAATAGACCACTGGTACTATTTGAAATTGCAAACAACCCCCTGATAAGATTTGATTTACGGAAAATTCCCTGGAAGTTTTCGAATTTCTTAAAAAGTCCCCAAAACTTTTTGAATTTGCAAAAAAATCCCCGAAACTTTTTGATTTGTGAAAAAGACCCTTAAACTTTTCGAATATGCAAAGTAGCCCCCCAGAGCTATTTAAATTTATGAAATAGGCCCTGTGAATCGAAGGAAATATCTGCCCTTGGTGCTCTTTTAGAATCTCTAGAACCTGCTGCACCTCTGTATATTGTTCACCAGTGAGTGAATCCCTTGGCGGGTTATCTCTATCTGTTAATGGATTCCAAAGATATATTGGTTCTATGTCAACAAATGATGTCTTTGGCAAGAACAGTATAAATTTGTTTATTTGCAGCGGCAGTGGCAGCAACTTCCTGATCTGCGTGCGGAAGAAACCCAAATATAGAAAACAACGCCTTCCTGGTAACAGCGTAGTTAATCAAGTTGAAAAAACTAGCGACATCGGCAGCGAGGGAAATCAAGTGAAAGAAAGTTTCTCTAGTTCCCTCTTTCTTCCCTAATCGAAATTAGGCTTTTGATACCATGTTGTAATGTGAAGAATTGCTCATAAGTATATTATTCATAAACCCCAATACGGTATTTATAGTTACAATCTAGTGAAGTCCCACACTAAGTAGGAAAAGGAAATGCAAAACAAATAGAAATAAAATACTAACTCTAGACTTATTAGGAAACATAATCCTATTCTAATTAGAAAACCTCAGTCCATGCTTTCAACAAAAATTTATCCTTCAAGTATGCTAACGAATGACTAGTTCCGACAAGTACAAACTGTATTGCATACAGGCATAAAATCATCAGCATACATGAATTGTTTGATTGAATGGTTACATGTATAACAAGTCAACAAAATAAAATGACCAACTAGATCAAGTGATGGTGTCTCACATATATTAAGTTGAAGCCCATATATCATATATGCATAAAATAAAAATACATAATTTAGAAAGTAATTATTAAAATCAAACAATGAAAAAATGGTAGCAAATAAAAAAAAATAAGTTTAACAAAACACAATCATAGATCATGGTCTTAGGCTAAACATATATTAATTTCAAGGCAATCCAAGATCATTTAAGGCATGAACAAAACAAAAATAAAGAAAGGGCAATTTTGGAACTGTTGGGTATGGCTCATGCTTCACAATCTATTGCTACCGGTGTTTCCTTTGTAGTTGTTTTGGCTTAGGAAGTGTTTGGAGCAAAAGATGAGCAAAAGAGGTGTTTTAAGGCAAAGGAATCGTGGAAATTAGGTGAAAAGGGGATAAAAATCAACAAAAACTGAGGAAAAACCAGTTGAAATGGTCGAAATTTCGGTCGAAACCTGTAACTTTTCCAAAATAATTGAAATTTCATTTCGATTTTTAAAAATGCAGGCATTTTGGTCAAAATTTTGACCAAAATTTCTTTTATGGGTGGAATAACTGCCTATGGCATTTTACCCGTTCATCTGCTTTGACCATCTGCTTTTTGGATTTAAAAGGCATTGATTGATGAATAGATGTATTAATTTCCATTAGGTTTCCTACTCTTAGTCCTAAGTTTTTGTTGGAGCATTGAATGTGGAAATCGTTAATCCCCGACAACCCCCCCCCCAAAAAAAATGATGATTTTTTTTTGGAGAGATGCTTTTGGAGTTTGTGCGTACTTCGGTGTGCACAATTAATTCCTTCTTAATCATTGAAAGTTCGAAGTGCATATGTGTATGTGTAATACTAAAATAGCTGATGATTACCTGTTCTTATGCTATATTTTGACAATAATATGCTATTATTTACTCTGGTTGTGACACCAAGTTGTAGCATTTGGCTAACAGGGTTCAATTCTAGGTGTCGAGGTTGATGCTGCTAGAAAGTCATATTCTACCCGCTTAATTGCCATGGATGAAAAGATTGATGTGGGAACATTAGCCAAAGCCAGACAGGGAAGTTTTCTGAGGGGCCAAATTTTTTCAGTGACAATTCCTGAGGTGATCACTTGTTGCATTTTATGGTCCATTTTTTTATGTCTTGATACCTGAGTTGAGCTACTTTCTGATTCTCTAATTGTATAATTGTATCCGGTTCTACTTTCTAGATTGATGGAGGATCCACTCTGTCCATCAAAGTGAGATGGTCTCAGAAAATATTCTATAATGATGGTCAGTTCTCCCTTAATATACCATTCAGCTTTCCAGAATATGTTACTCCTACTGGATATAAAATTCCCAAAATAGAAAAGATACAGTTGAATGTGAATTGTGGAATGGAGACTGAAATTGTATGCCAGACAACTAGTCATCCCCTGAAGGTATGGATTTCATGTAGAACTTTCAGATTCATTTTCTGTATTAATTAGCTTACTTTTTATCTTTTCCTTTACCTCCATCCTTTTTATCACCTTGCTAGGAAATACAACGCCAAGCAGGAAATTTGGGATTCTTATATGAAGCGGATGTTCTTACATGGTCAAGAACTGACTTTAGTTTTTCATACATGGTAACTCCACTTGACTGTTATTGATAATCTTCTGAATGTGGACTGTTGTGGATCTATTGTGATCCATTCTAGAATTTCTTCTTTTAGTAACACAAGTGATGCATGAAACTATTCTGTTAGAATCATTTTCATTTTATACATATTCCTGATTTATTACTGGATTATCTTTGTGCCTGCAGGTTATGTCTAGTGAAATATCTGGCGGTTTGCTCTTGCAATCTCCTTCAGTACATGATTTTGATCAAAGAGATATATTCTGCTTCTATCTTTTTCCTGGAAATCACCAGCATACAAAGGTTCACTAACATATCATAATTAGCATTTGTCTTTAGTGTAATTCAAGTGGATCTTTTTAGTTTGGTTTCTATATGTTATCTGTTGAAAGTCATAAGTTGATTCCAGTTAGGAGTTTTGAGTCCAGTTGAGAGTTTGGTCTATTAGAAAGTCTTTATTGTTTATGTTTTTTAGTCCACATCGGATATCATTGTACTTTCTCATTCATAATTATTATTATAAATAAAGCCCTGCTATGTCACACAAGACATAAGTTAGGACTCTCTTAAGATTTCAAGATGGTATTAGAGCCATGTTAGACCTGACGCACCAACACCCCATCGCAACTTACAATAGGCCATCGCAGGTTTCAAAGAACCAGAATAGCTTCCGCCACCATCTCTCACCTCTGCAACTTTATTCTTGCGTCTATCAACACCTCCAACAGACCTTAGTCACCCATAAACACCATCGTCTACCCCTGTAAAACCATCCTAGCCCCAATCAATCTCCAATAGCCCTTTTTTTAAACCCAAAGATTGACCTTAGAATTAGTTGGGAAGTTGATTTATTTGTCACATACTAGGCCAGATATCACCTTTGCAATCAACCTTGTTAGTCAGTATATGCATGATCCTTATTCTCACATCTAATGCAGTATATTGTGTCTTGAGGTATTTGAAGGCATCTCCAAGGAAATGTATTTTAATATCTTTTGAAGGACATCTTTGAGTTGAAGCATACACTGATGCAGACTAGGCTGGATGTTCAGATGTCTACCTTTGACTATTGTGCTTGCATGGGAGGTTACTTGGTGTCCTAAAGGAGCAAAAAACGGGCTGTAGTGGCTCGGCCAAGTGCTGAAGCAGAATTTAGAGCCTTAGCTCAAGGTATTTGTGAAGTGTTACGTTTGAAGGGTCTTTTTCAAAAATTTGGAGCAGATTTGGAAGGACCTATAAGGCTATATTCTGACAACAAATCAGCCATCAGTATCACCCATAATCAAATTCAGCATGACAGGACCAAACATGTGGAAGTGGATAGGCATTTTATTAAAGAAAATATATGAGTCTAGACTAGTTTAGGATTTCTTTTGTTGCCTTTGACAACCAATGTGCTGATATATTCACAAAAAGCTTGAGTGTCAAGTTATTTAGTAGTATTGTTAGCAAATTGGGTATGATAGATATCTATGCACCAACTTGAGGGGGAGTGTTGTAAGTCATAAGTTGAGTCCAGTTAGGAGTTTCAGTCCAGTTGGGAGTTTGGTCTATTATAGAGTCTTTATTGTTTATGTTTTTAGTCCCACATCGGGTATCATTTTATTTGTTCATTCATAATTATTTTTATAAATAAAGCCCCGCTATGTAAAGTTAGGATTCTCTCAAGATTTCAACATTATCTAACTCAATTGCAAAAACTTGTCTACTACATGTTAAAGAAAAAATTGTTCATTTGTACTGGGAAGAAATATCTATGCTTACTTAAAGTTAAATGTTCAACAACAACAACGACAACAAACCTTGTCCCAACTAAATGAAATTAGCTACATGGATCATTGCCTTCCAATTAGCTCTTTTTGTGGCCATACTAGATACAAGACCTATGTTATGCACATCCTTTCTCATGACGTCTCTTAAGGTTATCTTTGGTCTACCCCTAGCTCTTCTAATTCCTTCAATATGGATTAATTCGCTTCTCCATGCAAGGCCATTTATAGGCCACTGTTGAATATGGTCGTGCCACCTCAAACGACTTTCTCATAGCTAATAACTTATCAGAGCTACTCCAAACCAGCCCTAATATGATCATTCCTTATCTTATCCTTCCTAGTTTTGCTACTCATCTATCTTAGCATCCTCATTTCTACTACATTGAGTTTATCTATGTGATGCTTATTAACAACCCAACACTTTGCACCATACATCATAGCTGGTCGTACAATAGTCTTATCGTTTGAGCTTTAAAGGCTTATGTTGATTATACAAGACCCTAGATGCATTGCTCCACTTCATCCACCATATTCTTTAGGAAACATCATCCTCTATATCACCTTTTTTATTTCCGATTAAGCCAAGGTACCTAAACTAATCACTTTGAAGAATCTCCTTCTCATCAAGTTTTTTTTCCCCAACATAAAATATATTTGCGTTATTAATTCATGGAGATTAAAAATGTGGTGCATTGTTCTGTATTTTTGGTAGTTACATACTTACATCTACTTTCAGCCTAGAGACAAATTTCTTAAATGGTTTTATGATTGTTGGAACTAGTCATGCTCTCTCTATAGTTTTCATTATTTGTTTTCTCAATGTGGTTTTTCGTTTGTATATGAATCTTATGATCACTTTCTGCTTTGTTTACTTTTTGTCCAACTCAGTCTCATCTTAATTAATTGCACAGGCTTTCAAAAAGGAAGTGGTTTTTGTTGTTGATATTAGCGGGAGCATGAAAGGAGGGCCTATTGAAGACCTGAAGACTGGGCTGTGTGCAGCTCTCTCCAAACTCAACCCAGAAGACTCATTTAATATTATAGCTTTCAATGGAGAGACATCCTTATTTTCACTGTCACTGGAGTTGGCAACGAAGGAAAAAATTGGAAAGGCATCTGAGTGGATTGACTTAAACTTTATTGCAGGGGGTGGTACAAACATTTTGCTTCCATTAAATCAGGTATATTAATCTAATGTACTAGGTGTTGGCAATCAATTCATCCCCGCTAAACCTTTTCCTAACTAGCTTTAAGCATAGTACTGTTGTTATTACATCCTCAACCTAAGTAGGTTCACATTTTGATGTTCATATTTATGTATTTATTCATTGTGGAGCAGCCTACTTCATTGATTTAATTCTGTTTATGGACATTATTTCCCAGTGCATGTCACACAATTATATATATATATATCTTCCCTATACATATTGCATGTTCAGGCCATTAAAATGAGATGTTGGGATGCGATTCACAAAATTAATTTGATACAGAAAGTCCCGTGTTAGCAATTTAAAACTAACTAAAACCGATCCTAAATATCCCACTCAAATTAAATATGAGTACATAGTTATTCCATCAAATTAAAAAAAATCCTGCATTTTCTCTAGAACTCACATGCAAAACAGACTCTCTTATTTTTTATCTCCTGCAAGTTGGACTTGGGGCCCACCAAAATTTGAAAAAATATCTCCTAGGTTACTATTTATATTATTGTAGCGTGAACAGTTACTTCTGGTTGTGCTGCATCAATGAGTTTGTATTTATATTGAATAAAGGAAACAAATTGCAATCAGACAAGTAGCCAGTAGGTCCAGAACTAATAACTAGGTTCTAGACTTAAAGACTAGACATAAGTAGATTTGCTTTTAAAGTAGGCAATACCACTTATTTAACACACCCATAGAACTGACTCACATGACATATTCTAAGCATATTTATCTGTATTCTGAAATATTTCCATGCATGTTTTTAGATATCTTGCATCTCTCTGATACAACACTGCGGTATACTAAATCCACCCTCCTGGTGTATTGATCGACACTGATACTCAGTATCTTGTGAGGGGCTAGTTGAGACCTTCAAGGTCTTGCCTCATACCTGTGGCCTATCACAAAGACTTTTCTCCAGGGAATCTATGAATCATTTCTCTGTCGCTTGTCTCATGTTTACTACTTTTTGTGTTACTTCCATTTCTATTAGCACCCAAAAAATGATGCATTTTAGTTCTACTAATATCAATTTTGATTTTTGGTGGGAAATTATATGGTTATTGGCTCATTTGGGCTAGTACAGGCAATTGGGATGTTTTCAAGTACCTGTGATTCTGTTCCATTCGTTTTTCTAATTACTGATGGGTCAGTTGAAGACGAAAGACACATTTGTGATGTTGTGAAAAAGAACCTGACAAATAGAGAATCAATGGCCCCACGCATTTCTACTTTTGGCATAGGTATGAATTATTAAGTTTGAATTCCATAGGTATGACATCAAAAGTTTCAATTTCTTCCAACATGTTTTACTTTACTGATAGGCAATGAATGATACCTCTTTGCATACATTTTTCTTTGTGAAGAAAATAGCTCGCCAATGGGATATTTGATCTTTGTGGTGGGTTATTATTATTATTTATCTTTTTTATTTATTTTGGGGTGGGGGGGGGGGTGGAAGAGTATGAGCAGAACGGATTGATTTCCCACAGAGTTTCTGTTTCTTCTAATATTTAAGCAGACATAGCTTTACTGCCAATAATTTTCAGGCTACATGTGTGGCCAAATGGTTTTGAAAGAATGGGGTCCATCAGGTCTACCTCTCTGTGCACCCATAAAGTACAATAACAATTAAAGAAGTTAGAACTAGAGGAGAGCAAGGAGTTAGAACTGCTTGGGAAGCCAGGAAGGCAGGAAGTCTTATTGAGGTAATATGGTCCTTCATTGAGGGCAATAGTAGGGAAAGAGAAATCATGTACATGTGACCTGCTTGTTTTATTTGTCTCCACTTCTGCAAGCTGTAGCATACATCATGTTATGATGAGCACATGCATACCGATATTTACCGAAATAGTGCAGTTTTTCCTTTTTTATGTTGATCCCACAATTTATGATCTGAGACGCTACCATTCAGGTTCATTTTGCAATCATTATTTTCTGCAAATGCTTGCACTTATCAGTGGAGGTCAGTATGATGCTGCATATGATGCAGGTTAGTAATCTTATATTTTGAGAATATTGTGTTAATCTTTATTCTGAATTTTGCTTAGGATTTGCAGTATCTAACAAAATTATGAATACAGTCATGGGATACCAACTGAAATGTAAATTTTTATGACAGGAGCTGTTGATAACAAATTACTGATGCCCAGCCCCTCTTTGTTTTGTAGATTCAATTATGTTTCGTATGGAAAGACTGTTTAGGACAGCATCATCTGCCATTCTTGCCAATATAACCATTGACACTTTAGAGAACCTTGATGGACTTGAGGTATGGTTCCTAACATGTCTTCTCCATTTAGGTTTCTCCCACACCTAATTGTTTTGGCTGGAAAGTAAGCAACCGGATACCTCTATGCTCTATAAACAATATTTCTCTGTTTCCACAATTATGTAATTCACATATTTTATTACTGGTTTTTCATTCATCATTCCTCTTTTTCTTTTTCTTTTTATCATTCTGTATTTTAACCAAACCTGAAAATGAGATGTCATCCACATTTTGGGGTTGAATGTTGTTGCCAGATCAATATTTGCTTATCCATTATGCCTTCACTAGTTGGGGTTTCTTTCCTATCTTCTCATATATTTCCAAAGATTGGCTTCTTGTATTGAAGATATTGACTTATGTTGATGAAAGCATCTTTTCCTTTTCTTGTCTTTTCCATTCATTTTTTAAATTGTCACCCCAATACGCATTTTGGATGGGCTACCTTTAGTTATGACTAACAGGCTTTCCCTAATCTTCGTTGTAGGTGTACCCTTTCCATATTCCAGACCTCCTATCTGGAAACCCATTAGTTGTTTCAGGTAGATATCGAGGGAATTTTCCGAACTCTCTAAAAGCTAGAGGTATGCTTGGAGATATGAACAATTTTGTTATAGAGTTGAAAATACAAAAGACAAAGGACATTCCTCTTGACAAAGTGAGATTCATTTCCTCTATTTTGTAATTTAATTTTCTTTTCCTCAAGTGACTAAGGGTTATTTGCACCATGGCATAGAAAAATAATTTTTCCATCCTATTTGAGGGTTTAAATATTGAATCTATTAAGTTCAAGGCATAATAATTTGCATGCGACTGAAAAAAGGAAAGGAAGATAAGATATTTTTTCCTCTATGCATGATGGATATATTTTTTTTGTGAAATTTTTAGAGGAAGATTTTATGAGAATACCAGAAAATATTCAAATTTGTGTATGATTGAGATTAAAGTTAGTCGGCGAACATACTTAAAGACTCACAATTCACCCAAAGCTATGAAAGTAAGAGGCTTCCAAAAAGTAACCTAAGGCCTGAGCTTTAAGCTGCAAGGGGGATGCATACATATGACTGAAGTGAAGCAGAAAAAGGCTGTGAGGGTTAATATAAAATGAAATTAACATGAGCATACTCAATGTGGAAAGTGAAAAAGATATGATCCTCTAATTCTATTAGAACATAAGCAATCTGCAAGACTATAAACCACAAACTTTGTGGCACATTATGTGCATGCATCAAATCCGAAGTTGTATAATGGCATGCTCTATTTTCTCTAGTTGATCAAGCCCGTTGGTTTAAATTGTCAGAAACAAATAGAGCATAAGTTCATTACTTGAATAGAACAAACCAACCAGAGTGATATAGAGTGGCTTTCAAAGCCACATTGAGCATTGTTGGAAGTAGCATTCCGGTAAAAAACTTCTGATTGCATATCTGAAAGTCATAGGGCCCAAAAAATTTGTTATACGTATTTAATTTGTAAACTACATGCTTTAGAAAATCAAATAATGAATGCCTCATAGACTAATTGATATTTAATCTGTAGACCACATGTTTTTAGAAAATCAAATGGTGAATGCCTCATAGACTAACTGGGTTCTGAAACTTCTGATTGAAGAAAGATATTGTCATTATTTGTTTATGCTTTTGAATCTTCAACTTCTTGACAGATTGTGGCGAAGCAACATATCAATGTACTTACAGCTCAAGCATGGCTAGTGGAAAATAAAGCTATTGAGGAGAAGGTTTGTTGATTTTTCCTCTTAAATTAAAAGTATAAACAGCAATGTAGGTGTTCCTCTCACTAAGTTTCTAAATAAATTTTAAATCCGGAATTTTAAAAACTATGGAAATGTAGATCATGATCCTGATATAGTCCAAAGTTTCAAATATTAAAGATTGGAGTAGGCTGATCAGCTGGCACTCCAGCTGACACTGGCCAAACAGTACTATAGTACTTATGATCCAGATGGTAATTTGGTACTATCTGATTCAAATTGTAAGACAGAGTTTTAAGTCCTTGATTGGCCTATAGGGAAGAAATTAAATCCCTGGCTTTGCTGTGGCCACCCAACTAGTTTTTGTTACTAGTTGATAGGCATTAGGTGACAATACCTTCAGTTTGCAAGTTTTCTGATGATTGCGAACCTTCCCCCTTTTTGGGTTGGTTTGTTGTAACTTCTCTTACCATTCAAAAGGCTGACGATCAAATCTTAAGGTATTATTGTAGTGTTGTACAGTTGTACTTATTGTCACAGATCTTGAAGTTAATCATGTTTCATGTAAATGTTCTTCAAAACATACCAGAGGCTAGCTGTTTTTCTGATTTATCTGCAGTCTGCCAAACCCATAACGAATGAACTTATGTTCAATAAATTTTTTTTGCAATCTGTAATGGTAAACTGCAATTTAAAATATGTTGTCCTGTCTACAGTTGCATAATGCTGATGGGTGAACACATAATGCTGGTTACCAACCATAATGAAGTGATGTGGGGGCTGCATAAATCCTGGATTGATTTCCTCATTACCTTTTGTGAATCCTTGTTGAATTTGTTACCGACATTTTAAGGGTTCTTTCCTATTGTCTCACAGGTAGCAAAAATTAGCATACAAAGCAGTGTTCCATCTGAATATACACGTTTGGTCTTACTTCAGATTGACAATGGGAAGCAAACATCCAAATCATCTAGGGTACAAGAGGTATGCATTCTAGTAAAAATTATTAAAGACAATTGCTAGCTGCATCTATTTTCAGAATTTCATTGCCAATGAATTACCATACTATGACTCCCTTCAATGGCTTGCTGACTATAAATATACAGTTGTTTATTGAAAATAACAGTCCATGTGATTTCTATTTGCATTTGATGTTAACCACAATAATTTATCTCCCTAATAAATTATAATGATAGTAAATTATCTTTTCTTTTGATCTTTTCAACTGTCAGAGAAATTTGTACTTTGTAGGTAATTTACCATGTTAATAGTGTGCTTGCTCGCATGTTGAAGTGTTTGTCTGCAATTGTAATTTGTACCATTTTTTAGTGAATTAGTTTCATAAAATACAAATGGATAAAAAAGGATATTGATTTTTGTTATGCTTTGTCTTGTCAACAACTATAGTATTTCCTAATCTTGGTCTAAACTATTGGTACCGGACACTGTATCAAAAGGATGGCTTTAAGAGACATGTTATATTGTATCGCAGAGGTGCAAGATACAGTAAGCATACGTCTGAAAATTGTCACAAAGGTATCTAAATGCTATGAGTACATGCAAAAAACAATTTTTTAAGCATAAAACACTCTAAATAACTAATATGTTAGATATAACATGCATAAAAGGAGAGACAACTCCATTAGTGCATTAACTTAATTATATATTTAGGGTGAACAAAAAAGTTTTAGGTATTGTATCAGTATCTTATCAGCAGACAGTTAAACCTTCACTGTAACTTGTATTCATTATTTGCTTTGGAGTTCAACTTGCAAATCTTTCAAGACTTCGTTAGGACAGCAATAGAAACTGCCCGGTGTAAGTTACAGCATGATATCTGCATCATGTTTGTGCAGTTACTTCTTATTTCTGTTAGGGATAATGAATGCACAACCATGAACAAAGAAGAACACAAACAAAGCACACAAGAGGGATTTAATGTGGTTCGGCAAAACCATGTCTACGTCCACCAGAGAGAAAAGGAGTTCCACTATTTCCAGGAAACTACACACCACTCTCACACTCACAAAGTGCTACCCTTTGCTTGCCCCCAATCCTTATCCTTATCCTCAGGATGGGTTCCCCAATCTCCTACAGGGATTGATTCCTATAGTTTATCCCACAGAGACTATTTATAGGGAAACTTAAAACCCTAATCCCAATGTAATTACAATGTTACCCAGTACTAGTAATTGACTCAAACCTAGTTTCAATTACAAATACGATCTAAAACCATAATTACATGGACCCACAGAATACAAGACACCCAAACCCAGCAATTTCATCATGTTTTTGTCTGTTATACCTTTTCCTTTATTCCTCGAAAAATAGTGGTAGCAGTTCTTTATTTACAGTCTGTTTGTTCGCTGATATGGTGACTTTGGTTTGAGAGGTTTTCTACCTAACCTTCTGATCAGTCTTTAATTCCATGTCATCAAGGACTTGAGCAAAGTTGACCTTCATAGTCTGCTAGGCCCCCAAGGCTGCAAAATAATTCTGCTTCGGAGCTTGGGTTTGGGGTTTGGAAACTTGAACGCAACAGCTGAGAACATTCCTCCAGGAGCTGTGGAAGATGAATCATCTGATCCTACGGGCGTACTAATCAAAGCAGCTTCAAACTGTTGTGGCCGGCTGGCCGATTGCTGCTGTTGCATGTGCCTCATAAAGACTTGTTCTAGGATGAGTGATCAGTGTGCAATTGTTCTAGCACAGCTTTGCACCGTCCTGTCATGCTTTGGCTGCATATCCTGGTGTTCAGAACTTTGCTTTTGAGATGGTGATGGATGATCAAGAAGTAAATAGAATACTATCATGCAATGTTGCTTCTGTATGTAGTCTTGCTAGTTCTTTATAGGTAACAGGCAGTATTCTTCTGTTATGGTATTCCTGAGAATGGTTGATATAAAGTTATTACCACTCAATCATGGCTCGTGTAGAAGTATATGATTAATCTAGCCCACACTGCTTAGACTGACTTCTTTCATTATTCTCTTTTTCTCTTTGTGTTAAAAGTACACCGCTTCAACTCATAGGAGGACCAGGTTGTTAAAACTGTTCCAGTGTTTTGGCAGTCAGAAAGTTTCACCAAGTCCTGAAGGTTGTGTTAGAGAAAAGAGCAGTTCCAGTTAACACTTCCATGATCCATTAATGCTTCGTGTCCATAGTCCACCTTTTCCTGTAAATAACATGCATGGAGATCACTGATTCTACTTAAGGAACTTGGGTTTTCCTTGTTCAAACCCCCTAACGGATTCTGCTGTCTGCTATTACCAACATTTTTTCAGTTAATAGCAAATTATAAGCTGAGATGGCAAGTGTGTACACCTCAAGCCATGTAAATTTACTACTTTGGTACTAGGTTGAAGGCAACCAAGTAAAGGAGATGAGCTCTGTGAAATCTCTAAGACTAGTTCTGGGAAGGCTAGATAATGCGGGTGTGCATTTCAACCTTTACTGAAGAAATCTCTCATGATATAGTCAGTTTTTTCCCTTAAAAATAGAATAGTGGTTGCCAATGGAATGACAACAGCCGCACCTACTAATCACAGGGTCTTCAAATTGGCGAAGGTCAAGTTGTGTCAAACCCGTAAACTTTCGGACCTTGCTTAAGTCATGCGCATAATTGTCAAGGGATACATTTCGGACCATCAAATCAAGATCTCAATCAAGGATTTTGACCATTGAGATTCAATGGAAATTTGGATCCGACAGTCTATAGTTTCGCTTGATGGTTATGCGCATGATTGAAGCTTTTTTGTAACCTCTCATACCCTAGGGTAGGGGTGTCATGGTTGAACAGGATCGGAAAAATTGATCTAGACCAAGGCGAAGAACAAATTGAGGAAACTGAGTAGGAAAAATTGATTCGAGTTTTATTGGGTTAGTTTTGATTTGAAACATTTCAACCTCAAACCAAATCAAATCCAACAAAACCAGAACCAAAAAGCCCAAACCAAAATTATGAAAAGCTAAAGCAAGACTAAGCCGATCAAAATCGATTGATAAATCATGTTGTTTTCGTGGTTTTACTTTTACCAAAGTGTTATAAAATAAAGAAACTAGAACGAGATCAATCAAAACTGTTCATTGAGTTGAGTGCATTACATATTTATAATAGAAGTTGTATCTTCTCTGATATGGAAATATCAAAGTCTACAAAGAAATACAATATATGATTCTTCCACACAATAAGATGTTCTTGATATGGAAGAACAGATTGCCGCATAAAATAAAATGTGCACATAATGGAAATATTGACTGCCAACATTGTGTGTTGAGATGATTGTGATCTTCTATTAAGATGGGAATGTAAATCACCAAGATTGCATATTGAGGTGGTTGAGATCTTTAATTGGAAGTATTATCTATCTAGGGGGTGATGAACATCCACAATCAATATTATTTATAACGCTCCCCCTTGGATATCCATCAATAGATAATGTACCTCGTTAAAACCTTATAAAGAAAAATCATGTGGGAATCAATCTTAGTGAAGTAAAAAAGAGTGTAACACGTATTTTACTCCCCTTAATGATAATATCAGTGAATATTTTTAAGTATGTATATTCCAAAATCATGTACCAGCTTATCAAAATTTGAAGTAAACAATGTCTCAGTAAATAAATATGTCAAATTATCACTTGAACGAATTCAATGAACATCGATTTCATCATTTCATTGAAGATCATGAGTGAAGAAGAATTTTGGTGAAATATGTTTCGTTCCATCTCCTTTGATGTATCATATCTTCAATTGAGTTATGCATGCAGTATTATCTTCATATAATATTGTTGAAACCTCTTTTTCTAGTGGAAGACCGCATGTTTCCTAGATGTGTTGAGTCGTTGATCTAAACCAAACACATTATTGGTTTGCTTTATGAATTGTTATTATCTTTGCATGATTTGAATAAGTGACAACTTACAACTATAGTTTGTTTTGTTAAATGCCATGAAATAGCTAATCTTCACTTATGAATAAATAGCATGTTTGAGATCTAATTTTATGTGGATCAAATAAATATCCTGCATTTGCAAAAATAGTAAGTTGATGTTCACATTCATAAAAGAACATCATGTCAATAATTCCTCGAAAATATTGAAATATACATTTAGCAACATTCCAGTGTCTTCGTATTGGAAAAGAGATAAATCTTACTAATACACTTATAAAAAATATTATATTTAATTGTGTATTATTAGCAAGATATATTGGTGCCCTAATTACACTTAGATATGGTACTTCAAAACCAATAAGTTCTTCATTGTTTTCATGGAGTTGAAATGAATCTTTTCTTTATGTTAAATGATCTCACAACCATTGGGGTACTCAATGGATGTATTTTATTCATGTAACATCGCTTCAAAACCTTATTTATAGAAGTTAATTGATGAACAGATACTTTATTCATCAAATAATCATTTTACAAAACAAGACAATACTTTGTCTCTTTAAGATCTTTTCATTTCAAATTCTTTCTTCAAATACTCTACTGCTTTTGAAAGCTCTTCAGAAGTTCTAATGATATTTAAGTTATTAATATAGCACTTATTATGACAAAGTTAGATTCATATCCTTTAATAAAGGCACAATAATAAATTGGATCATTTTTATACCCTTCATTTAGTAAATATCCACTATAAAGATTATATCATATATACATTGATCATCTATGAAGCCTTATTAAACAAACTTCCTATGAATTTTTATGTGCTTCAGACATTTTAAATCCTTAAAGGATTTTCATATAAAATTCACACTCGAGTGAACTATATAAATAGGTTGTAATAATATCCATTAAACGCATGTCGAAATTTTCATGTACTGCTAGATTAATAAGATATCTGAAGGTGATTGCATCCACCACAAAAGAACATGTTTCCATATAATCAATGTCAGGCTTTTGCGAAAGTTCTTGTGCCATAATTCATGCTTTATATATCACAATTTCATTCTTTTTATTATTTCATTTTCACACGAAAACTCATTTATACCCCCACTGGCTTTATACTTTCAGACGTTTGACTACAAGTCCAAACTTTACTTTTTTGAACGAATTCAATTCTGCTTGAATTGCGTCTTTCCATTTTAGCTAAGCATTTCTTCATTTATATTCATCAACAAATTTATTCAAGATCATCGTCTTGTTGCATTACTTCAACAATAACATAATATGTACAAATGTTGTCAAGAACTTTATTTTTCGATTCCATCTTTTTCTTGAAAAGACATGACTAATCGAGATCTCTTCATTATTTTTCAGGTATCTGAACCTCTTCTAGGGTTTTATAGAAAGTTATATCTTCAGGATTTTCATAATTAATTGTCTCTATATTATGACCATTTTGATCCTTTGATCATTTTCTTTTCTAGAATTTTATCATTAAAACAAATTGGCATTCTATATTTTAAATGTGGTTTATTATTTATTTATTTTTTGCATTGATAGATTGTCCTGCTGACCCAAATTGGAGCATTTGCAGCTGAAATATAAGATTTAGTAACTCTTAGTAGGTCAGCAAATTTGACAATTGATTCATAATACTTTGTAAATGCATTATCTTTTGAACTTCAAGTTCACATTGCTCAGTGCGATGATCTAAATGAGATAATAATAATTCATTACAATCAATCTATTTTTCTAACTATTTATTCTCTCCCCCTCATGTTGGAAAAACTAATTCATCAAAATGATAATCAACAAGTCTTACTTTAAATAAATCTCAAATTATTGACAAGATATTAAATTATATAAGGAGATTCATATCCAACATATATTCTCAACTTTCATTGGCGACTTTGTGCGTTGTGGTGGAGTAAGTGAAATATAAACCGCACATCTAAAAGTTCTAAGATGAAAAATATTTGGCTTCTGACTATAAGCTAATTATAATTTGGAGAATTTATAACAATTTGTTGACCTAATGTATACAAATGATTATGCATATAAAATAACATATCTCATACCGACACGTGAGATTTTGTTTTCATAAGCAATGGTTTTAACTGTTATTTGGAGACATAATAATTTTTTCTAAATCATTTTAAGTATAAACATAATCAACATGCTATTCAACTGTGATTTCAGTTGTTATACATGAATCACAAAAAACTTGAGATGTAAACTTAGCAGCATTATCAAGACAAATTGTCTTTATTTTATAATCCATAAATTATGTTCTTAATCTAATTATTTGAGCAAATAATCTCACAAATACCAAATTGCGAGTTTATAATGAACATACATGTGATCATCTTATAGATGCATCTACTAAAACCATATATTATCTGAATGATCCATATGATTGGTGAATGAGCACATATATTTCATTTTGTATATGCTTCGAAAACGCAAAATGTTCAATCTCAACTTTGGCTGGTGAATATCCAATAATATATTTCTCTTGAGAATAAGCAACACAAGAAAATTCAGTTAATTGAAGAATCTTCTAGTTCTTCAATAGATGACAAATTAATTTTCAATAATTTTTTCACGTCATACTTGATCCGAGATGGTCCAACTGATCATGCTAAATAATAAAAATATATGAATCAATGTTCTTTTGATTTACCTAAGCATGTGTTTCAACCATGCGAATATTCGTGTAATACAAATTGGGAGAAAATATTTAACATTTTTGTAGTAATGTATAGATATTCACTTTTACCATAATTTATAGTCTTAATTTGATAATCATTTTAATAAATAGCTTTGAAAATTAATAAGTTTCTTTGAGACTTACTACAAAATAATGCATTATCTATAACTAATTTGATCTCCTAGATAATAATAGATTATCTCTTCCAGAGCCCTCAATTAATGTTGTACTATCAATTATTGTAATGAACATTGACTTCTGCGTCATCAATTAAGATAAATATTTTTTCCTCTCTTAGTATAATATTTGTCGTAGCACATTAAAGAGTATTCACATTCTTCATCAAGATGAAACAAAATATATCAAAAGATATATAAAAAATAATAAAAAATTAGAAAAATAATATTAATTTAAAATAAACTAACATATGAGATGAGATTTGAGGGGAAAAGAATTACAAACTAATATAATATGAATTTTATTTTTATTTGAACCCCACTAACATAACTAAATATTCAATTATTATCTTCAAAGGAATTTGCAACATCTAGATGTGTAGTATCTGTGAGGCACTCAAAATTATTATCTTTATAGACAAGGGCGGACCCAGATACAACATTGGGGGGCCCAAGAATGAAAGCCAAATAACATTCTCATTGGGGAAGCACTAATGCTTTTTCGCCACACATATTGTATGGGCCCTTATAAGACCCATTTGGGGTCCCACCTCTAAATTATTTTATTATATTAAATAATAAACCCAAATATATTTTGTGGGGCCCACACAAAATTGAAAAAAATGTATATTGTTGATAATGATTTTTTTTCCAACCAAAACATAGGTAAAATCAAAGCAATAATATAAAAAAATATATACACATCACTTCAACCCTAAAAAGTTAGATGCAAACCAAAATTTTCTTTGGTAGAAAATGTAAATCAAATTTTGTTTTTTAGATAAGATATGCAAACCAATGGTAATTAGTTACCTTACTAACTACAAACATTTTATTCAAAATACAAAATCAAATAAAAAAAATTACAGAAGAAATAAAGAAACATAGAATATAAAATAAGAAAATGATAAAAAAATTTGATAAATAAATTGAGAAGGAGAAAGATTACCTAATTGTGGAGTAATTTTTTTCCAAATTTTCTTAACCTACGCTTATAGATAGGGAAGAGAATAAATAGAAAGAAAAGAGGAGACAGGAGAGAATAAATAGGGATTAAAGAGTTAGTTCTAATTATTATAATTAGGAATAACACTTTGAATAAGTTTATAATTATTCTAATTAGGAATGACATTTTAAATACCTAATAAGATTTTTTTCAAAAATTTCCTTTAACCCACATTTATAGAAACAAAAAAGAATAAATAGGAAAAAAAAGATGAGAGATAATAGAGGGGAGAATAAATAGGGATTGAGGAGTTAGTTTTTAATTGAGAATGACATTTATATCCATTATTTTACCTTTAAAAATTTGTTCTCAATATTGGGGGGCCAAATAGTGACATTTCACATGTGGGAAGAGAAAGAACTGGAAAAATTAAGAGAATTATTATAAAAACTAGAAAAAATAAAGGAATTCATATAAAAATTTTAAAAATCCGGGGGTGCCTCCAACTCCTCGGTCCCTCTAGAGGTCTACCCCTGTACCGAAACCCAATAATTAACAAAGCAAGAATTTTCTTTAGTCAATTATAGAAAGGGGAAAAGAAGAAGAAAAAAAAAAGGACCTTTTTCATGGCACCCACTTAAGTTGGGCCTAAATTATTAACTACATACTTAAGTGGAAAATTTCTCAAATCGCACACAATTTATTTTCTCAAAATCTTAAGTTACCCATGGTTAACTCTTCCATTTAGGGAACGAAAGCGAACCGAAATTCGCCAGGAAGAAAAGTCATTTATTATATATTATATATATAATAACACCCACACATCAACATCAATTTTTATGTACAATTTTAATAACATAAAATATTAATAGTCTGACTTTTTTTGTCTACAAATCATTAATGCAAATTTTGAAAAAACAGCAAAAACCCTTCAATGAGTCCCATCATGTACCTTTCCCATGCAAAACATTGATTGAAAATTTAAAAAAATAATAAAATATTGATCTTGTCAAATCAATATACTATTGTTTATGTTTTGCTTTTCTTGTTTTTTATAATCTTGTGGTTTAACAACTGCCACGTGTGGCTCAAATATCAATTAACACTCCAACCACAAATTAAAGAACACCGAAAATGACGAGAAATACGATATTTCGCCGGTTTGGCGAGATTTTGGCGAGATTTCGGCGAAATCTCAGCGATATATGGAAAATTTCGTTTCGCCCCCTAGTATCGTTTCGCCAGGGGGCGAAACCACCGAATTTCGGCGAAATTACTTTCCATGCTTCCATTAAATTTGAAATTGAAATGACTATTTGCCCATGGGGTGAAGGGAAATATAAGTTTTGATTTTTACCAAACTTCACTTAATTTTTTAAAATTCACAACCCCTCCCTTGCTGACTGGGGGAAGCTTAGAGGGGTGGTGAATCGAGTGAGCCAGGGAGTTTTCTTGTAAATTAAAAAATAAAAATTAAGTGAGAGTTTGGCAAAAAATCAAAACTTATATTTTCCTTCACCCCGTGTGCAAAATAATCATTTCAATTTTAAAGTTAACTGACAAGTTAACAATGGGTAACTTGGAATTTCAAAAAAAATTAATTGTGGACAGTTTAAAATATTTTCCACTTAAGTGGACAGTCAAGAATTTTGGCCCAACTTAAGTGGGCGCCAAGAAAAAAACTCGGAAAAAATGGGTAAATGATAAGCTAGGACAAAGTCGGCCACGTTCAATGGAGGCTCTTAGATGCCCTTATATAAATAAGCAATTTAATCCAAATTAAAGGAATTATAAGAGTTAAGGGGAGACCTAAGACAAACTCAAGAGAACTTTCATTTTTCTCATAACGAGTTGATCAACAAATTGTGTAAGGCGAGAAGAACAAATGAAGTGAGAGACGCGGCAATGAGAACCCTAGCCCTAATCCTTTGCTTCTCGACTTGCCATTTTAACCTCCAACCTCTGTTCCGACAAAGCATGCACCTCCTTTTTAATCTATAGTGCTATATCCACCTCAGGGCATGTTCATCTTTCCTTATGGCATGTTTCCTCTAAGTAGTGTTTTTTTCTTTATTTTTATATTTTAGGTGCAATTTTAGTTCCTTACACAACCACCATACTTTATAGCTTTCGATGTGCCATGGAGCGGTTTTTCAATGGTTTTGTTCCCTCACCATCGTCGTGTACTTGATCATCGATAGCTTAAAGTATGTACTCAAACTATAACCAGGCTCTACCAAAGCATCCACATGCAACTCTTCACTCATCATTGACCAACATATCCAACAAATTCTCAAGCATATTCAAGGCCTTGATGTCTTCTTGTGGCCCTCCACCTTTTGATACTTCACCCATCGCAACGAATGTGCTCGAATTGTTGCTAATTCGCATTCAAAATTGGGAAATACGAAGACTGCACATAAGGTATTCTATGAAATGATTAAGATGCATGTTGTTTTTGTGGTGTTTGGTGCATTCTACTACAGAAATATGTTCAATGAAAAGATTAAGAGAAATGTTGTTTTGTAGCGTTCGATGCATTGTGTTTTCTGGCATAGGAAATTATATTTACAAACCTATACTTGATATAGAATATTGTGTTTATAACAATGTGTGTAGTATCGTTGTTGGTTTCAACCATCCCCCATCTTGGAGACACAATTTCCACTGCCTTAGGTTCCAAGTTTTATTTGGTTTCCTTTTTCTAATTAGTGTTGTGGGTTTCTGAAGTGATTTGCTTACCTTTTCGTAATCGATCTTTTTCTCTTCATAGATTATCAATTAACTTAAAGACATGTTTGTCTCTCCCGATAATCAATTACAGTTGTAACAAAAAAAAGGGGTGACTGCCAATTTGACATAGCTGTGGGTTTTTAAACTTTTTCCAATTTGTCTTTAAATTAAAGAAAAAGGAAAAACAGGTGAAAAATGATGTTAACAATAGGAAGGACGCAGGAAATGACAGACATCCTTAGAGAGGATTTTCTCAAGAGTTGTGCTTTAGTTTGATTTGGTTTTGTTTTTTGGGTCTTTGACCCCGTTTTGTAACCAAAAAATATATATATAGGAAGGACGGCTAGGATAAAAGGATGCTATGGGGTGGGTGAGTGAGGGGGTGTGCCGATAAAACTGGGGTTTCGTAGCTATCACTATGAGGGGTAAATTGGTTGGCGGCTGCCATACTGGTAGCATTCAAAGTCTGAACTCAACAAGATTACAACGAAAATAGTGGAACCGCAGTACACCATACACCCCTCTGTAACTCTTCTTTCGTCTTTGCTTTTTCTTGTTCTCTGTTTGCTTCTCCCCTCTGCCTTTCTTTTCTTTTCTTTCAAAACCCTAATAGAAAGGTTGGGGTGGTTTGGGGGGTAGTGGATGCCAGTTAGGTTGTGGCGGATAATAGGGGGGAAAGGGAAAGGGTTATCGCCCCCTGGAATGGAAATGGGACTGCGTTAATGTTGCAGTGTTGGAGATGGGAAGGGTTTGCTTTGGTGGGGGCATTTGGGAGGTGGGGTGATGTAAGTCTTCAGCTACTATAAACAAAGAATTACAATAAGTGTCAAACGGGACGAGTGAAGTATTACTGTGGTAAGTGATCAACATCAAACAAAGAAAGAGGACAAAAAAGGATATCATTGGTTTCACTGGTCTGATAGATCAAAGACTATCATCTGAGGTCAACTTGCTTAATGCAACTTGAAATGAACCTTTTGACAAAGTTTTAGTGAAGGTATTACAAGCTAATATTTTCACTTTTACTATAATTCCCTGAACGTTCTCACGAAACAAAATGTCAATCAATCAATGTGTTTAGTTCTTTTATGAAATATCGGATTAGAGGCAATGTGTACAACTGTTTGGTTTGTCATAGAACAACTACATAGGTTAATTAGAACTTCTCATCCCCAATTCTTGAAGTTAGGTGCTAATCCAGTTCAATTGGCTAGTTACAAATGTCATTGCTCTATATTCTATGAGTGACAACATTTTGCTTCTTGCTCTCTAGATCAACTACTAGTTGTTTTGTATTTGTAGCAGAAAATTTGGTCTTTTGGAGAAGTAACAAACAGAATGTTGTTGCTCTTTCTAGTGCAAAAGCGAAATACAGAGCAATGGCGTCTGCAACTAGCTAATTGATTTGAATCGACACACAGCTTCAAGAATTGAGGACTAGAAGTTCTAATTGACCCATAAAGTTGTTCTACGGCAACCAAACAACGACACATATTGTTGTTAAACTAGTGTTTAATGAAAGAACTAAACACATTGAAGTTGATTGTCATTTTATTTGTGAGAAGGTTCAAGATGGAATTATAGAAACTCTTTATTTAAGAAGTGAAAATCAGCTTGCAAATAACTTCACCAAAGTGGTGGCAAAGGGATCATTTCAAGTTGCATTAAGCAAGTTGATCTTAGATAACATCTTCACCAACTTTAGGGGGGAGTTAGCAAATGGCCTTATTGAGGATACTAGTAGGGATGGACCTATTCGAATAGGACTCCTAATACCCTACTAGTAAACCCTCTACTAAGCATGAACCTTGCCGTAACAAGTCGATTGGGGTTTTCCTGCCATGGACGTTTCTTCACAATGAATGTCGAACTACGTTAATTTTTGAGTTCTTGTGTGCGAATGTTTTTGGTAGATTTAACAAATATTATTTAGTTGGTCTTAGAGTTGCATGGAGATTAGAATAAGCACACAATAGACATTTATGTGGTGTAGAAGTATTTTCTATTCAAGTTCACTCTCTTCATTGTTGGGTTACAATGCTTATGCTTAAGTAAACAAACATCAAAAGAATTCCAAATGCAATGTAAGATTCTCTCCTAGTCCAATCCTCAAGAATTCATGTTGGACTGGCTTTCTATGGGTTTGAATTTTCAAACTCGGACAGCTTCTCTACATCACATTTTTCATTTTTACCACCTTTAAGTACTTACACCAAAATTCTTTGATGAGTCATTGTGCTGCTTATTGTCAATATGTTGTTCACACTTTAATGATATCTCTGTGGAAGGAAAAATAGAGGTAAATAGAGTTCACTCAACTCATTTCATAAGCTTTATCCCAACTACATGCAATTGGCTGCACTATGCTTTTTGTGCAATTAAACTCTATTCAAGGCTGTTCTTGTTGTCAACTCTAATCTATTGATGTACTTTTAAGTAGTAGACTAACTAGAATCCAATTCAACCAGGTTTCGATCTGAAGTGGTAGTTTGAATATGTTAAAATAGAGTTTTAGTTATTTTTATGTTAAGAGTGAGTGAGACCAATCATCTTTGTGGATTTATTGTAGTAGTGGTACTATATATCCCCTAACACTTTGTTCCACTAAGATATGCAAGTTATTTGGCCAAGAATATAGAATCTCTTTTTTGGGGGGAGTTTCCACAGCGGAAACCACTTGAAATTCACGAAATAGATCGAACCAAGGTGGTAGTGGACTAGGGTACAAGGGTTGGGCTCGGTAGAGAAATGACAAATGCTGAACCAAATTGAGCCCAAGCACTGCCTATTTATTTTGGTTCAAATTAAGCTCAATTTTAGCATGTGACTTGTCCCATATGACGCAACCAGCCAAGGACATCCCAAGAAGGGCCGGAAGTGGGCCTAGGTCCACTAGTAGTTTGAGGCAAGCCCAGGGGGCCCAAACCAACACGGGTATTTTGGTCATTACCACCCATGGTTAGAGTCCTCATGGTCGGTTATATCACCGAAATTTGTCATATTTTGGTCAGTTTAGTGAGTGGCGAAACAAAACAAAGCACGAAAATGATATCTGCTCCAAGTCGCCAGAAAATTGTCGGTTTTCACCGGAATTCGGATTTTCGAGGGCTCGGATAGCCCTTGCTATCTGTTCGGAGCTTTTGCCGGCCAAAAAGAATTCACTGGGGGGCTATCTATCTGGTTGTTGTTGTACTTAGTGTACACTTATAAGTTATCGGCTCAGTAACAGAAGAAAGGAAGAAAATAGAGGAGAAGAACTTTTCCAATGAATCAGCAAAATAATGGCATAAAATCACCGATCTTTCACCGAACTAAGCTTCGCCATTGAGAAATCCCGACCACTACTGCCTTATACTTTTCTTCTCCTTCTCTCTTCTATTTCTCTGATGCAATGGGCTCCTCTGTGCAACAATGAGGCGGAGGAGAATCTGGCTGCCATTTTCGCTTATAGAAACCTTGAAATACAACTTAGGCTTTGGCATGGCGAAGCTCCTTAGATAGAGGACCACAAAGAATTGTGTTTCTCCAACAATAAGTTCTTTTGGTTTGTACATATGAAAATAAGCAAATTTACCATGAAAGAAAATAAAAAAATCAATCGCTAGAGAGATAGAAGACGATTGAAGGAGAGATAGAAGATGAAACACCGTTGATTTCTTGAAACTTGAACTGCTCAAAGAAGAAAAAGATAAGGCTCTGTTTCCATTGAATGAATACACGTTAGGTTGATAGATAAAGTGGGTTTTGACTTTTGGGTAAAGGTGAGAGATAAAGTGGGTTTTGGGTAAAGGTGACATCATTGCTGAATTTTTGAAATTTTTTTGCTTGAATTTTATCTGAGATATTGGCAAAATTCGTTGTTTTGATGGTTTTGATAGAGGGCGAAACGGCAATTTTCACCGATATTTCGCACCTTGAGAGTCCTATTTAGTTAGAAATAAGTCCAAATATTTTTGTGGAGTCCTTTTCTACTTTTCTTTGGTTAGTTAAGAGTCCTAGTTTCCGAGTTATTTAAGAGTTTTAGTTTGATTGGAAGTTGTTTGTTTGATCTTAAGTTATCTTAATTAGCATGTGCTTGTTAACTTAACTTAAGTTTAATTAAGCATGTGTGTTTAGTAATTTCCAAATCTAGGGTTGATTTCTTGTAGTGATTTGATTACATTTTGAGTGTTTTGGTCAAGAATTGGGATCCTTATTGATCGTGTTGCTAACCAATCAAAAATTAAGTAATATACTAACCTAGTTAGTAGACAGTACAGGATCGAACTACGGGGAACTAAAAGGCTAAGGTACCAAGATTGAATTGAACAAAACCTAATTTAAAGTAAATCAGAACTTTATTTTATTTTTTCACTAAGAAACAAAGAAATTAAACTAATAATTAGTGTGAAAACTTTAACTATGAATAAGTGAGGGTCTTTAGGATTTTGAATCCCCATTGTTTTTCACTAACCCATTTAACTTACACATTCAAAACAAAAGATGGTCTCTCCTAAATATGCCATATCTTTGCAAAACTATCGTCATTCGCTGAAACTTGGCACGTTTAATTTGCTTAGCTATACAACTTCATTGGTCAAGACTCACAATTTAAAGCATCAACTAGAAGGCGTATAACCATAGAAAAACAAAGTCTTTTTGGCATTTGGCTTTTTTTTTTTAACCAAAACCGAAATAGTGGATATATTGCCAAGATATCAGTGATAATCCACCGAAATCGATGATACATCCACAAAATATCGTGTTATTTTTAAAAAAAATTAAATGCACTTCATATGTCACTGTCATTGTCAGTTTCAATTTTTTATTTTAATTATTAATACTTTTTAAAAACCCAACCTAGCTTTTCACCTTCTCGTAGTTCAAAACTCCTGTTTCAAATTTTGATTTGATGGACCTAGTACTGGAGGCTTTGATTCATTAATATCCCCGGTCCCCCATATATATATATATATAGTGTGAAATCACGTCAAGGTGAAAACATACCCACATGGTTTTTAGCACAACTAGTGGCGTGCTTGAATTTTTACAAGGAGAAGGAAGAATCTACAATTCTACCAATGCATGCACCTATAGGCATGCCATCTCAAATCCTTCTTCTATAAAATTAAAAAGAATAAAGAGAAAAAACAGGTCATAAATCTATCTTACTTAGGTTCTCGAAAAGATAAAAGAAATCTAAAGAGTTAGAGAAAGAGTTTTACCATGAAAAAGCTTTGACTTATTGTAGAAGAAAGAAGTTACAATAAAGCACACACATTACAAAGAGAGGGCATCATTCGTAGTTACTTAGGAATCTACAAAGATTTCTCCCAAGAACTATATCAAAGCATGGTGGAGGTATAGTGAAAATAAATTCAAAAAATTTAAAATAGTAACCACAACAAACTTGTTTTTGTACAAGAAACCAATGTGAGTTACCTCCATCACAACTCGTAGGAAGACAAAAGAATTACTCAACTCAATAAAAAAAATGTAGGAAGAAAAAAAAAGCATTGCAACAAGCTCAAGATCATATGTTGAAAGCCTATGAAGAAAAAGAATTAGCTCAAGGAGTAACTCAAAGCAAATGAAGAAGCATTTGCTAAAATGGGACAAAAATTCAGAACCAATGTTGAAAGCTATAGAGAATCACAGCTCAAAGAGCCCAATGCCTTCTTAGAAAACTTCAAAGAAGAAATCATAGGAGAAATTCACACTATGCTACAATCACATTGAAGCCATAATGGGCCCACAAACCCAGAGGTTTCATCACAACTTCACCTCATGCCACCTTCAAAAAATGTTGAATTTGAAGTCATAAGGAAAAAGAAAGGGAAAGACAATAAAAAAAATCTCATCAATATTTAAATTCCATACATAGGGTGATTCCCTTACCATCCATCTTACAACCAAATGACGTAAAAGTTAGGAATGGTTTTTGTGGATCTTAACAAAACCATAAAGATTTTGGTCCAATCCATAAAGGACCACATGGTACATTGGACAATCATGTAAAACCACATTTGTTCTTAACCCTTGATCCAGGATACAACAGGATCTATGCTAGTATCAAACATGTAAGATATTGAGTAAATTAGGAATATAAAATTGGGCTAACCCATAGCACGGGTTATAAAATATAGTTTCGCTTTAATTTAAACATGTTAAGGATAATAAGTGTGTCAAGCAAAAACACTGCCTGTAAAATATGAGTTAATTTTTTGAATGGAATCAATGTGGAAAACAATAGTATCATACTGCGTGGAATGCCACGATGAGGTTCTAGAAGAAATTTCAAATCTATGGTCTTTAATAGATCACAAGCTCTCCACAACAGCATGCGTAGAAGATGGCACAAGAAAGATTCTTTACAATTAGTTGATGTGACAACTCAAAGACACAACTTTTTAAATATTTCAAAAGACTAAGGACACCATTGTCCCCTAAAAATATGAAATGTCCTTCACAGTCCTTTCTTTTACCAACCATAAGTACTAGTGTGTGGTATTGGAACAAATGTAAAATCCTAGAGATTTTAGGATTTAGGCTAGATTTTTAAAATTTAGAATCCATTGTCTATAAATAAGGGTCCAAGTATTCAAAAGGGACACCTAGTTCTTGGGAGAAATCTTTGTATTCCTAAGCAACTACGAATGGTGCCCTCTCTTTGTGATGTGTGTGCTCTATTGTAACCTCTCTCTTCTACAATAAATCAAAGTTTTTTCATGGTAAGAACCCCTTCTTTAACTCTTTAGATTTCTTTAATCTTTTGAGGAACTCGAAAGGGAACCCAAGTAAGATAAGGATGTTAAATCTATGGCTTGTTTTTTCTCTTTATTCTCTTAATTTCATAAAGAAATGATTTGAGATGGCATGCCTCTACCATCTCCTAGGCCCCTCTATAACTTTTTTGCATTACATGCATTGGTGGAATTGTAAAAAGCAACATTTGTAAATTCTTACTTCTCCTTGTAAAAATTCAAGCACGCCACCAGTCGCGTTAAAAACTGGTCATATAGGTATATTTTCACCTTGATGTGATTTCACACTCACCTTTGTGAAAGACTCTATATATATATATAAACAATGTTGTCTAATCAAATCCTTTTAAAATACTTATATGCATGTTTTGGATTGGAAAGGAAACTGTAAAAGACTATAATAGAACATTGGGGCGAACGAGCAAAATTAAGGAGGAATATCAGTTGAAACATCGGCAAATTTCACTAAAAGGTCACACCCTGCGTATAACTATCAAATTAATGAAATAAGAAATGGTTCATCTACATCCCAAAGAAAAAGGAACTAGCTACTCGTTACAAAAAAATACTCAAAACAAATAGTAATGGATTTGAAACTCTTGTAAGGACTGCTACAAATTGCGGACAACACTTTGACAAAAGCTTCAATTTCAAACCAATAATGTTGTTTAACTCCTTGATAGGATAGGAGTGGATATTGGATCGTGGTCTTCTTCTTGTGCAATGAGAGAGAGAAAGAGATGAAAGCCAAGATGATGGTTTGCCTTCTTCCCCTCTATCTGTGGTTGTCTACTCCTTTTTATCACTCCTACACTGTGAATTCATCCTCTTTAGCCGTTAATTTGACCCCTATTCGGCTATTCGTTGCCGTTTATAAGAAAAATCAAAACTAGAAAGTTGTATATATTTTCGTTATCTTTCCATAACATCTTGAATCACCCCAATTCAAATTCAGACTAGAGAGTTATGCCCAAAATACCCAAGGTAGGTTTGTTTACAAGATTTTTGGATCTTGTCATCAATTTTGTTCCTTGGGCATCTTCCTGTTTTCAATCTGGCTAAGTTTCATGCTCATTTTTGCATGAATTAAATTTAATCTAAGCATTCATGATCCTTGGGCAACAAGATTGAGTCTCATGATTTTAATTTGATTAAAATTCACCAATATCTAATATATTTGTTAACATTACTCCATATTATCTGTAATAAGCAAAATCAAGTTATTCTTAAAAAAGACATAAAAATACTCAATTAACTCTCTTCTAATTAATTAATTGTGAAAAATTAAATTAAATAGATAATGATAAATGCATGATTATCACTTCTCTATTAGGGAATCCCAACCCAAGTCAAGACCTCTATAGATAACCCTTAGTGCAATGTAATTTTCAGTTTTGACTTAATGAAAATTTGAGTTGAAGAAGACTTGAGAGAAGTCGTGGGTGTCCCAAGGTGGGAGGCCTGTGGCTGGATTGTGCCAGTGGTTTCTACAATTTTAAAAGTTCTCCTTCTTCAAGCTTCATTAGCAACCTAAAACCTCCCAACTAAGTAAAGCCCCTCCCCTGCTCCAAACCCACCCCAGCCCCCTCCTTCCCTTGCTTAGAGCTAAAACCCACCCCATCCCCATTGCACTTACCCCCTCTCCCTTCCTCTTCCAGTTTCAGCAAACCCTACCCCTTCCCCTAGCCACTGTAGCCCTCCCCCTTTTTCCCCTTGTTCCTGTGATAGCAGCAGCCCCCACCCTTTGGTAAACCATCTTACCCAGCTCCTCTAGGTCCCTTTTCTCTTCACCTAGGATTGCACCAAGCCCTAGGCTGCTTCCTCAAAGTTATATTCCCCCAATAAGCCCAACTTCCTTAACCCAGAAAATTTCTGCACTTCATCTTCTACCTTGGAAAATTCTGCAGAATTTCAGGCTTCTGAAAACCCTAAATTAGATATACCAGACCTTAAACCTTCTAAACCCTTGAAACCCAGTTCTGAATTTACAGAACCAGCAAAGACAGATCCAAACCCACCCGGGCAAATCCTACCCTAACCCTAAATTTGACTTCTAGTTCAAATTTAAAATCTGGAATTCAAACTACAGTGAAGTTCAGAACTGATTTCCAGTTACAGTAGGGCTATCTGAAGCTCTAGAAGATCCTAAGACCCCTCAAACTCCCATCCCTTTTGTTGGAATTCCTGGGCAACCCTAAAATCTAGGGAAATTCCCAAGTTCTCGCTAATGAATGAAGTGAAATATGAGCAATAGATTTTGTTCATGCTATGGCATGTTAGTTGTATGACCAGGCAGTTTGTATTGCAGGTATATTTTGGAGCTACCTCGTGGAGAAATGTATTTTGACAGGGAATTTATTTGTCTTTTAGTGCCTTAAAGAGGATTTGTTCCTATACTGAAGAACTGCATGGGACCAAATTCCTTTCATCGCTAGTATGTGCAACTTGAAGTGATCACACCAAGTTCTGTTGCATTAGTTTCAGGAACCTAGTTTTGCTGTTAACATGATTTTTGAGATTGTAAACATGTAGAATTGTGCTAAACTGTTTGCTTACTTTAATTTTGTCATGTGATTCTTCTTGAAAATTATCTGGTTACCAAAATTCTGAATAGTTGGGAGGACTCACTGGATTTTTCTTGTTGAATCTTTATGCAAAACGAGTCATCGGAACCATGAAAGCAATGGGGCAATTTTGCATGCAAAAAGATGGGGGAGATTGTTTTCTGTTTTGTTGGTAGATTTTGGCTCTTTCTGGTATCAATTCTCATTATTTAGATATTCATTTTTGACTAAAATTTAAAAATGGTTTGAGTGATTTTGTCAAGAATGAATTATTTCTGCAAGACAATTTGCATAAACTTTTCTGTTTTCAGATCAATCCGTCTAGTTGGTTGCATTTCGAGTTCCTTGAGGCCCCTTGTTCTGTCTGGTTATGGATCTTTGGAAGGTAAAGGAAGACGGAGAAACCAGAGGCAGCGCTTGGCATGTAGTTGTCACGAATGGTAGAAATTGGCAATGGAGGAAGATTTGGAAATGGTTTGAAGACTAAGGAGGAGGTTTGGATTGTTGTGACAAACAGTTTGGAAGATGTGGAGACGAGATTCAGGTTGGGGAAGAGCAAGGAAGCGGTGGAAGATGATTGAAGGGTGTGTTTGAGAAACAGAGTAGTCAATGTAGGAATTAACGGCTGCAAGGTGGAACAAATCGGCCGAGGAGAGAAGGATTGTGACGCAGAAGCGGTGACCATTATGGTGGCTAACTGGGGCTTCCCCAGTTCAACCAGGGAGATAAGGTGGCTGAGGCCCAAAGCTAGGTAGAGAACTATGGTTTCCTTCATTTTTGTTTTCTGGTGTCAGAGATTACTTCAGATTCAGAATGAACAGAGCAAAAAGCATAGCAAGACGATGATGGAATAACCATAGAAACAAATCTATGTTTGTCCAAGTTGTGAAATGATGCTACAGAGACCCTTTTCAGCTTGCACCAAACTTAACGATTCAACCAGGGACATCATAACGCAGTCACTGTTGCAATTTAGTTGCCAAATACTATAGGAGGACGCAGGCAGAGTCAATTTAAATGTTCTCTCAGTATTGTTAACAATACGGATTATTACATTCAATATTACCATCTGCAAACCAACAATGTTTAAACTGCATAGCTTCCATATTGAACAAAACAAAATCTACATTGGAAACCATTAGGATTGCAGAAATTTACATGATTAAACATAGTTTAACAAGTCATGCTGACTAATACGCCTGGAGATTTAATGCGTATTTTGGATTAACTGGTGGAGTCACTAATAATCGTGACAGAAGTGCTACTAAAGCTCTGCGGGTGAAGCAGGTCGGGCACCTGCCGTAGTTCTCGGCAAGACTATGGTCATGCATTGGAAGTAGAAGCCGGGGATTGTGAAGGAATAACTAAAAGGGCAGTCTTTCATTAACAAAATCAGCTCAGTTGGACTCTGGATGATATGGATTAACCAAAGATAGTGCCATGGCCATGTGATATATTTTCAGTTTTGCTGGATATTATGAACGAAGGATACATCAGCTATCCTGCAATAAACTAGCTACAAATGCAGGGAGAGGTATTTAGTTCACACTCTTACTCTTACACACCTGACATATTAACAATCAGAAAATTGTATTGGTTTATTTGCAGTCATAACAAGATGACAACTCACACCGGGAACATCAAGGGTACTAGCATCTTATACTGAAAAACAAAACCACTTGGAATCTGCATGATCTAACAAGACAAACCCAAGGTCATAATGCAAAGGAAATGGATTAAGGGCATCAGGACCCTTATGAATCAGTTTCTTTCTTTTGTTTCTCCGCTTCAAATTTGTCAACAGCCACCTGCAACTCATCAGTACCACCAACAGCCCTCATAGTATAGAAATAAACCCCAAAGACAAACCCTGTCAAACCCCCACCTATAATCAGGTTCTTCATCTTGGGTGCAAGGCTTCCAAACCTCATAACCCCAGACATCCTGAAAGTGTTCAGTCTTCCGCTGCCCTTAAAACTGCAAGATTCAGGAAATCACAACTATCTATATCATCAACATAATCTTGTAAGGGCAATACCAAGTGGTTCTTAAAATCATTTATTCGTAATGAGTATTCAAGAGGTTTTTTTGAGAGCTCATCTATATGTTGATAAGAAGCCACCGTACCCTATGTTCAGTCACTGTTCATACAACCAGGATCTCTCACACAATACCATGTCATGAAGTTATCCTCATTCTATTTAACTTACTATAAGAGGATTCATCCTGTTATTTTGTATCTATTTTTACTCATAACCCCCAAAATAGCAGTTATCCGCTGAAACTCCAAACCCAACAATGTCCTACCCTCATAAATACCTTTCCTCCTCATTATAAATGGTCTAATCAAAATCCCAAATAATGACCCAAACATTGCCAAAAGCCTAAGGCTCTTTTTGGTATCAATTATCATTGAGAATTTTTCATTACTTTAAATTGTTTGGATTCTATTATCAGTTTTATTTTTATTTAAAATAATAGAAAAACCTCCAAAATCCATAATAGACTTTCTGTCTATTATGGATTATAGTGAGAATTTCATTCTCTTCATTTATGCATTAGTTTACTTAAAATTCTATAGTTAAGATGAGGGTAAAATAGTCAATATACATATTTTTATAAAAACCATACTTTTTCCCTCTTTTCTCACTTGCTCAATATTATTTTCTAACAATTTTTTATTTTGACACAACTCTTATTTTTCATTCCATAATTTATTTTTGATAAATTCACCAAATCACTTTCCATTCTTGACCAATAATGAATTCTTATACTTATTTCTTTTAAAATAGGCATAATAGAGAATGAGAATTGATACCAAAAAGAGCCTTAATCACAGCACCTTAAGAGTATTCAAGGGAGTTTGAGGAGCACTCAAGACCACTGACACCTCCAAGTGATTGACTAACAGTGAAACAAAATCAAGTGATATAAACCAGGTCTACAGTTAGGGGCATTTTAGTAATTTCCCTAGGCCTGAGGGTTTGCCTAGGAAATTCCAGCGATGGAGAAGGCTAAAACAGGGGGTCTGATGTTATTTTAATGCTCTAAAACACTGCTGTACTTAGTCTTCAGAACCGGATTTTATCAGGTTTAGGGTGTTTTTCAGAAACTTAAAATTCTGCAGAAATCTCAATGAAGATGAAGTGCAAAACTTTGTAGGCTTGGTAAACTAGGTTTGAAGGGGCAAACAACACAAGGACCTAGGGTTAGGGGCGACTCTAGGAAAAGGGAGAAGAAGGCCAATAGGGCAGGGACAAGGAAGCTACAGGGGGTGGGGTCTAAGGTAGCCATAGGCAAGGAGGAGGGGGAAGGAGGCCTACAGGTGCTAGAGGGAAGGAGGGGAAGGGGCAGGGGGAGTCGTGGGGCTTAGGGGAAGAGGTTAAGGAAGTCGCGGGACCTACAGGGTGCTACTAAATTGATGCAGCAGCAGGGCAGGGGATTGGGGAAGGTTGTGCAGGGCAGGGGAGGTGGGGGATGAGCTTGCATGGGAGGGTGGAAGTGGGAAGGGCTGTGACTCACTCAGGTTTGCTGGGATGTTGAAGAAGCTTGCTGGACTTTGCTGAATTGATCTTCAAACCTCGAATACTGACTGACTTGAATGCTGGAAACAAATTGAGAACACTAACTAAACAACCGTAGGGTCCCCCTCAAAGGAACCCTGCCACCTACTCAGGCAAATAACAATCAAAAATCCTTGTTCATCAAATCTAAAAATAATATTGCATGAAGAGGCTATTTATAGCCTAAAAAGAAAGACTCTGACTCAACTTTGGAACTCCTTAACAGAGAAGGTTCCAATTACATCTTGGACTGGACTCTTAATAGATAAGGAATCTCATCTTATCTCCACTAACCAATTTCACTCACTTACAACTTTTAACTCAAAATAAAATTCTCCAAACAAACCCAACTCAACTCAAATTAACAAACTGGACTCAATGAAAACTCAAATTAACAAACTGGACTCAACGAAAATTCTGGAAATTTCTAAAAATAACTTCAGGAATAAAGTGAGGCTAAAATGCTCAAAATACCCCTCAAAAGGGGTTCAGCCAGCTTAGGGTGGCTTCTTGAAGCCATCCTAGGGGCCCCACTTGTAGTCTTGGCCAGGGGATCCTGGTGTTCACATAATCAAGAGCAAGAGAAAACATAGAAAAAAATGCAAAATGAAGAAACATGTTCACATAATGAAGAGCAAGAGAAAACATAGAAAAAGATCCAAAATGAAGAAACCACTCTACAAGTAGAAGGCGAATACCAGGGGCACCAGAATACCTTGGAGGAGCCACAAAACTTGGGGAATGAACTAAGAATGAAAGGCAAAAACCGGACCAACAGAAGGCATAGGAAGAGGTACAAGACAAATGGATGGGACTAAAGGAGTTGTAATAGAAGAACAAGCTACATCAGTTTCAGGCCTCAAAACATCAATGATTCAGACTCCTGACCACAAGGACATGGTGAGCTTGAATGGATGTCATTGAAAGCCCAATCTGAACAACAGTAGTCGAAATCAATATGAAATCTATGGAATATCAGCATAATGTTGGATGAACCGAGATCTTCACCTTGGTGGTTAGGTGACAGAATCCTCCAGCACCAAACATTTCCTGGGGTCAAATCACAGGAAAGAAATTGCACATCATAGAAGGCAACAGCGAAATTTGTAGATGTTAAAGTAAAGCTATAACCGGCAATGCAACCACCTAAATGATATTGCCAAAGTAGAACTCCAGAAGAAAGACTGCCCCTATCATCAATGGGAGGATAAAAAAAAAGATGAGCAGATTATCAAATTCCTAATTCCAAGTGACTGGACACAAATACCAGGGATGGAAAAGGAGATCTCTTCCTAATTCTAATTTTGCTACAAGCAAACTTTATCCGTACAGATGTGTAAGAATTGCACCATAAAGAAAGATTGCGCTTGTTATCAAACAGAAGAACAATGAGTATAATACCAAATATAAAACCTCAACCCTTTCCAGACTAATAAGGGCGAGAAGAGCATTCCTTGCATAAAAATCCAGTTACAAATGACCACAAAGATCATTTAGCAAAGAATTGCTTAAAATTTCCATCCTAGGGATGCCGGAGCAACTAGCAGGACAATGGGTCATAACCCAACCATTAATTTACCATCAATCATCATTAAAGAGACAAAGCAGGTTTCAATTACAAAAAGAATAAAGAGAAGAGTCTTCTGATATTCATCCAAAAAAAAAGAATAAAGAATAAAGAGAAGAGAGGGGGAGCTGATCTACATGTAAGAAACTTAAAAAACTTATGGTGCTTCAGCAAGAGTTCATTTACCCAGGATTTATTTTTTCCTGAACTACCCAACTTGATTGACCTCTTGCCCCAACCTGCAGATCCTACATTACAGCACAGCATAACCAAACCCCAAAAATTTCTTCAAAAGTATACCATCTGATCTCAAACTTCAAGAATATAGTAAATACTCCAATCGGTTCTCAGATCTGTGGGAAATTTCAGACTAATGAAATAAAAGGAAACAGAGAAGGAAATGGAATGAAGAAGATGGGACAGTCTAACTCAAGCTCAGCCCTCTCACTGTGTGTCTCTCACTGTTTTGCTCTTGTGAAACTAACAGTATAATTTAACTTTTAATAGATAAAGGACATACAGTAAAAATGAGAACTCAACTTGGCAGTTCTTACGAGTAACTGCAAACAACAGAAGTTGAATAACAGCACAACAAGAGCAAAACAAAGTGACAATCCTAAAGGGGAAGTTACTGGTACTTCTTACCATCAACAATGAAATTGTTGGGTTTGGGTGTCTTGTATTCTACAGGTCCATATAATTACAATTAGGTTGCATTTATAATTGATCAAAGTTTTGGGATAATTAGTTGTAAGGGGTTAAAATTATAATTGTCTGGGGATTAGGGTTTTAAATTTTCCTATAAATAGTCTATGTGGGTTTTATACCCTAAACAATTCAATTATACCAAGTTCCACATTCTTGATCCCTTATAGTAAGCAATGTGAACTATCCTCATATGATGTACTCATGACTTTGTCAAATGACAAGTCGTCCGGGCAATGAGTCACATCACTGATGGGTATAGAATGAAAAGTTTTCCCATAGCCCCTCATGCCATTTGGATTATCCCCAACTGCTTCCCAGTCTTGCCTTGCGAGACCGCATCATCCATGATCCTAAGGAACAAGCTAAAGTAGCATCATTGGGTGTCCTCTTCGTAGCATCGTCTAAAGTAAAGGGTATAAGTAGGATCAACAAAATGTGATCCTGATGGCTCACACAGTGATTAAGCAGGGATCCATTCAATGACTCTCATCATCGGTCTACTTCAGCACATGCAACAAACATGCATGCTATGGCGTAACTCCCACTGATATGAGCATGTCACAAAAAAAAAATACGCCATACGAATCTTGGTTCAGTCGCTACCTAAAGCGCCTAACCTAATTCTTCTACAATCAATCACACATTGACCTATTATAAAAGATTCACATTTGGCTACAATCCAGGCAACACAGAAATGTAATGATTCTATGTTCGACCACTGAGGTCTCATCTTAGTTCCAATTAAGGCACCTGACATTGGTTTGAAAGCCCCCTAAAGCCTTACAAACCCTTAAGCTCATCTTGCTCGCTATCTACAAGCGCCAAGGTGAATTACCCATGTGAGTGGGTCAATTCCATGCTTGGTGACATCTTTATAAAATATATTAACTCACTTATCATAAACATGCATCAAATATGCACGTAAAAAATGATTTCATTATGTCCAAAAAAAAATGTCTTAAAAAAATAATAAAAGAACAAATATCATCCACACCTAAGACCCAGACTCCTAACATGTGCCAAAAACACATCCCTTGGTATAGGCTTAGTCAATGGGTCAACCACCATGTTGGATGTGGAGATGTGCTTTAAGACAACTTCTCCCCTTGCAATCATATCTCAGATAAAATGGTAGAATCTCTGTGTTTGGCTTTTCCATGGAACTTAGCATCTTTAGAAAAAGCCAAAGCTGCTCTACTATCAGTGTGTAGGAGCACCACATCATCTGAATGTGAGAATATGCTGAGACTTCTTAAGAATCTTCTAAGCCAAACTGCCTCTTGAACAGCAGCTGAGCATGCAGCATACTCAACCTCCATCGTGGACAAAGCAACGCATGTTTGCTTCTTGCTGCTCCAAGTAATAGCTCCACCTCCAAGGACAAAAACATAACCTGAGGTAGACTTTCACTCGTCCTAATCACTGCCCGAGTTAGCATCACTGTAACCTCTCAACCTCAAAAACCACTATATGTGAGCATAAGATTTGTCATCCCACGAAGGTAACGGAAAATCCTTTTTACTGCCTGCCAATGGGTAAGTTCTGGGTTACTCTGGTAACAACTAACCATCCCAACAGCATAGCAGATATCTGGGCGCGTGCATATCATCGCGTACATCAAACTACCAACCGCAGAAGCATAGGGTACTCTTGACATTTGGTTTTTCTCTTCTTCATTCTTAGGGCATTTATCTAGGCTCAGTCTGCACGTTTTGTCCATTGGTGTGTCAATGGACTTAGAATTTTGCATGTGGAATCGTTCAAGGACTTTCTCTAAGTAAATTTGTTGAGACAAACCACGAAAGTTCTTTGAGCGATTCCACACTATCTTGATGCCTAACACAAAGTTGGCTTCACCCATGTCCTTCATCTCAAATGTGAAGGAAAGACACTCTTTAATGGCTACAATCATGTCAATGTCATTCACTGCTAAAAGGATATCATCGACATATAAAGAGAGAACTAAGAATCCTTTCTTGGACCGTTTTATATACGCAATGATCTTCTTCAATCACATCAAAGCCATTCGAAGTTACAACATGATGAAATCTAAAATACCATTGTCTGGACGCTTGTTTGAGGCCATATATGGAACGTTTAAGGCGGCAAACTTTGCGCTCATGCCAATGGAGGAGTAGTAGGATGGTAAGGAACCTGACTTCTCAGTGGAGAGGTCATGGGTTCAACTCCTACCGGCGGTATATGTAATATCCTTATCCCTATATATAAAAAGCGCCTTTGTACCCAAAAAAAACTTTGCACGGATCAACTAACTCCCAAACCTGGTTCTTGTCCATAGAACTCAACTCATCTTCTATAGCAGCCAACCATTTGTCATTAGCATGTGATGATAGCGCTTCCTTTAGGGATGCAAGCTCCTCCTCATCAGCTAAGGCACACAAAAAGGCACCCCCTTCAATCTCGAATTGACGACAGGGAATATGTCCTCTTGTGCTTCTACATGCATTGAGATCACATTCGTTTATGGGTGTGTCCCCACTAGGTACACTCCGACTAGGTTTAAAATCTACATTCGTACTCCCACTTGGTGCACTATGACCAATATCTTCTTTGGCGACTAAAGAATGTGTTCTTTCCCCACCCTCGCCAAGAGGATTTGGTATGTTGTGATCCTCCTCTATCTCATAGAGGTCAAGATCTTTATGCGCATCAAATAAACTAAGGTAATCTACTTCTAGAAATTCGACATCTTGTGACTCAATCTCAGTCATACCTCCACTAGGGTGTTCACCATACATAACATATCCCTTAGAGCTATCAGGATACATCACAAAGATGCATTTCTTAGCTCTAGGTCTTAACTTCCCGTACTTATGGGAAGAGGTGTGAACATACCCAGCACAACCCCATGGTCATAAATGTCCTAAAACAGGCTTTGTACCTTTCCATAGCTCATGGGGTGTAGATGGTATTGACTGAGATGGTACTCTATTCAGGATATAGGCTGCAGTCTGAAGTGCATCTACCCAAAAACTAATTTGGAGGTTTGTTTGCACCATCATGGACCTAACCATGCCCAATAGAGTTCTATTCATTCTTTCTACAACACCATTTTGTTGCGAAGTGTTAGGAATAGTTAATTGTCTCACAATTCCTTTTTCTTTACATAATTCTTTAAATTGTTGCAGATACATATTCGCATCCACGGTCAGTTCGCATAATTTTTAAATTCTTGCCTAATTGATTCTCAACTTCTATCACAAAGCGTTTAAAGTAATCTAATGCTTCATGACGGTGAGCGATCAAATAAATGTAACCATATCGCGAATGATCATCTATAAAAGTGAGAAAATAGGAAGCTCCATGTCTTGCCTTAACATTCATGGGTCCACAGATGTCAGAGTGTACTACCTCTAAATGGTTGAGTTGATCTGAGTGCCTTTCCAAAAGCTTCCGATGAGCCTTTCCAGCCAGACAAGGTTCACATATGGGCAGGCCTACTTTAGCGAGTGACCCTAAAAGGCCGATTCTAGCTAACCGTGACATCCTGTCCTTCCCAATGTGACATAATATAAAAAGACATTTTACAAATTCTATATTACTGTCAACAATTAAAGAAGAAAAATTAGAGATACCCGGAATCAAATCTAATTTAAAAAATCCATTGTCAAGAATGTAGCGGCCCCATATGGCCCCTTCAAATAACAAATCCAAAGTACTGTTGGAAAAATTGAAAGAATATCCAAAACTTAAAAGTGTTGAAACCAAAACTAAATTATGCATTATGTCTTGTGCATAGAGTACATCATAGAGGATTAACGTGCGGCCCGTTCGTAAGCTAAGTTAGACTGATCCAATGCTTTGAACATCAATGTTGGTGACATTTCCCATGTAGATTATATGCATTCCCAAAGACACTTTGCGATAATTTATGAAACTGCCTCTTTAGCGTGTGACGTTCTTGGTTGCTCCTGTATCAACAATCCAATCTGATTGTGTTAAGGCAACCAAAACATGTGTACTCACAAAGGTACAAGGAAAAGATAAAGTTGGTACCTTCTTTGACTCAATGCAATCACAAACAAAGTGTCCCTTCTTTTGGCAGTTTTAACACGTTATTTTGGACATGTCTTTCTTAACCACACGCTTTCCACGTTTCTATTTGACCATTCCCTCCCTAGGTGCCGAGTTCCTAGTACCCTCCTGATTCCCTCTCTTAAATCCTTTATGTTTGGGCCATTTGCCCTTACATGTACTTGCCTGAGCAACAAGAGCCATTATGTAGGTCACCTCTAGGCGCTCCGCTTCCATCTCAAGGTGTTGAGCTAAATCAGCATACGTCTTAATGCTCTCAAGATGAGCAAGTACTTGTTTCATTGGTGCCCAGGAATCAAGTAAGGTCTTAATCAAGGCCTGGATCTGTTGCTCATCAAAAAGGTCATGTCCAGCATCTTTTAATTTGCAAACCATTTCCTTGACAGTTCTAATGTGCTCAGTCATTTTATGTTTGGAGTCCATTCGGTACATCTCAAACTTGAGGATCATACCTCGCAGTCTAGTTGTGGATGTACCACCAAAAGCACGCTTTAGCTCGTCCCACATGGACTTAGCCGTAGGGAAAACCTCATATTTCCCTTGTAGGTCATCTTACATGGCACTTGGTATAAAAAATCGCGCACTCCGGTCTTTCTTAACCCAAGCATCATACAGATCCTTATCTCTACGAGACTGGGTAGTCTCTTTTCCCAAGGGAGGATCGGTCGGTACATTCATTTCCGTGGTAAGATGCTCCATGTTATCTTGGTCATTAATGTAATACTGGACTCTCCGTTGCCACTTCTCAAAGTTCTCATGACCGAGAAGTTTCTCACCCATGAGAAAGTTAGCGATCACGTTTTTAAAGGCCATATAGACTATACCCAAAATGTGGGGGGAAAAAACATAGTATATTTTTCACCTCTCATTGGAATTTTCCCAAATTAATTATCATTAATCCATACTGTGGTGTCAATCATCTAATATTGTTCGATGTCAAACCCCACCAAATATGTAATGAGAATAATTAATTTAAATTATTCCAATAAATATACATTGGAAAAATGGGTATCTCCTATCACATAATTGCGCCATACATACGGGTGCGCATGGGTCCCACCAGAGGAACACAGAGTTTGGTACTTCTAATGACACATCAAGTCAAGACAAGATTGTGTTGCGCAGTGTGGTGGCAACCCTATTACATGGCTTCCAAAAAATAATTAAAATTACATCCCTTTAATTACATCTCAAAGAAACCTACTACAACACTACTAAGGTATAGCACACTTTGCATCACTCTCAAATACTAACTCTAGCATACATACATACATAAAATGTGTAATTATGGTAACACCAAACAGGATATCTTCCATGAATAAATAAATAAATAATTTATGGTCTATTTTGGAAGAGATTGATCTACATCCACCTAATGGAGCGAATTAAAGGTCTAAACCGCCATGGGAGGGTTCCATTGATAATTAAAATTTTTTGCATAATCATCATAACAAAGAATCTTAAAACAATATAACAAACATGGCGGTAAAGCTAATGATCACAAAAATTGTATAAAAAACAAAAATTTTTGCAAAACATAAAAAGATGCAATCATAAATAACTCCAAGCTAATAACTTTTTAATTCAGAAACAAAACATGGTGCTAGTAAAACTCCAATGATTTGGGTTTGTGGTTAACAACCACAAGGTCAAAGGTATAAACTTCACTCTAGCAACAGTTTATACCTTTTTTTTAAAAAAGAATTAAAAAACAAAACTCAAAAGGCATCACAGAGGCACGATCTTCAACGACTCTTTCTCTCTCTTCCACAAAAAGAGGAGACTCTTCAAACTAAATAAAAAAAAACTGAAAAAGAAACTGCTCACAAAGAATGTTCCTTCACGTTGTAGAAAAAAAATTTTAATAACCGAACAACAATAAGTGATCGCCTTTCCTTCTTTTTTTTATTAAAACTAAATCATAAAAAATATGCTCAAAAAACCACATTTGTGAAACGTGAATGTCAAAAAATAATTTTTTTAAAAACACGTGACCCCCTCAAAAACCCCCCCCCCCCAAAAAAAAAAAAAAACCACCCCCCCCCATTAAATATATTAAAAAAAAAAACCCCCCCCCCCCCCCCCCCCCCACCAAATAACCCCCCCCCCCCCCCCCCCCTCCCCCCCCCCCCCCCCCCCCCCCCCCCCCCCCCTAAATAAAAAAACAAAAAAAAAAAAAAACAAAAATAATTTCCAAACATAGTAGTTGACCTTCTTTTCTTTAAATTCTTAATTTTAATCTTAAAAAACGTTAACCAACACCAACAAAAGGTCATCAAGAACACCCCTTTTTTTTAATCATAAAAAAAAAAACTCTTCTACTAAAGGAAAAGAAAAGAAATTCCTCATCCAATTTCATACCATAAATTGGGTAGAGGTCAAGCAATTGATTAAAGAATGAATCTGACACTCATTAATGTCAATAGATCCTATCAACCAAAACCCATAAAATTAGCCGTTACCAACGACCCTAACCCCTATCTGGCTTGGATACCAATGTAAAATCAAATCAATATTCAATAAAAGGAAGAGTTCTAGATCCTTTACCTTAGTGATGTTCTGCAATGGATCTAGACACTGAAGGTGCCTCTTTGCGTTCAATTTCCCTTCTTTCAGCTTGTGAACTCTATAGGTTATTTCCACGCTTCCAAATCGGCGAACCACAGTGATGGAGGTTCAGGATTAGCTTGGAGAATTCGTAGAGCATAAACAATTCGCGAAGGGTATAATTGAATTGGAACTAAGATGAGAAATAACCTATAGGATACACAAGCTAAAAGAAGGGAAAGGAAACACAAAGAGGCACCTCCAGTGTCTAGATCCTTTGCAGAACATCACTAAGGTAAAGGATCTAAAACTCTTCATTTCATTGATTTAGTTTTACATTGGTATTCGAGCCAGGTTGTGGTTAGGGTCGCTGGCAACAGCTAGTTTTATGGGTGTTAGTTGATAGGATCCATTGACATTAATGAGTGTCAAATTCAATCATTAACCAATTGTTTGACATCAACCCAATCTGTGGTATGAAATTGGATGAGGAGTTTCTTTTCTTTTCCTTTAGTAGAAGAGTTTTTTTTATGATTAAGGAAAAAAAGGGGTGTTCTTGATGATCGTTGTGCTTAACGTTTTCTTTTAAGATTAAAAAAAAAAAAAAAAAGTCACCTCCATGTGTTCGACGCTTAAAAAAATTTTGACCTTCACGTGAACGTGAAGGCATCACGTTTCACAAATGTGGTTTTGAGCAATTTTTTATTAGTTTTAATTAAAGAAAATAAAGAAAAAGAAGGAAAGGCGATCACTTACTGTTGTTCGACAAGTATTAAAAAAAAAATGCAACATGAAGGAACGTTCCCGGTGAACAATTTCTTTTTCAGTTGTTTTTATTTAGTTTAAGGAGTCTCCTCTTTATATGGATAAGAGGAAAAGAGTCGTTGAAGATCATGCCTCTGTGATGCCTACCTTTTGAGTTTTGTTTTTTAATTCTTTTTTAAAAAAAGGTATAAACTGTTGCTAGAGTGAAGTTTGAACCCTTGACCTTGTGGTTGTTAACCACAAACTCAAACCATTGGAGTTCTACTAGCACCATGTTTTGTTTTAGAATTAAAAGGTTATTAGCCTGGAGTTATTTATGATTGCATCTTTCTATGTTTTGCATAAAATTTTGCTTTTGTGCAATTTTTGTGATCATTAACTTTACTGTTTTAGGTACTCATATTGTATTAATTTTCTTTGCTATAATGATTATGCAAAAATTTATTAGCATTGGAACCCTCCCATGGCATTTTAGACTTTTCATTCGCTCCATTTGGTGGATGCAAAATCAATCTCTTCCACAATAAACCATAAAAAAATTTATTTATTCATGGAAGAGATCTTATTTTGTGTTACCATAATAACACATTTTATGCATGTACACTAAAGTTAGTATTTAAGAGTGATGCAAACTGCAAAGTGTGGTATACCCTAGTAGTGTTGTAATAGTATTCTTTGAGATATAATTAAAGGGATGTAATTTTAATTATTTTTTGGAAGCCATGTAATAGGGTTGCCACCACACTGCGCATCACAATCTTGTCTTGACTTGATGTGTCATTAGAAGTACCAAACTTTGGGTTCCTTTGGTGGGACCCATGCGCACCCATATGTATGGCGCAATTATGTGATAAAAGATACCCATTCCTCCAATGTATATTTAAGGATAATTAATTTGAAAAAATTCCAATGAGTGGTGAAAAATATACTGCCTTTTTTCGCATTCTGGATGTAGTCTAGATGGCCTCTAAAAACGTGATCGCTGACCTTCTCATGGGTGACAAACTTTTCAATCATGAGAACTTTGAGAAGTGGCAACGAAAAATCTAGTACTACCTTAATGACCAAGATAACATGGAGCATCTTATCACGAAAATGACTGTACCGACCAATCCTCCCTTGGGAAAAGAGACTACCCAGTCTCGTAAAGATAAGGTTCTATATGATGTTTGGGTTAAGAAAGACCAAAGTGCACGGTTTTTCATGCTAAGTGCCATGCAAGATGACCTACAAGGGGAATATGAGGTTTTCCCTACAGCCAAGTCCATGTGGGACGAATTAAAGTGTGTTTTTGGTGCGAGGTATGATCATCAAGTTTGAGATGTCCCGAATGGACCCCAAGCATAAAATGACTGAGCACATCAGAACTGTCAAGGAAATGGTTCAAAAATTAAAAGATGTTAGACATGACATTTCTGATGAGCAACAGATCCAGGCCTTGATTAGGACCTTACATGATTCTTGGGCATCAATGAAACAAGTACTTGCTCATCTTGAGAGCATCAAGACATATGTTGATCTAGCTCTGATCCCAATGTAAAACTAAATCAATGAAATGAAGAGTTCTAAATCCCCTTTACCTTAGTGATGTTCTGCAATGGATCTAGACACTGAAGGTACCCCTTTGTGTTCCCTTTCTCTTCTTTCAACTTGTGAACTCTATAAATTATTTCCACGCTTTCAAATCGACGAACCACAATGATGGAGGTTCAGGACTAGCTTGGAGAATTCGTAGAGTATAGAAGAGTATTCTAAATTAGTGTATTTCTATTTGGATTACCATCCCTCTATTTATAATGTTTTCCCTCAACCTTAATTCCCTCTGTTTGGTTTACCATCCCTCTACACAAAGGACCTTCAGGGGTGTTCCAAATTATCTTCCTAAATGAGGCTTTTAGCTTGGAATTGTCAGAGTCTTGGCCCTCCCCTAACTCAACAATACTTACAAAAGCTATATAGGAAGATTGGGCCCAGTATAGTTTTTCTACTTGAAACCAAACATCAAAATGCTAGAATTTTTAAAGTATCAAGGAAACTTAAGCTTGATAACTACTTTTGTGTGGATGCAATAGGCCATTCATATGGAATTGGTATACTATGGAATAGTAATATTTCTGTCACAGTTCTCTCTTCTTTTCTTCTAATATTGTTGATTTGCTAATTGTGGTGGTCTCTTCTAGTGTAGAGTTTCGCCTGACACTCATTTATGGACACCCCTTGGTGGAGCAACGAGCAAGAATTTTGGAGGAATTTACACAATTGGGTTGATCTGTAAGTTCTCCTTGGTTAGTTCTGGGTGATTTTAATGAGATTTGGCATAATGATGAGAAGTTAGGAGGTAGACCGAAACCCTTTGCCCAAATGGATAGATTTAGAAATGCTATTGAATTTTGTGCATTTAATCTTCTTGAGGTTAAATGCACGGGCCCAAAGTTCTCCCGGTCCAATAAAAGACAAGGGACTGATTTGGTCAAAGAATGCCTAGACAGGGCTTTCATCAATATGGACTTTCTTGATTTATTTGGAAGTATCCAAGGTCATAGACATGCTATGGTGGGATTGGATCATACCCCTTTAGAGGTCTCCCTACACCCAGCAAATAAACGCCCCATGAGATTCCATTATGAGACCAAATGGGAAGATCACCATGACCTTACTTCTCAAATTTCCTTTGGTTGGAACTCACCCAACTTTGGCTTCCCTGCATACAGATTGCATCAAAAGATTAAGAATTGCACAAAATCCTTAAGGTCATGGAGTAAAGCTACTTTCCATAATGCCTCAAAGGAATTTTCTAGGTTATCCCAATTGTTGGAAGAGTGTCAGACCAAATCTGTTTCTGAAAGCTCTGCTAAGGAAGAATTTGAGTTGAAAAGAGAAATTGAGAAACAATTATTAGCAGAAGAAAATTTTGGTGCCAGAGATCTAGAGTCCAATGGTTACAAGAAGGTGATAGAAATACCAAGTTTTTCCATACTTCCACTGCACAAAGGAGGCAGGAAAATTATATCACAAAAATTAAAGACCATCTGGGTAACTGGTTGTCTGAAGACTCTCAAATCAATTCTGCAATATGTTCTCATTTCAATTCCCTTTTAAACACTTCTCACCCTATCCCTCCCCATGAGTTTCTCAGTAGCACTCCTGCATGCATTACAGCTTCAGATAACTCTCTTCTTTGCTCACCTTTTTCTCCTGATGAAATTAAAAGAACTTTGTTTCAAATGAAAGGCACCAAGGCCCCTGGATATGATGGGCTCCCTGCTAGGTTCTTTCAAAGGCACTGGGATATCATTGGCAATGATCTCACCCTTGTTGTGCAACACTTTTTTAATAGGGGTTTTATGCTGCTCAGTCTTAATAAAACCATTATTTCCTTTATTCCCTAAAGAACTCACCCTCAAGATGTCTCTCACTTTAGACCCATCAGTCTATGCACTACTCCATATAAAGTCATAGCAAAATGTTTGGTTAATTGATGTAAACCCATTTTGAGGTCCATTATTAGTCAGACTCAAAGTGCCTTTGTTCCAGGTCGTGCCATATCTGATAATATATATCTTGCTCATGAGTACTTACACTTTATGCGCAAATTCAAATCTAAATCTGGATATATGGCTCTTAAGCTGGATCTTTGCAAGGCCTATGACAAATTAGAGTGGTCATACATTGAACTTACTTTGAGACATCTAGGGTTTGATTCTAAATGGGTCCAATGGGTTATGCAATGCATCACCACTGTTGAATATCAAATCAAAATCAATGGTGCCCTGTCCAAACCTATTGTGCCACAAAGAGGGATTAGACAAGGTTGTCCTTTAAGCCCTTACATTTTTATCCTCTGCCAAGAGACTTTCTCACAAAGGCTCAGTTCCAATCTTGATATCCCTCGACTACAGGGTTTTAGGCTCTCCCGTTTCGCTCCAAAAATTAACCATCTCTTTTTTGCTGATGATAGCATGATCTTTTCCCCTGCATCTATTTCTAATGCATCACAGATAAATGTTTTGTTGCAAGATTATGAACAAGTTTCTGACCTTCACATCAATCCTGAAAAGTCTGCTGTTCTGTTTAGCACCAAAACCCCTCATGACCTCCGGACTAATATAGTCTCTGCCATTGATATTAAAGAGGTCAATTCTCATGGAACATATCTGGGTCTTCCTTCATCTATTGGAAAATCTAAAGTGCAGACTTTCTCTTTTATTTTGAAGCGTCTAAATTCTAAATTATCTGGGTGGAAGGGGAAATTGCTTTCTCATGTAGGGAAGGAGATTTTAATCAAAGCAGTAGCATTTGCTTTTCCTGTCTATGCTATATCGTGTTTTCTCATACCCGATGAAATTTGCAAACAAATGAATCAAAGGATCCGACAATTTTTGTGGAAAAATGATCAAGGAAAGGGTATTCATTGGATAAAATGGGAAATGGGCCTAGGTGATGCATGCAAAATACATTAAAGACATTCTATTTTTTAAATGTTGTGTCCATGTCTGGGAGGGATATTCTCAAACAGGGAATTATTAGACAAGTGGGAAATGGTGCTAATGTGCATATTTTTAAGGACCCATGGCTTCCCTCTTTGCCTTTCCATGGCATTAGTAGTGCCCCTTTGGGACATAGTCCAATATGGGTGCAAGAGCTTATTGATTGGGACACTTGCCATTGGAAATTACCTTCACTTCAGTCTCTATTTTCTCCATGTGAGGCTCAAGCTATTTTAACAATTCCTTTATTGTCTCCTAATACTCTAGACTCTTGGATATGGGACAAAACAAAGGATGGTAAGTTCACTGTGAAGTCTGCTTATTATCAATGCTTAGCTATGGCTGATGATCAAGGTAATGTTGCTTCTTCTTCCTCCTCTTCAAGATATTGGAAAATTATTTAGCAGATTCCTACTCTTCCAAAGATTAAACAATTTTGTGGCGATCCTCATATGAGGCTATTGCAATTGGGAGCTCCCTCTTCATGAGAAATGTTTCACTTACACCTCTGTGTCTAACTTGTGGTCATGGTTCAGAGAATGTATGTCATGCCTTGTTTTTTTGTCATCATGCAAAAGAGTGTTGGAGATTATCTCCCCTCCGTATTAATACATCTGATTTTTTAGGGACAAATTTATTTGATTGGATGGATTTTATCAAAATGAAGTTCAATGGTTGTGACAATTTAACCCTAGTGAATCAGATGTGGAGTGCATTAACTTGGTGTATATGGAATACTAGGAATGCTACACTTTTTAGAGGGATTGATGCCTCCATAATTCATACAATGACTACTTTCTTTTATCTTTGTGCAAATATACAATCTCACATTATGGATCTTCAAAGGGCTCATGGGGATCCTCATCCAAGGCCGAGTCATATCGTTTCTGAAGAACTTGCTCTCTTTCAAATTTTCGTTGATGGATCATGGGATAGTTCTTCACTTAAAGGAGGTAGAGGGTGCATCATGTGGGACTATAATGGTGGTTTTGTAGCGGCTCAAAGCAAATGTGGTCATAATGCTTCAGCAACTTTAGTTGAACTTGAAGCAATTAGAGATGGAATTATTCTGGGTTCCTCTTTAGGAGCGGTTGATTTGCATATTCATTCAGACTGTTTACCTGTTGTTAGTGCTCTCCAGGGTCTCCACTCATCTTTAGATTGGATGTGTCTCAGTTTAGTAGTAAATATTTTGAAGCGTTGTTCTTTCTTTCCTAGGGTTTCTTTTAGTTATATTCCTAGAATTGGCAATGGCTTTGCTGATTTCCTTGCTAAGGGTGCTTGCAGGTTATCTCTAGACAGATCTTGGTGGGGTATACCACATTTGTTTATTGTGGATTCCTCTCGTTTGTATAGGTCCTTTAACCTAAACTCTTTCATTTAATATTATAGCTGCTTTTTTGTTTTGGCCAAAAAAAAAATAGAGGAGTAGTCATCTTAGACTACATAACCATCTTGCCGCCACCTATGACGCAGCAAATTATAGTGGGACCCACCCACTATTATTCCCTAAACAATTCAATTATACCCTAAGAGTGGGGTTCATAAACAATTCTCATGAGTGTGAAAGTGGTGTGAAGTAAGCAGAATCTCTTTTCTTTCTTTCTGGTGGATGTAAGATGGTTTTGGCCAACCGGGTGTGTTTTGTTTTTGTTTCTTCTATGCATCGTATCCCAACAGAAATAAACACCAAAATCTAATTAGCACCAAAATTGAAGATCCAGAACACAGAAAAAAAATAATTCTTTGTTTGTTATCCACAGAACAATTAGCCCAAAGGGCGAACGGCATCATTTATCATACGCCTTTTTAATACTAGATGATTTGAAGCTTTAACCCGCACACAAACTAAAACGAACAATGTTCCACAAATAACTATAATTAGTTAACAGCGCTCTTTTTTTTTTTGGCCAAAACAAACAAGCGACAAATATATTATAGGAAAGAGTTTAGGTCATAGGACCTATACAATCGAGAAGAATCCACAATGAACAAAGGTGGTATAACCCACCAGGATCTATCGAGGGATAACCTGCAAGCACCCTTTACAAGGAAATCAGCAAAGCCATTACCAACTCTAGGAAGATTGGAAACCATTGATAATAAGCAGACTTCACATTGAACTTACCATCCTTTGTTTTGTGCCAGATCCAAGAATCTAGAGTATCAGGAGACAATATAGGGATTGGTAAAATGGCTTGAACTTCACCTGAAGAAAATAGAGACTGAAGTAATGGTAAATTCCAATGGCAAGTGTCCCAATCAATAAGCTCTTGCACCCAAATTGGACTATGTCCCAAAGGTGCACTACTAATACCATGAAAAGGCAAAGAGGGAAGCCATGGGTCCTTAAAAATATGCACATTAGCACCATTACTCACTTGCCTAATAATGCCTTGTCGGAGAATATCCCTTCCAAACAGTATACTTCTCCAACCCCATGAACAATTATTTGGGGCACAACATTCAAAAAAATGGAATATCTTTAATGTATTTTGCATGCATCACCTGGGCCCATAAAGAGTTTGGGTTGGTTAAGAGTCCCCAACTTTGTTTGGCAAGAAGAGCTTTGTTAAAACAGTGTACATCCTTGAATCCCAAGCCTCCATCTCTTTTGCCCTTGCACAGGGTTTCCCATTTTACCCAATGAATGCCCCTTCCTTGGTCATTTTTCCACCAAAATTGGCGAATCCTTTGATTCATTTGTTTGCAGATTTCATTGGGTATGAGAAAACACGACATAGCATAGACAGGAAGAGCAAATGCTACTGCTTTGATTAGAATCTCCTTCCCTGCATAAGAAAGCAATTTCCCCTTCCACCCAGATAATTTAAAATCTAGACGTTTCAAAATAAAAGAGAAAGTCTGCACTTCAGATTTTCCAATAGAAGAAGAAAGACTCAAATATGTTCCATGAGAATTGACCTCTTTAATATCAATAGCAGAGACTGTATCAGTCCGGAGGTCATGAGGGGTTTTGGGACTAAAAAGGACAGCAGACTTTTCAGGATTGATGTGAAGGTCAGAGACTTGTTCATAATCTTGCAACAAAACATTAATCTTTGATGCATTAGAAATAGATGCAGGGGAAAAGATCATGCTATCATCAGCAAAAAAGAGGTGGTTAATTTCTGGAGCAAAACGGGAAAGCCTAAATCCAGGTAGTCGAGGGATACCTAGATTGGAACTAAGCCGTTGTGAAAAAGTCTCTTGACCAAGAATAAAAATGTATGGGCTTAAAGGACATCCTTGTCTAATCCCTCTTTGTGGCACAATAGGTTTAGACAGTGCACCATTGATTTTGATTTGATATTCAACAGTGGTAATGCACTGCATAACCCATTGAACCCATTTAGAATCAAACCCTAGATGTCTCAAAGTATGTTCAATGTATGACCACTCTAATTTGTCATAGGCTTGCAAAGATCCAGCTTAAGAGCCATATATCCAAATTTATATTTGAATTTGCGCATAAAGTGTAAGTACTCATGAGCAAGATATATATTATCAGAAATGGCACAATCTGGAACAAAGGCACTTTGAGTTTGACTAATAATGGACCTCAAAATGGGTTTTAATCGATTAGCCAAACATTTTGCTATGACTTTATATGGAATAGTGCATAAACTGATGAGTCTAAAGTGAGAGACATCCTGAGGGTGATTTCTTTTGGGAATTAGGGAAATAATGGTTTTATTAAGACCTGCCAAGATATATCCCCCATGAAAGAAGTGTTGCACAGCAAAGGTAAGATCATTTTCAATGATATCCCAGTGCCTTTGGAAGAATCTAGCAGGGAGCCCATCATATCCAGGAGCCTTGGTGCCCTTCATTTGAAACAAAGTTCTTTTAATCTCATTAAGAGAAAAAGGTGAGCAAAGAAGGGAGTTATCTGAAGCTGTAATGCATACAGGAGTGCTAGTGAGAAATTCCTGGGGAGGGATAGGGTGAGAAGTGGTGAAAAAGGAATTGAAATGTGACCATATTGCAGAATTGATTTGAGAGTCTTCAAACAACCAGTTACCTAGGTGGTCTTTAATTTTTGTGATAGAATTTTCCTGCCTCCTTTGTGCAATGGAAGAACTTGGTATTTCTATCACCTTCTTGTAACCATTGGACTCTAGATCTTTGGCACCAAAAATTTTCTTCTGCTAATAGTTGTTTCTCAAGTTCTCTTTTCAACTAAATTTCTTCCTTGGCAGAATTTTTAGAAACAGGTTTGGTCTGACACTCCTCTATCAATTGGGATAACCTAAGAAATTCCTTTGAGGCATTATGGAACGCATCTTTACTCCATAACCTTAAAGAATTTGTGCAATTCTTAATCCTTTGATGCAATCTATATGCAGGGGAGCCAGAGTTGGGGGAGTTCCAACCAATGAAAATTTGAGAAATAAGGTCCAAGTGATCTTCCCATTTTGTCTCATAATGAAATCTCATAGGGCGTTTATTTACTGGCTGTAGGGAGACCTCTAAAGGAATATAATCTGATCCCACCATAGCATGTCTATGACCTTGGGTACTTCCAAATAAATCAAGAAAGTCCATATTGATGAAAGCCCTATCTAGGCATTCTTTGACCAAAGCAATCCCTTGTCTTTTATTGGACTTTGGACCCGGAGAACTTTGGACCCGTGCATTTAACCTCAAGAAGATTACACGACTCAATAGCATTTCTAAATCTACCCATTTGGGCCAAAGGTTTAGGTCTACCTCCTAACTTCTCACCATTATGCAAAATCTCATTAAAATCACCTAGAACTAACCAAGGAGAGCTTACAGATAGACCCAATTGGGTGAATTCCTCCCAAATTCTTGTTCGTTGCTCCACCAAGGGGTGTCCATAAATGAGTGTTAGACGAAACTCTACACCAAAAGAAACCACCACAATTTGCAAATCAACAATATTAGATGAAGAAGAAAGAACTGTGATAGAATTATTGCCATTCCACATTATCCCAATTCCACCTGAATTGCCAATTGCATCCACACAAAAATAGTTATCAAACCTAAGTTTCCGTGATACTTTAAAAATTCCAGCAGTTTGATGTTTGGTTTCAAGTAGAAAAACCATGCTAGGCCTAATCTTCCTACAGAGCTTCTGTAAATATTGTTGAGTCAGGGGAGGGCCAAGTCCCTGATAATTCCATGCTAATAGCCTCGTGGAGATCTTGGGGGTTGATTAAAGGCAACCCGCCTCACTCATTCAGTGTGGGAAATCATCATTCCCCAATATCTTAGAACTTCCTTAAACCTCCCTGTAGATTGACCTCCAACAAGCCTGTATACCAGCTATGAACACATGATAATTCCCAACCCAAAGAAATAAGAGAAAAAATATATAAAATAAAGAATAGATATATATACATGATGATCCACAAAACAGAAAATAAAATTATACTACCTAAATCGATTGGGAAGACTATCACAGAGAATATAGGGGTGGGAGAACAGCAAAACAAAATTACAACAGAACATAAAAAATGCAGTGAATTTCAAAATCATTGCAGAAAATAAACATACATAACCAAAATGTGGGAAGGGAAGGAAGAGAGAAGAAAGGAGAAACCCTCCACGGTTAAACAGCCTGCCCCTTTAAAAGGTTTGAAAAAATCTGAAATCATGAGATGCAGTGATAACTGTTGAAACCAGAAGAATGATTGACCAGATATAACCACAGAGGAATCCGCTAAAGTCAGAATAAAATTATACTATCAGGAACGATGTTGAATTCAAGCACAAGTATAATAGAAAAGGGAAAGCAGCAATCAAAATAATATAAGAGTGCAATGCATTTGAAACGATTCAGAGTATTCACAAATAGAAGAATCCTAAAATGGGGATGGGAAAAAATAAACAAAAAATGAAAATAAAAAAACAAAAGAACTTGCTACGGTTAAGCCACCTGCAACTGACAATGGTTAATATGTAGTGTTTTTTTTTTAAGGAACTGAAATCAAATACCGTTTCACGAACTTGCAAGAAAAAAAAAATTTGAAAGTATGGAGGAGTAGTAGGATGGTTAGGAACCTGAAAAAAAAAAAAACCGACAACGGTGAAAACCGCCTGCAACAGAGGATGCTATTTTGACAAAATGAAATCAAATAAGAAAGAGGTGAGATTATGGGAAAGATTCTAATAAAACCATCGGAGAAAAGAAGAAGATCTTAGCTAAAGTATGGAGGCGGGAAGCATGGGGATGATAGAAAAAACCGGAAAACCCCGAAATAGATGGGAGGTCTAAACCATTACGGGGGAAGTAAGAACAGCAGCAAATACCTGCAAGCAACCCATGACCACCGATCAACGACGGACGGGGATAGAGGCGGTCCAAAACCGCAGGAAGAACCCTCAACATTGGAGGTAAAACCCTATTGCAGGGTAAGGATCGCCGTTGGAGCGAACAGAAAAGGACCGTCGAACGATCGATCAATAATGGATTCAGAAAAGCTATTTGTTATGGACAAAAAAGAAGGTTTCATTGAGAAGCAGAGCCGGTAGCCTTATACTTTCGCTTGTTCTCTCTCAAAACAAGATTGATCGTTTTTAGGAATGAGAATTCAGTTGATTCAAACAAACACAAATATATGTAAGAAATCCCTAAATTAGGAAGAAAAATACATCTGATGAAATTCGGGGAAAGACGAAAACAAGAAGACTATAAAAACATAAAAGAATCTGATGAGAAAAAACCGATTTATTTCGCTGACCTTAATGCTTCTTGCGATCCCACCACCAGGAGATGCCGAGACAAATGAACCGCGCAACAAACTGATTTCGGTGGACTAGGTCCCGAAGAGAGAGAAGACAAACCAGAGGAATCCCTTTCGCAACGACGGCGGATGAGTTCAAACTTCGTTTCAGAAAGGAAAAAAGTCCCTTTCGACCGTTTTCCTTTATTTATTTATTTTCGAATGGTTTTCTGTCCCTTCGAAACGTTTTCGATTTTTATAAATTTTAAACCTCTGTAAAAATCTACAACCAAAAAATAAAAAATAAAAAGAACAAATGGCTCGGCATCCTCAATAATAATAAATGGGTAAATAGTAAATGTGTCAATTGCATATTGAAATTGTTTAACGTATTGAACCACGCCGTCTAAAACCGCACAATTCAAAATCCTGTACAATACATACTGAAATCGAATTTCTTTGATACGATTATGATTTTAGGTACTCATACCGTCAGTATGTTCCGAAACTATACCAAATTGATACCCTATCAAATTAAGGGATATAAATGTAATTTTACAATTACAACACTAATATATTTACTTGCTTTATCCTTCACTCATCTTCTTAAATTTACTTGCTTTGTCTCTATTAATTGGATTTACTTACTTTGTCTCTATTAATATAAGATCTTATTGATTGTTTGATCGCAATTTCATTAGAATCTTAATGAACTAATAACAAAAGTGACATGGATTCGTTCGTACCAAAATTGGACTACATTAGATGCCTTGTTTAAATCGTTTTTCCGCACCGATTTAATACTTAAACCTTACCAAACTTTTTTTGTAAATACTGAAATCGTACCGTGTAAATTCGGTATGATATGGTTCTGGTTTTCAATATTCAAAGTTGATACCGTACCGAAACCGTACCAATTGACACCCTTAGATAAAACTATTGATCATCAACTATTACTTCTTAAATTATATGGCACCCACACTCAAAATTACAAATTACCCACCGTTACATTTCAATTAAATGGACACATAAAATGACCACCCTTATATTTTTTTTTCAATAACAAAATACCCTTATATTTAAAGCATTTAGGATATCCACCCAACCCCTAGGTGGGTCACCCATCTTCTACCTCTCTCCTTCTTAATCAATGATATTCTCAAGTTAGTTGAATCTCTCACTGAATGCACCTTCTCTAATGTACCCCGAGATGTGAACTTTGTTGTGGACGAGCTTGCCAAATCTGCAGCATTATCCTAATATTGGCTTGTGTATCAACATTCCCCACCCCCTTTCTTAACTTGGATCCTGCTCTTTGACTCCCTTATGTGTAAGATTCCTCATTGTTTTCTTTTACATCAATAAAGTACAACAAAAAAAGACAAGTGATCGTGACTTTTCAAGTTTGTTTTACAAGGCCTACAACCAAGGAACTTAAATTCGCCGAAATTTCGGCGGTGATATCTCGCCGAATTTAGGTGATATTGGTCCTTACCGAACCGAAATATAGGTTCGAAACGAGATTGGCTGGATATCGTCGATTTCTTGGCGATATCTTGCATTTTCTCGCCAAACTGGTGAGATCCGGCCGATTTCTTGAACACTCGGTCCCCTCTGTTTCTCCCTGGGTTGCTCTTAGCTACTTTTGGAGAAGAAACAACAATCTCCGGTATGTCGCCGAGACAAGGCTTCACAAGAAAATCGTGTCCGTCATTTTCTAATGGAAAACCAGAGAATCTAGCCCCCATTAACAGAAGAAATAAACCCTAGAAATTTCCCAAAATCTCAAACCCAAGCCTGAAAAACCCACTCTTGAAAGAAATCCCTACATTTGAAGGGAAGAAATGCAAGAAAACAAGAGAATCGAACAAAGAATTGACAGTGTTGGCGATGGTTTGTGAGTTTTCTCCTCATTACTCGTTTGCTCTTATTTCTTATTGTAAGCTTCACACAAAGGTATTGTTGTCGTCGTCGGAGAAGGAACAGAGAATTTATGGGAAGAAGAGAAGCCTAAAAACCACCTCTGCAACGAACCAAGCCTCTACCGCTCCAACTCCATCTCCAAAGAACTAAAACCTCTACCGCTCCGCTCCACCTCCATGACTGCATCTGCAACCGACGAAGGTTCACCGTTCATGAAACCTTGAAGTGATTTTGGCAGTTTTGATTTTTATAATTTATTATCCCACATTCCCACTCTTCCACGCACTGTGATGTCAGGTCACATGTGATTGTTTTTATTTTATTTTATTTTTATTTTCAATTGTACAGCTGTCCTTATAGGACTTCCACCGCCAACGAGAATTATCATTTCTTGGTGAACTTTCGCTGAAAGGTCGTCGGTTCGCTAGGTTCGCCTGCTGGCGAACCGGCGAATTTGGCCGAAACTTCGTTCCTTGCCTACAAGTATGTCCTTCGAGGAGAGTTACCTCTGAAACACAAGCTAGCAAATGAAAAAGTACTTGGTTTGTCGGTCAGCAAAATAGATCGATTTCATTGAAGCTACTTTTGGTCCTCAGCAACGGATGACTTTATAAGCTGACTTCATCAAAAAGAAACCATTGGAGCCAGGAATTCAAACAAATGTATCGTGAGATAAACATTACTAAAACTTTATCTTAAGGATCGATTTCTCATTGATGAAATAAGAGAGTTGAATCAATTATATCCTTTTTCCGTAGACCAACCTCAATGCACATACCCTGCCTGAGGCTAAAAGGCTGTCTAGCTACCATGGCTTTATTAACCAAGAGACCTTCACTGATGAGGGGCTGATCCAAGCTGGCTCATTGTCAAATGTTTTGATTGACTCTAGATTTCAAAAACTTAGAGAACAACTAGGTAGATCATTATGGGCCTTTTGTATCACTTCTAGTTTGATATTTGGGGATTACATAAGAAGTTGTTTTTTTGGTACACAAATGGTCTATGTATTCATGCAAGAGCCCAAAGTCTTCATTACAAATTTCTACTAAGGATCGGAAGGAGCCCAATTTGTCGCATTCGTAATGGTGAGGGTCTTTCAAGACAAGGGATCTGCCATAACACTGGATTGTTTTGGAATGACACTCAAGCTACTGGATGAAAATTGTGAAGCAAGCTTAGGTGATATCATTGTAGAATTGGATAGGAAGCCCTGGAGAGATTACATTACAAGCCTATGTGCATATTTGCCATAAAATATCTGTTGCCTAGATAAAATTTACCTAGCCAAGTTGACAAATATCTGTTGCCTAGATCAAATTTACCTTGCCAAGTTGATAAATATCTGTTGCCTAAGATAATTCACATCCTTAGTATGTGACTATGAATTTCACTTGGTACAAGTCAAGATTTTTAATGAGCCTCTTAAGCCTATGTTACCCTTTAATAAACAAGGATGACTTGGAAGTTTGAAGACCTCTCTAACTTCACAAGTTTGTTTCTCCAAATTGGTTTGGGCATATCATTGATTCAAGTATTGATTTATGTTTTTGCAAGAAAAAAAAAATGATGATCTACCATTGCAAGGTTACTTGATTGGTAATGACAACCTCTTAATGAAGAGGTTATTAAGAGGTTGTGGGTTAGACTGTTGCTAATGATATACATGATATCTCAATCGGATTTTTATTTGCGGCAGCCGCTGCTATCAACAGCCAACGGTCTAGATTTTGCCACTTATACAAAATACGATCGAACTGTGCCAATTGAAGGGTCTTATATTTTAAAAAGTTACAAATCGAAACCCCTAGTTCTATCAAACGTTGATCATTCATTTTGCAAACCCTAGCTTGAGTTCGCAACCAAATGTTGTAGACTTTGTGTTAAAGTTCCGCTTTGATTCGAGAGGTTTAAGCCATTAAATGAAAGAGAGGGAGGGGAAAGTTGCAGATTTGCTTTGATTTGTCTTCATTTTCTAACACGCAACCACATATCGCACATCCATTTTAAAGGAACAAGAATTCCTGATGTTTCTCACACATCCATTTTAAAGGACAGAACTTCTATTGTAGAAACTGTTAGAGAAATTTCTATTATAAATTCTATACAAGTTCTGAAATTAGTAGTGTAGAAAGTGAAAATTCTACAATAAATTCTTTCCTAGTTTGTAAAAACATTTCAGAGTTGTTCTTATTAACCTCATTGTTGGTGATATATGGGGATTTTTATTTGCGGCAGCAGCAGGCTAGGATTTGACCCAAAAGATCCAACGGTTGTGGTAAATCAAGCAAGGGTATATAGGTGAATATATAAGTTTGTTTTTACATTTAAATGTTTAGCATTTTTCAAATTTACAAATTCAGTCCTTCATTCCACCCGATCCCCAAATTCCAAATCTGGGTAGATGGAGAGGGCGAGAAATCATGTATCTTTTTTTTTTTTTTGGTAATCGAGAAATCATGTATCTATATCATCTTTCTCTCTCTCTCTCTCTCGGCTTTTCATGGTGTTTCTATGTAATATCACTGGTTTCACGCAATTGCGCCACGGGTATTGGTAGGCTAATGGAGAATTCAAGGTTGTCGTTTTGGAAGGCGGGACATGGCTATTCCATAGGGACCCCTACGCCTTTTTAGAATTAGCAAGTGGAGTAAACAATGATCCTCCCAGTATAAAGGGATGTCTTTGGCTACTTCTTCAGGAAACTTTGGTTCCCGTCTTAGAAACCATATGTCCTGCCACAAGGCGTAAATGAGATACATTGTCTTTCTTTGAGCTTTGATTTGAGTTTTGATTTTAGCTATTTTGATGTGATTTCTTCTTCCATTAATTTATTAGTGTGAACTACATTTTGTTCCTGCATTTGAGAATGTCATAATCGAACACAACTCGATCCAGGGCTTGTGAAATGAATGATTAGGATTTGATAGAATTAGGGGGTTCCTTTTGTAGATTTGCAAAATTGAAAAATCCTTTAGTGTAATTTTTTTTAATATCTACAACTAAACCCCTGCATTTTCAACTGACACTATTGGATCGAATTTTGTGTACATGGCAAAATCTTGACCGCCATCCCAATCCCTTGTATATAAAAAGTATTATTGTAGTCAATGAAGGATTAGTGGAGTGGTTGAGAACCTCACCTCTTAGTGGAGAGGTCGTGGGTCCATCTTTGTTTTTTTTTACCGATTTTAATTGTTCAAAATTCTAATTTTATAATCTAATGATGGTTTAATTTAATTAGGCACAGTTTTGTGGTATAAAAAGGATCATCCCCAACCACATTTTTATACTAATAGGGGAAAGGTCTGGTTTGAGGGTAACCTGTAGCACCCCCCCCCCATCATCTCTTGAAGCAATCCCATTTGATTTATGCTCGTCAAGTGGAAAGGCACTCATTTTTTAGATTGGATCTTGCTTGCCATCTTCAGAATATCGACTCGTGTGGTCAGCTTATGATTGTGCATTTTCATAATGAACTATTTGCGATGTAGGACTAACTTGACGGATTAAGGGAAATGACCACTGCTATGACTTCTCCCACTAACCGATAGACCAATGGCGATGGACCAGCATCCACCACTAGCTGGCATAATGGAAAGAGTCTAAAGCTTTCACCGGTCTGCTAAACTATTAAACTAATGGCAACTTAATAGGTTAGACAGACTAACTTGTGGGCAGTCCTTTGTACCCCTTTGGTATCGCTAGCCCATTTTATATTAACAACTAAACCCTTGCATTTTCAATCGTATTTTATATACATGGGAAATCTTGACCGCTGACTACTGGTAGCAGCATTTGCTGCAAATAAAAATCCATTCCAATCCCTTGTATATAAAAAGTATTATTACTTTACAAAAAAAAAAAAAGTATATATTATTGTACCAAAAAAAATATGATGGACATTAGTTGTAAATAAAATCGGGTGGAGTTTTCATTTTTTTTTTGGCCAAATGGGTGGAGTTTTCATCGAACCATTAGCGAAGGGATCAACATCCGATCCATCTTTGTTTTTTTCACCCGTTTTAATTGTTTAAAATTACGACTTATAAATTTATTATTTTCTGAGTAAGGATTCCATATGACATGTCATTATTGGAAAAATCAATCATATTGTTTTGGACCTTTTGGTTTTTCGTTTAGGTTCGGAGAGCGACAAATAAAAGGGAAAAAATTCCCGGAGAGATAGTTGCAGGCGCTGATCAGAAGGTCCAACCCTAGCCCTAGAATTCTGATATTTCCCGCCCCATCCGTTCTTTCCCTTCCTCTCTCATTCATTGCATGCCAGTCGTTGTTTCTTAGTTAATTTATCTTTTTTCAAGCCTCTATCTTCGTGCGTTATTCTAAATATTCCAACCTTCGAAGTCCTTCGTTTCGCAGGTAAAGTACTTCATAATTAATGCTGGGGTCTTTTTCCCTAGCAAGTATGGTTTTTGGATCTCCAGCACTATTGGCTTGAGCAATTTTGATGAAATTAGGGTTTTGGTCTTTTGGATGATTTATTATTCGTTTGCAGATCTCTGTACTCGCTCCTTAAATTATACTCTTACGTTTTATTGTTAAATTCGTCGATTGGGAGTATTAAGACGGTGAAGAATCGAGCTGCCAATGCCATTTCTCACGCTTCTGAAGAATTTTTCGGTGATTTTTGAGGTACCGGAAAAAGTTGAAGCTTAATGTCTTGGGCAGGCGGCGCGGAAGATATCTTCCTTTCCACATCTCTTGCTAGCTACCTCGACAGTAAGTTCTCTCTGGCTGTTCTCGTTAAAATTATTGTCTTTGGGCGATATATGCTGTTTCTTGCCTTATTCTTGAGTCTTGTGATCGCTTACTCAAGCTTGTTTAATTTGGGGTATTGAGTAGTTTGTTGATTGATTGATGGATTTCATTGGACTTACCCTTCGTTTTCTGTTTTACGCCAAAATAAAAACTATAAATTATTGTTTTTTATATTATTTGGTATGAGAAGTTTGAAAAACCAAAAGTGAGTTGTCGGAAAGGGTTAGTGATAGTATGTCATCCAGAAACGGATCCCATATTTTGAGTGTGTATTCATCAATATGAGGGGATTAAGGTCGTCATTTACTCGTTTTGTCATGGCTTACCACTCTATTCAAATGGTGCACTTGTAACCCATGTATCATGAATGTCTATAAAAATTGATGCTATTTATTGAAAGTTTGATCAGATTGGGATGCTAGTCTCTAAACCCACATTATATGGTTGGTTTAGAGAATTATTGATTATTGGAGTAACTTGTATAGCTCTGTACACTTGGTTTCTTAGCAAGAACTACATGGAAATGCTATGGAGGTCCGACTGTGGCTTTTAGGTGGTGTATAGGCTGTAGTCCTCCTTGGTCTCTCTTGTCAGTGTTAATACTTTTTGTTCAATATCATTCTTCTGTAATTATAAACTTAAAAAGGGAAAATTCATTCCAGATTTTACCACCTGCTCATTTTATTTCGCAGAGAAACTTCTTGTTTTGCTCCGAGATGGTCGGAAACTCTTGGGGATACTTCGCTCTTTCGATCAGTTTGGTATGATATTGTTAGCTTCATTTATTTCTTCAATATCATGCACTACTTCTATCTCGTTTATTGACTGATGAATTTCGTCATTGTATGCAGCCAATGCTGTTCTTGAAGGTGCATGTGAGAGAGTGATTGTTGGCGATCTTTACTGTGATATTCCCTTAGGTCTCTATGTAATTCGTGGGGAGAATGTTGTCTTAATTGGTGAGCTGGTATGGTAAATCTAGTTACTATTGATTTGTTGTTGCAGTAACTACTATTTGCTTGTCTTCTCAAAGTTTTTTTGTGATTTGGACAGGACCTTGAGAGGGAGGAGCTTCCCCCACATATGGCTCGTGTTTCAGCTGCAGAAATAAGAAGGGTAAGGTTTTATGTGAATATTCTCATATGCATCTGCTCTGTCTACAACTGGAGATAATTTGCCTTAATGAATAACCGGCTATTTAGAGCTGGCTGCTGACTGTAATAGATGGGCTATTATTAATCACAACTTATTTAATTATATTTAGCTTGAAAAAGCACCTAAATAGATTTGTCTGCATTATGCCATAAATCCCCATAATATTTGATAAAACAAGGGTTGTCTTTATGTTAAACTAAATATTGAATCTGTTTGATGAACTATTGAGTTAGCTGATATTCAGACTTCAGAGCTGTTTGAATGCATCATCAGTAGATATATTCACAAAAGTTTCATATTTTCTGTATAAACCTTTGTTTTTGTTCTTTATCGTGAAAGGATCAAGTAAACAGCTTTTGCAAAGGTAAGTTCAATTTATATGGGAGCAAATAATCTATCCAGTGGGTAAAAAAAGGTTACAGTTGTACTTGGTCAATACATGCGTTACGTTCTATTCTTAATTTTATATATCCTTCCTATAAATTTATTATATTAAACAGTTACCGGTCATGGAGATCATTTCCTTAGATGAAAAAGAAAAGGTTGATAAATCTCATTAGTTAATGGACGTGGTACTTGAATCTGCCTTGTTTTTTAGTGGTCTTCTGTTTCACATGCAAGCTCCGTATTTGTGGTGCTGCTGCTCTATTAAGTCTATGGGTTCAAATTTCAACTTAGACGCCGAAATTTTGGTTTTTTTCCTAAACGGAGATGAAATCCTACGGGCCAATGGAACCTGCGATACCCTATTCAAAAGTTCCAAATCTTGATTGCAAACTGTGAAATTTTGCAGAAGTTGCAGGTGCCGCTAGTCAAAATTTCAGGGACTCCCCCCCCCATTTTTCTTTTTTTGCCTCTCTCAACCTCTTTTTCACTAAAGAATCATCACTCCTTTCTCTTCCTTCACCTTGTTTGCTGCTTGCTCCATTGTTATGGTCCTTATAGAGTATATGGTGGAGTTGCTAGATATGGAGTACTTTGAAACTTTATTTAGAGAACGCGTCTCAAGGGATGGATCCGCCCAGGCATTCAACTTGGAACTGAAGCCTGGGAGTTTCTTTTTGGTTATTGTATTTGTAATTTTGTATCAAACATTTAATATGTACAATACAATCTATTCAGTTTTACAAAGTTTGTATTTCTCAGAATCTCTCATGCATACTAACACTTGAAAATGATAACTTATTGTTTTTTTTTCCTTGCAAAATACCTGTGCCATTGTGTTCTTTGTGCTTTAATTAGGTAGTATCTAATAAATTAGACAAAAAAAAAAAACCCTTTTTAAGAACCCCAAAACCTGGTGTCGAAACTACTTGGAAATTCCTAGGTTTTGGCCAAGATTTCTGAGATTTGGGTACCATCTCCGTTTTGATGTTGGTCGAAGTTGGCCTCGAATTGAGATTTTGAATCTTGATTAAGTTCCGTGACTGCATCTAATCCTCCTTGTATATAATGCAAGAGTCAACATCATACCAACAAAATTAGTGGTAGATCGATTGCAACCAGGATCAATACAATTAAACAAGAACTTTTTTGTGTGTGTGGACTAAGAAATACCTGCCTTCTTTCAAATCGAAACGAAACTTTAGATATTTCGACCAAGGTTCAAAATGACGCCCTGTGTTGCCGTGTCGATGGCTGGTGACACCATCGACATGGCAACATAGGGCGACATTTTCGAAAACATTTTGAGCGATGTCGGTGAAAAATTGACCCCCAGTTTTGAGGGTTATTTGGGGTCATTTTGGCATGAATTTTGACATGTAGCCTCAATATGAGGCCATAAACACATTGGGTGTGTTATTTTGACCTAAAACATCACCTAAACTAATGTTCCTGATTGACACATGCCCGACTGTATGCAGGCGAAACTAGAATTCTGGAAAACTCATATTAAACATGCAAAGAGAACACAAGTACACAACTAGTGAAGAGAAATACTAAAATCTACAATTCATTATACAAGTTCATAGAGTCATCCAATCATGTCAAATCTCCAACTCTCAATTCCAAGTACTGTGCCTAGGTGGATTCAACTCCCATTGACTGTGCTCTCTCCAACCCATGGTAGCAATCATCCTCTCCTCCCACCAATTTACATATTGAACCCATCTCATTTGATATTGTTAGTTCTTCAAATAGTCTTGAATTGCAGCTTTATAATGGTCATTTTTCGCCTCCAAGTGAACTCCCATGTGAGGGAAGTGAGAATAGGGCCAAGGAAGGTCCTGGAGGCTTGATAATGGTGCTACTGGTGCCAATGATTGTGTAGATGATGGGTCTGTCTGCCACGAGCCAAATATGGACTCTGCAATAGACTCTGACCCCGAGAGACCACGCTCATAGTAACTATCTTCTAGTGCCTATAATACACCCACGGTATTCAACATACTTTAATTTCATAACCATCCAACAACATTATGGCATGCATTTTGTCAAAAATTAGTTGGAAAAAAATGGTTACTTGTGAGATGAAAAAACTCGCAAATATGTGCAAAATCCCGCTTTATTGACAGAAACAACGTGATATTCGGCAATAACGAAGCAAGCTGTACTCGTAGATGTTGAAGATCAATGCAAAATAGGGTGAAAAATGCAAAAAATAGGAGAGATGCTTTGGAGAGAAGAGAGAAAATATGAAAAAATCGAATTGAAATTTTCGACCGACATTTGTTTATATTGCCGATTCTAATGATATATTGACAACGGTCGAAAAATCGACCGTCGACGATATATCACCAATTTATCGACGACATATTGTTGACTTGGAGTTTATTTCATTTCCCTGGGAGGAGTCGTGTTGCCCCCCACTGACATGGCCATTGCTGACACATTGAACCTTGGTTTCGGCCAAAATTTCACAGGTTTTGACTGAAATTTCACAAGTTTCGACCTAAATTTCACAAGCTTTGACATCCAACTTGTTTATTCTGGGTTTTTGTTGGTTTCTATCCCATTTTCATATAATTTCCACAACTCTTTTGTCTCAAAACACTTCTTAAGCCACAACAGGTACAAAGGAAACTTTAGCAATAATAAAATGTGAAGCATGAATCATACTCAATAGACAATAGTTCTAAACTTTCCCCTTTTTTATTTTTGTTTTGTTTATGCCTTAATTATCTTGTATTGCCTTGAAATTAATATATGTTTAGTCTAGGACTATGATCTATGATTGTATGTTGTTAAACTTATTTTTTTATTATTTGCAATTTTTTCCTTCTGATTTTAATAACTATTTTTTAAATTATGTATTTTTTTTTCAAAATACATATGTATATATAATATATGGGCTTCAACTTAATATATGTGACACCATCACTTGATCTAGTTGGTCATTTTATTTTGTTGACTTGTTGTTTATGTAACCATTCTATCAAACAATTAATGTATGCTAATGATTCTATGCCTGTATGCAATACAATTTGTACTTGTCGGAACCAGTCATTTGTTAATATACTTGAATGATAAATTTTCAATGCATTTTGTGGGAAAATACTAGTTCCATTGTGTTTATTATGCTTTAAGGTTCTTTTTGGTATCAATTCTCATTCTCTATTATGCCTATTTAAAAGAAATAAGTACAAGAATTCATTATTGGTCAAGAATGAAAAATAATTTGGTGAATTTTATCAAAAATAGATTATGGAATGAAAAATAAGTTTGGTATGTCAAAACAAAAAATTATTAGAAAATAAGAGTGAGCAAGTGAGAAATTCTCATAATTGAGAATGATAATTGATACCAAAAAGAGCCTCAATAGGGAGGAAGCAAGAAATTAGATGAAATGGAGGTCATGTAAGCCCGATACCTAGGGTCCAAATTAAAAAAAAGAAGTCATTGGTTTCGACCAAAATTTCGGTCGAAACCTGGAAATCTCACATTTTCCTTGGATCGAAACTCCAGTTTTGATTGAAATTTGTTCTTTTTTTTTGTGTGTGGTGTCTTTTTTTTTTTTTTTTGGTTTTCCAACCCCGGTTTCCAAGGCTTTGCCATGACTAATCCGGTGTTCGACCCGGGTCGCACACCTGGCTGTGGTATGTGGTGTCTCTTTACATATGAAAGAATAACATACAAAGAAAGAAAGAGATAGATAGACAGAAGAAGGGCGATGGTATGGGCTAGGCTATCTCAGCCCTGGGCCTCTCACCATAGCTATCACAGCTCTTGGTCTCTCAGCAGAGCTATTTCACCTGTTGAGCATCAATTACTCTATAAGCAATGGCAACATGGCTGCAAACTCGGATCTCCATTCTAATCCCCAATTGCAAGAAAAGGGTCTATTTATAGTTTGGCAACAGCTTTACAAAGCTGGAAGTCTCAAAATTAGAAAGTAAAATAGAAACTTCCTATACATCAAAATAGGATCTCTTAAAATAGTAGCAAACTGAAATTTGAAACTACCAAGATTCTAATGCAATGAAATAAAAATTTACTTTCAAAAGAAAAAATAGAAACTATACTAGTGCCAGCTTTTGTAGAATATTGTACCAGGTCACATACATTGATATCAAATCATTTAATTGGTTGGATTGGCATGCTGGACTTTGGAATCCCAAACCCAACAAGAGCCTATCAAAGTGTTTTTGGTCAAACAAGGGTTGGAATCAGTTAATGTGGTATTTTATTTTGGGGTTACTCATTTATGATTAAATTAGAAGAGTAAGTTAGAGTTAAATCTTTTAGCTGCACTTTGTTTTTGAAATTCATGCTTCAACTGGGATATGTGTTTTTTTCTTCTTCTTTAAATGCATCTTGTATCCCAGTCATTATTGGGATGAGCTGAGAATAGAAGTTTCAAGAGTGTGCGTTTCTTTCCCATTCTCCTGATGTTCTTCTTTCAATCTCTGCATTGTTGACCCACCATAGCAGACCCTTTCTAAGGTCTGCATTAAATATGCAGCAGCTAATCTTCATGCCAGCTGTCTGTATTTTCCTCTAAATCACTGTTTGTGTAGACTGTAACTTGGGTACTGTTCATGTGAACAGTAAGTCTTATAGCTAAAATGCTTTACCCTTCTTTTGAAATGTTGAATCTTCATGCTCCAACCTATTCCCTCTCCTCAAAATCACCCTTTTTCAGCTCTCCCCAATTAATTTTTTTACTTTATTTTGTTTGACCACATTATCTCTCTCCCCAAAAATTTAAAATATTTTATTTATTTATTATTTCATTTTTTGAAAGGTTGAATCATAAAAGGCACGTTGCTTCCCTATATTTCTGTCCAAGCGTTAGGACACTTCCTCTCTCCCATCCTCTTTTGCTTGAATGATTGTTCCTCTTTCTTGAATGACACCTGCTGCCTTTGTTTCTTAGAAATACTCTTCTCAAATATAAGAACCTCCCACTGCCCTTTGCCATCTCTCTGTTTCTCTCATAGCCCTTGGGGGTAGACGATCTGTTTTCTTCATATCATATTCCTCTAATATTATACCAAAACTACATCCTCATAGCTCTTTCTTACTTATCAACCAAGCTGATGTTCTTTCTATTTTAAAAAAAAAGGTCATCTACTAACAGCTTCGGAACCAAATATTCAAGATTTATTTTTCGTGCTGATAGCCCACAATTCTTGATGAATATCTTCACATCCTATTGAAGGATGACTGTGTTGTGGCTCCTAATATACAGCCAAATGCAATCATGCTGGTATGGTAATTCTCTAAATGCACGGAACATTTTTCATCAACTCTGCTCTTTGTTTTTGTTTCCTAGTTCTTCTCATCTTGTCTCTGTCATATATTCCTTTGTTTTCTCTGCTTTTTTTTGTTTTTTATTCGTCTTTTCTCTAAAATCCTCTCAATCAGTTCTCTCTTTCTACTCTCAGTTTCTTCTGTAAACCCTACAGACAGCCATGGAAGTCTCGTGGTACTTCTTTTCTTTCCTAATTCTGGTCGTCGTCTTCTTTCTCATTCTCTCATCTCCTAGTTTATTTAATTTTTCTGTTTTGTATTTTTCCTGTGTGTTTTGTGTATGGAATGTGACTACCCAGCCCACTAAAGGTTGCAGAATGTGACTACTGAGAGGAGCTGCCAGGTCTGCTAGCCAGTCTTGTTCCTATGGCTGTATGTGGACTTGTGATCTACATCAGCATATTTTGTCTTCTGCTCAACATGCAAGCTCCATGTTTTGTGTTACTTCAATCCTCTTTCATTTTCATAACTAATTACGTATGAGGTGGGTTTCAGGGTTTGACTCCCATAGCCCCAATATGGCAAAAAAGTTCTAGAGAAAAATAGATATGCCTTTCCGAATTTGAAGGACAATTGTTTGATGCAATCTGGTACTTTTTAATGTAGTTAGTTCTCTTTCTGGTGTCATGATTTATGTCTATTGTGATTAGGAGGATGATCATCGTTGTCAAGGCTTGCCTAGGTGTTGCCAAAGCACTGCATGGGCATCTAGGGGATTGCCGGTTATTTTAGGGTGCCTTGCACAAGTTTAATTTGTATCATATCAAAATCTGGCATTTCCTTATGCCAAATAGTATAAAAAATAATAAACTATTTTTATATTTGATGTCATTTACATTAAGATAGTTTTTATAGATAATAAAATATCCCTATTTCAATCCAATAAAAATAGTTCAAGAATAAAAAGGGAAAAGATAAATGGTCAATTCCCCAGGTATGGTGTATTTCTGTTATAGAAAAAGAGAGGGGGGGGGGGGAAGGAGGATGTACACTTAAATCTCTTACTTGCCTTAATGGCCTTAGCAGGTGCCCTTACCACTTAACTTTCAACTGTCCTATAGAGCCTTGGTCGCCACAGTGCCGTGACAACTGCGAATGATTGTTCTTTTTCTTAAGATTCTTTGTAATGGAAGAGAATAGGTATGAGTAACTTCCCCCAGGTGATACCACCAGAAGGGCCAACTCCCATGGAAGCCCCAAGAGCCGAAAGAAACCGTGGGACTGCTGCCCAAGGCCATGCGGCCCTATAGGAAGGTCGAACCACATGGGGGGCAATTTGGTCATTTTGCCACCCTTGGAGTCGTACTGGGTCAGGAGTCCTAGTCCCATTAGGAAAAGTCTAGTTGGAATCCCCTCTTAAGATTGGATTCCTTCTTAAGGTAAGGAGTCTGTCTTTTAAGTCTGCAGTTTTTATTTAATTAGGAATTTTTTCCTTATTTGATTTGCTTTCTAAGAGAGTCATGAGTGAAGTAGGAATCCTTTTTAGTTCTGGTTTCAAAGTTGAGTCCAAGTTTGAGTTATTCACTGTTGGTTATAAATAAAGCCTCGAGCATGTACCAGAACAGATTTTGATGACTAATGATTAAATCTTGGTTTGAGGGAGAATTGTTGGGAGCTGTGGGTTTCCCAGTGGGAGGCCTGCGGCTGTTTGTGCTACTGGTTTGCTGTGAGTTCAACTGCCCCCCCCCCCCCCAAAAAAAAAAAAAAAAAAAGAGGAAGAGAAAAAAAGAAACGCTACCCCATTGCACTACCCCTTCTTCCGCTTTTCTCTCCCTTGTGGAACCTTGAAATTCCCCAAGATCCTACAAACCTGCAACTCGTTGTCCCCACTGCCAAATCCCTTTCTCTTTCAGTAATACGCATCCCCATACCCAATAGTTTTTGCCTCTAATAGCAGCAATAATCCTACCAATGAGACCCTAGAATTTCATCTTTTGTTTCCCAAAACAAAAAAACCCTAGGATATGATGAGCAGTGTCCAATAGCTCTGGTTTTGGGATGTTGTGACTTAATCGTTCGAGCCTAGAGATTCAAGCTCAGGATCTTCTATGTGCATTGATGTATTGAATTGCAAGGACTTCCTTGTTGATTTCCCTTAGTTTTTTTCTCAGGAACTTGTGCATTGAACTTGTATATGGTTGTCTTCCAAAATTCTGTGCGGAACTGTTTCATATGGTTGTCTTTCAAAATTCTGTGCAGAACTGTTTCATTTTCATATGGTGTTTTACTCTTTATCAATGTGAAGTATTGCCATAATTTTGCAGATATTTATGGCTTTCTTTAACAAATACACACTGTTACACACCATTGTCGTCTCTCTGCAGGCACAGAAAGCAGAACGGGATGCTACAGATCTTAAAGGTTCCATGAGAAAAAGGATGGAGTTCCTCGATTTGGATTGATTAATATCATCACATTTGGTCCACAATTTTTGTCCAGCGACTGAATGTAATCTTTGAAAAAAAACCGAGTCCGCAAATATTTTCGCGGTTGGTTATTGCCAGGGGAGATAAGCAAGGGTAGAGGTTGTTCTGCCCCTTTGTTAATCCCCCACCATGATTTATTACTCTGGAATATGTACTGTCTCCTTTGCTTTTTGGAAATTTGTAAGGTTGAATTAACTTGGGAACGTGTATCAATTTGTTTTCCATGTTGAGAGTGATGTGATGCTTTTCCTTAGGAGTTGACATGAATGATGATGAGACAGATGCTACCTTTCAATATTTGATCTAGTTGCAAATGTCAGGTTGGTTTTTGGTGGAGGTGAGCTGGTGAGATAACAATTGGTTTTCAGTAGAGGAATCAATTCTATGTGATGATGGAATTGTTTCCCCTGAACATATTTCTGCAGTCTCCGAATGTTGTTGGTATCAGAGGATGAGAAGAGAAGAAATAAAGCTAAAAAGAAAGAGAAGGAGCTTAGAGTTTCTTTCATAGGGAAGTATTGATTTCTTAATCTTGATCCAATAGTAGGTTTTCACTTGCAAATGGCATGGTTGCAGGTTCTATCTTGATTTAGCTCACGGTTTCTGGTAGTGCTTAATTAGTATTGGCATGGAACACAGCTATATTTGATAAGTTTATTCCTTTTTTCCTGCACCTGCAGAAGTCTATGATTTAGGAATTGGTATTTAACCATTATTTTTAATAACATAACTTGTAACAAGGATGAAAGAACCGGTGAAAGGAGGGTCTGTATGGTTATTTCTTGTTTGGTATCTATTCTCGAAATAGATTTTATATTTAGAACTCTTACTTCAGAATAGTTTTTTTTTTTTTTTTTTTTGACTCGCAATTTATTCCAAGAATACTTGCCGAACACACCAAAGATCATAGGTTGACCATAGGTTTCACATTTCCTCTCCCCACCCCCTCAAAAATTAATAAAATAAAAAGAGATAAGTTTCACGTTTAATCATTGGTTTAACTGCCATTGCCGTTGAACATAGGTTTCACATTTTCAATAAGAATATAATGAGTTCATGCAAATTTGAAAATCATCAACTATCAGGAATTTGATCCGACAAAGACAAACCCTCAAGTTCGGAAAACCATACAGAATTCAGTAAATTTTCAACCTCACCTTCCCAGCTGGTTTATGGAGAAGCCGAGTTCAAGAGGATCAGGGGAGGGGAGTGGGAGAATTTGAGTAGACGTTTAAGAGAGTCATTTTTATGGAAAATTATTTTTTAACATTTTACTAAAAGACCTCTCTTTGCTTGGAAATGGACATTTGATAAATCCGTTCTGAAAATATTTCTAGAACATTATTAGAATAAGTTGGTGTTTGATAAACTTGTTTTAAGATTTCAATCTTGACCAATTTTATCATTTGTATTTCTATTCTTTGGTAAAAACGTTTTGTTGATGTTTTGCAAAATGAGTTTTTCAGACTATTTTTCTGACCGGTTTAACAAATGTCACTAACCTGTTCTTCCATTCCCAATGAGTAGGAGACTGCCAAAATCATTTTTTAAGAATGTTACTACATACGCTCTAAATTTTCAGAAGCCCATGCACCTTCACTCATGCACTTCGCTCTAAATTTGAGTAATTCAGTCTCTCTGTCTCTGTTACTGACTTGGCATTTTGAAAAATGAGATATGGGAGTAAACTAATAGCATTGTTTTTCTTCCCTTTATTTTTTGTAGCCGACACTTCTCTACCTCCTCTTTTTTATCTTCGAGTAAGTCAGTGTCTCTGTCTCTGTTGTTGACTTGGCATGTTGAAAAATGAGATATGGGATTTAACTAATAGCATTTTACCTTTCTGAAAACCCTTGCTAAACCATAAGATATATTTTATTCAAAGAAAACCAGCAGAGATCAATTGAAAGCCAGATTCAGAAAATATATCAGTGACAAGGAAAAAGGACCAGAAAATTCATATTCTATGAAGTTAATTGAAGATAACTCATGAACAATTCAAGTTTTTTAGCCGTTAATCAGACAGCAACAAACAGATCAAAAGAATAATTGAAAGCAATGAAAAAGAAAGGAGAGAAGCTAATGATAGGGAGAAAATAGTTTGTTGGTAGCTTACCTATCTTGTCCCCAAGCATTAGGGGTGTCAACGGTTCGGGTTGGGCCTAACGGTTTCGGGCTGAAAAGCACTCAGCCCAAACACGGCCCATTAAGAAAATAATGGTTTCGGGCCGGTTTCGGCCGGTGCGGTTTGGGTTCGGGTTGACTAACGGTTTGGACTAACGGTTTGGGTTCGGGTTTACTAGCGCTATGTTTTGAGTACCTTGTTGATGTGTGGAATTTATCAAGAGCATGTAAACACATATAAGCATTAAATTCTCTTCAAATCTCTTGTGTTGGGTGTTCAAAACTAATTTTTTTTTTTCTACAAAGAAGTAAAAATTATAGAACTAATATACAAAAGAAAGCTAGCATCTTGATGAATTTTAGTGGGATGTATTTGCTTATTCTCCTTTCCCTTCTTGACGCGGGTAAAAATGGATCAAAATAAAACATTAAAAGATTTTCAAATGATAATATACTTGCTAAATATTTACTAAGCCCGTCTTCCAAATGATGAAGGCTTTGATAGGCTTGTTGTTTGCATATCAAAGTAAAAAATTAAGAAAACAAATAGAAACTTGGGTTTTCTTGTCTTTTATATTTAAATTTATTTTATTTTATTTATTTATAACGAGTTTAACGGGTTGGTTCGGGTTCGGGCTGATTTCGGGCCAACGGTTTGGGCTAGCGGGCCACACACGGGCTAGCCCGGCCCAGCCCGAACCATTGCGGGCTGAGGTTGTTCAGCCCAAACACAGCCCATTAAGCTTCGGTGCGGGCCGGTTTGAGCTATAACGGGTCCGTTCGGTCCGGTTTTAACGGTTCAGGTTAGGTTTTGACACCCCTACCAAGCATCATAGATCTATGTAGAATTGTAATCTGAATTCGGTTCCAAAGCAAGCAAGAAAAAAGTTGAGATCACCCATGTAGAAAAAATTATACTCAAAAACAAAGAAGGACTTGAAAAAGATCAAGTTATTCACCCATCTTAAAAAAGTGATCGATTTTCAAACAAAGAAAAGAAAGGTTTTTTCCAGATTACATTTATCTCAATAATCAAGCGATCTACTTGAGTGTTGTTGGATTTGAAAGAGGCATCTGAATTTAACTTAAAAACTTAAAGTACTTCTATTTGGTGGACTCCATGCTTGAGTGGGTGTAGGTATGGTATGGGCCTTGTGATTGAAGCAAGCCAGCCTCCCAGAATTCCTCAAAAGCCCTCATGCGTCTGCAGCCACCTGGGCTGGGTTTGGTGGGTTCTCCTTGAAAATGGTTGCGTTCCTGGCTAACCAACAGAGAAAGAAACATGCACAGAGTGAAGTGGGCTAGCAAACCAAATTGCTCTCCTCCCATGGTTGTAGTCAAAGTAAAATATGGCTAATATCCTCCTCTTGGCAGGCACAACGTTGACAGTTAGATCAGTGGGGACATGCATGCCTCTTAGCTAAAGCTTCGCCTGTAATACCCCTTCTGCACTAGCACTTCAAAAAAAGTGTTTAATCTGATTGACATTTCCAAATAGAGACCTCCATACCTCTTTAGAGATAGATCTCCACCTTGACCGAATAGATTAGGATCCTTGGTTTTGTTCAGAGTACTCCTTTGCATGGATTTTGGCATTATAAGCTGATTTAACACTGAATTTACCGTCATGTGAAGCTCCCAAACCTGTTGATCCTCTCTAGAAAACAGTGATAACTTTGTTTTTCAAATAGCCTCTGCATGATCTGATGGGTGAAAGAAGGCTTGTAGTAAATCTTCTCTCCAAATTCTCTCTACTTGATTAATTAGATTAGTTACCCATTCTAGCTCGCAACATGGTGGTCTTGGGAAGTGCACTTTAAAATTGGATACAGAGGGTACCCATGAAATTCCATCTCCTTTGGTGTAGATAGTCTCTCCCATGAAATCCAATTCGTCTTCGCCTTATCACCAATATGTCCCCAATAAAAGTTTGTTGAATCCTTCTTCATACCATCATGGATTAATTTAGGGCCTGTTTGGTTATATGAATCTAGAGATTTCAAATCTTTGAATTCATGAATCTAAGAATTATACCCGTTTGGTTGTAAAAATCTCTAGATTTATGAAATCTAGAGATTCACCTTTTTACACTAAAAACGTGAATCTGTAGATTTATGGGTAAGGGGTGAAATCCAGAGATTTCAAAAAAGCTATAAATTTGCACATTCACAAAAATCACGTTGATTAAATAGTTTTTTAGGATAAATCCACAGATTTCATTCCACAACCAAACATCTAATTTTATAAATTATAACTCCATAGATTTGAAATCTATAGATTTAAAATCTCTAGATATTTGAAATCTCCAGACTCATGTAACCAAACAGGCCCTAAAGGGATTTTGAAGTGAGTACCCCCATATTTTGGTAAAGCAAAGGCAGCAGATCTCAATAGCACATCCTTTCTTGCATGAGAAAATAACTTCATTTTCCAACCTTCCAATTTTGAAGTTACTCGGTCATCCTTCCCGGCTTGGTAATAACCTAACCGATTCTCTATTGAGTTCTTAAGGATTAACAGGTTTTTGAGGCTTCTGATTGTTAGGGATAAAGTATAAAGACGGTTTTATCCTTTTATATGACTTATGTATCACTCTATTTATCTATAAATATAAGCCAGTGTCTTTATATCAAGACACATTTTCACTTGCAATATATGTGTTTAACATGGTATCACTTGCCAATGGTTCGATCTGTTCTGCACTCCAACTTTGCAACCGTTCCTTGTTTCTTAATTTCCAGACTGTTATTGGTGTAATTTTTGTTTGATTCCTTGCTGCGATCTTCCAATCCATCAATTAGATTTTTGGTTCGATCTGTTCTGCAATCTTTACTCAAGAACGCTGCTTCTTCTTTGATCTGCGATCGTTGTTTACTCAAGAACACTGCTGTTTCTTTGATCTGCGATCTTTGCTCGTTTGCTGTGCGATCGTTTGTTCTTTCATTTTCTCTCTCTGTTTCCCATGGCTTCTGGATCTGAAGCCACTTCTCCTTCTCGATCTATTGATGTTCTTCCGTCTCTGAATTTTTCAAATGTTCATCATTTTCTTTCGATAAAGCTTTCCTCATCTAACTACTTAGTATGGAGATCTCAATTTACTCCTTCACTCAAGAGTTTTGACCTGATGCGATTTCTTGATGGTTCTTTTCCATGTCCGTCCCCATTCTTGGGGGTCTCTGGCTCTGTGACATCGACACCGAATCCTGAGTTTCTTGTTTGGCAACGTTATGATCAGACTCTGCTCTCTTGGATCTATTCTTCCCTTACTAAAGCTGTTCATTCTCAAGTTGCCGGTTTACCTACTTCTCAAAAGGTTTGGCAAGCTCTTGCAACTACTTATGCCTTTGCTTCTCAGGCTAGAATTATGCAGTTGCGTATGTAACTTCACAGCATCAAGAAAGGTTCAGATTCGGTTTCAGATTATCTTGTTCGTGTTAAGAAGATCTTTGATGCTCTTGCCATGGCAAATCATCCTGTTTCAGACCTTGACTTGGTTCTCTTTATTCTTGATGGCTTGGGATTTGATTTTCAAACTTTTGTGACCTCTGTCACCGCTCGTGAGCGGCTTGTTACTCTTGTTGATCTTCATGGTTTGCTTCTGTGTGAAGAAATTCGTGCTGCTAATATACTTCAAGATTTGACAAACATTACTGCTCAAGTGGCTTCCACTTCTCTTGGATCTGATTCTGCTGGTTCTATTCAACGCTCTGGCTTCTCTGGTCCTCGTCAAGGTTATACGCGTGGTTCCTTGGTCGGGGCCGTGGCAATTTTCATTCTGGTGGTTGGAATAGTTTTAGAGGGTCTAATCGTTTGATCTATTGTCAGTTATGTGATAGGCCAGGCCATCAGGCCAAAACTTGCTATCAACACCCTTACTCTGCATCACCTCAAATGAATTTTGCGCATTCTATCGATTCTTCTTCTCCTCCACTAGTTTGGATTCCAGACTCTGGTGCCTCTCATCATATCACTCCTGATGTTCGTCATCTTCATACCTCTACTGAATATCAAGGCTTCGATTGTGTTCGTATTGGTGATGGCATAGGTTTGCCCATTCACCATCTTGGACACTCTGTTATGCAATCTTAGGATTCTTCTTTTCTGCTCAATGATGTTCTTCATGTTCTCATTGCACAACGTAATTTACTTTCAATAGGTAAATTTACGGCTGACAATCCTGTGTATTTTGAATTTCATGATCGGGTGTTCTACATCAAGGATCGGTCCTCGGGGCATACCCTGCTCACTGGCCCTCTTAAGGATGGTTTGTATAGACTTTCTCTGCCGATGTCTGTTGCTGCTTATTCAGCTGTGAAGGCTTCTCCTGATCTTTGGCACATTCGACTGGGACACTCTTTTGATGGTGTTGTTCGACATTTACTTTTTTAGTTTCAATTACGAACTGTTGGTCGCTCTTCTACAATGGTTTGCTCCCCATGTCAATTTGGCAAGTCCCACTGTCTTCCTTTTCAACAGTGCACTGCCCGCTCTACGGCTCCTCTGCAACTGGTATTTAGTGATCTCTGGGGACCATCACATGTTGTTAGTAATGAAGGTCATTGGTACTATGTTGTCTTTGTTGATGATTTCACACGATATACATGGATGTATACACTTGCCCATACATCTGATACTTTAACTGCTTTTCAACTTTTTAAAGCTTTTGTAGAGAATCAATTTTCTACCTCAATAAAATTCTTTTAGTCTGATTGGGGAGGGGAGTTTCGGGGCTTTTCAAAATTTTTACGACAGTGTGGCATAGGACATCGCCTTTCTTGTCCTCATACATCTTAACAGAACGGCAAGGTTGAATGTAAACACCGACAAATTGTAGAGGTTGGGCTTTCTCTGTTGGCTCACTCTGGTGTTCCTTTTAGTTTTTGGTGTGGTGCATTTTCTACTGCCCTCTATTTGATCGATCGCTTACCTACGGTTGCTCTTGGAATGGATTCTCCATTTTATCGTGTTAATTATCGCCATTCGGATTATGCTTTTTTGAAGGCTTTTGGTTGTAGGTGTTTTCCATTTCTTCGACCCTTCAATCATCATAAAATGGCATACCGCTCTGCTGATTGCATTTTTATCGGCTACAGCCCCTCGCATCATGGATATAAATGTTATAATCCAACCACTAAAAATGTTCTAATATCTCGTAGTGTTGTGTTTGATGAAACGGTTTTTCCATTTAAGGATCTGCAATAGCAGTCTTCTGTCTCTCCGGTAGCTTCTACATTGCCTGTAATTGGTTTGGGTAGTTTGCCTTTTATTGCTTCAACAAGTTCGTCCACTGTGATGTCTTCTAGTAGCCCTGATACAAATGCTTCTGCTGGGCCTTCTTATCAAAAAGGTTCTATAAACAATGCTGCTGGGCATTCTTCTAACAAAGGTTCTATAAACAATGTTGTTGGGCCTTCTTATCAACAAGATTCTATAAACAATGATGCTGGGCCTTCTTCACCTTTGGATAATATTACAACTGCTCCACCTTCTAGTTTACCCATTGCTGAAGTTTCTGACTCTATTGCTTCAACCTTGACGGACGGTTCTATGAGTGTTGACCCAAATATTACTAATGGGTCTTTTAATGGGCCTACTTCAGTTGATCATCCCATTCGTACTCATCCCATGGTGACTCGATTACAGGATGGTACACGCAAGCTCAAGGTTCCATTTCATCTCTTAGCTACTAAACATCCACTACCCACTTCACTTATTGCTATTGGCCCATTTGAAATAGAACCCACTTGCTACTCTCGGGCCTCCAAACATCATGTGTGGCGCATTGCCATGGATACCGAATTTCATGCACTCCTTTCTAACAAATCTTGGGAGTTAACTCCACCTCCTTCTTCTGGACATGTCATAGGGTGTAAATGGCTTTTTCGAATCAAACGCCATTCTGATGGAACTATAGCGTGTTACAAAGCTCGCTTAGTGGCCAAGGGTTATACCCAAGAGTATGGTCTTGATTATGGCGAGACTTTTAGTCCAGTTGTTAAGCCCACTACCATCAGAATCTTGCTAGCTTTGGCTGTCTCTAAGGGGTGGCCTATTCGCCAATTGGCTGTTAATAACGCATTTTTACATGGAACTCTTGAAGAAACTGTGTTTATGCAACAACCCCAAGGGTATCTTGATTCTCACTTTCCACATTATGTGTGTAAATTGAAGCGTTCACTATATGGGCTTAAACAAGCACCTCGGGCTTGGTTCCAACGCCTCAGTTCTTATCTTGTAACACTTTGTTTACAAGGCTCGCGCACCGATTCTTCCTTATTTTTTCGCCACAATCAGCATGGTCCATTGTTTATTCTCATCTACATGGATGATATTCTCATCCTTGGGCCTTCTTCAACAGAAATTGATACTCTAATGGTTGCTCTTTCTCATGAATTTTCTCTCAAAGACTTAGGCCCAATAACCTATTTCCTAGGTATTGAACTCATTCGGCAGCCCACGGGCCTCTTATTATCTCAACAACGTTATATCAGTTTATTACTTGAGAAGGCTGGAATGCAGGGGGCCAAACGTATTTCAACGCCTCTTGCTCCTTCACAATGTCTCACCCATTCAGCTGGTCCACCTCTTTCGGATGCTACTTTGTATAGAAGCTTGGTTGGTGGCCTTCAGTATGTTACCTTGACAAGACCTGATCTCTCCTATTCTGTTAATAAACTATGCTAATTTTTGGCATGTCCCACAGAGGAGCATTGGTTGGCCCTTAAGCGATTACTTCGGTATCTCAAGGGAACAATTTTATATGGTCTTTATTTGACCCCATTTTCAAGTTCTTCTCTTATTGCCTGTTCCGACGCCAATTGGGCTGCTTGCCTAGATGATCGCAAGTCCACTGACGGCTTTTTTCTCTATCTTGGTGACAATCTCATCTCATGGCAATCTTGTAAGCAATCCATTGTTGTTCGTTCTAGCATCGAAAGTGAATATCGGGCTCTCGCTCTCGCCACTACCAAACTCACTTGGGTTCAATCTCTTCTCACTGAGTTGGGTTTTCATCTTCCCTCTCCTCCTACGTTGTGGCGTGACTAGGGGTCACTTTTCTCTCTGCCAATCCGGTGTTTCATGCTCGTACAAAGCACATTGAAATTGATTTTCATTTTGTGCATGACAAAGTAGCCAAGGGTGATTTGTTAATTCGTTATCTCCCTACTACGGATCAGCTCGCTGACATTCTCACAAAGAGTTTACCTGTCATTCGCTTCTTGTTTCTCCGGTCCAAACTCAAGCTCCATTCTGGATTGACTTTGCGGGAGGGTGTTGGGGATAAAGTATAAAGACAGTTTTATCCTTTTATATGACTTATGTATCACTTTGTTTATCTATAAATATAAGTCAGTGTCTTTATATCAAGACACGTTTTCACTTGCAATATATGTGTTTAACACTGATGATTATAGAAAATCTGTTTCTGCATTCTCTAAACTGGGTTTGTTTGAAAAACAAAAACAAAGAGATCCCAGTTAAATGGTTGATTTTCCTATTAAACTTGAAGAACTGTGAATGAACATATTTACACAATTAGGCCCATGATCATCTACAACCTCAACAGTCTAGGATACTTAACCTCTCTGGTTCAAATCCTTAACCTCTCTGGTTCAAATCCAACTCTTATAAGGACATCCTGTAGGAATATTTTACTCTGGAAAAGAGAAGAATAAATCCAGGTGGGTGATGAAGTTGGATGATGGTTCTTTGGATTTCAATGTCTAGCCTCTAACGTTGACTACGCCATAGCCACGTATAAGTCATGATCAGCACTCTGTGAAAAGATATACATATGTGGAAATCATTTATCTAACACTGCATATTTGGCAGGGATCATTGTGTAACTCAATTCAGGTTTGCTATACTTTGAATGGAAAATCCTAAATCACATTTGTCTGGTGTTTGACTTCACATCCAAATGAAGTTGAGAATTGAAGGGGATATATGCTTTTGTAGACTGAAGATTTTATTTCCAGTCACGGTTTCTCTGTTTCAAATCCGACTGATGAAATCACACCCCAACTGATTCAATCACATCTTCAGATGTCTTTGAATATCAGATATCAACTTTGGATTTTTCTCACCACAACAGCATCATTTACCTTGAGGAACCATTGGAGAAGGGATATCTCTAGAGTTAGCAGGAGTAGATCGATTCAACCTGAGATGGCTAGAGAACTTCTGGTCAGAGTGGAAGAGATGGTAGAATAAGCAAGAAGCAGTTGCAGGTTTAGGGTTCTCACAGAGTTGGGAAGAAAGGAAGGAGGAGATATAATAGGGGCATAAACATAATTCAATAACAGTATTGAGTGCAACATTCTTTCTTACAATTGATTTTTGTGTTTCTGATGCATTGCACATGAGGATATCAAGAAAACAAGGATCAAATGTTGTGATCAAATTAGGATAGGAGTATCAACAGGATTTTCTAGAATTGACATCAAAAGGAGCAGCAAGCCAAGGCCACAATTCTTGGAATGGATAATGCATGATGTTGATGGAGTGAGTGTTGGAACACGGAACACCAGACTTCTCTAACATGTTTCCTTTGTTTTTAGGATCATTTGAGGCTTTGCGACATGCCGAAGATTTCAGACTCCAAAAAGTTGATAGTTTTCAAGACACTGGTATTCTGGATCACTAAACCCAACCTATTCTCCAGAAAAGCATTCATCCATCCTGAACTGAGTAGTTCAAATCCCTGCACAAGTCAAAATAATATTTTTTCAAACAAGAAAGTACATAATTAGATTCTGCTTTGCAAAAGATAGATTATTGTAGCTAGAATTATCACATCCAAGTGTGGGGAGGGGTGGAAAAACACCTCAGTCATTCAACCAACCTGAAACCTTTACAAGGATCCATCATTGATCCGGTTTAAAAAACTGATGGATCACTTTGTTTTGAAGTTGTCTTCAACAGCAACAAGTGATAATGCTTTAGTCTAGTCACAAGAAATGAAGTGAATACCAGACTGTTTCAACACTATTTCATAGAAGAGTGGGAATATGGGCTCCATTTTATAGTAGTCACCCTAACTGGGATATATACCTGTAAAACTCGACAGAAGACTAACTTAAGCTTCGAATGAATCGGGATTTTTAAAAGAGAACTACATCAAATCAAGAATTTTCCTAAGATAGTAAAGCAAGTTGCAAAAAATAGCAGGTAAGTGTGAGCAGAAATATGCCATTTTAGAAAGTGAGCAGCTCCACCAGTCTTCATCATTGGAAAGTAACATGTTAGCGATGAAGTATCTAAGGATAGTGGAAATGAATCGCAGAACTGAAGAGGTATTCCAATTGTTATCAACAGTAAGTTACCTAAATGTTTGGGCTTGTTTTCCTTGATTGGAGCCCCAAGGTTCAAACCAGAAAAATGTTGAATTTTCATTACCTATTACATATTGAACCATGCTTTTGAGGCTAGGAAGAATGTAATCTGCACTGTTCCAATGCCATGACCCTTTTCCCTTCCAAGTTTTTTGCTAAAAAAGTTGGATCCTATGATACTTGGTCTTTTATTGCAGGAAAACAATTACATAAATCACTAAATGCTTCTCAAAGCTACATATATAATTGCAGTGTCATTGGCATTCAGACCACTAAAACTGAGAAAGTAACAAGTCTTGGCAGATTTGAACTACCATATCTTGAGTGATCCCCAAGTGCTCTACCAATTTGAGCTAAAGACTCTTGCACAAGAAAGCAAATGAGAATAATAACAAGGTTTCAAGGTGCCAAAATCATCAATCAAGGCCATTCCAAGAGAAATACAACCAGGTGAACTCTAGTTCAAGTCGCGCGAGACTTGTGAATCCATAAGACACTATTGAGTGAATACTCTTATCTCCTCCATCTGCATAAAATAGTCAGACAATCCAAACAACAATAAGAGATGAGCAATCACATATTTCTGTCCAGATATCTTACATCATGGTATCACATCACTATAGGTACTCAGTTCACCCAATAAGATCAATCTCATCATCAGGACCTGGAAATCTGGAGTAAGACTTTGAATATTAACCATCTCATAAGATCTTGAATCTTCAAAGTACCTTGTTGAAGTCACAACCTAAGTACTCATTTCATTCACTAAAAGCTTTCTCTTCACCAGAACTTGAGAACTGGTATGACACTGAAATTTTACCAATCTGTAAGATCTTCAAAACTCAAGAGAACTCATTGTAAAATCTGATGTAATGGTTATTGAGAATTGACTGTTAACATACTAAACATAATAACAATACAAACCTGAAAGTGTATTGAAACTAAAGATGAAAATATATTAAAATGGAAGAACAGACAAAATTGGGTTAATGAGTCTTGGCAGATATGAACTACCATATCTTGGGTAATCCCCAAGTGCTGTACTAGTTTGAGCTAAAGACTCTCAGACGAGAAAGCAAACGAGAATAATAACAAGGTCTCAAAGTATCAAAATCATCAATCAGGGCTATTCCAAGAAAAATAAAATCAGGTGAACTCTATCTAGTTCAAGTCGAGACTGAACCCTTAAGATCCTATTGAGTGTTGGCCAAAAAAAAGAGATCCTATTGAGTGAATTTTCTTACCTCCTCCATCTGCATAATATAGTAAATCCAAATAACAGTAAGAAATGAGCAATCACATATTTTTGTCCAGATGTCTCGTATTATGGTATCGCATTACTCAGTTCATCCAATTATATCAATCTCTCATCAGGACCTGGAAATCCTGAGTTCTGACATTGAAAATTAACCATCTTGTAAGATCATGAATTCTCCAAGTACCTAGTTGAAGTCACAACTTAAACACTAGGTTCATTTACTAAAATCTTTCTCTTCACCAGGACTTGAAAACTTTGAGGTATGACAATGAAATTTTACCATCCTGTAAGATCTTCAAAACTCATAAGAACTCATAGTAAAATTTGACGTAATGTTTATCAAGAACTGATCCTTAAAACACATTAAACATGATAACAATATGAACTTGACAGTGTATTGACACTAAAGAACGCAAAGATATTTAAATGAAACAACAAACAAAAATGGGTCAACGATGTTGGTTTCTAACTGAAAACATCTGCAATAAGTCCAAAGATTCCAATATGAAAACTAACATTGCCCTGAAATTGCCTTCCTTTTTAACCAATATGTCAGAAGTATAAAGAATCATCTGGCTTCATACAAGTTAGATCATGAGAGCTACTTCAAGGGCAGATAGAAATGAACAACAGGAATGTGGTAAGAAAGGACATCTTGTAAAATAGAAGGATAATGGATAGGAATCCAACTCGCCCCTAGTAGGCCACCAAAAGAAGAGCTCAGGGCACCATTAGCTCAAGTTTAGGTTGTACAAAATAAGGTTTACACTGTTTCAATCTTTGCTGGAGCAGGAGGATGCCGAGACTCATGTCAGTTACTGAAAATGTTACAGAATTTAGACATTTATACAGCACAGATCATTGAGAATATAAAGTATCATAAAAGTTTAATTTAGTTTCAATTTCTTCTTTCTGGGGGATAAAGAATGAAATAAGAAGTCATATTTAATTGATTACTCACTGATACATAGGAAAATTGCCAAGCAGCAAATAAAACTCTCTCTGGCAACATCTATTATCAACACCATTTTACCATTAAGTGGATAATTAAACAAATTCAAAGTAGTAGCTAGAGAACCTTCATGGGGAATCAAATATGTTTCCTTTCCTGAATTCTGAATGAAGTCTCCCAGGGTATGAAGCTTTTTTCATTTCAATACAAAGTTATCATGGCAATCTTCTTTTCCCACCATTTTTGAGACGGAACTGATGGTTTCTTTCTTTAACCCCATGTCAACACTGTTAATTGAAAGAGATCATAATGCATTAGCTTCAAGTACACAAGTAAGATCTGGATAACCAAATAATTCGAACTTCAAAAGTACCAGCATTCATCAATCAACAGATGAGAAAATCACAATCACAGGTAAAAGACGTACGCTAATCAAATTTTGGTGGCAATAACTTTTGGGTTTGGAAAGAGAAACTAAACTGGAAGGAAAAGATCACCTTAAACCTCCCTGGAATTTAATAAGTTCCTTGGTCAAAATCTTTCAAGAAGCACATTAGTACCTTGAGCGAGAAAAGAAAGCAAGAAGAGGAGGGATTTTCTCAACAACCCAAGAGAGAAATGCTCGATAGAAGAAAAAACCAAGAAAGAAGGGGAGAGAGGTTGGATATTAAAAAAAATAAAAATAAAATAAAGATTAAGGTAATTAGCTTTATATTAATGATTTAATGGTGTCTCTAAGCCGGCATCTCCTATTTCAGTATTTCCCCTCTCAGCCGTGCACAGCACTTTGCCTTGCTTATCTGTCAATAATCTCTCTCTGAATTTATTATATTTATCATAATCAATTGAAAAAGGCATTAATGACATTTCTGCATTACATTCTCCCCACTCTCCGGTCTCCTCTTTACGAGTGTCAATTGGTACGTTATCAACTTTGAATACCGAAAAATCATAATCATACAATATTGAATTTACACCGTACGGTATAGTTTCGGTATTTGTAAAAACGGTTCAGTATGGTCTCTGTATTAAATTGGTAAAAAAAACGGTTTAAACATAGTATCTAGTGCGGTATAATTTTGATACAAACGAACCCTTGCTACTTTTGTTATTAGTTCATTAAGATCCTAATAAAATTGCGATCAAACAATTGGTAGAATCTGATATTAATAGAGACAAAATAAGTAAATCTAAGAAGAGAAGTGAATGATTCTAGCACGGAAGGGCTACTCGGTTTCAGGGCTTGAGTTATTGGCCATGTTCTTCTGATTGGTTATCGAACTTATGCTCAGTTTCCATCCCTGACCCTGTTTAAAAAAGAAGAAAAGTGAATGACGAAAGGAAAGACAGAAAGTCAAAAACATGGAATTAGGAATAGGATAAAGATAAAATGTTTTAATTATAAAATTACATTTATATCCCTTAATATGGTACAATACCAATTTGGTACGGTTTTGATACTCACCGACGGACATGAGTACCTGAAACCGGTACTGAATTTCAAAATTCTGTTTCGATACGTATGGTATCTAATTTTAAATGCTGTAATTTTAGATGGCACGGTTCGGTACAGTTACACGGTTTTAATACGCATTTGACGCGTTACTCTTGGACCACTAATACAGTCTTAAGCACGCAAGCAGGACATGAGTCGTCCACAAAGGAAGGAGGTAGGTGAGGTGAGGTGAGGTCGTGAGGGTCACCTTGGAGAAAGGGTAGTTTGGGTCGGAAATGAATTTTCAATTCTGGTGGGAGAGGGAGGATCTGGCAGTCCTAATTTTGGCAGTCGATCGATCGCCAGAGCGAAGAAATCGTTGGTTGACATGGTCAATGGGTGGAGATGAACCGTTGTTTGTCTGTGTGTCTCTCTAGTGTTTTACCTCCCTGTCTCTCCATATCTGCAAACCCTATTATTAGACTGTGCACCATTCGCCAACTCCTTCATCACAAACCACAACAAACCGCACGCCATGACGAAAACGAAGGAAAATAAAGAAATCAAACACGACAAGGTGAAATCCCGAGGATATGAAAACAAAAATCCCTCTCAGGGAGGAGAGTTCCAATTTTTCCAATCATTCCGGACAGCGGTCCGTTCATTCCCGGAGGTGTTGGATTTCCGGCTGAGCCATGGCCGCTGTTTCTCTTCTTCTCCACCACCACCACCACTACCACCACTATCACCATTCTGCGTTGTTCTTCATCTTCATCATCATCTTCGCCGCCGGTTGCTGCCCATCCATGGTGGTTTGCTCCGTCTCTGAAACCACTGCGCTCGTCAACCTCAAGAAATCCTTCATCGCTGCCGACGCCCTCGAATCTTGGTCGCCTGATTCCACACCCTGTGGAGAAACTGCTACTCCTTGGACCGGCGTCGTCTGCCTCAAGGGCGTCGTCACTGGTCTTCGCCTTGGCCGAATGGGTCTCTCCGGTAAGATCGACGTCGATGCTCTTGTCCACATTCCTGGGCTTCGAAGTCTCAGTTTCGTGGGTAATGAATTCACTGGCCCTATTCCGGAGTTTAATCGCCTCGGTGCTCTTAAGGCTATTTACTTGTCTGAAAACAAGTTTTCTGGTGAGATTCCATCTGATTTCTTCTCCAACATGGCTTCATTAAAGAAGATTTGGCTTTCTAAGAATGCATTCACGGGTGACATTCCATCATCCCTGGACTCTCTTCCCCGTCCCATTGAGATTCATCTCGAGGAAAATAAATTCTCAGGCAAAATCCCGATTCTCGAACAAACGAGTCTGAAATCCTTCAACGTCTCCAACAATAAATTAGAAGGGGAAATCCCCACATCCTTAGAGAAATTCGATAAGAGCTCTTTTGCAGGGAACTTTGATCTCTGTGGGACACAAGTGGGTAAACCGTGTAAGACCCAAACAGAGACAGCCTCGGCGCCAGAAACGTCGTCACCAAAGTCGGCGGCGGCGGCGGCGACGGCGACGACGGCGACGGCGACGGCGTCATCATCCAAGCACAACGTGGCTGTCGCCGTAGGCACATTGGCTGCTGTGGTCGTTTTGCTGGTGATAGCAGCCTTAGCGGTAGGAAAACGAAAAGACGAGGAATTCGATGTATTGGGTAGGGAGAATCTAGATGAAGGCGGGGATTTACATGTCTCGTCGAGCAGTGTCAGCCGTAAAGGAGGTATGGGATCTACACGTAAGTCTTCTGTTTCTAGCAGAAGAGGATCACAACACGGAAAGAGCGGAAATGGGGTTGGAGACTTGGTGTTGGTGAACAATGACAGGGGTACTTTTGGGCTCTCTGACTTGATGAAGGCAGCGGCCGAGGTCTTGGGAAATGGCGGATTGGGATCTTCGTATAAGGCAGTCATGGCCAACGGAGTGGCTGTGGTGGTGAAGAGAATGAGAGAGATTAACAAACTTGGGAAAGATGCTTTTGATTCAGAGATTAAGCGGCTTGGGAGATTGAGACATCCTAACATCTTGACGCCATTGGCTTACCATTATCGTAAAGATGAGAAGCTTTTGGTATACGAATACATTCCCAAAGGAAGCTTGTTATATCTATTGCACGGTAATGTACCTTTTTGAGCTATAAGATTACGTAATCTATGTGTTCGTAGAAATGTCCTACTGAAAATTCCCTTTCTCTCTCTCTCTCTCTCTCTCTTTCCTCATATAAACCAGGTGATCGTGGACCTTGTCATGCGGAGCTTGATTGGCCAGCCCGTCTAAAGATTGTGCAAGGCATTGCGAAGGGGATGGGTTATCTCCATTCTCAACTGAGTTCATTGGAACTCCCACATGGCAATCTGAAATCAAGTAATGTGTTGCTTGGCCCAGATTATCAGCCATTGCTTGCAGATTATGGCTATTGCTCTCTGGTGAATGCGACGCAAGCCGCCCATGCCATGTTTGCGTACAAGGCACCAGAGTCTTTACAATATCACATTGTGTCCACCAAATGTGATGTCTACTCCCTTGGAATCGTAATCCTTGAGATACTCACAGGCAAATTCCCCTCTCAGTATCTGAGCCACGGCAAAGGTGGCACGGATGTCGTGCAATGGGTCCAAACAGCAATGTTGGAGAAGAGAGAAGCCGAATTATTTGATCCTGAGATTGCAGGCTCAAGGAGCTCTCTTGGGGAGATGGAGCGGCTGCTCCACATTGGTGCGGCCTGCACAGAGCAGAGTCCTGAGCAACGACCAGACATGAAAGAAGCCATTAAGAGGATAGAAGAGATACAAGTGGAAGGATCCCAGGATGGAGGTGATAGAGTGATTCAGATGGCTCCATCTTTGAGAGATGGATATGCAGACCAGACATCCCACGCCATGAATGTGCAGGAGCTCTCAACAAGGCGGTCTGGGCAGGATTTTGGAAATCGATCAGGGCGTGGCAATGGTGATAGCTTCGCGTTTGCCATTTCATAACTCTCATTGCTTTCGTATAATGAGACATCGACAAAAATCTGATTGTAAAACAAATAGACTCAGAAAAAAAAAATCTAATCATTTCTTTATATTGCTCTGTAATATTTGTGAAACTGACCCCCTCCAGAAAAACCTTTAGTTCATGGGGGCAGATTCCTTTTTGTGCCTTTGGGATTTGATGGTTGATGATAACTTGGGAAGGAGGGTTAGTGAGCATGGATGGATTTTCATCAATTGTTGATGAACCAAGTAACTTGTAACACATCAGGAGTTGGTTTCACCCCTACCTCAGGAGGAAAAACTGAACATGGCTAAGGAAACTTATAACCAGAAATTGAAGGAAAGAGGCAAGTGTTTGGTTTGAGCATCTCTGTGTTTAGGCAGAAAATTAGATTACTAGGGTAAGTTTAACAGAGAGACTTGAGCTTGTGATTGGAGGGTTTGGTGGTATATATATTCTTAATTGTGTAGCCTTTTGCTTGTGGGATTCTCCTGTAGCATGACATTTTGGGTTCTCTTCCTTTCCATCTTTCTTATCCCTTTTTTTCGTTTCTTGTTTCTTGTTTCTTGTTTCTTTGTTCTTTCTCTTTAAAAGAAAGTTTCTCTGTAAGTTGCATTCACGAGTTCTTGCATGTACAGGTCATATGTAATATTCAAGCTTCTGTAATAGTAAGGAAACTCAATGGTCATACCCATTCAGCTTTTTCTTCTTTTACTCATCAATATTATCAGTTTTTTTTTTTTTTTTTTTGGTAGGAAAAAATTCAAGCTTTGTAATAGTAAGGAAACTCAATGGTCATACCCATTCAGTTTTTTTTTTTATTTTACTCATCAATATTATCAGTTTTTTTTTTTTTTGGTAGGAAAAATCTTCATTGAGAAATAAAAGGAGAGTTACACGATGAATCTACGGCCAAAAGGCCAAGGACCCAAGGATACGATATGGACCAAACTACCGAAATTGCTTGGCTCATGCGCATTGAATGAGCATGACTGTCAAGTCGAGATTTTGGACTATTAGATCCAAAATCTCGGTCAAAATTGAATCTAGGCCATTGAATTTCAAAAATTGAGATTGAAATTTTGACTGAAATTCCGATCTGACAGCCGACTTGACGGTCATACGCATTAAATGCACAGGACCAAGCAAAATTTCCAAACTTCCTCCCTCTCAAGAAGTAGGGTCTGCTGGACTAGAAAATCAGCACAACTGTTACTTTCCCCAAAGGGCCTTGTGGGTCATATGAAATAGCATTCACCATCTCTGACAATATATTTCAAAATTAACATAATCATAGCATTAACCAAGAGCCCATATCAATCCATTTCATGGCCGGTTTAGAGATTGCTAGTTTGCATTCCCCTCTTGAGTTTCTTAATCATTAAGCCCAGCCCACACGCACCATCTTTCTTCCAAGTTCCAAGCAGCATCTGTGTTCACTTTCATCCAACCAGATTCTGGATGTCTCCATCGTGAATGAGATCTCTTCCAACAGAAGTGGTCACCACCCTCTCTGGTTTTGGTCGTATTCCTTAAGAGCTTCTCGAACAAGTCTAACACATGATGAAAGCCACTAAGCTTGCTGCTAACTTCATTCCTTCCTCATTGACTGTCCTAATCTTTGACCAGGATTCTATCCATTTTGAGATCTTCATATCCTCACCTGGGGGAACCACGAAGGAAAGAGGAGAAGCGATCCAAATCATTCGTGCAAAAGGGCATGTAAGGAATATATGATTTGTTGTTTGTTAAGCTTTTTTGCATCTCTTACAAGTAGGGTTGATGAACATATTTATGTATGAAATCTTAGGGCATAAAGCATACATTTTACACACTTAGAGTGTATCTACTTCGATTTTATGTTATTTTTGAAGATTTGAAGATTTTTCAAGACTTGAGCAAATATTTGAAGGTTTAGGTATGAAACATGCAGCAGCTTTACACGTCAAGAGGTCTATTCAAATTCTTAAGTATTAGAGTATATGAGCTATAGATGCAATTATGGACGGACTCCAATAATATTCTGAGAAATAAATAATCCAATTTTGATTTACGATTGAGATTAGTTATGATTTTTATTTTATTTTACTTTATTGTAATGGAAAAATATATAGGCCCACAAATAGTCAATAATTAGCATTTTCTATATTTTTTATAGATTCATATCTCATTCCACACCTCCTCTTTTAATTGTAGAGGAGCTGTATGAATTTGAGGTAGCAGGTTTGGTTTGCACCTCTTCTTGTTTTAGCCTGGATAGCACCCCATAAGCAGATTTTACTGTGAACACACCATTCTTTGTTGCAGTCTAACATTGTACATCCTGTTGAGGAAAAAGACTTAGGTTAATTTTGAGTATTTCTTTTGTATCCTCCTCCAGTAAAAGGTTTGTACAAGCTCAGTCTTCCATTTCCTTTCATTGGTCAATATGTTCAGCAACCCATTTAACTTCACCATTAGAAGGTCTTGCCTTTTGGTTTTCACTTTAGATTTCGTCAAAGAGGGGATCCAGTTCTCATTCCATATATCAATCTTTTCTCCAATTCCTATCTTCCAGCACAAACCTTCTTTCAATACTTCCCTTCTAACAATAAGACCTCCTCAAGCCCATGAAGGATTTTGGCCTAACTTTGCATTCATGAAATCTACATTTGGGAAATAAGTGCTCTTCATCATCTGGGTCCACATAGAGTTAAGATTTGGCCAAATAATAATAGTTGAAGAGCACTTATTTCCCAAATGGAAAGGGAATGTCTTGTAAAAAGATTTTTTTTTTTTTTGGGTAGAAGAGTAATGAGCCTTTAAGCACCAAAAAGAAAAAAAGGATAATGCAACTTCAAAATAGGATATATTCCTATATCCAAAACGTATGTTCTGACTTACCAAAATAAAAAAACATATGTTATGATGGAATGAGGCTTCATCTCCAACTTTTTAAATAGTTGGATTCCTTACCCTTCATTAGTATGACCAAATCTATAATGTACTGACAATTTTTTATTTTTTATTTTTTTTGTGACTTCATTCATAGAAAAGTAAAGGGAAACAAAGAGAACAACATGGAAACACAAGGTTAGAATATAAACATCCGAAACCAAACAGAAGAATTTGACCAAACTGTTATACATGCATTAGACAGGGTCATCAAAGCTAAGGTATTAGTCAATCCCAATAACACCTTAGAAATAATGTTGTAATTACAACAACAACTTGACACAAGTAAGGATTTTTAAACCCTATATCTGTGTTTGTGAAAGTATTACTAACTTGAGTCAAATACCAAATTTGATGTGTGCAGGGGTACTTAACTCAGTTTGAGCAACACCGGATGAAGTGTGGGATTTTTTTGGGATGGACAACTAAAATATGTCAACACGGGAAGAATGGGGAAATGAGATTTCACTGAGGCGATCTTGTTGGGATTACAAGACGGAATAGACCAAGCCCAAGTCTTCAATATTCAATTATCTGAGATTTGGTGCAATGAGGAAGAAATAATTGATCTACTTTTGCCACTGCAATACAAAAGTTACCCGATAGCTTATGTCCTGCTTTTGTTACACCTAACTTTTTGTATTAAAAATATTAATCTTAGCAGGTTTAGCCATACCACACTCCAACAATGGTTCATCTATTTAGCCTTTGAATCTTCCGTAGAATACAAGAAGGGAGTAAATGTACTAGATACTAATAGTCTTTGTAATTACTACTTGAAGTAATATTATTTTCTTTCTTTTCGTATTTAAAAAAGAAAAGAAAAAAAAGAGCAACTAACAAGCTCATATACATAATCTACATATACCATCACAATGAGCGAAAACGTATCAAGTCCCCACACTTCAACTTGTAGGCTTGGTATGAGTGTATTGGCAAGAGGCAAATACCAAGAATTGAAAACTTCCTCAATACTGTTGTGGGGTCCTCCTCATAAGAGTACACACCGATTTGACTAACAAATTTGGTGCCTCTCTCTCTCTCAACCTCATTTGTTGACAAAAAGGGGAGATATAAAAGATAAAAGAGAGAGTTTTCTTCTCTCCTTATCTCCTTATTAGTTGACAAAAAGACAAACAATTAATGGGAGATTGTTTTTCTCTCTTAGTTGCCTCCCTACCCATCTATAAATAGATGGGGGGGGGGGGGTTTGCCTGAGGAATAAACAAGGGAGCGAGAGCACTCATCAAGGACATGGTGAGGTGTTTTTTGTGTTGGAGTAGGAGGTTTGAAATTCTTCAAAGGTTGAGAGTGAGTTGAGAGAGGGTGTACAGGGGCACCCAGTTTTGGATACAGGGTTGGGTTTGGTTATAAATCCAAGCATTGTACAAGTGTTGTATCTTTCTACCCTTTCATAGTGAAAAGTCTAATTACGCCAGTAGATGTAGGCAAAACTGAACCACATATATTGTTGTATCTGTGTTCCTTTTGTGATCATTTATTTTGTTATCTTTAGGGGTGTCAATTTGTAGCCTGAACTGTTAAAACCAAACCACACCGGCACATTATAGCTCTAATCGGCCCTGACCGAACTTTAATGGGCTGTGTTTGGGCTTAGGGTAATAGAGCTCGCACCAACCCGAGCCCAAACCGCAACCCGTTTTATGGTTTTACATTCAATATTGTTTGAATCATCATATTACCACTAGGTAATTTGTATAGACCATCAAAAAAATTGAATATGAATTTAAATATCAAATAGTCTTCTACTACTTGAAAAGGACAATTAAAAGGATTAAGTACGAATGCCCAATTGAATGTACCAAGTTTGTCTAAATTAAGTAAATATTTATCCAATCCAGGGGTATTTCTTTGCATATCAAGCTAAATACCAACTCAAAAAAAAAAAAAAAAAAAAAAACGAGTTTCACAGAGGGGAAAAAAAATCAACATTCTCACAAACAAGAACCCAATTTCAAGACAATCAATCATAGCACAAGTTGAAATTTAAAAGAGTTTATAGCTTGAAGACTTGTTTCAGGAGGACTATCCAGTGGAGCCTGAGAAATGAGCTTGCAGTTTATCGGTTACTACTTACTATTTGAGTTCTTGATTTCTATAAGGTGGGTGGAATTTCTACAATGTTGAATGACTTCTCATTTTTTAATGGGAATTGATCATAACAATTTTGCTTTCCATAGAATTTTGGCTCTTGTTGCAAGATGTTCAACTATTTCTATTTTTTCTTTTTCTTGCATGCCATAAATTGTTAGCCCAAACTGTTAGTCAACCCAAGTATAGACCATTAGCTTGAACCCAAACCGCATCAAACTGAAATCGGCCCAAAATCGTTATTTTGGTAACGGGCCATGTTTGGGCTAGGTGTTTTTGAGCCCGAAACCGCACTGTTGACATCCCTACTTCTCTTTAACCGTAGTAGATTTTAATATTGATGAAGACCCATTTTTTTACAAACTAACATGTATCAAAGCTGGATTGAAACATGATGAGTTTGAAAATTTTAAAGTGAAATCTTTTAACATTTTTCATTCAACATCAATTAATCCATTGTCGTCCAGTGGTTAGGATATCTGGCTTTCACCCAGGAGACCCGGGTTCAATTCCCGGCAATGGAATTGAGGTCTTATATATAAGACATAATTTTGTTTTAATTTTAATTGGATGTGACTGATGGACAAGTGGGGTGGGAATGGATGGTCCATTGCCTGATAAAATTCCCTTCTAGTTGAGAATGACTTGGCTAGGGGTGTCAATTTGTATACCTTAATGGATTGTGTTTGGAATGGATGGTCCATTGCTTGATAAGAGTCCCGCACTAACCCAAATCCAAACTACAACCCATTATAAATAGTTTTATGACCTGTTTTATAATTTTTTATTAAATATTGTTTGAATCATCATACTACCACTAGGTAGTTGGTATAGATTATCGAAAAATTGAGCATCAATTCAAAGATCAAATAGCATTCTACTAATTGTAAAGGACAATTAAAAGGATTAAGCATGAATGCCCAATTGAATGTATCAAGTTTGTTTAAATTAAGTAAATATTTATCTAATCTAGAGGTATTTCTTTGCATATCAAGTTAAATACTAATTCAAAAAAGAGATGGATTTCATAGAAGCGAGAAAAAATCAACATTCTCACAAAACAAGAACCCACTTTCAAGACAATCAATCATAGCGCAAGTTAGAATTTAAAAGGTCTTTTACTTTGAAGATTTGTTTCAGGACTATCCGGCAGAGCTTGAGGAATGAATTTGCAATTTCTATGTTACTATTTACTATCTGAGTTCTGAATTTCTATAAGGTGAGTGAAATTTCTATAATATAGAATGACTTTTCATTTTTTAATGGGAATTAATCAATAACAAATTTGTTTTCCATAGAATTTTGGCTCTTCTTGCAGGAAACTCAATTATTTCCTTTTGTTCTTTTTCTTGCATATCATAAATTGTTAGCCTAAACCGTTAGTCAACCCTAGTATAGACCGTTAGCCAAAACCGTTAGTTAGCCCGAACCCAAACCACACCAAACCGAAACAGGCCCAAAACCATTATTTTGCTAATGGGCCGTGTTTGGGCTGGGTGTTTTTGAGCTTGAAACCATTAAGCCCAACTCGAAACCGCCCCAAACCGCACCGTTGACATCCCTAGTTATCTTTCACATGAATCCCGCATAGGTACTATTCATGTGGGCCCCACACAAGCACTATTCATAGACACTATTCACGAATACCCTTGCTGCATTTATTTTTCTCCGTCGATCTTTTACACATGTGGAAAATAGTGAGTCGTCTATCGGTATTTTTTCCAGCAAGTGGTATCAGAGCAAGGTATGCGTGACTGTTCGTAAAAGATGTCAATAGAGGCAAGCGCTGAAGGACGGATGATCAACTTGAATGGGAGCAACTGGATGATATGGAAATCCAAAATGAAAGATTTTCTATATTACAAAAATTTGTATGCTCCCATAGAATGTGCATCATCAAAAGCAGAACAGATGTCTGAAGTAGAATGGAATGTCCTATATCGGAAGGTTGTTGGCTTTATTCGTCAATGGTTAAATGATTTTGTTCATCATTATATTTCCATAGAAAGTTCGACGCATTCACTATGTAAAAAGCTAGAAGGTCTGTATGAGAGAAAGTTCGCCTGTAACAAGGCATTCCTTATCAAGAGACTTGTAAATATCAAATATAAAGGGAGATTTATGGTAGAACATTAAAATAAGGTACAAAATATTGTTAACCATCTCAGTTGTATGAAAATGACACTTGATAATAAGTTGCAAATTTTGTTATTGCTTAGTTCGTTGCTAGAAATTTGGGAAACCTTAGTTGTATCCCTCAGTAACTTGGCTCTTAAAGGGAAGCTTATAATGGATATAGTAGCTAGAAGCCTACTGAATGAAGAGACAAGGAGAAAATCTTCTATCTCATCTCACAGTGAAGCCCTTGTCACTAAGAAACGAGGGAGAGGTAAAACTAGACCACTTCATCTTTGTGAGAAATCATGAGGAAGATCCAAGTCAATAAGCAGAATCACATGTTACTACTGTAAAAAAGTAGGGCATATGAAAAGAATTGTAGAAAGCTTAAGGCACGAATGAAGAACTAGAGTGAGGATAAAGAAGACCAGGAAACCACTACCATTAGCTCAAATGGAGATATTATCATCATCTCAACTGATTACGAGTTTTGCCTCACTTCTACATGCTATGACTCGGATTGGGTCATTGATTTAGGTGCATCCTTCCATTAAACCCTTATAAGGAATTATTTACCACTTTTGAATCAGGTGATTGTGGTACAATAAATGGGCAACAATGACATTTAAAAATCGTGGGAAAAAGGTAATGTGTGCATCAAGACAAATGTCATATGCCAATTGGTTTTCAAGGAAGTGAGGTATGTGTCAAATCATCGGTCCTTACTTCAAATCTAATTATCAAGGCAACGGTCAAATGGAGTCACAGCCAACTGTCGAGGAAGAGGGTGGCACCTCAACCCAAGGAGAGGACCCCTAACTATTTTGACAATGGTCAATGGAATTAAACACAAGTGCAAATATGAAAAGCAGAGGTAAGTGCAAATATTTTGTCATATGCCAATTGGGTTCCCAGGGAGGGGGGGGGGGGGCGCCCTCCCCCCCCACCCCAAGAGGAAAACAATGGTCAAAAAAACACAACAAAAAAAACGAGGAAGTCAAAAACAATGTTCAAGGAGGGTCACGCCAAATCTAATCCGCAGAAAGCAAGAGGGATCCCTAACTATTTTGACAATGGTCAATGGTAAAAAGTAAATATGAAAAAGAAAAAATAATAAAGGAAGAGTCCACTACATAATTGTGGCATCATACACTTGGTCACCTCAGTGAGAAAGGTATGTAAATTCTCACAAAAGAGAATCTTCTGTCAAACATTAAAGGTACGCACCTAAAATGATGTGTTCATTGTTTAAAGGGAAGACAACATTGTGTTACCTTTAATAGAACCCCATTCCAAAGAAAAAGAAAAAATTTTTTGTAAGAAAAAGGAAAAATTTTAGAATTAGTGCATTTGGATGTATGTGTTCCTATGAAAGTAAAAACTCTTGTGGGAGCTTTGTATTTTTTAACTTTCATAGATGTTGCATCTAGAAAATTATGGGCATATGCATTAAAAATTAAGGATCAAGTTTTTGATGTATTTAAATCTTTTCATGCCTCTAATGAAAGAGAAACAAGTAGAATTCTTAAATGTGTCTGTACTGATAACAAGGGTGAATACAATGGAGCTCTTGAAGAGTATTGTAAGGAGCATGGAATTCGCCATGAACAAACAATTCCAAAGACCCTACAACAGTATGATGTAGCTAAAAGGATGACCCGCACCATTATTGAAAGGATAAGATGTATGCTTTCACATGCAAAGTTGACATAGAGTTACTGAGGGGAAGCAATGCGCACCATTGTTCACCTAATCAACTTATCTACATTAACCCCTCTGAATGGAGATGCTCCTGAGCGAGTCTGGAATGGAAAGGAGGTATCCTATAACTACTTGAAGGTGTAATCAACTAAACTGTAATCAAAAGTCATAAGTCTTCTAATGTATTCAACTAAAGTGTAACCAAAAGTCCTAAGTCTTCTAATGTTTCGCCTTCTTCTCCAATTGTTTGTACACCTGCAACTTATGATCAATATCCAACTCGTAGTCCCATTGGTGAATAAGGCGTCTGCTATCATTGTTGATTGGAGCCATAATAGTGCTCCATACTAGTATTGGGAAGGTAGCACGAGCCACTATTAGTTCCTATTGCCTCCTCAACTATATAATAAATGGAAAATATCTCAACATCGGAGCTTGGGATTTCTTCTTCACCTGCATAGTCATCTAAAACAACAAATTCCTCTAAGGGTGAGCTCAAAAGAACTCAGTGAGTAGTCCACAAACAAATAACTAGTATCACAGTCTAAAATCAATACAACACATGGTGCAACATGACATAAAGTGGAATGCAATAATACTCTAACGTAGACATGCATTAAGGTAGAACACCAGGCTCCTCTGGGTAGGTCTCGTCACTCTGATCTCTAACAAGTTGGTTGCCGGTTTTGAGATCCCGAGTAAGGGGTCAATGCATCCTTTTGGACTATCACCATGGTTGAGGTTTATGTTAGCACTCTCTCACCACACCATTGGTAAGAGTATTGGCGTGTGTCAGGGTCATATCTAAACCAATGCTAGTCAACTACTCCGTCACATCAACCTAGGTTTAAATACCTCCCCTCATGCATCTCACACTCTTGGTTCAGTATCCTCCCCTACTAGAGTCAACGTATCCTATGGCACCAATCAACTCAGACTATGCCTTCTCTTAACCCTATTGGTTATCCACATATAATGGACGGGTAGCTCTCATGTCCTATCACAGGTTTGCTACTGGTCTTAAGCGCCCATAAGCCCAAGTCTATTATATGCAACCCTACCAATGAATAACCCCCATAATGTGGTTGTGTCCTTTTACGGGTTGGTTACTGGTCTTCAGCTCCCACCACCCCCACATTGCTACCACAGGTCACTTAGCATCAATATCCATGCCGATAGGGTGTGATATGATGAGATATCTAACCAAACTAACTTCCTAGTCATGGCATCCAATAATCGTGAAAAGTGCTGAGGGCATCAGATGATTGTGTCTTATACCACCTCCACTGGTGTCCCGAGCCAAGAACACCCAAATAGGCATTCCCCAGTCCACAATCATACACACATTCACTTTCCACAAAGTAGTAAACAAATTCAATCACATTCCCAATTTAGTCCATAATGTCACATTTTAATCCATACATCAATATCAATAACGAATGACTTATATTCTGTAATTCCAGAATCATAATCATCATTCCTAAATCCTAAAACACCAGCATGTGAAATTATAAACAAGTTCATAACATCTAAGAATATAATAATGGTTATGTGCAAGTGAACGTCTTTACTTTGCTATTGATTTGCAAGTTTGAAAAGTAAGTCAAAGAATATGTTCACGCTTCCCAAAAAGTCCTCTTAACACATTGGTTCAAAATTAGAAATAACCCTAAAGGTCTGACATTGAAAAGATAAACAAAAGAACAACACTAATGCCTGGGGCAACCAGAGCAGGCGACTAAAGTAGGTATGAGGAAGAGAATCAAGAAGGAGATAATTATTTATGTTTGATATTTTAAAAAGAAACGGTATGAGAGAGAGAATTAAGGATGGAGATAATTATCTATGTTTGATATTTAAAAAGAACGAATAGGTTTTACGTAACAAAAGGAAGAAAGATCGATTAGACTTCTAGGAGAATGATTCAAGGATAGGATTTGGGAATAAAGGGATTTGGGTTTTATTTTTATTTTCCTTTCAATTTTGCTTGACAAATAATGGTTCATTGTTTTGGAGATCCATCTCTTCTTGGAAAATAAATAAAGGAATTTAGAGCTGTAGTGGACAATCATGTTTTTCCATAAATAATGGTTTGAGTGAGAGAATTAATATTTTTTAACTTCAATTAATGTTTAGTATAATGATTAAATAGTTAAAAAGGACTTAGGGAGAGAATAAAGGAAGTTAAGGGGTTTAGTGGGCAATCATGGTTTTTCATAAATAACGGTTTGATTGAGAGAATCAATGGAATGAGATAATTATCTGTGATAATTAATGTTTTTGATTTCATATAACAGTTAGTGTAGTGATTAAATACAAATAAATTGAATGGACTAATTTTGACCTTATAAAAAAGTTAAATTCTTTATGTTTAATAGCTTTATAGGTAGCCTTTGTAAATAAAATTAGGATAATTTTGTGAAATTACAGATTTGTCACAAATGAAAGTAAATGAATAATTTCGAACTTATAAGAAAATTAATTTTTAATTTTTATCAGCTTTGTGGGTAGTTTTTTATAGATAGAAAATATGATCATTTTGTCTAACAAGATTTGTCATTTTTAAAAGTAAATTATTTTAGATAATAGTATAATTAATTATTTTTGCCAATGATACCATCATTTTTTTTTGTCTTTTGTGAATCATTGAATTCATAAAAGTCATAGAATTCAAACCCATTCCCTTGTTATATAATACTTTTTACCTTATGTCCTGTTTTGCCTGGCTGCCCTTGATCATTTATTGATACATCAAATTATTTTTCATTGTATGACTCATAAGGAACCAAAAGAGGTCCACCCTATTTCCTCAAGAAAAATATTCCCTTGGAATCAAGAAGGCCTATAATCAAGGGATTTGCTAATAAAGGCTCTCTTTATAACTAGGGAAGAGACTGCTCAACAGCATAACCACTCTTTATGGGGTTACCTGATCATTCTTTAAAATTAAAAATAAACTAGGCTCAATGATTGGATGAACTTCATTGATATTGGGTTCAATAATTCAAATCAAATGATCTTGTATATTCGATGAGTCCGGTTCTGCACCTTGTCATGGGAGCGCTCTATGCTCTCTGACAAATTTTCTACCACAAAAATATGTAGGACCCATAGGGTAAAAATCATGTTTTATTTTTATGTTTTATATTTTTACCCTGTGAACCCCACATGTTTTTGTGGTGTAAAACCCGTCGGGAAGCACAGAGCGCTTCCTGACGGGGTGCAAATCCGGACTCATTCGACATGGAACAATTTTTTTGCTGGGTTATATGCATTGCACGAAATGATTAAGGCATCTTATATTTCTCTCACTGGTTCCATGTTTTGATTTGGCAAGTTATTAGGTGAACTACACTTCCTCGAGTCAAAATGCTCAACAAGTTGGACAACCTGCTACACCAAGTAACCCAGCAAAAAAATTGCTCCAATATTGGGGAACCAATGCGGCTTTATTAAAGTGTTCACCAATGCGGCATGGGAGTCTTCTTTAAAGCATGCATGCTGGTAGAAGTAGTGTAATCTAGGATTTTAGTGGCTAAGACTGTTTTTTCATTAGGTTTTTCGGCTGCTCCTATGGAACTTGAAACAATTAGAGATGCTCTTCATTTTGTTTCTTCTCATAAAATCTCTCAGGTTGCTGTGTTGGCCCTTAAAAATCAGGATCAATCCAAAGATTGGTCAATTTCTTTTTGGGGTAAACCACAATTCATTCAACAAAAACAACGAGACCAAGTTACAAATCCTGGTAATCCAGGGAGTGAAAATAGGCCAGTTAAACCTTCCTGATAAGGAGACAGCCTTCTATGCTAGAGAATCAGTTAGGCTATTAGTCTTTCTTAGAAAATAAAGGAATTTGCAACCTACAAATTTCTTAGCCGAATACTCAATATCCCAAACCACACTGTCCATAAAATATGGGATTTGAGCCCTATCTTCGATAGCATTGTATAGTTGCAAACAAACAATCTATCTCAACTTCAATCATCTCAAACCCCTCTGCTAAGAACTGGAGCAAGCCCTCTCACAAAGCTAATGCTTCTCCTTCAATCACCTTTGTGAAGCTGATTGGAATAGACACCACCACTAGAGGCATTTCTCTAGAATCTCTAACAATCAGCCCCAACCCCCCTTTTGAATCCAACTTAGTTGCATTGGTATTTAGTTTAAGCACAATAGCCAAAGGCTTGGTCCATCTCACTTCCTTCTCTTTTCCTCTCCCTTCTCCCTAGTTTGGTGGCTTAATCGTGAGAAGCTGAGACTTGCAAATATCTTCAAATTGATTGAGAGCCTTCTAAAACACTTGTGATGGCATCGACGTCACCCCTTGGAAGATTAAATCATTGCGAGAAAGCCACAAATTCCAGTAGATTAATGCCGCTAGACCTGCTCGATGCCCTTGCTTTTGACCTATGGTATCCAATTTCTACCAATCTACACAAATTTTGTGAATTCAAGATTAGAGGGTGGAGGGACATAAGAGAAATTTGATCCAAACCATATGGCTCTCTTGCAAATGCACAGTCCATAATTAGATAATCTTATGTTTCCTCAAGTAACTGCATCTTGGGCATTTTACATCCTTTACCATTTGTCTCTTCCCTAAGTTAACTCTAGTGCTAAATGCTTCAGAACAAGCCCTCCAAATAAAATTACGAACCTTTGGTGGGGCATTGTAGCTCCATACATTTTTCCACATACAATCTGGCAATTGAGGAGGTTGATAACTTGATTCAAATGGTCTTTGATATTGGTGAGTATATGATAAACACTTTTGGTAGTAAAGATCTCACTTCCTGAAGCACCCCAAAATAAATCTATCTTCAATTGAAAAAAGCCCAACTGAATTTTTAAAATCTCTTTTGCATCATCAGCCTAAAAGGTTTGAGCATCATTAGATGAGACTTCCACTTTCTAGACTCTAGATCTATCAATTCCCCAACCAACCTTAGTCAGATTTGAACTTGCTCGAAACACTAAATGTTGCACCTTGAAATTCTAAGTAAAGCTCAACCAAGAGTCTTCCCAAATGTGAATATACTCACATGAACCAACATTCCACATCAACCCCTCTAAAGATCCCCCCCCCAACTAAAATGTCTCTCCATGTCCAAGATGGTTGTGACCCCATCGACCAAATCCTCTAACCTAACCTTCCCAACATAGCTTTATTGTAGAGAGATGGATCTCTAAACTACAACCCCCTTCTTTGGATTGGCCAAGTTACAGCTTAGTTCAAGAATATTAAAACTCTTCTGTAGTTTGAAGATGATTTTGCAAAGAGAGAAGCTTATTATGAGCATGTGAACATCAACTAGCATGGACGGCGGATGAGTTGACTTTCAATTAATTTTCTTAAAATATGTGATTAACTAGCTAATTAAGTAGTTTTGTATTAGCACTTGCTAATTAATTATTCCGTGAAAACTCATATAAATCTGAATTATTTTTCTGATTGGGCCAGGCGAGCACCCCAGTGGCATGCACATAAACAAAATTAGAAACACATTATTATTACGAATAAAAATGAAATTTTGGAATTTAAAAACATTTTTAAATTTAAGGCTATAGGCTGTACTAGTACTTATTAGTACTATTACTGCATGTAACAAGTGCACGTGCACGTGCACACGTGCACATGGGTGTGTGTGTGTCAGTGTTTGTTTGCTATTAATTTATTATTAGGATTCAAATGTATCTTCTTCTTCTTCATGTTTTTCCCCAACATTAATTTTCCTTTGAGAATCGCACCGCACCAACACCAAGCACCGTGCCAGTTGGTGCCTCTCGAGTCTCGACTCGCGCAGCGCAGTGCAACACTGACAGTTTCGCATATTTACAGTTGGCCTCAATTGAACAAACAATCACTCATATACTATAAATATGTTTTTTTTTTATAGGATAAAAAACTAAATATAATTTGAAGAAAAAAATTAAATTTTGGTGTTTGTTGTTTCGAGTTAAAAAATTGGTTCCAAGTCTATCTGAAAGGCCGATTTTGCTCCTTAGAAAAAGTGGAGTAATGGATCATGGGATGACAACATCGGTCTTTTATCTTATAGAGGCTGGCTTTACCCTCATTAAATCTGTTTTAATGAGTATTGTGGCTTATTGGCTTAGTTTGGTTGTGTTTCCAAAAAAAATGTCATCTGCCAGTTGGAGTTTTTGTTCAACTGATTTCCCAAAAAGGGATTGATGAACTCAGAAATGTAGGGCACGTTTGTTAACGTTCTTAAAAGTATTTTTGACGTTTTTCTGTTCTTTGGGAACGGAAGAACGGGTTAAAGGCGTTTGCTAAAACGGTTCATTTTTCCGTTTTTTAAGAACGGATCAGTCAAAAAAGTGTTTTTAAAGAACGCTTTTGCAGAACATAAAAAAGATGTTTTTACCAAAGAACAGAAACGGAAGTGATAAAATTGGTTTAAATTGAAACCTTAGGACGAGTTTATCAAACGCTCATTTCCAAGCAAAGGACGGTCTTTTTAGCACAAAAACATGAAAAAATGATTTTGCATAAGAACTAGTTTCTCAGAACGGAAACGTTACCAAATCCATATGTACAAAGTTGCTCCAAATGATGTTTGCAAGCCTCTGGAGGAATGTGGGTTGGGGCTAAGACGTTTAGAGGGGATTGGAATAAGACTGTCTTCTTCCGCTACATATGGCTTCTTACCAGTAAGACCTCTTCATGTTGGAGCTCCTATGTTAGGCACCAATGGCTGGTGAATGATTTAGTTTGGTCTATTCAGGTCCTTCTTGGTTGGCTCTTTCTCCATGAAGGGATTGTATCATTTGGTTCGGCAACAATTGTCCATGGTGCAATGGGCTAACCTCATTTGGAAGTCAATGGCTCCAATTTGGTTTAGTCATATTGCTTGGCTAGCAGGGTGGGAAAAGCTTCCTATTGGGTAATCTCTCAGAGCTTGGGGTGTCATCAATAACCCCGCATGTAGGTTATGGTGCAACGATAGAGTCTCATGATCACTTGTTCTTCGCCTGCTCTTATACTCAGACCATTTGGAGAACTCTTCTGCACTTGAATTGCTTTAGGGCCCTTGCTTGAAGCTCTTGGGAAGTGTTAGCATGGTCTACTTGCAAGTTTAGTGGTGATGATCTTATCGGCCGCGTACATAGATTTAGCCTTTGCACTACGATCTATCACATATGGGGTGAATGCATTTTCACATATGGACCTTGTCGATGACATTCAGGAGTTGGCTCTCCAATTCACTAGCTGTGTTTTTATCTACAATGTGAGGGAGTTAAATGTTGTTTAGAAAACAATACTTATTTGTAGTGGAATATGTGAGATAACACAATCAAAAAACAAGACACAAGGTTTACTTGATTCGATTTTAGAGATCTACAACCAAGGATGAGTACAAAAACTCAACAAATATTGCACTAATCAAGATCAGAGAGAAGGATTATAACATTATTCTACCCACAAGAGCTCACAAGACATGAACCAAGAGGTACAACACAAGTGAGGTACGAATACACCTAAACACACCAAGAACTGCTGCACTCTTCAACGCCAACCAAGAACACTAACACCAGTGCCTTCTACGTGTTATGAAGCCATGAGACTCCACCATCTTCAAGCTTGAAAGCCTTCCAAGAGCAGAACCAGAGCAACCCCAAAAAAGAGCAGAACCAGAGCTCTCTCTCACGAACAACATAACAACAAGAATGTGTTGAGCGAATGAAACCCTAGAGCCAAGAATGAGATATATACTACTGGGCAAAAAGACCACAATACCCTTACAATCATTCACTTAAGACCCTCATATCCCCAATACATATGAAATGACACATTTAGACCACTATATTACAAAAAATGCAGATGCTAATTACTTAGCTGGGGCTTACTTTGCTATTTCTAAAATGTATTATACTTCTGTAAACATTCCTGAGGCTCTATCCAAAATTATAATGGAGGATACCAATGGGAAGGTTTACCATCACATGCAATTTTTTCCCTTTCGTCTAAAACAAGCTACCTTTTTCCCCCTAAAATAGTTGTTGAGTGAAATTATTTTGTTTCAAGTGACTTTTGTAATATATATTGAACTCTATGAAAAAATTTACTTCAAGAAACACTTTTGTCATAACAATAAATTATTGTTGCATTTGTATTTCATAAAGAAAGCTGGACATGCTGGTTTTAAACATTTTATAGGATAATATTTATGAAATTTGACAATCTAATCATAAGAACATTACTAAAATTTTCTCACACTGCATCACACTCTTTCATTTTGCTTTTTCAACCTTAGCAGTAAGGATTACTTGGTTCTTCATCTTCTCTATCTTCAATGACCAAAATTCTTCTTTATCTACTCTATCTATGGTGCAACCCTAACCCTTGTCTTTACAATATCCGCACTCTCTACTCAGGTATTTGTGAATTGTGATAAAAGACCTACCGATATTGTTTTTGAAAGATATTGTTTCAGCTTCTAGAAAGCAAAATTTATAAAAGTGTTTTTATGTTTAAAAGCATTCAAAACCACTTTTCGTCTTTCTGGAAGTAGTAGCACTTGGTGGGTATAAGATTCTACGTGTTTTCTATTGATACAACCATTGCATTAAAAAAGTGACACAGTTTGATTAGATTTGACAAATAAGCGAAGTCTATTCTTCTAAGTATTGGTATCATATCATTTGTGTTCCTTACCAAAAAAATATATCATTTGTGTCAGGTGGATGTGATGTATTGCTTTTATACCTCATAAATATATATATACCAAATGTTTATCCAAAAAAAAAGGACATAAAAACCATATCCTAAATTAATTGCATGGTAAGGATAAGGAAGAACAAAGTCTAAAAATTCATTTTTGAAGAAAAATTAAGAATAAATCTATTCGATACCACTAATATGATAATACCAAATGGTACCAAATCCAATATGATATACTTCTCCTAGTCTGCGTTTGTTTGCCGGAATAAAGGTGCGGTGGGAAAAAAGGAGTGGGAAAATTCTTGAAAAGAGTGTAGATTTCTTATTTCTCTCTTAAATTTCAAAATGGTAGATTGTTTGGTTGCTTGGGATGGGAAAGTGGGAGACAAATTTCCTTGAATAAAGGAAACTTGTCTACTAATGTGGCAGCTCAACTTTCTCACCCCATGTCATTTTAAAACCCCACATATTTGGTGGGACTTTGTGGAAAAGTTGGGAAAAGTAAAAAGTGGGACCCACACCTATCACTTTTCCACAAAACCCTTTCATTTCATTTCCTTCTCCCTCACCCCACTCTACATGGGACCCACATGTTTTTTTTTCCCACCCCACATTTGCAAACAAACGCAGCTCTATGGATGATACATGGCAAAACCATTAGGCTGCTTTTATTTGTTGGAATAAAAGTAAGGTGGAAAAAAAAATGTGGGTCCCATGTGTAGTGGGGTGAGGGAGAAGAAAAAGAAAAGGTTATGCAGAAAAGTGATAGTGGTGGGTCTCATTCTTTACTTTTCCAAATTTTTCCACAAAATCCCACCAAATTTGTGGGATTTTAAAATGGGTTGGGGTGGGAAAGTTAGGTTGCCACATAATCAAACAAGTTTCCTTAATGTAAAGAAACTTGTCTCTCACTTTTCCACCCCAAACAATCTACAATTTTGGGAGTTAAGAAAAGAATAAAAAATCTACACTTTTTTCAAGAATTTTTCACCCATTTTTTCCCACTCCACTTTTATTCCAACAAACAAACGCAGCCTAAAGGTTCACTACCAAAAACACCATCTTTTTCATCTATGACTTTTTAAAATCAATGAAGGAGTACTCTTGACAAAGGTATGTTTTACTTTTATTGTTTTAATAATCAAAAGTTTGGATCACTTTTTGTTTTCTTTTCATTATCTAGACCAAAAGAGAAAAACAAAAAGATCCATTAATAATGAGTTTGAACGAGGAAGAAAAAAACAGTTGTTCGTAAACAGAAAAAAAGACTTTGTGGCTTCCTCTTAAAAGGAAAACGAACAAATAAAACTGAACCGGCAAATACATTCTAGAATACACAAATGAAGAAATATTACCATTTACATGAGAAATCTAAGATCTTCAGATCAATTTACATGCATCTTTTTCAAGAATGAGTTTATCCATTAAGAAAAACCTAATCTCATGATCTCTCAATTATAAACTACTACCCAAAAATGAAAATCCTCTAAATCAAAATCAGTGAGTCACACCTTTTGAATTCAAAACGATTGTAAGTTCAAGAAGATCTTAAGTCCGGCTAAAATCTTCAGATCAAACTGTATGCATCTTGAGAAATGAGATAAGGATGGTTGTAAAAATAAATTGATCTCATGATCTCTCAATTATAAACTACCATCCAAAAAAATCATTCCTTAGATCTGATATGACGAAAACACTCAGATGCTTACTATCTGAATCGTATTCTTGTTGTTCATTCCTTGGCTCTGTGCTCTAGCAGAGCCATTAAGTTCATTAATTGACTTAGCCTTCGGAAGTGGACTCCCGATCCCAGCGGTCGGGCCACATCTGATGCTTTATTTTACAGGTCACTTTCAGGAGATCTAAGGACTGAGACAGATTTTGGACGCATCAAGATCCAAAATGACTAGTAAGTAAAACGGATATCTTGAATTCAGATATCTTGAATTCAAACCTCCGTTCTTTCACTCCTTCATCGGGGGATGCCTGTTGGCCCCACTTTTGAAACTTATATACCAGAAAAATTAAAAAAAAATGGAGTCATATTCTCCAACGAAGACTTGAAGTCAAAGCATCTGCCAATGAGTATCTAACAACAAAGCAACTAACAAATCAAGTATAGAGAGAGAGAGAAGAGAGAGAGAGAGAGAGAGAATCATGGTCTCAAGTCCAACACTCCTGTGGCACTCTCCACTCCCACGCACTGTCTCCAGTGCTGTCCCACCACCGTTCTCTCCTATTTTACCTCTACAATTATACAAAGCTCTCTCTAGTCTCTATGCTTACTATTCTCTCTCTCTGGATTTCCAAGTTTCAATTCCGAAATTCAGACAAATTACAGTTCAGCTGCCTTTCGCGACCCGAAAATCCTTTCTTTCTCTTTCTCTTTCTCTTTCTCTCTCCCAGCAAAAATATCTACTCATTTGATTCGTCTTGGTTCTGCTTCTGCAATCTCTTCGTCATTTCTTCTCCCATAGGCCATAATAACAAGGAAATTTCTGTCAAATCTCTCTGCTTATTCCAGACCCACATCACACCATTCATACACGGAAACCCACAGTTTTTAAATTGGAATCTCACTGAAGCAAACGTGAAATCTCCTTTCTGTTAAGAATTTTTAGAGCTCGTATGCCCTCCCTCCACTGAGTTTTCTACCTTTTATCCCACTTGGTTTTTCTCTCACGGCGATTTGCTAATGGAATCTTCTGAGACTTTCTCCATGGAATTTGAAGCAGCAGAGAAGCTTATCCTTAGGTGGGATTCCTCTGCATCAGAAGAAGCCAGGGAAAGAATGATCTTCGATGGTCTAGATCGTGAGGAAGCCCACCTCTACTTGCGAGCTGTCGACGAGATCCAACGATCCATGGAGTCAGTTTCAGTCTCCGGAGATGGATCTTCCGGTGGCTGTGGCGGCGGTGGTGATTCTGGCAAGGTCAACGGTGCTATCCAGATCGCCATGGCTCGTCTTGAAGATGAATTCCGTCACATCCTTATCACCCATACCCACCCACTTGAGATCGAATCACTTCTCGAATCCAATTCCTTTTCCACCCATTCTGAGAGCTCCAGAACAGACGCCGCCGGCGAATTAGAGGTCATTGATGAAGGCCCAGATGAAGATGGAAGTGAACAACAACGCAGGAGCGTTGAACTGCCACTGCATCTGCACGAAGGAGGAGGAGAAGGAAGTACGAGTAGTAACAGTAACAGTCACAGCGGAAGTAGAACTCCAAATTACCGTAATACCAACAGTATCCGTGAGCTTGATTTGATCCCATCCGAAGCCATCTACGATCTCCGTGGCATCGCCGAGAGAATGATCACTGCTGGGTATTTGCGAGAGTGTGTTCAGGTCTATGGAAGCATCCGCAAATCCGCCGTCGATGCCAGTTTCCGCCGCCTCGGCATCGAGAAACTCAGCATAGGCGAAATCCAGAGGTTAGAGTGGGAAACCATTGAGACCAAGATCAGACGCTGGATTCGAGCTGCCAAGGTCTGCGTTCGTATCCTCTTTGCCAGCGAGAAGCTCCTCTGCGAGCAGATCTTTGAGGGTCTTGCCCCCGCCGCCGACGACGCCTGCTTCATGGAAACCGTCAAAGGTCACGCCATCCAACTCTTCAACTTCGCCGAGGCTATCAGCATCAGCCGTCGTTCGCCGGAGAAACTCTTCAAGATTCTAGACCTTTATGACGGCTTGAATGATCTCTTACCAGACGTCGATGCCGTTTTTGGGTCCAAATCATCTGAGTCCGTCAGAGTCCAAGCGGCAGAGATTCTATCGAGGCTTGCAGAAGCCGTGAGAGGAATTCTGTCCGAGTTTGAAAACGCCGTGCAACGCGAGACCTCTAAGATCGCAGTTCCAGGGGGAACGGTTCATCCCTTAACCAGGTATGTCATGAACTATATAAGTCTCATCTCTGATTACAGGCAGACCCTTCTTGACCTAATCGTGTCGAAGCCCTCCACTGCTTCACGCCATCCTGGTGATTCCTCCACTCCTGATTTGGAGTTTCCGGAGCAGGAGAACCGATCTCCTTTGGCCCTTCATCTGGTTTGGATCATTGTGATCCTGGAGTCCAATTTAGAAGGCAAATCCAAGCTCTACAAAGATGTCTCCCTGTCTCATATCTTCCTCATGAACAATTTTCACTACATCGTTCACAAAGTAAAATGGTTGCCTGAGCTTCGGGAAATCATTGGAGATGATTACCTCAGGAAGTTAACTGCGAAATACAGACAAGCAGCAACGAGTTATGAGAGGGCGACATGGGTGAGTGTTCTTCACTGCCTCAGAGATGAAGGGCTACACGTAAGTGGGAGCTTCACTTCTGGAGTTTCCAAGACTGCTTTGAGGGAAAGGTTCAAGACCTTCAATGCCATGTTTGATGAGGTTCACAGGACTCAATCTACATGGTTGGTACCAGATAATCAGCTGCGTGAGGAACTACGTATATCCTTATCGGAGAAGCTAATTCCAGCTTACAGATCCTTTCTAGGCCGATATAGATCTCAAATTGAAAGTGGAAGGCACCCGGAGATGTACATCAAGTACTCAGTTGAGGATCTTGAGACTTCTGTCTTGGATTTCTTTGAGGGTTATCCAGTTTCCCAACACCTGATGAGGAGGAGATCAAACTGAAGGAACTAATTTAGTGGATTCAGTGTTTTGCAGCCAGTGTTTTTATTTGTAATTTAGAACAGAGAAGATATTCTTTAAATTTTTGGGATTATATGGGGGCAATCGGATTCCGGCCAACCAAATTCAGTTTTGTTTGATTTCTTTCCAGAACCTGATTTAATTCAGTCTCAGATAGTTTTTCTGTGGATTGTAAGAGATACAGGAATTGGGAAAGATCAAGAGGAGCTCACCAAAGTAACTGGTAATCCATGCCAAATACTTATACCCTGTAAGAAAATTGTTTCAACTTGTTATTTCATTTTAAATTCTGGTTTATTTGTTCATACAGAGAATTAGAGAAATGATCTTGTCCTTCAACCTGACACCAAGAAGCAACTGTCTGTGCTCTATTTTCATCAAAACTCGACATGTTCATGATTCCGATGGCCTGTAATTTCTCCTCACCTTGTGTAGTCCCTGTGAAAATTTCTCTGTCTAGTCCATACAGAACAACTTGTTTGGCTTTTACCCTGAAATTTGGATGCAGGTTTTTCTATAATGAAGAACCCAATATGGTTGTTGGCTTCTACTCTTCACTATAATTCTGGTGATTACTTCTGCAACTCTTGTGTTTTGATCCATGAAGAACCCTATATCATAAGCTGTCTTGAACACCTCAAGACCATTTTAGTTTGATATCTGTCATGGTAGTTGATCAAGCAAAATGTCCACTGGATTAATGGTGTGCTTGTCACATTATTTGCATGAATTATAGGTATTCTTCATTCTGGAGATGCTACTTGCATCATTTATTTCATTCATAAAGCTAATAAGTTCAGGAGATTTAACTGTTCTGTCTTCTGCATGAGTCAAGGTAACTGTATAACTTGAATTCAGGTTCTTGATGTTGGGAGATTTTAATTTCCTAATAATATAATTGTGGGCTCCATATTTAATGGCTAATTATATTGGGTTATTTAATTATTTCTTAATTGAGTATGGATTAAGTACCTAATACTGATTCAGTTAGATTTAATGGGAGCCTAATGAACAATATATAAAGAAACTCATGGTTATAGTTGCCAATATGTTGGATCATTCAGTTGTTTTGACCCTTTCCCATTTAGAAAGAAAACCCCATTCAAGATTCTAGTGATTTAACTGAGGAAGATGGTAACGAATAGATTGTGACCATTCCTCAAGGCTGCACTAATAGAGATAGATACATTTTTGGCTTTGGTTGAAAAGTCATTTTTTCAGGCAGAGAGACTGAGAAACAGAGCAAATATTTCTAAGTCAAGAAGTGGATGATGACCAAATAGTTGTGTCTGCAATCAACTGGGCTTTTCGGGCTAGACAATACGCTATGTTGCGGTTTCATATAAAGCTTTTTGAAACTCAATTTCCTTTAGTGTATAAGCTATTGCGTAAAAAATTTATATAATTTAAACAAGTTTAAGAGTGGCTTCAATGCATGAAAGCACGATAATCAAAACAAGCTAATGTGTTTACTGTCAGCATTTTAACATTTCTTGTCTTGAGTGATTTTGATATATTTAGATCCATAAGTGATCTAACAATTTATGAAAAATAATTTTAAGGGATTGGGTGGAGGTAGTTCGAGAATATATTATATACATGTTATCGCGGTGCTTAGTTTTTTCTAAAGGAGGCCCTGGGGAGGAGGAGGTCAGTATTATGTATATTATTATACCTATTTAAATTCTTGGAATCAATCCAAGAGAGAAAATGTTTGATAATTTAACCTTTTTTGGGTAAATTTGGATAATTTTAACTTTTAGCAAAATTACGACTTGAATTGAAAGCTCCTATTTGTTTTCTTGTAAACTACTCGATTTAGAGCTTAATTAATACATTACCTTTTAAGTAAACCAGTTAACAATGTTCAATATGAGGTAAAGATTTGTGCAACACTGGTATAAAGCAAACTACCAAAAAAAGATGTATGAGAATGCTTCCATTTCTGATGAAACAAGATTTCTGATTTGTTCAATTCAGACCAAACTGAATTCTTTCTCAAAAGCATTTTGAAACTTTTTTGACCTAACTGTTGTGAGGAAAATTTTATTGTAATTAAGATTGGTGAAAAGAAATTCTAGCCTAGCTTTTCTATGTCATATAATATGACCAACCAAATCACTTATTTGTCATTTTCACTTATGTCATGGTTGGCTCATATGAGTTGGTTTGTTTATTTATGATTGAGATTGGAGTATAGGAGGCTTTTTTTTTTTTTTTTGGGTGATAAAAGCAGATATATTGAAGATTTAATCTAAAGTGCAAACAGATATGTGTTCTCACAAAGTTTTAGCTGATGTTTAAGAGGCTTGAAGGCCAGATTTGAGAGCTATTGAAAATGTTTTTTTTGAGGGGATTTCGAAATAGATGAGGAACATGATTTCTTGAAAATTTGCAACTTCAAAGTCTCTCTCTGTGCAATCCCTTCTAAGTATCTCTCTTCTTGTTGTTTTCTACACTCTCATCTCAGCTCTGGCATCTTTTGCTCTGATTCCAAACCAAACCCTTTAGAAGCTCTTCAATTGGATCCTTCACTATTAGTTGAAAAGGAGGTGTTTTTTTTTGCTTCTTCTTTTCTTTTGGGAAGTGTTGTGCATAAATTCAATAAGTGTGGCGGACCGGTCTTGAACCATGGTAGCGCAAGGTTGGTTGGACTAGGGTGCTAGGCCAAAGTATTGCTTTGGATTATTGTTTGTCTAGCCGGATTAGTTACATATAATCCAACCCCTTGAGGTCGAGCAAGGGGCCACGGGAAGCGAGGTCAAGAGCTCTAGAGACGATGGGCTCAGAAATATCTCCCGTACAAAGCCACCAGTTGGCAACCAAGGAGATAACTTTATCATCTTCTTTCTTTTCCTTCTTCTTCTTTTTTTCCGGGGATAATGAAGTAGAAAATGATTCATCTCATAGTAAATTTATCTCAGCTCTACCGTAGATATAGTTGTCGGGTGAATAACATAAATCTTGTCTATTCCATATAAGTCATATACATAGTTTTGTTGTGGGTTTGGGTGTTTTGTATTCTGTCGATCTATATAAGTATAGTTTGATTGTATTTGTAATTGGATTAGGACTTTTGATCAATTACTTATAGAAGAATAAAAATGCGATTACATGGGGATTAGGGTATTATGTTTCCTTATAATGGGATAACTTAGAAATATCGATTATTGCAAGAAATTGAGGCATCTATCTAGGGGTGTAAATGGATAACCGAAATCCACTTCCGAATTCACACCCGCCTTCGTTTAGGGGTATCCGAATTCGTCCAATTACTAATAGGATGCGGATATGGTATCCCATTTTCTTACCAATTATTATCCGTTTGATAAAATTATTTGATTAAGTTACTTATTTAGATTGATTTTTCTTATTTTGTAAATTTTTTACCTATGATATGTGACTATTTTTTAGATTTTCTACTAAAATAACTATCAAAGTTGTTAAATTCTTAAATCCAAACCTAGCCCTCACAAATAAAATGGTAAAGATGCAAACAAGTAGTTGAAAACTTGTATTCAATCTATATTTATGCGCATTTAGAAGAATCTACTTAAGAAGATAATAATCCAATTATCATTTGAATCCAATGAATTCATCAAGAAACCAATGGGATATTATTCAAATTCGTCTGAATATAATAGAATGTGGATATGGTATTACCATTATCCAATCCGACCGGTCAAATCATTAATTCTTAGCAAAGATTGTGAGTCTGTGAGCAACTTGGCCATAGTTATTTGTTCCTTAGGGTTGTCATCATCGATGGCATAGGCGTCTGTGATGGTTCCAAGGATGCAATCATTTTCACTGTCTATCAAAGCTTACATAAAAGCAGCACCAAGTCTTCTGGGTTGATGCTCGTTCTTTCATCTCTCTCTTTCCTTAAGGATTTTTATTTTACGTTAAAACACCCTATAATTTATTTCAAAGAGCCAGAACGGTCCATAATAGATTTACGTTTATCATTTTAATTTCAAATCTATGTTGGGACAACAGACAATGAATTAATAATAAAAGGAAAAGATTTGACCAAAATTAGACAGTACGTATTTAACCGATAGTCCTCCTTGCCGAGGTAAATACGAAACCGCCTTACCACGGATTAGTGGAATGAGCAACAGTATTTCATCTCTCGTTTAATGGATTACCCAAAAAAAAGTAACCAAAAAAAGTGGATTTCTGTGGAAGTCTTACCTACGGACCCAAAAAATCGCACTTGGAAAAATTAGGCAGTTTGATTAGATGGAGCAGAGCACCCAAAGTCCATCGGAAGCCTAAAGCTGAGGGACTGGTAGTTACTATGAGCCTTGACCATTTTTCCATCAAGGGAGAACAATGTATTCTATTATACTTTTCTTCTAAACAATAGCCGTGGAATCAACCTATAAATAATAATAAAATAAATCATAAATAAAACTCTCAATGGGTCCCACGTGGGCCTACAATTTTTATTTTTTTGTGGAGTGGGGGTGGGCCGGGGGGAGGGTATTCTTTATGGGGGAGGTGATCCGAACTCGAGGAGAATACATTGATCTCCCTTGATGGGGAGGTGATTTGAACTCACAAGGGAAGGTTTGACCATGCTGAGTTAAGGAACCACGGTGCAAAAAATGGTCAATAAGTCCCTTTTAAAACGGACACAACCTTCCTAGCCAGGCAGTTAGCCACACTATTACCCAACCTGTGAACACGAAGAAAACTTAAAAAAGAGACCCCAAGTGCTGAATATGAGAGTCTCATTTAAAGTTTAGAATCTTATTATGTCTCATCACAAGCAAACAATAGTGGTGGGGTCCACCTATGAATAATAATAAAATAAATCATAGATAAAAATTCCAGTGGATCCCACAAGAGCCTCACAAATTTTATTTTTTGGTGAGGGTGGGGGTGGAGTATCTTTTGGACTCGAAGGAGAAGGCTTGACCATGCTGAGTTGAGGAACCACGGTGCAAAAAATGGTCAAAAAGTCCTTTTGAAAACGGACACAACCTTCCTAGCCAGGCGATCAGCCACACTATTACCCAACCAATGAACACGAAGAAAACATAAAAAAGAGACCCTAAGTGCTTGAATATCATTCTCATTTAGAGCTTAGAATCTCTTATTATGTCTCATTACATCACAAGCAAACACCCCCCCCCTTCTTTCTATCCGATACATATCATCTATATTCCTTAATAGAGACTGGTACTTATTGTTGTAAGGCTTCCATACTAGGAGTTTTTATTTGGGTTGGTTAATACTCATTTTGATACTATTGATGAACTCGTAATTTTTAGATATTAGTTTTTCATGCGCACCTTTCGAAAAACATGCTAAACACAAAATACCCCTAAAAAAAACTCTATCTCACATTTAGGTTCTCTAAAACACAATTTCCTTTAGGGTATAAGCTATCACATAAGGGAATTATATAATTTTAACAAGTTCAAGAGCAGCTCAAATGCATACAACCACTTATAATCAAAACAAACTAATGTGATTACCTTTAAACATTTTTTGTTATGCGTGATTTTGATATATTTAGGTCCATAGCTGACCTAACAATTCACAAAAACTTATTTTAAAGGATTAGGTGAAGGTACTTCAAGAATGTATTATATATATGTTATCGTGGTGCTTAGTTTTTTCTCAAAGAAGTTAAGGGGAGGAGGTCGGTATTACATATATTATTATACTTATTTAAATTCTTGGAATCAACCCAAGGAAAGAAATGTTTGACAATTGAACCTTTCTGCAAAATCACGACTTGAATTGTAAGTTTCTATTTGTTTTCTCGTAAACCACTCGATTTGGAGCTCCTTTAAGTAAAATAGTTAACAATGTTAGAATTGAGAGAAAGATTTGTGCAACACTAGTATAAAGCAAACAACCAGAAAGAACAAATATATGATAAAGCTTCCATTTGCAATGAAAGAATGGCTATTAAATTGGGCAAAGATTTTTTATTTGTCCAATCCAAACTTTCTTTGACCTAACTTGTTTATAGGAAAAATTTATTGTAATTAAGATTGGCTAAAAGAAGTTCTATTGTTCTAGCCTAGCTTTTTATTTTGTCTTATAATATGATCAATCAAGTCATTTCTTGTCATTTTCACTTACTTGGTGGTTTCCTCATATGAATTAGTTTATTTATTTATGATTGAGATTGGAGTACATGAGAGATTTGGAAAATAGACGAGGAACATGAGATCTTGAAAATTGCAACTTCAAAGTCTCTCTTTGTGTAATCCCTTTTAATTATCTCTCTCATTGTCGCTCTCTATACTTATTCATCTCAACTCTGGTATCTCTTGCTCTGATTCTAAACCATTGAGAAGCCCTTTAATTAGATTTTTCACTACTAGTTAAAAATGAATGCTTTTTTGCTTGTCTAGCCAGATCAAATCCACATAATTTGAGCCCTTGAGGTGAAGTGAGGGACTTTGAGATATGATGTCGAGAGCGCTGGAGATGACGGATGTGATGTCGAGAGCTTTGGAGATGACGAGCTCAGAAATATCTCCCATATAAAGTCACTAGACAAGGAGATAACTCCATTTTTTTTTTGGGGGGGGGGGGGTGGTTTGGTTCTTGCTCCAAGGTGGTGGTGTTGTAAATCCACAAATCATGTTATCATGGGTTATGGTAATAATACCCAACGAGAACCTAACTCTTATCGAACTTTTAAAACTTAAAGTTTTAGATGTGTTTATGAAAATTGACAATCAATTATAGTTTAAAGGGAAGGGTGAGAACCATTCATTTGCGACTATGGTTGCAGTGAAGTCAAACTTTCACCACATAAAAAGTTTTAGGGGTCCTATCAAGGCAAGAATATGTTAGAATCATGGTTTTTCGACACCAACTGCTGCAAAGTTGGCATAGGTCATGTTTAGAATTTTGAGCTTTTTGAAATGATAATTTGTGGATTCTAAATTATTGGGAGATTAAATTTTCTTTTCTCAAGGCAGTTTTGGGGGCAAGGGCATTTTTTTTTTTTAATTTATTCATAAGTAGGGCTTCCACCCATATTTTGTTGTCTTAAAATGTTTAAAAGTGGTTCTATAAAAAAAAATGTAAAAAAACAAAAAGAAAATAACCCATCTCACGGTGAATTCATCTCAACTCGACCGTAGTGTTTGGGTGAATAACATAAATCTTGTCTATTCATATTAGTCATTTCCATAGTTTTATACTTTTATTGCTTAGTTTAACTAATAATTATATATGATCCAAGGTGTTCTTAGAAAAGGATTTTACTTTTAACAGCAATTTATTCCCTTTCTTGATGTTGATGGCCCAAGCGTCTCGTGATGCCGTGATGGTTTCAAACAAGGTTTAAAGTATCGGTATCAAGTATTGTATCGGCCAGGTGATTTTAAGATATGTATTGTCCTATATCGAGTATTGTATCGCTCTGGCTAATGTATTTTAGTGTAATTCAATAGAGACATATTGAGATGTCGGTTTGGTCAAATATGGATACGTATCGGCTAATCGTGGGATACAGGTTCAAGCAGGGCCCCGCCGCGCGCCCCCCGCCCGGCCGCCAAATGCATAGCGAGCTACAATCCACATGTCGCTCTTAAAATCATCTGACCGATACGATACTTTAAACCTTGGTTTCAAGTGTGCGATCACCCATCATTTACACTGTCAAAGCTCACCTAGAAGTGGCTGGAACTCTATGTAAAATCTCCCCGTCGCCGTCTTCATCGCATCACCAGAACTCAAACCCTAATCAAGGTGGAAATCTTGAAGTTGCTCAATCATGGAAGAAACAATTTGGTTTTCCAAACTAGCACTCATCAATATGCTTGCATCTCTGCGAAAGATCCTTGAAAGGTGATATACCCATATGAGAGAAAATTTTCCATTTTGATCAAGATTTTCTTAGGATCTACTAAGAGTTTTCTTGGGTCCTTTTTTTTTTTATTTCAAAAGCGGAGATATGTGGTTTGAGTAATCCATAGCTATGAAGGATGGTGAGAACTTTGGTTGCTTTTGTTGTGGATTTGGTATTAATCATTTGGGAAGCTTTAAGAACAAATTCTTAGATTAACCCATGTTGGGGTAATTGTATTACAAATTCTACAAAGTATAAAAAATGAAATTGCAACACAATTGAAAGATGAAGATCTTTAGCCAATCCGAAGAGCTTGAAGTTGCAATCGAACGAACCACCGATCAATGAGGTTGAGTCACACCTTGAGTGTTGTCTTTAAGGTAATTGATGCACCCTACTACCAAGGGTTCTTTGCACCACCACCTCCAAGATAAAACAACCTCCAACTAGAAGATAAGGTAGTTCTTCTAGTCCCTTCAAGGAGCCAAAAACTAGAGCACAACACTTAGACAAATTCAAAGAAAGAAATTAGCTTTATAACACAAATAATGCAAGTGTGAGGAGTGTCTCAATTGCACACCCCAATTGCACCCCACATGCAAGGAAAAGTTGGGTTTATGTAGACCCAAACCTCACCTTACACCCCCCCTTAGGATTCTTAAGGCAATGAATTGGATTTAATCCATTCAATAAACTCAACCCCACTCATGGTAATGGCCATGAATGGTCATGAAGTTGAAATGAGAATTAATGGTCAAGAGTCGTTCTTTCTTGATTAAGATAATTCTTCTGGGAGATAGTGGGTACGGTTTTCTTATATTTATATGTTATTCTGGACCTTGATAGCAGGTTCACTTTCTTATGCTAAAACAAAGGTGTTAATCAACTTTCTATCTCAACCTTTAGTCTGTTTCAAATTTCAAAAGAAAGCTCAAATATTCAATACTGGGAATCTTTTGATTGGTAAAGATCTAGAAGATTTCACACACGAATTTGTTTGAAGTATAGTTCACAAACTATATCATTTGGTCGTCTTTAACTCATGTAATACATAATTCTCTTCCTTACCCAGGCCACACTTTTTCTTTTATTTCATCCCGGGGAAAATATCACATTATGATGCAGTTGTAGCTTGTTCATACACCAGGAATCCATATGTTTATGTTGATGAGAAGTAGAAATACTATTCATAAGCTATAGGGAGGCCAGTTTTGATATGCCACTTTAAATGCCAATAACTGCCACATGGCAGACAGATGGGGCCCTAATTAAATTTGTGGATAGGTAGGCTTTTAGGTCCCTGCTCATCAAATTTCATCCCCGTGGTATTTTCCCCCCCGAAAAAAAAAAGGGCCCCTAAAATTGGGGGTGTGGGGGGGGAGCATATCCGGGCCCCTGTATTTTTTTTTTTTTCTTCTTCTGGGCAAAAAAAGCAAAATATTTCCCCTCTCCCCGGCGGGGGGGGGGAAGAGAAAAAAAAATTCCTCCCCCCCCCCCCCTCCCCCCCCCGCCCCCCCCACGAAAAAAAGAGATAGGACAAGCAACCCAACAACAAAAAAAAAAAGTGGGGGGGAGGGGGGGGGGAAAAGAAAAAAAAAACCCCAAACCCCAACCCACCCCCACCCTCCCAAGCAAGCCAACCAACCCCCCCCCCCCCCCCCCCCCCCCCCCCCCCCCCCCCCCCCCCCCCCCCCCCCCCCCCCCCCCCCCCTCCATTGACCCAAATATTTTTGAAACTCCCTCCCCCTGGGATTCTACCATGCGTGAGACTAATTCATCTTGCTCGCCCCTCCAATTAGCCTCCCCAGACCCCAATATTAGTTGTTAGCTCCCCCCCCCCCTTTTTATTATCATGTCTGAGTTTTTTGTGTGGAATGTTCGTGGTCTCAATGCAGTTGCTAAGCAGAGGGAAATCAAAAAATTCCTTTTGGATTCCAAAGTCTCCTTTTGTGCCATTCTAGAGACTCATGTCCAAGCTGAAAATTCCCATCGGATTGCCCAATTCTTGGCCCCGTCTTGGTCCTTCCTTTCTAACTACTCTCATTGCTCTAATGGTCGGATTTGGATTCTTTGGGATCCCTCCTCCTTTTCTATTGCCCTCATTGACTCCTCTCCCCAATTCATGCATCTCTCCATCTCGCCCACCAATGCTATCTCTCCCTTCTTCCTTACCATTGTGTATGGGTTTAATCGGGTGGATGACCGTGCTCCTCTGTGGGACTCCATCCGTTCCTTGTCCTCCTCCTTTGGAAATCTTCCCTGGGGGGTTGGAGGTGATTTTAACATTGTTCGTTTCTCCCATGAGAGGGTGGGTGGTCGTCCCCCTAATCCGGATGCAGTTGAGGATTTCAATTTGTGTATTGATGACTCTAGCCTCACTGATCTTCGTTGGTCGGGTCACTCTCTTTCTTGGCATAATCGTCGTATTGGTGTAGATAGAATTGCCTCTAAACTTGATCGCTTTCTTGTTAACCATCATTGGCTCTCATCCTTCCCGGACTCCCATGCCTCTTTCTCTCCAGCCTGCCTTTCTGATCACTCTCCCTGTCTTGTCCGTCTCCTCCCCTCCTCCTCTTTCGGTCCTAAGCCTTTCAAATTCTTTGACATGTGGACCTCCAACCAATCCTTTCTTCCCACTGTTAAGGAAGCCTGGGAGAAGCCTGTCCATTGTCACTCCCTTCCCTTAATTGCTTTTGCCCGCCGCCTTAGGAACACTAAGGAAGCGCTCCGTCGTTGGAACTCCTCTACTTTCGGAGATATTTCCTCTAGGGTTTCTAATTGTCGTTCTAATCTCCTAAGTACCCAATCCCTTCTCCAAAGTGACCCCCTCAATCCTCAGCTAGCGGAGAATGAGCGAGATCTCTCTTCTGAATTATCGTCTCTTGTTTCTCTTGAAGAAAGTTTTCTCCGGCAAAAGGCTAGAATTAATTGGCTCCAGCTTGGTGACTCTAATACTGCTTTCTTCCATCGCTCTCTTAAAGCTCGAAATAATTACAACTCCATCCCTGCCCTTCTTTCTAGTAATGGTTCTTGGATCTTTGACCCCTCAGGAATCAAAGCTGAGGTTGTGTCTTATTTTTCTAATCTTCTCTCTCCTCCCTCCCTCCCGCCCCGTCCTCCTCTCCCCTCTGGTCTTATCAATAAATTTGTTGACCCCCTCTCTCTCCCCTCTCTTTTCTCAATTCCTTCCCATGATGAGATTACTCTGGCCATCCGTTCCCACAAATCAAACCGTGCCCCAGGCCCTGATGGATTCAGTATGGGGTTCTTCTCTTGTGCCTGGGATCTCATTGAGGTTGACCTTATTCGAGCCGTCCGCAGTTTCTTTCTCAATCCCTCTCAGCTCTCTTCCATCAACCAAACATTCCTTTGCCTTATCCCCAAAAAAGCTGGAGCCTCTTCTGTCTCTGACTTTCGCCCCATCTCCCTTTGCAATCTTCTCTACAAATTCATCTCCAAAATCCTAGCAAATAGGCTCAAGAAAGTTATGCCATCCCTGGTTAGTCCCAACCAATCGGCTTTTATCTCCGGTCGTAGTATCGCGGATAATATTCTCCTTTGTGCTGAGGTTGTTAGGGGGTTTGAAAGATCCTCCCACTCCCCTGCAGCCCTCCTCAAAGTTGACCTCCACAAAGCTTTCGATTCTATCCGATGGGACTTTATCAGTGATGTTCTTTCCGCTATGGGTTTCCCCCCTTCCTTCATCCATTGGATCGAGGTCTGCATCTCTACTCCCTTCTTCTCTGTCCTAACCAATGGCTCGCCGGCCGGATTTTTTCCCTCTCGGGTTGGTATTCGCCAAGGTTGTCCTCTTTCTCCCTTCCTTTTCTCCCTGGCTCTAGAAGTGCTCTCTCGTATTCTCCAAGCCAAGACTGACCAACTTCTGATTGCTCCAATCCCGAAATGTAAAGCTATCAAGCTCACCCATCTTGCTTTCGCTGATGACCTCATGATCTTCGCTAAAGCTGACCATTGTTCCATCTCTTCCATCATCTCCGCTCTTTCCTTCTTTGAGTCTATCTCCGGCCTTAAGGTCAACCTTGATAAATCTTCCCTCTTCCTCTCAGGTGTTTCCGAGCCTCTGCGGTCAAATCTTCTTAATCTTTCGGGGTTTAAGGCCGGATCCTTCCCTGTGGTTTACCTTGGTCTCCCCCTTATCCCTGGTAGGCTCTCCCGCCACCATTGTTTGCCCATGTTAGATCATATCCGTAAATGTCTCCAACTTTGGAAAAGCCGGCTACTCTCATTCGCAGGTAGGGTGGAACTCATTCGATCTGTGCTCCAATCTTCATACCTCTATTGGTGTGGCATTTTCCCGATCCCCAAGGCCATTTCGTCTGCAATGGAATCACTATTCTGTGCTTTCCTTTGGAAAGGCCAGGAATCTGCGCGATTTCTTCGCCCCATTAGCTGGGCCAACATTTGTAGACCCAAATCTGAAGGGGGTCTTGGAATCCGCAGAATCCAAGAAGTCAATTCCGCTGCTTTACTCAAACTCATTTGGAAAATTGTCACTAACCATGACTCTATCTGGGTTAAATGGGTTCGATCTTATCTTCTCAAATCTGACTCCTTCTGGACTGCCCCTATTCCTCCTAATCCTTCCTGGACATGGAGGAAGTTGCTTCTCCTCAGACCTCATGCTCTCCCTGCCATCACCACCCAGATCTCCTCTGGTTCCTCTACTTCTTTCTGGCTAGATCCTTGGCATCCGATGGGTATTCTTCTCAATCTCTTCCCCCCCCGCATTGTCTATGAGACTCGCATTCCCAAATCTACCCGCCTCTCTCATTTTATCTCTAGTGGTTCTTGGGTCCCCCCCCTCACCATAGTCTCACGCATGTTTGGAACTCTCTCCCCCCTATCCTTCCCCTTCCCCTTGACAAAGTCATTTGGATCCCCACTCCTTCCAAAATATTCACCACCCAGTCTGCTTGGAATTTGTTTCGTTCCCCCTCCCCTCCCCCTCTATGGCCCCCTTTGGTTTGGTTCAAAGGCCATATTCCTCGTCACTCCCTTACCCTTTGGAGAGCCCTAAACACAGCCTTACCAACCCAGTCATTCCTTGCTTCCCGCCACATCCCTGTGAACCTAAATTGCATTCTTTGTTGGAATGGCTCCGAGGACATCGAGCATTTGTTCTTTTCTTGCCCTTTCTCTAGTGCCCTTTGGAGAAAAGCCCTTAACTTCATTTGGCCCCGATCTCGGCGCTCATTTGGGTTTCTCAGGGACTGGTCTTGGGTTTTGAGTAACTTCTCAGGTACCTCTATCTGTGACCGAATAGGCAGGCTTGTTTTTGGTGCTTCAGTCCACCACCGTGGTGGGGAGCGAAACCTTCGGCGTTGGACTTCCCGATCCATAGATGCTATTTGGAATGCTATTTATTTTGATGTATCCTCTAAAATTTCAGCTTTCCCCTCCCCCTCGGTTGTTGACTCCCCAAGGAACAGACTCATTGTTGTTGCCTGGGGCCTCAACTCCCAAATCCATTCTCCCCCTTGATCCTTGACCTTTGGATCTTTTTGTATTGTTCTCGTCTTTTAATTGATTAATTATTCATCCAAAAAACCCGAAGTTTTTTTACCCCTTTTAAAAAATTTCCCCCCACAACCCCTTTTGCTTAAGCCAGTCCAGGATTAGCTCAATGTGGTCAATTGTTAGTTGTAGTATTGCACTCTGGATCATCTAGAAAGACTGACCTTATCCAATTAATCCACTGTGGACCAACTGATCCTCTTGGATATTCAATTGTTTAATCCATTTGTAAATTCATGATGTGGGGTGATGCGGATCAATTATGCTTCTGGATCCGACTGAGCCTCCTCTCGTATCCGGGACGATGAGTCCTGCAAGAAAGGTTAGATGCGGGCCGGCTTGTGTGCCGGGCAGCCGCCTCCGATGGCAAAGTCAGATAATGACCAGAGTAAGGACTCGTGCAAAAGCTACACAAGATTAAACTCAGAGTGTATTGGATTGCTTACCAAGGGAGCGCATCTCCTATTTTATACCGTGTAACTTACCTTATGTGTTTTTGGTAAGTCCGCCCGAAGGGAGTCATCGTATCTCCTGAGATTATGCCTTTCTGTTATTGGTTTCAGTAGGATAGCCGGTGGAGTTGACTTTCTCAAAAGGGAGAGACTGCCTTATTTGTTGAGCGTGATGTGCGCTTTGGCCAACACAATCGGTCATGTCCCGATTGACTGCAGAGCCCCATTCGGGCGTAGCCCGTTGATATAGGAAAAGGGTACTGATGAGATGACCCGTCTGGATTTGTTCATTTGCCCGGGTTACACCCGTTCATCCGGGTTATACCTAGTTGAGTCGGGTTATACCCATTAGATATAAGCTTCCCGTATCATAAGCCCCCTATCCCGGTCGTTGTTCGCAAGGTTCGAGATAGATGGGAAGTTGGACCATCCAGTGTCCGAATTTTTAAGAGAGTACTAGTTATCCATGACTGTGGTAACAATCGGATGTTGTCCCGAGTGTTGAGGGTAATTCCCAAGTCTTCTTTCTTGATCCCAATCGTTACTCTGCATAACTCGGGAGAATGTAGCAGTTCACAATTAAACTCGTCGCTTATCCCGATCGATGAGAAGACTCTTATCCTGAGCATTATTCGACATTCTTGGGAGACTTTGGGAGTATTCTCATTGGATGCATTAAATGTCTGCAATGAAGTGACCAGTCGTTTTCATAACGGCTTTCCTCGAGGTCCTCGCCCAGTCCGAGAGTGACACATCAAACGGCTACGCATAGGCTCATTATGAGTGTCTCGGGGAGATGAATCGTCTCTATTCAGTAACCGTCGATCATCAATGGGTGTAACCATTCGATCCAGGGACATAACGCCTCTTCCGGTAGTATAAATAGGAACCTTCCCTTTCATTTTTGTGCCACTGTTTTCTTTGCTCTCGACTAAGAAACGCTCCCGACTTAATTTTCAAAGCCTTCCAAGCCTTCCGAGTCTTCAAGCAGTAAGTTTCCTTCTTTCTTATGGCCCCGAGGAAATATAAGGCGAAGAGACCAAAAGTGAGCTTGAGGGGTTTTAGGCATCAGCCTAAGGTTCCCGTTCTCGTGTATCGGGAAAAACGTCGTCGGGCCGAGGGGTATGCTAGTGAGGGTGATAGTGATCAAACCAAGAGGTATAACCTGACCGGGGATCGTCTAAAAGACCTCCACGAGCAGTCCTCAGACGAAGAGAGATCCGAGTCTTGCGGTAGTTTCACCGAAGATGATGATCCTCGGCTCCTCGTAGAGATTCACGAGATGTTTCGTAAGGATAAGGAAAAAAGAGAAAGTCAGGTCCCGGCTGTTCAACCTACTCAAGATGAAGTAGAAGTCGAAGCAGAGGCCGAAGTAGGGACCGAAGTAGAGGCCGTTCCCAGTGTTGAGTCTCGGGAAGGTCCTGCTCATAGTTCAAATTTAAGTCCTGCCCCTGCCTCCGATTCCGCCACTCCTTCCGCCCAAAGTGCTTTGAGACCCGAGTCTACTGCAACTTCCCGGGATACTCCCGCTTCGTATTCTCTAGCTTTTCTTCGAACAGATGTTCCATCTACCTCCCGGGTCTCTAGATCAAAAGCTCCACCTCGTCCACCTTTTCAACGTCCCAGTGGTTTTCGGGGGGCTATTCCCCGTAAACCCGATCATAAAAAACTGGATCCTGCTGCTCTAGCGCTGGCCGAGTCAGAGCCTTTGAGTCCCTGGCATGTTGATTTTGTCCAGAATTCCTCGGGACCAAAATTTTACCTCTGTTCCCTTTTTCCTGAAGACTTAGATAGATTTAAACTTAGCTTTGGTATACCCGAGGGGTATCAAATTATCCTCCCGATTGATAGTCAGAGGGTGAACAGTCCACCAAAGGGATTTTATCCCTTGTACTACGATGCCTTCATCGGGGGACTACGTCTTACTTTGCACTATCTTTTTGTCGATGTGCTTGACCACTACGGGCTTAGCCCGTCTAACTTGAGCCCGAACAGTTGGCAAATCATGATCGGGTTCGTTGGTTTTTGCCATTCCTTGGGAGTCTTCCCGACTTTCGACTTGTTTCTTCATTATTACTCTCTTCATCCTCACAGCCAACGCGGTTGGTTTTTTCTTTCAAAAAGAATTTCCTCTTTTCAAGGAAATTTTCTTTTGAAAGACTCCCTCTCGTCCACCACCAAGAAGTGGAGGGAATTTTATCTTTTCTTCAAGCCACCTTCTCCCGAGCTCTTCCGTACTCAGTTCCAGGAAGTACCAAAGGAGAAAATTGAACGTCTAAATATCCCAATCCTATATCCCGAGGAGGAGAAATATATCGAGATCATTAACCAGGTCGACGATGATGAATTTGCAATCCATGGGTATTCCATGGAGTATGAGTCGGTGCTTTAGATATGGGGTTTCTCCCCGAGTAAGTCTTTGTTTTTATTGCTTTTCCTTCGTACATGCTGTGCTGACCTGATTATATCTTCTTTGTTTTGCAGTGAGTCATAATATTTCTGAAGATGATCTGTTGGCAATGGCTCTCGGGAAGATGGACGAGGCAAAAAGGAGAAAGCATGTGCCTACCAATAAACCTTCTTCTTCGGGAGTGTTGAAAGCAAAAACTCCAGCACAAGTTTCTGTACCAACAAAGATTGCTCCCCCTATGGGCCGGCCTTCTTCGGAGCCTATTACAGTCGGGACTGAGAAGAGTCCAAAGAAGAAAGCTCCTGCTTCGGGAGCTGAAAAACGAAAGGCAGACGGGATTCTTCGTCTTCCTAAGAGGGTTCGTATTGATGAACCTATCTGGGAGGTTGTGCCCTCTCCTTCAGTTGGCGATCCCAGTTTTAACACTATTTTTAGTGATTCTGGGTATGCCGAGCAATGGCTGAATCAAGCCACAAATGATGCTGACCAGGTGTATTTGCAAAATCTCCCAAAGAGGGAGTTTTTCAAGGAAGGATTCAGGTAATTCCTTCTCTAAGTTCTTCTTTTCCTCCCGACTCCCTATTTTTGTTTATATCTAACATTTCTTCTTCAGATATGTTGTTGGGGCCGTCCACATATTTTCCGAGTCTCTTCGAAGGGCACGAGACCAAGCTAATAGTTAGCACTGGCCGAGCAGCTCCATGGGGAGTCTAACGTTCAGGCCCGTGCTGCCATTACCCAGAAGGAAGAGGCAGAGAAGAAGTTGAAGGAGGCCGAAGAAAAAGCGGCCAAGTTCAAGAAAGAGAGGGACATCTTTTCCAAAAGCAAAGGTAAATACAAAGGGAAAGTCAATGATCTCGAGGAGAGGCTCGGGAAGGTTACCGAAGACTTGAGGGCGTTTGAGGCCCTCTTGGCGGTTGAGAAGAATGAGAAGGCCCAGCTGAGGGATGAGTTAACAGAACTGAAGTCCTCGGGGACGCGGATCTTCAGGCGAGATGTCCTTGAGGAATACTTTGGGACCGAAGAGTTCGGAAAACTTTCGCTGGCCATTGCTACTCCAGCCTTTAAGAGGGGATTACGTGTAGCCTTTAAGAAGGTGTTGGAGCAGACTGAGCTTCCTCGTCCCAACGATTTGAAACTTCTTCTGGATCCCCAGATTTATGATGAACTCAAGCTGCCCCGACCGGATGATCTTCCCGAACTCGAATTCTTCCCTTTTCCTGTTGCCATTGATTATATTGACCCTAGTCCGGAACTACCTCCTGAGGAAGGAGTGGAAGAGGATAAAGAAGAAGAGGAAGCAGGTGTTCAGGAAGGGGCTGGAGAGTTTGAGGACGACGATTCCGAGAAAACTCTTGAGGAGGGTAGAAATTCCCCGACTGATACTGCTGCTGATATGCAAGAATCCCTCGAGGGAATGGTCAAGCCGGCTAATTGAAGAGAATCTTCCGGAAGCCCCTCTGTAAAGACTAAATGAGGACCCGCCAGCTTTTTATCCAAGTCCTTTTTGATCTATGTAACTCGAATAATGTAATCCTTTTCATGAATGAGTTTAAAGACTTTTGCTTTTATAGCCTTAGTCATTTGTTGCCAAACGTAATAATTCGGGTTAAAGCTTTTGTTGATCTGCCGGAAGTACCCGATTGAGTGTTATCTTTTAAAGAAAAAGATGTAAGTCCTTAAAAAAGGCGCAAAGAGAACAAACGGGAAGGACCCGAATGTGTGTAATCTTTTTTAATAGAAAAGATGTAAGTCCTTATAAAAGGCGCAAAGAGAACAAACGGGAAGGACCCGAATGTGTGTGATCTTTTTTTTTAAAAAAAAGATGTAAGTCCTTAAAAAAGGCGCAAAGAGAACAAACGGGAAGGACCCGAACGTGTGTAATCCTTTTTAATAGAAAAGATGTAAGTCCTTATAAAAGGCGCAAAGAGAACAAACGGGAAGGACCCGAATGTGTGTGATCTTTTTTTTTTAATAAAAAAGATGTAAGTCCTTAAAAAAGGCGCAAAGAGAACAAACGGGAAGGACCCGAACGTGTGTAATCCTTTTTAATAGAAAAGATGTAAGTCCTTATAAAAGGCGCAAAGAGAACAAACGGGAAGGACCCGAATGTGTGTGATCTTTTTTTTTTAATAAAAAAGATGTAAGTCCTTAAAAAAGGCGCAAAGAGAACAAACGGGAAGGACCCGAGTCTTGACTTTATTAAAAAAGTGCCAGCCCTTAATGAAGGTGCCAAAATGAAGTTCCATGATCCGACGAGAATAGGAGCTACTGATAAAACCTTCTTAAATTGGTAGAGTTCCATGATCGATCGATTGGTTTTCCAGTTTCTAAGTCTTTCAATCGATATGTCCCCGGCCTTGTTTCTTTATCTACCAAGTAAGGTCCTTCCCATTTTGGAGTTAACTTTCCTTGGTTCCTTGGATCTGAAGCCCCAATTCGTCTCAACACTAGATCTCCCGATCTGTATCTTCGGCCTTTGACCCGAGAGTTGTAGTGTTGTGCTGCTCTTTTTTGATACAACTGATTCCTTTGTTGTGCCCTTGTTCGGACTTCTTGCAAAAGGTCTAAGTTCTCCCTTAGGCCTTGGTCGTTCTGCCCTTCATAAAAAATGTCGTATCGTAACGATCCGGCCAACACCTCTACGGGAGCTAAAGCTTCAGTTCCATAAGCCAGGCAAAAAGGAGTTTCTCCAGTCGGGATCCGCATCGTAGTTCTGTATGACCATAGGACACTCGGGAGTTCCTCGACCCACATCGCCCGATTATCCTCCAATCTCTTCTTGATCCCATCAAGAAGTGTCCTGTTGGTGACTTCTACTTGCCCATTGCTCTGAGGGTAGGCAACTGAGGCGAACCGATGTTCTATGTGGTATCGCATACAGAAGGATTTGAATCCTGCCTCCTTCAAACTATTTTCCATTGTCTGTTACCAGGATCCGAGGTATCCCGAACCTGTATATAACCTTTTCTTCAAAAAAAAATTTCCATCTATTTTCTGTAATGGAGGATAATGGTTCAGCTTCGACCCATTTTGTGAAGTAGTCTATTGCAACCACCATGTATTCCCGATTCCTAGGAGCCTTCGGTAATTTCCCGACTAAGTCCATTCCCCACATTGCAAATGGCGTCGGGTTTGAGACGGACATCATGGGAACTGCTGGTAACTTCGGGACATTAGCATGTTTTTGGCATTGTTCACATTTGCGAACATACTCAATTGCGTCCTTTTGCACGGTAAGCCAGAATATGCCCGAGCGTAATACTTTTTGTGCCAACGTCTTCCCGCCCATATGTGCGCCACAAATGCCCTCGTGAATTTTAGCTAGTGCATAGCGTGCTCGGGATGGCCCAACACATCTCAAGAGAGGCTCTGTGAACGACCTTCTATACAGCTGATCCCCGATAATGGTGAACCGAGCCGCCTGGTTTCGATTCTTTTGGCTTCCTTCGGATCAGTCGAGAGAGTATCATCCCGAATGTATTCAACCAGAGGTGTTGTCCAGTCAAGCTCATTATTGATTTCAAATGTTTCTACCTCCTGGATACTCAGGCTGCTTAGTTCTTCAATATAAACTGCCGAGTCCAAGTTTTTGTAATTTGCCAAGGACAAGCGGGAGAGTTCATCTGCCTTTTCATTCTCCTTTCTGGTATCTGTCGGTGGTTACCCGATTGAAGAAAGCCTGGATCTATTCTACCTTGACTAAATACTTAGCCATTCTCTCATCCTTTGCACCATATTCTCCCTTGATTTGGTTGACAACTAGTTGGGAATCACTTCTTACTTCTAATTCCCGAACTCTGAGTGCTCGAGCCACACGTAAGCCTGCTATGACAGCTTCGTATTTTGCTTCATTATTTGAAGCCTGGAAACTGAATCTTATAGCATAGCTAATGGTAAAGTTCTCGGGGCTACTGAGGGTCAAGCCTGCTCCCGATCCAGAAACACTGCTCGAGCCATCAACGTGTAGAATCCACAAGTCGGATGTTTCAATTGATGCTGTTTGATTCTCCCTTTGTGGTATGGTGCTTTCGACAATGAAATCGGCCAGTATCTGAGCTTTTATGGCCGTCATCGGTCTGAACTCGATCTGATATTCGCTAAGCTCCACCGACCACCCGACCATCCTTCCTGCCACATCAGGCCTTTGAAGTATTTTCTATAGTGGAAAATTAGTCGGTACTGTTATCGGGTGTGCTTGAAAATAGGGCCTTAGCTTTCGTGATGCCACGAGAAGGGTTAATGCCTGCTTATCTACATCTAGGTATCGTGTCTCCTCATCTATGAGTACGTGACTCACATAATAGACCGGGTTCTGGATTGTGTCCCCTCTGACCAACACTGCACTAACCGCCGTTGGTGAAATCGCAAGGTAAACTGCGAGAGTTTCCCCGGTTTTGGGCCGTGCCAAGATAGGTGTTGTCCCAAGAGATGTTTTGAGTTGATCAAATGCATGCTGGCATTCCCCCGTCCAAGTGATTGTTCCCGAACTTGATGTGGTTTTTAACGCCTTGAAAAAAGAATTGCATTTTTCTCCGGCCCGGGATATAAACCGGTTTAAAGCGGCTACCCTCCCGATCAAACATTGGATTTCCTTTATCGTAACGGGTGGTGCCATCTCGATCAGTGCTTGGATCTTTTCCGGGTTGGTCTCTATTCCTCTCTGAGAAACCATGAACCCGAGGAACTTTCCCGAAGATACTCCGAAGGCATATTTTTCATGGTTCAGGCGCATTTGGTACGTTCTAAGCACATCAAACGTTTCTTCCAAGTCGGCCAAATGTCTTGCCCGAACCAAACTCTTCACGAGCATGTCGTCAACGTAAACCTCCATGTTCCTCCCGATCTGCCGTTGGAAAATTTTATTGACAGCCTCTCGATAAGTGGCCCTTGCATTTTTCAAACCGAAAGGCATCACTCGATAGTAGTAACTTTCCCAATCAGTCATGAATGAAGTGTGTCTTTCGTCATCCCGACTCATCAAGATCTGGTTATACCCCGAATAAGAGTCCATAAAGCTAAGGACTTCGTGCCCAGCAGTAGCATCGATCAGAAGATCAATCCTCGGGAGGGGGTAACAATCTTTTGGGCAGGCCTTGTTCAAGTCTGTGTAGTCAGTACACATTCTCCATTTCTCGTTCGCCTTTTTGACCATTACAACATTGGCCAGCCAGGTTAGGCATTCAATTGGTTTTATAAAACCCGACTGCTCCAATTTTTCAACTTCGATCCTGATTGCTTCATGCTTTTCTATCGCGAAGTTCCTTCGTCTTTGGATGACCGGGGTAGCATCCTTTTGTATCCAGAGTTTGTATTCTGCTACCCGCCTGTCTATCCCGGGCATATAACTTGCCGACCATGCAAAGATATCTGCATTATCACACAAGAACTGAGTAAGCTCCTTCTTGAAGCTTTCCGGTTGCTCCGAGCCGATGAACGTTCCTCTGCCGGGAAGGGATAGACTGAGTTGTATCCTTTCCAGTTTTTCCACGAGCTCCGCCCGCTGCATGTTTTCCTCGTCCCGATCATCTCGAACCTCAACATTCAGAGCAGTTCCCGAACTTTCTGGCCTACACTTTTCCTTCAAGTAATTGGTGTAGCATTGTCGGGAAGCTGATTGATCTGAACAGCATTCCCCTACTCCAGCCTCAATTGGGAACTTTAACTTCATGTGCCTAGGAGATACGACTGCCTCAAGCGCATTGAGTGTCGGACGTCCCAGGATCACATTGTATGCCGATAACTCTTTCACGACCATGAAATTTACCCGTACCAGAGTATCTCGGGGTGACTTCCCGATCTTAAGATCCAAATGGATCGTTCCTTCTACCATTGTTGAGGATCCCGCGAAACCATATAATGGAGTTGATGAAGGGGTTAGCAAATCATCAGCCAATTTCAATCTTTTGAAAGCTTCGTATGAGATTAGGTCAACGGATGACCCCGTGTCAACCAATACTCGGTGAACTTCCCGGTTTGCTATTTTAACCTTGACTATTATAGCATCATCATGAGGTGCTATAACTCCCTCCAAATCTGCATCCGTGAAAGTTATGGGTTCCGGACAAGCTGAATTTTGCCTCTTTTTAGGCAAGTGAATAGCCCCTACGAACCGGGCCTTTTGCTTCGCCTTCTTGATTGATTCCACAGTTGGGCCTCCCATGATCACGTACACAGGTGTTTCTTCCCGATCCACCTTCTCCTTTCCCTTATCTGCTTTTTTGACGGTTTCTTTCGGGCTTGGGGATCGGGCCCTCTTTTTTTATTCTGGAGAGAAATTACGGGATTTTCCCGATTCCCCTCACGTCTGGCCCAGTTTCCCTTGCTGAATCAACTTCTCTATCTCTGATTTCAGAATTCGACACCCATCTGTGTGGTGTCCATAGTCTTTGTGGAATCGACAATATTTTGTCATATCCCGGTCTTCTGGTGGTGCACGTAGCTTCCCGGGCCATTTTAATGAGCTCTTGTCCCGAATGTTCATTAGGATCTCCAATGGTTTCGTATTAAGAGGAGTATAGCTCACTCTTCCTTGGTCGCGCTTTCATTTACTTTTTGATCCTTGATTTCTTTCATTCAAGGAACTTTTATCTGTATCCCGATCAAATCTTCTTTCCCGGTCAGCTTTTACCCGGGCGTTTATCACTTCATAGACGCTGGCTCGCTCCTGGCATTTGCGTAACAGCGTCCCATATGTTTTGGGTTTGTTTGTTAGCAAGACTTCCAGAAGTCTTTGGTGTGTGATGCCGCTCCAAAGGGCACTGTACGCTACTTGGTCATCAAGCTCCTCGATCTAGATAGCAACTTTGTCAAATTGCTTCAGATAATCCCGAATAGATTCATTTCTTCCTTGCCGAATGCCAAAGAGACTATCAAAAGTCTTCTTACTCCCGATCGCACTGCGGAACCGGGCTATGAATTTTTGAGCTAGCTCCCAGAAATTATTAATGGATCCCGGTTGCAGGCTACTGAACCATTTGATGGCTGGTCCTTTGAGTGACGTCGGGAACGTTCTGCTGAGCAATTCGTCCTCCCGACCCAGTACAGTCATTACTGACTTAAAGTAGCTTATATGCTCTTTAGGACTCGTTTTCCCCTCGAAGGGGGTGAATATTGGCATGATGAAGTTCCTAGGAAGAGGCATGTTCATGATCTCATCTGAGAAAGGTTCTCGATCAACCATGTCCAGATCGTCATCATGATCTCGATCCTCCAGTTTTCGCTCGACCTCCGCTACCCGCCTTCGAATCCGATTTTGTCGTGCTCCGTCTTCATCCGATTCAGCATCCTCTTTGCCACGATGGTGGGTAGGTGCTTCCTTTCCTCGGGGATGTGCCCGAGACGTTGATACTCTCGATTGTGACGGTTGAGGTTGACTTTCTCCTCTGGTCCTCCTTGTCTTCGATTTCCTCCCGTTGACTCCTTTGGGGTAAAGACCCTGTCTTAGGTGGCATCGAAAGACGATCTAAGGCACTGATTCTCATTCCATTGGGAGTAGTTTGGCGTTTGCTTCATTCAGGATTCGCCTCCTTTTGTTCCCGAGTTATTTTTAACCTTGGGATACGCCTTGCTCCTCGGGATCCCCGCGTTGTCCTCAAAACTTTCACCAGTCTTCCCGACTGGGTATTATATCTCGGTCCTTGTTCGACTCCAATTTGATGGACCAAGTTGCGTAGCACTCCCTGCATCTCAAGCATACCTTTTCTTAACTCGTCCATGTCGGCCATAATGGCGGTTCTTGAGGACCCCGGGATGTTCCCTCGCCATTCGGGTCCTCTAGAACCAGATTATCCTAAAGTTGTCCTTGCTCTACATGGGTTGAAGGGTCAACCGCTTCCTCGAAGATCGTTCGATTATCCTTGGTATTTTCTTGTCGAGAACGTCCATTAACTCATCGCACCATGACTTGAGGATCTTGTCGTTCCCAAAGACAGCTCCAAACTGATGCAGATCAATTATGCTTCTGGATCCAACTGAGCCTCCTCTCGTATCCGGACGATGAGTCATGCAAGAAAGGTTAGATGCGGGCCGGCTTGTGTGCCGGGCAGCCGCCTCCGATGGCAAAGTCAGATAATGACCAGAGTAAGGACTCGTGCAAAAGCTACACAAGATTAAACTCAAAGTGTATTGGATTGCTTACCAAGGGAGCGCATCTCCTATCTTATACCGTGTAACTTACCTTATGTGTTTTTGGTAAGTCCGCTCGACAGGAGTCATCGTATCTCCTGAGATTATGTCTTTCTGTTATTGGTTTCAGTAGGATAGCCGGTGGAGTTGACTTTCTCAATAGGGAGAGACTGCCTTATTTGTTGAGCATGATGTGCGCTTTGGCCAACACAATTAGTCATGTCCCGATTGACTGCAGAGCCCCATTCGGGCGTAGCCCGTTGATATAGGAAAAGGGTACTGATGAGATGACCCGTCTGGATTTGTTCATTTGCCCAAGTATCACCCGGTCATCCGGGTTATACCTGGTTGAGTGGGGTTATACCCGTTAGATATAAGCTTCCCGTATCATGGGGTATACATGTACTTACCCAATGTCTGTGCTTTTATAGGCGAGCCCACACGACCCCAAAACATTTCCATTCATATTACTTGGGAACAAGATCGACATAGATGGTGGAAATAGTCGAGTGGTAAGGATATGAAAATGGCTCTTCAAAGTTTTGTTCTTTCCTTGTATCTGGTTCTACAATGCCTGTGCATGTACAGGTTGCAGAGAAGACAGCAAAGGATTGGTGAGAATCCAAGGGAAACATACCTTACTTCGAGACCTCAACAAAGGAGGATATCAATGCTGAATTCTTTGTCTGCATTTCTAACATCATCAGCTTCCAGTTCTTCCAACCCCCTTGTCTAGCACTAGCTGTGCTAGTTCCTTTCTCTTCCTTTGTTTTCCTTGGATTTCTCTGCTTATAATTTCTTACCTTACATAAGGTGTACTTGTCTTTCTTGGTTAGAGTATATGCATGATACACACAATACATCCTTCTTCTCATAGAAGAAATGTGATTTATTAAAACCCAACACCTCAAATCCCACGATAATTTCGTTGGTGAGTTTTTCAGTCCATTTTCCTTGCATATTGTGTCTCTTATTCTTCTTTTGTAGTGGAGAATAGAACCACCATAGTCCTCTTGTGTGGATTTTCCTTCCTAGATCTTCGCACATCTTCGACGACGATCCACCAAACCTTGCTCTGATACCACTTATTAGGGATAATGCTCAAATCATAAGAAATAAAAATGATAAAAAAAACTTCATGATTCTAGATCTAGAATCGTACATTCAATCAATCCGTCGAAGCCTTCTCCATTCTCCTGGCACCTATCCTTTCCTTCCTGGATCTTCGCACATCTCCGACGACGATCCACCGAACCTTGCTCTGATACCACTTGTTATGGATAATAAATGCACAATCACGAACAGAGAAGAACACAAGCAAAGCACACAAGAGGGATTTAGCGTGGTTCGGCAAAACCATGCCTACGTCCACCAGAGAGAAAAGAAGTTTCACTATTTACAGGAAACTACACACCACTCTCACCCCACAAAGTGCTACCTTTTACTTCTTGCCCAACCCTATTCCCAAGATGGGTTCCCAATCTCCTACAGAGATTGATACCTATAGGTTATCCCACTTAGATTATTTATAGGAAAACCTAAAACCATAATCCCAATGTAATTACAGTTTTACCCCAGTATTAGTAATTGACCCAAACTATGTTTCAATTACAAACACAACCAAAATCATAATTACATGGACCAGAATACAAGACACCCAAACTCAACACTATTCTCCCCTAGAGAGTGAGGGAAGGAATAAGAGAAACAATACAAAAGGAAAATGGGCGGAAAAACGCATCTACGTGGATCAGACGTCGTGGGATTTAAGAAATCATATTTCTTTTATGAGAAGAAGGAGGATGGCTCATATGCGAAAACTAATTGGGCCTATGATGCGTATACTATGACCAAGGGTGATGACAAGTTCGCCTTACACAGGGTGAGAAATTACAGACACCGAAACCCAAGGAAAACAAAATAAGGGGAAGGACTGCAGCTGATACTAATGTTACACAAGGGCCGGAAGAACCAGCGGGCCGGAGGCACAAATGCAACCGATGTGTTTGATGTTTTTCTTTTGATTTGAAGAATTTTTTATCAATATTAATTTCAGGTTGAAACAAGGTGATATTAATTTTTGACCATCATAATAATATGATGAACCTAAGTAGATGGGGAAATCAACCAACACGATTGGAAAAAAAAATAAACGAAATACATTTCAAGAACAGAACAAAGTGGGAGGGTAGGTTTATGTATTATCAAAATAAGGGTACCGGAGAAGAGATTTCGTAAAAAAATGAAAATATATCATCTTAATATCGATAAAAAATTGTCTAAATCAAAAGAAACATCGGTTCATGCATCTTTTGTGCGAGCTGCCAGTTCTTCCATCAACTCTTTTTTGGCAATTAGTAAAAATATTATACATATTATTATTCTTTTGTCTTTTTTCACAAACAACTTAGCCATGGCCTATAGATAGCCCAACCTTCAGCATTGATGAGTCCCCATATCTTGGTTTTCTTGCTTTAGGTGATTACTTATCAGTTTACTATTAATTTTAATTGCATTTTGTAGAATGTGGTTATAGCCAGCTAGTGCTGCAATTCTAGTTGAGACTGGAGAATAACAATTACAACTAGTTAATCCCTACCGGCAACAAGTGAAAAAGAAAGATATTGAAATCATTGAAAGATATCTGAAAGAGATACACATTCAGAATTTGGACAACATGATAGTCCGGGCTGATGTTAAAGCCGAAATGCCTGAGAAAATAAGAATGGAAGGTGGGCTGGAAAAGCCACCTACAGAATTACTGCGGAAGAATCTGAAGTGGGACTAAAGACCTCATATTTCTACGAGAAAAATGAAGGCACATTATACAAGAAGACTGACTGGGCGTATGACGAATATGTTGGGTTTGGGTGTCTTGTATTCTGTGGACCCATATAATTATGGTTTTGGTTGTATTTGTAATTGAAACAAGGTTTGGGTCATTTACTATTACTGGGGTAACATTGTAATTACATTGGGATTAGGGTTTTAGGTTTTCCTATAAATAGTCTCTGTGGGATAACCTATAGGCATCAATCTCTGTAGAAGATTGGGGAATCAATCCCTGTAGGGGATTGGGGTACCTATCCTGATAAGGATGGAGGGCAAGCAAAGGGTAGCACTTTGTGAGAGTGGTGTGAGGTTTCCTGAAATAATGAAACTCTTTTTCTCTCTGGTGGACGTAGGCATGGTTTTGCCGAACCACGTTAAATTTCCCTTGTGTGCTTTGCTTGTGTTCTTCTCCGTTCGTGGTTGTGCATCCATTATCCCTAACAAGTGGTATCAGAGCGATGTTCGTTGGATCGTTGTCGGATGTGTGCGAAGATCTAGAAAGGAGATCCGATTCTTTAAATTTCCGAAAGGCTTTAACGGTTGATCGAAGGTACGATTTTGGATCTAGAATCATGAAGTTTTTTTTTTCTTGCAGAGTTGATCGGGTTAGATCAGTGTTTAAAAAAATAAAATAAAAAAAAAAAAAAAAAAGAAGGAGAAAGTTGCGGTCAGATTTTGGATCCCTAGGAACATGCAACAGTGTTCGGTGAAGTTTTTGCGGATCCGCTCGGGATTTTTATTTGCGGCAGCTGCCGACGGTCTAGATTCGACCACGTCATCCATTTGATATTTAACATTTCAGATTAAAAATAAAAAAATATTATATATCAATATGATTTCTTGTTTTGCATTTTAAAGGTTTAGAATTTATTGATTTACAAACTCAGCCCCTGTAGGTAGTCGAATCGAAATCTCTGCCGGTAGCTGATACCCAGCCATGTTTACCGGCGAGAACTTCTCCGGTTTGCATCCCTCTCCTCCTTCGTCGTTTTCCTCTCCCTTCCACTCTGTTCTCCTCCGTTCACCTCTTGCTTCAATTTTTTAACTCTCAATCGCAACGATTGGGAGAAAAAAAAGAACACTAGGGTTTACTCGCTCAAACTGCTACATCGATCCCAGAGGTGGATCGACAATGCCGCCAGTTTTGACACCGGAGAATCTGAGCAAGAGGAGGGTGGATTATCAGGCGTGGGCTTCCAATCCAAGAGAGCTCATCCTCATGGGAAGAGGTTCAAGTCCATTGCAGAGAGGAGATGAGGACTACGGAAACAGCAAGGTGAGTACATGGTTCAGGAATCTGACCATCATGTATGTGATTGTTTTTCGGGTGGGGGTTGAAAACGATACTTCTATTCTTGATGATCCGGGTTTTGGTAAACATGAAATTGGGTTTTTTTTTTTGAAAGTTGAGTTCGTTTTCCATTTCATACAGAAAGTAACTGTAAAAATTATCAGCCTAAAACAGGAAGAAGAAAATAACATTTCCATTAATAAAACAATAACCAAAACTAGTTCTTCCAATGTTCTTTGCGAATCTGTAGCACGGGCGACAAGTCATTTTGATGGTGGTCTATGAAGCAATCAAGACTTTCACAAAGAATTCCTACATCATTTGATGGTTACATGGATTCGTTGTAAACGGAGAAATACGGGGATGCCTGAATGGCAAAGTTCAACATAGCAATCGACAAAGAATTCTCACATCCTTTGAACTTCACCCATCTGCGCACCGTCCCCATAGTTATCCTATTTCTCCTTTGGAAACCCATTTCTGCAATCAAAATCCTGCACAGAGATATCTCCCTTTGTTTTCTTCTCTTTATCTTTGTTCATTTTCTAGTCAGTTATTTAGGATTTACATGATCCACTGGATCATTTTCTTGAAGGAATCAGCAAGTGTTCTGTTTTTTTTTTTTTTTTTTCCTCCAGATTGTTGCGATTGAGAGTTAAAAAATTGAAGGAAGAGGTGAACGGAGGTGAACGGAGGGAGTGGAAGGGAGACGGAAAATGACGAAGGAGGAGAGGGATGCAAAACCGGAGAAGTTATCGCCGGTAAATATGGCTAGGTATCAGCTGCCGGCAGAGATTCCGATTCGACTAACTATAGGGGCTGAGTGTGTAAATTAATAAATTCTAAAACCTTTAAAATGTAAAAGAAAAAATCATATTTGTATATAATATTTTTTTACTTTAGCAGCTGCAGCAAATAAAAATCCATCGCCTCGAGGATTGAAAAAAAAAAAGAGGAATGCGATCTTGTTTAAGATCGTGAAAACAAAAAATTTAGTACGGTCAGGGAGGTTGGACCGTGAGGAAGGGAAGTTTTTTTCAATTTTTTTTTTTTCATGCAATGGTTATTTTGTTTTTTGAAAAAAAAAATTAGTTGTTGAAAAGTGAGTGGAACGTGGAGAAGAACCGTACTGGAAAGAAGAAAAAAAAAAAAAAAAAAAATGAAATTCGGTTGAGAAACAAGACGAGTTTTTTTTTTTTTTTTTTTTAAATTATCGGATCCGTATCGTACAATTGTTTTCACGGGATTTTGTGCGAAGGTGTTTTGTACGGAGTTAGGTGTTCTTGAGGTTTTTGGGCGTTCCGGACTTAGTGGAAGTGACGGATCGAGGAGATTTCACTCCCTTGGTATTGATTTTGTGAGTTCATATGGAAATCAATGGTGATGTTCTTTCAATTGATTGATGGGTACGAAAGCTACAGATCAAGAAACTGTACAGACTTGCAGGAAGTGTTGAAACAGGTGGAGCTCCAATTGACACTTTGTCAAGGGGTACACGTAGACAGAATTTGCAGGTTGTTCAGGCGTAAAACAAGGGCAAATTTGAAAAGAAGCGAATGACTTTTGCTTTGGATTTGGTGAGTGGCAGTGATCTCTCGGAGCCGGCTGTGACAGGAGAGATGGAGCCATGTCACGTTTTATAGCGGCGGTGAGCTGTACCGGACACCCCAGGTGGGGGTGTGTGCCATGCTGGTTTAGTAATGGCGGTAACAAAAGCATTCCTGGAGGGGATGTGGGTCATGCGTGTATAACGACAATGAGTTGTACGGGACACCTCAGGTGGAGGGTGTGCGCCATGCAGGTTTAGTGATGGCGGTAACAAAAGCATCCTTGGAGGGGATGTGGGCCATGATGTAAAGTGTGGTGGATACACAGAGACTGGTGATTGCAGAGAGACATCATCAACGGTTTTCTTCAAGGTAGTTTGCAGAATTCAAGCCAAGGTGGAGATTGTTGGGTTTGGGTATCTTGTATTCTGTAGGCCCATATAATTATGGTTTTGGTTGTATTAGTAATTGAAACAAGTTTTGGGTCAATTACTATTACTGGGATAACATTTTAATTACATTGAGATTAGGGTTTTAGGTTTCCCTATAAATAGTCTATGTGGGATAACCTATAGGCATCAATCTCTGTAGAATATTGGGGAATCAATCCCTGTAGGGGATTGGGGTATCCATCCTGATAAGGATGGAGGGCAAGCAAAGGGTAGGACTTTGTGGGTGTGAGAGTGGTGTGAGGTTTTCTGAAAATAGTGAAACTCTTTTTCTCTCTGATGGACGTAGGCATGGTTTTGTCAAACCACGTTAAATTTCCCTTGTGTGCTTTGCTTGTGTTCTTCTTCGTTCGTGGTTGTGTGCTTGTGTGCTTTGTTAAATGAAGGCACATTATACAAGAAGACTGATTGGGCGTATGACGAATACACCCTAACAAAGGATGACAGACATGCCTTATACAGGGTCAGGAATTATAAACATAGAACTCCAAAGAAAAGAAAGCAGAGAAACTAGCACAACTGTTGGAATCGATGTTAGAGATGGGGATGGAAGAACCGGAGGTAGCAAAATTCTATATCTCAAAAGATAGACGAGCCATATTCTTTATGAAATCTTATTTTCATTCAAATTATTGTAGAATTTAACTATGGCTTCGCAATCAGTGCGAACCATAAACTTTTTGTTTTGTTGTAAATTCCACCCTTCATGTAACCCCACCACACCACCAAGATCAAGACCATTAAGACCCATGACCAATGTCATGAAGGGCCTCCTTTACTCATAGTGCCTCATTACCACCCTTACCTCATGGGTCCCACACACTAATAAAATAATTAAATAAAAGAAATGCAAAAATCTAATTTTTGAAACTTAATATATAAATGATATAGATTTTAATAAAAAACCTAACAACCCATATCTGATTTGATGAATTGTAAAATACTTACAGAACCTGCTATATCAATGCAGTTACGTTGTCGAAACAAACATAGAACACTCAAATAATAAAAAGCAAAGAAGGAAAGAGAGAAATGACCTACAAGTCGGGGTGAAGGCGCTAGACTTTTTACCAGCAGCAAGAGAGTGAATTGAGACCTTCTATAGCTGATCAGATTCATTGAAGAAGGCTAGGGTTCTATCAAGGATAACATGTCATCACCAACAACTATGGGTGCCATTCTTTCTAAGCAACGGATTTGAAGCTAAGGTCAAAACTCGATGCAGAAGCAAATTTCCTCTACTTCAACAGGCGGTGGGGCAATGTTTGCCGGCAAGGGAAGGGATGGCGGTCACCGGTGGGAGTGAGAGGGGCATTTTGGTCATTCACATGAATAAGGGGTATTTATATCTTTACCCAAAAAAAAAACATAACACTCCAAGTTAAAAACTAACGTTGGATTTTTTGTAATTTTTCAAGTTGATAAAATTGGACCAACTGAAATATTTGCCACTTAAGTGGGCAAACAAGAGTTTGGGCCCAACTTAATTAGGCAAAATAAAAAAACTCTGATAGTTTCCCTAGTTTTCCCTTATTTTTTTCATTTTCCATTTGAAACACCAATATTTGGTCCTCCTCTCTAATATTGGAAATAATTTATTTCAAAAAGATAAAAGATATACATGTCATTCTTCTTTCTATTTAACAGTTATAATTAAAATTCAATTTTTAAGGAAGAAACAATTAACTCCCAATTAAAACTAACTCATGATCCATAAATTTCTCTCTATTTATTCTCTTTGTTCTTATTTATTCTCTCATCTTCTCTCCCGTCTTTGTTCACACACCACTAAAAGGGAAACTTGGATGTAGAAAAACAAAAAAATTTCTCCTAAAACTTCTCCAGAGGACCACAATCAAGTAGTCTTATTTCTCTCTCTTTTTTGGTTGATTTTTTCCCTTTCTCATTTGATTTTTTCTTCTTTAATTTTTTCTTCTTCTTCTTTTTAATGTTGAATATGTATGAGTAAGAATATGAAAAAAAAAATTTGGTTAGAAGAACTAGGTCATGAAGGATCCAACAGAAAACAAAACAAATAAAAAACTAATTTGGCCCAGTAAACATATTAGCCTGAAGAAATTCCTTTAATTCCGGAAGTAACCTTTGTAGGATTTCAAGATTTCCATTTCATCACAGAACATCCTTGAAAACCAATCGACTACATGATTAATACTCATTTTGATAATATGCACTAGATTGACCAACTCATAATTATTATATAATAGGTTTTTATATGTAACTTTCGAAAAACATGCTAAACACAAAATACCCCCCAAAAAAACCACATCCCACATTTATGTATTCTAAAACTCAATTTCCCTTTAGGGTATAAGCTATATAACATGAGGGAATTATAAAATTTTAACAAGTTCAAAAACAGCTCAAATGCATAAAACCACTGATAATCAAAACAAACTAATGTGATTACTGTCAACATTTTAACATTTCATGTCATGTGTGATTTTTCGTATATTTAGATCCATAGCTGATCTAACAATTTTACGAAAAATAATTTTGAGGGATTAGGTAAAGGTACCTCAAGGATATATAATATATATGTTATCATGGTGCTTAGTTTTTTTCTCAAGGAAGCGAGCGAGAGGAGGTCGGTATTACATATATTATTATACTTATTTAAATTCTTGGAATCAATCCAAGGAAGGAAATGTTCGACAATTGAACCTTTCAGCAAAATCACGACTCGAATTGAAAGCTTCTATTTGTTTTCTTGCAAAACCACTCGATTTGAATCTCCTTAAGTAAAACAGTTAACAATGTTAGAATTGAGATAAAGATTTGTGCAACACCACTATAAAGCAAACAACAAGAAAGAACAAATATATGATAAAGCTTCCATTTACAATGAAAGAAGGGCTATTAAATTGTGCAAAGATTTCTGATTTGTCCAATTCAAACCTAGCTGAATTCTTTCTCCAAGTGTTTTAAAACTTTCTTGACCTAACTGCTTTTAGGAAAAATTTATTGTAATTAAGATTGTGAAAAGAAGTTCTATTTTTCTAGGCTAGCTTTTTATTTTGTCCTATAATATGTCATTTCCTTGTCATTTTCACTTACGTGGTGGTTTCCTCATATGAATTGGTTTATTTATTTATGATTGAGACCGGAGTACATGAAAGGATTTAGAAAATGGACGAACATGAGATCTTCAAAATTGCAACTTCAAAGTCTAATATCTCTCTCTCTCTCGTTGTTGCTTTCTACACTTTCTTGTGCTGGTTCTAAATTATAGAGGAGATCTTTAATTAGATTCTTCACTATTAATTGAAAATGAAGTTTTTTTTTTTTTTTTTTTTTGGGGGGGGGGGGGGGGAGGGGGTAGTGTTGTGCATAAATTCAATAAGCATGGCGAACAAGTCGTGAACCATGGTCAGCCCAAGTTGGTTTGACCATGAGGATAGGCCAAAGTATTACTCAAGATTATCGCTCGTCTAGCCAGATCAATTCCACATAATCCGAGCCCAAGTTGGTTTGACCATGAGGATAGGCCAAAGTATTACTCAAGATTATCGCTCATCTAGCCGGATCAATTTCACATAATCCGAGCCCTTGAGGTCAAGCAAGGGACCACGAGAAGTGATGTCGAGAGCTCTGGAGATGACGGGCTAAGAAATATCTCCCGTACAAAGACACTAGCTAGCAACCAAGGAGATAACTCCATTTTTTATTTTTTATTTTTTTTTGGGCGTGGGGTGGTGGTTTGGTTCTTGCTCTCCAACTTGATTCTACATATTTTGATATGCAATGATGGTGAGACATGCTTGCTCCAAGGTGATGCTGGTCTAAATCCAAAATCATGTTATCAATGCATATGGTAATAATCCCAACAAAAACCTAACTCTTATTGAACTTTTAAAACTTGAAGTTTTAGATGTGATTATAGAAATTGACAATCAATTATAGTTTGCAGAGTAGGGTGAGAATCATTCATTTGCAACTATAGTTGATTTGAGAAAACACATATTTTTAATACACCAAAAAAAATTCAAATTTTAGAATAGAAACTATATCCTAGAATTCAAAATACAAAAGAATATTAGAGTTTGTATTGTAAAGTTGTCATAGCTGGAAACAAAGAAGTAATTGAAATTTGTAAAGTTGATTGAAATTATAATTGGAAACAAAGGTGTAATTGAAATTTTAAAGTGAAGTTGACTAAATCTATAAATTTATAGTTAAAATCAAATCATAATGTAATATTTGTCTCTTTTTAAATAATAATTATCTATAAAAATAAATAAAAAAACTTTACCAAAACCCCTGAAATGCAGGGGCTTCAGTGGTGTCAACAGCAACCAACACTCTTTGTGTTGGCAACATTTCGTATCATGACATTTTACCCCGTCCTTCCGATGTTGAATTCTGAGTCCACCCCTGGCTGAAGGATTAGTCATTACAATGAGAAATCAGGTAAGACCGAAATTGCTTGGGTCATGCGCATTAACCGTCAAGTCGAGATTTCGGACCCATTGAATTTCAAGGGTCGAAATAGAAATTTCGAACGACGGCCCATATTGTGTGGCTTGTTGGTCCTACGCATTAAATGAGCAAGACCCAAGAAAGACCCACGTTAGACATCTTCCATGTGCGTACTTAGAAGTTAGAACCAGCGTCATTCTGACTTTTGCTATAATGCGCAGGACCCAAGCAAGACCCACGTTAGACATCTTTCATGTGCGTACTTAGAAGTTAGAAACCAACGCCAATTTGACTTTTGCTAATTAAAGTATAAGCACCCATGACCCATATTACAATTTTCACTCTTCAAAGCAGTAGGAGAGCAAACCAACCAACCTTCAATCCCTCCTTTTTTGTGTGTGAATCTTAATTTACTGAGCAAAACTGGAAAAGTCTAAATCACCTCCCTGCAGAGCACATCTTCTCTTCTAATACTTTTCCATCACACAATAGTGGTGAAGTCTACCTATAAATGCTATAAAATAAATCGTAGACAAAACTCTGAATGGGTTGGGGGTCTCATGTGGGCCTTCCTCACTACTATTTTCATGAGAACACCTTTTTTTTTTTTTTTTTTTGATACAAATGCAAAAAAATAGTGACTGTGATTACATGTTGTACTCTTCCCATGGTTCTTCCTGTAACAGGGAATTTCAGCCATCCTTGCAGCGTAGTTTATGACCTCTTGGTTATTAGATGTGACAATCTCTATATTCTCTATATTAGAGGCTAAGAATAGTAGGTCTGGACTTCTTCAAACCACCATTGTTTTTGTGGTTTTGGTAAGTACTCCTGGATCAGCTCCCAGTTTGTTAGCATGCCTTCTAGCCGCAGATTGTATGTTAATGCAAATCTCATTCCCAAAGCTAGCCCTCTGGCAACTGTAGGTATAAACTTGTATCCTCGGTATTTTCCGTTCCAACAGTAAATGATCTTTCCGCATTGAGCTACTCCCCAATAGCATCCTGTCTCGTTATTGGATCCTTTATCCGTCCCTGCACAAAATAACATTGTGAGATTTGCTGGTATTATTGATTGTAGTTTTAGAAACTGCATTCCCCTATCCTCTCTATTTAGAGATCCGGGAATGCCATTGTCTAAAGCCCCAGGTGGCTTTAGCTTTAGGTTATGACACCATTTATTAATGTATGATAACACATTTTTGGGATCCGCTTTAGCTTTCCTGAAAATAATTGCATTGTGCAATCGCCACACGCTATAGCAAGTGATGCATATAATGGAAAATAACCACCTTAGCATAGTTTTGTCTAGATTTGAATTATAGAACAGATCAAAACATAAATCACTGATGTCTGAAAAAGGCAACATTTCAATTCTTAATTCTATCGATCCCGCCATCCAAATTCTCCTCGTCCATTTACATGTGAAAAATAGATGCCAACGTGATTCAGTACTACAATCACACAGAACACACCGATCTGTATTTGAATTCCATTTGGCAAGTATCGCATTAACTGGGATCCCTGCATTCAAAAGCCGCCAGAAAAAGTTAACAAATCTTGGATGAATCTTAAGTTTCCGTAAGAACAACCATCAGTTCTTATATATACAAGCATATAAAGATGGGTCATGTTTGGAGTACAGGTGTTTATAAGCAATTTTGGTGGTTAGATCCTGAGCAGAAGAGTGTCTTAGCTTCCAAACATCCTGTTCAGATGAGAGCTGGACAGAGTTTATAGCAAAGGAAATCTGGGAATCAAAAGTGAGAGAAGAGGCAAACCTATCCCTTGCACTTACCACTTCAGCCAAACTAATCTTATAGTGAGCAAAATGCATGTTAAACATACCCACCACATGCTCAGTATTATTTTTAACCCATGGATCAACCCAAAAAAGGGTGTTTTCCCCATTCCCCACTTTTCTGACAACTAGGTCCCTTAGAGAAATTTCAGGAGAACACCTTGTTCTCCCTTTACCACGAGTGATTTCCAAATCAAAAGACTTGACCATGCTGAGTTAAGAAACCACGAAACTGAAAATAATCAACACATCATTTTTGAAACAGACACAACCTTCCTAGCCAGCGATCAGCCACACTATTACCTAATTCAATACCTGTCCTATAGATCTGGGTGTAAGAAACTTAAAATCTTTCACTTCTTACGTGCTTCTTCCAATTCCATTTATAGGAATCTTAATTTGGTTGAACATTAACCCTGAGGGACTTATGTTGAAAGAGTGAAAAACAGATTGGCCATGATCACTCCTTGTCTCCAGGATTCCATGCAAACTACAACCCTTCTTGTGTTCCTCATTCTCTCTGATCATCTATAAAATTCTCTTCTTCCAAAAATTAAAAAAGAAAAGGTGTGGGATTTTGGTTATCTTCACCATGTGGGAAAGGTTTCCTTGAGCAAGAGGTAGAGAGGGAGCGAAGCAGTGACACTCCCATCTGATAATATTATGTGGACAATATCATAACAGCTACTTTGTCATTGTTGGTGGTGAGGGCTAATCCAATTTTGAAAGTTTTGAACTAATCCATCGAACTATCACAAATTGCAGACACTCAAGTCTGTCCAATCTTGTAATACTAATACAATCATGTCTAAACCTAAATCCCCCCAAAAATAAAATAATAGAAAAAACAGAAAACAAACTTTTACATCCTCACATACAACTCTCCGCTATGATCTTCTCTGCCAACAGAATAACTCGATGAACCAAACCCAGGGAGTAGCTGAAATTTTGTCACAAGAATCCTAAGGTTCAGGTGCTAGCAAATATTGGGTTATTTCCATTATGTGGCTCCTCTACTCTGTTTTTTCTTCTGGATCTCCATTCAGTGCCTCTTCCTTGCTATTCACAGCTCTGGATTCCAATGAGTTCCAGACATCTATTGAAGCCATAGGAGATGGTTTGATGAGCTTTAAGGTATCCTCCTTATCAAACTCTTCGCCTGCATCGTCAGAGTAAGCATACCTGCCAAATTGGAAAGCGTAGGGCAGAGATTTAGAGACAATTGATAAGCAACTTTGGATTCAAGAATTATTTGGAATAATTCAATTTATTAATTTAAGATTTGGGTAAAAGAAAAGGAAAACTAAAATTCAAGTTCAGCTTCGAGAAAAAATATTTTGTCAAAAGAAAATTTTCGGCCAAATAAGTAGGCACAAGTTTTAATATTAACACTATATGCTTAACATGATCAAAATCATTGAGTAGACTTGAATTAGAAATAAGTAAAATAAAAAATTAGAATACAAACAACTTCTAATCCATCTAATTCCATCATTTGTACCCCAACATCGGTTCCAGAATAAGAATTTCACCATACACTATGAACCACCATGGTCAATATGCATCTTAGCTACGAGTGAGAGTAAACAATGAGCTTAAAATTTTTGATTAAATATATCAAAATAAGTCTGATATGCTTCTATTCAGCCGAATCATTCATGAACTTTGAGATAAAGCAAAAAAAAATAAGATTTAAAAATGTTTTTCAATTTGGATTTGAAGAAAATTATTAAATAACCATGAACAACTCTCCCGAACATGATTTTCTTCTTCTTCTTCTTTTTTTTTTTTTTTTTTTTTTGGCTGGGGGGGGGGGGAGGTGGAGGGTGTTAACAGCATTAGTAAGTAGCCTACAAGGGCCTAACGGATTAACAAAGTAGGGTGATCTGATTGATCAGACTTTATAATCCTTCATGCCAAAGGTCACATCTAATCAAATGAAAACAATACCAGGGCAAATTGATATCTCATACCCCTGCATTGGTGGCACTTGTCCCCAGTAGAAGTCGTCATCATGAATTGAAAGACCATGTGGTGCAGTCAGTGAGATGTGGTGGACTTAAAGCCCATGCCCACCAGTAGGACATATAATATAAATATAATATATAATAAATAATAAATGAGCTCTCTTCTTTTTTTTTCTTTTTCTTTCACAGGAGGGAGGGGGAAGGTGTTGTTCATCAGAGAAGAAAATGACGAGGCAAGATCTACAATGTGAGAAACATTACCGCATAGAGTTCTGAGAGGGTGCCCAAAGTGCACAAATGATGCATAGAAGAGAGAAAGACAGGACTTGCCAGAAGGCAGGGATAATCCATGCTCTTGGCCATCTCTCATTGTAGACATCGTTTGATTTGAAGTGAAGCTGCAATGAAACATAAAATTTCAGGCATTATGGTTTACTGACAATTCACAGAAAATTGCAGGCTACTTGCTGGGAAGAAATTACTATGTAGAGGGTTTTGAGAGGGGGAAACAGCACTAGAGAGAATAAAGATGAAAATCTAATTCCATAGAAACCTAGGGATAACACAGGCAGTGCAGTGAGAACAGTAGACTAAAAAGGGTTTTCATGCACAAGGAAAACCTGGGATTGCACCAGCAAGGAATGATGTGAAGAATGAAGAAAGTGACCCTTGATGAATCAGAGATCATTGAAGATAGCCGCCATTACCTCACTACTAACAAACTTTGCAGCATAATGCAAAATAACATGCATATTACCTCATAGCAGATCCAACCAACAGAAACAATAACAGCTACCGCTAAAGCATTTGTGAATTTCCTGTAAATGTCTAATTTGGCCATCATCCTTCTTGCCTGTCACCATAAATGTGCAAAAAATTAAAAAAAAATTAAAAAAAAAAAAAAAAAAAAAAAAAAGGAAGATATGAGCTACTTCATTGTTCTTACTCTAAAGTCCTAAGTATGGTTTTTTTTTTTTTTTTTTTTTTTTTGGGTAAAGTCCTAAGTATGGTTATACCATACAACAGTAGAGTTACTAAACTGTGATGCAGCATAGCATGGGTTTATAATTACCCACATATCCGCCTTTTAAATGGCGTACATGAAAAGGATCCCCACAAATCCACCATGGAGATTCTTTTTGGAGCAGAGAGTGGATAAACAAGCTCAATCAAGCATTTCACAGAATACGGACTAGATGAGCCAAAGAAGGAAATCCATTTATTTTATGCATACACTATATTGATGATAAATGAGAAAGCACAGAGGTCCATGCTCTGCTGCATCATCATGAACCATCTCTATGTTGCTAGCCATATGCCTTACCACTATAAATGATACAGATATATACTTTATGTTTTTTCTTATAATCAATATATATATATATATATATATATATATATATATATATATATATATAATTGGGCAGTATTTGAAGGAGAGAATATTTTAAGCAAACAAACAAATACCAAAGTGGAACATATACCTGAAGCTTGTTTAGGGTTGAGGAGAGAGAAGTAAATATCCAAAGAATGAAAAAAGCATCCAAGACTGCCACCGGAAGAACCAGAAAAAGTCTTGCCTTTCCAGAAAGATCGTTAATGGTACCAACATTTTCTACCAATTCAAGAATTTCCGATGCCATAAAAAAAGTCCCACCAAGCATAATCACCTTCTTAGTAAGACCACCTAGAGTGGGCCTCACAACACCATAGCCCATAGAAACCATCAGGATTATGAGACGTGCAACTGTACGTTTAACGGTACCAAACGTGACTGCCCAAAAAGTTATCCCCCTAGGTCTGATTCCAGTCTTATTAAATTCAGCGTACTCAAAGTACCATAATGTCATTTCAAACATGCCCAAAGAAATCACCAAGGTTATGCAGTTCTGCAGTTGAAGAACCTCTCTCCAAAATCTTGCATACTGAGAGAACCAGAAGACTCCAAGTATAACAAAAGCAAGGGACATAAACCCATAGAAATTCTTAAGTGGTGCCATTCTTCCAGGTAGATACCCAGTAGGGTTTTTCCATATGGTCTTCCCTTCCACAACCAACCTCTTAAGGTTTGGATCACAATGAATGAAATAAAGATTATACATCCCAGTCTCTGTAATCTGTATGGATTTTGGTTTGAGTGTTGCAACTTCATCATCTCCAGCGAAAGAGACACCAAAAACTTGGGGCCAGTTAGGGTTCCTAGTTGATTGGCGATGTATGACTTGACCTTGTTTACAAGCACCTATTTTTTCAAGATCTGAGGTGCAGCAGATAGCTCTTTGACCCCCATATGCTGAACCCCCAATTGTCTCCCTATCTTCCACCTCAAAGACAATGGCATGAACCATTCCAGAGCTGGATTGAGCAGCTTCCTTTGGCCTCCGAAATGTGATCTTCTCAAAACTGGTTTCGTTCAAAAAGAATACAGAGTAAGGAACATGGCCAAAATAGTAACCAGTAGAAGAATTGGGACTACATTGTTGCTTCATATTTGCTAAAAAGAAGGAAAAGAATGAACCCATGAAGGAACAAGTCATTATTTAGGTTATTCAGAGCGCATGAAATTTAAACTTCACAATTGAACAAAGGGAATTGTTACCTTGAGCTTTAATGGGCCGGCATCAACAAAACAATACACTACAACTCTTATCTCACAGTATATTAATTCAGTGAGTCATGCAAACATATCATACTCCATTCAGAATTTTAAAGACTTAAATTAACATTGTCGGGTAGGAAAGTGAGATATTTATGTCACCAAAAGCTATCAGATAGTGCTAATCGTATGAAGTTCTCATTCAATGCTCTCCAATCCATACTGAAATGGAGCTTGATTTTTGGCATATTGTTTTTATGGTGAAGGTGGAAAACTATTTTCAAAGTGAAGGTGGAGAGAATAAATGTCCGAATGAACAGAAAAGAAAATCTGAATATAAAACACAAATAGATCAAGGTGATCCAAAGACTTAGCATGATTCACACACCAATTTGATGTGCTATGTCCACGGTCAAAGCTGAAGTTGTTTTCACTATGTGATGGACGAAAGTTTGTAATGGAATCTCTGAAGAACACCCAAAACCACCCCACCCCCGCCCCCACAAAAAAAAAATCTCAACTGTGCTCTCTATTAGGACAGTAAAAAATATAAATATCCTCCAACAGATCAAACAATCGAGTTAGGTTATGTCATACTCAGTCTGCTCAAGCCTTCAGCTACCATCGCAGATCTCAGAGGAAATCCTTTGGTTTGCAACCAAAATTTATGAGAGTCAGTCTTCTAAACAGGTACAAGAATAAAACATACATGACACTAAATTTCTTCACATTATTTAACTCCATCTGAAAAAGAAGGGAAAAAAAGGGGTAAAAAAGAGTAACTCCATTAGAATTAATAGAGAAAGAAAACTCAAAGGAAACTGGATGATGCCCTCAAAGACAAAGGTACATCCACTAATTTCTATGTTCTTACTTCATGTTCTATTTACCTACTGATTTTCACGTTCTTGCTTCACGTTCTATTTTCTATTAAGCATTGCTACTACTTTCTTTTCCCCTCTCCTCCTAACTCAAGATATAACATCAGAGCAATGCCCCGCAAACAATTCACCCTTGCGTAGCTATGATCCTTAAAAAGAGTACCAAAATACAAATACAAGAGTCCTAAGTTTCAAGAGAAAAAATGAAAAAACGGAATAGTGTTCATTTGTCCAATTACTGGGGCTAAGGGAAAGAGTACGAGCAAGGACACTTCTAACTAGAAGAAAAGTCTGAGGAACTGCTGCAGAGACTTTAGATCTATCTGTTCACAGAAACATTACAGCTAAAATAGCGACAAGAGGTTTAGAGACGAAAAGAAACAAATCGAGATTCAGCTAAATAAACCCCAAATTGTCGTCGTAGAAGAAAAGATAGAGCAAATCCGGATGAAAAAAAAAAACCTAGAGATCCAATCATTACAACTTGAATTCCAGATAAAGTAACCGGAAAAAAAAAATAAAGAGATACCAATTAAAAGAAATGCAGATCCAACTCACCGTATATAGGAATCACCATTTGCGGAGTTTGAACTCTCGGTCTCATTAGATACAGACGAATAAAGACCCTCACTGCCTCCGTAGACGACAAACGCATTGCCCTTATTGATGAAACTCTCTCCGGTATACTCGTGAACGGAAGCTTCAATGCAGATAAAACAAAGAAGAAGAAAAGAGAAAACCCTGAACAAATCGATTGACGCCATTGTCGCTGAGTTGAAGCTCACTCAAGCGACAATTATAAGTACCAGAGTGTGAGAGACCAAGAATCGACAAGAATTAATGGTGAAGTCAATGATGATTGGTGAACGAGCACCGGATCTGAAGTAGCAATTAAGAGCGAAGAAGAGCCGGTCGAGATATCGAGATCTCGACTTCACCAGTTCACACACTAGAAGGTCTTTATAATCCAAATTAGGAATTTTGAATCAGTAGTAAACAGCAATAAAGTCAACCTGCAATTAAGTTTAATCTTGTTACGCTGTTACTAGGATTTCACGTTTTATCGCTCTTGATCATAACTGTCCGTTCATTTGGAATCTAATTATCATCCACGATTACTTACATTTGGTGTTACTTACTAGGATTACTTGCCAATGATGGATTAGTCAAGTGATTAAAGACCCGCCCTCTTACGGGGAGGTCCTAAGTTCTCACCCACTTGGTGGCATATATTAGTCTCTAATCCAAATAGGACCCGAGTCGAAAGATCCGAAAGCCTGACAGCATCAGGTTTAGTGACAGCTCACTTTACTTAAATTATTAAGAGTTTTTCACATAACACTCACTATTATTACTCGGTGAACCGTACTCTGTCCCTCTCGCTCACCTACTTCATTTGGAAGTTGTAAAACTGCTTCGCAGCCTCACCTCTGGGAGTGGAACCTTTCTGCTACTCTTCCAACGCCATGGCAGACCAAAAGATAGAGTAAGGTAGCAGTAGCATCCGTGAGCAGGGGTGGACCCACTAAGGGGCCAGGGGCCATGGCCCTCGAATATTTTAATTTTTTTATTAATTGCTTAGTTTTTTCATTTTTTATATTAATTTTCTTTCATTTTTCCAGCTTTTTTCTCTTCTCACATGTGAAATATCACTTTTGGTCCTCCCAAATTTGAAAACAAATTTTAAAGGAGAAATAATGGGTATAAATGCCAACTTTGTCCGCTTAAGTAATGTTCCGGTATCAAAACATTGTGGATGCAAAAAATTCCTGCTGGGAGACTCACCCACCACAGCCAAGTATGCGACCCGGGTCGAACACCGTATTAGTCAAGACAAAGCCTTAGAACCGGGGTTGGCAACCAAAAAATAAATAAATAAATAATTCATCAATCCCTATTTATTCTCCTCTCGCTTCTCTCTCACATATTTTCTTCCTATTTATTCTCCTTCTATAAACGTGGGTTAAGAGAAATTTTTGAAAAAAATTTATTATTAAATATTCAAAATGCCATTTCTAATGGAAACTAACTCCTCAATTCCAATAACTCCCTCTCTCTCTCTCACATCTTTTCTTCCTATATATTCTTCTTAGGAAAATTTTTGAGAAAAATATATTATTAAATATTCAAAATGTCATTTCTAATGGAAATTAACTCCTCAATCCCTATTTATTCTCTCATATCTCCTCTTTTCTTCCTATTTATTATCTTCGGTTTCTTTCTTTTTATTTATTCTATAAGTGCGGATTAAGGAAAATTTGGGATGGCAGAAATGGCAGTAAAGACTCGATTCAACACCAACGGGGTTGGTCCAAGTGGTAAGCAACTTGTTCCGCTTAAGCAAGGTTCCGGTATCGAAACCTTGTGGATGCAAAAAATCCCCGCTGGGAGACTCACCCACCACAGCCAGGTGTGCGACCATGGTCGAACACCGAATTAGTCAAGGCAAAGCCTTGGAACCGGGGTTGGCAACCAAAAAAAAAAAAAGACTCGATTCAACTGCTGCCGGAGTTGAAGCGGAAAAATGACAGTAAAGTCGGACCAAAGATGGAGACGATGAAGGAAATGAGAGAGAATTGACACCCCACTCTTTTTATTTTCACCATTGGATTTAATTGTGATGAAAATATGCAAATTTTACTATACAATAGATGTGAGGGTATTTTGGTCATAAAAATCACAAAGTGTCCTTAATTGATCTTATTGAATACATCAAGGGAGGCAGATGCAAAGTATCCATTTTTTTGGACTAAAATGACATAGACGAAACCTCAGGGAATCCAGATGAAAATTACCTAATTATTAATTATCAGCTATTAATACAATAAAAAGAGATATGTTGTCTAGCATCTCTTTGCATACCTCATCTAGATTCATAGATGTGCTCACTGGTTAGTGGAGATCCTCCCATTTACGTGAATGCATCAAAATACTGCAAATTAAGATACTGTACAATATGTGTTTTTGGTAGAACAATATACCATATGCATTATTAAAACGCATTGCAGAACCATTAAAAGTTTACTGTGTTGGCAATCAATACTTCCTAGTTTCTGGTTGAGTCCCAAAAAAAACGTAGAAGAAGAAAGAAAAATCAACGTTTATTAATGAAAAAAAGTCATGGGTTCAACTCTCTAGTGGTATATATATATAATAGTCTTTCACCTCCTAATATATAAATAACAATGTATATTCTCCCACCTTAATGTATAGATATCAATTCTAGAAAAAGGAAAAAATGCATTCCAAGCCCTTGAATGCATTGATTTTTCATGGCAAGCTTGAATGCATTCTAAAATTTCAAAATTTCTACTTGGTATCGCTTTGGTTCTTTAATTTTTTCCCCTGATTTTAGGTCTTTTTAGTATAATTCTAATTCTCATTTCGTGACATCTTTCATTTTGTTGACATTTTTGGGATTCATTTTTTCACTTAAAAGAACATAAAATCCTCTATTCATAGTAGACTTTCTTTTCTTTTTTTCTTTCTATTTTTTTTCTTTTTTATGGATCTTAGATTAAAAAAAATCATTCTATTTATTTTTGCACAAATTACTTAAAATTCTAATACAAATTGAAAGTATAATAGTAAATATACATTCTTTTATGAAAATTCTATTATTTTTCATTTTTTTCTCACTTCTACACCCTAATGATCCATTCTCGATTTTCATCATCAATTTTTTATAATTTTTTCATTTTGAAGTGGCAAACTTATTTTTCATTCTATAATTTATTCTGGACAAAAATCATCAAACCATTTTTTCAATTTTGATTAAAAATATGTTCTCATAATCATTTATTTTAAATATGCAAAATAGTGAATGAGAATTGATACCAAAAAGGCCCCTTGGTGAGAAGTAATTTTATTCACATGAGATTCTATATCCATGATGAATCATTACTGAGGAATCGCATCAATAACTTTTCGGAATCTAGGGCAACTCTCAGTTTGCATTGTTGCTTAGTTGAAAGTGTGTATAGTTCTAAGTTAGCAGATCAACTTTCTGATCCATACAAGTAAATCTCTTTCATCTCGGGCACTGAGTCTACATCTTTATTCCAGTGCAACAAACACAGCCCTACAATAGAATACGGCAACTGTGTTTTCAAGGGCTGAACAATAGCACCCTCTAGTTGTTTTAAATAAATAAAAAAAACATGGCTAATCTCCTTCCAAATTTCTCTTCTTCTTATTTTATTCTTTTTTCCACTGCTTCTCTTTGTTCTGCTAGTGGTTTTGTTTCTTTGGCAGGTGAGGGAATCAACCCTGAGGAAGATGGGGCTCGAGGTAAGAACCAATCTCTAGTAGTTGAGGAGTGTCGATGGGTTCTCTTAGGTCTAAGATGTGATATGTGGTCATCTTGATCACCTTATGTGGCAATACAAGTTGATGGTTCAAGCTTTATCCCTTTTATTATTATCTTTCACTCATATTTTCAAACCACCCGTCACTGTTTTGGATCACACTTCATACAGCCATCTTACACCGCCTTTACTAACATCCATTACAGCTACACATCCCCTTACATAACATGTCCCACACCCTAAAACAATTGCAAACCACTCATTTTACCTACCCGTTTTCATACCACACCACCCCCTGAACCCAAAAAGGCAAGTTTCAAAAGATAATACTCTGTGAATGCTGTACTTTCTTCTTTTGGAAAATAGAACTTCAGCATCGTAGTGAAAAAATTGCCATTTTACTTGCAAAGATGAATAGACAACATGGACGTGGCTATCCTATTTATCCACCTCTCCGTCCCTCTTCCTCTCCTAATCCCCATGCTGCAGGAGTGTCCCGCTACTCTGCCAAAGTTGCTGAAACAAGAAGGAATATAGATGCTGACTCCTGGAAGGCAATAGTACCTCCAGGTAGTCATGCTCGGTTGCTGAAGCCTAACCACACTAATGCTCCTTCTTCTGGCTTCCCTCTCTACGAGTATGCCTGTTTCCCCAGGGAATTAATCTCTGCTACAAAGAAAAAACTTTTGGACCTCTGGCATCCTCTTGGAGCCACCTCCATTGTTAGTACTGGCAGGAAAAATTTCAAGGCTCTGTTGGTCTCAGAGGCTCATAGAAACCATGTGATATCCTTGTCTCCTTGGTGGTGTGGAAACCACATTCTGCATTTGGCTTTAGACCCCATTCTAGAATGTCGGAAAAACACCCTCTTACCACCGATTATTATCTGGATACAGCTTGGTGGTTTAAGAGCTGATTGTATGAACTATGAAGGAATCTTGATGGCTGCTTCTAAAGTGGGAAGTAATTTAGAAGTCCAACTGAACTCAAAAGAGGTTGGATTATCAGGGAATGTTGTGAGAATCAAGATCGTGTTCGATATCAATAAAAAAGTGCAGACAACAACTTCTTTCAGAACTTTAAAAAATGAATGGGTTAGCTTGGATGTAAAATATGAAGTTAAAATTATGTGTCTTAGGTGTGGGCATCTCTCTCACCAAACTGGTTTCTGTAAGAAATATGGAACAGAGGAAGTGTTTCTAACTGATGAAGCCCTACAATCAAGATTGTATGAGGGAGTGACAACAAAACCATTGGCTGGAGGTTTTCTGAAGGTGATGACCACGCCCTTCATCCGAAGTATGCTGACTACACCACTCTCGATCGCTTCAAATAACAATTCCGAGGAGGAAGATGATGCTGCAGGTATTCAACTTGTTCCCAACATTCAAATTGATGAGGAACAGATAGATATCTTGGAAGAGGAAGGATCGGCCAACAATGCAGAAGCTGCTGAAGAAACAACTTCTGCAAAAAGAAGCTTCCCAAAACATAAGGGCAACAAGCTAGGAAAGTTTGCGGATGAGAAACACAATATCGATCCTGATAGGTACAAAGCATCTGGGTCATTTGTGGGGAAATTGAGTGATTTGAATGAAGAAGTCAAAGTTCTACAACCAAAAAGCAAAGGTAAACAGGTCATGGCTGAAGAGGAAGAAGAAAATCAAGTGGTCTTGCAACTATTTTTAGAAAGACAGTTTGAAATGGAAGCTCTGATCAAAAACCAGTTCATTAATCAACAGATCGCGATGGAAGCATAGAAGAAACAAGAACAGGGTACTACCAACTCGATCCTTTCCAAATTGCTGGAAAGAATTGAAAGCATTGAGAACAAATTCCAAGCTACTGCAGCAGGTATAGAGGATAATAAGAGTGAAGCTGTGGTCAAATCGAGCTTGGCAAGCACGGCTAATAGGCCAAGGGGCAGGATGCAAGTACTTCTCCAATTGATGGGGAATCAGCTGGTGCTAGAGTAGGGCAAAACCATTTCATAACTGATGTTGGTTCTAATTTTCTTAAAAGAAGAAGAGTTGCTGAATTCTCTTCAACCCAAAACGATGTGGCTTCCTTTTGCCTTAACCTGGACCAAACTCTCCACCATTGTGCTGAACCACTAACTATATTCTACCACTTCAAAACTAAGATGGACACCTGTCATCACATCTTTGAGCAACTCAACCAAATGAATGCCATGAACTGCCCAAAGCAGTCCGAAAATGAGAAGACCTATGAGAACCACACCAACATTCACTGAGTAAATAACAAGCCAGAGGTTCTAATTCCAGCCCCCATCGACCCTCATGTATTCACATATCACATCTATTCTGATTTTTTGGATCAATTCATCATTTACTTCATGCTTCTACTCGCTATCCTGTTAAGTTGGTTCAAATCTTGATGCTTGTTACTCTTCTAATAAAGTTTGTATTCTCAGATATATTGTTATGTACTATTTTAGGTGTTCTATTTGCTGTGTGAATTTGAAGTTCCTCTTTTGCCACTTTGTTCACCTACTTTGTTATTAGGTTTTTCTTCCTTGTCCTTATCTTTGTAATCTTATTCTTGATCACTGTTTGTTGTTGACGTCTGAGGGATCTGCACGCACACCAGAACTGTTGTTGTAATCACAATACTTCTTTAGAGCTGAAACGTACATGAAGTACTTTCTTTAAGGTATTTAGACACCCCGAATTGTGCAATACGGGTTCTAAAAGTGTCTTCACCCCAAGATCAGTCAGCCCAAACCTTTAAGGTTGCACCTCAGAAAGGTTTACTCAAGGTATAATCAGGTTATGTTCACTGCTTAACTGAATAACAGGGAGAGAGAGAGAGAGAAAGAGGAGGAGGAATTCTGTGTGTCAAGAATGAGCACGAAATGGAGTTTATATACAGCCCCAAAGGCTGTGGGTGAAAGGGTAAGGCTGTGAGGGTACCTTTCAGCTCAACTCTCTTCAGCAAGGTACCTTCAGCTGACCTCCCTACAGGAGAGTGCCACTCAAATGGCATCTCCACGTATTCACCCAGAAGTGGGCTTTCCAGAATAGGGCCCATGACAAACTGGGCCTTTCGGATTAAAGCCCAAGTCCCAAGTCCCAAGTCCCAAGTCATATAGATATATTAATATTAATATATATCTATCTATATAATCATGGCAAGGTCACTATAGGGTTCAGGCAAATTAATAATACCTGGGCTCTTACTATATATAAACCATATAATCAGATCCTCTCAACCCGATGTGGGACTAAACAAAACCATGGATAAAAGACACAATTAAAATAAATAAAATATTTATATAAAGTTTTAAACATATTTACAACAGCTACCAGGCACATTTGTGGAGATAGGAGCTTCTTCTCCAAGTACTCTGATGCTGCTGACAAGATCTTCATGGGAAATTCTCAACCAGCCAATGTAATCGGAAAAGGACAAATCACCCTGAAGCTGACCTCTGGAAAAATTCTGAGGTTGGAGAATGTTCTCTATGTACGAGATATAAGGCGAAATCGATCTCTGGTCCACTCCTGAATAAAGTCGGGTTCAAACTGTCCTTTGAAGCAGACAAAGCAGTTCTCTTGAAAAATGATGTATTTATTGGAAAAGGTTATCTAAATGATGGCCTTTTTGTATTGAGTATTACTGAATTAATAAATACTTATGATTATGCTTATGTTTTTTATTCTTTTGATTTATGGCATGGTAGACTAGGTCACAGTAGTGCACCTTATATATCTCAATTATGTAAGTTGGGCATTATACATAGTGTTAAACCACCACTGACTAAATGTCAAATTTGTGTTGAGGCTAAATTTACAAAGAAACCTCATAAGTCAGTGGATAGGAAAACGAATTTGCTAGAACTAGTGCATAGTGATTTATGTGATTTCAAATCACAAGAATCAAGATGTGGTAATAAGTATGTTATCACCTTTATAGATGACTGTTCTAGATATACTATGATATATCTACTGAAATCTAAGAATGAAGCCTGCAATGCCTTTCTGTCTTATAAAGCAGAAGTAGAGAATCAACTTGGAAGAAAGATAAAAAGGCTAAGGACTGACAGAGGGTCAGAATATTTCAGCCTTAGTAAATTCTTTGAAGAGAATGGCATTATTCATGAAACCACTGCCCCATATCAACCACAATCTAATGGGATAGCAGAAAGGAAAAATCGTTCATTAAAAGAGATGATGAATGCAATGTTAATCAGTTCTGGCTTACCACTTGACTTGTGGGGGGATGCAATATTAACTTCATGTTATGTTTTAAACAGAATTCCCCACAGAAAATCGGAATGATACCATATGAAATATGGTATTTAAGAAAACCAAGTGTAAAACACTTGAGAACATGGGGTTGTTTGGTCAAAGTGGCCATTCCAGAACCTAAGAAGCGAAAAGTTGGTCCTAAGACCATTGACTGTGTGTTTTTAGGATATGCAGTACATAGTTCTGCATACCGTTGCATGGTTATAAGAACCATTGAAGAAATTTGTGAGGAAAATTCAATAATTGAGACAAGGGATGCTGAATTCTTTGAAAGAATATTTCCTTTTAAATTTAATAGACTTGATAGTGAGTCTGGAAGTAGTAGTATGAATCATGGAAATGATTTGGCTACAACCGCTGATTTATCTCATGAATTGTCACAAGACAGTGGAAATGAGATAATATTGACTCCAAGTGGAAATGAGAATCCTATACGGAAAAGCAAAAGACAAAGGAAAGCTAAATTTTCATATGATGAGTGGATAGTCTATCTTATAGACAATGACCCTCTCACTTATAGTGAAGCAATTACTTCTCCGGATGCTGTCTTTTGGAAGGAAGCTATAAAGAGTGAACTAGATTCCATCATAGCTAATCACACTTGGGAATTGGTAAATCTTCCTCAAGGTTCAAAGGTGTTAGAAACCAAGTGGATATTTCGAAAGAAATTGAAATCTGATGGTTCCTTAGATAAGTTTAAAGCCAGACTTGTAGTCAAAGGTTTTAGGCAAAAGAAAGACATAGATTACTTTGACACCTTTGCACCTATAGCAAGAATAACTATAGTGAGAGTTCTCATGGCTATTGCATCTATCTACAATGGATGTAAAGACAACATTTCTAAATGGGGAATTGGAGGAAGAGATCTACATAAGACAACCAGAAGGTTATGTATCTCTTGGTCAACCTAATAAGGTTTGTAAATTAGTCAAGTCATTGTATGGGTTGAAGCAAGCACCCAAGCAATGGCATGAGAAATTTGATACTGCTCTCATTTCAAAGGGTTTTAGTGTCAATGATTCTGAAAGGTGCTTATATAGTAAGTTTCATCAAGGGAAGGGTGTTTTTATTCTACTTTATGTAGATGACATGTTGATCATGGGAACAAGCCTAGAAATAGTTAATCAAACTAAGAAACTGCTACTTGAGTCTTCAGCCTTTGTATTTGAAGTTTTAACCATTGTGGGGGATTGTTGTAAATATGTTTAAAACTTTATATAAATATTTTATTTATTTTAATTGTGTCTTTTATCCATGGTTTTGTTTAGTCCCACATCGGGTTTAGAGGATCTGATTATATGGTTTATATATAGTAAGAGCCAAGTTTAAGGTATTTAGACACCCCGAATTGTGCAATACGGGTTCTAAAAGTGTCTTCACCCCAAGATCAGTCACCCCAATATAGTCAGCCCAAAACCTTTGAAAGGTTTACTCAAGGTATAATCAGGTTATGTTCACCCAATGCAAGAATAACGGGAGAGAGAGAGAGAGAAAGAGGAGGAGGAAGGGTCAAGAATGAGCACGAAATGGAGAATACAGCCCCAAAGGCGGGGGAAAGGTACCTCCCAACCCCAAGAAGGTACCCCGACCTCCCCGGAGAGTGCCACCAAATGGCATCTCCACGATTCACCCAGAGGGGCTTCCGATAGGGCCCATGACAAACCGGGCCTTCCGGATTAAAGCCAAGTCCCAAGTCCCAAGTCCCAAGTCCCAAGTCCCAAGTCATATAGATATATTAATATTAATATATATCTATCTATATAATCATGGCAAGGTCACTATAGGGTTCAGGAAAATTAATAATACCTGGGCTCTTACTATATATAAACCATATAATCAGATCCTCTCAACCCGATGTGGGACTAAACAAAACCATGGATAAAAGACACAATTAAAATAAATAAAATATTTATATAAAGTTTTAAACATATTTACAACATTGTTTCTTTTACTCAGTACTGTTACTGATTTTCTATGTTTGCTTTCTAGTTAGTTTATGTTTTTTTAAAATCTCTAGCCGTTCATACCTTGAAGATCGTGCGTGCTTTATTTCTGTTGGTCACCTTCCTTTTTTTGAATATGAAAATCTTGTCTTGGAACGTCAGGGGCATCAATGGGAAATTTACAACCCAATGCTTGTCTAAAGTTCTTAACAAGCACAACCCCAATTTGGTGTTCTTATGTGAAACAAAATGTGTGAACATTAAGAATTTTAAAAAATTGAAGGGGAAGATCCTAAAGAATTATTCATCTATTGGATTTTCCGACAGTCAGGGAGTGAAAGGAATGAAGGGGGGAATTTGGACACTACAAAAAAAGGGAACTGGGTGTACTCTTTTATCAAAAAAAACCATTTTTTCATGGGCATCAACTGCTCTTTCAAAGGGAGAGACTGGATCACAATTCTCATTTATGCCCCTCCTACGTATGCAAAGAAAAAAAATTTGGACACAGCTCCTCTCGTTCATCCAATCTATGACCAAACCGTTTATAATCATTGGGGGTTTCAATGAAATCATGAAACCAGGAAGACAAATTGGGAAATGACTTCAAACCATCCCTTGCACTCTCTGCTCTTCAAAATATTGTTTTTAGCTTGGACCTACGAAAAATCTCTACCCCAACCCTTTCCTTCACTTGGTCAAATAGACAAAAACCTCCCAACTTAATCAAGGAAAAGCTTGATGGGTGTTGGGTATCCACGTCGTGGATCGCACTTTTTCAAGATGCCAAGCTAAAGAAGTTACCAGCCACGGGATCGGATCATAACCCTATTCTACTTAGCCTGGATAACAACAAACCGCAAGGAAGAAAGTTGTTTCACTATCAAACAGCTTGGCATTGTCATCCACTCTGTACCTCTGCAATCGAAAAAACCTGGGTAAGTGAAGGTAATGTTCCACTAACCCATAAACTTGCTAATCTTTCTCGATTTCTAACCCATTGGAATATAGATGTGTTTGGAAACATTGAAAACATTTTCCACAACATTTCTGCGGAAATTGATGCAATGGAGAATCAAGTATGTCCACATTGGGATATGGTCGCGCAGAAAAAACAAGCTTTTTCTTTGGCACTGGATGCCGAAGAGCAGTTCTGGTTTCAAAAATCAAGAGGTAAATATATATATAAAGGATGGAGACCGAAATACCAGGTACTGTCATCTATCCTAAAAAATCTATTGCCATAAAAGGAAGATTGAGAACATCAAACACAATGGTCAACTTGTAAGTTCTCCCTTTGAAATTGTTGATGCTTTCTCTTCTCACATGCAAAATTTATTTACCTCCTCAAACCCGTTGGATCCGTTTTTCATTGAAAGCCTTTTCCCGAACATGTCCAACTTTGTAAACTTAGTAGGGATCTCGGGGTCACCAACTGTTGAGGAAATCAAAAAGACAGTTTTCTCATTGGATCCCCACAAGGCTCTAGGAATGGACGGCTTTAATGCTTTTTTCTATTAGAAAAATTGGGATTTAATTAGTTCTGATCTCTGTGATTTCGTCTTTGATTTCTTCAATCATCCCTCACTACCCCTTTAGTGGTAATCATACTCTTCTTTGCTTTATTCCCAAGAAAGAGAATGCTAGAACGACAACTAACTTCAGACCGATTAGTCTATGTAATGTTAGCTACAAAATTGTGGCTAAGATAATTGCGCGTAGACTAAAACCTCTATTGAAAATTTTCATTTCCCCATGTCAAGGAGCATTGTGGAAAATAGACAAATCTCGGATAACATTTTGTTAACCCAAGAAATCTTCCACTTCATGAGCAAGACCAGAGCAAAAAATAAATTTGTTGCTCTGAAGCTCGACTTGTCAAAAGCCTATGATAGAGTAGAGTGGAATGTCCTTCAAAAAAATTTTAAGTTCCTAGGCTTTGAAAAAAAAAAATGGTGCCAAATGATTGAGTGCTTAATCTCTACTGCTTCCTTTTCCATTAAACACAATGGAAATCCTTACTTCTGTTTCTCAGGAACAAGAGGTTTACGTCAAGGTTGCCCACTGAGTCTGTATCTTTTTCTGTTTGTCATGGAAATTCTTTCTAGGTTGTTGAATGAATATAGGACTCTAAATCTCTTTAAAGGAATTAAGGTGGCTAGAAGCACTCATGAGATCTCTCACCTATTCTTTGCTGATGATACTTTTCTTGTTTTGTCGAGCGAAAAGGAAGACATTTTGGCCCTAAAAGTTGTATTATAACTTTTTTCTGATATCACAGGCCAAGAAATTAATTTTGAAAAAAGTGGGGCATTCTTAGCAGAAATATACCGTCTACTGAAAAGAATGCAATCCTACAAACTTTGGGAATCAATGAAATGAAAAAAGATTCAGTTTATTTAGGATCGCAACTCTTACACGATCGGTCCAAAATAAAAGATCTTCAGTTTATAACCAACAAAATGAAGAAGAAGATGGCCTTCTGGAAAGCGGCGAATCTCTCATTTGCAGGAAGGGGGTTACTAATAAAATATGTCCTTCAAAGTCAGTCGTTATACCACATGCAGTGCTTTAAATTCCCAACTACAATATGCAAACAAATTGATTCCTTATGCCAAAAATTCTGGCTAGGGAATCCAACAAAGGAAAAGCAACTTACGCTCATCTCATGGGACCAATGCTGCGAATCAAAAGAAAATGGCGGGCTGGGCTTCAAGAAAATGGGGGAAGTTAACACAGCTCTCTTACTCAAGCAAGGATGGAGAATGCTCAAGAACCCCGAATCATTATAGGTGCGGACACTAAAGGCAAAATACTTCCCACATACTTCACCTTTCGATCCAAAGGTGAAAAGAAGAAATGGATCATGGACGTGGAACAACATCCGTGGAATATTACCAAAATTGGAGAATATGATATGGAGAAAGATAGGAAACGGGAGGAACACATCTTTTTGGTTTGATCCCTGGATCAAAAATCCGGAAGATTGAACACAACTAGAACCTAATACGAGCCAGTGTGAGAGAAACAATTCGATAGCTCAAGTGGTGGATTCAATCAATTTGCCCAACAGGGAGTTGTCACTTCCTCTAAACTCTCATCTATTCCACCTCTCTCACCTGAGACTGTCAAATGAAAATGATACATGGATGTCTCTTATTTCAAGTAATGGGGATTTCTCTGTCAAACTGGCAAGAAAAACCCTTGCGCAAATAAGATCGACATCTCATTCTTCTATTTACACCGGTTGGTTGGTGGAGGTTCTTTTGGAAAATACTCCTACTCCTCAAACTTAAGACCTTTTTTGGCGTCTGTTAAATGCAGGATTACCAGTTAAGGCAACACTTGCGCAATGGATACCAATATTCCCAGAATGCGAACTTTGTGGAAATTGTGTGGAATCTGCATGGCTTGTATTCCTTTCTTGTGAATGGACGAAAAGGATTTGGGCGGCTGGACCACTGGGTTTGAGAACAGAAAGATTCAAAAGTCCATCAATCAGGGATCTGTGCAACTCCTTTATCCTAGACGCAAGGATGGATAAGGCATCAAAAAGATCCTAGACGCAAGGATGGATAAGGCATCAAAAAGATGGATGGTGTCCGTTTTTATAATTACATGCTACTTTATCTGGAAAGAACAGAATAATAAAATCATTAATAAAGATAAACCCAACCCCATCAAAGCTCTAAATAACATAGCAAGTTGGATCCAGGATTTAAAAATCACACCACAAGAAAGTTTTGAAAACTCACATCACCAAACACAAACACAACCATCTGAGCCAAATACTTGCTTTTGTAATACTCTAACTAACTTAAATCTTTGTCCAACTTTATTGTGTGCAGGGGTACATAATGCAAAACTAGACAGCACAAGTTGGAATGTGGGAGTAGTGCATGAAGGGCAGTTAAAGCTTCTAAGCACAGGAGGTCTAGCGAAGGGAAACATCGTTGAGGCACTCTTGATTGGATTAAAGGAAGGGATAGATCAAGCATTGCACCACAATATTCAAATACAAGATATATGGTGCAATAACAAAGAAGTTCGTGATCTACTCATGCCACTTAATCACAGCAAATGGCCGATATCTCATGTCCCAATTTTGATAAATATAGTAACTCACATTAAGGATGCAAACCTTAATAGTTTTTGTGATACCATACTCCACCAATGGCTCATGTATTTAACATTTCAGTCCTCTATAGACTTTAACAAGTCATATGTAATAGACCCTACTATCTTATGTATCTGTTATCTTAATTAACAAAGATTTTGTTTTTCAAAAAAAAAAATTTATTCACATGATAAAGCAAAAAGCCAAAGAAAAATACAAGTCTGATAGCCAAATACATGGAATATTGCTGAATGGTCGTGTTCGCTATTTCATATAAGAAAATTAAGACGAAATTCAATATAATTCGATTAATGATATAGTACAAACCATGTTTATTAACCAAGCCAAAGCCATATATTTATTCATAAATAAAATAAAATTAATTTATGGCCTATTTGGTTACATGAATCCATAGATTCCAAATCTCTAGATTCATGAATGCGAGATTTATACCCATTTGGTTGTAAAAATTCCAAAAATTCCTAGATTCATGAAATCTAGAGATTCATCTTTTTACACTAAAAACGTGAATCTGTAGATTTATGGGTTTTACACTAAAAACGTGAATGAGCCGACCGTGGAGATTTCACCCATCGGGTAGGAGCCGACTAAGGAAAGAATGAACAATAATGATATGAATAGGATAGTTCTAACCGCCCTTCCTTTTATAGATTTTCCCGACGGTTCGAGGAGACTCAAACCCTAGTTTGGTGTGATCCGCCCAGTCATTGTGTCCACTCAATACGTCACGTATGAGTTCGTTTTGAACAAAACATACTTGACCGACGATTGAGTCTACTCTATGAGTTATTGAGTCCCAACTTGTCTTCGGTCTCAATTTACTAGGATTCACTTTGTTATCCCTTTACGCTGTATAACCGACCTTGACTTGGTAAGGCGAGCTAGTTTATTTCTCCTTTATCAATGGGTATTGGGTGAAATTCAGAGATTTAACGCCTACTATAAAAGCACTAAATATTTGTGTATTCACAAAAATCATGTCGACCAAATAGTTTTTTAAGATGAATTCACAGATTTCATTCTACACCAAACAGTTAATTTTGTAAATTATGACTCCATAGATTTGAAATCTCCATACTCATGTAACCAAACATGCCCTTAAAGAAGCATAAGATGCATGCTGGAGGATCATGTGAAAATTCATCATTTTATTTATCAATTTTGATTTTATCCCTTTATATATACCAAGTAATGAACAATTTAAAGGACATAGAAATAACCCAATTAACAAGTCATTTCAGGCCTCTTCTTCCCCTTCTCCAATTAACATGTTACCGTGAAGTGAATGCCTGCAAACACAAATAAGTTTTTAGTAATCATCTTCATGAAAGAAACTAGAAAGAATTGTGAAACCCCGTTTGGTCACAAGGCAAGTGTTAAATAACGGAAAATAACAAAATGGTATAAAAAGGAAATTTTACCAAGGTCAATGGAGGGTTAGTGGAAAAGTCGTAGGTTCAACCCTTATCGTAGGCATATGTAATATTTCCATTCCCATTTTTCGAGTGTGGATCATCTCCCCTGACCCCTGACAGGGAACACTCTGTGCTCCTCCTCTGACGACATTACAACTACAATTTATGTGGGGCCCACAACTCTATGAGGCCTCCTGTAATTTGTGGTCAACAGTTGAAGGGAACTCCCCGTCAGGGCGTCAGGGGAGATGATCCGGACTCTAATTTCTCTATGTATAAAAAGTGCTACCGAAGAAAAACTTACCGAGAAAATGTTGCAGTGTCCCGGATCTGCAATGTGGGCCATCAAGTTTTCAATTGGGCCTTCTCCTGTATAAATAGCCTGAAAGCAAAAGCCCACGAAAGCCAGCATGGCTAGACGACCATTCTTGATTTCTTTAGTCCTCAAAACCATAACGGGCTCTGGAGAACCCCTACCCCACATAATCGGGTCGAACCACAACCCACCTGGGTACCCAACATCCGGTTTTGGGTTCTTCCTGTTTGGAAACTTGGGCTCAATATCCACACAACCAGGCTTGATTAGATCGGCCCATCTTCTTCCCTCGGCCCAACCCATCAAAACCAATTGAACCACAAACAAGGTCACCGGGTCCGCAAAGTATTCCCGCGCACCAGCATCATACCACGAGAAGTTTTCTATGAACCCTAACTTCTCCAGCCACTCAGGGATCAAGATTCCGGCAACGGCCAGCATTGCCCATCTGGAATGCATTAACTCAGCTTGAGCAAACCACTGGAGAAGCTCCGGATCAGATCCTACGATGGATTTAAACCAAAATTTCAGTTCGATTCAGAGTTTATCTAAGTGTTTTTACATTGTAACTCGCAAGAAAAGCTTACCTAGTCCGAGAGGATCGAAACCAAAGTCTCCTGGGAGACTGGAGAGTTGCAGAGAAGAAGAAATGTCACTAATTTCGATTCCGAAGTATGTAAAAACAAAGAGAGATAATACAGAAGGAAAAAAAAAACGCACCTTCCATCGAGCCACGGAGGAGGCGAACTACCTGGGAACCAGAGAGGTCTATCGGGAGGAAGAGGCTTACAAATACTGGATACTCCTTTAGTTGCATTAACCGCGCCGCTTCTTAATGATTTACATTTAAGTGTGAAGCTGCCTGATAAGGTGTTTTGAGATGTTTCCCTATTAATTTCTCCAAACAGCATTTACATTAACGAATCAGATTACGATTACGAATTCCAACTTCGAAGATACCTAAATTTGGAAAGAAAATAGAAGAAATCCAAACTAACCTTGGAGCTGAAGCAGGAGGGAGCTTCGACAACGAAGAAGACGCGATAGGCAATGCCATGGTGAGCTTCTCAATCTCCCACCGCTGCAGAGCTCTAATTGAACAAGAAAGATTTAAGGACAGGAAGTAGTGATGCAGGTATTATCCCCAAATGTCCAATCAAATCGTGCCACATCGGTGACTGAGACACCTCAATTACTTAAGTATTCAACTTCTCCAGCTACTGAGAGGTAAACAGCAAAAATAAAATTTTCTCACTGCAGTAGATTGATCGAAATTGTGCAATTTTGTTTTATCTTGCAGTGGACTTCGAGCAGCTCTGGTATCATCTAAGGTAGGTCTCAGAGACCGGGTAATTCTGGTTCGTTGAGCTATCTCTCTCTGTCCGACCTCTTACCTGCTCGATGGAATGTTTGACTTTCAACTTCAAATTATACTTTTCAAATAAAGAAACTCTAAAGTTCGCGTCAACAGAAAAATTTTATAGTTGATGTTGGTATGGTCGTTTTCCGAACGCAGATTCATGGCGCCAGTAGAACAGATCGTCCTTATCTGTTCCTCATGGATGCCGCCATAACTACGGCAGTTTCGTCACAGTTGCATCTCCCATGAACCTGAACCGAGGTAGAAAAGTTCTAGCCTGGTTTCGTTAGTTTTGGCGAATGCAAGCTGAACCTTACCTTTCAATTTACTTCATTACCAAACTCTCTTGATTTTGACAAGTCTCCTCACCTTCTAAAACTTTTAGTTTCTTCCTCCAGATTAATTTTGCGATTCAAAATTTTGGGGTTTAATTCAGTCTCTGAGGTGAAACCGTTGATTTCTTCGAATAGAAATTCCACAGTTTGTTTTGAACAGACTCGTTAATCTGATAATGGGAGATACCTTATCATTTGGGAGGTGTCACTTCCAAATACCCGACTTCAAGCGATGTGTTCCTCCATTTCTATCTTCACGCAAGAGACTTTTCTCTGTTCTCTGGATCGTTGGATTTGTTTCTGTTTTAATATGGCAGCGGAACATCGTTTATGATTTTCCCTTTTTCCAGAAAGTACCAGTTAACTCCATTCCAACTCAACGTACATTTGTGTTCAATTTGACTGATTTTGGCGGTGTTGGCGATGGCGTAACATTAAATACCAACGCATTTGAGAGTGCTATTGCCGCTATTTCTAAGGTGGAGAAGAGAGGAGGTGGACAGCTTAATGTGCCCGCTGGGCGTTGGCTTACGGCACCTTTTAATCTTACCAGTCACATGACTCTTTTTCTTGCTGAGGATGCTGTTATACTCGGGATTGAGGTAGGTAGATACTAGATAGTTTTTCCTTATTCAAGACTTGTAAATTTACTATCAATCTATTGTTCTTGATGCAGAGATGAAATTATTTAAGAATCTAATGGTGGATTCATTCCTCTTACTTCCCTGTAGTCTAGTCTTTTTCTTTTAATACACAGCTAGATACAGTGACTTGGTTGTGTTAAGTTAATCATGAAAATTTTGCTGATCTTATGGTTATCAGATTCGAATATCTTCATAGTTTCAAACTACTTGTTAATAGATTTTGGCTAGTGACTCTCCTTCCCTTGGATTCAGGATCAAAGATTTTTTGGTTTGGCTTAGTAAATATAACCTTTTATATTTATTAAATTTGATCCTATGGATGGATATGTAGTATCATTGTATTCGAAATATTATCAGTGGTTGGAATCTCTTGAATCTTAAGTGGTTTAAAATGCAAAGGTAATGATTATCACTGTGTGCTTAGTCTTAACATGTGGTGTTAAAAATGGTTGCTGGAGGATTCCTTGTTTGATTCAAGAAATATTTGCCTTTGCACAACTTTATTACTGATTCAGCTTTCTATTCTTTGTAACACGATAACATCGGTTCTGGAGATGAAGTTTGGATAAATATTCTTTCTTTTGTATCAAGGTACTAGTCTACCATTATGATTTTCTCTTTGTATACTTCATGCTTTTTCACATGGTGGCTTTTTGGGTTGCCTAGTATTTCTATTTTCCCATTCTCTGCTAAAATAGGATAATTTTGTATGAGATTTTGGACATGCATTTTTTTTCTTCTAATTTACTTAATTAATCTTGCCAGATAGGATTTCAACCTTCAAGGAAGTGTTTGCATTTGCTATATAGTGGAATCAACTGAGATTTTATGCTTTAAAGCTGGGAAGACAATTTGGTGGATCTCTGGGGGCAAACCAGCTTTGCCTATCTGCTTTAGTATGAGTAGGGATGACTATCCAAGGTATCAAGTGCTAGCACTGATTACGCCTATGCCATCAATATTCTGGCAAAAGTTGGCTGATCCCAGTTGGGATCAGTGGTATCCAATCCAATATGCAATACCAAGATTTAGATTGTTGTCACTTCTCCTCATTAGAGGTGTGAGATCATGTAATATATTTATCTCCTTCTGCACTTCGGTCAAGGCACCCCAGGCATATCCAGTGAGTGATCAACTCTTTGCAATGGTTGATACCCAATGCTACTGTGAGGGATTCTCAGATAGGAGGAATATTTAGGTCTTGGTCTCCTTTAAGGTCCTAAATGCTGATGCTTTTGCTTCCAAGTTGAGCATCTAATGATAATTGTCTCAATAATTTTCAAGGGTAGCCTATAGGTCCAACTGTTTCTTTAGAAAGTTTTGTTATTTGAATAAACATTAATGTAATGATGTAGCCTCAATTGAATGAGGGCCAACAATCTAAGATCTAGATGAATGAGCTGTTAAGAATGATTAGGGATTCTGTTTGGGTCAAAACAGGGGGTGAAGGTAGGGTTGAGGGCTCCTAGATTAGGAATTCTTGATGGATGGCCGCTGGTTTAAGTCCCTTATAATTCTGAACTTAGGGTTAGGGTTTTATGCATTTAGGCTATGGGTATGGAGAGGTCTCAAGATAGAAGATGAAAGGATGGAAGGAAGAATGGAGGGTTGCTGGCTTACCAAAAAATTGAAAGAAAAGCCTTGTGGTGAGTTGAGGTGGTGGTGGACAGAACTGCATGTATGCTAAATGCATAGCCATAGAGGATTCTCAACTTTAAGTCACTTAGAGACCATTTTCCTTGACCATGTGGAGCGACCTTACCACATCTGGGGCATGATCTTCTCTCAGAACAACAAACAAATAGGCTGCAATAGCTAATTTTATTAATAATCTGAACTGTGAGCCTTACAAACTGTTGTTTCTAATTCCTGGTTGTATTCTAATTTCTAATACCAAACTGAGTTCAAAACAAACTCTAGTAATATGCATTATGTAATTAAATAATGTGTATCACTCTAAATAGACCTGACTTAACTTTAGACTGACTTAAACAGAAATTAAAAGCCCATTATGGATTATGTATGACATATCTTTTGTACTAACTAAGGTATTTCCACCCAAAAAAAATGACTTACTAAGGTTCTGCTGGTTGTATGGATTGGCTTCTTATGTTGCTGGGCAGCAAGTCTAGGGTTTCTTCTAGGCCTTTGTCTTCAATTTGAGGTAGGTCTTGGGACCTATATTATTGAACAATGAAGTTCATTCAATTTCTTCTGTCTGCTATATTACTTCTTGTTATGTACCTTACAGTAGTGTTACTAAGCTGTTAAGAATGATTAGGGTTACCATTTTACATATTATTATTGAATCATACTAACATATCATTTAACAGGATGAAAAGTATTGGCCACTGATGCCTCCTTTGCCCTCTTATGGATATGGGAGAGAGCATCCTGGAGCACGATATGGGAGTCTGATCCATGGTCAAAATCTCAAGGATGTCATTATAACTGGTTAGACATTTTTTTTTTTTAATTTTTTTCCATTCAATAATTGACACGAGTTTTCATGGGGTAGTGTCTCCATTCTAATCCACCAACTCAGAAAGTTACTGAGTGAATATATTCCTGCATGTTCCAAAATTGTTTTCTACAGCCAAGCTTAATAAAAGTTCCAGCCATATGAGCCAAATGGTTCTTGAGCCAAGTCAGCTACTCATGGTATGATCAATTAGATATTGCCTTTTTAAGTTGGTGGATCTTTCAGAAAGGTTTTTTCACATGAATTCGTGTCAGCGTTTTAATTCTCTGATGCTTATCTGGATGGTACAGCTGAGTTTTTCCTTGTACAGGAAAATACGGCTATCTGTCCAAGCTCTCTCTCTCTCTCTCTCTCTCTCTCTCTCTCTAGGTGTGGGTAGGGGCATTTCTTATCTGAGTTTCCCAATTGGAAGATTTGAGATAAGTTTTTAACTGGGTAGGAAATGGTGAATGACTTGGCCCAGGAGTGGCCAAAATTTTTATTTGTATCGGGGTTTGAGAAGAAGGGATTACTGGTTAGAAAGGCTAAGAGAAAGAGCTACTTTATTATTCTGGAAGCTGCTTATGTCATTATAGAGTCAAATTCATTGTTATCCCCCTTGTCTAGTCCTCTGCAACATTATGCTCTATTGAAACATTGTCAAAATTCAACTGTAGTCATTTTAAGTGCTGCATATGTTTCAGACTTTCAGTATCCTTTTAAGTCTGTGTAGCAGATTTAAGTATACCAACCAGGTAAAGTTTCACCATCTATAAACAAAAGCCTATTCAAATCCTAGGTCTGCCAGAGTTATAAATAGAATCTAAGATCTGTATCTGACTGATCTACATCCTGAAAAAATGAACAAGATGTCAAGCTGCTTAGGCAGTTGGATGAATTTAATCCAAATGTCTACTTGTGCCCCATAGATATACATTTATTGGCCGATTTCTCTTGGATGGACTGAGCTTCAAAGTCATAGCGATTGGATTTTTGGATGATTCAGCTTTCTTTGGATTATTTTCTTCGTTATTAATCACACATCTGTATGGGTTGCTGATGAGCCATATGTTCCATTATCAAAACCTTGTAGGAAACAGAAGTTGTATCTGTCATTTCTGAAGTGATTCAAACTCTTTTTTCCCTCTCTTATTTTGTGGGAAAGGGGAGGGAGGTTTGGTGGTGTTGATAGCATAACTAATAGCTTTTCATTCTATACAAAGCAGGGCATAATGGCACCATAGACGGACAAGGTAAATCATGGTGGGTGAAGCATCAGCAGAAACTTCTCAACCATACCAGGGGCCCACTTGTGCAGATCATGTGGTCAAGTAACATCTGGATTTCTAATATCACTTTACGCAATTCTCCTTTCTGGACCCTCCATCCCTATGACTGCAAGAATGTAACTATCACGAATGTAACCATTTTAGCTCCTGTATTAGGAGCTCCAAACACTGATGGAATTGATCCTGGTAAGTGTGCCATCCTACTGTTTCTACTATCTTGTTCATTGGTCATTTTGTGATGGAAGAATTTATGGTGAACCACCAGGGGTTGTTAACCATATGATACTGAGTTTAATCACGATTGCCTAAAAATCTCAAAGCAGGTTGATGACAGTTGGAATGGAGATTATATGTGTCCCATCCTTAAATGTTTACCAACCAGTCAAACAGATGGAATAGGAATTATGTGAGTGCTTCATCTTTAAAATACCTAGCAGTCAGTCGAACTTTCTGTTCAATAAGTAGAAATGGATCCTGCTGTTTCAGATTCTGGGAGAATGGTGGACCCATGATTGTCATATACTTCTCTTTGTTAGAGAAAAGTCCTCATTTAGCTTTTGGCTTAAATTGTTTCTCTTTATATCCTTGGTGCTAAGATAGTTCATTGGTATGGGATATTCACAATTTTAAGTGACATGGATTATTCTTTTTATTGGTATTCTGAGATTGGAATTCAGACTAGGGTTTGTTCTCTGCAGATTCATGTGAGAATATGGTAATAGAGGATTGTTACATCAGCGTAGGAGATGATGGAATTGCAATAAAGAGTGGCTGGGATCAATTTGGAATTTCTTATGGTCGACCTTCCACCAACATTCTCATCCGAAACCTTACTGTTCGCTCTATGGTGAGGTGAGTTATTGCTTGTTATGTTTTCCCGCTCGTCAGATGCACAAATATGTGCGAATATAGTGGTTCATGCCTGTTATATGTTGCAACAGCTGTGATATTTCATGGAAGGACTATTTTGCCTTGCCCTAGTACCCTGAACCCCCCCCCCACCCCACATGCCCGGCAGTTCCCTCCTGCTACCTATGGCCTCCAGACCAGTAGTATGAAACCAATGCCATTGAGGGCTTGAAGTCATCAGGCAAGGCCAAAAGCTTCTATATATGGGGGAGGGGGTAATTTATGTATTGAGAAGAAGCCTTGGCCTTAAGGAGATTTGAACACTTGACCTATTATTTGATATTGTTCTTTGCCAACTGAGTCAACCCCTTGGGGTTCAGGCAAGGCCAAAATTGGACATCATGTTTGGCCTGCCACAATTTTCATCCATTCATGTCTATGGTACAATTTATGCGTAGAATATGCTATAATAGTGTGTGCGCATACAATAACCATAAATATTATCAGCAGTGTTCTCCCTTTGCATATGTTTTTTAAGAAGAGAATGGTTCATGCTCCTCTTTACAAGTCCTACTTGTGTTTACTTACCATAAATGGGTCCAGTCTAAGTCCAGAGCCAGCATGGGTCTCCACTGTGTCATGCTCATCAGTGCCATGCCTTTAAAGTTGATGTGCCTTTACCATTAGTTGAAAACACACCTGGACGCATGTTGGGCCCAGTTTGTTAGTTGAACATTGTCGTGTCTTGTCCTTAGGTGTGTCTCTTTACATATTTGGCTTTCTTCATTCAAGTCCTTTTTTGCATTTGACGTGTAACAAAGGTCTGCTTTATTGCACTGTTGGCCAGTGCGGGAGTATCAATCGGCAGTGAGATGTCTGGGGGAGTCTCAAACATAACAGTGGAGAATCTTCATGTATGGAGCTCAAGACGAGCAGTTCGGATCAAGACCGCCCCTGGGAGAGGGGGATATGTTCGACAGATACACTACAGGAACTTGACCTTTGACAATACCCGGGTGGGGATTGTTATTATGACCAACTATAATCAGCACCCTGATGAGAGTTACAATCACTCGGCCCTCCCACTCCTTGAGGATATAAGCTTTACTGGTGTTCGTGGCCAAGGAGTTCGAGTCCCAGTTCAAATCCAAGGCAGTGAAGAGATACCTGTTAGAAACATTACGTTTCAGGACATGTCAGTGGGAATAACAAAGAAGACGAAGGATGTCTTTCAATGTGCTTTTGTTCAAGGACGGGTGATTGGAACCATCTTCCCTGATCCATGTGAAAATCTTGACCGATATGATGAACAAGGACGGCCGGTTAAGCAGTCGAAATCCCAGAACATTACAAGCATAGATAACAATGTCTGAAGGGGTTCCTGAATTAAACTCACAGATTGATGACTTCATCTTGTATCTACTGATACAGTTTTGGCTGCAACAGATGAAGCATTTTTTTACTTTTTGTTGCAGCCTCTTCATCCTCCTTGCTGGTTTGCACACATGGCATAAAGGTTCATGATAGAAAGAATATCTAATATGTTTTATTAAAGTGAGCATATGTACTTATAGAACAACTGAGTTGTAGTGGAGGAGTATCTGCACTGAGTCATTTAATAGTTCAATTGTGCTTTGAATGTAAAATGTCCCATTGCATTCTTTGATTCAGAATTCAGTTATTCAAATTGGTGTCAAATCTGGTATGCTGGGACTGGGATAAAGGATTTGAGTAGACCAATGCCAACAAAATGAATCGATCTCAATAGGTTTGGTGCTTCTTGAAAGCAATTGAAACCTTCTTATAGGTAGCACCAATATTGTCACACCAAATCTGAGGAGAGGGCAAAGTTCGAATCCCTCCAGGCCAAGGCGTCCTAGCGAAGTCGGCCGTCAACAAACACTGGGCCAATTGTATAAAAAGAGCTTTGTTGGAGGAGTGCTGCATGTATTTTAATAGTTCAATTGTGCTTTGAATGTAAAATGTCCCATGGCATTCTTTGATTCAGAACCTCAGTTATGCATGATTAGTATCATATAAAATAAAATAAATTTTTCTTCAGGAGCCCTCGACGCTTCGAATTATACCCCTCAATATATTTATATCAAAACCCTAATCTGAAATAACGCCATACTTACATCTCTTAGTGTAACACGGGTCATCGAATAAAGAATCTAAATGCAATTTGTGCTTTACCAAAATAATTTTTACGCAAAGTTCGCATGGTCTTCATAAACTCGGCCTTCGCTCGCTTTGCAGGAAAATTTTGCTCATTTCGTGAACTCCATTCCCGCTAGGTTGCCATACCCGAAAATCATGTAAAAACCGCCCCCAAAAACACCCTTTTTTGCGGGGCAATCAAACCACCCACCTTTGTTTTTTTTTTTTTTTTTGTTTTTTTTAAAAAACCAAACCATCATTGAGGTTTGATTTGTGGGTTTGTTTTTTTTATAAAAAAAAAATAATAATTTATTTTTTGTGTTTTTTTTTTTGTTTTTTCAGTAACCATTGATTATTCATTGGCCTGTTTGGTTACATGAGTCTGGAGATTTCAAATATCTAAAGATTTTAAATCTATAAATTTCAAATCTATGGAGTTATAATTTATAAAATTAGATGTTTGGTTGTGGAATGAAATCTATGGATTCATCCTAAAAAACTATTTGATCGACGTGATTTTTGTGAATGTGCAAATGTATAGCTTTTTTGAAATCTCTGGATTTCACCCCTTACCCATAAATCTACAGATTCACGTTTTTAGTGTAAAAAGGTGAATCTCTAGATTTCATGAATCTATAGATTTTTACAACCAAACGGGTATAATTCTCAGATTCATGAATCCAGAGATTTGAAATCTCTGGATTCATGTAACAAAACAGAGGCAAAACCATAAATTTATTTAATTTTAAGATATATTAGCACGAGGAATTGAAGAGTGATATCATAACTGTTATTCTATTTTATTTACTATATTTTGATACATTACAATATCTTTCCAGATAGGATAGAATAAAACAAACAAATTATTATTGTCACATAAGTTTGGTAATTCTCAACATGGGCAATTGTGTCCTTTTATTGATTCTTTTTAAAATTTTCATTTCAATTGGAATTTGGTTATTTATAATGTACCATCATCTCAATAAGCATTCATGTCGGAATGGTTAAAGTGCCCCCACTCATAATTGGTAAATTCGTATTTGGTTTTCTCCCTTCCTCTTCGTCTACATATATTAAATACATATAATATAACTTTACGATTTTCTTAATGTATTGAGAACGCCAATCATAGAAAATACGAATAGAGTTACGGCATCCTGAATTATTGGTTCTATCCTTTTCATTTGTCATGCATGTTTATTACGTGCAACTTGTAATTTTGCCTAATATCACATAGATGCATAGAAAATAATATATTTTACATATTTAATATTGAAAAGCATTTGTTAGTTGATGGACCATATATATTGAAAGCCACCCAAAAAAAAAAAAGTATAGATTCAACTTTTATCCACTAATAAAACATGGATTTTTATTTCATTTGATGGTGAAATTGATCTCAGTCAATTAATTCAAACAAAAAAAAAAAAGAGAAAATTTTGTTGATTTTTATCCTTGATCCGATAGATGAGATTTGGTTCTTTAAGAAAATAATTTATTTTTCTCAAATATGAGTAACCCCACCACCTAAGGCTGCTAAAAATATGAGAGGAATAGAAAACTAGATGAACCGGTCTATATTGGTAACTGAATCTATATATTTTTTAAAATTTGTTATAAACTCATGACCTATTTTATGAATACATCATTGACACAACCTAAATTTATTATTAATGACTTGATTCTTAACAAAACATTATTAAAAACATAAGCACCAGATGGACCACCAGAAGCAACCACATGTGTTGAAATGAGTGGTCCCAAACAGCGGCGGGGACCTATGAAGGGGCCGAGGGGGCCATGCCCCCCGGATTTTTAAAAAATTTTAAGAATTGCCTTAATTCTTCTGTTCTGAACTGTTCAACGAGAAGAAATTGACTATTGGATCGAGATCTCAACTATTGGATTGAGATCTTGGTCAAGATACTCGATCCAACAGTTATGAATCTCGCTGAACAGTTCAATGCTGAACTGAAGAAGGTCTATCAAACTATAAGACCCAAACTAACACCATACATGAGCCATGATATATGATGAAAAAAATCTACTTACACTCCTCAGTCATCGTCGTGCGAATCCTGCAATAAGAGAAGTGTGAGAAAGAGATCTTCAATTTGGAATCGTTTAACTATTTACAAGGGCATGGTTGTTTCCAAGATCCTCATGTATCAAAAAAAAAACTCTACTTGTAAATGCAGGGTTGGTAGAGTGGTAAGATCCATACTTCTCAATGGAGAGGTCATGGTTTCGACCCTTGTGGACGACAAGCATCCCCCCTAAGGATGTAATCAAGGTGTGCGCAAGCTGGCCCGGATAAACCTCAAATACCAAATATTAGATTAACTTATAATAATATATTTAAATAATTAAAGACAACCCAACATTTAGATTAACTTATAATCACCAAGTAGAGAATCTGAAGGTTGTGATCTTCATTTCATTTGAACTTTGTTTTATTCTTAAAATATTATACATATGTTATTCTAAAGTAGGGATAAAAAAGAAAGGTTTTGATGGTTCAGGCATGTATTGTGCTTGTGGCTTCTCACATGTATTATTACATCAAAACTAATTTAAGAAGAGAAGGAAAAGAAGAAGAAAAAAGAGCAAAGAGGTGTTTTTTCTCATGTTGTAGTTAGATTTTATATTAAAAAACCATAGCCTTATCTAATAATGCAACAACTGTTTTTTTTTTTTAAAGAAAAGCAATCATCCTAAATAGAAGAATCAAATTTTTTCTTTATTAGATAAGAAGTTCTATCACCTTATCAAAAAAGGGGGGAAAACACCCTCTTTACCACAAATCTTTGCCTTCTTTGAAATGGTTAGGTATGAGTTAGGAAAAATTCTCACTCAAAGTCATGTGTTAGATGTTTATGAATTGACCAATAAAATGTTGCTATCTTCTATGTAATAAAATAATAATGTCATTTAATATAAAAATAAGAATAAGAAATATAATATAAGAAAATGATATTGAATTTGATACAAATGTGCATATATTATTTTTTTTATTATAGAGGTTCATCTGGGCCAACTTACGCGCTCATCGACAACATCCGGCAGGAGATTCGAACTCTAACCTCCTTTGTGGAAGCGTTGGTTATGCTTATGAAAACAATAGATTAGATTTGCACTTAACACTTCAATCAATTCTAAAAGTTTCTAAAATGACATATTCTTTAGGTAAAAAATTCAAAATTGTTAGAGAAAAAGAATGTTAATAGTTATTATATTGTAGAGTAAATTGTACTACCACCTCAAAATGGAGGCTTTAAAGTATTCATATCCCACTTTTTGTTTGAGAAAACACATACTGTCTTATTCTCTTATAATGGTTAGTTATATTATCACAAAGATTATTATAACCTTTCAAGAAATCTTATTCTCATTTACCAAAAAAAAAAAACATTCTTTTGCGAATAAATGTTATTTCATGAAGACATTGTTAGTTTTTTTTTTTTTCCTCAAATTTTGGTAAGGACATTTTTTGAATTAAAGAAAAATAAATAATGGATTAACTGTTTTACTAATAGAATAGACTTATGTGTTTAATGAATTGAGGTGTCTGTGTTTTTTAAACAAAAAGTGGGGTGTCAGTGCTCTAAAGCCTCCATTTTGGGGTGTCAGTGCAATTTGTTTTATTTTTTATAATGAGCTTAAGTTAAATGATAAATTTACAATAGTTGAACATGGTAAAAATTGATAATGAGGTTAAGTTAAATTTGGTTAGAAAACTTGACCTTTATAGCACTCAATTATCTTATTTATTTTCATTTTTTTATTAGGGAGCTTTTTAATTTCATATCTCAAATTTGCGCTTGAATAAATTTGTTGATTAAAAAAAAAAGGAACAGGACCCCCGAGGGGCCGGGCACAGCCGAAGCCGCAAGGCTCCCCGAGTTAATAAATGATAAATAAGGACAAGTTTACGAACGAATAATAAATTGGTGACAAAAACCCCGTTGGAATAATTAACTACTAAAATAAAACATAAAATAAATAATAAACAGCACGATCCCTGAACGACCGCGAGTCGGAAACCCGCGACGAAGAAGATTGAGTGAGCCACAGGAGACAAAACCAACCCGGACCTCATGCTACCGCACAAAAAGAAAATGAGGACGATTTACCTACCCACCCGTTGGTCTCCCGGCAACAGGGGTAACCGCCCAATAGGTACCCCATGTTTCAAGCTTGGACAGGCATCTGGAAGTGGACTGCTTCACTTAGAATAGAGAGGTAAGAAGACAACGGCGTGGGATTATTGAATACAGAATATACCCATTCTAATAACGGCGACTGTTTGCGGCCTCGACGGCCCCATCTTCTCATTTAGAATGGATCGTAGGAACGCCCACATCCGATGAAAAACAGTTTCTTTGGCTTGAATTCTTACGTTTTGTGCCTTGTTTTGCTTTTTGGATTGTAGACCATCGTTTGAATTTTCTCAAAGAACGGGGAGAACAGATGGTACCGACGAAAACCATCCGGACAAACGAATGAAGTTGAAAGTCCTCATGACTTCCATTGATGTTTTTAGGGTTTGAGAGGTGGATTTGAACGAATCAAAACAAAAGAGCAAATTATGCGCAGGTTCGCGAAAATGAGTGGCGAAGCCTTGTGGGACGAAACAAAATAAAAATAAAAACAAAAATCCAAACGAGGGTATTTTTGCACCAAATTTATTAAATTACAGGTAACGCTTATTTAATCATTATAAAACAGGGGAGCTATGCAAGAAAACTTAAACTGATAAGTGACCGCCCAAACCTCAGGGGGTCCAGATGAAAATTACCAAAAAAGAAAAGAACAATTCGTCTGATTCGATCCAGGCAACCCATAAACGGGTCGAACCGGTGCCGACGTACCGTGTAAGAAAAGAAGAAAAAAACCGTAACTGCAAGTTGCAAGTTGCAAGTTGCAAGTGGAATTGGAAGGAAGGATGGCACATGATGTAATTTTGTTAAAGACTGAGGGCTTGTTTCTATCTATGCACGGAGACGGAAATGAATTAATACGAAACGCAGATCACGTGGGGTTTTTTGCAAATTTGAAAAAGTCATGTCGGTCGCGTCCGGACTCCGGCAAGAGAATCAATAGAAAAAGAAATTGGGGCTTTCATGCAACCAATCAATACATTTCTCGATTTTGCGCAGGCGCAGGCGTGGGTGGGGACCACCTCTTCATTATTTTATTCCCTTTCTTTTTCCTTTCCTCCTTACCAAACATAAAACAATTTTTAATGTCACGAGAAAAATGTTTTCCCACCAAACCACACAGACTTAGAGCCGTGTGTGAATTACCCTAACCAATACATTGCATCTATCACATGTGCCTTCCACCAGCTTCCTTGTTTTATTATTTATTATTATTTTTTATTTTTTATTTTTTAATTATTTTCTCTCTCCGCGTTGTTAATGTACATCCACCGCATCGAGTACGCAACTACAGTGAGACAAAACCCAATTTTCAACCCTAACAGATGTCGGCCCCACAAGACCCTAATAAAAGTCTTTTCCCGTGACGCGTGAAAATTGGTGGCTCCTGTATTGCCACTTGGCACTTTGTCATTGGCCAACTTACTAATCCCCGTGTTTTCTTTACTTCCGATGTCCAAAGTCCAAACAAAAGAACAAACTACGATTTGACGAAGCGAGCTTTTTTCCTCAAATTGATAGCTTTTCTTTGCAGTCTCTAATCCTTAGTTTCTTCCTTTTTTGGGGGTAAAAAAGGCACATTTATTGTGGGCGAATGGTCACCGGCGAGTGAGAAATTTGCTCAAGTTTTCTCTTTCCAATAGATATGGTCATTTTACGGATTTTTATTTGCGACAGCAAGCTGACTGCTGCCAATGGCTAGAATGAAGCAACATAAAAAAAAATAGATCAAGACAGTTGTAAACTAAAGAATAAAGGTGTCAATTGCGTATCAAAACCGTTAAACCACCGAACCACGCCTTCTAAAATCACATACTGATCGTGCAAGAAACCGAATTTCCTACGCACGGTCCCGAATTTCTTAGGTACGTTCCGGTTTCGGTATGTACCAAAACCGTACCAATTGGTACCGTACCAAATTAAGGAATATAAATTGTAATTTTACAATTAAAACACTTTACTTTTACCCTATTCCTAATTCCCTATTTCAATTTTTTATTTCATCATTCACTCTTCTTTTTAAATTTACTTGTTTTGTCTTTATTAATTAGATTTTCTTGATTTATCTATGTTAATTTCAAATTCTACTGATTGGTTGATCACAATTTCATCAGGATCTTAATGAACTAATAACAAAAGTGGTATAAGTTCATTCTAATCAAAATTGTATCGCACTAGATACCTTGTTTAAACCGTTTTTCCGTACCGATTTAATACAAAAACCGTACCGAACCGTTTTTCTAAATACCGAAACCGTACCGATTAACACCCTTACTAAAGAATTGGAATATATATATATATATATATATATATATATATATATATATATATATATATATATATATATATATATATATATATATACATATATTTTTTAATATGATTTGTAAATTTCAAAAAATTTTAACTTTTAAATGTAAAATATAAAAGTTTTAATTTACATATATATATCCCTATCCTTTAGTTTACAATTGTCTGATCTATTTTTGTTTACATAGCTTCATCATAGCCATTGGCAGCAGCAGGCAACTGTTGCTGTTGCTACAAATAAAAATTATCATTTTACTTAGAAAATCAATCATTCATTCGTTTGTTTAGAAGGGAAAAAAAATAAAAATTTAAGGACACCTTAATATATATATTTAACGAAAAAGTAAGAACATATTGCACTATGCCAAATTGATGATGACCCCTCAAAATATCACTTTGTAAAATAATATACTCTTTTAAGTCATGGTTATTATATTATTTCGTAATCAATATGTTATACTGAGTCTCATGTAACTTTATAATTTTGCCCATAGGGTAATAAAATCCCAAATTTCTTATTCGTCTTCTTCCTTTGTTTATTATTTATCATTTCATCTAAAGGTATGGTTTTCTCTGACTAATTAATAGTTTTAAAGGAAAGAAAAAAAAAAAAGTGATTGCTAATTTGACATGGTTTTAAGGTATTTATATTTTTTCCCAATATCTTGAAATGTCCCTTAAAAGCAACTGATGATAACCGTTGTACCAATAAGTAGTGACAAATAAGTGTTTCAGATTTACTTCAATAGATTGAATGGTAGATTTTCTATAAGCGTTCAATCAAAGCTAATCTCGTGGTCGTTCACCCACATTTATGCCAAACAAAATTTCAGACTACTTCAAGACAAATTTTAAAAAGTATAGACATTCCAAAACTATATCAAATTAATAGCGACCCCTCATATGTGTTTGTTAAATTTAAAAAATTTGTACAGTTATGGTTATATAATTTCACATTCATTATATACCCTAAATCTTACTCTATAATATTATTTTTAGTAAAATTAATAATATCTAAATTCATCTTTGTTCTTTCATAAATTCCATCTTTTTTATATTTTTTTCATTTTATATTTTATGCAAAAGTAGGCGATTATTAATATACTTAAAGAATTTGTTCATAATTGACTGTTTCAAACTTTAGGATTTCAAATTGTTAAACTACTTAGTCTACATTCATCTTAGTTTTGCTGAACATATGGTCAATGACGTGGTGCTAAGATTAAATCCCTTGGGATTAGAATTAGGAAGGAGCTCTCTAATTTCAATACCAAATTAATATGAAATATATTATATCAAGCATGTTAGTAAATCCCAATTAAAATAGTCTTTTTGGGCGATTAAAGTAAAAAATTAGCTTGTGTGGGTTAGAATATTACATGTGACTAAATTCCTTTAAGAAAACCCCACAAACAAAGGTAAGGTACAAGTAAAATTTAAAATATTGATAGCCGTGGTAGAGCCATGGTATGAAAAGTCGGTAATATATTGCCATGTCGAAAAGACCTGACACGAAATGGAAGAGCAACATGATTTTTTCTAAAAATCGACAATAAATCTCCAAAATATCATGATATATCGCCAAAAGGTCGATATATGATGATAAATTCCGAAAATATCGAAATCTTTTAAATTCAAAATTTGAAAATATCGCATTAACTACTCTCTCTCATCTAAAAATGTGAAAATATCTATGTGATGAGTGCGATCTCTTTTATTACTTTTCTTTCTATTTCTTTGAAGAACGAAAGCCGTGGCGATGACGGTGGTGAGATCTGAAGAAGCCGTTAAATCTCGTGCTCTCTCTCATCTTTGCGATCCCTGATCTCTCTCTTGGTCTCTCCCACTGCAGATCTCTCTCTCCCGCTCTCTTTTCTTTGTTTCTGTCTCTCTCTCTTTGCACCATGTTATTTCTGCAGTGTCTTCTCTCTTGCTTTTTATCTCTCTCTCTCTCTCTTTGAAATATCGCCGACATTTCAGGGTTTTGGTGGTTTCTATGCAAATATACAATGATATCTACCCTCAAGAGATATATATCTGATATCTCAATATGTATCGTTAAGGGTGTCAATCGATACGGTACCAACTTTGAATATCGAAAACCAAAACTGTACCGCGTCGAATTTACATGGTACGGTACATTTTCGTTATTTACAAAAACACTTCGATACGGTTTCAGTATTAAATCGGTACGGAAAAACTGTTTAAACACGTATCTAGTGCGGTACAATTTTAGTACGAACGAATCCATGCCACTTTTGTTATTAGTTCATTAATATCCTAATGAAATTGCGATCAAATAATCTACAGAATCTGATATTAACAAAGATAAAACAAGTAAAATCTAAGAAGAGAAGTGAAAGACGAAAAGAAAAACAGAAACAAAGAATTAAGGATAGGGTAAATGTTAAGTGTTTTAATTGTAAAATTACATTTATATTCCTTAATTTGGTAAGGTACCAATTTAATACGACTTCAATATATACTGGAACCATACCAAAGAAATTCGGTTTATGTACGTATCGTACCGAATTTTGAACGGTACAGTTTGATACGATTAAACAGTTTCGATACGCACTTGACACTCTTATGTATCGAATCGAATGCCTCAGTGTGAGTGTCATTTAATTGTCTTTATGGTATAAAATACTTTAAACCATGAGTGGAAGAAGTGTGTAAGGTCTAAGAAGGGAGGAGGGAACAAGATGCCGTCAGTTAGTCTACTCAATTGACTTGAAAAATCTTGAATGAATCTAAACGTTCTAATGGACATGACAATTACCTTTATCTTCTTTCCACACAACCAAACAAAGAGTCCCGCTTTTTAAGTAATTGCCTTTTCCAATTGCCACCACCACCCACCCCTGGGCCCCATCACCCCCCTTCGGTTTTACAATTTCAAACGCAAACAACACGTGCTTCAAAAGCCATTTATTTTATTTATCGATTTTAATTAAAAAATAAAATAAATTCAAAAGCAGTGAGTGGGAAGTTTCAAAATAAAATAAAAAATAAAAAAAAAACGCAAATTGGGTTTTTATTCCTCGTGCCAATAAACATTATTAATTTATTACTCCCATTACTGACTATTGGCTACGTGCCAAACAAGTCCAGATAAGAAAAGAAAGGAAGCAAGAATACTTAAAGACAACAAGGGAAAGAAGACTTCCTCATCGCTTCACAATCGCTCAAGTTTTTTCTTTGTTCTTCATAATCATCAAGCCTTACCTTACAAGAATCAAGATTACGATTGCGATCTAATTCTCCTCCTCCGTTAAGGTTTTTTTTAAGGATTTTTCAATTTTTACGCCCGTGAATCATGTCGAGTTTGTCTGATCATTCCGAAACTGGAAGCTTTTCCGGCAAGAAGATGATGAGATTGGCCGACAAACCTAACTTCTCGCAGACTTGTAGTTTGCTCAGCCAGTATTTGAAGGAGAGAGGGAGTTTTGGAGATCTGATGAACATGGGAGTCACTTGCAATCCGGAAGCTAAAGGTATTTTTAGTTCTGAACTCAATCGATGATCTTGGATCGTACTATGTTTTCTTGCCCTAGTTTTTCTGGGAAGTAGTTAACAAATTTCAGTTTTTCAAATTTCTGAATTGATATAGATATTTTCCCCAATTCTACTCTGTATTCTGCTAATTTGCAGATCTTCAAGTTTATATTTTTCTTGGGGGTTTTTCCAGATCTTTGGTGGATAATCGTGTTCTTTCTGTTTTGTAACTGAAACTTGGAAGGCTTTTGATTCTTTTGGAGTAATTTCATGAATTATTGAGGTTGAAAATGAACCTAATTCAATTTTTTTTTAATCTCCAGGAAAACCTGAAACATGCTCTGCTCAAACAGTGACGACGAGGAATCTATTACCAAACTTGGAGATGTCGTCCGAAGCTTCAAGTGAAGAGATGGTGACAGCGAATCGGAAGATCCAATCCATGGATCTCTTCCCTCAACACACCGGTTTTGCTCATGGATCCTCCTCCATTCCCGCAGAGGACGACCAAAAGGCGGCTAATGTCAAGGGTTCATCTCAAATGACAATTTTCTACGCCGGAAAAGTTCTTGTCTTTGATGATTTCCCAGCTGAGAAGGCTAAGGAAATCATGCTTCTGGCGAGCAATGGAAGCTCTCAAAAACCCACCACCGCCTTTACATCCACTTCCGGCACCGACCAGCCCAACCAGACCACTTCCAACTTGGTTCCTACCCCTGCCACTGCAACCAACCAAGAACAGCCTCAGCTGCCCCCTCGCCCAATTGTCTCAGGTATATTTATAAATTACAATAGCCCTCCAGGAAATCTTTTCCTTTAAAGAACTTCTTTCCTTGATTAGATGTTTCAGGTATTGATCATGTATGTTTTAATTTCTATTGTTACAGATCTCCCAATTGCAAGGAAAGCTTCTCTCCACCGGTTTCTGGAGAAGAGAAAAGACAGGATTAGTGCAAAAGCACCATACCCACCTGCAAATGCAAACAACCCAGCTGTGACATCTTCCAAACAGGGTGAGAGCAAGAAGTGGCTCGGATTGGCTTCCGATGCTGATGCTGCTGCTGCTGGTGGAACAAAGAATCAGTTAGAGCTCCAGTTATAATTAACCAAGTTCTCTTAGCTTGTAGCTTCACTTGGTCTTGAACTTGTAACAGTTGGGTAGCAACTCATACAAAGAAGAAGAAGAATAATTTCAAGTTCTTCTCTTTTACTTAATCTGGTAAAATTTTGTAACAATTTATTTAAAAGCAAATGATATTCACAAATATTTATTGTTTTCAATTTTGTGGGTATATGATGAGCAATGATCCACCTACCGTTCTTTGAGTCTTTTCTTAATGTGGTTGTTCTTCACTTCTTCTCTTTCTGAATTTCTGGTTGCTCACCCTAACTTTTTTTTTCGAGTTTTCATTGTTATGGGAAATATCTGATTTGATCATCAAGGAATCACATCATTAAAGAAAAATCTTCTTCTGTCTTCCTGGTGAAGAAATCTAATTAGAGTTAAAAAATCAACATTAGAAATCATAAACTTTCATTTGATTTGCTGGTGAGAAAATCATTTTTTTGATTTGGAGAAGAAAAGGGTGTGGGTAGTGGAGACCAGCTATAAAGGTAAATAGGAAATCCCGGAATTGATTAATATGATCTGATTGAAGGATTCGTTAACCCTAGAAACCAATGGAATCAAAAGAAACGTGTAAATTTGGAATTGTCGACCACCATTTTTCCAACTTCTTATTTTTTTGGGTAGAAAATCAAAATAAAATAATAATAATAATAAAAAGAAGTTGGAAAAATGGTCCACGCAACTTCTATATTGTCAAAAGATGATTCTTGTTAATTACATGTGCTATTAAAATGACTATTTTATATACAATTGTTTACTACATTTATTACTTCCAATCAGAACATGACACGATACTAAGCAAGATATTTGATCCATTGAATCCATCTTCTTGAAGTAGTACATACAGTTATAATTTAAAGTAGAGAGTTTTATATCATTATTCTTAACAGTACTAGATGGAATTAGATCTAATAACCATTGGTTAAGGATGTGGGATTGAAATTTGCTCAACTTCAAATTTCTTGTGATACTAATTACTTCCATGAAAATGGGTATCAACTTTAGAGCCCATATGTTGTTATCATTGCCTTTGAGCATGGCTAGTAGTTCTTTTTCATGGCACCAAGTTTGATTAATTTGTATTTCTTACTCCTAATTCCTTTGCCCATGCCTTGAATAATGCCACGTGGCATTGCCTCTTTTATCGTACCAGAGTCTATTTTTCCTATGCTTACAAAACAAATTGGATATTGTCATCCCAACAAGACCCACAATCCAATCTATCATGTTCAGAAGATCATTAGGTACCCCTACACACAATAAAGTGACTACATATCCTGCTTGTGTGTTTTGCATGCGGTTGTCATCAAGAACCCTGCATTCTATAAGAGCCTCAGGGTGTAGGTGTAAATACATTATCCATTTGTTTATATTGTTCATTACTCTTATGAGGTTGTTTTTTATTGTTATAAACCTTAGAGTTTCTTTCATTCCATATAAAGTAACAATTATTATGAACAGAGAAAAAAACCATTCCTTGGATTGTGTATTCAAGTTTGAGTTTAAAAATAAAGACTTGCATAGTTAGAAGAAAGAGTTATTGGATATGAACTATGTCCAAAGTCCTAATGGTCCCGCTATCCAAATCTTCTTTGTCCATTCACAGAAAAGGAAGATGTGCCAGGCTGATTCATCAGAAGCACCACATAAGTCTCAAGTTGGGTTGATTGTTGTCCATTTGGAAAGGTTTGTCTTAATAGAAAGCCTTGCATTCACAAGACCAAAAAAAAAACTTACTTAGGATGAAGTGGCAATTTTCAAAAAAAAAAAAATTCCACCATCTTAAGTAAGTATTCTGCATGTCCTGGTTCTTTAATTTCACCAAGGCTTGCCCTGCTTTTTTGACAGGGAACTTGCCATTTGTCGAAATGAAAGATGTCATTCATCTTGGGTTTGGGATAATTGGATAGTGATTGTGAAAGAATAAAGCATGGCAGATTGGTAAGCATAATTAGATAGATTAGTAATGAGAGGATACTCCCTGTTTTGTTGCCTATTGGAGTTGATTACTTCCTCCGCTATTGCTTTAGTAGGCCAAATCTGAAAGTTTGGTTGACTCATTGTATGATTAGTAGTTGTTTTTATCCAAGGATCCAACCAGAAAGAGGTGGGTTTGCTATTTCCAACTTTTCGTATGATCATAGTTTGGAGCACTAGTAGGATATTGCATATACTATTCCAATTCCATGATCCTCTCCTTTTTTTCTTTTTTTCCCCTCCATTTTCCTTAAACTTTGGGATCAAAGGGTGAAGTGTTAGGAAAGTATCTAGCTTTCAAGAGTTACACCCACACTGACTCTGGATTATTAATCATCCTCCATCCCTATTTAAGCAGTAGAGAACAATTTATATCTTCCATCATTTTGAAATCCAACCCTCCAAATTCTTTCAGTTTGCAACATCTATCCCATGAGAGGAGGGTTAGTTGGTTTGATTTTGAGGTTTCCTAGCCAAAATCGTTGGCATAGAGAGTCTAGTTTTCTACAAAAGGTTTTTGGCAATCGAAAACATTGCATGTGGTATAGGGATTGTGGTTGGAGCACAACTTTCATTAGTATAGTTCTTCCTGAATATGATAAAGTTACAACATTCCATGTACACAATTTGCTATTCATCTTGTTAAGAAGGAACTGGATATTGTTGGTTTTGTTCCTTTTATGGAATAAGTTTGTACCAAGGTAGATTGCATTTTTCTTCATTTATGCAATACCCAAAATTGAGAAGATGACATTTTTGTTTCCTTTATCCACATCCTTAGAGAAAAAAGCTCCATTATTCTCAAAATTGATTTGCTGACCTGTGATATTCGAGAATAGCTCCACAACAACTTTTATTGCAAGCACATCTTGTTTTTTAGCATTGATAAAAAAGAAATTTATCATATGCTAAGAATAGATGAGAGCTTTATTGTCTGGCGATTTATATGCCATAGAACAAATCATTACTCCTATATTCCGATAGAAGTCTAGAGAAAACATCCATTACGGACAATTCTACCTTAGTTCTCTAGATCCTAAAACCACAAAAAAGGACCTCCATTCAACTTTATCGATAAAGAGGCAAAATATATTATTTTGTGGATCATATTGCATCTGTGTGTATCAAAAGCCTAGAGTTCAAACAATTTGGTGATTTTGCCCCATTCAACCCTATCATATACTTTGGACATATCAAGCTTTAGGGCTACATAATCAATCTTTCTCTTTGTCTTGTTCATAAAGTGGAACATTTATTGAGCCATCATGATATAACAGCAACTTCTCTATTGGGCACAAAAGCTCCTTAACATGGGAAATCACACTTGAAAAAAGTGGTTTGAGACGGTTGGCCAAAATTTTAGTCAGAATTTCGTAACATTACAAAGGCTAATTGGTTGGAAGTCAGACACTATTTTGTTAGTCTTTCTTGGGAGCTTATTTGGAAGCTAAATCTTGACCTTTTCTTTTCTTAATAGGAGGTGTGGTGCTGTTATACCTGCCCTTTATGCTAGGTGAGGGCGCCTCTATGTCCCACTGCTCTGCTGCAGCCGACCCTCGAACTATGCAAAAGAATTGAGGGGTCCGGTAGGACCATAGTGCTCCCCCCTCCCCTACCTTTATTGATTGACTGAAGTAAGGTAAACAACGTAGAAAAACACCCATTTTTGTACCGGTTATGGAAGAGCGAAGAAAAAGGGGATGTTTTTTTTAATAGGAGCATAAAATTGTTTATAGCAGTTGTGATATATACAAGTATACTCATCCGAGCACAGAGACATGTACATATGGAATATGAGAATTTCTACCTTGTTAAAGATCTTGTGGTTCTACCCAAAGACTTAAATGAATAGCCATCGTTGTTAAGGTCTTCTGTTAGGTCCTCTATAGACAAGAAAGCCTCTTGGCTATACTCTACCGTCCGCCTCTGGCAGTCCTTCCCTTTCGGCTCCTTTCGATACACCTCAAAAAGGTTCGAGAGCGATGCAACACTTTCTTTGTTCATTTATGACAACCCTAATATTTTCCAACTAGATGTAACCCCAATGACTGGTTATGAGAAGTTGGTGATGTTCCATTTGGGTGGTAATTCTCCTACTTCAACCATTCATTCCATTTTGTTTTCCTCGTTCCTTGACTGAGCGTAGCAGGCTCCTTGCTTTGTTTGTATAGAAGGAAAGGCAACATGCAAAGTTACCCGTTTTATTTCAAGTTACAACATAGCGGGGAGGATGGGTTAGTGAATAGTGAATCTTAGGAGATTGAAGATTGAGAAATCTTTCTCGAGTAGGTAAAATTAGAAACTATAAGAACAAGAGAAAGTTCGAACCATGATCAATAGTATCTCCGTTCGAACCATGACCAGTAGTATCGCCATTCGAACCATGACCAGTAGTATCGCCATTCGAAGCAGCTGCGGAACAACCTAATTATTCACCATCTGTGAAATCCCCCAGATTTCTAACCCGTTAGCCCATGATTTCAGGACCACGAACCCGGGCCTCGAGTCGGCAACAACTATGGACCATTTGTGTCGAGCCCGGAGGTTCAAAAGAGGACCTAATGATCATGGATGAACCTAGTGATGATTTGATAACTCTCATGGAGTTTAGAAGAAGAAAGAAGATTAGTCACGATGGTGTTGAAAGGCAATTTTGGCATGTCTGTAGATTGGTGATGGAGACTTTGATTGACGTGAATAAGATATCAAATCGAAGATTATCGAAAGACCTTTCCAACAAGCTAAAAATCACTAGAATAGGAGTTTGTTTGGGGGTCCAACCATGGACCGATCGGTTGGGTGAACCAACCCCCACACCCCCATTTTTTGTTTCGGGGCAAAAACAGAATTCCAAGTTTTTAAACCCTATTTTAAGTTATAACTCACCCATAACCGCATTTTTTATGCTAAAACGAGGTTAAGGCTGCGAGAAGAGGAGAAACCAAGGAGAAGAGCGGTTCCCATCCTTCCGAAGGTATTTTTTGATTCAAATATTCGCGAAAGCATTAAGAAATGTTAGATTTCTTTAATCCTTCTCTTAGACACAGTTATGTGAACAACTCTCTTATTTTTATTCACGGAATTGTGGTTGTGGGAGCATGTTAGGATTATTGTTACATTTGTTTTCTTGTTTTATCATCCATTTCTAGTATAAGTGAGTAATGGTGAGTCCCCTTGCGAAAGATTTTGCATTTTGACTCTCCGAGTCACCCACGGGTGATTTAGGAGAGCCAATTATGGGCTTTTTGATCTAAATTGAATTGGATCAAATTGAAGGCATCATTATGATCTTTCTATTGCCAATTAGACTTTCCCAATGTTTTGTTTGTTTCGATTTCAAATCGATGGCGAAAATTTATAACTTTTAGCTGATTTAGGTTAAAAAGGCGAGTTATAACCTAGTTTTCTTTTGGGTTTTTATGATAATATTTTGAGACATTTTTCTAAACCCAGTTAATTTCTACTTTATTTTGTTAATCCTCTTGTATAGGATAAATTATATTTTTGTCACTTTCTTGTGGGAAGGAATTATTGATCTTTGGGAAAGGAATCTAGTTGGAAGGTGAGGAATAACTAACCACATTATATTTAATTAATTGTTGTTATTTTGGTGTCTTCTGTTAAATATAAATTGTTGTAATTTTCTATTTATCATACTATGTTTGTGTGTGACTTTGCACGAAAGGAAGGTAAAACTATTAATTATGATGTTGCTCTTTGCCTTTAAATCTATTATTATTATTATGAGAATGGAAAGGAATGTAAATGTATGTGAAGGGAGAGAGGGAATATTATTATTTTGTCTACCTTATATTTTCCACTAGGGTTGTGGGTTCGCCCATTACCCTAGTAACCTTATGTGGTGCCGTTAAACCCAATTGCATGATTTATATGTGTCTAGAAGTGTTGGGTTATGAATCCCTATGAGTATTACTACCCTTCCTGTAGGGGTATTGAAGCCGATTAACCCATGATGCTAGTGGGTGGGTCCTGTATATTGAGCAGGCACACTATCATCATAGAGAGGTTGGGTTGTATATAATAATAGATAAGGGCTCCCTGGCGCTCAAGATCAGTAACCAACCCGTGAGAGGACATGGAGATCATCCTGTTTATTATATGTGGATGACCACTGGGTTAAGGAATGGGATCCAACAGTTATTCTCGTTGAAGAATTTCATTCATAGATAGGAAGGTATTGAACCAACATAGCACTAGGCATGATGGGAGATATCCAGACTGTATGTAGTATGAGACCGTATGACTTTGCACTGGGCTTAGGTTTATCCCTGACACACGTCAAATCTTATACCAATGGTAATGTGAGAGAGTGGTGACTTGATCCCCAATCATGGCTTGATGAGACTTTACCCAATAGCCGCGGAGAACCCAACAGACATACTTTGGTGTCGTGAGGGAAGAGTGACCGCCCAAAGAAGATTGGTGTATGACTTAATGCGTGTTTACTTTAGAGACTACATTATAGAGTTAAGAACCTCATATCATCACCATGCATTTTTTTGGTTATATTATTAAATACATAACTGTCTTACAAATTATGACATGGAAAATTGGAAGAATATATGATGTGAATGATAGTTACCTTAATGAGTTCTATGAACTCATTCATTTTTATTTATTTTTGTTCTTTAGACTACTTTACAGGTTATGAGGACCCCACTATCGTTGACCATCCTTTATCAAGTGGCTATCAAGCGGTGAGATTGGAGAAGAAGTGGAGGCATATGACGCTTCCTGTTCATGCCAAGACTGCTCTTATGGAGTTTCTTTACCGTAAAGTTTTCCTTAAATTATTTCCGCTACAACATTAAACATTATTTCCTTTCTTCTAACTATGATGTTTAGTTTTTTAAAGGAAGTTTTGGATATTGTAATCCTTTCTTTCATTATTGATTATTAAATACTTGAACTTGTTTATTTGTCTGTCTATTTGATTTTACTTTATCATGTATTGTATGGAATTGTCATTGAACCTAGATATTGCGGTGTATCACCCCCACGGGTGTTTGGGTATGACTCGGATCCGGCTGGGTGGGGTGTGACACCATCAATTGTTGATCAATTCTCGAAGTATACCACCTTCATCCCCACACCCACATTTTGCAATGAATAAGAGGCGTGCCTAGTTGTCTATTGATGAGCACATTTATGTGTGAAATTTTAGGACATAAAGCATGCATTTTACACACTTAGAGTGTAGCTACCTTGGGTTTTATGTTGTTCTTGCATGTGTTATGAATTTTTAGGACTTTAGCGAATATTTGGAGTTTTGGGTATGAAACATGCGATTGTTCATGTCAAGAGGTCGTTTCAAATTATCAAGTGTGGAAATGTGCATAATTTGAAGCATGATGAGCTAGAGATGCAATTATGGGCCAACTCCAAAATATCTTGTAAAATTAGATTAGGAGACAAGATACCTAACCATAATTACATGGACCCACAGAATATAAGACACCTAAACCCAACAAGTTTGAGGTTTTGCGAATTGGGTTGTTTGGAAGGAGTCTTCTAGCACCTTCCTTCTTGTCTCCTCGGTGTACTCCTCGGATGAGGTAGCCGTGGAAGCCGAAGCACCCTTCAAGGACTCAATTGACTCCTCCAACTCCGCAATGACATCAGAAGCCTTGTCCAGTTTAGTTCGAGCTTTTCTTAGCTTCTTCTCCATGATACAACATGTCGCCGACATTTCGCGATATGCCGAAGAAAATTCGGTGAGTCGCTCAAGGGCAACACGAAACCTACCTACGAAACGGCATATACCAAAAGTCGCCGAAAATTCGGTGACAAATAGGCTAATATCGCGACTTAGTGAAATGTCGGCAAGAATAGCCGTTATCCTGACATTAAGAGAAAAGAAGGAATTTGCTCACCTCACAAAGCCATCTCTTTCTCTCTCGTTGCAAAAATCTGTAGCTCCAGCGATCTCTCTCTCTCTCTCTCTCGCTGCAAAACTCCATCTATTTCTCTCTCTCCAGATCTCTCTCTTCTCTCTGCTCTCCAGCAAACTCTGAAAGAACGAACCCATTAAGTTACTTTTAACCTTTTGAAATGTCGGCGATATTTCGGGATTTCGGTGGTTTCGCCAACCACCGACACCCGACTTTAAAACGACTTTTCGAACCTTGTTCTTCTCGAGGGACTTGTTTTTTTCTTTGTACATGCCCTGACTGGCTTTCAATTTGCTCTCATTAGCCTTTAAAGTCTCCACAACCAAAAAAGGAAAAGAAGAGGGGAGAACATAATATGAACATGGTTTGACATTAAGAGAAAAGAAACACATAACCATTAAAGGGTAGCTCAGTTGGTAATGTTGGCATCTCTTATTGATCCCCTTGGTATATGTAATAGTTGCCATCCCCGATTGTAAAAAGCTACCAATTCCAACTAGAAAGAGACGTATGAAAGGATCGGCTAACTCGGGGCAATCTTGATTCGATTGAATTACGGAACCAGACCGACCCAAACAGATTTCGAAGCGAGCCGGATCCCTCTGTTTCTAAGCATTCGTGAGGATTCAAAATGAAAATTTTGCGAGAAAACTGAAGGCGGGAAAATGCCGTATCTATGATGCCCTAGTTTTACGGGGCTTCAGCTCTGCGCTTCCACTTTACGCTTACGGTGATCTCAAGCTCCGTTGGAGCCCCATTTTGATGGTAGAACTGTAGAAGCTCGACCATGTCGGACGATGACGACGATTTTCAGATGTTTGGTCACGTTGTTTCCGTCGGCCAGAAGAACCGTATTACTTCATTACGCCAGAAATCCACCAAAAGTTCCATTTCACAACCGCTGAAACCTTCTAACTGTATCCGGTCATCGAAGAAGAGGAAGAGCTCCACCAGCACTGGGAAAGAAAATTTCAGATATGCTTCCTCTGTCGGTGAGAAAAGAGATGCCGAAGTGAACAAGAGGTCCGATTTGGATTCAGCGAGGCCTGGCTTATTGGAAACGAAAGCAGATCTCAGCGGGAATTGCCATTCTGGCGTCGTTGGAAGTTCTACGGACGAAGCAAATATTTATTTGAATGGTGTTTATTCTGAGCACAATGAGGAAATTAGAGTTGAAACGGAGTCTAGGCCGACGGAATCAAGTATAAAAGGCTTTTCTACTTCAACCGTTGATAACGGTTGCTTTGATGATTTTGCTCTTGGATTTAGTGGATCTGTTGATTGTGGTAATGAAGAGCTATGTAATTCTGATAAGGTTTCTGCCTTCGATTTATCGGAATCACAGTTTTTAGAACCAGTCGTAAGTTGCAGTTGTAAGGTTGAGGATGAGTTTGTGGGTGGGGATAGTATTTCCACTGGATGTGATGATAAAGGAAGATTCAGGTTGGAGAATGCTCATAGTTCAGTTGAATCGAGATTATTAGCCTCGAGTTTAGAAGACAATTCCCTTGCCAATAATAGTTGCAATGAGGATAATGGTATTGAGGATTTTGAGCCAGGTACACAGCTCAATGTGTTGATGAACTTGTGTTTAGAAACTGATGAAGTGGACAAGTTGAAGGGAACAGATATCTTGAAGGGCGATGGTTCAGCTAATAGTCTAATTGAGTGTCCTTTATGTGGAATCGACATTTCGGGTTTGAGTGAGGAACAAAGACATGCTCATACAAATGGTTGTATTGACCAAAAGGAATCACACCACAGCCTGGCCAACAATGGGTTTTACAGTAATGAGATTCAGAAGGCAAAGGTTTTGTGTAGGACTTTAGATTCCTTTCTTTCTTAGCCCTTCAATTTCGCTTTATATTGAGTCTTCTTTTTCCCCTTTGTGTGGATTCCCTTCCATTTGATTATTTTACATGGACAATTAGGATATTTAAATATGTTGGAGAGTGGTGGTTGTTTATTCTGTCCAATAGGAATTTAATATTGGTAAAGCATTTATTTGAAACTTCGTTCCTGAGGAAAAATATATCAATCTGCCGATCATGAAAGCTGAGCTAGCGAAGACACTAGATGTAAGCTAAGATGTAGCGATATGGTGGAACCTGTAGCAGAATTGAATTGCAGCAATTAATGGCTAGTTTTTTGGTATTTAAAAAGGGATAACAATGAAATCTAGGGTTAGGATTGTCAGGTAAGAACCTGGACTTGGAGCTAGTATTTTGAGTGATATGAGACTTATGACTCGAACTAGTTTAGACCTCATTGGTTTTGCTTTTGAGAGTGTTTTGGCCATTGTGACATCAGCTCTTCAACTTCTATTGGATTTTTTGCTAGAATCTTGGTTGAAGTGCCTCCTCCACGTGATAAATACCACCCCTAGTCCATCTATTGCAAGGATTGAAAGGTTTTTCAAGCAAAATTTTAAGGTAAGAGTTGGAGCTTCTTAGTGACCACTGAGTTAGTGGCATAGTGCTTATTGCTTCGGGTGTTGAGTTGTAACTTTGGCCTTTCGATTGGTCATGTGAACTTTGTAAATTGAACTATGAAGCCATTAACATGTGTGATGCATTAGACTTGATTCATGTTTGAACACTAATGGATTCATAATATTTAGTGTAGTGCATGATGTGTATAATAGGCCATCCAAGGATGCATCTTCAGCGTATGGGTCTCAATCTTGCTGTTCAAAATGGAACTCACATTTGTGGTACTTATTTTCTTTGGTAAATCTAAGGCAAGCACTGTGCTTAGAAGGCCTGAAATGGGATGCGAACAAGTCTCAACTCCAAAAGACACCTAAAATCACCGAGTTTAGCCAACTCCAGATGACCACCAAAACTGAGATCTTGAATCATGATACATCTACATTGAGCAATAATGCATAAATAAGTCATAGAAAGTTAAATACTCTAGTCTTGCATGTCACAAACTCCGAATGGCTAAATGCATATAAATTTTGAGGATTAGGTAGAATCAACAGTGTGATGTAAATGTGTAATCGTGTAATAATGTGTGAAAATGAAGTGAAAGGATGAGGAAAAGGGATTTGTCTCCCCTTCTCCAAACAAAAACAAGTTTACAGCCCTTTTTGCTGAAATTTCAAATAGCATTGTTCAAGTTATTGTTTTTTTCGTTTTTATGATGGCATGTGACAAATTATTGAGATGTTGATTGAGATATATGACTTTTTCATGTCTTGTATGCTGTCTCATCTTGACCAGGTTGAGAGCTCGAACTATGGTATTTAAAATCCATGTGATAGGGACTAGGAGGATCTACACCCAGAAAAAATTTGAGGACTTGTGAAAAATGATAACGACTCTCAGTCTTGATTAAAAAAGAGAGTTAAATTGTAATAATGTCAATATAAGACTTTGTCAATCATTGCTGGCTGCTGACCTGTTGCAACCTCTTCCATCCTGGCTTCGGACAGGCAGAAAATGCTTGCAGACATTCCAAATAAGCTAGCATGTTGGTAGAAATAGATTCATGTAAAGAGTATTGTTTTCTCTTATGTTCTGATTACGGTCATAGTTTCATTACTTTTGCAGAATCTTGAAGCTACCCAATAAATATCATTATTTGCAAGTCATGGTACTTATTTGTCCTATTTGCAATATAACAATTACTCTTTGTCTTATTTCCAATATGATATCTTCTTCCCGTCCCTCCACCCTGCAGAATAAATAACATATTATTATTTGAGCTATACAAAAACTGTGCTATATTTGATTGGGACAAGATGTCTCCGTTGATAAATAAATGTATGACTATACTCACAAAATGTCTCCAATTAAACCATAATCCCAACATTTGACATTTTCATTCCTTTTCGACTGATGTCAGCACTTTGGAATCTCCCTAATTAATTCAAAGTCTGGAGATTTTTATTTTATTCTTGTAACAGAAAGATTTAATTACTGCAGGTTGATCCTCCTTGCAATGATTCGATAGTTCAATCTCCAATTCGAGTTGTTGATGTCTCCCCTGTTCTTGAATGGCTGCGTTGCCTAGGTCTCTCAAGATATGAAGAAGCTTTTGTTAGGGAAGAAATTGATTGGGACACTCTGCATTGGCTGACAGAAGAGGTATGTTTCAAGGATTTTCATGATCTACAATTAATGTGACTGGAGAAGGAATTTGTACACATTTCCTGGTGCTGATGCCTACAGAAGATGAAGGCTCTGACCATCCTCAGATGGGAAGTTGATACATGCAAACAAAAATTGAACTCGGTTCCAATGGAACAAGATATTATTTGGTTAACACAGAGCACATGAAATTTGTCTTGTTCATTTTGTATGCCAATTTGTGGTGGTTGGAATCTCAACTAATAGATAAAATAATATTGTTACAGGATCTCTTCAATATAGGAGTTACAGCACTTGGTCCCAGGAAAAAGATTGTCCATGCTCTTACTCAACTCAGGAAAGAAACCATGCTTACAGCAGACACGCACCGCAGCATGGATGATGATTCTAGAGTCAAAGTTAACTGTAACCGTAAACCAGCTGGCAATAAATTGATCACAGAGTACTTCTTAGGTTCTTCTGTTGGGAAGAGAGATCCTGCACTCTCTGTCGCACGTGCAATGGGAGAAAGCAAAACAGGTTCTCGTAATAAAAGGGTTGTTGGCAGAAGTCATGTGAGGAATGGAAAGCTAAAAGACACTCCTTCATGGTGTTGCATACCCGGGACACCATTCCGAGTGGTATAATGCCCTTTCTACCCTTTTTGGTGCTAGCAGAATGGAATATATCCACCCTCTAATGTGATGGGGGTCGGTTCCACTGTTAGGTTTTACATATCAAAACATTTTTTCTTTATCATTTGATTGAAATTGTGCTATCATTTTTGATTTAAAGGGTTTCCTTTTTAGTTTTTGTTGAGTTACAGCTTTAAGCTTCACTTTTTCGAAATTTTTTTTCCAAGTGACTTTGGTAATCTATGGGTAATTGGAGGTGGAGTTGAACATTCAGGCATTTTGCCTTTTTGGGATTAAATCAACTTCAATGCTAACTTCATCATTAGAGTGATTCTCAAAATATTTCTAGCATACGTTTTGTTAAAATTCTAAAATACTAATGACAATTTCTAGGGTGTACCTAGTGCATGAAACTCCTAGCATTGTGGATAAAACCAAACCCTACGTCCACAGGTTACCAAATGATTTAAATAGCTTAATGTTGTTGGGTACTCAAGCCCATTGAAAAAGTTAATCTAATGAATTCCCAAACTAATTCGTCTCTATATTCTGCACCGGTTGTCCGACCCAAAAGAAAAAAAGGAAAACAAAGAAAATATTGCCTGATAAAGGATTAAATTAATTTTTTGAATTAGCAATTGTAAAGTAGTCCGAGGCTTGGTTGGTGGACCACCTTTGTTGCCTGAGTTCAAGGCATCAAGTAGCTTCTCACCATAAATTGCTGTGGTAAGGTTGCTTAAGGAAATTGCTCTCCAAGGCACTGGTTCACCCTTTCTAAACTTGCTCTAGACTGGTAGGTGAGACCAACCTAGGAGCCAATGTCTAGGATTCAGGATGAAGTTTTATACGTTGGTAGGTCAAATAATATTTTTTTTTTGTTACAACAGGTGTTAAGGAATTGTATAATCTGTTTTTTGATGGTAGGGTTATATTGAATTAGTGTTCTATATATGAAGGTTTGGTATTGGGTGGGTGATAGAATATCGATAAAATTGAATTATAGCCGTTTAGGATTAGGGTTTTGAGTTTTTAGAAAGTAAAAATTGATGGAATCCTGGGTTTAGGATGAGAATTTGGGAAGGAGCTTTGCATGAACTAGGGTGGAGAGCGAAGTTCAGTTGAAATATGGACAAGGTGATGGTTGGTTTGCATTGAGTGAATTCTAGGGTTTCTTGGGAAGAACCTGAGATGGAGGTTGTCATGGTTTTAATGGTTGGATGGGTCTGCAAAAGGGATCAAGTTCTCCTTATGGGCAGGGTAATGTGGTCCAAATTTAGGGTTTCATGGATGAATGGGTAGGTCTGATCAGGGTTTTGATGTTGGAGAAGTGAAAATAAAGGGGATTACTGGGGTTCGGAATCTTAGAGGATTAGGGGGGACAGCAGGTTGAATGGCTATGAAGATCTTGATTATTGAGAAAAAATGTTCACAGAGAACTTATTTCAGATATGGCAGCCTGAGGAAAATTCAATGGAGGGAGACAGGGAATTAGAACCATTATTCAGAGGGCAGCAATGCTTAAAACATTAAAACCCTTATTCATGGGCTCAACTGAGTCTATACATCGAAATTTATAGACACAATGATTGACATAGCTTTCAAATTCAAACTAAGAGACGAACTGAGATTACTAACTAGGACTCCCTTACAAGTCATAACCAGTTTACATCTGTAAATTTAAGCTCAAAAAGGTCTAATTAAAACTCAAATAACCTAAACATATGCCCACTTCAGTCCTCCCTACGCCTCTCCTATGCCTAATGATGCTGGTGTAGGGATTCCTTCTACGCCGGAGGCTGTTTTTAGGCAGCTGAACTACATCACATTGCCATTTGTTAAATTTCTGTCAGGAGACATTGTGTTGCATCTATGCAGTTTTCTTTGATTGGCCCTTTAACTAATTAAATTTCATTGTTTTAAGAGTTTTAGTTTTCAAGATTTTTTGACTTCACTTATTATTTATTTGCAGGATGCTTTCCGATATTTGAGGGGCAATTGTTCCCACTGGTTTCTCACCCACTTTCATATTGACCGTAAGTCCAGCAAACTCTAGTATTACTTAATACCTTTGGTGGTTAAAGGATTTTTAAATAGACCTACTTGTGGCGGCCACAGAAACTTGTTTTGTTTGTTGTTTTCATTTTTCTTAGTGGGCCAGTTTGAGGAATTTACTGTGGCACATGATGTATTCCATCATGGCTTTTATTCTGCTAGATGTCATGATTTTCTTTGATTGGTGTGTGCAGGGTTTTACAGTTCCATCTGATAGGAATCATAGGATTGTAATAGATAATCTAGCTCAAGATATGTCTGATTGGATAATCATATTTTATCTGGATGGGATCCTTGTTTCGAAGCTTTTATACATGATTGCCTCCCAATTGGCAAGGTTTGTTAGGACTTTCCATGGCTAACCCTTGGGAACAACCCCTTACTCAAAATCTGCCTTTAGGATTAAATTCTTTCCAATGGGAGGAAAAACACTCCCAATTCAGGGTCCTAGGGTTTTTGGTTTTACATTCCTAGTTCTAAGTCAGTGAATTTTAGGGTATGATTCCATTGGGTTCAGTAGAGAAGAGGGAAAACAACAGGGTGGCTTCCTTGATCCTCCTGGAATGAGGGAAGGTAATGTTCAATCTCCATAAGTTCTAGATTGAATTCAATAGATTCACATTCTAGAAGTCATTAGTCTAGGTAGAATGAATAAAATCTCAAAGGGAGTTAGTAGAACTTACCTGGAATTTAGCGTAGTCTCCTAATACAGAAACCCTAACAACTCCAAGGACCGACACTCCTCAATCTTCTAGGTCTCTAGATTCTCTTCTTCTTCTCAATTTTCCTTTTCTAGTAGTAAATTTTCGTTTTAGGGGTCTAAGTGGGGTTTAAATAGGCCAAGTAGGGGGTAATTAAGGTATTGTAGAATCCCAATCATGCACAAACTTGGCAGCTGCAAATCTGTTTGGATTGACTGGTTAGACCTGCCAGTTGATCCAGTCTACTGCCACCTGGTCCATCAGATTGACTGCCAGGTTTTCTTGCCGTATTTGGGTTTTGATTCTTGCATGCTATTTTCTAGACTATTAGAGGTCTTATTTAATATGGAAGGCTTGCATTCTGGATTCTCCCCTAACCTGGCTTAGTGCCGATGCAAATCTAACCATGTCAAAATCTGACGGAGCAGCTAAGTAAGTTCTAACTTATCTCTTGCCTCTGAAATGCACATCTCCTAGAAGTAAGCAATCCATTTGCCCAAGTCTGTTGGGTCGTGACCTTTCCTTTGCTCGGATTCCACCATAGCAGTTAGAGTTGGATCTCCCTCCCCATCCTCCGTCATCACTGATTCTGGTATCTTGTTCTCCACATGGATGGACCATAGATTGGCAGCAGCTATCCTATCCAGTGCTGGTCCTACAGGGCAGTTGTGGTTTAGTCTACGGTTGGCTTATCTCATTTCATATGCTTCCACACATTGCATATGAGTGTAATGCACTTTGAAGTGTCCAACATCAAGCTACTTTGGAGACTGCTCTGGTGAATTTACTGTCTAACATCAAACTAAAGTCCAAGTTCAAGAAGTTGCAGCAGCCAAATCACAAATGCCATTGAGACCAACTAGTTCTGTTAGGATCTTAGTTTGAGTTGTGGTAAATTTATAAGCTGGGCTGAACCAAGATCTTGGTCAAGTTGGAGTATTCCTAGGTTTTGCAGGCCATCTTTTCCCAGTTCCATGAAATACCGGGACATTATTGAAATCTTGGCAAGACGGCAAGCTCTCAAACTATGCCCATAAAAGGCTGCCAGAGGTTGGGATCATTGCCAAGCTAAAATGTTGTTAAAGACCCCTTTGAACACAAGACAGCAGTCAGTAATAAAAACTTATTTTATTCAAAAAAGTGGTTCACACACATATTTTTTGCTGTTGCAGATTATCAGGGCCTTACAAGAAGTTTCTGTCATGGGAAGATTTATTGCTCCTCAATTACAGCACGGCTTGTGAATATGAAAATTGGGATTCCTTGGGATAGATTGCAGGTCTTGCCACTCAACCAGAAGATCACGATTGCTAGTGTTGAAGTAACTTGCTTCGATGCAAACCACTGTCCTGGTTCCATAATTATTCTCTTCGAGCCACCCAATGGCAAGGTGTGTTCCAACTTCTTAAGATCAGCTGTTATGTCTGTTCTGCTATTGTTCTTGTAAAGTTTGCGTAAGTTGCTAATTGTGTTTAACTTCATGTGATTAGGCAGTTCTACACACAGGTGATTTCAGATTTAGTGAGGAAATGAAGAGCATAGGTGCATTGCGGAGTTGTCGCATCCACACTCTTATCCTTGATACCACTTACTGTAACCCCCAGGTGTGTGAAATGCAGGACTCTACTCAAGTGGAAAAATGCAATATTTTTACTCTCATCTCTTAGACATTCTTTTCTGATTATAGTAACTATTTTTTTAGACATGCACATTTCCTTGTGAGAGATAGAGACTTGAGGTGTCATTAATAATGGATCGCTGTTAACATCAATTGATGATAAACATGAAATTGAAATGAATGAGCAGGTATGGGTTGCTGGCTGTACCAATTACATGGCAGATCAGGTTGGCCAGAAGTTTCTTGAAAGTAGAATCCACCCTTTGCGGTGTGCTGATTGTCAGGTCAAGTGACTGTCAATTGACTTACCAAAAAATTGACAAATGAAGGCACAAAAAGTGGTGAAAACGCACATTTTTTGGAAAAGTTCTTGTCCATTAGGAGTACAAGGGCATATTTACCGTATAAGGTGGCCTTGTGAATGAAGACCTCAAATTTAACGTCTGAAAGTTTTGACGATGCCCTCTGGCCATGCAATGGTGAACATTTGTTTACTGATACTTTGATATGCTTTTTATTCCTGCTCTTTTTCAGTCCTTGCATTATGTATATGAAGTGTTGTATCAATCTGGGAACCATTCCCTAGCCAAGCTTTAAAATGCTTAAGGGTGATGCATGAATACTAGTTTAAAAAATGTCATTAAGGTGCCCAGACACAAAAGATGGATTAAGCATACCTAGAATATGGTACTGAGGCATTGCCTTATAATGTAAGGCTAAGATCAAGGATGACTTAACGCCAATCTAACCAACAAATCAGAAAATTTAGAAGTAAGACAGAACTAGAAGTCTAAGGGGTATGACCAAATCAGATTGTAGAGATTAGATCGGGATTTGAATGAGAGACAGCATTAGTTCAATACAGCAGTGGCTTCAAAACCAGCTTGAACAAGAGAAGAAAGGAAAAGGGATAAATGTGTTTCAGCTCTCTTAATTAGGTTCCTGAACTGTAAGTATTTTGCTCTCAATAGCAGGGTCCTCACCCTTCTTATCACTTAGGGAAGAGACAAGCAAATAAAATGAAGCAAAGCTTCATTAGTCAATTTTATAAGGGCAAATTACATAAAGACCCCTTGTGTTTCAAATCAATTACATCTACTACCCTTAAAATAAAATCAATTACAAATGCCCCCTTCTATTAATTATTGAGGTTAATTGGTGATATCACTAGTTAACAAATATATAAAATACCGATTTTACCCTTCTTTCTTCTTGATATTTTACCGATTTACCCTTAAACAAATGTTGCTAATTCCTCCTCCCACCCTTACCTCCACCACCACCACCACCACTGCCGCCACCGTACTCTCCCGTCTCTCTCTCAATCTCTCTCTCTCTCTCTCTTTCCTTGTCTTGGTAACATATTGTGCCATTACTTTGATGTTTGTGTCCTTTTTTTAGTCGGTTTCACTGAACTGATGTGCAACATTTCTAGAATATCTGCAGATATAAAAGTCAATTGAAGCAATAATAAGTCTGAAGAAGCATGGTGAAGCATCACCCAAATCTGATTATGTGTAGGAAGCAGCCTGAAATTGCTATTGTACAGCGCAAATTAGCTGCTCCCTTGGCAAACTGAAGCATAAGGGGGGAAAGAAATAAGATACAGGATCTAACAAGTGGCCTATTAGCCCATCTAAACTGTGATTCCAGCCTTCCCTCCTACAATTCCATATCTTCCGCCTGCTTCTGTATTACAATACAGGAATCTTTCTACCCCTGAGAAAAATAATGGGCTTCCATTTATCTTTTTCCTCACTTGACCAAGCATAATTGAAGAAAAGTCTACCACAAGAGTCGAGACAAACAAACTCTTCTGATCTACTCAGTTCTTAGTCTCACCTATAGTTCGAGGCGTCTGCAAAATCAAGCCCTATTTCCTCCCCTGGTTACCCTCACAATAAGAATAAATGGGAAATTTAATCAATAGGAGACTCCGGCCACCGGAGGAAAGCCCAAGGCCGGTCTCGTTGTGAGCGTGAAGGCCGTGGGTTTCGCGGGAGTTGGTTGTTCCATTGCCATTTCTTGCGATGGCCTAAAAGTTTTTCCAGAAGAAAGAAGGGTAAAATGGTATTTTATGTATTTGTTAACTGATGACATCACTATTTAAACCCAATTCTTATTAGAAAGGGGGCGTTTGTAATTGAATTTTTTTCAGGGTTAGTAGGTGTAATTATTCAAAACCCAGGGGTCTATATGTAATTTGCCCATTTTATAAATCTATGTGGGCTGAGAATAGCCTATTACATATTTTATAGAGTACTAATATTTGATTTGCTCTCCAAGTTGCATAGAATATAGAGACTGTGGGCTGTGAATATTTTTCCTAGCTAATATTCCTAGCAACAAAAAAGAAAACATAAACATACTATAATGAAAAAAAAGTAAATTAGAACCTAGGCTTTATAAATAAGTCACATGCATAAATACTAAGATACAAACTAACTTGATTACCCAAAAAAACTAAAAAAAAAGATACAAACTAACTTTTAGACACTTAGGAACAACTAAAATAGAAACAAAATAAAATCTAATATAGTCTTCAATCTTCCAAAGCTATAGATGCAAGTGAGTCCCATCAAATCTTCCATCATATTCTCATTAAGATCCAAAACAAATCTGTTACACTGTTGACGTGAACAGTTTTTTGGTCTTCTTTTGGCCCTTTTAGAATATTTGCTAGACTGGTTTCACTTGGCTCAGTTGGTCGAATGGAAACCAATTTGATTCAGCCCAGGTTCTACATCACCTTAACTGCATGACAATTATGATTGTCTTTGACATTTTTGTTTTTTGTGTTTCTAAGCAGTATGACTTTCCAAAGCAAGAGGCAGTTATACAGTTTGTGATTGAGGCCATCCAGGCTGAAGCTTTCAACCCCAAAACACTCTTTCTAATTGGTAGCTATACAATTGGTAAGCTCTACCTCTTGTTGTGCCTCTTTTTATTTTATTTTTTATTTTTTTCTTTCTTTCTTTCTTTCTTTTGATTGCAATTGATACACTTTGTGATTTATCTTCTACTACAGGAAAGGAACGACTGTTCTTGGAGGTTGCACGAGTTCTGCATAAGAAGGTTTATGTTGGAGTGGCAAAGTTACGTCTTTTGGAATGCTTGGAGCTTCCTGAGGCAGACATGCAATGGTTTACAAAAAATGAACAAGAGTCTCACATTCATGTTGTGCCTATGTGGACGATTGCGAGCTTCAAGAGGATGAAGCATCTATCTTCTCAATATTTGGTAGGTGTACACTCTCCTATTCTTAAAGGGGACATTTGGGCAAATGATTTATCATCTAATAGTTCAAGAAGGTCGATTTGGAATGTCATGCGCAGGTTAAGAAAAGAAAAAACTGTAACCATTGTAAGCATGCAATTACATATCCCCACCTCCTAAACGTCCCAACCAAGCAATGAAAAAGAGTTGCCTTTTCAAGTCTCTTGGATCTGAATCACAATCTTTATTTGTTTGGATCTGAATCACAATCTTTATACTAATATTTTTGCTAAGAAGGTAATGTTATTAACTTAGTATTGATACAGATAATTCATGCATTTGAGTTTCGTTTCCCCCCCCCCCCCCTCTGTTCCATTCAGTTTGCTGGCTTCTGATGTTTCTCATCCTTGCTCTATCTTTATTTATTTTTCTGTATATGGTATTTGCCTGTTGTGTTAGGGTCGATACAATCTTATAGTTGCTTTCTCTCCTACTGGCTGGACATTTGGTAAAGGAAAGAAGAAGACTCCTGGGAGAAGATGGCAGCAGGGTACAGTTATCAGGTATATATAAATTTCTTGTGTTGCCATCCGTTTTTGGTCTCACACAGCACGTGCACATACACACGCTCCCTCACATTCTTTTATGCTAATAATAATGTAGAAAGAAAGAATAGAACATATGGTTGAAGAGAAATTCTTTGTTTAAAGTTACAAAACCAATGACTGTAGAATTTAATCCTTCGAGTTCATGGCTGGATAACCATATCTAGTTGTGGGTCTGATACGGCTAACAGATATCTGGATAACAGAAGCACAGTAGTCAGGAACTGCTGCCAGACCTCTGATGCTTGCCTGACTCTTGATGTCTGCCGAACCTCTAATAACCTCCTCTCCTTCTGGTTGATCACTTCTGTTGCCATTGATAAACCCACCTGCCCCTTTATCTCTTCTCAGTCCTGGAATCCTTCCAACTCTCTAGAATTAACCTTTCCTTCATCCCCCCCCCCCCCTGATGGCTTATCTTTTCTTGCCTTTGCACTGCAACCTGGCATCCATCGCTGGTGATCAGCTTTGGTTGGTCAAATCACTGGCCCTCACCCTCTTACAACATAGTCAAAGCATGTTCTTTGAACAATGGCTGGCTCATGGTACCGTAGACACTTACCTCTTGAAAAACTGTGGGATCTTCATATTCAATTTCTCCTGCGCTGCCGCAAAGAGTCGAGCTTTTGACAGCTCCCCTGTTTTGTTGGCAAAACCCCAATTTTTTTCACAAATGGGAATGATCTTCTTCTCTTCACAAGGTCAACCCCAGCACTATTCCTTGTGGATCAACCTTCTAGGTCTCCCCTTCGAATTTTGGAATGCTGAGTCCTTAGTTGTATAGGTTCTATCCTTGGAAAGCCTCTACGTGCTGATGCAAAGACCCTGAAGATGGAACTCCTCTCTTACACAATTTTGTGTAGGGATCTCTACCTCCAAACCATTGCCTATGTTCATCTCAGTTAAAGACATGACTGGGTGGTATCCTGTAATTGGTTTCCTCATTGCAGTTCTTTTGTGGTTTGTGGACACACTTTGGAAGCTTGAAATTTTTTGAAGCAGGATGAACTTCAAGTGCCTGTTGATGTTAGGCCTTCACCATTGAATACTATTTTGCTCGCTGGTGTCCCTGCTGCAACAAGAATGATGGAAGAATAACCTGTCCTGCTCCAATGAAAACAATGGAACAAGAATCTATTCACGACCCCAGTAATGATTGGGGAAGAATCAGACACCGGCAATGTTGCTTGAGAAGGCAACTGGCCTCTGGTTCTCCTCCATCTTGTGAAGCTCCTTCTTCCCTCACCTCAAGGACATGTGGACAGAAGCTGCAAATTTGCAACCGCTTAGTCATCTGATTCTTTCTTATAAGCAAAGACCTCCCTTGCCATGGTTCTTGGTCTCACTCAAACTCCTTGGGGTTTGCATCTCCCATTGGTGACTGTTGGTTCCTCCACCATTACAGCCAGGTTACTGCTAGGGATTGGACCTCAGTTTATCACTGCCGAAGCTTTTCCTTTTGCAATCCTCTGTTGCTCCCTGTCACCCAACTATTGCTAATCCTCCTCTTTGCCCCCTGTAGCTTACTACCCTGTCTTCCCCTGGCTCAGTGATAGCCCTCTCTGCCGCTGCAGCGACCTACCCCTTGCAGCCCCCTCATCTTATAACCTGTCCTCCCTTTTCCTTACAGTTATCTCACCTCTGTTTGCAGCAACACCGCCCCTTTGCCACACTTCCTGATGCAGGCCTGGTATAGCACTGCAATGGTGGGCTGTAATGGAGGGATAATTAGAGGAATATGGAGGGGAAGAAAGGGGAAGTAGAACAGGGGAAAGGGAATCTCTCAATAAAAAAAAAAAAACAAAAACAAAAAAAAACTCTTCAATCTATTGATGTAACCCAGGTTCTGGGCCAGCTTTCAGGATCCTTCTTAAATAGAACCAGCTATCAGTTGAGCTATCTCTAGGGTTAGGGTTTTATCTATATCCAAGATGGGATAGTTTTGGTGAAGAAAATGGGGAAATTTTAGGTTAACAAAATTTGGATGGGCTATTGTTTCTTTGTTATGGGAGGTTTAGGGAAGCTAGGGCTTTAACAGAACCTAGTTGGGAAAGGATTTTGGAAAACTTTGGGTCTTAACCAAATAGAATGGGAACAATTGGGGAGATTAGGGTTTTACCCAACTAAGATGGGATAGTTTGGGAAAGGTTAAGGTGTTAACAAACTCAAAAGTGGGATTTTATCCTGATGCTAGGATGGGATGGGAGCAGGAGGTCTGTTGTTAGGGGAAAGGACAATCTTGAGAGTTCTTGAAACTTCTTCTCTCTTCCTTCTTCTTTCTGTGAATGTAACCTAGAGGAGGTCAGTCTGATGATATGATGAGTATGATTAATGTGAGCAAACATACAAATATGTGTGGTGTCCTTAGTGCACTCGATCCTCTTGAGCTCTATTCTTCCTTCTTCATTCTTCAATTCTTCAAATGTTTTTCAAGCATCAAGTGCTCATGCTTAATCTTGGGATAGGCCTTCACTTGTGTCTTGATCATCCACTTTGGGTTAGGGCTTCACTTGTGTCTGGATCATCCTTACCTTGGTTCCATTTGCTTGATTTTTGTTCATTCGGTTTGATCTAATTGGTCAGCTCAATTGAGACATTAGTACCATGTTTGTTATCATCAAAATATTAGAGGCTGATGTGGTGTTTCCCCAGCACTCCAAGATGCCGAATTAACTTGGTGTTGGAGACACCTGTTACTTCCAACAATTGTAGTCTACTATTGTGAGTAAGGCCGCCTAAAATGATACAGGACTTATCCCTGTTGAGTTGCAAAATGGAGAGGGTTGCAAAGTCATCCAGAGCCCCTATACTAGCCACAATCAACTCCTAGTGTACCTTCACAGAGATTAACAAGTCATCTGCAAGCATATGACGGGGAATTTGGGCCGCCTTGCATTTGGGCGGCAACTGCACTTGCCCTTCTGCTTCCATTTTCCTTGTAATTGCCAAAAATATCTCTATGGCCATGGTAGAAAGCTAAGGATCCTTCTGTCACTCCAACCACCTATGATTCCTTCATTACACATGGTCTTTCTAATTTCAGTACACCTTTGTCTTCCAGCTCACCATTAAGGAAAGCTTTATTAGCATCTAGTCGTTATAGCTCCCAGCCTTTTGTTGATAGAACATGAAAGCAAACGGTGTTCAGCTTGGCCACAGGTGCGAAGGTCTTTGAACCCCTTTGCAACCAATCTTGTGTTGTACCAATCCATTGTTCCATCAACTTTTTGCATTTAGTTGTTTTCTGGAGATAAAAGCTGATAGAGAAGGCAAGTGACCAAACAGTGAATTTAAAGAAATGTTCACCCCTTTAGCCCATAATGCCTCTTCCTTTTTTATGATGGTTCTCCCACATCTAGTGGTAAGAGCACAACCAAATATCCTGGCTTACCTACAGAATTTAGGATCCTGCAAGCTTTTTGTTGATATTTCTGATAAAGCAGGGAAAACGTTTTAGCAGGTTCTGGGGAGTAGGCAATGCTAAAGCTATGCATTTCAAGCTTTTCCTATCCAAGGAAAAAAGTCGTTTGGGTTTCAGACTGCTTTACGTAATAAGGCTCTCCTATCAAAGGTGGCATGGCAGTTGCGGAGTAATCCCAGCTCTGTGGGTTCAATTATCAAACTATTTATTTCCCAAACAGGGACTCCTTTTACAGGTAAATATTGGTGCTAACCCTTCCTGGGCATGGAGGAGTACAGTAAAAGGGCATAAAGTGCTTGGTTTATGTGTCCTATGGTATATTGGCACAGGTTAGAAGGGGAGACATTTGGTTTGATAGATGGGTCCCTCCTTTCTGACTATAAGGTGCAGCACCCTTTCATTGATGATGGTTTTTTTTTTTGGTCAACTATTGATGATGGTTCATCACTGATTCTTATTTTCACCCTAGTGGTAAGGTCATTCTTTAGATTCAGTTGGGGGTGTTTCCCATCTGATGACTATCAATTGTGGGGTGCTTCAAAAGATGGTACTTATTCAGTAAAAGGTTTCTATCACGTGTATCATGTAATTAGTGCTTAACAAAGGGATGAAATAATCGATCATCCCCAATGTTGCCAAGATGGAAGGATGCCCCTTTGATCAGATTAGAAATCCATCTGGAATTGCCTTCCTTGACTATAATTAAGAATCTTAATGGAGAGCTTCTGGTGAAGTTGCTTCTGCAGCAGCCCTTCATTGACAACAGGTTCCTATTGATAAACAATTTTGATGATGAAGAGCAGCTGAGGAGATGAATTAGGACATCCTTCTGTACTGGTTTTTTTTTTTTTTTTGGTGGGTGTTGGCTGCAGTCCGGCTGCAATTTACCAGGACAAATTCTCGATTAAATGTGGCTAGGTAGATGGATTGAGGTTGGTCTTTATGGACAAGACAATGCCTAAGGAGGTCAGATTTTTTAGCTTCTTTTATATTTGACATATATGGGTGTGTTCTCTTATTCACATCAAAGGCAGGTTCCCCCACTTAAGTTATCTAGGCTGCAGAACATCCATGCCTTGAGTTCCTTGCAGCCAATGTGATATCCCAATGTTCAATTACAATTCCTTTAATCTTATCATTAGCTCCAGACTTGCTATGGATGACCCTCCTACCAGGCAGCAGCTTCAAACTAAACTGCCATGCTTCGTTGGATAAAAAAGGGAACTGCAGTGGTTTGGGCTTTATTATCTAGGATCACCTTGGTGCTTCTAAAGTTGCTGTAGCTCATCTTGTTCTCTTCAGTGACATTTTAGTTGGGAAGCATAGGACCGTGTTTTAGCCTAATTCTGATCCCTGTGCATCTATTAATACCACTTCAGATCCCAGGTGCATAGTCAGGTTTTATCAATAAATCATCTTTCTACCCAAGGAAAAAAACTCCAGCAAGATGCTTTTGTATAAATTTTTATTTTTAGTAAAATACTTAAACATAAATTATTTCTTCTTGAAGTATCAAAATGAGAATACTTACGGCAAAGAACTTGAGAGCAAATCTGTTGCATTCAGGAAGTGGTTCCACTTGGTGCGCTGAAAGTAAACTAGTTGGGGGTATTTCTGTTTTACATACAGTAATATGGGTGAAGTTGAGATGGTCATCGGGCCAAAAAAGGGAGCCTTGGCTATGACAGTTAACTGTGGCAATAGGAAAACCATAAATGAAATGAGAACTGTGGTTGATTGTGTTAGGTTATGGTTTGGGACATGAAGGAACCCTCTGCTTCTGCAAAGAAAGATTCAACATTATGATTGTCAGTTAATGTCAATAGCATCTAATCTGTTCTTGCAGATTATAGATGCCACAATAGTGGAAGTGTACCACCATTTCTAATAAAAGGGAATATCACGTAAATATCCAAGGTTTCAGAAACTAGTTGTAGCTAATGGTATGTGTAATGTGTTAATGATCAAACAAGTTTATTATATCCGTGAATATGTTGTTATATATGCTAAAAAGATTTAGTTTCTCCAAGTTTATTTACAATTAGAATTGATTTGTTAACTGTATTGACCTTTCTTTACTGCATATGCAACCATATCTAATCAGTCATTTTGGATTGCTAGGTATGAAGTCCCATACAGTGAGCACTGCAGTTTCACAGAACTCAGAGAGTTTGTTCAGTTTGTATCACCTGAGAAAATAATACCAAGTGTGAATAATGATGGCACAGAATCTGCTGATGCCATGATTTCCCTTCTTGTATCTTGATTTGCACGCGATTTAGATTATGAAAAGATATTTATTCAAGGCATAATAAGTCTATTATTATTATTATAAACCCTGACTGTACCTGATCTCCCTGGTTGTAGAAAACAAGTGGAACAGACATAACAGAACCATGACAACTAGCATTAGTAGGTGATCCTAAGTCTTGTGCTGCTTCAGCAACAGTTTGATCACAGATTACTGGGATGATTAAGATTGAGAATTATGACATGATCCTGCTCAGGAACACATGCAATTTAGAACCAAACCTTGTTATTCAGGTAAAACACTAATTGGACTTTTGCGTCTAACATTAGTCATCCAAGAATGGTTTGCACAATAATTGCACTGTGTTTGATTTGGTAATTCCTGGAAATGTAATTTGACCTGGAACTGCAATTCTTGAATTTTAAAAATCGTTTGCTTGTCAAAGAGTGTGATTCTGTTTTTGGTGAAGCGACTCTATCTTGAATCACCTCGACAGATGATATCACAAAAGAATCATATTCTTGTTCTTCAAATATTTAGCAAGATTTGCAGGTAATTGGTAAATTATCTAGACATTCTTGATCGATTGCTCGAGATTGCATCCATCTTTTTAAACTATATTTTTCAAACCTATATATTAAACTTTTTTTTTGGGGGTAAGACTCCTATATATTTAAAATTGACAATTGATGAAGAATCACCTGACATAATCAAGTAACCATACAGTTTTGATCAACTCACGTTTCATGATAACCAAAAGCAGTTTGATATTATTCTATAGATCATCATTCTCAAAATAAGAACTTTTTACTATGATTCCCCAAATTACGACAATGTTAAGTAGGGTTTGCATTAAATCCTTGATCTTGATTCTACATGCCTTCACTTGTTCCTGATCTTAACCTAATCACAAAACATAAAGTGATGAAAAATTCTACTTTTATCCAAAAGAAAAATAATCTACTAAGTGGTAAAGTTTGGTCTAATTGACCTAAGTTAAATACTCAACCTTGATTTAGCCTTGACCCTAATCCAGCCTTAATTTGTTTTTAAAACTAGAATTTTGTACATGAACAAGATTGTGAGATGGGTTCGAACCATTAGGGTCAAACTTACATCCCTTATTCCAAACTATGAAGATAACTCCTAGTAGCAACAAGCTTTACTCCTAGAAGGTAATAGAAAATTAAAACTTTTTTTTGTAGCGAATGCATTATATAAAATTCATATCTGATTGGTATAAATATATAATATTCTATTTAGTTTGAAGCATTCATATATAATATATATAATATTAATCTTTTTGCCCAAAACATCCATATCTAAATACCATACTTAATTGTGGTAAAAAATTACAACACTTTAACCTTAATGGGTGTTTTTTTTTGGGTAAAGAGTTTCATTAAAATTGAGCGGAGACCGAGGTTGAAGCTCTCGACCAAGGAGAGGAAAGAGGCTAAATTGTCGAGCCCACAATCGACATGGCCTTCTGAGCTAGGACATGAGCAATTACATTGCAAGACCTAGGAATTAAATCAAACTTACAATTCATAAAATAGGATTTTAGCTTCCTTATATCCACTATTATAGGGTTCAGATCCAGATTAATGGTTGCCACCAGTTGCTGGATAATTCGAATCAATTCTGCACAGTCGAATTAGAATTTGGCTTTATCAAAGCATTCTCTCAAGGAGTCCAACATGGCTTAACGTAGAGCTAAGGCTTCATCGACAGTAGTGTACTCGAAGTTCTCTTTTTTTGAAACAGCCTTAATGAGAAGCCCATTTGCATTGTATATGGCATAACCCAAGCCCATCTGTTTATTTATTTTTTTGATACCGAAAGAAAACTTAGTATTACTTAGAATAACAAATACAGAGATTAATAGCATGTATTATTTCTATTCTTTTCTTTCCTAATGCTCTATGCAAGATAGATATGTTAAAAAAACTCATCTGTTTATTTGTAGAGTTAAATATTTGAGTTTGAATCTCCACGGCCAGGCTTTATACTATGTAATACATCCATCCCCATATATAATTTTTTTAAAACATCCCTCATGTATAAAAGTTTGACATCTTATGAGTCAGACTACAAATCCCCTTAAAATACTTAGTTTTTTATTTTTTTATATTTTTTATATTTTTAATTTGGTAGAAAGTAGAAACTGAAAATATTTAGTTATTTCGTATAATTTTGCGGCGAGATTCTAGAAAATACGTATTGTGATATTCCGTAGAGAACCGACTTCTCTTCTATAAATATGTCATTTCCATTGCTGTCCGTGTCTGTTTCGAGGCCTCTCGGGTTTTGTTTGCCCCTCTTGTTCTGAGGGTTTTCTCAAATTTTTTTCGTTTTTTTCTTTATTTTTTTCTTTGCTTATCTTTTTTTTTCATTTCCACCCCTTTTTCACTCGCGCTATTTCTTCTTCCCATCTCCAAACCCTAACCCTTTTGCCTGAGTTCCACTGCTACGTTTGATTCATTTCGAATTTTGCATTTGATAAGGAAGAATGCAGCAGCAGAGGTTGAAACAGCAACAGGCCTTGATGCAGCAAGCTCTTCTTCAGCAGCAGCAACAAGCTCTCTATCATCCTGGTCTCTTGGCTCCTCCTCCAGTACGAGATTCTTTTCCTTATGTCCCTTATTTTGTTTTTCTTCGGTTGGTTTGGTATTGGTTTTATTTCTGCGGGTTTTTCTTCTTCTCGTGGGTTGGATTTGGTTTTCATGCTTTTTCTTTTCGAAACTTTTCGAAACCATGTTCGTCTTCTTGTTTAACTTATGATCAGTTAGTTATCTGAGAGCCAATACTTTTATATTTCAGGCGCTGTCTTCTTCTTCTGTTTCCCCTCATTTTTCCTTGCACGATTCGCTCCTTTCTTGTATTTCAAATCTCCCAGTGGATATTTCTTTTTGTGGGTTAATTTTATTTTATTATTTGGTGTTTTGTGCCAATTCCTGTACGAAGGTGTTTCTTTTACCTCATCACTTTAAGTATCTTCCCTTCTGCCATCCTTTGCTTCTCGAGTCGCCATTTTGAGTTTGTTTGCTGTCAGAATATGTTAGGGCATACTAAACTCTTCTGTTTTTCATGTTTCAGCCTTTTGTGTTTATAATTGGGAGCGTTTTTGATTATATATTCTACAACAAAAGTAGTTCGGAGTTGATAGATAGCTAACTTAGAAATTCCTTTTTTTTTGGGGCGTGTTAAAATTTCTTAGTCCTTCTTCTATCGTTTTTTTGATGATGTTGGAGCATTGTACTAGCTGCATTTGGGTTTTTACCTTCTTTTTTTCTTTCTTTTGAGATTTGGAATATATTTCATCATACCCCAGAGGTCCTTTCGGCTTCCTACTGGATGGTTGCTGGTTAGTTTCCTCATAAGCGTCAGCAGAGGCTTTTTTATAAACTTGGGAGTGACCTCAAATTTTGCATGAGGAAGAAAATTAAGAAAAACAAAAAAGGAAAAAGAAAAGAAGAAAAACTGATTTCCGGTTATTCCTGCTTCTATAGTTACAAATTCAGGGGACGTACGTCTTAAGCAGACATAAATAAAGTTTATCTTTAACAAGGACTGCGTACACTGATTGAGAATTCCATTTCAGGAGATCTACACGTAGTATTTTGCTTTTGCGAGAAAGTATATTAGCCGCATTGAGTACATGTATATTCCCCAATGTAAATGGAGCCCTTATCTATGTAGTTATAGAGGCCTGACTTTTTTTTCTTCTGTGATAACTAATTAAAGAGAGGTCCTTAGGTTCTGTTTCTTAAAAAAGGGTATGTTAATAAGGACTGTTCATTAAATAACAGTTAATCATTTGATTTTGCCCATTTTTACCTCTAATTGTGTACTACCACTCTGAACTGTACGTTTCAAAGTGAAATCACCATTACTGATCAGCTATTGTAGTACGTAAGTTACAGAAGAAAAATAGTACCATTGGCACTATAGAAGAAATCCCCTTAAAAGTTTCTATTTTCTGCTTTTGACTTTTCAGTTATTAGTCTAAGGCATGCTGCTTTATCTTCTACTTGGAAAGTTGGAAAAAAAAAGTGTGTTTCTCAGGGACAGCCAGTCAAGTCGGTGGATTGGATTTGATACTACCAAGTGCAAATGAGTTTTATTATATTGTAATGGTTGAGAAAGGTTGAATTTTCCTTGTTTTCTGTACCCTAGGTGTACCATTTAATTTGTTTGACAGGATTGCTCTTGGATGTCTTCTATAAGTTAGTCCTAATCTTTCTTTTTGAGTCATTTGGGGGCTATTTCCTACCCTTAGTTTTTCTTTTTTCACATTTCTATTTTGCAGATAGAGCCAATTCCAAGCGGAAATCTGCCTCCTGGGTTTGATTCGAGTACATGCCGCAGTGTGTGAGTCTCATTGGGACATTTTTTTCCTTTTCATTTTTATCCTTTATTTTGGGACTGTTTTATTTTTGTTTCTTATTTTAGATATTTTAGATAGATATGATATTCATACTTAAGTACTAGGACTGAATCTCCCAATCATCTAGCAAATCTTGTTATGAGATTGATTTAGTAAGTTTTGGCTTTTATCGATTCTTGCTTTATCTTTTTTTTTTTTTGGGTTTAAAGTTGTTACTGTGGTGCTTTTCAAGATCTGTGTGTTTGTTTGCCAAATATAGGTGTTTCCATTTGGGAAGATCTTTTACATCTTCACTTAACAACTTACTTTACTTTGTTTATTTGGTTGGTGAAATTTCAGGTATGTTGGGAACATTCATACACAAGTTACTGAACCACTACTTCAAGAGGTGTTCGCTAGTGTTGGTCCCCTTGAAGGGTGCAAGCTTATTAAGAAAGAGAAGGTAATTCTGAGTGCAAGTGATTTGCATTGTTATGGTAGACTAGCCACTTGCCAACATTCTAACTATTGACAAACTGATATGGGAATTACTTGGATCCTTGCATTTGAAACCTTCTCTTTGCCCAACTTCAACTTTGCCACTGTAGGGGCTTCCCCTGTTGCTGACACATGCATTGCTTTTGTTCAATGCAGTCTTCTTATGGTTTTGTAGACTACTTTGACCGGAGAGCAGCTGCAATTGCTATCATAACTCTTAATGGGAGGCATCTGTAAGTAGAATCTAGCCTTTTGTTTTTTCAATTACAATGTTTCATTCCTGCTTCCCATGACTTAACTCTTTAATTACAGGTTTGGGCAACCTATTAAAGTTAACTGGGCATATGCTAGTGGTCAGAGGGAAGATACTTCAGGTTATTTATCATCATCATGCCTCATGTTCTCCTGATGTTCTGGTTCTAGTCCAGTTTTAATAACTTATATGTATTTCCCCTGGTGGTTATGCAGGTCATTTCAACATATTTGTTGGTGATCTTAGCCCTGAAGTTACAGATGCAACGTTGTTTGCATGCTTCTCTGTTTACCCCAGTTGTTCGTAAGCTCCACCTGGCTGATTTCTTTCTCTTGTTGCTTTTGGATTTTCTGTTTTTTTATTTTAATTGCATACTGATACTGTTTATTTGAGTGTCAAGAGGACTGAGGTTGAAGTTTCTGTACATGGTTCAGCCAGTAGCAGCAAGTCATTGAGGTAACAAAACCATTGTTCTGGGTGCAGGGATGCAAGGGTTATGTGGGATCAGAAGACTGGTCGCTCGAGGGGGTTTGGGTTTGTCTCTTTTCGGAATCAACAGGTAATACATTATTCAATTATTGTCACTGGTCTCCCGTGTCTATTTTGTCTTGTTACTTGTTCCTGTGTCATTTTTTGTTTTGAAGATGATCTTTCAAATTTTATCTTCTGTGCAGGACGCCCAAAGTGCGATTAATGACTTAACAGGTAACGAATATATCGTGCACTATTCTGTATTTAAATTGGTTTTCCCCCCTCTTGGTTGATTATAGTTTCAGATTTGTTTTGATTGTTGACTCCATAGTGGTGGATCCTCCTTGTTCCTTTTTTTTTTTTTTTTTAATTACTTTTCTTTTTGTTTGTCTTTTATTTTGGATATTCTGTTTTGTTCTTCCCTGAACAAGGGGAAAAAGAGGAAAAAATCTGGGACCTTGTGCGGCCTCTGAGTTTTTTTTGTATGAAAACTATTTGAATCCAAATCATAACTTCATTATTACTCGTTAAGTAGCGCTAATATTTGGTAGTTATTCCTTTGACTTCATTCTAGATTAAGTCAGTTGTGCTGAAACTGATGTTTCAATTTGGTTCTCTGTAATCTGCATTGATTCCAGTGGGCAATTCCTTTTTCTAAGGAGTCTTCAGATCTTAAGAATTTAATTAATGATTTGATTAAGCCTAATTTCTGATTTTACAATGTCCACTCCAATTTAGGGCCTTAGGCTAAAACTGTGGCTATGATCTAATTCCGTTATCCTGTTATTGGAATTATTCGGAATCTGGTTTCCATATTATCCTGTTGCAAGCTGACCTTGCATTGGATCCCACTTGTTCACTCAGCTCTATTTGAGGCCATACAACATACAAGACCTAACCCATGTATATTTGTTCTCACAACATCTCTTAGGTTATCTTCTAGTTTTTTAGTTCCTTAAAATTTTGATTAAATTTCCATATAGGGTCATCAAAAGGCCTTTGTTGAAATGGCTGTGCCACCTCAATTGAATTTCTTATACGTTATCATTTATTGGAGTTTACCTTGAACCAGCTCAAATATGATCATTCCTTATCTTTAGTAGTTATTTCATTCATCCATTTGAGGGTCCTAATTTTTGCTATATGGAGTTTGTCTATATGATGTTTCTTAATAGCTCGACTCTTTGCACCATATATCATTGTTGGTTGTACGTCGATCGTGCATAATTTTCCTTTGAGCTTTGTGGGAATATGCTGGTCACCCATGACCCCAGCTTCTCACTTCATCCACTCTATTTTAATTCTTTTGGAAGCATTATCCTCTATACCTTCCGTTTTGGCTTATTATTGAGCTAAGGTACCTTAAATAATGGCTTTGTGAAATCTCCTTTTCATGAAGTTTCACCACTTCATCCATCTAATCACAACCAAAGTTACATACTAGATATCCCATCTTCATTCTACTTAGTTTAAAGCCATTTGATTCCAAAGTTATTTTCCATGATTCTGATTGGGTTTAATCCTTGCGTCTGTCTCATCTGTCAAAACAATATCATTAGCAAAAGTTATACACCAAAGAACCTCATCTTGAATGTCTTCGGTTAAATCATCCATATAAGAGCAAATAAATACGGGCCTAAAGTTGATCCTTGATGTAGCCCACCTGCAATGGGGAATTTGCCATTTTGTTGCCATTAGTTTTACAATCATTACTAAACATATGTATCTTAATTATGTCCACATATTTGCTTGGAACATTTCTTATCTCTAATACTTATTACATTGACACTATGGATTCTATCATAAGTCTTTTAGCTCAGTAAAAACCGTATGAAGATACTTCCTATGCTCTCTATACCTTTCCATGGGACCAGATGCCCTTTATAGTAAAAAAAATTCTATTTTGTCCAAGGGTATAAAATAAGAAACATATTTTGTGACCAATGTAAATCTTCTTGAGTCATTCTTCTTCCTTCTAAATGATGAACTCCTATACTGACCATCTAGTAACTGCTTCTTCATGTGTCAGTTTGGAGTTTCTATCACTCTCACACCAGGTAAAACAAAAATTCCAGGAAGCACCCATGAGGTGATCCATGGTGTTTAGGCATAATTTGTTTGCTAGATAAAAAGGGTGGTGTGGGACCCACATGTAGTGGAATGTGGGACAAGAAAAGGAAAGGAAAGAATTTTGTGGAAAAGTTAAAATTGTGGGTCACACTTCTATTATATACCTCATTTTCTAACAAAGTCCCACTGATTTAGTGAGACTTTAAAAATGGGTTGGGTGGGAAAAGTGACTTGCCGTGTCAGTAGACAAGGTTTCTTAAATTATAAAAGTTTGTTTGCCAACTTCCCCACCCCGTTGAACCAAACATACCATTCTTTGTTTATTATTTTTTTAACCCCATTTTTCCGACCCCACATCGAATTTTTTCAAACAAACGATACCTTAGGGATGTTGAAGCTCTTAGGTGCCGAGGTGGTTAAGATGGTTTCATTGAACATCCCCTTCCCCCATTCTCCTTACTAACATAAATGCATAATACCTCGAGTCATTAGAAACTAACTTTAAGCTGCCTCGTGTCATTATAATGACCAAAGAAATGCATAATACCTCGGGTCATTAGAAACTAACTTTAAGTTACATCATGTCATTATAATGACCAAAGACATACATTATTACTGGAGAGAGAGGATGAAGTAGGGAAGGAGAGAAATTGGGAGTATTGCTGCATTAGGATCAGATTTGGTTTAGAGGAACTAAGATAAAGGTATATTGGTCCTAAATGTTTTGGAAATACTGTATTGCAACTAATGGCCGCAACTAATGGAGTAGGTTCAACTGTTCAAGTGCCAATTATGTTGAAAAGCAACGGTAGTATATGTAATTTTGCAAGTTTGATGGGTGAAAATGGAACTGCACCTTATCTCAGGGAATGTACATGTAAATTTCCCTATATGAAAGTGTTGTTACCATATTTCATGTACTGATGAGTGTGGCTAGGGCTCCTAAGAGATCCCTAGGTGGGAACTGGAGGATCTTTACTGCAGTGTATCACCTGTTTCCATGATAATACTCATATGGGATGTGTGACTGAAGATCACTTATTATGTTCTTTCAATATTCTCCTGCATCTTCATGTGAGATCTCGGTCCATTATGTGTCTACAAGGATTTTTTGTTTCTGGTCGTTTTCTGTTTAATTATTTTAACAACTTTGTGGGTTTAAATCTTTTTTAATTGTGATACACTATGAGTTCTTTTAGTGACATGTTTTCTATTATAAGTTTGGTGAAGAATCTGTAAGCACTGGCTCAAATTTTATATTGTTCAGAATTGTTTGGATTTGCTGATATTTTATCTGTTGTGCAGGGAAGTGGCTTGGGAGCAGGCAAATACGATGTAACTGGGCAACAAAGGGTGCTGGTGCCAATGATGAGAAGCAAAGCACAGAGCCAAAAAGTGTGGTTGAACTAACTAATGGAACATCAGGTATGTGCATTTCTAGAATGGGTTGTTGTAAATTCCTAGTCTGTTGGGATTTTACGTATTTACATGAACATGTGGTATAGTTGAACTTGTTGGACTTCATGATAAGGATGCTTGGTAATTGTAATTTTATCACTTTGTTTCTCCGAATTTTGAAGGATTGTGGCCATGTTTTTCTTTTGTTATGTGCAGAGGATGGTCAGGAGGCAACTAATGATGATGGGCCAGAGAATAACCCTCAATATACAACTGTATACGTGGGTAACCTTGCTCCAGAGGTAAGAAATTTTCTGCCTGGAGCCTATAATCTTGGTTAGCTTTTTCCTTGACGAACACAACTGAGCTTATTCTTTACTCAATGACTTGGTATTAAGTTCAATGTCTTAGGATCAGTTTAAAGACATTTTTTCTAACAGTGCTTAGTTGCTATTTTGTTTTTGGGGTAAATCTTGTCCCATACTCTTCTGTTGGGTTCATGATACAATGTGGTGGGTGTCTAGGAGCTATGACCATTCCACCTATATGTGACTCTCAATGCTTTCACACAAAGGAAATTATGGTTGTTCCTTTAAATTTGGAAATATCTAGCGTGAACAAGTTTCTCATGGATTATCGATTCTCAGGTTACCCAGCTTGATCTCCACCGGCACTTCCATTCTCTTGGTGCTGGCGTAATCGAAGAAGTCCGTGTGCAGCGTGACAAAGGCTTTGGTTTTGTTAGATACAGTACCCATGGGGAAGCTGCGTTGGCCATTCAAATGGGCAATGCTCGAACTCTGTGTGGCAAGCCAATTAAGGTGACTTTTGAGGCCTCTTTCATTGACTCTAGATTGCTCGTTTTTCAGCGATGTTGACTTGGTCGCTGCTGATGATTTCTTATTTCACAAAATCTTAGTTTGTGGATCTTGCCATTTTTAAGGTGTCTGCTGCACTTTGCTGACACTTGATGAGTCTACAATGTTCCAATTTTTTTGCCCCATTTTTTGCTGAACATGTTTATATTACCATGGTGGCGCCATGTGCAATGTGGAGGCTTTGGAGGCCCAACCCCAAAAAGAACCGGTCCAATGGATTTGGTCCAATAAGGGTTTTACTTAATGAGTTGAATTATCCTAGTATTATATTTTTAGTCCTTGTTTGTTATAGTTTCCTGTGTAAGAGTTAGAGTTGTACTTATGGTACTTATTTTGAGTTTCATACTTCAATTAGGATGTGTTTTTTCTTCCTCCTTAAATACGTGCTTGTAATGCATCCATTGTTTGAGTGAAGTGAATAGAAGTTTTCTATTTGATTCGAGTGTGTGTACTTTAAGCATTTCTTTCCCTTATCTGGTTGTTTTTCCCGTCTTTCCTTTTTGCCTCACTTCTCCTCATTGTTAAGCCCATGATAGCAGACTATTCTCAGGTCTGAATCAACCTGAGCCCATTGTCTTCTTGTTACCCATCTAACACCAGTCTTGTCAGGGATTGCCTAGGCTTCAGGTGCTTTTCTGTAACTTGTTTGCTGGTGTCAACTAGGAGACATCTTGTTGAATTTCTCTTTGTTTTTAATGCCCCCCTCTACTGCATTGGATCACTTAGATGTGATGACAGCTATGGTGACAACTACTATCACAACTATAAAAAATCATACTGAACCTCAGACTATATGTCATAGTTCAACAAATGCCTTGAACAAATTTGAAAACTCGCTTGCAGAACAATGGCCAGTAACCTAATGAGCAAAAGAAGATGATTTTTGTTATGTCTGGTGATGCAGATCGTAGAAGATGAAAGGGGGCTGGTTTGTTACTCTACCAATTTTAACTCAAACTGAACTGTCGTATGGATCAGGGATCATTAGTTACCCGTTTAATGGGTGTTGTGCATAGAATATATAAGTTGGTTTCTTATTTCAATTCCCATGTTAAGTTAGTTTCCTGATTAGATGTAATTTCTTCATGGAAAATTTCTTTGACTCCCATCCTTGATATTCCATTTACTTGAACTCTTCCAAAGTTTAACCTCTGATTTCCCCAACAAAATGAACTCTTTACTGCTTATCCTCTGCACTTTTGAGAAGGGAAAATTGCCCCGTTGTTGTCTGGTTCTGTGCCATATTTTATTATTATTATTATTTACAACTTTTTAATTCTTTTCTCTATTTCTCTATATCTCTTCTTCTGGGTGGAGTGCAGCCCCCATCCCCCTGTTGCGAACCTGTGATAATCTCATCCCACCTGAGTCCTGCCCCTGCCATTACCATGTGCTTACCCTCCTTCCCCGCTGTGACCATCCCCCCACCCTCCCTTTTCATCATCACCCTTTACTGCATACTGTTACAGTGCTGGCCACGGTAAGTGACAATATGTGCATGCTTGGTTGTATGTAATTAGGGTTACAGTTCTGTTTTGTGTTGGGTTTTGTTTTTGAGCTAGCTTATTAGTTGCTCCTATATTTAATAGGGTTCTATTTACGGTTGGCTGTTGATAATCCTCCTATCTGTACTCTCATGTGGGAAGAGTAAAGTAGGCTTGAATATATAATCTCAAAAATGCTTATGGGCTTTTTGGCTTGGCTGCTTCCTTCTCTCTGGGAGAGGGTGTAGATTTTGGTGCTGGACATTCAAGGGGGGTATATTAATTTCCGAACTAGAACCATGAAAGAATTTACTGGTTTTCAATTCCGAGGTGCCACAGGGGGGGCCAAATGAAAGATGAGCTTTCTTGGTACTGACTCTGATTTAGAGCAAATGTTGGGGCCCGGATTAAAGAATATCCTAAAAGAAAATTGGCATGTTGGAACTGTAGTCGTAATCAGGATAAACTACTCAATTAAATTTTTTTTTTATTCAGGTGCTAGTTCAATGGTTTAGAATGAATGTTTATAAGACAAGATTAGTTACTGTCTTTAGCAAGTTTCTGAACAAACGAGTCATTGTTGGTAACTTTCGGAATCACTTAGCTGAACATTATTCACAAACTTTTTTAGACGAGAAACCCTATTCCTAAATGGATGGTGCCCCTGTTCATAAGCAGCAGGGTTGGGGTTCTGCTTCACTTCTCTTTCTAGGGGGAGGGCTCATCTTGTCTGAAATTTGGTTGAATTTCAAAATCAGGGGTTAACCCATATTAGGGTCGTGCCAGGCATATATGGTTATGCTGACTGAGTACATTTAGATGCACCAAATGCTGTGATTGGCACTGGTTAATAAATTCATTCCTGTCGAGTGCAAATAGCTCTCCTTGCCTTCTTATTGTGTGCTTCATTCTTTTCATGGGCCTTAGTATTAAACATTTGTTATCTGATGTTTTATAATGAGGTTTTGTTCTTGCAGTGCTCGTGGGGTAGTAAACCTACTCCTCCCGGGACAGTTTCGACCCCTCTTCCCCCACCTTTTCCTCCAGGCATCTCAGCTGCTGAACTTCTGGCCTATGAACGTCAGCTGGCTATGAGCAAGATGGGTGGTGCCCAGGCATTAATGCACCCACAGGGCCAACATGCTCTCAAACAGGCAGGCATCAGTGTGGGTGCTGCTGGAGCAAGCCAGGCGATTTATGATGGAGGTTTCCAGAACGTAGCCGCTAGTCAGCAGCTCATGTACTACCAGTAATAGTGAGAGAGGAGATTATTATACGCATTTTACCGGTAACCTTAATATTTCGTTGTCTGCGTTTTTTACCAGCTTAGGTGGTTTGTTGTTACCTTTTTTCTTTTGTGTGCTTGCCTTTGTATGGATATAATTTGTAGTTTAAGAGCTGCTATCTAGGAAGAGGGGGAGTGTAAGGGAACTAGGTAGTTTGGTGAGAGAACGGCTGTGATATCTTTTTAGAGGTTTCTCTTTTCTTTTGTTTTATTTTATTTTAATTTTTACTGTTATTATTATGGTAATGTGTTGCCATTCCTACATTGAAGATCTCTGAAGATGTTCCCTGGAAGATATAGCCGTGGGCGTTGGGAGTTTATTTTCCTTGTTTATTACAATTTACGGTTAGATTTTCATCACCTAGTGGCTTATTATATTGTCCTCCATGATATTCGTTGTACCTACTACAGTTTTATGAGTGGAGACAGTTTAATGTAACTCATTAGATGTGTGTTGGTGGAAGGTTTTTGGTACTTCCATTCTCGTTTGTTTATTGCCTTATTTACTGCTTGGAATGCCTTCAATGGTTTTGCAAGGCCAGTTCACAAAAATCATAAACACGTGCTAGTATTATAAGAAAACGTGGTAGATTGTGTCGTCAATATCGGACGTTATTCTTTTTTCCGGTAGAAAGTCGGTGATAGATACTTGACAGTTGCTTGTAGATAAGGTTTAAAGTATCCCACGATACTATACGATACTAGTCGATACTAATCTTTATTTGACCCCATTGATATGATACATCTTGATACGTTTTTCCAATAAATTACACTAAAATACATTAGCTAGAGCCTAGAGCGATACATGACTACATGTCTTTTAAAATCACCTAATCGATATGATACTTGATACCGATATTTTAAACATTGCTGGTAGGTCCTGATATGGATAGTAAAAATCACCAATATAATGCAGCAAAACAAGCAACTTGAGCCAACAAATAGCAGCGACACAGCTGTGGGTGATCAGATGAGCAGGATTGTGTTGAATGGTCCCACGTAAACATGCCCTTGCAAGTGCAAGAGGTCCATGACCAAAAGCTTATGAGGGTGAAGGAAAAAAGGAGAACAAGAAAACCCTATAGTGAGATGTCAGCTCGTCCACTAACTAAGATCTTGCATCTAAGTAGAAGTGAATCTCAATTCTCAATATACCCGGTAAGATTATGAAAGATTAAATAAGGCCTATTTGGTTACTTGAGTTCGGAAATTTAAAAAATCTAGAGATATCAAATCTATGAAGTCATGGTTCATAAAATTAACTGATTGATTAGTCTGAATATTTGGGATGAAATCTGTAGATTTATCTGAAAAAAACATATATAGAATTGAACCATCCATTTTTTTGTAGATGTGTAGACATGTATTTCAACATCATGTTAAAAGGTTGAGGTTCAACTAATGGGGGTTGGTCCAAGTGGTAAGCAGCTTGGTCCACTTAAGCAAGGTTCCGGTATCGAAACTTTGTGGATGCAAAAATCTCCGCTGAGAGACTCACTCACCACAGCCAGGTGTGCGACCCGGGTCGAACACCGAATTAGTCAGGGCAAATCCTTGGAAATCGGGGTTGGCAACCAAAAAAAAAAAAAAAAAGGGTTTGAGGTTCATTTACAAATTGCTTCATATTTTTCTTAAAATTTAATCACAACTCTTTGATGTGACTTATAAATTGATTTCAACCATTTGATATGATGTTGAAACACATGTCATACATCTACAAGAAAATTGATGGTCCATTCTAATAAGGAAATTGACTGGATAAATTTCTTTATGGAGTCATGGTTCAAATGTTTAGCGCTTGTATATAGAGATTTCACATTATACCAATTAATCTACAGATTCACGTTTTTAGTGTAAAAAGGTGAATCGCTAGATTTCATGAATCCAGGGATTCACACAACCAAACATGTATAAATTCTCCCATTTGTGAATCTAGAGATTTCAAATCTCTGGATTCATGAATTTGAGAATTATACCCGTTTGGTTGTAAAAATCTCTAGATTCATGAAATCTAAAGATTCACTTCTTTACACTAAAAAACATGAATCTGTAGATTTATGGGTTAAGGGGTGAAATTCAGAGATTTCGAAAAAGCTATACATTTGCACATTCACAAAAATCACATTGATCAAATAATTTGGCCCGCCCCTCACCTTTTTCCGGACCGCCACGGCCGCGCCCTTTCGCCCTTGGGCGCGTGGGACCACCCAGGGGGCGCCAGAGCCGCAGCGTAGTTGGCAGCCCATATTCGGTTTTAAGTGCAGACGAGACCAACAGGGCACAGTGGACCGTTGCTTGTCGGCCGAAATGGATGAGTTATATGGGTGGTCAAATTTTTAGGGCCATTTTGGTCTTCTTGAGTCATTCCTTGTTCCTATGGAAAAGATGAAAATTTGCTCATATGGCAATCCCTATTGAAGTTCTGATTGTCACTAACGCACAGCCACAACCAGAGCTCAATTCGGAGCTAGGACAAAGATTTTACAGTTTTCTAAATTTAAAGGGCATTTTGGTCTATCAGAGTTATTTTACATTTTTTTCTTTTGGATAATAAAACAACGGAGTCAAGGATTCAAAGAGATATTAAAAGGAAGCAGCATCACAATCTGCCAGAAGGATCTCCTCCAACCCATGGGGAACATCTTGAAAGAACATCCAAGAGTACTCCAAATCGAGTGGAAACTTAGACATCCAATCAACAGCCTTATTAGCAACATGTCCAACATATACTCATCGCGTATTCACCATCTCATGCAGCAAAACACCAATCCGCTCAACTAAACGACCAAACCTCCCACGATCCACACAACATGGATCCAAAAGCTCTATTGCTTTCCGGAAATTTGACTCAAGCTTTAGCGGCAAGAGATGACTACTCACCGCCAGCTTCAAACCTTGGCAAATGGCTTCAAGTTCTTCTTCAAGTTCTGCTTCAAGGACACAACTTGACCGAACCCTTCTAAGAAAACCACCAATAAAATGACCTGTAGAATCGCGAAATAAACCACCAATGCAAACATCCACACCCCTACATCGAAAGGCACATTCACGTTTCCTTTAATCCAACCACAAGGAGGAAACCTCCACCTCAAAGACACTCTACAGCTTGTCGACTGCTTGAAACGAGCACAGGAAGCCCAGGCATCTACCACCAATTTCCCATATTCTAAAGCTAACTGTCTTCCATTATGAGGTCGTATAAAATCACATTCATGCACATCACGATTCCTCCAAAACCATAGAAGATAAGTCGTGCAAGTAAATTGTACCGCCCAAAGCAATTGAGATATACTTGCATGGTGGAATCCATAGTGGCAATTGTTATGGGCGTATGACCACGATTGGTGATCAAATCGGAGCTGAACGGATGAGTCATGTGTCACTGAATTTCTAAGGGCATTTTGGTTTTGTTTGAATCATTCCTCATTTTCCTATGTAAAGCGGTGGAATTCCCCAGCATGGATGATACTATTGGTAGGCAATCATCCTGGACACGCTGCTGCGATCGGCGCTCAAATCGGAGTTGAAATAACGTAGATTCTCTTTTAGATATTGTGATACGTTTGGATCATAGAAGGAATGATACTTCTGTCTTGCAGCCAGTGAACACTTGAGTGGTTCAGATTTCGCCTCATTTAAATTTTATTCTGGTGGTGGTTCTGATTGTTTCTTGTTCTACGGTGTAGCGCCGCATTTGTTTTTTCCAACATAAAAATTCTGATCCGATCCTCAACAGTTCAGATTGTTTGTGTATGATGGATATTTGTGGCCCTTGATTCGGTGTATCATCAGTTTGCCTGGTGCCTAGCCAATCCAGCCGTTAGTATTTAATAGAGTATTTATATGACAATCTAATGGACCCTAATACTCACTGGAGTGCAACTGGGTCACATGGAATCCGACCTGAGGCTTTCGAATGGGCAAATAATTACCATCAGATTTTGTTATGAGACTTCTCGATGGGCAAGCTTTGAACCATGATAGCTGGGTTTTCAGATAAGTAGAAACATCACAAGAATCAGAATTTTCCATGGGATTTAATTGAAACAGGGCATGGAAAGCACCAAATTGAGAAGTGTGGCCATGGAATGTACATGAGAAGGGCCCGAAAAGAGCATTGGAGAGCTCAATCTCTAGAGAAAGCTAAAGGGCACAATAGGGTGCGTTGACCCAGCAGACTTTCCAACCAAAGGCACACCCAGAAGGCACAAGTGAAATTGGGGCATCCCCAACATTAGACCCATGTTATGAGTAGACCTGTAAATGAATAGTCGAAATTTGCCTTTTAATTCGCATTCATATTCATTTAAGGGTATCCGTATCCGGAATTTTTCTTACCGGAAAATATTTGTATCCGTCCGCTAAGCAATCGGATTCGGATTCGAATAATTGCTTATCGGATCGGATAATATCCGAATAAAAATTTATCCGGATAGAGTAAAATATTTAACATTTTTTCTTTAAAAATGGATGATAATCGGATTCGGATACTAGTAATCGGATTTGGATAGCGGTATTCGGTAATCGAAAATTAGAAATTTATAATAAAAAAACATAAAAAAGTGACAATTATCAATCAATAATCGGATAGTTTATTGGATCGGATATCCGATAAAGTTTCATATTCGGATTCGGATGCCTTCTCAAAAATTTTTGCCAGATTCGGATAATGGATTTGCTAATCGGATTTTGATCTAGATACTGGTGTATCCGAGCTGAATCCAATCCGTTTGCAGGTCTAGTTATGAGACCCTAAACGCTGGCACAGCAGGAGAGATGACATCAAGCATCAGAAGTCAAGCCAAATGGAGGAAGTTGGCCTAGGAGACGGATTTTGCTTGGGAGCAGTGCTGTTCCGTACAGTGGTGGCGCAGATTACAAGCTTGACCATAGACTGTATTATTAAGTCACATGTAAATATTCCAAATTAAGTGAATCACATATAAACAGTCCAGTCCAGATGTCACTGCTTCCAAACAAAATCCCAAGAAGAAGGTCCTGTGATTCAGGGAATATATTCCAAGTCATAGGTAGCATTACAAAGGAATAACAAATAGGGGTTGGACTTTACCAAAAAAAATAGGGGTTGGAAAATTATAGGGGATGGATGAGGTGGGTGTAATAGTGAAGAAGATGCATTGGGGAGATGGGGAGCCAAAGCAGAAGAAGGTAGGAGTAATGGTGATGAAACAAAGAACCAGAGAGCAAATGATTGCAGCAAAGGGAAATTAATCTTCCTCTAAGACAATATGCTGCGAGACATGCACCTTGGTGGTTGGCTGCTTATACCATGGATAGCTGTTATGTGAGATGATACTGATGCACCAAGGGCAACAAAGACATCCATGCAAAATGCAGAAGCTTGCATATATGAAACAAAAACTGCAAAGAGAAGCAAGAGAAAATCGATTGACAAGATAATGGCAATTCATCAGGATGCAAAAGTCCAAAACAACTAGCTTTGGCAACCTTGTTTGGACCACAAGGCTAAATTCTACTGTATATGATCCCAGAGCTCAGTTGAATTTGGGTGAAGATCCTCCTTAACATGTGGAATCCCCACAAATTAATGAGTTGATATTGTATATTCAGTGATTGTTTTCAAGTTGTTTTGGGTTCTAAAAGGACTGGAATGGCTAGATATGTGGCAAATGATGCAGGAGCACCTTCTTGTTCGAAAGCTTCATCCATATGATCATGTGTGATGATTTGGAAGGAAATTAATGCATGCTTCTGGTTTCCTTGCCATGGGAGATGGTTGCTGGAATGATGAATTTTGATTGATATATGATTCACCATCTTTGTAAAATAAAGATTTCTCGTAAAATTTTCCTATTTCCAGTTATATTTTCATCTCATACAATTCATGTGCAGCTCTGAAACAGCATGAAATGGAATGGTAGATATTGAGTCAGCATGTCTGTTGTGAGATCATTTAATAGTCTCTTATACACATGAAGAAAATAACAAAGAGATTGATACTCTGCAACCCACGTGGAAACTCCTGAGATTGAAAGGAATTTCGATAACCCGGTAGATTTGTTTGGTTTTCTTTCTCATTAATGGCTGTCTGCCCAGTTTGCAGCCTTTCCGAAACAGATATAATTGATGACCACATATGATGTAAGATGAAGTTGAGATTTCCTCTCATCCATTCATTCATTGTTTATGTTTACAGACTCAAAAAAGTTCAAAAAAGAAGCAAAATTTTGTCCTGGATGATTGATTGATCCTTCTCTCGTAAAAACTATCTATATGTATACATAGTAGTCTGTATTGAGAAGAGTAAATTACTTATGCTACTCATCGTTGCTATCGCCGCTGGAATTGGATACTAGCTTAGCTGCTAGCAGCCAAGCATGGTTGGGAGAGTAGGAATAAGTAGCGCAGTTGAGTTGGGTTAAGCTTAGCTAGGCAGCGATGATGCCAGGAGAGAAGATTTGGTCTCGAATTGGATTATTTGTATAGGGAGAAGCAGAGAGATCTGCAGGTCTTGCTGCTTCAGCTCTGCATTTCTCCTTCCTCTCATCTGTTACTATCTGTTGGTATCGGCACTCTGAACTGCAGAACGCCTTCTCTCCCCTGAAAATTTCATGTAAAATATTTCGATTACTTTTACTATCCATACTATCCAATCTAGAGAGAGAGAGAGAGAGAGAGAGAGAGAGAGAGAGTGAGATAAAGGGTTACCTGTACATATAAATATCTCTGCCGTGGAGCTTTCTCCGGCAAAGGTGGCATGAACTGAGGAAGTCCGCCGTAGGAAACGCCGGAATCTCTGAATTGGCAGAGGCTGCATCGCTGCATACAGGTGACAAGCTAAAGACGCTACTTTTACGTCTTCCACCTCCATTAACATGATCATCATCACCGGCGACTGCTCGTGGTCGAGCTCTGGACTTAGCAGAAGAATTTAATCCACCACCACCACCACCACCAACACGGACGACGATGGGAATAGGATCCGAGCGGTTACGGTTGAGATTGAGGCTACCCACAAAGAATTTGGCCAAGATTTCACCTTGTCCGGCTCCGGCACGGGATTTCTCCATGGCGGCGACGATACCCAAACCCACAGCACCTGCTTCTTGTTCACAATTCTTCTTCATGCCGCCATAGTTAACTCTTGGTGACGGTGGTGACCGGAGGCTACTTGAGTTTGTCATCTCGTCCTCCTCCGGCACACCCTTCTCTTTCTAGAATATAGCTATAGAGCAGCTATCTTCAGAATTAATTTAACAGTGAATCTCTTGGATCTCCTCTTCTCCACTACTCTTTCTTGATAGATTGATTAGTCTTATGTATCAGATGCTCTGTTTCTCTCTCTCTCTCTGAACAAGATCGAGATGAATCTATTAAGAGGGAGAGTTCTATTCTCCGTAGCCCATGGTTTTGTCTGCAATTATAAGGTAATCGATGTGGCAATGCCTTGTCCTTGCTTGCTCTTCCCTACGTATTACGTCATTTCCCAATAATTCTCTCTTTTTTTTCTCCATGTTCCATGGCCCCCACACTCCACTCTTGACTCCTCTCCAGCCACTCCAATGACTACCAGACAAGAAAGAGAGAGAAAGAAAGAGAAAGGACGAAAAAGATTGATTTTGATTTGATTAATTGATCTTATACAATTATTTTACAAATGGGTTACATCAAATGATAAAAGACAGTAAAGAAAATTCCATCTTTGCATGCACAGATTCCACCATGGTACAGTATTGTACAGGTATTACCTTTACATAATACAAACTAAAAACTACAAATACTTAGATCTGGGTTCTCCTCCTGCAAGAATCATTCATGCATGCTGTCAAGCATAGAGATGGAACCCATTCGTTCCCTGTTACTTACCCAGGAGGGTTCTTATGCTAGAACAGTAGAACCTGAACCATCATTCTAGGGGGGGGTGGGAGATTGGTAAGAAAGTACAGAAAAAGAATGTGTGCCTCTGAAGTGGATTGAACCCAATTCCTTTTTCAATTCAAACTGATGTTTAGTATCTGATTCTGATTTCTGACCCAATGTAGACAAAGAAAGGCACAATCACTCATACGATTTATGGTGACCAATACATCATTCGCCAATATTGGCATTAATATTACAATTAATTAGATTAATTGTATCAGAATGATTCTTTCTTTTTCCCTGAAAAAAATATTCAGCTTTGGAACGCCCATGGGTTACAAAAAATCTAAAACTGTGGGAAGAACATACAACCTAGGTTTAAAGTATCTCACAATACCATACGATATTAGTCGATACGTATCCATATTTGACCCAACCGATATGATACATCTCGATGTTAGAGATAATGGATGCGCAACTACGAACAGAGAAAAACGTAAGCAAAACACACAAGAGAGATTTAACGTGGTTCGGCAAAGCCTTGCCTATGTTCACCCGAGAGAAAAGAAGTTTTATTATTTCCAGTAAACCTCACATGACTCTCACACTCACACAAAGTATCACCCTTTGCTTCCGTTCGCCCAATCCCTATCCTCAGGATGGGTTCCCCAATCCCTACAGGGATTTATGCTTATAAGTTATCTCATAGAGATTATTTATAGAGAAACCTAAGACCCTAATCCCAATGTAATTACAATTTTATCCCATATTATCAATTGACCCAAACCCTATTTCAATTACAAATACAATCAAAACCATAATTACATGGACCCACATAATACAAAACACCCAAACCCAACACTCATACGTCTCTCTATTAAATGATACTAAAATACATTAATCAAAGTGATACAATACTCAATACAAGATAATACGTCTCTTCAAATCACCTGACCGATACGATACTCAATACCGACCTTCCTTGCCTCTCCCTAGTGTCTATTCATGCCAGCCAGCACAGACCATATTGAATAGGCCTCAATGAGTTGGTAACTTTCTGAGTATGTTTGAGAAAAGGGGACCCATTTTTGAGCTTTTGATACCCTTTTCATTCTAAGTGGTCTCAACTCTCAAAAGTAGACAGCTGGGTTTCATGGCGTTTTGTGTCGACTTCATGCTCGTTTAAATTCCCCAAACAGTTGTACTCTGCTTGAATTCCACTCTGCTGGACCGACTGACTGCTTATGATTTCATTTCACTGTATTGGTTCCTAATTTCTAATAAACATCGAAATCAATTTTTATTTTTTTTGGTACTGGTGTTTTATTTTAATATGGAAAATAAAATGCCATCTCCAAGGGTTGAACCACGACATTTTCACTGAAAGTATGGATCTTACCATTCAATCAACCCTGCATTGGCTAATCAAAAAATGTTGGCAATCAAACAATATCAATAAATGATGACATGACACATACAAGAACGTCTTTACCCAAAACACACACACAAAAGGGAAGGCCAAGACCTGATTGCTGCATCTCCCATCATGAACGATAGAAATTAAAAGAGGGAAAGAGACAAGGGGAGAACTATATGAGAACCCACAATGGGGCCATTCACATGGACAAAGTCACAGTTGTTGAAGACTCATTGGAAAGATCAAAACAGGCCACGTGAGATTAAGAGAGGTAGGCATAGGCGTGCTAGCACGGGATGGAGATGGAGATTTCTATTTTTTCTGGTTTGGTTCTTTTGAAAATTTACGATTAGCATTATGATATTTTTGCTTCGAGAAACACCAAAAATAGTCTTTTCTGAAACACTTTATTAGGCATTTGATAAAACTTGCTCCTAGAAGTATAAACAATACTCGTATGCATTTAATAAAATTTATTTCTTGAAACAAATTTGAAAATTGCAATAAAATTTATGAAATTTGATGTTTAAACTTTAAAGTAGACCTGTAAATGGATAACCGAAATCCGCCTCCGAATTCGCATTCGTATTCGTTTAAGGGTATCCGTATCGGAAAGTTTTCTTACCGGAAAATATCCGTATCCGTCTGCTAAGCAACCGGATTCGGATAATTGCTTATCGGATCGGATAATATCCGGATAAATTTTTATCCGGATAGAGTAAAGTATTTAACATTTTTTCTTTAAAAATATATAATAATCGGATTCGGATACCGGTAATCGGATTCGGATACCGGTATTCGGTAATCGGAAATTAAAAATTTATAATAAAAAATAAAAAAGTGACAATTATCAATCGATAATCGGATATTTTATCGGATCGGATTATTATCGGATATCAGATAAAGTTTTGGATTCGGATGCCTTCTCTAAATTTTTGCCAGATTCGGATTCGGATTCAGATAGCGGATTTGCTAATCGGATTCAGATTCGGATACTGGTGTATCCGAGCCGAATCCGGTCCGTTTACAGGCCTACTTTAAAGTACCAAGTTCCATAAATACCCGTTCAATAACTGTTTTACTTAAACCCAACATACACTCAGTTTTTGCTTCGAGAAATAGACACAGCGACAAATTTCAATTTATATTACAAAAATCATACGAAACAAAGCAAGTTTCGGCTGATTTTTTTACTACTCAAAGCAAGAAACACTAAAAACTGTTTTTTGATGAATTATCAAATGGGTACTGAGACGATCTTAAATATCAAAGTCTTAAATTGCATTTGGTTTATATAATTGTCTAAGACTGAATTTTTACAAAGATGATTAGGAATATAGTGTCGTTGAAAATCATGTTAAAACTGTTTAATGATCAAGACTGATCAAGACTGATCAAGACTTCCTACACTCATGGTGAAAAAGCAACCCTGTCCCGTGGTCATCAGATTGATAATAGAAGCTTTTTAAATTAAAGAGAGTTTTTAAGTAATAATGATAATCTAAGAATTCAATATAAAAAATATTAAATCAAATACTAAAAGGATGTCGACACCATTTTTTTTCTTCTTTTTCTTGTGTAATCAGAAAATATGTTAGAGAAACAAGAACAGAGAACAAACACCAATGAAGGACAAAATCAATCCAGGAAATGGAGAAAGACAAAACTGTCAACAACAAGGCCCTCTTCCTAGAGAGTTGGCTACACCAAACTAATAACCATTGTTGCCTTGCTCGGGTAGCACAAGTGCCCGTGGTGCCCACCATTGTATACGTGCCATTTGGATTTCATTAAATTTCAGTCGTTCAAAACATGGCTCGATTCATTTTAAACAAAAAACTCGTTTTTCTTCCATTTAAAATTGATCATATGTACACAGTGTTTTGAGCGACTGGAATTTAATAAATTTACGTGGCACTCATCAAACGGTAGGCACAAAAGATACCACCATACTAGACGTACTACCAAGCAAGATCCATCAATATCTATAGAGTAATCAGGTCTAGAAGTCAAGCGTAATGGTTACGGGATACGCCAAAATCCACACGTAAGAAAACCCTCAACATTAACATTAAACTTAACATTAGCATGACTACTCCACGTCAAATATAAATTAAAAGCTAAACAAATAAGATTATCACATAGCATGACAGAGATCGAATAGACAATTACCACTGAAAAAAAAATGAAGGATAATGGAATCACAAGATTAGTGAAGCCAAACATCTATTAGTCAAGACAAGGGATTAGGTGAATTAAACCACTTACAAAGCAACAAAGATAGGGTTTAGTAGAGCAAGACAAATTGAATCAGGCCCATAGCAGTTCGATTCCATCACTAAATCATGTCCAAGTTTCTTTGAAAACAAACCAAAACATCTCTGTTCATCAAGAAAACTTTTCCTTTCGGTTTTGATAACTGTACTAATTAAAGCTGAGCTTTGCTTCTAATATATATATATATATATATATATATATATATATATATATATATATATATATATATATATATATATATATATATATATATATATATATATATATATATATATATATATATATATATTATATACTAAAACAATTATGTAACACTTGATCAAGTCCACATCTGAAAAAGACACTAAGCACTTATCAAATCGGTAGAATAATATTTTAAGAGGAACTTTTGTTTACCATTAAGCACTAACTTTGAAGTAACTCAGAAAATTATACATAAAAGTGATAAAGAGTTGAAAGTTTCTTTTGGCATCTAGAAAATAGTTTAATATACTTTTGATGCATGAGTGTCCTTCAAACAATTTGGAAAAGCAAGAAACATGACTAAACTATATATTACTGAGAGTATCATATATATTTTACTTGGAAGAAAGAAAATAAATGGGATTGTGGATTACTAATTAATGAAGAGAGTCCCTTTTACAAGGCCATCTTCCAACTGTTGTCTTCATACACAACAGTTGCAGGCACAGTGGTGCACCATAACAGCAGTTGGTGAAACCTTTTGCCTTGACAAAATATATGAAGGCACAATAGAACAATCTTTTAGTTGCTGCCAAGGGAACTAAATTGCTCTCACTAAAGAAGAAGAAGAAACCAAAACGGGTGACCAAAAGTGATCTCGCTAATGGCAGCTCAGTACTGTATATTTAATGCGCAGCACTAAAGCAAAGAAAGAAAGAAAAAGAAGAAGAAGAAAAGAAAAGAAGAAACCAAAACGGGTGACCAAAAGTGATTTCATCAATGGCAGCTCAGTACTGTATATTTAATGCGCAGCACTGAAGCAAAATCTGATTTTTTATGTTTGCAAACTCAGAAACTACTAATTGCTTATTTGTGTATCTATTTTGTTTCCCCAGTGGGAAGATGGAGAGATGATTAATCCTATGACATCCACCTTGGATATAATATTCCATAAGTGGATCTTAGAAGATTTTATTTTATTTATTTATTTCCCCCCACGTAATGCGATTCCATAATATAGTATTTCAGCCTCTTAGAATATCAGAATCCTGATAACCTACCTACCCCAACTCCTTTTACATTTTGTGCACTTTTGACACCTAAAGGCATTTTACCCACTTCCCACAATACATCCTTAGTGCTAATACATAGTTGGAAGGAAGAGATACAGTCATACAGATTAACTAATCCTGCTAAGGTAGCATTGCATTTACAAGATAAATCTGGGAGTAATTCCTACATGTTAAATGATGCCAATGATGGTTATCAGTGTCAAAGAACAACACAAAAGTTATAAAATTGGAAACAATATTAATCACTGATATACTTACAATTTCATCCAATAGGTCTATATGAACAGCTTGAACAGCTACATGCCCAAAAAAAGGGACTTGATACCTCTACTATAACTAGTTACTTAAAAATGACATCTAAATCAAATATATCAACTACTGAATCGAATTACATCGTGTGACCTAATATATTAACGACATTTATTATAAACTGACATTGTATTTGTCAGTAGGGCTTATTAACAATCCAAATGGTCTACTTGTATGAGTAGCAATAATGACTAACCATACGACTGCAGTTCATTAGAAACAACTGCAAAATATACAATATTCAGAATCAGAAATAAATACTGTTGCAAATCACAATATTTACAATATACAAATACAATGCCTTCAATGGCCATGGTTTTATGTAACCGTGATCAAATTAGCAAACCTCTCAGGGCATTTGATCATGGTGGTTTAAAAATGTAGACATATAGAACCATTGGTAGAGGTCATCAGCAACTGCGGCCATGGGAGTCCTCCCAAAGTGCAGTGTTATAATGCTTTTCTTGTAGCCTGAACTACCACTCAATAATCATACAAAACTGTGCACTAGAAGATCATACTAACTTGAGTGCAACTTCATATAGAAGGGCTCAGGAAAAATGAACATCTGACAAGGAAATGAAAAGGAGAAGCAGAGTAAGTGTTCCACCACATTGTCAGAGGATATAAGAAGACAAATGGGCACATGAACTCAAGGCAACTCCTAACTCCTTGAATGAGGATGTTACCAAACACCCATGCCTATCAGAAGTCACCCAGCCATCAGGCCCAACACCAGGGAGAAGTGGACGAAGAGAAGAATGAAGAGAATGCAAAAAGGGCACTAGTAACCAATGGCAGTCATATCCCCCTGTCATATCATTAGAAGCTTCAGCTTACATAATCCTAATTAGACTAGAAAGTTAAAAACCAACCTAACCCAAAGTTATAATATTCAATTCTAAAAAACTAAATAGACATGTAATAAGAACAAAATATCTAAGCAAACTAAGTACTACCACTAGGATATAACAATAATCCATCATAGAGGAGGTCTGCTTGTTTTGGCATAAAACCATGGTTTGAGATCTCGGTCTTGAGCCAGATTTCGGCCAGCCAAAGCAATGAAATCTCGCGAGATCTTGGCCAAGATCAGGCAATTTTTTTGGCTCAACTCGAGTGAACTTGGAGGCCCAACTCAGTGAGGTTTTAGGGCTCAAGTTGAGCTGAAATTCGGTATTTAGCCTAATTTAAGCCTTCTAAACACAGTAGTAATCTTAAATTTGTGAGAGTACAAGTCTACATATGAGTTCCAACTCTACCCCAACTCTGAAACTGAAATGCTCAAGGAATGAATTTGCAGACTTATAAAACATGAAATATACAACCATTATTTGATATGAATGAAAACATAAAGGTTTACAGTCAAATGATACATCAAACATGTTCAAAAGAGTCTAGCATAATTATGTATATGTAAAAGATTTCACTCCATGATGTTGCAGCCCTTCCAATGGAGTCTAGCATATCTTACAAACATTTTCAAAACATAAGTATTCTTCAAGATTTTTTTTTTAAAATTTCTTAAAAATATTTTTAAAGTCCAAAAAATTAAATTAGTAACAGAAAAATAATGTTGGTTCTATGAAACTGTAGATTGGGCAAAAATATTTAACATACATTCAATCCACATCCAAACACCTAATGCAGAACATAGTATTTGAAAAAAAAATGAAATTTGGGAAGAGAACTCACCTTGCTTGAAGATTGGCTCCAAAATCACTAGGTCCTTGTCAATTACCTGTTGTAGATGAGTTAAATGGAGTGCTAATGCAATGTTGTGGAAGATCCGAGCAGTTTTTCAACCAAAAATCCGGCCAAGATTTGAAAAATAGCAGCCGGGGAAGAGTTAGTGTCGAGAGGGTTGAGACAGACAAGATATCTTGTCTCGACTCAACGAGAGGTGGATTTAAAAGAGGTGGTCCAACCAAGATCTCAGCTGAGATCTCATCTTATTTTCATTTTGCCCCCCTTCTTGACTCAAAGTCTCACGAAACCGAGATATTAGCTGAGATCTCGCAAGACCTTGAACCATGTATAAAACAACACCAATATCCCACTTCTCACAATTTAACAATTCTGCTCAAGCTAGATCATAGAGCTGACCCATGGGCAGCTTGGAATACCTATTTCTAGAATGCATGACCAAATAGAGGCTTGCTAAACAAACAAAGCTGATTAGCAGAGGAGACAAAACAGAGCAGCAATTAGTTTCTTCATAACATCCCACATAATGACAATAAATTTCAATGTGTTTGGTTCACATGAACCATTAGTCTGCTAAGTATGTAGATAGATGCCTGTTATCCGAGAACATCTTCATTAATTTAGTAATCACAAAGCTCAATTCTTGAAGTAGAGAACTCAACCACATCAGCTTAATTATAGTATATGCCATAGCTAAATCCTCAGCCTTAGCACTATAGCTAAATCCTCAGCCTTAGCACTGCTTCTTGCTTTGCCAATTTACCAAGTTTCCACTAAGAAATGTGTGATATCCTGTGGTTGATCTAGGATAACCATCAGCGCCAAACCAGTCAACATTAGAATATCCTACCAAATCAATATTGTGATGAGGAACTCCCTTCAAATACTTTAAAACACAACGAGCTACCTCCTAGTGACCTGCTATGGGTGACTACATGAACTGAGTGATGACACCAACAACAAAATAAATATCTAGTAATGTAACAGTAAAGTTGATTAGCTTTCTGATGTAGAATTGAAGACATGTTTAAGAAAGAAGAAACCCATTGGGTCAGGCCCATCAAAGGCCTAAAGCTGTCACCTAAATCAGCCCAAGGCTTTCATGGGCTACGACTGTTTTAGTGGGTTAAAGTTAGCCCACATATGTTGAACTTCATAGTCTAGACCTAAGCCCAAGTCTAGTTTTTGAAAAGTCAATAAAAGGGGCTGTGGTTTGAAAATAAAAGAACTCACTGTCAAAGGCGTTTTCCTTTGTCAAAGAATTAGGTAGTAGTTGAGTTATTAATAGGTAGGTGGTGTTAGCTAGTGGTTGGATATTACCATTAATGTTTATGTCTCTTTAGAATGCTATATAAAGAGACTTATGTAAGAAGTGAAAAGACAACTCATCTACTAAAATCATATTGCTTTGTTAGCATTCCTTCTCTATGGAGACTCCTTGTGTTTGATCAAGGTAGGTTGGTGTCCAATCCAATCGATCCACCTTGCGGTGTGAAGCCCAGGTGTTACATTGTTATTTTCAATTCCCTCATATTGTCCTTTCAATTTCTTCATCATAGTTCTGCCCCTGTTTTAAAGATCTATTCAGCCGTATTGTTATGCTATTATCCTTATAATACCACTCTAGTTTCAGCCCTCTTTCACATCTAAATTCTGTTTCATCTTAAGTTTAGCAAATCTGAACTTTATTCCCTGTGAAATGTCCTATTTGGCTATTGTTTTGATCAATCAAATACAGTACTACATAATTTGGTATCAGAGCCATGACAGGGAGTGAAACTTCTGGATTGGATACTGACCTTATGGCAGCAATGATGGAGATGTTGCAACAATTGAGCAACCAAATCATTGCAAGCCACAAGCAAGAGGAAGAGAGGTTCTCAGCAATGGAGGCTAGAGTTGTTGCCTCCACTCATGCTCCACACCCTCCACTTGGTGAAGAATCCCAACCAACTCACTTTATTGCCAACTTTCCTACTCAAATGAATACAGGGAGAGGGCCTTAAAGGATTTCAACTACCAAACCTCGAAGAGCACATACGGAGTTATTTCACTGGAGAACAACCTACATTCAATAAGCATGTTGGTGACTCTCAAAAGGTAAAGCTTGAACACCAGGAGTTCATTCACACTAGCCATAACACAGGGCTGGTATTGGCTTTTGTTACGAGAGAAGTTACCCCTCAACCTAAGGTGACATTCCCTCCACTTATCAAAGAGTTACAATCTGATTTTCCTAAGGTGGTTCCTGATGAGTTGCCTAATGAGCTACCTCTTATGCGTGATATTCTGCATACCACTGATTTGGTATAGGGTTCAGTGTTACCAAACCTATCGGCCTATCACCTCAGCCTAGCAAAGCACAATGAATTCAAACAACAGGTGGATGAGTCGTTGCATAAAGGATTCATTCAAGAGAGCTTAAGTCCATGTGTTGTACCGACATTACTCACTCCAAAGAAGGATGGCTCATGGCGTAAGTGTGTGGACAATCGAGCAATCAATAAAATTACAGTCGAGTATAGGTTTCCTATACTGCGGCTTGATGCCATGTTAGAAACAATGTCCGGGGCTAAGATCTTTTCTAAATTGGGCCTCAGAAATGGTTATCATCAGATCCGTATTAGGCCTAAAGACGAATGGAAGACTGTCTTCAAAACCAAGGATGGACTATTTAAATGGAAAGTCATGCTTTTTCGTCTGACGAATGCACCTAGCGCCTTCATGAGGGTTATGACATAGGGGGTTGAAGTTGATCTAAAGAAGATAAAAAGCATCGTCGACTGGCCTAACCCAAGGACAATCATTGAAGTTCGTAATTTCCATCGTCTTACAGGAGAGTCATTCGGAACTTCAGTGCAGTCATGGCACCTATTACCGAATGTTTAAAGCAAGGCAAGGGCAAGTTCAAATGGAAGAACTGTCCACGACATGATAGCACTTGGATTCATGCTAAAAATCTCGAGAAACTCGATCTCGATTGGTATGAGCATTATATATCATTCATCCATTCGTCGGAGATGAATGTTTTCAAGCCGGGGAGAGTTGATGTAGAATTGAAGACATGTTTAAGAAAGAAGAAACCCATTGGGCCAGGCCCATCAAAGGCCTAAAGTTGTCACCTGAATCAGCCCATGGCTTTCATGAGTTAGGGCTGTTTTAGTGGGTTAAAGTTAGCCCACATATGTTGAACTTCATAGTCTAAACCTAAGCCCAAGTCTAGTTTTTGAAAAGTCAATAAAAGGGGCTGTGGTTTGAAAATAAAAGAACTCATTGTCAAAGGAGTTTTCTTTTGTCAAAGAATTAGGTAGTAGTTGAGTTATTAATAGGTAGGTGGTGTTAGCTAGTGATTGGATGTTACCATTAATGTTTATGTCTCTTTAGAATGCTATATAAAGAGACTTATGTAAGAAGTGAAGACACAATTCATCTACTAAAATCAAATTGCTTTGTTATTATTCCTTCTCTATGGAGACTCCTTGTGTTTGATCAAGGTAGGTTGGTGTTCGATCCAATCGATCCACCTTGCGGTGTGAAGCCCAGGTGTTACATTGTTATTTTTCATTTCCCTCATATTGTCCTTTCAATTTCTTCATCATAGTTCTGCCCCTGTTTTAAAGATCTATTCAGCCGTATTGTTATGCTATTATCCTTATAATACCACTCTAGTTTCAGCCCTCTTTCACATATAAATTCTATTTCATCTTAAGTCTATCAAATCTGAACTTTATTCCCTGTGAAAGGTCCTATTTGGCTACTGTTTTGATCGATCAAATATAATACTACATTACTTTCCTACAAGCCTTCAATAATGATGCACATCTTTGGATCCATTGGAGTGTCAACAGGCATGGAAGCAAGCATGACATACCTAAATGACAGGCCTAACACAAATCAGCAATAAGCACTGGGCATAATTCCATTTACCATGACCAAACTGACCAATTCTTATTCAACCCCCCACCCTTAAAAAGAGAGAGAGAGAGAGAGAGAGAGAGAGAGAGAGAGAGAGAGAGAGAGAGAGAGAGAGAGAGAGAGAGAGAGAGAGAGAGAGAAGAAAGAACAAGACTTCATCAAGGAGAAGTTAGAGCAAGGAATCACTTGCGCCCCTTTTGTTATGTCCGTTGATCAATTAGCTTCTCACTAAATAAATAGCTCCTGATAAGCCTCTAATGGCTAGAGTGTATAGGCGCAAGAAGAAAAAGAGCAGCACAGGATCATCAGCTGCTACAGGGGATCATCCCAGCTGAACACTTAAGCAACATTCTCAGTTGGGAGGGACAGGTGGCAAGAGGTGAGTGGACAGCAACTTTAACTTATGACAAGGACAAAGAATATGATCTAGATGGCAAGAAAAGGATTGGTTAGAGTACAGCAGTTAGTTAGTAGGGTTTTTGGGATTATGTAAGGGGAGAGATGGGGGGGGGGGGGGTTATGCATGAAGTTTGTAGTTAAGCAAGGAGGTCTTGCAAGGGGAGAACTCAGTTCTCAGGTGAGTATTAATGGCTGCAATTACTCTTATTGTAGTCCAGTTTTGAGTTAATACTAGTTCAGCAACTCTACCAATTTTGTAGTTATTTTTGTATATTTTGTAACTGGTCAGTAGCCCATTGAATGAAGTAAATATCTGTTTGCTATCAATTCTTTGCTGTACTGTTGATGTTAGTTGTCAATCAGGATAGTGAGTTATTGCAAAGTGATAGGGGGTCTTTTCAGCTGCTGTAAGAGTTTTAGTTCTACAGTTGCAAGTTGAGGATCTTTAAAATCTGTTGAAGTATACGTAAATTTGGAAGTCTTACTGTTCACGTGAACAGTATTATGCTATTGTTTTTATTATATTTTCTATTTCTAATGTGGGAGTCTTGCTACATAAGTTTTGGGAGTTTTTAGAAAGCATAGTTTCTATTTTGGTGGTAGTTTCTATTCCAGAACTTTCTATTTTAGGAGTTAGGAAGTTACTAAAGCTGTAATATTTTGTTTCCTTTTTTCTAGAGGACAATTACTTGTCTCTCAAGTTGTATTAGATTCATTAGAAGCTATAAATAAAAGTGCTCTGTGATTCTAGACTCTTTAGCTAAGAATCACAGGTCTTTTCTACTGGTTCTTCATCTTTCTTCTCTTCTTCTTATTCTCTCTTTTCTTTGTTCAAATTCAACTGCTATTTTGATTGTTTAAAGCTTGTTTTCTAACATGGTATCAGAGCTTTTTTGAATCAAAATAGTGTTGTTCTCAATATTCTCTTCTGAAATTCTTTTTTTTTTCCTGTTTCCTTGGTGTGCAGCCACCTAATGCTGTATATTATGGACTGTTAGATCAGATATTCATGTGAACTGATCTTTTCTACCTATTACCTTACTTTTACACGTTCCAGAACTTGGATACCTTTTGTTGTGGGGAACTAAGGTCTTGAGTCCCCCCCCCTCGGGAGAGATACACCCCCCTCGGGCTGGTGCATCTCTTCCTTCATAAAAGGTCCCGATTGCCTCACTCGGGAGAGATACACCCCTTTGAGCTAGCTCATCTCTTCCTTGAAAAAGGTCCCGAGTGCCTCACTCGGGAAAGATACATTCCCGACTTAAGTTGGTGTATCTCTTCCTTGGCAAGCCACGCTCGATGCAAGTCCCAGAAGGCCTTATTGACTATGTCAACGAGAGTTAGTTACAGATAACTACTCAGCTTATCCGTTCCGAGAATTGGGGAGATGAGTCAACAGATAACAGCTCTATCTGGTGCGACAAAGAAGGAGCCGTTATTCCAAGGATACTCCACTCACTCTCCAACTGTCGATCTGAAACTCAAGGAAGCGCCGCCTCCAGGCAACTTCTATATAAACCCATCTCCCACATGGAGAAAGGTACGAGAAATCATCTGAGTAATTATTCATTACGTTCTTGAGAACTCTCTCAAGAACTCTTATTGTTGCCTAGGCTGACTTGGGCGTCGGAGGCGGTTCCCCGGCCAAAACTTGACCGGACCGTTCTTGTTTTCTTTGTGAGTGCAAGCACCTCAGCTATTCCAACTTGGCTGTAGAGCTCTTAAGGTGGTCATCTCAGTAACCGGCCCTCGAAGAAGTTCTAGACACAACAAATTGGCGCCGTCTGTGGGAAATGTCACAAAAAGTCATGACAAGACATACCACACCTCAGGTGACAAGTTCTCAAATTCTCACTCGAGCGAGAGAAAGGGAGATAGAAAACGGATGTGTTGAAGAACAAACTCTCCTTTCTCCAGATCCGCAAATTCCTATTCCAAAGGAAGGTCAAGGAGGGGTTCCAGAGATTCCTCCGTTAACTATTCCAAGTCCATTTGGAGAAGGAGATTCAAATCAACCTCCTATTCCAGTAACAGTAGCCGATTTGCAGAATATGCAAAAAGAAGTCCAACAACAAATGTTGGAACTCCAAGGAGTAGTTTGTGGCTTAGTCCATCAAGTCGGGGTACCATCCGGACCCGCCAGAAATTCCCAAGAAGGACGAAGGCGTGAAGCCGTCCGACAGACTCGGGATAGGCAACGCCCGCTGAACGAAGTCTGAGAAGGGCGAAATCCCAGAGAACCAAGACGAACAGCCGAACGAGTTGGAGAAAGATCTCAAGGAATTCGTATTCAATAACCACTTCCCCGAGGAGATCGGACGAGGGGAAGTGTGTTCAACCGTTTGGCTGGCCTTAGGCAAACTCGGGATTTACCAAGAAGAGGGCGCAGAAACGAAAGAATTCAATAACAAGAAGGCGAAAGCCACGGAAGAGGTCATTCCAAATCTGATGACCCGAGAGGATCGGTCAGTCAGTCTGGATCTTCTCAGGGACCGACTTCTCAATATTCTGATATTGGAAGTGTTTGATTTCCGCAAGAACGTCGAGAGGCGCATGGTCTCGGAAGAAGATTATATGCCATGGAAAGGAGGCTCGAGGATCAGGACCTAGACGACGACTATGACGTTATTGACTGAGAGCCTTTCGCAGAGGTAGTCATGAGAGCGCCTCTTCCACCCAACTTCATCATGCCGACGTTCACTCCCTACGAAGGTAAATCAAATCCTCGTGAACATATTAGTTATTTCAAATCTGACATGGCTGTGATTGGCCGAGAGGATGAGTTATTATGCTGAACTTTCCCGGCATCTCTCAAAGGCCCAGCCATAAAATGGTTTTCTAGCTTACGGCCAAGATCCATCCGAAACTTCCGAGAACTTCGGAGAAAATTCATTGCCTAATTCCGAAGTTGCATCGGGAGTAAGAAGACAGCAGATAGCCTCTTTGCTATTAGGCAAAAGCCGAATGAGTCTGTTCGAGACTATCTTCTTAGATTCGATAAAGTGGCTATCGAGGTTGAAGAATTGGATGATACGGTGGCGTACAATGCACTATGGAGTGGAATAACCCAAAGACGTTTGCTTGAAGTATTACTCCAAGATAAGCCAAAAACTTATGGAGCACTTCTTAAGAAATGCCAAAAACAAGCAACAATTGCAGAAGTTATCGAAGCCCGAGAAGAGTCCACAAGAGGGATGAAGGAAAAGAAGAATTATGGAGAAAAAGGCCAGAATTCAAATGCTCGGGTAAGAGATGACAAAAAGGGAGGTTGGAAAGAAAGACTCGCCAATGGGGACTTTACACCTCTTAATACTAAGAGGTCAGAAATTCTATTACAGATCAGAGATAAAGAAAACTTGAAGTGGCCAGGCAAGATAGGAGCCTGACCCGAAGATAGGAATATGACAAAGTATTGCCGCTTTCACAAGGACTATGGCCACCATACGGATGAGTGCAGAAATCTTAAGATCGAGAAACTCATCCAAGGAGGGCATCTTGAAAAATATCTTCAGAAGAAGCGACAAGATCGAGAGAAGTCCCCACCTAGATCAATAAAAAGACTCAGATCCAAAAGTCCCGAGAGGGCAGATCAGAATCCTGAGAAGAAACCCGACCATCTGGAATTTTCTCCCATTTACATTGTTTTGGGAAATCCGACCGAAGAATTCATTAAGAAGGCGAAGCAAAAGGCACGGTTCGTTGGATCGATGCAGTTGCCAAGAAAACAAAGAAACGACTTATGTCCAGATCCAATAACCTTCACGGATGAAGACCTCAAAGGCGTGACTTCTCCTCATGATGACGCTATAGTTATCAAAGTGAAATTGGCAAATCGGGAAGTTCACCGTGTTCTTGTAGACAAGGGATCTTCCGCCGACTTACTATCCTATGAAGCATTTAAGAAATTGAAGTTTGAGGACAAGATGATGACTCCATGTGGGACTCACTTATATGGGTTCGCCGGGTTGTCCGCCATATCCGAAGGGACCATCCAATTGGATCTAAGGATCGGGAACTCCCCTCGGGATGCAGTCGTCCAAGAAACCTTCATGGTGGTTTGGGACCTCTCAACTTACAATGTCTTGCTCAGGAGGCCAACTCTTAACGCCTTAAGGGCAATGGTTTCTCCAACGCATATGAAGTTGAAGTTTCCAACCACAGCAGGAGTCGGGGAGTGCTCTTCTGATCAGCGACTCTCCAGACAATGTTATGTGAATTATCTTAAAAAAGTCAGAAGAACCGAGAGATCGGGCAATACAATGAGTATCGAAATTCAAGATGACCGGGATGAAGAAGCTATGCAGAGAGCCGAACTTGTTGAGAAGCTTGAGCAAATTCAACTTCATCCGGATTTTCCCGAGAAAAGAACTACGATTGGTTCAGAACAGCCTACAGAATTCAAGGAAGAACTGACCGAGTATCTCCAGAACAATCTTGATGTATTCGCATGGTCGGCCGAAGACATGCCAGGAATAGATCGAAGAGTTGCGGAACACAGCCTATGGATCAGGGAAGATGTAATTCCCATGATCCAAAAAAGAAGGAATTTTTTGCTCGAGAAACATGCCGCCATCAGAACCGAAGTGGAGAAGCTAGAACAATCGGGTTTTATAAAACCAATAGAATGCCCAACTTGGTTGGCAAATGTAGTAATGGTGAAGAAAGCCAACGGCAAATGGAGAATGTGTACGGATTACACAGACTTGAATAAAGCATGCCTAAAGGATTGCTATCCACTTCCCTGGATCGACCTTTTGATCGACGCCACAGCAAGACATGAAGTATTGAGCTTCATGGACGCTTATTCGGGATACAATCAGATTATGATGAATCCCAAGGACGAGAAGGATACGGCCTTCATGACAGATTGAGAAAGTTACTTCTACAAAGTAATGCCATTCGGGTTGAAGAACGCTGGGGCCACTTATCAGAGAATGATAAATAAAGTCTTCAAGGACCAAATAGGAAGAAATATGGAAGTATACGTGGATGATATGCTCATTAAGAGTACTGTCCGAAGAAGTCATCTGGAAGATCTTGAAGAAGTCTTTGATACTTTAAGAACATATCAGATGAGGCTAAATCCAGAGAAGTGTGCGTTCGGAGTTTCTTCCAGAAAATTTCTTGGATTTATGGTATCCCAACGAGGAATAGAGGCCAATCCGGAAAAAATCAAAGCCTTGCTCGAGATGGAGTCACGAAAAACGGTTAGGGATATTCAATGCCTGACCGGAAGAGTAGCTGCCTTAAACCGATTCATTTCGAGATCGGGTGAAAAATGTTTGCCTTTCTTCCAGGCTCTTAAAGACCTCGGGAAGGCGAAGGCTACCCTCTGGACTGATGAATGTCAAAAAGAGTTTGAGAAATTGAAAGAGAAGCTCGGGACACCACCTCTCTTAGCTCGACCTTCCACGGGAGAGCAACTATTCACATACTTAGCCATTTCTTCATCAGCAGTGAGCGCGGTGTTAGTAAAAGAAGAAGGTACTTCACAAAACCCCATCTATTTCATAAGTCATGTCCTAGTAGATGCCGAGACGCGATATCCGGATTTGGACAAACAAGCTTTAGCCCTTGTAATCGCATCTCGGAAACTTCGACCATATTTCCAAGCTCATCCAATCGTAGTCTTGACCAACTTCCTGTTGAAGAAGATACTACAGAAACCAGACCTACAGAAACCAGACTTAGCGGGAAGAATGGTAACATGGGCTATTGAATTAAGCGAATACCAAATCGAGTACAGAACTCGTCCAGCTATACAGGGACAAATATTGGCCGACTTTGTTCTTGAGAATAGCATGCCCAGTTCGGGAGTAGAAGATTCACCTGGTCAGGAGTTATGGACTTTATATGTTGACGGCTCAAGCAACTCTTCGGGGAGTGGAGCAGGGCTAATGCTAATCAGCCCGGATGGATTCACTATTCATTATGCTTTAAGATTCAACTTCAAAGCCTCTAATAATGAGGCCGAGTACGAAGCCCTTCTAGTAGGACTAAGACTTGCCCGAGCCCTAAGAGTCCGAGAATTAGAAGCCCGAAGTGACTCTCAGTTGATCGTGAATCAAGTTCGCGGCGTGTACGAGGCAAAGGAAACAAGAACGGCAAATTACTTAGCTAAAATTGACGATTGTCGCCATTATTTTGATCATTTTGAAATAAAGCAAATTTCGAGAAAGGAAAATGAAGTAGCAGACGAGTTATCCAAGTTGGCTTTATCCAAGTACTCAACCTTAGGCTCAGCCATTATATTGAACAGTTGGAAATTCCTAGCATTAGGGAAGCCGAGGCGATGGACATTGAAGAAGAGCCTAGTTGGATGAACCCAATTATATTATATTTGAAGAATGATATCCTTCTAGAAGACGTCAAGGAGGCTAAGGCAGTTAAAAATCAGGCCGTGAAGTTCACCATCATAGAAGATCAACTTTATAAAAGATCGGTCACACAACCTCTCTTAAAGTGTGTTGGTCCTTCTCAAGCTCAGTATGTTTTAGCCAAAGTACACGAAGGAATATGCGGAGCGCATATGGGAGGTCGGGCTTTAGCCCACAAAATAATACGTCAAGGCCTTTATTGGCCAACTATTCAGAAAGACGCCGTGGACTATGTCAGAAAATGCAAGCAATGTCAACTTCATGCATCTGTTCCAAAGACTCCGGCTGTCCCTCTTACATCTGTCTCCAGTCTGATCCCCTTCACCATGTGGGGAATGTATCTGGTGGGAAAGCTCCCTAAGGACGCCAACAATAGAGAATATTTGATCGTGGCAATCGACTATTTCACTAAGTGGGTGGAAGCTGAACCTCTCTCATCCATTACTGAGAAACAAATGGAGAAGTTCTTTCAAGAAAGGATAATCTACAGATTCAGAATTCCAAAGATCCTTGTGACCGACAATGGAAAACAATTTGTCGGGGCTGGCTTCAAGAATTTCTGTGAAAGATATCACATCGAGCATAGAACGTCATCTGTGGCGTATCCATAGAGCAACGGGCAAGTTGAGATAACCAATCGGACGCTTTTGGACGGAATAGAGAAGCGTCTAGAGACAAGTCGGGCCAAATGGGTTGAAGAACTACCAAGCGTCCTTTGGTCATATCGCACCACGGCCAGAACTCCTACGGGAGAAACACCTTTTCGGCTAGCCTACGGCACAAAAGCACTTGTCCCGGTAGAGGTATTAGCAGAATCAAAGAGATATACAGACTTCAATGAAGAAGCAAAGGAAGAAGGCTTGAAAAACAATCTTGATCTAATAGACGAAGTGCGGAGCATGTCAGAATACCAAAATCAAAGATATCAAAACCAAGTGGCTGGATACTTCAATGCTCGGGTAAAAAATAGAAGACATCGTGCGGGTGACTTAGTGCTTCGCAAAGTTGCGGCATCAGACCTAAGAAACCAAGGCAAGCTCTCACCTACATGGGAAGGGCCATATCTCGTCGAGCAAGAGACAAAACCAGGGACTTACAAGCTAAAAAGCTTAGCCACGGGCGAGACGATAGACCGAACTTGGAATTCCATGAATCTTCGGAAATTCTATCTGTAGAATTAGTCCAGATATGTAGCATTTGCAAGTAAGTCGAAAGACCATTTGATTTTCAATAAAATCTGCATCTTCATTGTTGACATCCTTTTTCTCAAAAAGAAAGTTATAGCGAAGAATACACAAACATTTCTTCAAAAGAACCCAAGAGAGTTCTTGACAAGTTCAAGAACCCGAGAGTGTTCTTAAGAAGAGCCTAGGAGAGTTCTTAACAAGTTTAAGAACCCAGGAGCGCCCTTCAAATCAACGAAGAACCCAAGAGAGTTCTTGACAAGTTCAAGAACCCGAGAGTGTTCTTAAGAAGAGCCCAGGAGAGTTCTTAAAAAGTTTAAGAACCCAGGAGCGCCCTTCAAATCAACGAAGAACCCAAGAGAGTTCTTGACAAGTTCAAGAACCCGAGAGTGTTTTTAAGAAGAGCCCAAGAGAGTTCTTAACAAGTTTAAGAACCCAGGAGCGCCCTTCAAATCAACGAAGAACCCAAGAGAGTTCTTGACAAGTTCAAGAACCCGAGAGTGTTCTTAAGAAGAGCCCAGGAGAGTTATTAACAAGTTTAAGAACCCAGGAGCGCTCTTCAAATCAACGAAGAACCCAAGAGAGTTCAAAGGCGTCACACTCGGGACATCACTCGGGTAGCCACTCGGGAGAATTTCCCCACCTCTCATGAAAGCCCAAGGAAGGCTCTCATAAGATGGAATTTCTCAAACATGTCACACTCGGGACATCACTCGGGTAGCCACTCGGGAGAATTTCCCCACCTCTCATGAAAGCCCAAGGAAGGCTCTCATAAGATGGAATTTCTCAAAGGCGTCACACTTGGGACATCACTCGGGTAGCCACTTGGGAGAATTTCCCCACCTCTCATGAAAGCCCAAGGAAGGCTCTCATAAGATGGAATTTCTTAAAGGCGTCACACTCGGAACATCACTCGAGTAGCCACTCGGGAGAATTTCCCCACCTCTCATGAAAGCCCAAGGAAGGCTCTTATGAGATGAAATTTCTCAAAGGACTATTCCAAGGCTACACATTCGGGACCCTATTTGGGCAGTTTATCTGGAATAAAGACCCAGGAGTACTCAACGCATAATAACCTCTAAGGCATTCCGCTAGGGGAGTGACTCGAGTGGATACTCGAAATAAGTCAAAAGAAGCTTAATGCCTCAGTAATACGCAAAGGATTACAGGCTAATTTTTTGCAAAGCAAACAAGTTTCAAATAAGACAAGTTCCAAACATGTGGCCACAAGGACCAATATTACATAATACCATCAAAATCCAGCAAAGTTAAAGTTTTCAAAGATAAAATTCCAAAGATAAATTTCAACTCTCGGGAGGATTCCTAGATTTGGGAAGCTTGTCGTCATCAGGCCCGTCGTCACCAGGAGCTTCTTTCTCGTGACTCTCTCCAGAGCCCACCTCTTCATCTTCATCAATATAGAGAAGAGGATCGGGAGGGCTAAAAGGTTATTTGCATTCAATCCCTTCAAGCACGGCTCTTTCAAGAGTCTCATAAACATTACCATCCAGCATCCCGGCTAATTCCTTCGGGTTAGGAATGTCAACCCGTCGAAGAACTTCTGTGAAAGCATCATTTAGGCCGAGACGATAGGTTGAAGCGGAGAGAGCCAACTGAAGTTTCTTGAACTGAGGGGTTCCAAGATAAGAAGTGATGATCTCCTTTTGGACGACATTAGGCACCTCGTTTGCACTAACGGGAAGTTTCCCTGCCCGAACTTCAGAACGAAGCTGGAAGGCAATAGACTCCATTTCGGCCTTCTCACGTGCAAGTTTCTCCTTATCTCTAAGGGCCTCGTCCAAGTCATTCTTCGTCTGAGAAAGCTCTTCTTTGAGGGCTGACTTTCTCTTGGACACCTCCTTCAGCTTTAAACTCTTTTCTTCATCCCGTTTCTTCAGAGCCTCAGCCTTCTTGATAGACTCAAAAAGCTCCATGACAGACCGTTCGCGAGCCTTCTCAACATCCCGAAGCTGGTTAGCCAGATGCTCCGAGAGAATCATGCACTCTCCCATATAATGTGCCCCTCCAGAGAAATACCTGAAGAAAATTTGGAATACCATATTACAGAAGTTATTTCGAGAGCTACAAAGGAAGAAGAAAAGAGAATTACCTGTAAGCGTTGGCATAAAACTTCTCGTCCGGAAGATCTTTCAGGTGCTTACTATCCGAGGGGATCATCCCTTCGAGAAGCCAAGACCTGGCAACATTAGGATCCCCCAGAACCGTATCACTTGAAGTTAAGTCCCATCCGGGAACGAACACGGGGGACTTTGGGAATCCCCCTCGGCAGCATCCTCACCGTCCCGAAGCCTCTTGGAAGGCCTACCCGAGCGGCTGGATGGGGACACCTGAGGAACGCCTATCTCGGGAGGACCTCCTCCAACTGAAGAACTCTTCTTGGTAGTCTTCTTACCCGAAGGTTTGGACGAGTCAGGAGCACTGAGGGCTTGGACGACAGGACCAATCTCTTTAGCTCCGCCTTTCTTCACTGGTTTTCGGGCGAAAGCTTCTTTGGTGTTCCCACTTGTAATAGCCCGAAGAGCATTGATGTCCAATTTGTTAGCCACTGCAACAACAAACGAAGAAGATTAGAAGATGCAAGATAAGGAAATCCACAAAATTGAAGAGTGTCAATGAATAAGGGGCTCACCCTGAGAAAAGCCCCACAACTGAAGAATAGAAGGATACTCAGGCAAGTATCCGTGAACTGCGGCTGAGTCTCCTTCAACCTGGATGATCTTTTCTAAAGCCACTTCTTCGGCAGCGGACAACTCAACAAGATTATTGGGTTCTTTAAGATCTGAGTTGGTTTTCTTCACAAAAGCAGTCGGGAATGGCGGCGGGACTGGGGGCTTGCAGAAAAGAAAGTGATGTCTCCACCCCTTGGTGGACGTAGGCATAGACCCCAACAAAATGATTTTACCCGACCAATCAACCGCGTCAGTTGCCTGACGATGAAGAGATAGCCAACCCCCCTTTGATTGACTTTTAACTTCGAAGAAACGTTGAAGAAGGGGGAATGTTGGTTTGACTCCAACATTATAACAGAAACCAACAAAACAAGTGACATTTCTCCAACTATTTGGAATAAGGTTGGAAGGAGAAATTCCATAATGAGTTAGAAGGTCTTCAATAATTTTCTGGATGGGAAGGCGAAGACCTCCTAAGAAGGCATCATAATAAAGGGAGAAGGCCCCATCAGGGGGCTCTCCAACCCGACTAGACAGAGACGGGAGCAAGAAGGAATAATCCTTTGGAATCTCACAGAAATCCCTCAAACGCTTGAGATGGTTTTGGGTAAGATCTCCAGGACAGAATTTGGGACCCGAGAGCTTGAGGTCATAGTCAATATGAGAAGGCGTTTTTGGCTTATTCCTTTCTTCAAGAGTTGCCTCTTCGAAAGCAACTCCAGTATGGAGAAATGGTGGCCAACAATTCCAGCAATCTTGAGGACGAGAAAGGGGTGGACGAGGCGAATAATGCCTCTGACTAACCACTCGGAATTGAGCAGGAAGAGATTGACTAATACTATCAACCTCTTGCTCAGCCAAGGAATCCACAGAAGGATCAAAATTGACTAAGTCTGTTCCTAAATCAAAGCATAGGGGTTTTTGGTCATGAGGGTCGTCCCTAGCTAAGTCAGCCGCCGCTCTCACAATATGAGAGTCAGGAGAATCCGAGAGATCATCTTTGCTAGAATAAAGCATAGATTGAGTTCGGGAAGACATCTCGGGACTTGAGATTTCAGTAGTCGGGACCTCCAGTCGGGAGGTGGCTCGGGCTAATTCCTTGCCTTTTCTCAACTTGTCCATAATAAAGAAATGACAAAGGAAAAGAAATTGAAGAGATGAGTTAGAGATGACTTACTGGTTGAAGAGTTGGAAGAGCGGGTTGAAGAAAGCAATAAGCTAGCAACGCAGTTTAAGGAGACTCAGAGAGAATTTGCAAGCAAAAAAGTGAAAATGAGGATTGAACCTCTATTTATAGTGAGGAGGAGGAAGATGAAGAGACGCATCCAATGGTTGGGAATCAAGCAAGGCGACGGACGAGATCTAGTACATGAAAGGTCACGATCCAATGACCGAAGATGAAAGGACATGACGGTTGAGATTGAAAAGGCTCAAGATCTTAATCGAATGGTCTACGATCAAGGTATCTCAATGGTTGAGATTGTGTAAACATTGACATATCAGGAGCTGCAATAATGGTGAATCAATACAATGGTTGGGAGTTACAAATCACAACTTTTAAGAAGACTTTGGAGAAATGATGGCTATCATTCAATACGACGCTTTGAAATTTCTCCAGAAGAATAAGACTTTCTTAGAAACATGAGAATAACATTCCATACGTTCGAGAAGTCAATCGCATGGAATGGGGGGCTCTGTTGTGGGGAACTAAGGTCCCGAGTCCCCCCCCCTTGGGAGAGATACACCCACCTCGGGCTGGTCATCTCTTCCTTCATAAAAGGCCCCGAGTGCCTCATTCGGGAGAGATACATACCCGACTTAAGTTGGTGTATCTCTTCCTTGGCAAGCCACGCTCGAAGCAAGTCCCAGAAGGCCTTCTTGACTATGTCAACGAGAGTTAGTTACGGATAATTACTCAGCTTATCCGTTCCGAGAATTGGGGAGATGAGTCAACAGATAAGGGCTCTATCTGGTGCGACAAAGAAGGAGTTGTTATTCCAAGGATACTCCACTCACTCTCCAACCGTCGATCCAAAACTAAGGAAGCGCCGCCTCCAGGTAACTTCTATATAAACCCATCTCCCACATGGAGAAAGGTACGAGAAATCATCTGAGTAATTATTCATTACGTTCTTGAGAACTCTCTCAAGAACTCTTATTGTTGCCTAGGCTGACTTGGGCGTCGGAGGCGGTTCCCCGGCCAAAACTTGACTGGACCATTCTTGTTTTCTTTGTGAGTGCAGGCACCTCAGCTATTCCAACTTGGCTGTAGAGCTCTTAAGGTGGTCATCTCAGTATCCGGCCCTCGAAGAAGTTCTAGACGCAACACCTTTGTTATCTTTCTTTTTTTTTTCTCCTATTTTGTCCTAAGGTTGCAGCATTTTTTTTTGTGCTCATTCTACTTCAAGTTTTGGAAAATTGATTTGAGTGATATCTACCTCAGTTTAATGTCTTCACTTACACGTAACTCAATCATGAGTACGGCTGAATCAAAAGGATCTCAAAGAGATCATGTAAACGTTCAAATTACATCTATCAAGCTCAAAGGTAGTTCTAATTACTTGTTGTGGTCACAAGCGGTTCGGGTGTACATACTTACAAAAGGTAAGCTTAAGTTCATTGAGGATGAACCTCCTGCTGAGACTGGCAAATCCTATTTTAGTTGGATCCAAGATGATGCACTTGATATTGCAGCGAATGTTATGTTCCATAAGACTGTAAAGGGAATATGGGATGATTTGCAAGAGACTTATTCCCAAGCTAAAAATATGACTCGGATTTTTAGTATTTATGAAAAGCTATTTCAATTTTAGCAAGCTAACAAGTCTCTGCAGGATTATTACAACTCCTTTAAAGGCATGATGGAGGAGTTGAATGTCTTTCAACCTCTCATCACTGATATAGAGAAGCTGAAGGCCCAACGGAATGAATTTGTTGTGTCTAAGTTTCTTGCAGGATTGAACCCTGAATTAAAATCTGTCAAAGGGCATCTTCTTGCTAGTGAGCATGTCCTTAATCTTAGTGAAGCATATTCTAGACTTCAACGTATTGCCTTGCCTGAAGGGAGTTCTCCAAAAAAAAGTTCTAAAGGAGAAAATTCAGCCTTCACTACCTCTTATGGAAGGGGACGTGGGCGTGGTTCAGGGGGAGTTAGTAGGTCTTCATGAGGTTGTGGTGTTCAACTGTCTAATAAGACATCTTGACTTTGTACTCATTGCGGTAAAACAGGGCACTTAGTGGAAGCTTGTTGGGCCAAACATGGAAAACCAGAGTGGGCCAAGCACCTTGCCAATCATGCCGTTTCTGATGGTGGTACTGATATTGTAGCAAACAACGATAGTGGTTCTGGATCTTCTTTAGGGGACTTGTCTAATACTCTAAGAGATGATGTAAGCCAAATCCTTCGCCGATTGCAAAATATTGAAACTGGCGCTTCCACATCCACTAGTAATTCTGCTGCCACACTTTCTCATGCAGGTAACACAGCACTTCTCACTTCTACTCCCACCCCTTGGATCATCGATTCAGGGGCTTCTTCCCATATGACTGGTAAGTCATCACTTTTTAGCTCTTTTTCTAAATCTACCACTAAAAATTTTGTTGTCATAGCTAATGGGACTTCCACACCTATTCTAGGCTCTAGAAGTGTTTCTCCCACACCTTCTCTTACTTTATCATCTGTACTTCATGTTGCTAACTTTCCTTTTAACTTACTATCTGTTAGTCAATTAACTAGCACTAAACTGCTCTGTGACTTTTACTCCCACTTATTGTGTTTTCCAGGACCTTCACATGAGGAAGACGATTGGTGGAGGGTGTGAAAGGAACGGACTCTACTATCTGGACTATGCTACCCCTATTACGGTTCTTTCTGATGATTGTGTAGATGCTCTCCAGTGGCATTGTCGTTTAGGCCATCTGTCTTTACCTAGATTAAAAATTTTATTTCCTTCTTTTAAATCAGTGTCTAGATTAAATTGTGAAGCGTGTGAGTTAGGGAAGCATCATCGTGCCACCTATCCTCCACGCTCTATCTCTCGTAGTGAGTCCTTATTTTCTTTTGTTCATTCCGATATTTGGGGTCCTTGTAGAATTAGTAATAGGCATGGTTTTCGATATTTTGTTACTTCTGTGGATGATTTCTCCCGTCTTACATGGTTGTATCTTTTAAAGGATCGGACAGAGTTCTTAACTACATTTAAAAGTTTTATTCATGAAATCCGGACTCAATTTTCTCTTCCTATTAAAATTTTTCGGTCTGATAATGCTTTAGAATATGTGCAACATGATATATCTAACTTGTGTGATTCTCTTGGAATGGTTCATCAAACCAGTTGTTCATTCACTCCCAAACAAAATGGAGTGGCTGAACACAAAAATCGTCACCTCTTGGAGGTTGCACGCGCTGTTTTGATTCAGAAGAATGTTCCAAAGAGTTACTGGTGTGATGCGATTTTGACTGCTGGTCATTTAATTAATCGCATGCCTATGCCTTTGCTTTCTGAAAAATATCATTTTTCAATTGTTTTTCCCAATAGAGAACCGTTTTCAGTTCCACCCAAAATTTTTGGTTGTGTGTGTTTTGTTCACATACCACATCCTTTGGATAAACTTTCCCCCCGTTCTATTAAGTGTATTTTTCTTGGGTACTCACGAACTCAAAATGGTTTTTGCTGTTATGATCAAGTTCTCGCAAACAATTTACAAGTGTGGATGTGACCTTTTTTGAAGACACTCCTTATTATCTTAGTCAATCTGTGTCTGTTGAAAACTGTGTTTTGGATGATACTCCTCCTATTCCCTCTTTAGTTCCTTCCACTAACAATGTTCCTCTACAGGTTTATCAGCAAAGACATAAGTTGCTAGAACATATTGTGGATAGTAGAGTTCCTCCTAACAATATTAGCGGCTCTCCTTTAGTGGAGCCTAAAGCTGGCCCTACGGATGTTCCTTCTTCATCCTCTCCACTGGCGGATTCCTTTAGTGGAGATCCCACTCCGCCTTCAGATGACTTACCAATTGCTTTAAGGAAAGGTACTCGTACTTGCACTTTACACTCTAACATTGTTTATCCTGTTTCCAATTTTGTTTCTACCTCTCATCTCCCTCCTAGCGTTCGTTGCCTTGCTTTGTCTATGTCTGCCGTTCATATTCCAACCCATCATACCGAAGCTCTTAAAATTCTTGGCTGGAAAGCCGCTATGGATGTGGAAATGGATGCTTTACATTCTCGTCATACATGGTCTTTAGTCAACTTACCTCCTGGGAAAGATGTGGTCCGCTGTCGGTGGGTGTATACTATTAAGTACCATTTTGATGGTATGGTTGAAAGGCTTAAGGCCCGCTTGGTGCCTAAGGGCTATACACAAACATATGGTGTAGATTATTTTGAGACTTTTTCTCCTGTGGCAAGACTTAATTCTGTCCGTGTCTTGATATCTTTGGCTGTGAATTATGATTGGACTCTTTTTCAGCTTGACATAAAAAATGCATTCTTATATGGTGATCTTCATGAAGAAGTTTACATGAAGCAACCTCTAGGGTATGTTGCTCAGGGGGAGGACAGTGTTCGTGTTTGCAGGCTTCATAAAGCGATTTATGGACTCAAACAGTCTCCATGGGCTTGGTTTGAGAAATTTAGCAAGACTGTGGAGTCTTTTGGTTTTGTACAATGTTATTCTGATCACTCTATGTTTGTTAGATGGTAGGATGATTGTGTTGTCATTATGGCAGTTTATGTTGATGATATTGTTCTTTTAGGCAATGATGTTGATGCAATCCATACAATTAAGGCACACTTACAAAAATCTTTCCAAACCAAAGATTTAGGTGATCTACAATATTTCTTGGGGATTGAAGTGATCCGCAGTAAACAAGGAGTAAGTTTGTCACAAAGAAAGTATGTGTTAGATCTTTTGACTGAGACTGGCATGCTTGCTTCTAAACCTAGCGACATTCCCATGGATCCTCAGTTGAAGTTAGGACGTGATGATTGTGACTTGTTAGATGATGTCTATCGTTACAGGAGTCTTATTGGGAAACTTATTTATCTTACTGTTACTCGTCCTGATATTTCTTATTCTGTTGGTGTGTTGAGTCAGTTTATGCAGTCTCCTAGGAAGGCTCATTGAGACGCAGTGATGAGAGTGCTTCGGTACCTCAAGAGTGCACCCGGAAAAGGGCTCATCTATCGACCAAATCGGAGTATGGACTTGGTTGCCTTTTCTGAAGCAAATTGGGCTGGATCCGTCATTGATCGCCGGTCAACCACAGGTTATTGTACTTTTCTTGGTGGAAATCTTGTGACTTGGAAGAGTAAGAAACAGTCCACCATTGCTCGATCTAGTGCTGAAGCTGAGTATAGGGCTATGGCCCACACCACTGCTGAATTGACGTGGCTTCGTTCATTATTAGAGGAAATAGGATTTCAAGTTTCTACCCCTATGAAAATGTTTTGTGATAATCAGGCAGCCACTTACATTGTTAGTAATTCAGTGTTCCATGAGAGAACGAAGCATATAGAGGAAGATTGTCACTTTGTGCGTGATGCAGTGAAGAAAAAGCTTATAGCAACTCCTTTTGTGAGCTCTACTGACCAACTAGCTGATTTGTTCACCAAAGCTCTGTTCAGACCAAGTTTTCAGTCTATCTGTTGCAAGTTGGGCATGGGAGATTTGTATGCTCCAGCTTGAGGGGGAGTGTTGAAGTATACGTAAATTTGGAAGTTTTACTATTCACGTTACTGTTCACGTGAACAGCATTATACTATTGTTTTTATTATATTTTCTCTTTCTAATGTGGGAGTCTTGCTACATAAGTTTTGGGAGTTTTTAGAAAGCATAGTTTCTATTTTGGTGGTAGTTTATATATTCAGAACTTTCTATTTTAGGAGTTAGGAAGTTACTAAAGCTATAATATTTTGTTTCCTTTTTTCTAGAAGACAATTACTTGTCTCTCAAGTTGTATTAGATTCATTAGAAGCTATAAATAAAAGTGCTCTGTGATTCTAGACTCTTTAGCTAAGAATCACAGGTCTTTTCTACTGGTTCTTCATTTCTCTTCTATTCTTCTTCTTCTCTCTTTTCTTTGTTCAAGTTCAACTGCAATTTTTTTTGTTTAAAGCTTGTTTTCTAACAAAATCCATGCACCAAATGACTGTTGTAACATGGGTTCTTTTCTTCTTTTAATTTTTGGTTATTAAGATATTTTTGTCCTCGTACCTATTCTAGAATTTCCTCGTTTTATTAAAACTAAAGAGAGACTAAACGAATAGACACAAGCCATTATTCTAAATCTCAACAGTAACCTTCTAGGTCAGCAATTCCGAGACTAGTGCCTTGACCTGGTTTGGGCATGTTACAACCTTGTTGATAGCTCATAGCTTTTGCTGCTTTTTATATAAAGCTCATTGATCTCCACGCAAAAACTATGTGAGAGAAAAAAATTTCGAGTTACTTTTCTAACGTTAATTCCACTTGATGATTTTCCTTCTAGTGTGTTTTGCCTGAAAGTGAATGAAGAATCAATGAAATATTTTCTTTTATACCTTCACTATCCCACCCCTTCCCCCCTCCACTCCCACAAATCCTCAATAGAAAAGTAGGGGTGTCAATTTGGTATGGTATCGGTATGGTACCAAAACATTGACCCCATACTCTTACGATACAAACTACCAAACAGTACAAATATTTCATACCATTATACTGGAAGTTGGTAAGTATGGCACATTTGTATCATTTTGTCCATATGGATACCATCCATATAGCAAACTGTACAGGTATGACATACCAATACCATACCACATTTATTCAGTACAGTGTGGTACAGTATAAGCAGCACATGTTTGGTTTTTGTAAAATGCACAAGGTATGAATTGACACCCTTACAAAAAAGCCCCTGGAAGCACATCTACCATAATTGACTCAAGAATCATGCCAGCATGTTTTCAATTAATAATGGCTGTAGCCAGTACACAAGGTTCCCACATTCAGAAGGGTCTGGGGAGGGTCAAATATATGCAATCTTACCTCTCTTTCCAGGACTTGAACCCATGACCAAACTTCCACCTGAGCATTTGGCCAACACGCCAAGCATGACCTTTATATTTTCAATTAAATATAAAATATAAAACATAAATTGGTATATACTGTGATCAAAAGTTCAGTTACATTTCATTTTACAGCTAGCCAACAAACTTCTTAAGTGTCAAAACTCTTAAATCCAAACCTGAATAACAATAATTGGCTATACTAAAACTAGTTCTGCAGTAATGCACTAAGGAGCAAATAATATACCTGGTAACCTGACATGGTAAGTATGTTACAAGTACCTGTTTAATGGTCGATCAAATCCCATGGTGGTTTCCTGACTTTCTAATTTACCAGTTATCTAATTATAATATTCCATCAAAATGATGTGGCTTTAAAAGGTGCTTAGTGCGGCAAATACGAGACAACAGACACGAAACAGGTTATCTTGCACAATGATAGGTCATAATCTACATTTACAATACCACAACATTCACAAGATTCCTAAATATGATTTTTAAGTGCATTATGAAAAAGAATGATCTCTGATGGATGAGTGAATCTTGATACTAAAAAAAGGACTATCCTGCAGAGATATTGGCATTTAACCCTAATCTAAACTCTCTACTAATTATACAAAAATGTTACAGTATTGGAATGGACAGAGAGACAGAAAACTCAGTCCGTTTCTAACCTTGCAATGTACTTATCATAGAATTTTCCAGCTTGCTCAAGCTCCCCAAGCTCAGTATAACAGTCTGCTATTGCACCATAAGCTTCTGTGCTGCCCGAATCCTCTCCTCCTTGCTCAGAAATCTCCAGAACCATAGAGTGGTATTTTATCGCTTCCCGGTATTTCCCTTGCTTTTGCAGAGACGCCCCTGAAAGAAAAAGTTCAACATTAAGATGATAAATCAGTAGAAAAGGTTATCAATAATGCGTAGTTGTTAAGATAGATACATCAGTATGTATGTATACACATGCAAACCATTATCCAAACCCACATGATATCGAGAGGTGGAAATATTTTGGATCGGTCAGATTTTGGGTAGGAAAACTGTGTCTATGTAATTTACATTCAATTTGGATCTAGTTTGAACCCAGCATTCACACATAGACATACGTCCATGTCCCTTCTGGTTTAACCTCAGGTTGTCCTTGCCCAAACAGTTTATTTAAATTTGGATTTCTATGCTCATCAGCAAAATGTACAGTTGCTACCTATACTTAAAAGACGGTAATAATTCTAAAACAAGATTAAGGGAAGGGGGTAGGGAAATGGTCTTCTCAGCCTGGGTTTCTTACCCATCACTTTTATACCCACTGTTGAGTAAGAAATTAGTCCCTTGATTGATGACAAACTTGGCCACAAAATTCTAGTCTTCAATATCCACTCTTTACAATTTTTTTCTTTTTTTGGTTGGGGTTGGGGGGGGGGGGGGGGGAAGGGGGGGGGTGGAACCGTGGAAGTAGTAATTTAAGCTACCTTTACAAAGAACTAGAAATTTTCTAAAACTAATAGCAAGAAATTAATAAGACTGAAATAGAAACTACTAACCTAGTAAATACTGACAATGAAATAAAAAGTAACTAGAATCAGAAACAACCAAGGTTTTATAATTCAGCTTTTTAAAACAAAAGAAGGAATGACTGACTACATGCACATGAATATTGGTTAAGACTGTTATAAATTAGATCGCCACCATGCATGGAGACTGCAGGGTAATATACAAAACACATACTTTTGTGGTCTAACAAGTTCAAAACAAGCTGGAAAAAAAAATAGTATGATATTCTCTCTCCATTCCCATAAATAAAACATTTGTTCAAACCCAACAAAGTATTGGCTCTAAGGGTATCCATTATTCTTGAAGACATCCATGGCTACTAAAAAGAAAAGGACATCTGGCATTTCAGATGTTTCAACATACACAATAAAAAAAAACTGCTCAAAATTGCAACACATCAGCCCATTCATCAGATATGGAAACCTTGTTGATTAAACAAGTCAACAAGAACTAACTCAACAACATTTTAGCTTAACCTGGGGGCAGCTACTTTAATTGCATGGTAGGATTTGGGTTTGAAAATCTGTTTTTGCAACGGTTTTATGCCAGCTGCCAACCAAACCAAACCCTTTTCATCTCTTGGGTCCAGCAGTACAAAAAATGCCAAAAATATATCACAACAGAAGTGCTAAGTCCTTTCCATTTGGTTCAAATGTCTGCACATGCGTAAGCAGTTGAGTTTACCAAAACAAAATGACAAGACCTGCCATAAAGCAATCATCATCCATAACAAGTATTTAGTGTGGTTTGCTAATCCAATTTAGTGACTGTGAACCACTAATTATTTTCTAGAAGATCTTTGGCTAAGGTTTTCTTGGTAAACAAGTGTATTGCCAATGAAAAAATAATGTCTTCAGTAATTTCCCCATTAGCTAATAGCAAGCTATTTCCAAATGACAAAGCCAGAGTATAAAACCAGCAATATAGATAGAAGAAGACTGCTAGAAAGCCTATGAATTGATTGGCAGCCTCACCTTGCCAATTCTATTTATTGAGACTGTAAGTACAATATATGATATAACTCGTGTTGAAGAATAGAGGACGACTGCTAGAAAGCCTAACAATTGATTGGTAGCCTCGCATTGCCAATTCTATATATTGAGATTGTAAGTACAATAAATGATATAACTAGGAATGTAGGAGCCTAGCTAGACTAAGCGAAAGAATAAATAAAATAACCCACGTAAGGGGGAGAGAATGAGAGAGTTGGGGCTTCTACCATGTACACAAGAACTTATCCCAAGGTCTAACAATCTTAACTTTTAGCCTCAAGCATGAACCAGACAGGATGATCAACAACAAACTCAGCCTTATCCCAACTTAATGGGATCAGTTACATGGACCGAACAAAACCAAGTATGGAAAACATAGGTCTAAACAAAAGAAAGGGGAAAGGAGAGATGGACGGTGTTCTGAGAAATAAAAAATGGAAAATGACAAGCAAAAGATGAAAGTAAGAGAAAAGAGGTACAGCATGTCAAGTCAAAAAGCTCAGCTAAATGGGTCTTCTACATGGATCCTTGCCCTTTAAACCGCACAGGAGGATCCTGAGCAGGACATAAGCCAGTTAGCTGCTTCCAATTAGTACTTCCCCCTTCCCCCAAGTTGCTTATTCTACCTTAATGGTTCTACAAACCAACCATGCAAGCTGGAGAGGATTTCTTAAGTGATGCAACAGGTAAGTTGTAAGTAACTTAATTTGACCCAAGTTGTCCATTCTCTCCCTCTCTCTTTCTGTGTGTGTCAGAGAGAGAGAGAATGCCCTACTTATTTAAGGACAATTAACCTAAATAATATTTAGAGGAAGCAAAGAAAGTAGGAAATACAGACCCAGGCCTCTAGCAGCTTTTTTCTCCTCAATGGGATCCTTCATATTTTGTGCAAGCTCAAGAGCCGCCTTAAATTCCACAAATGCCTCCTCTGGATTTTGGTTCCTCAGGAAATTCTTCCCAGTTTTCAAACGTGAAATCAGTTCTTCCTTTCTTGGATCTACAAATACTTCATTCTCCGGAATTCTACTACCGACGGGAGCATAACTCAAACTGGGGGCATAGGACTCTATCTTTGCTTGCCTTCTCAGAGCTGCATTGATCTGGCGCAGCTGATCATTCAACCGTTTTAATTCCCCTCTCCTCTGTCGTGCAAGCAATCCTGAAAAGTCAATAGTATCTTAAGAGTGAAAATTCTAGTAAGAAACAACATGAATTCATGTTGTCGAACACTGATTTTCTCAAGGACTTCATTATCAGGCAACTCCAATATAGAAGCATTATCCATGCCATACACTAAAAAGTACAAATCACAATACCCAACCTGTATCATTGCGGCACCCAGATTCCACAGTTCAAGGGATGACGAAACATGTTCAGGAATTGGAAGGTGAATAAAACAAATGTTACCAGGTTGTTCCTTGTGGTTAATGTCGCCTACATGAATAGGCTAAAGAAATTTTTAGGAACCTCGTGACAAGGAACAAAAAGAGAACCCCTTGAGATTTGTCCAGACTTCAGTTGTCTAGGTACTAATGGTAACCTAAGACGGTAAGGATGCACAGCAGGCACCTGTGCCCGCCTTAATACAGGCACCTCCTATAGGGGTCTTTTGGTCCATTCCAGCCTTAAATACATGCTGGAATTAATTTTCAGAAATCTTATTTCTTCGTTTTCAAAGAGTCTTGATTAGTTAGAAGTCTTGTTTAATTTAAAGATGAGTACTTGGGTCCTTAAGAGTCTTCTTTAAAGAGGGAATCTTACAAGTCTTTATTATCAAGAAGAGTTCCTTTTCATTATGTGGGAATCTTAGTGTCTTAGGAGGAACCTATTTTCAAGGAGATTCCATTAGTTGTCTAGTTTAAATTAAAGTCTTTATTTGTGTGGCTGAGATTAATTTTTCTGGTGCATGGGCAAGTTTAACTTTTTTGGGATTGAAATATGGAAGGTGACTTAGAGGATTGGGCCTACAAGTGGATCAAATTCTGTTTCCAAGCAAGGTGTCCATTGTGCAATGCCTTGCACTACAGGTATTAAATCACCACCTTTCCGATCTGTACCTCCATCAAATGAACAAAGTAAATAGAGTTCCACAAATGATAAAGAAGTAACTATAATTTTCAAGCTACCTCACCTCCAACAGTAGCTCCTATAAGAGCCACAGCAAGCAGCAGAGGCATGTTGAAAACAGAGTTCTCAGTTTCACATGTTCCTGCCAAAGCATTAAAAGGCACAGCCAACATCAAGATGTTTGCTAGAAGAAATGTTGCTGCTGGCAACCTGAAAGGTAACTTCCTCTGCACAAGACATAATATCAATCAAATGGTAGAACTCAGAAGTAATTGTACAAACACAGCACATAAATATGTACTCAATAATACAACAAAATTGGTAATCAATGGTCGATGGTTTGATAGCTTTTCAGCCTGTATGTAGGCCTGGAATCAAAGATATGATCCCAAGCCATAGACTTCTACACTGGACGTTGAAAAGTTATTGATGCAGGCCCACATCTGAGTTAACTGACATGGTTGGATGTGCTTTTCATGGGTTATGATCATCATAACATCCATATTAGGAGATGATTTAAAGCTTCCCCTTTTAGATAATCCTTCTACAAGTTAGGCATGTGAGTAATCTTTCTGCAACTACAAATTTGATTTTGGAAAGAGCCACTCACTAGGTCACTGTTTAATCCCTGGGCTACTTATGCGTCATCTTTACTCAAAGCCTGCCTTTAATTTTAATTGTAACCTTTTTAGCTGAGCTGGATTAGGTTTCAATGAGTTATGCCTTGTTTCAAGTTGGTTTCTGCATTATTTTACAGTATCCTTATCAGTTAATACTCTCTCCAAGGCAGGTTACTGGCCGAAGGGGTTTTAGGTCTAGTTTGAGTCTCTATGTTAGTTTGTAAGGGGCCATGACACAGCAAATGAATCTAATAAATAAAAAGTTGGCTTTGCCTTTCTGGGTTCTGTGGAGATATAGTAGCTCACCATGGTGATTCTAGGAAGCCTTGGCAGTGATTCCAAGGTTGGGATATTGGCAGAGAGCCAATCCTATAGGTCAGTTGTCTTTTTGGTTTCTGAGGAGATATGGTAGTGCATGGCAGTGATTGGTGGGATTTAGAAGAAAGCTAATCCTATAGATCAGGTGGTGATTCATGATCATATCTTTCTAAGAGTTAACCGTACTAATATTCTATATCAAGTTTCAAATTACTGATCAACTGCTATTGCTAAATCTGAATGTATTTCCTGATATGTTCTTTGAGCTGTATTATCCATCTATTTCAGAAATACTTCTCTTTACTAAAATTTGTCAATTATGACCAAAGAAACCTGATTTCTTATCCATGTTTTTGGTCTCTACTTGATCTATATACATTCTTTCTTTCTTTTTTTCTCTCTTTATATCTTTTTATGTTGTGGGTAAAAAGTTCATCTTTATACGATTGCTATTACATTGGTATATTCTGATTGAAAGTTGAAACCCATAAAACTGTCCATCGAATCCTGCAGCTTTCAGCATAGATAAACAACTCCTACTAATATTGTTTCAATATAGAGTATCTGACCAAGCGACCATCAAAGCTTTTCATAGTATGCAGAATTGTTCTCTCTACCACAACCCATCCAAATAGAGGAATGCGCAGATCAGATATACCTTTACTCTGTTAACTGATTCTCTTGAACCTGATTGGTCCTTCATGCAATCCTGTCACAACTTGATCTCTCACTAGTTCAGGATTAATACTACTAATTATTCTACCCTAAGATCTTCTAGCTCAGAGAGTGTTTTGTTGTGCTATGCCACCGAAATCTTCCTTTTTGTCTTGTATTGGGTCCCAAGAATGGATTGGATCGAAATGACTTCCTTTTCGAACCCAATTGTATGTCTTCCTTGGTCAAGGGTCAGAGTACTTGGGCCTAGTAAAAAGATCTCAAACAATCTTTCTTCTGCGGTTATGAGTTTCATTTGCTTATTCCACTCCTCTAGTTCATGTAATTGAAGAGGTAAGCTAGCTTAGTGAATCATTTTCAGACTATAGCTTGCCTTGAACCTGACATCCTTCAAATCTGAACAAATTCTTTAGAACCTTCAACATGCACCATTTTAACTAGTTCAGGAACCAATTCAGTCTCAATTTAAATTTTAATTACATCAAACCTTTTTTTACAAATTTATCACTTCAGACCCAACTACCTTCTTGCTTATACAGTACCATTTTTATCCTTCCATTTTTGCTTAGCTGAAAATTCATTTTCGTTATCTAACAATTCAGCATCAGCAATTGAGCCAATAAGACATGGACGCATGGTACCTTTCATCTCAGGGTTTCTCCTTTTCATCCCATTCTCAAAATAGGGTCCTGCTTAACATCATCAATTGCTAAAATATATATCTGAAACATAATGTACCATATCTATCAAAATTCAAAAGGTATGGATATTTCAGTTCTAAATACATTGAAATAGTCACAAAAATGTCAGAACTAAAGGCATTTTGAGGGTATTTAGCCAGCTCAACTCCACATTGATTCTTGCATCCATTCTAGCGTTATTAATTTTTCATTTATACTTGCAATTTTCATATCAAAGAACTTCTAAATTCTGACAAATATAAATTTCTCATTCTTTTTTCCTTTTCTGGTAAAATAAGTTCCCCATTCTAGATACCCACAATCCAAAAACATACAAACGCTGGTCATGTCTATGTTACAACATAGTCACGAAATAATGAATTGAGACCATTGAAACAACTGCAAAGTATATATATATATATATATATATATATATATATCATGGGGAGACTCACCATACCTGATGAGCGAATAAGCATCCCACAGTGCAATGGTCACTATCTTCCAACTGTTGGCCATTTCCCTCAAACTCGGCTAGTTGGGAACCATCAAGTCGACAACCCATGGAATGACAGGTTGACAATAACATGCTTGTCTCAAACATTATCTGGTTTCTGATAGATGAGTCACTGAAGAACGACTTTAATTTCTCCCCTCTAAACAAAACAAAACCAAGTTTTTCTGATTTTCCCAATGCTTTTGCTTCCAACACGTGCTTAAGAATCTTTTCAATATTAAAATTCAATATGTCATCAAGTCCAAGTGTTGCTGCAGGCATAAATACAGAGGATAAAAAGTAATATGTGAGCCACAGATGTCGCAAATAATTCATTATTATCCTAGAAATATTGTTCATAAACTGTATTTCCACATATACAGTTTAAAGTTAATGTGTTCTTATATGTAGGGAAATCTGTGCTGTAACCAAGGATTGTTACACAAGGTTGTGAATCTTGTGAGAGAGCATGGTCCTGCATGTGCAATGGGGCCGATGGAAGCGCACATCTTGCCATTAAGAGGACTGTAATTGCTGCAATTCATTTGGGTAGGCACTCATTTAGGCCCCTTCTGTGTCTGGGCATAGGGTGCACGCTCTCAGAAAATTTTCACCAGATATATAAGCCAACATTCAACCCAGACAAGAAAAACATATAAAAGAAGAAGCTGGGACACATGAATCAGAAAGAAAGAGTGAACTATGTAACACACGGGCAGCAGAAATCAAATACAAAGCAAGAAATCCGAACAAGGATGAAAACAGGCCATTGCCAGAGCAAAACAAGGATACCAGAATTAGCAGTAATATTGTAAAACTAATTGGAGGTCATTGCATAAAAGATGACAATTCTTTCCATTCAACTAAACTAAAACAAAGGTAGCTAATACTTAAAACGCCGTGTTATCATTCACTAAACAGTTCAATAAAACTGATAGTTAAATTGCAAATGATCGAGAAAACTCAGAATGTCAGATGAATGAAGACAAAAACCGAATCTAAACAGCAGGAGAACGCGCAAAATCAGAAGCTCAAAGCCTCGTCACAAGAGGAGAGGTAAGGTACCTCACTGACGGATATGATTTCAATCAATCTGACTTCTTTCAACTTCAAAGCGTGTGTAAGTAGAGTTGGAAGCAAGAAATATAAACGAGATGTTGAAAAGCCATATGCAGAGATTTCCACAATAACGAACATGAAAGCAGAAGCAGTAAACCAAAAATTAAGAATCTGAACTGCAGACCTGAAGCATTTCCCCTAGCATGAATTGGTGCTGGAGAGTATCCAGATTGCCTGTAAGCCTTACTAGAAATTGGGCGCGAAGAAGGGTACAGGCAACGGAGGGCAACCGCCATTTGAATGGATTTGGGAACTTCGGATAGGCTGTTTCTCTGTGCTTATGTATTTCTACCATTTCCACCCAAAGAAAACACATTTTCTTTTTTGTTTTTCCGGTGGACAAATACGTGTTTATATAGGGGATTAGAAAATCATTGGATAATATTGGGAAAATTACATGATTAGCCACTTTAAGGTTTTTCTTTAAAAAAATAACCACTCAATGTTTCACTTAACAAAACTAACTAAAACTAAGTTTAAGTTTACAAAACTAACCAAAATAATAATTTTTCATTCCTTTGACATTTTTAACCCCTAAAACTAAGGGAAAATCACTATTTTGTTCAAAAGGGAAAAATCACTAATTTTTCATTCCTTTTGGACATTTTTACCCCCATATTGGTAATGATTAATTTTAGGGGTAAAAATGTCCAAATTGATGAAAAATCAATATTTTGGCTAGTTTTATAAACCTAAACTCAGTTTTAGCTAGTTTTGTTAAGTGAAACTTTGAATGATTATTTTTGTAAATGAAAACTTAAAACTAATTAATCAAGTAATTTTCCTGATAATATTTGGTAATATGAATAGCCCCCCTCCTTGCGGAATAAATTACCGAACTAGAAATTTGCCAAAGTTGTGCCAATAGAGGATTAGTGGAGTAGTTGTAAACCTCATTTCTGAGAGGTTGTGGTTTCAACCCTTGTTTCGGTGGCATACGTAATATTCTCATATATAATTTTCCTATATATATAAAGCGTTGTTACAAAAAAAAGCTTGTCAAGTTTGTGTTTAATTTCCACCTTCAGCGCCCACTACCCAGCAGCCATATTATAAGGAGTCCCGATCATCTCCCTGACGGCTTTACAACCACAAACTATAGTAGGGCCGACAAGTAAAAAAAAAAAATATATATATATATATATATATATATATATATATATATATATATATATAATCTCATCACCTAATTTTGTGGGCCCTCTATAGTTTGTGCTCCCTTGACGTGGAGATGATCCGGACCCTTTGATAAACCTAAATACTGAAAAACCCTCAAAAGAGAAAAAAATATAAAGAATTTGCAATTGGATTAGAACAACTTTACAGTACATATCAAGAAGAGGAAACAAGGGAAGATGATGCAAACAAGATATTGTTGCAATCTTTGAAATTTTTTTTTTTTTTTTTTTTTTTCACTCTAAAATCTTCTCTTGTTGGAACTTGGGAGATACACTCTTTGTCCGACAATGTACAAATTGCATTTTATGGTAACTTTTTTTTTGGGTTCAAATATAATTATTTAGACATAGAGCTTGAAGAAGAAAGGATACAAAAGATCTATCAACCATAAAGTGAAAACAGATACTAAAGTCGTGCTCTTAACCAATATGGCCCTCTTAGCTAGGTCATTAGCTATTGAGTTTGTCAACTTAGGAACATGTTCAAAAACAACATGAGTCAAATTGTACGTTCAACTGTCAAGTAGGCAAGATGCTACAGCCACATTTGCATGATGATATAGCGATGTTGTCCAATGTGAAGATGCCGCCAGTGTTGTTGGCGGCCCTTAACAAGGGGGGGGGGAAAAAGGGGGGGGGGGGTATAGGGGGGGGTGAGTTGTGGTTGGGGGGGGGGGGAGGAAAGGGGGGGGGGGGAGATTGTGTTGTGTGGTGGTGGGGTGGGGGGGGGGGGGGGGGAGGGGGGAAAAAAGGGAGAAGTTGGGGTGAATATTTGGGGGGGAGAGGGAAAAAAACGGCTTTTGTTTTTGATGGGGTTTTTTTGGTCCAAATGAGTTGAAATTTGGTAGGTAACCTAATTTGATGCCAATAAACACAATGGAATGGTTGGTTTTGCCTAAAAACTCACCCAAATTTGTGTTCTTGATCGGCATATAATCGACTGTATATACCGGTAAAACTGTATTTTACAACCTTATTTTAAACAATTTAACTAACATAAATAAGCACAAAACTATTATATTACTGAAAATTAGTAAGAAAAATACAAGTATATAATAATAAAAATACAACTACTCAATACCAAGTACTATGCCTTGGTGGATCCATGTCTTCCAGCTCTGTCTCCGTTGATAATTGGGTACAAGGTCCATAGGCTACAACATTGAACTTCCGCTCCATTATTTTCTTGAAGTCATTCCAAGACATGTCATGCTGATGGTTGTTGACATACAAGGAAACCAAGCCTCTGTAGTTTTCATCATCCATGACGGTAAAACTACTCCCCTCAGGGGCGTAACGTGAACGGAGCTCTTCAATTGACATCGTAGCATCGAAAGGATATCTGTATGTTGCCTCCAACATAGCAGTTCTCTGTGAGCCAAATGGAGGCATAAGCGGGACACCCTGATGCTGATAACCCCAAACATCATTACCCCAACCACCATATGTACTGCCTTCCTGCGATGCCAAGCTCATGGAAGATCCATCATTATATCCATAGTGCGAACTCCTAGACGACATATCATCGTGTCCATAAGCGGAAGGGACACCATAGCCATAAGCAGGTGTGGAGCCTACAGACTCCTCCAAGGTCATGGACCCCATCACTCTTGACAACCTGTCCATCGGATCAAAATGGCCGTATGAGCCATATGATCGAGTATCATCACTATAACCATAGCCATACGACCCATACCCATGGTGGCCATGCATATGTCGCTGCTCCCCCCCGAAACTCCCCCTCCCTGGCCGATTGTAACTCGTAGGACGACCACGATAAAGCTCACCACCATGATCGTCATCCTGGGTGGCATGTGTGTATTGAGTCTCTCCAGTGTATCTCTGGGGGGGATCCTGTGCCTCTGATAATGGAACATGATATCGTTCCTGTACTCCTCCACCACCACTACCACCACCACCACCACCACCGTCGTCATCATCATCCCTCCGAGTATGACTGGGACTGGGAGCAAGGGTGTCATCTGGATCATCATCTTGCGTGCCAGGCAGCACCATCCAATCCTCATCCGTTGTGGCGGCAGCCGCCTGATGTACCTGCCCCTCTTGAGAAGCCATGTACTCATCTATATTAACTCCCGCAGCTTGAGCAATGATTGGGTCTGGCCTACCTCCAGGCTTGTCTAACACTGGCTCGCCCCTATCCAACAACCAATCCGTGAGTGGATGTTGGTCATCTACAGTGAGCTCGAAGATATCATCGAGCTGGATATCATTGTCTGGCCCATTGTTAGTATTTAAACGGGTATTCTCTAACTTTAGCCTCATGTTGTAGTGACAAAACACAAGGTCATTCAGGCGTTGACTTCCCAGCCTATTCCTCCTCTGTGAGTGAATCATCCCAAATGTACTCCAATTCTTCTCACACCCAGAGGCAGAGCAAGTCTGGGAGAGGATCCGCACTGCCACTCTTCAGAGGTTCTCTGCATCGCCCCCATATGGAATCCACCACTCAGCTGCATTATCACAAATAATGCAAGTTAATACTTTAATTCTTAACAAAAATCATACTTATATCACTTATATGTAAAATGTAAATGTAAATGTAATCATGCATCTAACATGGATCATAATTTTGTCGGTTTTGAATAGCAGCAACTGAACCAAAGGTCCCCAGTGCATCTCTAAAGTATTTTATCTGCAATAATTTGTATTGATGGTTAGCTAAATTCTTTCACAAATAAAAAGCAAGTACTAAGTTCTTACCTCCATATGGCAATTTGATTGAACCATTACGTTTGGCTCTAATTTCCCAATAACCTCCATAACGGCACCGAGCAGGTCTGACCGCAATCCCAAATTTTTTCTGTACCGATATTTTGGATTGAGATAATATGCTGCACAATTCACAAACTCACAGTCAAAGAATTAATATTTACTACAAGTTACAAATTATAATAATAAGTAGTAACTCACACTAACTACTTACCCGCCCTATGCATCGGATGCATCAGATGAGCGGTCCATCTACTATCAACAATGTTCAAGTATGCAACAAAACCTCTGGGGTTAGCTCTTTGGATTGCTGTTTTCATTCTCTCCAGGGCTGCATATATGTGCGGCATAGTGGGCCCCCTGAGGGAGGAATCAACCATACGTAAGACCTTTATTATAGGATCTAAGGTCTCCAACACAATTTTCACATTCCTCCAAAAGTCATCAGACGAGATTGTCGTCTATGCGGTGCACCCACTACTAGTACTGAATTATCACAAACACATTAAGTTAGTAATAAATAATTAAATACTACATAATAGATATTCATATTTCATAGTATAAATGTATAAGAAGTTAACAACTTGTTAAATCAAATAGTAGAGACTATAGATAAAAAATAAATAAAAATACTTACTTTGATCCAACCCATGAGAACCACTCCTCTGATGAAAACATGGATCTCAAGCCCGTCTTCCGTTCCTGAATACTGTTGAGGGTGATGAAATTCGTGGCAAATCTCGTAGGACTGGGTCGCACTAGCTCACCACCGCATGCCTGCCTCATCATATTCAGAGCAACAGTATGATTGTAGATGAAATTTGTTACCTACTTGGCCCTCTCCACTGTGCTCTGGATAATATTGATCTTGCCGATGTCCTTTAACATGAGGTCGATACAATGAGCTGCGCAAGGTGTCCAATATAGGTTATATCCAGCTGTATTCATCAGTACCTCACCGGCTTTCTTGAAGTTGGCGCCATTGTCGGTGACAATCTGCACCACATTCTCCTTCCCAACTTCATCAATCACATCCTGCAAAAGTCCAAGAATATACCTGTGGTCTTTTGTCTGCCCAGTAGCATCCACAGATTTTAGAAAGACAGTCTTTCGATCACAATACACCATAAAGTTGATGATGGATTTTCTTGTCGGACCGGTCCAGCCATCACACATAATGGTGCATCCATATGTCTCCCAAAATATTCTCAAACTACTGATGTACTCTTGCAGCTCCTCCTTCTCCTCAGCCAAGAAAGTGGTCAACACCTCCTTAGGGGTAGGACCAGGATGTCCAGGACCTGCCTTTGCAATAGTGTCAACCATATTACTATAATAAGGACCTTGTGCTGTATGTGGTGGAACCGCATTGTAGTACATCCACTTCGACACTGCCTTCTTCACTTTCTTCGCCATCCCTTTTCATGCACCTGTGATCTTGGGCTGCTTGGCCCCCTTATTTCTGAAAATATCAGGATCTTGCTCTAGGATAGGATCCGACCTCTGTGGATAGTCACGTGGACGTGATCCCCGTACATCAGCCGTAGAAGGGACCCTCTGACTCTGTGATCGGCTGAACATACCACGTGTACCACCCCTGTCCCTAGATCCAGATGCTCCAGCCCCTACAGGCCTAGAGGTACCAGCTCCTGTAAATCTAGCTCTGGCCCTCTCCTCCTCCTGGTACTGCATCGCCCTACTCTCAGCCATCGCCCGTCTAACATCCCTCTCCTCCCGCTCTCTCAAATCAACGGGATCAACCTCCTGATCAGAATCTGAATCAACTCTATAAGATGATGGTGCCCGCACCGCCTCATCCAATGCTTCATTTACCCTTCTCCTCTCTTGTTTCTTCTTCCCCTTGTCTTTCTCCATCTCCCTAACTGCCTTTCTGATATCCGCATTCACCTCAGTGCAGGTGGCCACATCCTTTGAACTACCAGTAATGTGAGCCTTAAACCTACTTATGCCACCTGAATTCAACTCCTTACCACAGAAGTTGCATCTTGTTTTACTTTTATTGCCATCAATTGCAACACAAGATCGCCATGCGAGATCGGCCCTCCCCTTCCTCGCAGACGCCGCTCCCGTGTCTGTCCCCTCGTCCCCGGGCCCTGGCCCTGTGAACCTGCTCCTCTCCCACTGCTAGACATGATAACTGTTGGTCTGTTGCAACAAAAATGATTTCACAAACAATTAAACAATACCAATATAATATTTTAAAAAATATTTAAATTTTTTTCCGACAAAAGAAAAGGCTACCATATCAAAACAGACAATGAAACCATACAAGAAGCACTTGAAAATAATTATATAGGTATTCTATAATTTTCTATAATTTTCAAAATCATTTTCCTTATTTATTCCTTATTGTTTCTCTTTTTTCATAATTATTTATATTTATATTCTTATTTTAATAAATTTCAAAAAATCAAATAATTATTTATTGGGTCGAAAATTATTCCGACTCCGTGAGTTTGTAGATTGACCCATGGGGATCCACATATATTTTTTCAATCACAATGCAACACATATATCATGCAAAAAGCAAGCATTTAAAATGTATAAAAATACAATTTTTGACGCCCGAAAATAAATAAAAAAATTACTTAGTGAAAAAAAAAAATTCGACTCCGTGAGTTTGTAGATCAGCCTATTGTATTCAACATATATTAATTTCATACCCATCCAACAATATTATGGCATGCATTTTCAAAAAAAACAGTTTAGTGAAGAACAGTTTACCTCTCAGATGAAAAACACCCAGATTTGTGTGAAATCTCGCTTGATCGTCGCGAATAATGCTATACCCGTCAAGAATGAAGTGAGTACTGCGATTTTATGTCGAAGATCGGACGAAAATATGGCCAAAACACCTAGAACTAGGAGAGAGAAGCTCTGGATGGTGTGGGTGAGGAGAGAGAAAATCAAACGAAATTCATTAGATAATTAATGAAAAATTCCCAGCGAACCCGCATTTATCGCCGAGATTTCGATCTTTTGTAATTCTTGTTTCGCCCCCTGGTTTCGTTTTCGCCGGGGGTGAAACTGGCGAATTTCTTTCCATGATTGAAACAATCCACAAGATCCCAACTTGATATCCTTTAGCTCAAAGCCTCAAACCTAGTCTAGTCAAAACACTCAGATAGGTTAATTCAAGTTATTGGCAAATCTGACTCTTCTTGAAATATTCGAGGGTTGAAAAAATTAAGTGAAGTTTGACAAAATAAAAAATTTATATTTTTTTCATTTGATGAGCAAAATGATTATTTGATTTTCAGACTTAATAAAAGAGCAACTGTAGGTAATTTATAATTTTCTAAAAAAAAAAATCTGAAATATTTTTCATTTGGGTATACAGTCAATTTCTCTTAAAAAAAAAAAAAGTAAACAGTAATGATTGATTCGTGCTTTTTCTCTCTCATAGGAGGTTTGAGTTATATATATATAAAATAAAACAACGGAGTCAAGGACTCAAAGAGATACTAAAAGGAAGCAGCATCACAATCCGCCTGAAGGATCTCCTCCAACCTGTGGGGAACATTCTGAAATAACATCCAAGAGCACTCCAAATCGAGTGGAAACTTAGACATCCAATCAGCTGCCTTATTACCAACACGTCCAAACATATACACATCGCGTACTCACCATCTCATGCAGCAAAACACCAATCCACTCAACTAAACGACCAAACCTCCCATGATCCACACAACATGGATCCAAAAGCTTTATTGCTTTCCGGGAATTGAATCTAACTCCAGCTGTAGTGGCAAGAGATGACTACTCACCGCCAGCTCCAAACCTTGGCAAATGGCTTCAAGTTCTGCTTCAAGGACACAACTTGACCGAACCCTTCTAACAAAACCACCAATAAAACGATCCGTAGAATCGCGAAATAAACCACCAATGCGAACATCCGCACCCCTACGTCGAAAGGCAGCATCCACGTTTCATTTAATCCAACCACCAGGAGGAGACCTCCACCTCAAAGACACTCCAGAGCCTACCGACTGCTTGAGAAGCTCAGGCATCTACCACCGATTTCCCATATTCTAAAGCTAACTGTCTTCCATTATGAGGTCGCATAAAACCACACTCATGCACATCGCGATTCCTCCAAAACCATAGAAGATAAAGTCGTGCAAGCAAACTGTACCGCCCAACCCGGCTTACTCTTAGCAAAGGATCCCACCAAGTTAATCCTCATCCAATCCCCTGGTAATCATTATTAGGTCTGTTTTTTTTTCTTTTCAAAACCTTGTAATCATTATTACGTTCTTTTTGCTATCAATTGTCATTCTTCTTTTGAAGAATTTTCATTTTTGTTTGATGTTTATAACATAGAAAAAAATTTGAGGACAATTCAAGTTTCAACTAAGTGAAAATGGGAAATCTAGGTGGGAAACTGAGAAATTTCGAGGAAGTTTAGGACTTTTTTGTGTAAACTTTGATATGAAGTTTCGACAGATTTTAGGGAATATTTTAAGGTGGGACTCTACATTTAAGTTAAAGAGCATAAAGAACACATTGACTGTATTTTGCTAAAAAAAATTAATGTAGATATGTCATTTAATGTACATAACATCAATGTAGAGTTGTCCGAGAAGTACATTATAATTTAACTACTTAAGTACATAACATTCAATATATAATTTTTAACTTCAAAACATCAAATACGAAGTAATTGACAATAAAAAGAAATTACAACTCAATGCCAAAAGGAGTGCCTCGGTGGATCAATCCTGTGAACTAAGTAATACCATGCATGTAACATCCTCTCCTCTAACCAACGAACATAGACATCCCATGACATTTTATGCATATAGTTGTCAAGATAATCAACAACTATAACTTTATAAGTCTGGTCATCAATATTCTTAAGATAACCAGTTTGAGGGAATACGCAATTTGGATAGGGAAGTCCAGATGGAGGGGGTATTTGAAGAAACATGAAAGAAACAAAAAAATTGAAAATATGAGAAAGCTATGAAACTTGCAAGAAAAAGTCCTAGGTTTCCACGAAAGTTTCCCAAGTTTCCATGAAATTTCCCATGTTTCCCACGAAATTTGAGAATTTTTTTCTTCACGAACCAGCCGATTTAGCTGGGTTGAACCAAGTTTCGACAAGTTTCGATAGTTTTCAAAGTTTCGACAAGTTACGACTAAATTTCGACGGTTTCGATCGAAACTTGGGATTTTTTTCCGGTACCCTTTCATTTTGAGGTTTCTAAAATGAGAGATTTTGATGGAAATTTTGCAAATTTTGATAGAATTTTATTCTATGGTCTATAAGTCTATTATTTAACTTAATCATTATTAGGTTCTTTTTGCTATCAATTATCATTCTTGTTTTTTGAAGAATTTTCATTTTTGTTTGATGTCTATAAGTCTATTCTTTAACTTAATCAATTTAAAAGGTTGAAAAAAGAAAACCTCATAATTACATCCCACTTTAAGGTTAATTAGTAAAATTACATTCCAAACACAAAACCATCAATATTGTCTTTGGTTTGTCTTTTACAGCCTAACCAAAGACATTGCATGGAGCCCTACAATGATTACCTTGATCCTTTCTTTCTCTTCTTGATTGAAATCATGTTGCTGAGTAGTTATAGAAGAGTGGAATGCAAGTGAACTCCAACCACCTTTCTTCTTCAATGTGAAGCCAAAAACAAAAATGTGTTAAGACTGAAAACATGGAGAGGGTGGGATTATAAGAAAAGGATATGGAGGTAGAAACAAAGAAAAAAGAAAACCAAAAAGAACCTTTTGCAAGTGAAATTGCTTCAGTCCTGTGGATGACGATCATTTAGGTCCGTTGGACCCGAAATTTTGACCAAGATCTCGATCCGACTGACTGAGATGTACTACATGACGGTCTAGCACATTAAATGCACAGAATTGAAGCAAAGACCTTATGCAAGAAGTCCTTAAATTAATGAGTAAGTCCAAACCTAACTCCCACCCAAAACACGAAAAAAGTCCACACCTACCTATAGGACATGACCGATAGATGCAACTCGTGAGCTGCTTTAAATTATTAGTAAGATTTCAAACGTGGCTATTAAACCAGTTAAAATAGTTTTTTTTTCTTTTGCTGCACCGGTTTGACTTACAAAATCCATATATATCTCCAACTAAGATGTATTTCCTTTTATGTAAAAAAAAAAAAAAAAAGAAGGAAGAAAAAAAAAGAAGAAAAGAAAAGAAAAGAAAAGAAAAAGAAAAATCGCCTGATTTACATCATCGTTAGAGGATGTAGGGCATATGTAATTAGTTTTGCATAACCCCATATAGTATATATTCTGATTAAATGTTTATGAACATGATTAGAATCTATAAAATGCTATACTGGTCATGTAAAAGATGTATAATTATACCATCATTTATTTTATTTTATTTATTGCAATAAACATGTACAAGTTTATAAGAATCAGAAAAATGTGAAAAATTGATCAAACAAAATAAAATAAAGAAGTCACATATTTTAAGCTCAAATATTTGAAAATTTACATAAACCTCAATTATATGGGTTGTTTTATAATTATATAAATATATGTCATACTTCGTTCTTATTTTGAAGAAGGTTTGAATTCTTGATTTCATACTATAAGACATTGGTTTGTATCAACTAAACCAATCCCTCAAGGTTAAAGGAAAAAAAAATATAAGGATAATCACTAATTACGTTTCCTTGTATTGTAATTTAATTATTACCTTATTCCTTGTATATATATATATTTTTTAAATCGTTTGTCCAACCTCAGACTTTGCCTCGAATTACTGATGCATTTATGCTGTTAAACTCCATTAGCTAACTAATGATCCATCATCTTTATATTTTTCAAAAATCATAAAATAATTATGAGCTTTGTTATTATTTAGGGATAACCACTAAAGTCCCTTTATCATCATTTATGCTGTTAAACTCCATTAGCTAACTAATGATCCATCATCTTTATATTTTTCAAAAATCATAAAATAATCATGAGCTTTGTTATTATTTAGGGATAACTACTAAAGTCCCTTTATACTCTACTTTAATTATTAATTGGACCCTACTCTCTATGAAATTGCTATTGCCCCCTCACTTCAAGTCGTGTTCTAAAATTGTTAGGTTGGGTATGCATTGTCCATCTTGCTTTTCACTAGTCACTAGAGTTAAAGAAACTAAAAGATGATATTACATTCATTGAGAAAATTGAGATAGAATACCAAATTCTGCCTTTGTATTCTAATAATCATTTTAGATTTCAAAGAGTTGAATCCTAATGAAATGACGTAAATAGTAAATAAGTAATAATAAACCTTTAGGATTATTTTTCGAGTTCTAAAGAATACAAAGATGTTACCTCATCAATTAACTAATAGAGTTTAATAGCACGTTGCATTATAACTTGAGGCAAAGTCGTCTATGATTTGATTAATAATTTAAGAAGTATATGAAGTTAATGTATTTTTTGGGTAGAATAGCGATTATATTACAAAGGAGCATCGGTAATCCTAACGAAGAGCAACATAGATATTATACATCTGACTTTGAAAATCACTTAATACTGTTAGAAGTAATTATTGAGGGATGCAATAGTAATTTCATAAAGAACATGTTGAATTCAAAGTGCGAACTTTCGCAGGGAATCGCTAGTTTGCTACCTGCTAGTGAACTTTCGCCGGAATATCAACGATGAGAGGAAGGTTTAGCAGCTCAGCTTTAACCTTTAAGGGAGAGATGATTTCGGTCAAGAGAGAATGGAAAATACGGTCGGCTTACATCTTCCAATAGGACTACAGATCTGCAGCTAAGACTTTGATTCCTTTGGACTTTAGCAACTTAGCTTTCAAAGAGAGAATGGAATCAGATATGCTTTGCTATTGGCGAGGTTTAACAACGATGAAGTTAAAGCAGTCGGTGGCAACTGTCCCATCCACAAAGAAGGAAGGAGTGACAGCGATCTGTTTGGCAAGATTCGACGATATTTTGAAACTCGGTTTCGGTGGTGGATTTAGGTTTGCTCACCACCGAGAATTTCGACAAATTTCACCGAACTGTTGCACCTTGGTTGAATTAATAATTGAACAATAATACAGTTTATAAAAGTAATTATCTAAAAAATATATTACGTGGATTTGTTTAAACGCACGCGACAGATACGAAAAAAGTATATAATAAGGTTCCACACGTGACATATTTGCCACTTGAGAAGATTAAAGTGAGGCAAAAAGATGAGGAGGACCTCTTTGACCCTTCGCACGTTTTAGGTTACCTTTTCTGGACCTTTTTTTTTTGGGTAAACCCTTTTCTGGCCGACTTACATAGTTACATGTTACTATACATAGTAATACATTGATAAGTAAACAAAACACATGAGTCAACACTTGCGAACGACGCGGGATCTCTTTCGTATCTTTCAAAACAACAGGGAGATCTTCTTTCTGTGATATAAAACCAGACTAGAGAGAAGAGCTGAACACCTTTTTAACCATAAACGATCCAAGAACTCAAAACATGAATCAAAATTTAAATTTATTCAACCCTGGCAATGTTTTCTTACACAGGTCAGATCTGTTAATTACAAGAGCAGATAATAGAAGAATTTCATTACTAATGGACCAAAAGGGCTTTCTTTTCTGTTTTGGGTTCTACACTCACTGGCTTTAAGGTGTATCTATCACTGTATGGTTTTACAAATTTTGTTTTTTTTCTGGGAACAACGGAGAAGGAGAAACACTGAAAGGCAATGAAATGCCACCACAAGAAAACTAAAACTAAAATTTGATCGGGCAAATGTAAATGTCAGTATTCCGGCGATATAAAAAACCTCGACAAAACACTGAGCATTTAAATTCTCCGTTTCAGATTCTTCCACGATCACTAGCTACTAATATACTTACGGGAGGGTTTAGGGTTGGAAGAATTGAATCAGAAATTCCATAGATATGAAGGATGGGGATGAAGATCACAGCCATTGTCGGCGTCATCGTCATCAACCATATCAAAAGTTGCATTTGCAGTTGCATTAGATGAAGAAGCATTTGGTTGTGGCGGCGGAAAGTACTGTGTAGAGTAATCTGGAGTAAACACTCTGAAATCAGACATTCCTTGTTCAGGGAATGAGTCGAAGAACGACCAGTCGACTGACATATCACTCTCTCCAGCCGCTGCTCCTCCGTCCGACGTCGACGACGGAGATGCGTACTCCGACGTGGGTTGCGAATGTGGAAGAAGTTCTTGATCTTGATCTTCCGGCGGCGACTCTGAGTTTTCCTTAGCATATTTGGCGGCAGCTTCTCGAATTTGAAGGTGTGAGAATGATTCTGCTCCTGGTATCTCTGGTACGCTGTTGGGGAAATTGAAACTGGCGTTGCGGCCACGCAAGCAGAATAGGGCAGCATCGAAAGCTCTCGCTGCTTTCTCTGGTGTGTTGAAAGAGCCTAACCATATCCTATCTCTACTGTTTGGTAGCCTGATTTCTGATACCCATTTCCCCCACTTCCTTTTTCTCACTCCCTTGTATTTGGTAGAGTCACCAGATCTTTCTCCTCCTGCTGCTGCTGATGCTGCTGCGTCAGAAGGTTTCACCATGGTTCAGCTGCTGTTACAGCTTGTGTTCTTGAATCGAGAATCGAGTGATGAAAGGGGGAGAGTCTGTGTCGTGGTTGTGTAGATGGTGGGGGAGGAAAGCAAGGAATGACGGCTCTAATATAAACGTTTGGATGATGGCCCAGCGGAAGTACCGGAGAAAGAGAGAAAGAGAGAGAGAGAGCGAGAAAGAGAAGAATGAAGTCCAAGGCGTGTACTCCAGGGGGACACGTGGCGTCATGCTGGAGCTGGCCAAGGTGGATACGCGCTTAGTTAGATGAAGTCTATGTAGCACGTTGATCTCTCTTCTATACATCGTTTCTTCACGTGTGATGGGTACGTTGATCTCTCTTCTATACATCGTTTCTTCACGTGTGATGGGTGTCCCTACTTTAATATCCGAGCCCCTAGGGCCTAGATACTAAAAATAAATGATATCCAATGTCATTTCATTGTTAGTCCAGGCCTCAAAGGGAAAAGAAAACTATTTATTAATTAGTTCTTCTTTGGTAAAAAAATTATTTATTAATTATGTATATGATAAATAAAAAATTGGTTAACTATTTGAATTTGCCCCCACCTCCCTTAAAAAAAAATAGTTTTTAATCTAATGAAGTACTTATTTTAATTGTGCCCCAACCACTTACCCTCATAAAAAAATAATTTTTTAATCCAATAAAATACTGGCTACATCTTCACTAGTAGGAAGGTAAAGTTAGATTGAACTATGCTAAGAGGTATCTTATTCTAGGGGTTTAACTAAAAATATAATTTTTTTTACTTATCTTATTGACTTTTACATGAATATTTTAAATTAGAAAATTAACCAAAAGATGTGAAAGTAAAAATATAATTTTTATTTAACTTGTTGACTTTTACATGAGCTTGGTGACTTTTACATGACTATCTTAAATTAAAATGCCAAAGTCTTATTTAATTATTTATATTCAAAATTTTGGCATTTTTTCTTTCTTAAAATCTTATTAGAAAGTAAAATAATTATAGGAAAACCAACAAGTTGACAAAACACTACACAACTAGGGATCCGATAGTTGAAATTTTAGCATTGTTGAATTTCCATTATTAAGGAGTTTGGATGTTTTTGTCGGAAGAGTTCTTCCAATAAATACATTTAGTCACCTACGTGCATGTAATATTCCAATCCAACGTTACCATAAATCTAATGATTAACTTTAGATTAAATAACTATTGATTGATTGGATACTTATCCAGAGAATCAATCTAAAAGGAATCAACAATCATAAAAACAACCCATGCAGGTGGATTGTATATGCAGGGGCGGAGCCAGGATTGAACATGGAGGGGGGCCGAATGTATGTGGGCCAATGTAGGACTCACTGTAGGTCCCATCTCAGAATATATTATTATAATTTAATGTAGAGTCTACATAAAAAATTAGGCAAATTAATAGAAAATTCGTGAGTGTGAAAAAGAGAAATGAATAATTTGAGAAAAGAGAGTGAATATTTGATGTGGAGAAGATTTAGGAAAATTCCAAAGTTTGTTAACTACTTCAATATTTTGTAAGATGTGTGAGGACAAAAAGAGAAAAAATAGGAATAAAAGAAGAAATCCATGAGAAAATAAATAGAAATGAAAATAGGAGAGAATATATAAGGAGAAATTCATGGATCGTGAGTTAGTTTTTAATTAGAATTTAACCTTTTATTCCTTAAAACTAGGGATTGAAGGATAACCATTAGATAGAGATTATGAATGACATTTGTACCCATCATCTTTATCTTAAATTTTTATTTTTAATTTTTGGAGGGGGGCGAAATAGTGGTATTTCACATTTAAAGATAGAGAAATAAAGAAAAAAACAAGAATATTTCCAATTTCAAAAAATCCGGGGGCTCCGGTCCCAACGTGGCTCCGCCACTGCGTATATGTTTTACTTTTACTGTCACACTCAATTGCGGCGACTAGAGCTTCAAACTCAAAATTGTCAACGCAAAAGCTCGCAACACTTAGTTTAGTTCCCACAATGGAATTGTCTCGTTTGAATGTTCCTTGTCGAATAGTACGTTTCGAGAAGCGTGTGAGTTGGTTACCCAAAAAGAACAAAAGTAGAAGTGTAGAACTAAGGGTGTCGATTCGGTACGGTAACGGTAATTTGGTACGGTATTGAATTTGAAAACCTCAAACCATAACCGTACCGTACCATATTTATACGGTACGGTATGAAAACGGTATAAAATCGGTATGGAAAAACGGCACGGTTCGGTATACGGTGCGGTTTTGTTACGGTATTGTCTTGCTTCTCTGTTGCCCTCTTCTTCTTGTTTTGTCACTTGTAATGGGTTTTTTATATGGGAACAGTTCTTGTTTTTTTAAAGTCTAGATATGTGATGGTGGAAGAAGCCACATATGCTGATATGCAATTGCTAAAGCTGCTGAAATGCTTGAGCTCAACAACATTGCCATGGTCTACAAAAACCCATAAAAGAGCAATCATTAAATCTATCCATTATTTTCTGTCTTTGCTTGTCATCCAAGGGAGAGGGAATTCTTCTCTCAAGACTTCCAATTCATTCACTAGATTTCTGTCAATTCCATTGCCCCTTCTGACTGAGTCTACTTCAGTTTACTTGACTACAGTCCATGTCCACGTTTTCAAACAGAATAAGAAAGGGTAGTAAATAATTAATTAGATCTATAACATTTGATTAGTTACTTACCTCAAGCATTATATAATATCACTCTCTATACTCCCAACACTGGCAATGTTCTCTATCTTTGTGACTCTTGTCCTCTGATTCTTCAAAGTGAAGCGTGACTCTCTGAGATAAGTTTAGGGTTTAAACTTTAAAAGGGTTAATATCTTTATGGTATATGGTACGGTAAATGGTAATCGGTAATCGGTAAAACGGTACGGTAAACGGTATTTACCGACGGTATGACACTCTTTACCGTAACCGTACCGTACCGAATTACCAAATTCTGTAACGGTAAAAACCGTACCGAATTTGGAAACGGTACGGTACGGTAAGGTTTAAACGGTTCGGTACGGTACGGTTTAACGATTTTTTAACCAAATTGACACCCTTATGTAGAACCTTTGAGCTTGTTTGAAGGTCATTTTGACAATCGCACGGGTTTCCGCATCTCAGCCAACGCGCTAGTTTCTGTCGCTAAATAGAACATCAGTTCGGATGCAGAGTCGCCGTATTCATCGGATGTACGGATCACCGCGGCATTCTGCATTCATGGGGGAACGACCAAGGCAGTCACAGTCGTCAGCTGTGACGCAGCTTGGAAATTTGAAGGTACGAAATTTCGCCGAGAAATCGTTGAAATGGAGACAAATCTCGTTGACATAGTAAGAAAAAAACTGTTTTTGGGCGTGGAGCATGGAATCTACTGCGGTTAGCTTTTCTGTGGGCAAGGAAAGGTGGAGTGTTCAGAACTAAACTGATGATGGATCTTCGTCTCCTCACAAGCCACATCAAGCAAGGCCTCCGCCATAGTGCTTCCCCAGATCTTATCCATTACAGGGAACGTCAGTTCTCTTTTGATGACACCCCTTTTTTCACTTCAAGATGCAACGCCCTGCTTCCATGAGATTTCGCATTGCATGTCTTAATGATCGCAATGCCTTAATGATCCCTCTGTTGACTTTGAGTTGGATGATGATTTCTTGTTCAATGAAAATTAATACGACAATGGTAGGAAGAATTTCCTGCTGAGTGGAAGAGAAAAGAAAATTTTGAGGATTGTGATTCTGGAGATGATGGACAGAGGAGCTTTCCCGCAGTCTCATGCCGGGAAGACTTAGATGATGACGAAGGAGAAGAAGTAGTAGAAAGAGAGATTTACGTTAGAGCCGAGGAGTTCATTGCCAAGTTCTACAAGCAAATGAAGCTTCAAAGATAGATTTCCTGTATCCAGTACGAGGACAAATGAGAATCTGAAAGAACTCAATACAGACTCTGTTTTTTCGTTAATTAATTTCAAGGTTTACTCGATTGGTTCCCTTTGAATCCATTCTTTCATTCTTTCTTTTTGTAATTCAAGAAAAAAAAAAAAAAAAAAAAAAAAAAAAAAAAAGGTTGAGAAACTATATCTGGCGATGTTGTAAATACTGAAATGAGGGCTTTCAGATTGGAATGGGTTGCTAATGCTCTTCTTTGTTATTTTATTTTCTATTAACTTAAAAAAGAAATTAAATGGTTTTTTGAGATATGGGCTGCTTATACGGCTCCAAAGGCAGAAAAAAGCATTAAATATTTGGGTGAGTAAGAGTTGTTTATGTGATTTTTCTGGCCATGCACTTGATTATTTCATTGTTTGTCATTTTTTAAGCATTAAATGTTTGTTTAGAAACGTCTTTATCTAATCAAGATTGAATTGCTCAATGAAACCTCATATCCAAGAAAAGAGAAACTAGGGTTTCTTGGCTTTGGGGGACCATGGGTGACACCACATCAGATCATTTACAGATCAGGGACCCGTGGAAAATGGCAAAACGGAAAACCCACACCTCCCAAAAGAAACTTTCTACTGCCTTCTCCATCACGCAGTTATGCTCCAGTCCCACTCCTCAAAGAGTGTTTTGGGGTTCTACATTTAAGCTTCGAGACTCCATGGATGAAGATTTGAGAAGGGAAGTGGCATAAGATGCATCAACGGCGTTTATGACGATGACGAAGGCTAGGTTTAAAGTATCTCACGATACCATGCAATACTAGCCGATACGTATCCATATTTGACCCAACCGATACAATACATCTTGATACGTCTCTCCTGAATTATACTAAAATACATAAGCCAAAGCGATACAATACTCGATATAGGATGATATGTCTCTTAAAATCACCTAACCGATACGAGACTCGATACCGATACTTTAAACCTTGGACGAAGGTGAATACGGAGAACTTTGAAGTCCGCGTTCCTCTTTCTCTTCTTCTCTTCTCGTCTTCTGTTCTTCCTATTTCTCTTCTCTCCTCTACCTATCTTTGGAGCATAGAGTTTTCTTTTTCTTTCTTGTTTTGTGCTTTGGAGTTAAGAAATGGCATCATGGACTAAAAATCCCAATGTTGCCGGAGAAGAGAAGAAGCAGTTTCAGCAACATATCCAGAATATCTCTAGATTTCGGCAATATCTCGCTGGAAAGTCGTTGAAATGGCGAGAAATCTCAGAGAAGTCGGTGATATCCCGTTGTATCGGGTTCCCGGGGGGGGGGGGTTTCGTTTAGCTGGGTAGCGATATCACCAAATTTTGGCGATATATAGCCAAAATTAGAGATATTTCCTACCTTGCTTGGAATGTCATTTATACGTGTTAGTGACTCTAGTTGATATGCTTATAGACATGAAGAATCAATGTCCCATGTTATTCCTCATGATACAAAATCCTGCTCCATCATCTGAGCTTGATTTTTGCAAAAGCTTGTTCGACCTTGTTGGTCTAGATATGCCTCCAATGAGCAAGTCAGTCACAAATAAGATTGTAGTGGGCTAGAAACTCAACTACTTCTAAAACTCAGAGGAATTGCTTTCTCTAGAAAAACTTACCTTCTTCTGCTCGCTTGTTGGGTTTATATCGCTAGGTTGGTATAGTTCGATCAAGAGTTAAGCTGTAGATTTGGAGGGGATGAACTTGTCTAAGGTAAGAGTATTTTACCCCACTACGAAGTTTATCTCGAATATCCCGGTGGTTGAAGTGCGATTGATAATTGATAGCTTGATTACTTAAAACTTACGTTTTCATGGTGGTCGAACCATCTATTTGGTTAGATCGGAGACCTCGATTATATTGTTACAGGTTCTTCTAGCCCAGTCCGACCACTGAGTACGATTCAACCATTAACACTTCCTATACTCCATTGCCAGTAAGACTAACCAGTAAGAGACCTCATTTTCATCACTGTACTATACAATTTCAAATTAGCAAAGTTGTGTGTAATTATAGTTTTGGTTGTATTTGTAATTGAAATAGGGTCTGTGTCAATTATTAGTATTGAATTAAAATTGTAATTATATTAGGATTAGGGTTTTAGGTTTCCCTATAAATAGTCTATGTGAGATAACCTAGAAAAACATGGGCAAACAAAGGGTAGCACTTTGTGGGTGTGAGAGTGGTGTGAGGTTTTCTGAAATAGTGAAACTTCTTTTCTCTCTAGTGGACGTAGGCAGGATTTTGCCAAACCACGTTAAATTTTTCTTATGTGTTTTGTTTGTGGTTTTTCTTTATTTATGGTTGTGCATCCATATCCCCAACAAATGGTATCAAAGCAAGGTTCGGTGAATCGTTGCCAGAGGTGTGCGAAGATTTAATGAAAATATGATAGGTGCCAGGAGAATAGGGAAAGCTTCGATGGATTGATCGAATGTACGATTCTAGATTTAGAATCGTGAAGTTTTTTTTTTTTTTTTTTTTTTTTTTTTTTTATAATCTTTTTCTTTTCTTTTCTTGTGTTTTGTTAGATTTGACAGGATCAGTGAAAGAAAAAAACAAGAAAGACGAAAACGATTTGGTTTGAGATCGGCAATGCAAAAAGGGAAAGACTTGCGATTGGTTTGATCGGGAGGCGAGATGGTTGGATTTTGACCGTTTGGCTTGAAGTGGTTTTTGGACTTTCCTTTTCTTTGTTTAATTTAATGTAATGATTACATTGGAAAAAAAGAAGTTTGCAAAAGAATCTGTTGGTGATGGAACATGGAACTAAAAAGGTAAAGGAACATAAATAGTGAGAAGAAGAAAAGTTTGATTGGAAAAAAGACAAATAAGGAAAGATTTCTTTTGTGTTTTTATTATCAAATCGATGTTGTACAGGTTGTTTCCACAGGATTTTGTGTAACGGTGTTTTGAACGGGGTTAGATGTTCTTTAGGTTTTGGGCGTCCTAGACTCAGTGAAAGTGACAGATGGAGGAGATTTTGCTTCGTTGGTGTTAATTTTGTGGATTATATGGAGATCAACGGACATGTCTTTTAGGTTGATGATGAGTATGAAGGGCACAAATCAGATGGCGGTGAAGACTTCTAATTTCTCCATAGAACTTTTTAATGGTCATAACGATTTCACCTTGTGGCAACAACTGGTGAAGAACATCCTTACACAGGAAGGGACTGTTAAGACTCTCAGGAAAAAATTAGAAAGGTCAGAGGCAATGAAAGAAGATGAGTGGCAAGGGTTGAGGGATTTAGCAAATAGTACGATCCAATTATATCTTGCGGATAATGTTCTTCGTGAAGTCATCGGGTTGGTGAATCCAGAGGAAGTCTAAGCAAAGCTAGAAAGCAAGTACAAGTCCAAGTCGTTGATAAATCGGTTGTTTTTAAAGAAACAGTTATATGGCCTTTGATTGTCAGAGAGAATAAATTTTGACAAGTACATGGATGAGTTCAACAGAATTTTGACGGAGTTGTTATTTCTTGATGAGGAGATCAAGGAGGAAGACAAGGCGTTACTTTTGTTGGCATAATTGCCTTAGTCATTTGATCACATTGACCACATTACTTTTGGGTAAGGATACTTTGAAACTTGACGACGTTATTATTGCATTGCTGATGAATGAAACATCGCAGAAAAATAGCTGTGATAGGGAGTAAGATGAAAGTAGTGCCTTGGTTGTAAGGGGTGGTCAACACCTTACAAAGTTCTACATTTTGCTTGCATCGTTACCTAGGTTTTACCACAGAGACTATTTATAGGGAATCCAAAAATCATAATCCCTTTACAATTACAATTCTATCACTATACAAGTAATGGACCCAAAATTCGTCAATTACAAACGCAACCTAATTATAATTAGATGTATTTGCATAATAAATGACACCCAAACACAACAATATCCACATTGGCTTGAATTTTGCAAACCACCTTGAAGAAAACCGTTATTGATGTCTAATATGCAACCACTTGTCTCTGTATACCCATCACACTTCACCATACCCACATCCCTTCTAGGGATGCGTTTCTTGACCGCCATCACTTAAACTGGTATGACGCACACCTCCACCTAGGTTGTCCCGTACAACTTATCATAGCTGTACAATGTGATGTGGCTCCACCTCACTTAAACTAGGGTTTTATGCCTTGTTCATCAATAACTACCAATGAAGTTAAACAAAAGATAGATGTCAACTCAAAATATAATTTTTATATAACTTTGTTACTTTTACAAAACTATTTTTAGTTCAATTCCAACAGGGTTATGGATTTTGTCAATGAATGGATTACAGACTTAAGGTATTACCCACACAAATAAATTGGGAACACCGTGGGAATCTTTCTCAATTAGCTACAATGCCTCTTAACCACTGTATCTGCAGAGAGCCCTAGCATCTATAGACTTTTGAGATAACATAATCTTAATATGTGTGCATGATTCATCCAGCAACGTAACAATTGGGTAGTCTATTGTTGGAGTATGGTTCATGCAAACCACAAGTGGGGTGGGAAAATTAGCATCATTCATATGGCCTCAAAACCAACGACAACCCTGAAAGGACTCATTGACGACCTTAAGCATGCAATCCATACAAATACTAAGATAACATCTAGCTATATGGTGCAACTGCATGCCTAGACTTCAAAGACTGGCCTCAAAACCAACAACCTTGAAAGGACTCATTGATGACCTTAAGGCCTGTTTGGTTACATGAATATAGAGATTTGAAATCTCTAGATTCACAAATGGAAGATTTATACCTGTTTGGTTGTGTGAATCTCTGGATTCATGAAATCTAGAGATTCACCTTTTTACACTAAAAACGTGAATCTGTAGATTTATAGGTGTAAGGTAAAATTCAGAGATTTCATCCCTACTATAAAAGTGTTAAACATTTGAACCATGACTCTATAATTTTAAAATCTTCAAACTCAAGTAACCAAACAAGCCCTTAAGCATGCAATCCATACAAATACTAAGATAACATCTATATGGTGCAACAGCCTTAGACTTCAAGACTATGGCCTCAAAACCAATGGCAACCCTGAAAGGACTCATTGATGACCTTAAGCATGCAATCCATACAAATACTAAGATAACATCTATATGGTGCGACTGTCTAGACTTCAAAGACTGTGTCCCCAAACCAAGGAAAATATTGCCTTAGGATATGACACCAGACTTGTTATTACTCAGGCAACTAATGAAGGGTGCTCAATTTTATCCATGCCAGTCTAGCACAATAAGTGATTGGATGACCATGGTGGTACAAAATGCTCTTAATTTGGAACCAGACACAGGATGGAGGGATATCAATTTAGATGATTTTTGTAAATGTTATATGAATTAGTCTTGTATGATTGTATCTTTGTTTTCTCCCCCCTCCCCCAAAATTTTCTTCTTCTTTTAGTTAAAATACCAAGTCTTATTTAACTGAACTGATTTATGATGAAATTTTAGCATTGTTTAGAGTTTACATGAATTTTTACTGAATGTATTTTCGTTTTGACTCTTTTAAAATGCGTGATGCCATTATTAAGGAGTTTGGATGCTCTCCTTGGAAGGGGTTCTTCCGATAAATACTTATTGCGTTATAAGATTTAGTCACGTATGTACATGTTATATTTTAATTTAAGTTAAGATGAATATAATGATTATCTCTAGATTAAATTCTTGTAATTCATTAAATACTTATAGAGAGATTCACTCTAAAGATACGAGCAAAAAAGATATGTTGCTTTGATTAACCAACAATTATAAAAGACTTGCGACAGGGAAAAAAACAAATACGAGTTACAAAGGCCCTGCGTCGTGTGGGTGGGGCCGAGAGATGGGATCAAGCTGCTACGGTTATGGCATAGGTATGGTTAATAAGAGGGTCCGGAATATATTTATTATTATTATTATTATTATTATTATTATTATTATTATTTTATTTTTTTTGCCCAAAAGAAGGTCAGGGATTAGAATTTATAGAACGTCACTGCAAGGCATAGGTTAGGGTTGGGGAATATTAGGGTACAATGCTCATATGAGTAGAGGGATACCCCTGGCTATAAATGTAACCGGGTAAGGCTATTGATAGGAATGAAGAATATTGTTACTCCCATTCCCATTTCCTAATTCTCCTCTGTAATTTTTATTTTTCTCCCAATCCCTTCTTCTACTTGATGTCCTTCCCCTGCATTTCTTACTATCTACACACTCCAGATACGGCTTCATACCATAAGCTTACATACACTATAAGTCTTTTTAAGGGATGGAGCTTCGGTGTTGCGCTAACGGTGAGGAAAAAATGAGTGGTCAAGTCGAAATCTCGACCAATCGTTTCGTATTTTTTTCTTTTTTAACTTTTCAACCATACCTACCTACCTGAACAGAAGAAGAAAAAAAGAGAAAAAGAAGAAGCCAAATGAGCAGTCTGAGATTTTGACCTCGACCACTCCGGTCATTAATTGAAGTTGAACCCCTTTTGAAGTGAAGCTTCGGTTTATTTACCATGGATGACAATCCAACTGCGACTGAAGCTCCAAAGTCAAAACTGTCAACGCAAGACAAGTAGTACTTAGTTCCTTTGAGCTTGTTTGAACGTCATTCAATCGCCTCAGGTATTAACATCTCAGCCAACGCGCTAGTCTCTGTGCGTCGTTAATTAGACGAACCACTGACGACCAGAGTCTCCGTATTCATTCTGCATTCATGGTGGACGACCAAGGCGGTCACAGTCGTTGGGCTGTGATGCAAGATGGTATGTCATTAATACGCGTCAGTGACCAACTTCTAGAAATGATGAATCCGTGTCCTATGTTCTTCCTATACTCCTCTACCAGTAATTAAGACTAACTAGTCAGCAAAACCTTGTGTTTAATGTGTGCTTTTCTACTCTTCTCTCTTTGTTTTCAATCCTTGTTAGCCTGTTAGGTGATCTATATGCGTTTGATAAGTCCCGGGATTGGGATTCACAATCTCCCATGTGTTGTTATTTAATGGTGGACGTACGCTTTCAGAGGCTTACGGCAAAGAAGGGAGCCATGATCCTTACTGGAAAACTGTAGGAGAACATGAACTTCTAAGTTGATTCGAGAAGAGGGAGAGACGAACATATCTAGCTTGGTGGTTTCTAGCGATTTTAAACCCTAACTCTATAAATATCGTGATTCTTAACACTGAAAATCTTGTATCTCTTGGATTCCATTCCTGGGAGGGTGTCCACCCTCTTTTCCTGTCTCTCATGTTTCTTAGATTAGGTTTTCATTTTCAATTGGTCTTACCAATTGATCCAAGGTTTTATTTTTGATGGTTTCTATAAATTTTTTAAGGTCTTGTAGTCGTTGATTCCTTTGCCAAATCTAATTTTCTGCAAGCCCTAATGTCCAAGCTTTTTAAGTTGTCGATTGCCTTGCTAGATTTGGATTTCTACAAGCCCTAATTTCCAAGAGATTTTTGCAACCCTAATACCTGAGGTGTTTAATCTGTGTAAGGACGAATTTTACATGGAATGGATGGAAGTGAGGATTCTTTACCCAATTGCTCGACTATGATTATGCTCACCTAAGACTTATTGAAGGCTAGGTTGCAACCATCTAACATTGGGCACCACAGACACCACCATGTTAGCGACACTAGCCTAGCAAGATCACATCATGTTAAAATTTGATGTGCGCAATAGTAGAGGACTATGTGAGTGCCATCTTGGAGTTAGACTACAGCTCGGTAATCACAACATTTCAAGGTAGCAATAAAGATATCCCCCTAGAGATTCAGCCTAAAATTAAGGAAATCTCATGCCTATGTCCTTACTTCGTCAATATTACTTTCTTTCGTATTCTTAGGGGTATATAGGTCGATGTAGATACCTTTGCCTAGAGAGCCTCATCAATCATGTGTATGATGACTTGGCATCCCTCCACTCCTTGGTTGTCTTCCTTGTGTCAAGAAGACGGGTTGGCTTCTTCAAGGTTTTTCTTCACCACATCCCCTGGCAATTGAGTCTTTATTCAAAAACAACAGATTTGTTAATGACTTAGACTTATATCTGCTCTTCATCTTTGCTTAGATTTCCTCTGGATCCACTAAGGCACTAACTTCATAAAGAACATTATGAGCAAGATACAACGGGATCACATCATTTGTTATATCCCTTAACTCTTGCCACTCGTACTCCTTCATTGCCTTTAACCTTTCTAAATTTTTTCTTGAGAGCTTTAAAAGTCCCTTCTCGTGTAAGAATATTTTCAGCCTGTTGTTCTAGTGCAGAGAATTCTTCTCAAATTCCTTCTTTGAGCTAGCTCTTTCAACCGATATAAATTGGGGAGCAAGAGATTGAGTAGAACATTGACATTCGAAGAGTTAGGGTTTTGGGTGGTCGATTTCCTACAGGGGGAAGCTAGGGTGGTGGTTGCTGGCAAGAGGAGGGGAGTGGTGGTGGTTTCTGGCGTCAATGGACGATTTCCAGCGAGGTGTAGGAAGAAGATCTCCCTTCACCCACCTAAGGGTAGGAGAGGGACATTAAGGTCATTGCACCTTATTGAGAGCAAAATTATCATTTAACTTCAAAAATTTTAAAATCACTAATAGTGAGTAATGAGTAATATTGAGTTTTGTTGATAATGAGTCACCAATAATTTTTGTCACTTAAGAGGAGACATCAGTTTCACTCCCACTTAAGTAATAACCGATAAATTGCTAATAGAGGGTTAGTAGGATGATGATTTGCAACAAGATGTAGGAAGAAGATCTCCCTTCACCCATCTAAGAGTACGTAGGAGATGGACATTAAGGTCATTACACCTTATTGAGGGTAAAATTGTCATTTAACTTTAAAATTTTAAAATCACTAAATAATGGATAATGAGTAATAGTGATTTTTGTTGAAAGTGATTCACCAATAATTTTTGTCACTTAAGAGGAGACATCGAGTTTCACTTCCACTTAAGGTGGTCACCCATAAATAAATAAATAAAAATTCTATTCATACGTGTTTTATTTATAAAGTCACAGGATTGTGTGGTCTCCATACGCGCAGGATCGAGACAATGAGAGTGCAACGCATGAGTCTCTGGATGGCACCTGTGGAAGCGAGGGTCAAAATTGTCAGACACGCAGCCTAAGAAGGCATCAACTCCGCCTTTTATCGCTTTTAGGGTTTTGACATGGTTCAACGCGATTCTCAGGTCAGCTTCCTACACTCACAACCATTACGTTCTTGGCTGTTACAAAGTCTCCAAGCAACAGAGTCAAAATGTAGAAATCATATCTGTACAGTATAATTTCTCTGGTCGTCTTCCTTTCTTCTCTCAGGATGGAAACACAGAAATATTCTTAGTTGGTTGTCTGACCTGTGCTTCTTTTGTAGAATCAACGTAAGGTGTTTGTGATAAGGTCACACAGAACTTACAGAAATCTTGACTTCATTATTAGCTTTTAAGGTTATCACAATTCACAATGACTACTTAGGTTAATTCAAGAATTTAATAATTACTTATACTTACCCATCTTTCTCTCTCTCTTTCACACACACGCACAGCCACCATGCTTGAAGCCTTGAACATGGTTTAATATTCCGTTAGAGGAGCAGGGAGTCCAAATTGAGCTATTAAACTTCTAGGTTTAGAGAAAGACTAATACAAATTGGCCACGCAATGCCACCAAATCAGGTGAACAATGAGTGCCTCGTTTATCATTTGCATGAACTCCAAATTTGACCCATTTATCAAACATTTAGTAACTTGAACACTAAAACAAACCCCACTAGCTACTACGAAATAATAATAATAATATATAGCAATTAAAATGAAAATTAATTTCGAGCTTACTTAAGAATTCCATTGCTGGGCCAGTGCCAGGCCTGCTTGGTGCCTCGAAAGTGACAAAACATTGTGTAATTATATATATGGAACGAAAGCTGTACCATTATTGAATTCTATGGGCAAATAAAAGAAAAGAATAAAGTAACAAATAATTTTCTTGGTAGATAAGTTGTAAAAGGAGTATGGAAATGCCAAAACATTGCCATGCTTTGCTGATCCACGACCAGACAAAGTATGGGCCTTGGCTAGGATATTCTGAACAGACAACTACTGGGCTGGGTTTTTTTTTTTCTTCTTCTTCTTCTGGTCAAAGATATGGTTCAGACCTACCTGTTGCAGCCGTACAGAGGGAAGGCTCCATTTTTTTTTTTTTTTTGGCCAAATAGACATTCATTGAAATGCCTCTAGATTAAATCTAGAGGAGATAACAGAAGGATTAACAATACACATAGGAGGCAAATCATTCCAAACTCTACTTAACTGAAGAGCCCTAGCCCCTTTGGCAAGAAAATCAGCATGATGATTTCTAGATCGATTCACAAAAACAAAACGGACAAAATCAAAGCAACCTGACAGCCTTTTAATTTCTTGAACCAGCCCACAACTAACCCAGTCTAAAGACTGAGTTTGGCCATTTAAGGCCTTAATGGCTGGAAGGCAATCGAGTGAAAGATAACTGCGATATCCGCAAATCAAGAGTTGCAAAAACAAGATCCCTAATAGCTTCAAGCTCCATCACGGCTTGAAAAACCAAAACAAAAAGATGCTTTTGCCCAAATAAACCGGCTGCAGGGCTCCATATAATGCAACTTCTCCCCGCCATTTGAGAGAGTCGATCCCACGATGCATCCGTAAAAACTTTGAAGTGGGACCGAACAGGACTATCTTCTTCATCCAAATCGTTTGCATAACCCGAAAATAGGGGCTGCACCACAACCGACTCTTGGCCGCTACATTTTCTGAAGCCATAGAATTTCATTTAATAATCAGACATCCAATTAATAGAACGGGTAAGAGAATGATTTTTCCCATGAAATAACATTTTATTTCGGTCATTCCATATCACCCAACATAAAATACTGCAAATAGTAAAAACAATATCACGTTGATTACATCCATGGAATTTGTAGTCCAAAAAATCTAACCAATCATGCATACTATTTCTCACAAATTCGATGTATCAATCCGTAGCGGGAAGCCCTCCAACAAGCTTTTGCATGGTCACAATGAAATAAAACATGCATTACACTTTCACCCTGGGATGTGCATAACAAGCATATTGGCGTCAAGCTACTATTTCTTTCAAATAAAGCTTGTTGGGTAGCTATTCCCTCATGTGCAGCTTTCCACATGAATGTTTTAATCTTGGGTAATGTTTTAATTTTCCAAATTCTAATTCTACCCCAATTTATTCTTGAAATTGAATAGTTGGAAAGACCCATATCGGGGTGGTATTTTGAATACAATGATATCTTCTTGTTTTAACTTGAAATTCACCATTTTTTGAAAAAACCCACACCCAATGGTCCTCTTTGTCCTGTGTCATAATTGGGATTGTTAATATAACTTTCTTTTCCTCTTGACTAAATAGTGAATCTAAAAGATTAATTTTCCAACTTCCGTTGGACCAATCAATCAGTTCATTGACAAGTAATGGTCCAGGTAAATGTGGAGTTTGCACCGGGTAATGGGAATTCACGAGTGGAATCCAAGGATCACTATAAATCCTCGTTGATAAACCATTTCCAATGCTCCTTAGAAGTCCCCTTTTTAAGACATCCCTTCCTGCTATGATGTTTTTCCAACCCCAAGAGGCTTTTTTTGGAATCTGGGCTTCAAGGAAAGTAGAATCCTTAAAGTATTTGGCCCTCATAGTTCTTGTCCATAATGTATTTGGTTGGGTTAGTAATCTCCATCCCTGTTTGGCCAATAAGGCTTTCTTAAAAGAATGGAGATCACGAAGGCTCCATTCACTTTTCGAGGACCTTCCATTTGCAATACATCGGCAAGCTCGTACCAAAGTTATGATTTATCATATTTAGTTGAAACACAACCTTCTTAGATGAACTACCAAATCTAACATCCTCTGGTCAGATTTGGCTTCTCTATGAGGATGTTAGTTTCAAATCTATCTTTTGCCTCATAAGCTCTTAGTTCTAAATTCTCATAAGCTCTTAGCTGATAACCCAGAAAACAATTTCATTGTTGTTATCTGGAGTTTAGATCCCTCTATTTTGATTGCGTAGACTTCTTCAACCATTACTTTCTTGTGCTTTTTACAATTTGACAATCCAACATCCAAGAATTTTTGCATAAAGTACCATATCGACTTTTGCACTGCTGTTGGTGCCTACCCTTAATGCAATGGTCAATTCGAAGACACCAATAGGACTTTATTTGATGGAATTAAGCGACGATTAGACGAATATGACCGACCTTGGGTCGAGGAGTGCATCATGTGCTGTGGGCGTATAGAACCACTGTTCAAACACCAACTGGAGAAACGCCTTTTAAGCTATCTTACGAAACCGAAGCCCCAGTTCCAGTTGAGGTGTTGGCGGGTTCACTCAGATCAACTAATTATGAAGCAAAGCCAACAAAGAAGGCCTTAGAGCTAATCTAGAGTTTTTTGATGAAGTTCGAGAAGGAGCACTCTACAAAAATGTAGCCTATCAAAAGAGAACTGCAAAGTACTACAACTTTAGAGTACGTAGCAGGACTTTCCGAGCAGGTGACTAGTGCTCTGTCAAGCTAATGATTCACATCCCTAAGGTAGAAGTAAATTGTCTCCAAGGTGGGAAGGACCCTACTTAGTTGTTTGAGAGCTGCAACCAGGGACTTAGAAGCTTATGGGTATAGAGACAGAAAGAGAACTCCCTCGTGCATTGAATTCCGTGCACTTGAAGAAGTCATATCAATAAAAGCTCAAACGTTCATTGGAAAAGGCTTGTCAAAAATCATTCGTAATCCTCTTTTTTGAATAGTAATTGCTCGAATATCAGGTATATATGTACACTTAGCAAATTTTGCTGCAACTTTCCTTTCGGCTCAGCTGCCTCAGCATAGGCAATATTTTTTACTCCAAAGTGCCATGAGGGGGCTAGGGGTAAGTGATCAGGATGAAGAACAAATCCAGCTTATCATGTAAGTCATGGCACTTTTTGTTTATGAACATCATGGCATTTCCATTGGAAAGTCCATTTGAAAAAAATCAAAAGACTTGTATTGATTGAAGTTCAAGACATACAAATCAATCAAAAAAGGAGAGCAAGAACCAAACAAAACACAAAACACAAGACAAAATAAAAAGTTTAAGGGGCAACAATATCCTCTTCAAATCTTGGAGCTTGAGATGTAGCAGCAGAGCCTTCCGCTAATTCCTTTGGAATATTATCTCCAACAATAGCAAGAGATGAAGTGGGCGGAGGAACTTCATTTGTTTTTTAGTCTGACAACCAGTGGAGACATCCAAGCAAAGATAGGCACACCAAGCCTCACACAACAGTTAGCATCGAGCAAAAAGGGATAAAATTGATGGAGAGTATATTCAGGAAGTTCTTGAATCAAGGCTTGGCACACTATATCCATCCTGTGCTCGAAGGACGACAAAGCTTCCTTGATCACTTCCTCTATATACTCCCGTGATGCTTGAAACTCCCTTAGCACCCTACCTTCGATGGTTGCAGTATTCTCCTTTAGCATGGTGACTTGGCTATTCATCTCTTGCAGTTCTTGTTCAAATGTATTCATGTCTACCTCTAAATGCATGCACTATTCAGTTGGCTTGGCATTTTCGGTCTGGAGTTTCAACACCTCTCGATTGCTCGACTGCAATTTGCCTAAGGCCCCTAATTTTTCGGTAAGAGCAACATTTTTGTGCCCTGATGGCTTCTTCCTTCTTTTTGTCTGTTGTCTCCCTACCTAGAGCATGGTATTTGTAATTGGTGGAGGCATCAAAACATTCTTTTTGAGTTTTCTCCAATTCTGTCAAGGCTTTCTCATGGTCGGAGACTAGGGCGTCGTACTCTAGCCTAAGATCGAGCAATCGCCTAGCCAACTCTCTATCTTCTCCTCGATACACTAAATTCCTCCCTCAAAGTTCAGCAACCTCGCTGGTAGCCTGATACATGTCCTTACAGAAAAGTGAATTAGCAAGAGGAAGAAGGAAAGCTGGAAAGTTGTTGCTTAAGAACAACATACATGGCTGCTAAAGCCTCCAATTTTCCTTTAGTCATATCTTGTAAAGCCTGCTGGTCGATGGAAGTGTTCGTATTGTCTACCCACTCCCTGACCTTGAAGGAATCCTCACGAAAGGAACGACCATCAATCAAAGCCCATATGGGGGCCCATCTATTGAGTTGGCCCTAGAAAGTTTGACCTTGGATGGGTGTTGATGTTGGTGTTGCTGATACTCTTGCTATTGTAGCTGAAGCTGCTATAGCAGTGGCCATTGGTCCCCCTGCAAGAGAGGTTGTTGCTCCCACCATGATGTCCATAGAAGCTGTCTCTCTAGGGACTAGATCACCCTTCCTAGCAACAATGACAAGTTTCCTGACATTCCCCACATAGTTCAAATTGAAGATGAATTCCTCCTCTATCATCTGGGAGTATCTTAGAATCTCTGCATCATCGTCTTGGGGTGAGGCTACCCTGAAAATCTTCATCATTTTTTCCTTCCCCTTTTGAGGTGACAAAGGCCAGTTTCAATCCCCGGTCACGAACCCAGGCCAGAGGGAAATCCCCAAAGGGGACAGGGACAACATTGGAGTGGTAGGTTCCTTAGAACCACCCTCCTCAACAATAGTCAATCTCTCCTATCTCTCAGCCTCAGAAGAATACTCGGAGGATGCTACTTTTGATGCTTCTTCAAAAGGACCACCACAAAAATTATAGAGTTCCTTCTTTGGTTTGCTGGGATGATTTCCTCAAGTATCATACTTCCTAATCAAATTTCCTAACCATGGTTTTGGAAGACAACAAAGCGTGAAGAATGAAGAACTTATGGCTGGAAAAAGAGAAGCTTTGAACAGACTTAGAACGAAAGGAAGACCTTCAGTAACTTCGCCAAGAGCTTCCCAAGAGCTTCAATACAACAGTCACCGTCGAAAAAGGGAAAGGAAGGTGAAAGCCATACATATAGCCAAGTACTTTGAATGGACGGTTCAGATTGTTCCTGATCAAAGGTTGTCAAAGGAGAGACGTCACCTCGTGGGAAGTGCCTCGAACGGTGCACACTTCCTTTCCACTGCCGCAAACCATCACTTCATTTAATGAGTCACTTCAAGGGGCGCTCAGCTCTTTGGGTTCCCAGATGACGGTTTAGATAGAAAAAATTTGGAAAAATCACTCTTCGGACATGACACACAAAGTGCAAATCCAAAGACTAGGGGGCTTGTTTTATAACAAACCACCTTTGAGACTTCCAAACTAGTGTGATCCGTATGAACTAGGGTCAACTAGGTTCGGCTTAGTCCTCTGTCCAACCGCTTGGCTCTCCTCAGAATTTAGTCTTCAAACTGGCCCCTTAGCTCTCCCCGGAATCTAGATGGACTAGCCTCTTAGCTCTAGATAAATCTCTTTGCACTCCGAAAATGGGTTATTGGCCCAACCACTTGGGCTGCATTTATTTTTCAAACACATCTCTCGGCCATTACTCGTCAACAAGATCGTACTAGGATAAGAAGCTATCCTCATACAACTGTACCTCATGCTGAGGCATTAAATTTAACATTTAATGTGTTGTACCTATGCATTTAATGATCTGCGCTTATCAAGGGATAAGCCAACATGCCAAAAAATAGGTGGATCAATTCCTTTCCTTAGAACTATACTTAAGAGTTTCCAACCTCATACGGCTCGGCAATCAATTCTTTTGGCGTCTCGTCTTAATCTTCTTAATCTACAGTATCTAACTGAATGAGATTTCTCATAAATGTATTTTCTTTTTTTCTCGGGTTAACCAGAAGAGGTGTAATAGTACGTACACAAAGTGTTGAGGGTAGTTCTAAAGCTCGCCCAAAGCAAACAGGTTTTTTTTTTTTTTTTTGGGGGGGTGGTTATTGAAACTATTGAATTCAGAATATGGTAAAGTAGCTCCTGGGTGGGGAACTACCCCTTTGAAGGGTGTCGCATTGGCTCTATTTGCGATATTCCTATGTATTATTTTGGACATTTATAATTCTTCCATTTTATTGGATGGAATTTCAATGAATTAGGTCTATAAGAACCTTGAAATCTTAACCTTCCAATCCAAAAAGAATCACGTAGGATTTAGATATTTAGGCTTCACTTGGGAATAGCTTCCAGCCATATTGTCGAGGGATCAGAGCGAAACGTGTCACATTTGAAGTCAATCTCTGATAGAGATATTTTCAAGATACTTAAGGGGTGCTTGAATTCAATTGCTTAGTGCACAGCAAGTCACACCTTCGCCTTGGTTCTCCCCTTGGGAATCAGATCAAGCTATCCGGTGGCATCCATCCACTCTATGGTATCTTCCTCAACTATAAAATTGATCAAACAGAACCTGGTTAGGTAAGCCAAGTTAAACCAACATTAACTTTGGCAACTACCTGAGAAAACTTCACCTCTTCAGGCATTGACTCTTCTCTATGAGGAACTGTATTATCTAGAATCTAACTTTACCATCAGAGGCGGCCCACTCTCATAAGTTCCCTTTGATCCACGGGTCCCAAGTTAAATACGCTTCTTAGTTGAACCAAAACTAATAGATTTTGGAGCAACAATATATTATCTTATCACCCAGAAAAAAGGATCCGATTTTTTTCAAACCTAGATCAACAATGATTCACAGATTTGGCTCCTCTTCAAGGAAAACAAGGGAGGCATCTCACAGTCGGGTTGTACTATATAAATCTTGATGTTTGTCCAATGTTATAAGGATTTTTCTTTTTTTGGGCCAAAAGATAATTAGATTAAGCTCTCTAGTGTGATTGTACCAGAGGCTGTAAAACTGCTATATACAAAACAAAACAGCGGTGTTCCACCAGCACCTATTTAAAAAGAAATTCTTTGCTCCACGAGCGATGTAATCAGCAATAAGGTTTTAAGACCTTCCAATATACATAAATTGGATGAAGGAAAAACCATTGCATAACTTTTTAACCTATTTAACTAAACTAAAACTCCCCAATCAAGGAATGATTCTGTTGATTTAGAGCTTGCACCAATGGTTGGCAATCCGAATAGAGGATCAGCTTGGTGACTTGCTGTGAAATAGCTGATAGGATTCCACCGTGAATAGTTTCAATTTTATAGAAGTAGCAGAAGATCCATAGAAATTTGAAATGGTCTTTTTTTTACTTTTTTTTGGATACTGAAAAAATTTTAATATTACTTAGGATAGCGAATATAGAGAGTAGTAGGATCTACTACAATTAATGTCTTCTTATATTCTACGGAGGAACAGATGTTATATAAGTGAGCCATTGCTGGAGTACTGTGGTATGACTAAATCCATTAAGGTTAGTATCCCTAATATTGCAAATTATGTTTACCAAAATTGCAACATAAGCTATCAGCCACTGTGATTCAGTGGTAAGAGTAGATGGAGCACTTTTTTTCATTGCACCATATGCCATGTAGTTGATAGTTGTAGAGTTGGGCTAGGTCTATTCCACCCTTTAACCCAAACAAGAGTGCTTCAATGATGTTTCCCTTCTCTAATCCTCCTGCACTTATATACTTTAGCCGTCATTCCTAGAGTAATCCCACACTCCATCATGTACTATTTAGCTTTGAGTTATGTACCCCTCCACACATCAAAGTTGGTAATCGACTCAAGTTAGTCAAACTTTTGCAAAAGCATATAATTTGGTTTAGACATCTATAATTGTGTCCAGCTATGTCTGATTTCACGTGTTTCATGTGTTTTGAGATTAGGATTATGGATCCAGTTTGAGATGTTATGTAATACTCTTTTGGGGTTGGGGGTAAGTTTATTAAAGAGTTTGTTATTCCGTTATTTCCAAACAAAATAGCATGTGATTATAAATACAGACACCATCCATATTATAAATTGAAATGGATTATTGTTAGGGACATAAGTTGGGTATAAGTCAAACATCTCAACACAACCAACCATTATAACATGTGTGGCATAGCTAAGCCATAAGATGCACTCCTTGGCAACCCAATATGTAGGTATGTGCACCTCTAAGGATGTGTGACATCTTATCAAAGAGTTGATTGATGTGATTTATAAATGGATCTCAACCATTTGATGTGATGTTAGATACATGTCACACATCTACAAAGAAATGGATGGTCAATTTCCTTGTCAGAAATAGACTTGATATGAGTCCTTGTAAGGATGGGGGGATTATTAAGTTAGTCGAATTAATACCATTATTGACCAATTAATAATCAATTGTTTTGTTCATTCGGGCCAGCTTGTGCGCACCTTGATTACATCCTTAGAGGGGGATGCTTGTTGTCCTGCAAGGGTTGAACCCATGACCTCTCCATTGAGAAGTATGGATCTTACCATTCTACCAACCTTGCATTGACAATAATCAATTGTTTATACCCCCAATTCACTTGTTTAAGCCTTTTAAGACTGATCATAGCATAGCTTACGTATAATCTCATCTCATATTTATAGACAATAAGATAAAATTTTAAAAAAAATGTCTTGAATTGGAAGCCCTTCCCTAACTTTCCCATCGGATACCATAAAAACATGGCATGGGAAATACAGTTGGTGTTACATCAAACTTGAGCTGTTGCCACATCCAACTAATAAAAGCTCAAAAGTAATGAGCAAATAGCTCCCTTACAGGCAACAGTTAAGCTAGCTGGGTTAATAGTTTATTGAGTTACGAGTGGGACTGACTCGAATTAGTGAAGGAATTAAAGATAAGATGATAAATACCACTGGCTTTAAATTGCAAATACGCGTGAAGGAGAAGGAACATTGACATCATTTGATGCATGCATGCATGCATGCACAGGTATAACTGTATAAGTGGGGTTTTCTTCATTGACTTACATTTATGATGGTTGTCAAAACCCTAGTGCGTGTCAACCAAAACACATTAATATGTGTTCGTATTTTTATTTTTAAAGCAAAAATATGTACTTGTATTCTTATCTTAACATTTAAAGTGTCTCAAACGCATCCAAATTTCTCATCAACTTGGTTGTTTAAGCTGGATGTTTTCAGTTTGGACAAATTATATATATAGAACTCCTATCTTTGCAATTAATTATATTTATTATTTTCTGGAAGAAAAAAAAAATCAAGGTTAATTTTCATCTGGACCCCTTGAGGTTTGGTCTTTTGTCATTTTTAGTTCAAAAAAACTGAAATTTTGCATCTACCTCTCTCTATACTATAGAAAAAGTCAATTTAATGACAAATTATCACTTCTATGACGAATTTATCCTTTTTTTTTTAATTTACATTTTTTTTATTTTTACATTTTAAGGGGTTAAAGTTTATTAATTTACAAAATCAAACCCTCCTTCATTACCCGATTCCCAAATTTCTAAATCCTTATTTTCCAAATCCTAATCTTTTTTTCGGGTAAAGTTCAAATCCTAGTTGAAGATTGGGAAATGAAAATTAATGGGTGAAACCTAATCTCCAATTCGTGAGCAAGAGGTGTTTGCGTTTTGGGCTCAGCGAGAGAAGAGAGCCCAAAAGTTGCAAAAAGAAATGAAAGACGCAATAGTTCTTTGTCCGATTCCTATAATCGGACATCTAGTCTCTATGGTTGAGTTGGGCATGCTTTTCCTCCGCCATTACCCACAACCATGGTAAAAAAAATTCAAGGGAAACTCAAGTTTCGACCAAGTTAAAATGGGAAACTTAGATGGAAATTTGAGAAATTTTGTGAAAACCGAGGATTTTCTGTACAAATTTCGACAAGTTTTAAAAAGTATTTTGAGGTGAGATTTTGTATTTAAGACTAATTAGAATATAAAAAATATATTGGTTGTATTTTGCTAAAAAAAAAAATCAATGTAGATATGTCATTCAATGTACATAACATCAATGTAGAGTTGTCATTCAATATATAATTTCCAACTTCAAAATAGTTGACAATAAAAGAAAAATACAACTTAGTGCTAAGAGGAATGTAATGAGCACATTTATGTGTGAAATCTTAGGATATAAAGCATGCATTTTACACCCTTAGAGTGGAGTTTCGTTGGGTTTTATATTGTTTTTGTAGATTTTTTTATGATTCTTAAGAACCGGAGCGAATATTGGGAGTTTTGAGTATGAAACGTGTGATTTTAGACGTCAGGAGGTCCGGTCAAATTCTCAAGTGTGGAAATGGGAGTCTTCCAGCGGGGATTTTTTGCATTCACAAGGATTCGATACCGGAACATTGCTTAAGTGGACCAAGTTGCTTACCACTTGGACCAACCCCAGTTGGTCCTTTCTCTTTCTTCTTCCACTTTTTCTCCACGTTAAAATCAAGTTTAAATTTTTTTATTTATTTAATTCTCCATTTATTCTTTTCTCTCTTTTTTCTCTCTCTCTCTCTCTTTATTTCTAAAGAATTTTTCTATTTCTTTATTTCTTTTTCTTTTTCTATTTTACTCTTATTATTTTTTTATTATATTTTAATTTCTTTGTTTGTAAATTATTATCCTTCTCCTATAAATATTACCTCCCTCTTAGGTCTAGTTAACACTTTATTTTTCTCTTTAGTTTATTTTATTCTTGCACTTTCTATTCTCTTTAGCTTATTCTACGTTTTCTCTAGTTCTTTGATTAATTTGTGGGTTCTAATTCTAGATTGAATGTTGAGGTTTTAATGTTTTGCAAGGAAGATTGAAGTTGTGTAATTTATTTGATGCAAATGTATTTCATTTATTTTTTTCAATGCAATTTCAAGTTCAAGTTCAAGTTTCAAGTTTGAGGATTCGCTTTCTCTCTGGGTCTAGCAATTGCAAATCTAGATTATTCTAGATCTGATTGTTAGGGTTGGTTGAGATTCGAATCGTTTATTCAAGTTTTGTTTGGAAGATGCAAGTAAGTAACATTCTTCAATAATCTTCTCTCCCCTCCCCCCCCATTCCCGCTTCTATCTACCCCTCTATATTCTTAATTTAGGATTTATTTTTCAGCACTTACTTACTGTTCTCCCTTCCCCTGGGGTCCTTGATCAATGATGTCTACAGTCGTGCCTCTCTTTGATTAAGGTTTTCATTTTCCTTTTATTGCTTTATTTATTGCTTTGTTATTTACTTTCTACAATTTATTTTTCTCGCATTTTTTTCCTGTCTTTTATTTATGCGTTGGTTATGTTTGCTTTATTTTTTGTTTTAATTCGATTGCATTAGATGTATGGATTAGGATGATTGTTTGTTTAGTTTAATTAATTAATTAACAAAATTTGAATCATTCCACTCTCGCATTACCATTAAGAAATTGAATTATAGGTAGCATACCTCCCTGAGATCGACTCGTTAGCCACACGATACTGTGCGCTTGTGATTATTTTATTTTGCAAACAAAGTGCCAAGAGTGGATTCATCCTGTGAACTGAGTAGTACTATGCCTATAACATCCTATCCTCTAACCAACAAACATAGACATCCCATGACATTTTATGCCTATGGTTTTCAATGTAATCGACAACTGTAACTTTATGAGTCTGGTCATCAACATGCTTAAGATAACCAGCCGAAGGAATATGCACTTTGGATAGGGAAGTCCTGATGGAGGGGGTATTTGTCGTGGTAATTGGGGAAACATGAAATAAACAAAAAAATTGAAAATTTGGGAAAGCTACAAAATTTACAGGAAAAAATCCTAAGTTTCCACAAAATTTCTTAGGTTTCCAAGAAAATTTCCTAGTTTCCCACGAAATTTGAGAATTTTTTTTTCTCATGAACCAGCTGGTCCAACTAGGTTGAACAAAGTTTCGACAAGTTTCGAGGTTTCGACAAGTTTCGACGAAATTTTGACAGTTACGAGATTTCTCAAGTTTTCCACGAAATTTGGGAATTTTTTTCTTCTCATGAACCAGCTGGTCCAACTGTGTTGAACCAGGTTTCGAGGTTTCGACAAATTTTGACATAATTTCAACAGTTTCGATTGAAACTGAGGACTTTTTTTCAGTCCTCATGAGTTTCATTTCGCATTTTTCAAAATGCGAAATTTCGCACATTTCGACCGAATTTTGTACCATGCCCACAACGTTTCTCCATCACAATTCTCATATCAAGTGACTCTCCTAGCAGTGCCGCCGTGAATTCTTACATGGACCATGTCTCTCTCACACACACTTCCATAATCTTCCATCCCATCCCTGCTCTTCCCAATCCTCTTCCACAATCACTAACTTTGCACCCAGTTGCAAAAGTCCTTGAATCAATTCGTCTCAACAACCCAAATCTTCTACAAACCCTCAAAACCATCCTTGAAACATCCTCTGTTGTTGCCTTCATGATTGATTTCTTCTGCCACCCAACTTCTCCTGTTGCCACTGAGTTGAACATCCCTCTTTGCTAATATTTTCCCTCTGGCGCTTCTACTGTTGCTTCAATCCTTCACCTCCCAAACCTCCATAAGCAAACCAACAAGAGCTTCAAAGAGCTTGGCTACTCCACTGTCCTCGACATCCCAGGATTGCCCCCAATTTGAGCTTCACAGATGCCGTCTTCTACGCTCAATTGGAACAATCATATCTACGATAAGATCTTGGATCTGGGCATGAATTCTCCAATCCTAGTTGGAGATTATTTTTCACCCATTAATTTTCAACTAGGATATGGAAAACAAGGATTTAGAATTGGTAGAACCAGGGATTTGGGAATCGGGTAATGAAGGAGGGTCTGATTTTGTAAATTAATAAACTTCAACTCCTTAAAATGTAAAAATAAAAAAAAATAATTAAAAAAAAAAGAATATGGACAAATTCGTCATAGAAGTGATAATTTGTCCTTTAAATTGACTTTTTTCTATATTACAGAAGAGGTAGATGCAAAATCTCAGTTTTTTTGGACTAAAAAAGACATAAACCAAACCTCAGGGGGTTTAGATGAAAATAACTCAAAAATCAATTACAGAATACTCTCTACTGTTAAGAATTGAAAACTACAAATGGATAGTTCTGCAGAAGCAATAAAAAATTAAATCCCTTTACACATGAAGCACTCGTAAGAATCATCTACAAATAGTTAAGTTGGTCTAAACAAGGATATCATCATCATCTTCTGACAAGGTTTGAGTTTGGATACCCTCTCTATTAGGGTAAAGGTCTGTGTTCTCCTTATATTTTTCTATCACACGACGATAGAATAAAACACATATCTAAATACTGATAAAATGAATTAGAGATAAAATTCTCATTAAACTTTAGCGGTTGCCACATCCAACTAATAAAAGCTCAAAATTAACGAGCAAATAGTTCCCTTCCAGGCAACAGTTAAGCTAGTTGGGTTAACAGTTCATTGAGTTACGAGTGGAGCTGGCTTGAATTAGTGAAGGAATTAAAGATAAGATGATAAATACCACGGGCTTTAAATTGCAAATTGCAAATACGCGTGAAGGAGAAGGAACATTAACATCATTTGATGCATGCATGCACAGGTATAACTGTATAAGTGGGGTTTTCTTCATTGACTTACATTTATGATGGTTGTCAAAACCCTAGTGCGTGTCAACCAACACACATTATATGTGTTCTTATTTTTATTTTTAAAGTAAAAATATGTACTTGTATTCTTATCTTAACATTTAAAGTGTCTCAAACCCATCCAAATTTCCCATCAAGTAGGTTGTTTAAGCTGGATATTTTCAGTAGAATTGAAAACTACGAATGGACAGTTCTACTGAAGCAAACAAAATTCACTCACTTTACACATGAAGCACTTGTAAAAATCATTTACAAATAGTTAAATAGTTAAGTTGGTAAGAACAAAGATATCATCGATCACCATCTTCTGCTAAAGTTTGAGTTTGGATCTCCTCTTTATCGGGGTAGAGGTCTTTATCGGGGTAGAGGTCTGTGCTCCCCTTATGATTTTCTATTACACGACGGAATGAAACCCATCTCTAAATCTAATAAAATGAATTAGAGATAAAATTCTCATTGGATCCTATATAAACCTCACCCATATTGTATGATAAAAAACGTAAAACATCGAAAATGAATCTTTTCGCAGACGGATAAAGAATCCGGAGCGTTGCTAGTCAAATTGGAAAACGGATGTCTCTCAATGTCTTCCTTGACTTGGCAAGGAGGCTGCGTTTGTTTGCAAAGGTGGGGTGGGAAAAAAGAGGTGGGAAAAAAAAACATGTGGGTCCCATGAGTAGTGGGATGAGGAGAAGAAAATAAAAGGAAAGAGTTTTGTGGAAAATTGATAGTGGTGGGTCCCACTTTTTACTTTTCCCAACTTTTCCACAAAGTCTCACTAAATATGTGGAATTTTAAAATGGTTTGGGGTGGGAAAGTTGAGGCTGCCCCGCCAGCAGACAAGTAGAAAACTTGTCTCTCACTTTCCCGCCCCAAGCAACCAAACTATCTACCATTTTGGAATTTGAGGGAAAAGTAAGAAATCTGCACTCTTTTCAAGAATTTTCCCATGCACCCCTTTTTTTCCACCCCACCTTTATTCCAGTAAACAAACGCAGCCGAAATGTCTTTTTTCTTTGTGGAAACTTGTCAAGGAAATGTCAAATGCTTATCCATTGAAACTTCAAATTTTTTTTTTTTTTTGATAGTAAAAAAGGAAATTGCATTAATATTACGTAAAAAAACAGTTGCAGATATTGAAAATAGTTCTTTTACGGTTATCTTGTGGGGCGGAAGGGAGACCAGGGGCCAACCAGAAAGGCAACGAAGAGTCCACCAAGGCCAGAGGAACACGAGCGGGGTGTTCCAACACCACAAACACCGCGCCGCCCGCCCCCACCCACCCTCCATGCGGCGGGTCAGGCCGCGGCCGATGAGCGGGCATTGCCCATATGGCGATTATTAGAGGGGCCATTGAAACTTCAATTATTTTAGATAAAGATGTTTTGGCTTTGTCAATTCATACAAACCAAACAACACGCCAAACAGATAAAAGATATTATACATCATTTATACTTGGAGTTCTCTCTTGCTCTATCCATTTCTTCTTCTTCTTGCCATACCTCAGTTGAGCATCAACTGACATCAGAGGTGATTCAATGGATGGATCAACCCTCCCGTCTCTGGTGCCAGTCTGCATTTCTTTCTTTGCTCATTGAAACTTCCCAGCCATGCCTGTTCCAACCACCAACGACTGCGTCACTTCTCATTCAATGAGACAGACCAGACCTCTTTCCGCTAGATTTCTCTTTTTCTTTGTGACATGCATTGATTGATAATTTAGCGAAGTTGTAATAATATCCATCAATTAAAATCCGAAATTGGAATGGGCCAAGACACAACCTAAAAAGCTAGCTACTTCCAATATTTCTTAATTAGTGTTGCTATAATGCCACCATTGATGCATGGAGCTTGGTGTAATGCATCTTTCTCTTGTTTCGTTTATAAAGAAACTTTATAATCTTTGGAACTCTGTGTTGTGTACTCATTTATAGGAACCTCCCTTCCAGCTTAAATGCTTAGCCATTTTTTTTTCTTTTGAACAAGAGATGCCTGCTAGGGTTTCACATGGTTATTATAAAGTGTAAGCATTGATTGATTGGGGTAAAGGTTTCGCATTTAGTATAGTTGCACTTCCTTTTTTAGCAATTTTGGTTCAAATTCTCCAGCTAGGGTAGGACGTTTGTTGAAAGGCATGGCTAACTGACCCTCTACCCACCCCTAGTTTGTATCTCTTTGTACCCAATCAGTGTTCCCTTTACCTTCGAAGGAATAAAAAGTATAGCCTTCCAACAAGCAAGGTTTAAAGTATCCCACGATACTATACGATACTTGCCGATACGTATCCATATTTGGCCCAACAGATACGATGCATCTCGATACGTCTCTCCATTGAGTTACACTAAAATACATTAGCCAGAGCGATACAATACTCGATACAAAACGATACGTCTCTTAAAATCGCCTGACCGATACGATACTCGATACTAATACTTTAAACCTTGCCAACAAGGATGTATGAGCCAGTAGCCAGCTGGATTTGATCAAAATTTGGATTGGCTTTGCACAATTTTTATTTAAATTGACTAATGATGATACTTTTTAGTCTCATTTGTTAGGCAAAGGTTTTCCATTCTTTTCTCTGCGTGTTTTTTTTTTTCTTGTTTTTTTGCCAAAGTTTTTCAGCTACTGTCATTGTATTAAGCATGGAAGAAATTTTGGTTGTAACAGGAATTTTGATCCAGGAAAAGGCCAAAATTTCCAAGTTTCGAAACTTATGATTTTTATGCTAAAGTTTCAAACTTCAGGCTTAATATGGACTCAAAATGATTTGGATTATTGCATACTACCTATTTCAAGCATAATAAACACTATGGAACTATTAATTTACCCCAAAAAAAAAAATCATTGAAAATGTAACATTCAAGTATATAAGATATATGAGAAGAAATAATAATATTACCAATTACAAGTCTATTCTATTCCATGTCTCCCTCTTCCTCTGCACCCCATGCAACTGACAATACAAGTCCTATGATATTTGCCCCATATGTAGTCGGCAACTGCAACTCTGTATGTGGTCTCATTCACATTTCTAAGATGTCCTGATGGTAAAAAGTTGTGAATCTTCGGATAAGGAACTGGCTCAACTGCATATGGAAAGACTATGGTATAAAGTGCGCTTAACAAATGAAGGAACACCATGAGCATCGACAGGGGCAGGGACACCATAAGCTCCATACTAACAATAAGGTTTTAGTGGCTGACTCCGATAGGTGACTATGGGAGGGACACCATAAGCTCCATAACCATAAGGCTCCACTGGTGGCTGACCCCTGAGTCGATAGCTAGGAGAAACATCATAAGGTCCATAACCATAAGCTCCATCAGCCAACCTAGTATAATCAATACTCTCCACAACAATATCATATGAGGACTCTGCAAACGTATGCCATCCGGATCATTTGGAGGTGGAGTCTTAGGAATCATCTATGCTCATCGATCTCATAGATTCCATCAAGCTCTCTGCATCAGCCTGACGATAAAACCCATATGATGGCGTGTCCTTCGTGCAATATTAGTGTTGTCTCCTGTCGCATCCACCTAGCGGCATCTATTCACCCGAATACCTGGGGAGTGATCCACATCCCCATAGATCAGGTCTCAAACAATCACCAATCATTCACACAATAGTCCAATCATGAGCAAAAATAAATCAATGTTATAATATTAATAAAGAAATATGTCAAGTAACAAGGATCTTAGAAGGATCTCAAAACCAAATCAGAGTGCAGAAGTGATGACAAAACTAAAATAAACAACTGGAAAGGGAAAAAGTGAAGTATAATCAAACAACTAAGTGTTACATCAGGTACGTGTCCTTAAGTGAAATATAATTTTGAAACTCAAAAATCTTTGTATCACGAACAGTATAGATCAACTCATGAGTTGAACTAATTTTGAGAATATTCTTCATTGTGAAAGTCATAGTCCCCAAAATCTTATACACCATATAGATCAATCGCTAGTGTCTCATATTCTTGAATTTTTGTGACATCTGGATCTGCAACAAACTAAAACAACGAATTCCCCGAAGGGTGAGCTCAAAAAAACTTAATGAGCAGTTCATAAACAAATAACTAATGTCATAGTCTTAATCAATACATCATATAGTGCAACATATCATGAAGTGTAATGCAACAATGCAACTATACTCTAACGGATGCTAGTCTCTAATGGTAGACATGCATTAAGGTAGAACACCAACCTCCTCTAGGTAGGTCTCGTCACTCTAATCTCTCACGGGTTAGTTACCGATCTTGAGATCCCGGGTAAGGCGACAAGGCATCTTTCTTGGACTATCACCATGGCTGGGGTTTAGGTCACCATTCTCTCACCACACCATTGGCATGAGTACTAGTGTGTGTCAGGGATAAGCCTAACCCAATGCAAGTCATTTACATAGTCACATCATACTAGGTCCAGATAACCCCCCTCAAGCTTCTTGCCTTCTTGGTTTATCGCCGACACGAGGCGAAATTTCGAGGTGTTGCTTGGGGGGCGACACAATACCCCCAGCAACACCGATTTAACATTAAGTCGGTGATATGTCGCCGACATAGACTTTTTCGACGACACCGGACCACCCCACCGCCGGAACCCAAGAGAGAATCACCTCCACGCTCCACCCCCACCTCCGGCACCCAAACCAAAGCCACCTCCACCCCCACCTCCGGCACCCAAGCTAGAGCCACCTCCACATTGGATTGGCCGTGATCTTTTCTTCATGGCAATAGCCAGTAGAGATCCTGAACTCCCAGCGATGTCAGGCATCTTTCAACAGAGCAATCGGGAAGATAATTAGCTTGTGGATCAATCGATCTCTAAACGAACACTTCAGACCATTCGACTTCTGATCATTCTCCAACTAGTTTGAAGGCACAATAGCTGATTGCTGAGGAATTAGCTAAAGGAAATCACAAGAAAGAGAATAACAGTCCATCTGCTAGGAACGAGACCCCGATCGTTGAAGCTCTTCCATCTGCAGATTCCGGTGTCGATGACTCCAATCACAAGATCTGAGCTAAACTCGCACTCCTTTAGCAACTCAGAGCTATCTTTAGTTCTCAAGTGGTTTTGGGGATGGCGAACATGTTTGACGGCGAGTATCGCTGGGAAGGAGCGAGAGTTGCAGAGAAACGAGAAAGTGAGAAATCCAACCGACTTTAGGTTTGGGGATGGTTTTGTGATATTTAGGTTTGCAAATATCGACCGACTTCTCAAACTGCCCCTTCCCTTAATCTTTTTGGGACCCTAAACAAGCTACAATAGAAATCATGAATGCAAACAGAAAAAAAGTGGAGGTATAGAAGAATGAGCAAAAGCAAAGAACTAGGAAACTTACTTGTTTTTTAGTTGAAGAACAAAGCAAGGAAACTGGAAATCACAGGCACTTGTTGAAAATCTTCAAGCACAAACGAATTTGCGAAACGGAGAAGTAAAGGTTGAAGCTGAGAAATGAAGGAGTTTAAATAGACTAAAGGAAAAATCATGTACGAACGAGACACATTCAGATCAACGGTTGAGTTCGAACAATGGTTCGAGGCATGATCCAACGAACAAGATTAACCCATTACTAAGCGTGAGGCCGTCATGATGGCGCATGTTCCCTAAGGCCAAGTGGTGAAAGGAGCGCGGGATACGAAAAGCGAGAGCAGCTCAATGAAACGTATCGTTGCGCAAACGGGAGCAATAAATGCAATGTTTGGAAAACAGGAGGACATTTGGACTTCACCTTACTGTTCTAAGGGTTCGTGATTGAGGAAAGGCAAACCAAGCAATCGGTTGCGTCTTACCGATCACTTGGCTTGAGGGGCTCATGATAAGAATAAAATAAAAGCAAACCAAGTCCAATCATGATCGGGACTGGTTCAAGGGTCGAACCAATAAGTAGCGTAAGTGTGAAGGGCCCAATGGTTATTGGAAAGTGACGTGTTTCCATTAAATTCGGGATACACGATCGTGCCATATATGGAAACTATAACTGATTCCGAAAGAAGGGGGAAAACCCTATGATCGGACGACTACCAAGAAAGATCATAAACAAATCTAACGATTGAGAATAAAAGGTGAATCCTATATAAACTAAAGTATCACACGAACCAGAGGTACCTGAACCATTTCCCTCCATTATCGTTATTCAATTAAGCTCTGCATCTGTGGTGATCCATTATTGACATTACCTTCGGAGGTGGCTTCCCGATCATGGAGTCAACCCATGTCTAACCTTGTTTTGCAGGCAAGCATTAAGGAGTGATCAATTTTTGGACACATCAAAGCACAAGGTTGCTTAAAGCATTACACTCTAAGTATCTAGTCTGGAATACCCAAACTATTGCTTCCAACTAATATTTATAGAACAACACTAGGCTCTACAGTTAGTTGGACTCTCCCACAAAGGCCCATTACACTTTGGATTGTAACTAATCTGATGGCATATGTTAGAACATACACTGGATATAACTCAAATACCTAAACCATATTTAAGTATGAGTTGAACGAAATGCATTCAGATCAACGGTCGAGTTCGAATGATAGTTCAAGGCATGATCCAACGAACAAGATTAACCCATTACTAACGTTGGGATGAAGAAGACAGTTCGAGTGTGAGGCCGTCATGATGGTGCTTGTCCCCTAGGGCCACGTGGCGAAAGGAGCACGGGATACGAAAGCGGCTCGATGAAACATACCGTTGCGCAGACAAGAGCAATAAATGTGACGTTTGAAGAACGGGAAGACGTTTGGGCTTCACCTTACCGTTCTAAGGGTTCGTGATCGAGGAAAGGCAAACCAAGCAATCGGTTGCGTCTTACCGATCACTTGGCCTGAGGGGCTCATGATAAGGATAAAATAATAGCAAACTAGGTTCAACCATGATCGAGTCAAGGATCCTAGTAGGGACTAGTTCAAATGTCAAACCAATAAGTAGCGTAAGCATGAAGGGACCCGACGCCTATTGGAAAGAGATGTGCTTCCGTTAAATTCGAGATACGCGATCATGCCATATATGGAAACTACAATTAACTCCGAAAGAAGCGGGGAAAACCCTACTATCGAACGATTACTAAGGAAGATCATAAACGATTCAATTATTGACTTAACCTTCGGAGGTGGCTTCCCGACCGTGGAATCAGTCCACGTCTAACCTTGTTTTGCAAGCAAGCATTAAGGAGTGATCAATTTTTAGACACATCAAAGCATAAGGTTGCTTAAAACATTACACCCTAAGTATCTAGTTTAGAATACCCAAACCGTTGCTTCCAACTAGTATTTATATATAACACTAGGTTCTACAATTAGTTGGACTCTCTCATGCACAAAGGCTCATTACACTTTGGATTGTAACTAATCCGATGGCATATGTTAGAACTCAAATACTTAAACCATATTTGAGTATGGATCGAATACCTCAACAAAGAGTTCCTTGAAAAGGATAAAAAGTTAATTTTTTTTTCTTTTTAAATTAAACAAAAATAAAATTTATTAAAGTTCAACCATTCTTAGCAAAGGGGCACTATGGTCATTAGACACACAACATTCGAATGAATATGCTGTGACTTAGGATTCGAAAGGGCGGATAGCACCATAACTTCACCCTTGAGTGAGTAGACGAAGTTGTCCTTCCTATGGATTTTTCTTCACATCCCCATCGGGGTAGAATGAAGGATAAACACGTCAGATCATCAGAGAGAAACTGTGAAAACTCAAAGTCATTAAATGAAGAATTCATGGCAGTTCCAACCGTAACCAGTCGGCCAGTAAAGTTGGGTGCACACATTAACTGTCTGTTCACCCACCACCTTTCATCTATAAGGACTCTGCAACTTCTTCCCCCTTCAGATCACAGAAAAAGGTAGGAAGGAAGAGGAGAAACAAACCCAGATTAACATTCTCACTTCCGAAGCTCCAAGTAGTTGGAATGGCAACTGGGGAGCACACCCTTCTCTCCACTGAGATCGTAAACAGGGGAATAGAATCTTCAGGACCCGATGCCGGTTCCCCTACTTTCTCAGTGAGAGTTCGCCGCCGGTTGCCGGACTTTCTTCAGTCTGTAAACCTCAAGTACGTTAAGCTTGGATACCACTACCTCATCAACCATGCAATATACCTGGCAACCATACCAGTATTGGTATTGGTGTTCAGCGCAGAGGTAGGAAGCTTGAGCAAAGAGCAGCTATGGATGAAGCTTTGGGAAGAAACACGTAACGACTCTGCTACCATGCTTGGTTTTCTCATCGTCTTCGTCTTCACACTTTCTGTCTATTTCATGTCTCGCCCTCGCCGAATCTACCTTCTCGATTTCGCTTGTTACCAACCCGACGATGATCTCAAGGTAATCTTTTCTTGTTTGCTCGAAATGGAAATTTTTAGTCTCCACAGCATTCCGGCACCGCCGGTGGTGCAATTCGTGACGGAAATCGCGTGTACACGTCTCATTCTTTTATGATTTTTGCTGGCTTCATGCGTTCCTTGTGAGTTCACTTACTGAATTCATGACTCCGTAGATTCCGGAGTTGTTCAACAGTAACCGTCTGTTGCTCCTTCTGAGTCTCACTCACATGGTGAGTGCGGAGAGACTTGAAAGTCACTGTCACTGTGAAATCTAGGAGGGAAATAAAACAATGAATTTTGATATAGGTGAAAATGACCTCTTCCTTCAATACTGAAACTGAACTAACAAACGCAGGTATCAAAGGAAGAGTTCATAGAACAAGCAAGAAAATCTGGAAAATTCGATGAGGCAAGCCTGGCTTTCCAGAAGCGGATCTTGGAGGCGTCGGGGATTGGAGACGAATCGTACATACCGAAAACTGTTATGTCGCCAGAGAATTGTGCGACGATGAAGGAAGGGAGAGAGGAGGCTTCGACTGTGATGTTCGGTGCCCTAGACGAACTATTTGAGAAGACAGGAGTGAGGCCTAAGGACATCGGTGTGCTGGTGGTGAACTGTAGTCTCTTTAACCCAACACCTTCACTGTCGGCCATGATAGTGAACAAGTACAAGATGAGAGGCAACATCCTCAGCTTCAATCTTGGAGGAATGGGTTGCAGTGCTGGGATCATAGCACTGGATCTTGCTAGGGACATGCTTCAGGCCAATTCCAACAACTATGCCGTCGTTGTCAGCACGGAAATGGTAACTTTCAACTGGTACGCTGGTCGTAAGCGCTCTATGCTCATTCCTAACTGCTTCTTCCGCATGGGTTGCTCCGCCGTCCTCCTCTCCAACCGCCGTCGCGATTTCCGTCGTGCTAAATACCACCTCGAACACATTGTCCGCACTCACAAGGGCGCCGACGATCGCAGCTTCAGGTTTGCAGTTCTTTTTTTCGTTTTTTCTTTTTCTTATCAATTTTTGTTCTTATTAATAATAGAAAATCTCCCAAAAATCTGTACTTCGCTCTTAAGTATTTAAAATTCAAAAGCAAATTAGAGACATAATAATCAGTGTAAATTTTTGAATAAAATTCCCTAGTAATGCTTTTCATCTCTCACTCCCAACCCATAAACATCTGTTAGACTGCTCTGAATTTTCATCAATTTTTTATTTTGATATATTAAAATTATTTTTCTTTTTTAATGAACAAATTACACATAAACTTCATAATCAACCATCAATTATATCTACTATTCCTAAAAGTTAAATGATAATATTATCAATAAAAGGGTATTTATAGTTAATTTTTTTAGGAGTAGTAGATGTAGTTGATTCTACCAAAGGGGTTGGTCCAGGAGGAAAGTAACTTGGTCCGCTTAAGCAAGGTTTCCGCATTGAAACCTTGTAGATGCAAAAAAATTTCACTGTTAGACTCACCCACCACAGCCAGGTGTGCTACCCGAATCGAACACCAGATTAGTCAGGACAAAACCTTAAAAATCGGGATTGACAAACCAAAAAAAAAATTGTAGTTAGATTGCATATTCATGGAGTCTATGTAATTTGCCTTTTTATAATTTATTCTAGACAAAAATTATTAGATACTTTTTCATTACTGACCAAAAATAAACTTTTACATGGGTAAAAATAAAGAATGGATATAAAAAAGGGCCCAAAATTTGATTCCTTAGAAGTCTTGTGGTGTTATTCTTAATGGCTAGAATGGTATGGGAATGCATGGAATGTGGCAGGTGTGTATACCAGGAAGAAGATGAGCAAAGGGTGAAGGGACTAAGCATCAGCAAAGATTTGATAGAAGTGGGAGGGAATGCGCTGAAGACCAACATAACCACTCTTGGTCCACTGGTTCTACCCTTTTCGGAGCAGCTCCTATTCTTTGCCAGTCTCGTGTGGAGGTATCTCTTCCGTGGTGGAAATGGTGAGGTGTCTAAGCAGAAGAAGCCCTACATTCCTGACTACAAGTTGGCGTTCGAGCACTTCTGCGTGCACGCCGCCAGCAAGGTGGTGCTAGATGAGCTGCAGCGCAACCTAGAGCTCAGCGAATCGAACATGGAGGCATCAAGGATGACGCTCCACCGCTTCGGAAACACTTCCAGCAGCAGCATATGGTACGAGCTGGCCTATCTTGAGGCAAAAGGAAAGCTGAAGCGTGGTGACCGTGTTTGGCAGATTGCTTTTGGGTCGGGCTTCAAGTGCAACAGTGCTGTCTGGAAATGCCTTCGTCGAGTCCGAAGACCAACCAGAAACCCATGGCTGGATTGTCTTGATCGTTACCCAGTTCTTCCTTAGAGCTCTATCACCATCTAAGTCTTTCCATTCAACTCAAGACTTTTAACATATTTATTATTCTGCAACTACCAACTACGAGTATTAAGTAGAGAGAATACTTTTGTTACTTATTTTACTTTTTAAGAGTGTGAGCTTGCTTGCTACAAAGGGCAACATACAATTGTTTGTTGACCCTGAAATCCAACTTCAGCATACCTTCCATACCTTCGTTAATGCTCAATGGTGACTGCAACAGAGCAGGAATGTTCAACACAAGGCCATTGAATAAATAAATTAAATTAAACAGCTTTTTCTCTTCTTTTCTTTTCTTTTTTTCCTGAGAAAGTAGATAAGTATTTTTCTCCTGTGGATGAAAATAATTTTATTTATATAATAACTTTTTAGTCAATATTCTACACCTTGATCCAAGGTGAAGATCTCTTTTAGATGTAGATTATGATTTTTTTTTGGCAGTTTTGTTATAATATGAGATTTGGTCTGAATTTAATGATTTTGGAAGGTAAAGATAACTACAAACCCCACTTTGAAGGTGGAGAATCAATCCACTTTTGATCCCAACGAGTTTCATACACTCTAAAGATGAACCCATTAGCCTATATGCGCAAATGGATCCTTCTTTCCACCATACCTAGAAAATTTAGGAACAGATTTAATTAAAGATTTTCTCCTTTTAGTTAGGCATATATGAAACTTACAATTTTTTCTTTTTTCACATAAGAACCACAAAAAATAATAGTTCAAATTTGCTCTAAACTCCAAAGGGCATCTGGACCTTTGACTGCTAGAAGCAGTGCTGCTCCCAAGCAAAATCATAATATCATTATCCTTGAAAATAACCAGCCACTAGATAAGCCCTTAGGGTCAATGAAAGAATAAAAATATTTCTCCCTTCAAAGCTATTAATTCGTGTAGTGTGAACTATAAAATTATAGGTAAGTGGTTAGCTAATCAGTTTAAGACATATTTATCTAATTTTATCTATCTCTTCCAAGGGACTTTTGTGTCTAGTCATCAAATTTACGACAATATTATCCATTGCCCACAAAACTTTATGGTACTCATTTCACAAGGAAAAGGTAAAAAAGGGGGCTTTGCAGGGATCAAATTAGACTTATTATCATCTTATCATTGAGTAGAGTGAATCTTAACTTTAATATTTTCATTTTTCTTTTAACCTTTGTCAACCAATCATAGTAACTAGGGGCCCACATGCCCATGAGAATATCTTCAGGTTTATTCCATTGGAATCCCATCCTTAGTAGGAATGTTCAACAAAAATCAGTTGAATAAACAAATTAAATTAAAGAGCTGATCTTTTTCTTTACCCTGGAAGTAGATCCAATAATATCCAGCAACATTTTGGCCAATGTTCTACACCTAGATCCATGGTGAGGATCCTTTTGGATGTAGATTACGAGCTTAAAGTCTTGGATTATGATTCTACGGTAAATTTGTTATAAGATCGGATTTGGGCTATGATTTGATGATTTTGGAAGGTAGAGATAATGTGATGACAAACACCATGAAATAACAAATTGTAAAAGAAACAAAAACAAAAACAAAAACACACAGATTTAACGTGGTTCACACACCAATATAGTATGCTACGTCGTCACGGGCAAAGAACAGAAGGAGATCTCACAACTAATCGCCAATAATGGCGTTATAAGAACTTTCACCCAAAACCCTAATAAAAAATCTCAATAATTTCATAGGCAAACATAAGATACATATATATAGACTCCAATTAGATTACAAGTCAACCCATTGGGTCGGGTCGTACCATACTGCAGGGGCGTAGCATCCACGCCACCTCCATAGACCAAGATCAATGGTGGGCTCTGAAGGTTCAAGCCCTCCGGTTCCTCCACAGATCTCCATAAACAAATTATTTGAACCCTCCACCAAAATATGTTAGTACGAATCCATCTTCCAAATCGGATACCAAAATTCGGATCAAAACATATAAGACAACTTCACACCACAAGTATGGATGGAAAATCCCTCCACTTTTGATCCCAACGGGTAGAGATGAAACCCCTTCGACTATATGTAAGTGTGGACCTCTTCCACCACACCAAGCAAATTTAGAATTAGATTTAATTAGTTTTTTTCTCCTGTTAGTCAGGCATGCATGAAACGTGCAAATTTTTATTTTTCTACAAAAGGGCCAGTAAAAACATTTGCGAAGGAAACAGGCAAAATCCAAACATAAATATCAATATTCCTAAAAATAATCAGGCCACTCGATAAGCAAATAGTTAATGAAAAGTTGTAAAAATTATACGACCGTTCAACTACCACCTTCCCTTTATTTTATTATATTAATAATTTCTCCATGGCCATAGAGTAAGTCTAGATTATTGATTACCTACCTCTCTGTAAGGGGACATGGTCTCTCCTAACGATTTTGAAGCACACTATAAAAGTGGGTTTCCTTTGTAAATATTAAGAAATAGCAGAGGCAAAAAAATTTAGTAGACCCACCATTTATTGTGTAGCTCAAAACGATCAGGGGAGCACATTGTTCTCCCCGACAAAGACTCACCATCAACGAGATTAAAAGCTGAATGGAAGAAAAGTGCAAGAAGCTAAGTACCTCGCTTTCACAAGGGAGAGAGCAGCATGCACTTGTGGTAGGAGAATTATCCCTTTATATCACAAACAATGGAATTTAGTGGATAAAAGAAATTTAAGTGGTCAATTAAGATGAGTTAAGAGAGGACTCAAGAGGGATAAATAGGTTTTTTCCCCACAGGATGCTGATATATCTCTATGGACTGAGATGACTATTTTGACCTTAAAAAAGGAAAATGAGTGTGACTTCCCTATGCTCATACATTTGACATTCAACCAAGCCATCTGATCATCTGGTTTGACCACCTCTTTTGTCAACTGTTGAAAGAGCATTGCCCAAGAATGAACCATATCAATCTGCGGTTGCAAGGAAAGAGGGAAGGTGGACCAGACTATAGAGAGGTCTCCTAATGAAGTCAATCAGAGAGGAGCTCAGACGGACCGTCAAATGGTCAAAAATGGAAAAATTAAATTTTCAATTATTTCTAAGTTTTCTTTTACAAAAATAATCACTCAATGTTTAATTAATAAAACTAGGTAATACTAAGTTTGTGTTTACAAAACAGTGACTTTTTCTCCCTTTTAGACATTTTTATACCTAAAACTACATTAAGCAACTACAACTAAGTAACAAAAAAGAAAAAAGAACAAAAAATAGATGAGCAGATAAGAGTTCTTTGAATACAGATTGCGTCTACAACTCAGACATGAAATTTCACCAGATTTGATAACAAAGGTTCAGACTCGGAACCATACGCACTGTCCTCGTGAATCCTAGAGACAGGCTTCTTAGACAAGTTCTTCGGCTGCATCTTACCCTGACTTCCATCTCTCACATTTAGCAGCACCCAGGGGAGTGTGGATCATCTCCCTGGACGAGAAACACTTTGTGCTCCCCCGACGGGCCACAAGCAAAAAATAATAAAACATTTAAAAAATAAACAACATCACCCTAACGAATGCGGATGAAAGAAAAGGGAACCAACGAATTTCAATTACAATAATTATGGACAATTTAACATTTTACAAGTTACAGAAGCAGTGGAACACTACTAAAATCCATAAAATTCAACAACTGATCATATCCCAATAACTAATCAATTTTGCTGTTGGATATACATTTCCGGTTTCAATGTATAAAGATAAAATATGAAAGCCACTGAAGGCAACCCTTCTCCGTGCATTTGGGTAACAAAATGTGATGCTCCACCAAGGGTTGAAAACAACAAACCTTTACCTCCAGCTTTAAATAACACTATGAATCTGTAGCAAGTCTCAGTCATCAACATGCTGTATGCATAAATACACTACCACATGGTTTGTTTTGCACCAGATCCCGGTCCCTTTCATTGACACTGCATTTATAGGCTGAAGTTGAACTATCCTTCAGGAGACAAATCCACCATTTTCCCTTTGACCAATAATCCTCAATGGTCAAAAGAGGCAGCTGAGTAGTCATCATAGTTTCCTCTCCATGCATTCCCACTATCAGAGCCACTACATGCTGGATTGGCTGCTGGCACGTTCGCAAAATCTCCATCCAAACTCATCTGTTGAACTTCAGTTAATGACAGTATCTTGATACTCTGAACACAACTAACAAACTCCCTGCAAATAGAGAAGGAAAGGCGGACATGAAACAGAAGACAAAGGAACATGAAAGTGATTATCACTAGTATTAGGCTTTGACTTACTCCCAGGGATCATCACCAACAAGTAGAATATCATTTTCATGATCAACATAAACTAATTTCCATTCGGTCCTGTGTGAATCTTCCAACTGTCCTTCGATCCCAAACATACGTTCCAGGTCATGGCGGAGTTGATCATACCCCTTGTAACGTGTGACATCTATGCATCTTCCCACAGATCCACGCTTTTGAACCTTCAGGTTGAGAAACGTAGTAAAAAATCAACAACATTAGAAAGCAAATTAAGGAACAGTCAACCCAACATCATCCTATGATGGGTTAAATGAATTAATCATCAGTTGGGCGAACTAGGTGTTATTTTTATTTACTCCGATACAAAAATAATTTCATGATTTAACAGTTGCAAACTTGTTAGGTACAGCTTGCCTAACAGTTTAGTTTACATCTTACCAATCTAAGTGCTCATAGACCAAGCAAAGCACAAAGAGAGCGAGAGAGAGAGAGCACGACAAATGACACCACAATGTCTTATTAATCAGTTCGATGTTAGTAAGCTTCACTAAACAACAAGGCTTTAGTGGCCTTATCACAACTATACAAGATCCTTTTTCTGAGTTCAGCTCTATTCCAAAACATGCTTGTTATTAGCCTCTTGTGTCTTTAAAATAGAACTCCCATTCATGCGTGGGGATTTTCTATTCCAAGTCTATTATTTTTTGTGTCAAACAAAACAATTATGTAAAAGATGTATCAAATGTTACAATACATACAGTACCCTAGGCATCACCATGCCTAGTGAAGTATAATGCTTCATTTTTTTCCTCGTGACAGTGATTAGTCCATGTGATGGGGGACAATACATGCATCCAATAACCAATTTTTGTCCATGGTGAGGAAAGTTACTAAAATCTGATTCGAAGTTCTGATTAAGTACCAAAATGTCATAAAGTAGGGATGAATAGAACCACCAGAATTCAGCCTTATCCAAACAAAATGGGTTCAGTTATATGAACCCTTGCCCTCCGACCAGCTCTATTTGAGGTCATCCTGGACATATGCCCAAGCTGTGCATATCTTTCTACACCTCCTAAGGTAATTTCAGGTCTGCCCATCAGCTCTTTTTCCTTGCTGTCCAAATGGAGATGAGTACAAAATACAAAGTGGCACATTTAGTAATTCTAGGGACTTCCCTAATCATTCTTAAGCTGAAATCATACTTGCCTGGTCTTCTTTCACAAAAGGAAGCTTTTTTACTTTGATAGGCATAGTGACAAGGAAGAAAACCCTTACATTAGAATGGAAGCTACAAATTAAAAATTAAGGGGGAAATGAGACATCCATTCACTTTCTTTTCTTTTATTATTTATCTTGTAACTGCTGTATTAAAATTTTCCATGACATATGCTACACTTTAATCTCAGACCATGTCACAGTTTTGCTTGGAATCATAACTCAAAAGCTTATAAAATTTAAGCCTTATAATATTAAGGGTATTCAATATGTTTAAGAAAAAAAAATTACTTTACATAGTTCAGAGCAAGAATAGATTCCTCAATAGCAACCATCAAATATGAGCAATGCAAACATGATATCTATAAAACATGAAGTGGGATGCCATGGTGAATCACTAGTTCAGTTATCTTCATCACCCAGATCTAAATGGATTGGAAACCTCCTGGCTTACAGAACATACAACTAGAAGGGGAAAAAATAATGTATAATCTAACACTAACCTATAACAAACATAATCTGGGAATGATTCTTTGTTGAGAAGTCTTCTCCCACCCATAATCCATAGATAAATTTTCTCGGGTTATTGTATTGTATCCATGAATTTAAAATTTTCACCGAGTGTTTAATTGTGTACCCTGATTCACCATCATTTTAAGTATTTCTATCGTAGCCCCTTGCAAAACTAAATGTTCTAAGAGTTCCATAATTCATTTGTTGCCAGAGCCAATGAATATATGTACTAGTTCTCCATTCTTGTCTAACAACATTCCAGCACCAGATGCAACTATTTTAAATGACACAGCCAGTACATGAAGGATATAATCAAAGCTAAATCATTCCAACAATATCAAAGAAATACAAAGACCACTTCCATAATTTACAGTATACGAAATATAATATTGATTTTTTGTACCAACAATGCATAGACTTAATGAACAATTCAGTTAAATTTTTCCGCAAATAATAGCCCATCATAAAGCTTGTGAGATGAGGATATACACCCCAAGAATATTCATACCAAAAAGGAAACTGGGAAATGAGGGTGTAAAGTAGGAAACCTTTGTGAATGTTCGCATGCGCTGAGGGGTCTGGTTGGTCCAAATACCCCTATTTTGGACCCCAACCTCATCGATGGCAGTGTTACTGGAACACTCAGGTTTGAATGACATCTCCGGCACCCAAAATGACTGAGAACTGACTGCTGCAGTGGATAGTTCTGTTTCAATGTCTCCGTGAGTGCCATAACCAGAGAGTAAGTTCTGAAGATCCTTCCCCGACCCAAACCCCCTTGACAGAAAAGCATCTGCTGTCAATCCATCAGTACTTGGCGTGATGGCTGGCAACGAGAAATTTCTCTGAACGCTACCACCATCCATGGGATATGATGTTGCAGAAGAGGATGCACCCAATTGATCAGTAATGCTACTTCTATGTACCAGTTGATCTGGTTCTTTAACATTGGGTTGTTCATTTCTTCCACAAATATCAGACTTGCTTTGGACCTCTTTAACTGGATTAGTTGGTGTCTGAATTACTGTATCCCCCACCAATAAGGTTGAGCCCTGACAGTTTTTATTCAAGATTGAAGGTGAAACTTGGGAATTTCTAGTCAAAGGTGAGGTTGAACATGATGGAGCATCTCGATCAGCAGGTACAGACTGAGCATTAATGGGCACAGGAGGTTTCTGATGGCCCAAAAGATGGTTTGAAGGGAAGGTTTGCGATTCACAAAGTGGATATGAAGAAAAGTTGTTGACATTACTAGGCGGCTGCTGTGAATCCTGGTTTTGTTGAGAGGCTGACTGTTGGTGTTGCAGCTGAGGCTGCAACTGTGAAGTAACCTGTGAGAGTAACTGTTGCTGTCGCTGTAATTTTTGCAGCAACTGTAAATGAAGCTCGTGTTGTGATTGGGGTGACTTTTGTAGCTGTGAGTGTTGCTGCCTCTGCAGGAGGCTCTGTTGCTGTTCTACTCGTTGAAAGTGCAAATCCTGAGGTAAAGATGTTAGCGGGAGGGAACTTTGGTTAGTGAGATGGTTATTTTGTGGAAGCTGGGTATTATGCGCAAGTGACTGCTGCTGCTGAAGCTGAGAGTAAACAATTGGTTGCTGTAAATGTTGGTTTGGTAACTGGTTTGCAGCAACACCACCCTGATTCAAGTGAACAGGTAAAAGTTGCTGCTGCTGTTGTTGCTGAGGATGCTGCATCTGTTGCAGTTGTTTCTGAGAATGATGCAGCTGTTGCGGGAGCTGTTGCTGGTGCTGAAATTGCTGTTGCTGATGATGCTGCAGCTGTTGCTGTTGTGACTGCTGCAGTTGTGATTTTTGGGGGTGTTGCTGCTGCTGTGGGCTAACAAGAGTTTGCTTCATCTGCTGTTGTTGTTGGATCCATGTTGAAGGCTGCTGGAACTGCTCAACATGCTGGTTACATTGATTTGCCTTGGAAATATTTAACTCAAAATTAGGTGAAGCCAAGGTCTGGGCTTGAAAGTTTAATATCTTGGATGGGTCATCAGCAGTATTGTTATCATGCAGGGCAGCTGAGGAAACCAGTGATGGAAAGACTCCCAACTGAGCAGCTGAAAACTGAGGGTTCTGTTGTATGCTCATCCACTGGACTGGACTCAACCCTGGGAAGAGTGGGTTCTGAGCATCCTTTATCCCAATATTGTCTGCAAGCCAGGGCATTGCTCTCTTGAAAGCATTCTCTATGTCATACTCATCACCTGCGACAACACTCCTATGAACCACTGGTAAGTAAATGAAGATCATGAGAAAATAGCAAGCAACATCCCCAAATGCAGGGCATAGGTGATATTGAGACCTACAAAAAATGTTCTTCACCATTCACATCTGCATGTAAATCAATCAACAAAGATATTTTCTTTTGGGTTGGCAACCAAATGACAGAGCTAACGGTTGGTCCAGTTTGTATTACAGGCAATCATTATGGAATAGATAAAGAGGGAGGGGGGACATAGAAAGGGACAAGTAGTGTTTACCGAGCCTCAAACAAAAGTTGGAAATTAGTAGGTTTTGGATCAATGGTTTTTACATATTGTCAACTACCAGATATCAAAAAGGCAGCCCAGATGGACAAATAAATATTAATGGATCATCTTTACAGTAACAAGAAAACACATTTGAAAATGAAGTTTAACACTCATCTTGACCACCAGAAAAGATTTGATGCCAGAAAATGCAAGGCTTAAAAACTTGCAATATATTTCAATTTCACAGGCTTTCAAGAGATAACAGCCTGCAGTACCACGGAATCTCAAGACCTTAACCAACATATATTTCATATTGCCGATATATCAGGCAGGATGTTACTATAAAAGCAAAGTATCCAACAAAATGGATCAAAATTTGGAGTCATTTCTTTTGTTTCAACCAGTTTTGCCAAGAAAGGGGGAAAAACATAGTTTCTGTGATTTCCAAATCATTACTGTACAAGGTCAGAAGAAGTGCTTAGACAAGTAGAGGAACAAACTGGAAGCAGAAATTTTCTGTGTTGTTGGAAGGTTAGCAAGATTTGAACTCAGAGGTAAATCACGTATCCCAAAGACTAATTTTTGCAATAAATAGGATGAGTACTTGGCCGTTGGCCTTCAACTTTTTATATGTTACAGATTATCCCCTGATCTATGACATTACCAGGCTACAATATTTTTCTCCCCATCTTGAACTACTTTTTTATGATTTTCTTACAACATAATTTTGAAAAGGAAAAAAAATACAATATACAGCTTCAAGCTTTTGTACATGTTACACACTGTTGGTCAATCTGCAGATTCAGTTCTCAGTATCTGTTCAAAAAAATCTATTATCTTTTCTGTGTTTTCAAAATTACAGCAAAATATGGAATGATAATCTCCAATGACCAGTTCTGGCAGGCACCTGAAGAATGTCAAGCTTTTACCAGAATTAGGGGTAGAAGTACCAAGGATGATCAAATCTGAGAAGTAGCATACCTTATAGACCTATATGCAGCCATAAAGTTAATGAAGGAATGATGAAGACAGTGCCACCCTGTGCTAGGAGGGCATACATAATATCACTGAGGATCAATACCGAGAAACACTTGATGTGTCCACTTTATAGGCTTTGTGAATTTATGCTATTACGTTACTTAAGATAATTAACATCCCACAAAACATGAAGAATAAGATGACAAAACACTGTCTGCATTAACAGTGTCACAGCTCTATATTTTGCCTTTGTGTGAATAAGACTAAAGATCTTGTGGGGCCCAAGACCAGGTCATGGGAAAATATTAAAGGTCAATCTTGTCCCTCTGTGTTGGGAGAGGGTGAGGAGCAATCAGGAGGTTATTTAGTTTCTACTTAAGTGTCCTTCTTTGTTTTGTTTTAAAAGGCTGGATTTAGTAGCTTCTGATTTCTAGTTACCTTCCATTTCATTGTTACTAGAAGCTAGCTTAGTAGCTCTATTTTTAATTTGTTTCCTTCTCTTTAATGTAGCCTCACAGAGATGAGGACCAATAAACCAAGACCCTTGATGAACAGCAGTCCAAACCCTGCGGCCTAGGGACTCTAGGCTGTCTGAGGTTTTTAGGGTTTTGTAGGCTGGGTGTACAGAGTTTGGTTAGGGGTTATAGGGTTAGGGATCTTGAAACTTAAATCTGAACCTTCTTGTTTCTTCAGTTTCAGACTCGAGTTCCTGGATTTTAAGGTTTTGGAAATTTAAGATTTCAAATTCTAGGGTTTCTACAAGGTAACTAGGGCAGGGGTTGGGGTTGAGTACTAGAGGGAGTGGGGGGTGATTCTAGAAGGGGAAGGAATTCTGTGGAGGGAATTGGGAGACACGAAAGTTAGGGTTTTAGGGGAAAAAGGGTAAGGGCCGAATGGGGGAGGGGACAGGAAATAGCAGGGTGCGATGGAGGGGGAAGATGAGGGAAGGCTAGGGATTGTTGCTTACCAGATTAGAAGGCTGGGGATAAAGGATACATGAAAGAAGGCAGACCAACTAAGCTGCTGCAGGATATTTCCTGCACTTGAAACCCTAAGAACCCTACTCAATCCTTGATCTTTGCTGTAACTCTCTCTTCAATAATTTTATTCATCAAACTGTCTTTGTCACTAGCAGAGGCTGTCTATTTATAGCTGTTATTGCTGACTCCCAACAGGACTTTAACATCAAAAATAGAAGGGTAATTTTCATCTGGACCCCCTAAGGTTTGGTCCAAGTCACTTTTAGTCTAGTTTAAGTTCTCTTTTGCATATGGCTCCCCTGTGGTTTCAAGAAATGATCAAACAAGGACAAGTTTAACAGAATCCATTAGTTTAATAATTTTTACGACGAAAATACCCTTGTATTTTTTGTTCAGTTTTTTTTTAATAAAAAAATAGATGTAAAAATTTAATTTTTTTTGGTGAAAAGAAAGTGGGTCGGTGAGACCCTCCGTATTTCCTCGCCATTCTATCCGTCTTCTCAATCGGTGGACCTGCTGCTGCATTTGTTGTCTCTGGACTACCCTCTTCATCATGGTTTCATCTGTAGCAATCGCCGCCGCCGTTGTATGGGTTCTCTACCGCTCTCACCAACCCACTTTCTCTGTCCTCCTGTGAATCCTTTCTAGCCCTGCCTTCTTCTGCTTCAATGCTTACCCAAATAATGATTGCGTAAACTAATAAAAGAATCAAAACCCCGACAAAGAGTAATAAGAGAAACAGAGGAGAAGGGTGTTTGTGGCTCTGAGAAGTGAGAACTTTATCCAGGCAAAGCCGCTGAAGGGGGTGGGTTGAAGGTCGTTCTCAGCCTTCTTTCTTCAACGCCCCGAAAGCCAACACTTGGAAAATATTTGTTTAATTCTTCCATGGTGTTGGCACTTGTCTAAAAGGCAGACCTAACCAAAAGAACCGAAACAAGAAGCTTGTTCTGTATGATCCAACCCTATCACCAGAGCCCGGCAGCGCGACGCGGAACCCACGAAACCAAGAACACGACGTTTGAGGTCAATGGAACAAGCGACGGTGGAGATCGGACTCATCGCGGCAGCCGTGAAATCGGATCCGAACAAGAGAGGGATACCCATGGCAATTCTTGGATACGGAAGTGAAGGTTGGATGGGAAACGAAGACGACGAAGTTTGTGATGGGCTCAAAACAACTCTTCCAGAAGGAGAAACTCCTGCGACTTTGAAAATCTGGAAATGGACTCTTTGAACAACTTCCGCTCGTGTTTTGATTTCTCCTTTTTGCTTTTACTCTATTATTGTACCAAGCTTGAGTTTGAACCAAAATTGTTCGTCTTCCCTTTCTCTGCTTTTTCATCCTTGTCCCATTAATTGTAGGCTATAGTTTAGGCGAGGCACGGGAAGGCGCGGAGCGGAAGGGCCGACCGGCGGTGGTGATGAGTTTCACAATCGGATTGGGTGATGGGAGGAGGGACCAAAAACCAAAGGGTAGATCGGACAAGGGGCTCTTCTCCGCTCCTCCCAAAGCCGAAGTCACCGAGCAACGGAGCAGCCCGGCGGCCGACGACGGAGAAGACGGATAGATGCAGGTTTACATTTGTTCTTTGAATAAAATAAAGAAAGGAAGAAAAAAAAACTAAAACAAATAAATAAAAAAAGGGGGTATTTTTGTCACAAAAAATTTTAAACTAATGGATTATGTTAAGCTTGTCCTTATTTGATCATTTCTTCAAACCATAGGGGAGCCAGATGCAAAATAAAACTTAAACTGGACTAAAAGTGACTTGGACCAAACCTCAGGGGGTCCAGATGAAAATTACCCAAAATAGAATTAAATAGGACCTCAATCTTAAATAGGACTCTCACTTCATATAGGACTCTTACTTATCTCAACCTAGAGTCCTAGACCGAGTCAGATAATAATTTAAAACAGATTTGACCCATAACAAACTCCTAATTATAATTATGCCCAGCTGGGCTCAAGTAGGACTATCAAACTGACCAAACTACCCCCGGTTTCAATTGTGCTGCTGGGTAGCAACCTAGGCTGTTGGACAGCAGGCCTAGGACTTCATTTGGACCTTAGGACTCTTCTTCGGGTAGGTCTGGGACCTATATCACTCTTGCAAGTTTTTTAGCCATTTGTTACTTGCCCTACAAGCATAGCTGCTGTTAGGGCCCTAGGATGACGCCATGTGGAGGAGAGAGAGTATTAGGGTTAGTGAAGGGTAATAAATAGAGGGGAAATGGAATAGAGACGGGATTGAATGTTATGGGAGTGAGTTTTGGGCAGCCGTAGGTTGAGGGGCACCATGAGGTGTTGGGGGTGACTGGCACCATTAAAACCAGCTCTATCATTGTAAATTTCTACTGTTTTATCATTAAATTCAAGAGTGATTAGTAGGTTCTTATCAACTGGCAACAGAGTTGTCTCGATCCCAGAAGTCGAGCAATTTTGTCGGCAACACCAAATTGAGCATGAATATTGGCTCGGAATAGCTCTCGAGCATTTGGAAGGAGATGCGCTTGATTGGATTTATCAAAAGCAATGGCCGGAATTCAGCTGGTCAATGTTCAAGGAGGCTCTAAAATTCAACTTCAATGAAGGCAAGATCAGAAGAATCATAGAACTCGTGAAACCAATAGAGAATCATTCACAAGTAGATCTAAGAATGCTTGCCGCTGAAATTTTGGAGTCAAACAAGAAGATTGACATCGACGAATCCTCGCTGCACTCAAATTGGCTCGATTGGCAATATTCATATTCCTCGTAGCATTGAGAAACGGTGGATTGTTTGCGGGGAAGCTTTGGTAGAGTCTTCTGCAGTGAAGGAAGAAGAGGTCAAAGTTGCTGGAATTGGAGCAATGATGGAGCAAAGCTGGTATAGGGGAGAAATGGATTGGATGGCGCGAGCTCCGGCGAAGCCTCCATGGATGGGGGCGATAACGATGGAGGGAGACTCATCGGTGTCGTGGAGGAAGCAGCAGTGGCAATGGATTGCCCTCGATCTAGAAGAGAGGAGTGAATCCCAATCGTCAATGAGTGTTGCGAAAGTGCTGGAATTCGTTACTTTAGAACCCACGGCAAAGATTTGGGTGGTGTTTAGGTTTTCGATTGTAGGAAATGAGAGGAAGAAGACAGGGGTGGACCGGGTGGTTGAGGAATTGGTTGAGTTTGGGTTGATTTCGGCTCAAGACTTGAACCGACTGATGCAACGGGCTGAAGAAGAAGAATTGGGCGCCCGGGCCTTACAAAGCCCAACCAACTTGACTATCTTGGAGCCAAATTTTCTGGGCCATGGATTGATGAAACCAAAATTAAATCTTGGGCTTTTAAGGAGTTTACTGTTCAACCCAACCTAACAAGTGAGACATTATTCGAGCAAACGGGAGCCCAAGAAAATTTGACTCATTTTTAATACAATATGACCAGGGGCACTTATGGAACATTATCGTTTCACTTTCTTCTACCTTCAACTCACAATCTGAGAAGCGGTTACTAGTAGTCACAGTGGGGGCGGAAGAAAGTCGACCGCAAAACGCCAACAATTGGCGTTGTTTTGCCTATTACCGACGGAGTCTTAACGCTGGCGGGAGAAGTGTCGGTTTCTCCAACAGAGCAGTCTCTGGAAAAGGAGACCTTGGTCCTTCGAAAGAATCCTCGATTCAAAGACTTGACTCCAGCGACAAATGCAAGAACAATAGGACGAAGGGCACTAATTTCGGTGCTTTTCCATCAATTCAATGCCTAAAATGCAGCTTGATTTGCTGGCGAACTGGGATAGGGTTGTTGCAATCGCAACAAAGTTTTGAGATATATTGCTTGTTCTAGGCACCCAACATCCATCTCCTAGCTCTGTATTACTGGCGGAAATGTATTTCCAAGAAGAAATGCTTCCTAAGGTATCCGGTTTGCTGAAAGAAAACCCCATTGTTGTTGGTTGGCTTGGGTGTATTTGGTGTCCTATTCGCATTTGAGTTCCCACCAAATGGGTTTATTGGAACAAGGATTTTAGAGTTTCTCTTTCCCTCAAGATCTGATCAAGGGTAATGGACAACAAGAGTCTCACAACTACGATAAGTGAATATGGAAATCAACATTGTTCACATCCATTGCATCTTTGGAGATGGGTTTACTGTTGGTCTCTAGGAATATTGATGAATTCGCCTAGCTATGTGGCAAGCATGTGAAAACCAAACTTCAATTTTCCATCACCTTGAGGACAAGGTGAATTTCGAGGGGCCGGTAGTGTTAGGGCCCTAGGATGACACCATGTGGAGTAGAGAGAGTATTAGGGTTAGTGAGGGGTAATAAATAGAGGGAAAATGGAATAGAGAGGGGATCAAATGTTATGGGAGTGAGTTTTGGGCAGCCGTAGGCTCGAGGGGCACTGTGAGGTGTTGGGGGTGACTAGCATCATTAAAACCAACTCTATCATTGTAAATTTCTACTATTTTGTCATTAAATTCTAGAGTGATTAGTAGGTTCTTATCAGCTGCTAATGAATATATATAATGCTCCTAGAAGCTTCGTACCAACAAGTGGTTATCATGAATGAAATATACCATTTCTGCAGAGATATACCATCCTATTTTGTGGACAATGGGCTGAGAGGCCAGGTTGGTGAGAGACAAAATCCCTAAGGCTGAGAGAGCCAAATCTCATTATCCCCTCATCTTCATCTCCCACCCTCTCCCTTGGTATAATGAATCCCTGCTATTGTGCTGTTTTCAAGCTCTGAAGGAGATAAACTCAAAGTGGCTGTTGCTAACAAAAAGAACCAGAAGCCCCCTCCTGATGTAACCCCGAAATTTAGGGTTGGATTTTTAGGATCTTCTGAAGTAGGTCCAGCACTCAATTAGTGTTTCTAAGGATAAACTAGGGTTTTTAGAAGTTTTGGCCAGTGGGTTTTTGGGCTCTAATTTTGCTGGTTTTATGTTTCAGATTTAGGACTCAGGGGTTTGGAAGGTCTGGTTTAGGGTTTGATGAAGCTTCTAAAAATTTTGCAGAAGTCCGAAGTTGAAGAAGACTTGCAGAAAATTTCAGATTAGGGTAAAATAGGTTGGATAGGCTAATTGCTTAGGGGTTATGTCCTAGGGTTGGTTGCGATCCTAGGGAAGAGGAAAAGGGCTCAAGAGGGGCTGGGGAAGTGGGGTTTACAGAAGGAGAGGTGCTGCTTCTTCCGCAGAGACAGGGAGGGGGAAAAGGGATAGGGTTGCTGATTCTAATATTCAGAACTGTTTCTGTTGAAATACAATGTTTGGCAGAATGGCTTATTAGATCAATGATCTCAAGCCCTTTATTTATAATAAAGTGGAAAGTAGACTATTACAAGGAATAGAAGTTTACATGAATGCAAACTCTAATTTAACTCCTATACAAACTCTTATTAGACTCCAAATAGAATCCAACACTCCCCCTTAAGTTGAGGCATGGATATCACACATGTCCAGCTTGACCAAAAAAGTATAAAACATCTGTCCCGGTAAACATCTGCAATTTGATCTTCAAACTTATAGATTACGTTTGCCTTATAGACTTCCATTTGATTTGTCCTCATCTTTACTGCAACTTTATGTCTCCAAGGAAGAACGCCCAAGTAAAAAAGTAGAATCTTCAAATGTTGAGAAGACTAAATTTCTGCACAAATTTGAGGGAAAATATATTTTTGGGGTAACAATAGCTAGGGTAAAATAGCCAAAGTGAAAGTTTTGATTTGTAGCAATGTTAGATCTTTAAAGGGAAAGTTTTCCAAGGGGCAATCTCCAAAGGTAGGGGAAAATTTGTCAAGATAAGTGACAATCTCCAAAGGTAATAAAGATCAAGTTCTGCAAAGGTCAAACGACAAGTCTTTTGCAAGGTTAGATCTCTCTAAGGGAAGATGTCAAGTTAAGGGGCAAATCTCCGGGGTTAACAGAGATCAAGTTCTGCACATCAAAAGATAGATCTATAGCAATGTTAGATCTCCAAAGTGGAAGATTGCGAAGGTAAGGGACAAACTTTCAAAGGAGTAGAAGATTGCGAAGGTAAGGGACAAACTTTCAAAGGTAACAAAGATCAAATTCTGCATAAGGAAGTCTACATGAAAGGCTTTGAATTGTAGACATCTTCAATCTCCCCCTCACGTGTAGCGTTACACGTGGGAAGATAATAACAAAGGAAATTCCAATGGGGAAACTTGGAAAGGAAGAAATTGTAATGGTAAGATAAAAGTATCAGGAAAACAAATCTAGAGAAAATGACAAAATTTGAAAGGGGGTTGACCGAGCCTATGGTGCCACTAATGAAGGTATGATATTACCGAATGGACCGGATTAGAAGATGTAGTCAAAGCAGAAGTAGATCCTCCAATTGGCTCGAGCAAATAAAGTCCATTTACCACGACCAATCTCCTTCCCGGATCCCGAAGTAGCTAGGTAGGAGTTGGTAGGGGTAGTAGAAGAAGCAATGGTCGAGGCTGTCCGGCAGAGAAGACCGCATAATACATAGCAGAGTAGCGAACTCCTCCTGCGAATAACCAACGTCTGCAGAGGGTGTGGTGGAAACTGTCTCGGAAAGATTAGCCTTTTGTTTTCCCTGTCTTTGTGCTCGTTTTTGCTCAAAATCAGGAGGCTTCCCATGCGCTTTCAACAATTTTCCTTGGTATGATATGGTTTGTGACGGTGCTCACACTTGACAATCTCCTTAGCCGGATCAGATTTAGTGCGCGCGCATCAGTAAAGCTGATTTCTCCATAATAGGAGTATGAAGCATGACTAATCGACGACTTTCCTCACACCGAACAAGAGCATAAGACTGCTCTAGTGTAGGAAAGGGGGAATGACTTAAGACTTGCACTCGATCCGATCGTACTCCACGTTCAAACCTCGCCAAGAAGTCATATACTCGAATCTTATCAATGTACTTCTTATATGTCACCACATCATCCGGATTAGTGGGGTGATAATCCCCATAATGATCCAACTCTTGCCAAAGAGATCGCAACTCAAGATAACGGCGGCTAGTTCCTTTTGGGTAGTCTCATGAAGCTTCTTTCGTAGCTCATAAACCCGTGCATCATTCCCCAATTGTCCATATGTTTCAAGAGTAGCCTTCCGATTTGGGCTGCAGATCAAGTAATAGGTAACCCCGGCAATATTCGGATGCATGGAATTCAAAAGGAATGACATAATAAGAGAGTCGTTGATATCCATTTATCGTAAAAAACACCGGTAGTGGGTTTGATAGTAGTGCCGTAATGTATCCAACTAGTCTTCTTCCAGAATAGGGTAAGCGGATCGAGACCAGATCAAGTAATTTGTGCCGCAAATCTTACCGAAAGAGAATGAAAAGTGTAAAAATATTCGGATCCAAGGGGAAATAGTATCATCAATAGTTGTCATGTTGACAAGATTATATGCATCTGCCACCCTTAACAAATGCGAGAATGCAAAGCCAAACAACCCAAACAGATCTACCTCTTTTTTTTTTCTTTCAGGAATGACAAATATGTCCAAGCTTAAAATCAGCGATGAAGAAGAAAAAAATTGAGGAGCAAGCAAGTTGTTGCAAGGAAGTGCGATTTTCTCTCCTCCCTCGCGTATCACGAATCGAGACAGAATCGCTTCTTTCTTTTTTCTTTTCTTTCCGTTAGTTGGCGACCAAGATGGCCTGAAAAACGCCAGAATTGAAGATTGGCGATGGGTTTGAAAAAAAAAATAGGAAGAAGAAGAAGGTAGGTCGCTTCCCAAATCGAATTTAGGCTCTGATGCCATGTTGAAATACAATGTTTGGCAGAATGGCTTATTAGATCAATGATCTCAAGCCCTTTATTTATAATAAAGTGGAAAGTAGACTATTACAAGGAATAGAAGTTTACATGAATGCAAACTCTAATTTAACTCCTATACAAACTCTTATTAGACTCCTAATAGAATCCAACAGTTTCCTATTGATGTTTCTTCAACCAGAACCAGATCTGGTGGTTAGGACTTAAGAAATTTCAGATTCTGAAGTTCTCGAAATTCTGCAACTTCAAGGAAGAAGATTTAGCACAGAAACTCTGAAAACCAGAATTTTGGGCAGCTCAGGAGATTCCAGAGTTAGGACTAGATTCTACAAGCTTAGGCGATTCTAGGGAGGGTAGAATGGAGGTTTTAGGTGAACAAGGGAGTCCTATTGTGGCTAGGACATGATATCACTGGAAAGAAGGAGAGAGGGGAAGAGGCTATGGTGGCTAGGGGCCGGGTGGGGAATGGCTGCAGCCGTAGGGGATGGGGTGTGGTGTCTTAACTTACTTGAATTGAGATATGCTTGCTGGGATTCTGCAGATGAGCATGAAGATGATGAAGGAATCTCAAAAATTGGAAACAAGAGTACTCTATCCCAGCTGCAGGGTTCCAAGGGGAATCCCACAACTTTCCCAAAGCCAAATTCTCAAACTCAAATCAATTCATTAATCAAGACTAACAATTACATTATGAATGAGGCTATTAATAGCCTTGCAAACCCAACTAAACTAAAATTGGCAACTTGGCCCTTAAGTAGACAATACTTGCCAAGTTAGGACTCACCTAACAACTCATACTAATACTCCAAAAGGAAATAACTCTTTCCTATTTTAGAACAACTCTAGGACTCTAACAACACTTAAAAGGGAATCAAATTGCTATGAGATTCCAGCCCTTTGACTGGAATCTCTTATAGACACTTACTTGTGACTCCACAAACACTTAACTAAATTAAAACTACTTTAAGAAAAGGTTTTCTAAAATTAAGGAGCCTATCCCAACAACTCAACACAAACTTTAATGGACTATAACTAATAAAAAATTAAAATTATATCTGACCTTGGGATCATGGGGAGCAAAATAAGACCCATATTGGGGCCCAAAAGAGTGGCTTGGAAAATGACCAGAATACCCCTGGGGTATTCGGCCAGCCTTAGGTGCACCTTTTGGGTCTAATTATTTTCCCAATTTTGGGGAGCCCAACCCAGGATACATCACCTTCCCTCTTGCCCTTGCTCCTTCTGCTGTTCTGAGTCTTCTGACTCACCAGTAACTTCAATAATTCCCTGTACCTGACTCTGTTCCCTGCTGACAGCCACTTGGAAGCCTTATTCTGACAATCAGTCCTTCCTCCGTTGAGCACCATTGAGGGTTGTACCAGACCACCTCAAAGGCCTATTGATCTCAGTTCTAACCCCAACTAGTGGCTGGACTCTGCAGATCATCACTTTCTTAATTCTGACCCCATCTCTCAGACCATATCTCCTTTCTGTCCACCAGAAATTTTCCAAAGTGGCAGCAAGTCATCATCACTAGGTCTAAACTATTTTAATCTGGTTGTATTCCACTTGCAGGTTTGCACCGCAGAACCTTAGTTTCTACATACAAAGTTGCTGAGTGAATGACCAAAATTTGGAGAAATTTTCAGCATATGTTCTCCATCATATAAGCAACACTGGATCAAGATTCACAAGGTTCTGCTGGCTCATTTCTTTCTCATTCTCCAAGATACTAGTTCTGTTTTGGTTTCTATTTTGATGTTCTTCTAGAGCCTATCACTGATCCTACTGTAGAATGGCTCTTTGCTGAAACTCTGATAAAGGGTGAACACAGTGCAGAAGGCTTCCGCACAAGCAGAGCAGGGGGGCAATTTTCCTATGCAGCCTTAACCCCCAGTAATTTTTGCCAAGAGGCTGTTTCAATACCTTGACCTCAGGCTACAACTTGGTCCACCAACCATTGCGCCGATGCCCGTCCCTTTTTCTGAAACTCTGATGTAGCCCCAATATGATTGAGGACCAACACCAAGATCTTCAAATCAAAATCCAAACAGGTTTTGGTTGGTGAATTAGTAAAAGAAAAGAAGTCACTGCTTAGGACTAGGGTGAAGGGTTACGGCAGAGATTTTTAAGAGATTGATGGGTACATGTCGGCAGGGATTCAATCCTATTTTGTGCAGGATCAGAGCAGGTTCAGGGTTTCCAAAGACTTTGGTTAGCTGAGTGAAAATCAGAACTAATGTTCAAAAGGGGCTAGGAAGGTCTTCAGGGTCTAAAATTTGGCTTGAAGGTAGGAGCTGTATAGGGGTTTAGAAGGTTTTTAATTTCAATAACTGGTGTACAGAAATGAAGATAAAATTTTGCAGGTTTAATGGAGGTTTAGCTGCAGGTTCACGGAAGAAAATTTGATGGATCAGCGGAGGTTTAATTGCTGGATATGGATGGTAACGCTGCTGCTTGAATGGGATCAGCAGCAGAATAAAACTAAAAGAAATAGTAAAAAGATGAAGAGGGAAGAAGATGATAAAATGCAGTTAACCTGGACATGACTAACCAGATTTATTTGGGGAGGAGGGAGCACTAAGATGTGACTCATCTAGGCCTCCTTGGATATTAATAATCAAGGAACTAGATATTACACATCCACAGAGTCTCCATCTTTTTTTGTTTCTGTTTTACTTTCTATGTTCATTTTGGAGACCCCGATTCGTAGGGATCTACCTACAAAAGGAATCCTCCCAAATTCATCCCACTGTCCATATAAATCATCTCCTTCATCCTATCAAGAGTATAGTATACATCAATTATCACCCAAGATCCAAGATTTCATCCCCCTTCCTTGAATTTTCAGATCCCCAAAGAAACTCATACTACAAAGTACAAGCTAGATCTACATCAACCCAACCATTAGAACTGTACATAACTTGAAGCATCATCCACAAAGTTCGAGCCAAATTCAAGTTAATCGGACCACAAGAACCATGTTTCTTGTATGTCTACTCATTATTCTAAATTGTTTCACTGGAATTGCATGTATTCTAGAACCAAATATCGTGAGCAATAGGCCATACCAAAAAATGTATACAACACACACAACAAATCCAGGTTTTGTAATCAAACTACTGTTTTGCGTGTAAATCTTTGTTTTTAAATCTAAGGGTTCCATTGTGTTTAGGGGGCCTAAAACGGGGTCTCCTAGAAGTTTCGGGACCTGATTTGGTTATTTGGGCATTAAAACGTTCATACTAGCGAAAAAATTCAATAGAAATCCTAACACTGAGAAAGAGCAAGCCGAGAAAGAGAGTTCATGGAAGGTGCTTGTCATGCATATTACGCTAATTGTGCAACATTAACACACCTTAAGATTTATGCTAAATAAATAAATAAATATTAAATAAAAAAAAAAAAGGATAAATAAATGCACCTGGCATTCCAGGTTGGTTGGGTCTGAAAAAAGGAGGTGGACAAATGTAAAAAGGAGTCGTTACAGGCTCAATCTCCCAGATTGAAACTCGGCTTGGACGCTCACCAGCTGCCGATTCATCCCACCCAACCTATCAAGCATAAGAAAAAGATAATGACCAGGCAAAAAAGCAAAAAGGGGGAAGGAAAGATGGGTCAGAACTATCTGGGGAAACCAAACATTTTAGTTGGCCAGAAATAAATATTAACTACTTAAAGTCTCATGCAAACTGGAATAGCAAGATAGGTCTCTAATATGTGCATGGAGTACAAGACAAAGGAGCCAACAAGTTTTTCTCTATTTTTTTACTTTTTTTTTTTTTGTTTTTTGGGGGGGGGGGGGGGAGCATGTTCATGGTTCAGAGTTCATATAAATTTTTGAGCAAATTGCATTAACAACCCCAAAATAGAGGCCTTTAAACACTGACACCCCAAAGTCGGACTTTCATTGAACATATTAGTCCAATTCATTGTTTTTTTTTGCTTTAAATCTCAAAAGTAGCCTTTAAATTAGATGAGATTACCACCGTATTAACCCCAGTTGATCCAACAGTGGCTTTTATGTTTGTTTACTTTTAAGTGTAAAACTTATTGCAATTTACAAGAAGTCCCTAGTTGATACCAAAATTCAAAAAAGAAGGGCATGAAAAATCATATCAAGAAATAACCTAGGATGTCTTCAAATCATCACAGGTGACCCCAGAGATCTTCTCCATCAGGCATCACTGCAACCACTGAAACTGCCCACCTCCGTCTCTTGGAAACCTAGCTTTGCTCTCCATTTGCAATTTGTTTTCCTTATCGTCCAGGACAACCCAACAAAAGTTCCAATTTCTTGAACTTCCATACACAAATTTTCCATAAGCTCTCTCTGATTCAGGAAATTGTTAATCCATAATATATTTTTTGAACACCTAGATATGACTCATCAAAAGCCCAAGAAATTCCCCTTTTCTACAAAACTAGCATTTTTATTTGATTTTTTTGTTCATATTAGGGCACCTATTTCACTCAATGAACCAAATCTTTACTATTCTTTTTTTTTTTTTTTTACTATCCCAAATCTTCCTGCAAATAACATGCTCAGATTATCATTCCAAGAAAGATAAAATGGTAAAATCAGAAATGGGTATTGCTCTATATCATTCCAACCTAAATCTATCTGCAAGAGAGTCTTACTTCCTCATCATCCCGAGCAACTCAGAAAAACCTCCAATTTGATCCAATGTTTTAAACTTCCTTACACAGATTTCCCATTCACAGCAAAGCTAACAGTTATCTTAAATTTTTTTTTTTTTTTCAATCAAGGCAATCCATTTTACCAAACGAACCAGATCCCACCTAATTGTTTTTGTTTTTGTTTTCGTTTTTGATTTTTTTTTTTTTTTTTAAATAAACCCATCAGATTACCTTCCTGCAAATAACATACCCAGATTGTTATTCCAAAGAAAAAAAAGGAAAGCCAGATTTGGATATTACCCTATGTTGCTCCAAACTTGAATAGAATCAAGCTTGAGAAGCAAATTCACAGATTTCCTCAAGCTGAGTTGGGAACGATCTGAGATTGAGGGTTTCAGGCTATTGAGACAAGATTTTCATGCGACCATTTGGACATCAGGGGCTTTTTTTCTTTACCAAAATCTGATAAGCCCCTATAACTCACGTCTACAAAAGGAAGAATAAGAAGGGAAGCAAGGGATCAGCACCAGCAGAGAGTAGGGGGACAAGTGGCAGGGAACTAATGGGCAACACCCATAACTGAATCAGGGGCATGCAGAGGAACTCCCACGTGGCACTGAAAGATTGGTTAGCAGTGAGAATTTGTTAGAGAGGTGAGGAATAAGATAAGGCACGCGAGGAGTGAATGGAGTAGGAGGAGGAGAAGAGAAGAGGGGCAAGCAGAGCTTGCTAGGAGAGGGCAACCTCTCAGGTATGGGACGGAACAGGTACTGGGAATGGGATATGTATTGTGTGCTTATCCTATTGTTTAGTTATTGTTCTTCTAATTCCAAGAACTGAATCTCATCGAATAGAAATAAGAATTTTATCTATTGGTGAGGATTATCAAAGTTTATTGAATGAACTGAGTCATATTTGGTTGTTGTTCTTACTATATTGCTTCCATTAATGCTTGGGTGAGAATCAGGGTGAATACGAGTGGGTTATATCAACGTGGTATCAGAGCACGTTATCCAGGGAATGGTTAGGACCAGGATGGAGACAAGAGTTGAGATTCTTGAATCAGGAATGAGGGAGTTACAAGACCATCTAACTAAAATCGACTCCAAGCTCGATAGAGTCAAGTAGAGTCATGTAGCTTTTATGAGTGAGTTGAGGGCATACCTAGCGAAGGGGAAGACAGTGGAAGTGGAGTTGGACTCTGTGGAGATTCTGACTGGAAGAAGAGGAGAAAGTGAGCGTACCACTCTCGGCGACAACCCTCAAGGAGAATAGAGGGGTCCAACAGCAAAGAACCGACGCGATTTTCTTCCAAGATACCTTGAGCTACCAGTTTTCAAGGATGAGGACCCAAATGGGTGGGCAAGTAGGGTGGAGAGGTACTTCGCGATACAAGGATTGAATGAGGATGATAAGCTTCAAGCGGCGCTCATCTGTTTCGAAGGTCCAGCGTTGGGTTGGATTCAGTTCAGGGAGCTGCAGTGACCTTTTCAATCATGGGCAGAATTGAAGGAGTTGCATCGTCGATTTGCATCACCTCAAGATAAGTCTCCGCATGAAGCACTCATCGATTTAAGGCAGGTTTCCTCCGTCGCAGATTACCGAAGCACCTTCGAGCTACTAGCAATGGCCACCGGAGTTCAAGAGGAAGAATGGTTAAAGAGTGCATTCATGTGTGGGCTTAGGGAGGAAATTCGGGCTGAGGTTCGATTGTTTGAACCCAAGTCCTTGACCCATATCATGGACTTGGCCCAGTTCATAAAGGTGAAAAATGGGGTCTTATATGGGCCGAAGAAAATCACGACTGGGCAGCCCATTATGCCATGGGGATATGGCGGAGCCCAGTGAGGAGTGGGTACTGGAGGGGCCATTTTGGGTGGACCACGAATCAATACTCCAATAGGTTCATCAAACCAAACCAGGTCTAATCCCATTAGTACTGGTCGAAGCTCTAAAGCAGCTACAGGGGTTGTGATCTCACCCGCAACGTTGTCTTCCTCGAAGGCGGCACCTGCAACTCCCTCCAGCAGCAATAATCGGTCGAAATGGTTGACGCCTGAAGAGATGAATGTGAAAATGGACAAGGGGATCTATATTCAAAAGGCCATCAATGCCCATTCAAACAACAAGGTTATGTTGTTCCACGAAGGAGAAGCAACCAAGGACAACGAGGGAGAGGAATTGGTAATCGCTAAGCAAGAAGAGAGGGTTGAAACCGAACCGTTGGGGGTCGAGCTCTCTCACAACTCACTGGCAGGATTCAATTCACCGCACACAATGAAGTTCAAAGCTCAATTGGAGGATCCACAGTGACGGTTCTTGTCGATTGCGGTGCGACACATAATTTCATTGCCCAAAGATTAGTAGAACCTCTGGGGTTGAAGGTAGAAGGCATTCGACCATTTCACATAGTACTGGGAGATGGAAAGAAGGTAAAAGGACAGGGGATGTGCCGAGATATTCCGATCAAAATTGAAGGGGCCATCTTCATACAAGACTTCCTTTCGAACTGGGTAGCGTGGACGTGATACTGGGAGTTGAGTGGTTATCATCGCTGGGTGACGTCCGCAGCAATTGGAAGACTCAGACTCTGCAGTTTTGATGGAATCAGCAGCAAGTGAAATTGATTGGGGATCCCTCGCTGCTCAGGTTAAAGGTTACTTGGGGCCAGGCTTGGCAAACTATCCATGTTGGAGGTGAAGGATTTTGGCTGAAGCTTATGACTGAAGACTCTGCCTCAAGAACCGACCGAAATGAAGGAGTGCATGCACTACTGAAAGAATATGAGGTCTTATTCACAGATCCCACTGGCTTGCCTCCCCTGCGAATGTATGATCACACGATATGACTGGTCGAGGGAAGTAACCCACCTAACATCCGACCTTACTGTTACCCACTCTCAGAAGAACGAGGTAGAGAGGTTGGTTGGTGAGATGTTGGGAGCAGGTTTAATAAGACCTAGCGTAAGCCCTTCTTCCAGTCCTGTTTTGCTAGTGCGGAAGAAAGACGGCGGTTGGCGATTTTGTGTTGATTATCGAGCACTCAACAAGCTAACCATACCTAACAAGTTCCCGATACCTACAATCAACAAATTGCTCAATGAGTTAGGAGGTGCAAAGACATTCAACAAGTTAGACCTCAAATCCGGTACCATCAAATACACGTGGCTGATGGGGACATAGAGAAGACAGCATTTCGGACTCATGACAGTCACTATGAGTTTCTGGTAATGCCATTTAGGCTAACCAATGCTCCAGTCACCTTTCAAGCACTCATAAATGAGGTATTCCGAGAACACATTAGGAAATTTGTGTTGGTATTTTTTGATGATATATTGGTGTTTAGTAGGACCATGGAGGCCCATTTGCAACACCTTCGTGTGGTTTTTAGCTTGCTGGTGCAACACGAGTTAGTGGTGAACAAGAAGAAATGTTCCTTTGCCGTGACTTCACTAGACTACTTGGGACATGTCATTTCAGCAGATGGCGTAGCAGTAGATCCGAGCAAGATAAGTTGCACGTTGGAGTGGCCAATACCCAAGAACCTTAAAGCTTTGAGGGGATTTCTAGGGCTGACAGGGTACTACCGGAGGTTTGTTAAGGATTACGGGAAAATTGCCACTCCCCTTACAAACCTGTTGAGGAAGGATGCGTTTCAATGGGATACTATTGCTAATTCAGCATTTGAAGCTTTAAAAGCACCAATGACTACCATTCCAGTGTTAGCTATGGCTGATTTTTCTAAAGAATTTGTAGTAGAGACAGATGCATTGGGTTTGGGCTTAGGAGCTGTGTTGATGCAAAAGGGCCATCCCATTGCATATTGGAGCCAAACACTCTCTCCTCGAGCTCGCACCAAGTCCGTCTACGAAAAGGAATTGACGGTTGTGGTATTGGCAGTTCAGAAGTGACGACATTACCTTTTGGGGAGACACTTCAAGGTGTGCACTGATCAAAGAAGCCTGAAATACTTGATGGATCAAAAGCTCATGGCAGAAAATCAGCAGAAATGGATCATGAAACTCCTGGGTTTTGATTTTGAGATCATCTACAAACCGGGTTGTGAGAACAAGGCTGCAGATGCATTGTCACATTGCATGGATGAGTAAGTCCAACTCTCCAATCTCACAACAGCAGTTTGGGAAGAAGGAGAGGGATTAGAAGAAGAAGTACATAATTCTCAGCGGTATAGAGGTGTGATCCAGTCACTATTGGGGGGCTCGACAGAATTCCCACATTATCAGCTGAAGAATGGGACCCTTTTTATAAGGGAAGGTTAGTGGTTCCTAAAAAGTCGAAATATATCCCTAGACTCCTCGAGGAGTTTCATGCTACACCATTTGGGGGGCACTCAAGATCCCTACACACTTATAAGAGGCTGGCTGCTGTAGTGTATTAGGTGGGGATGAAAGGGCTGTTAAAGAATTTGTTGTTGGTTGCGATACATGCCAAAGGAGCAAGCACCAATCAATGAAACAGAGAGGCTACTTCAGCCCTTACCTATTCCAGATCAGATATGGGAGGATATCAACATGGATTTCATTGGTGGGCTGCCGAAGACTAAAGGAGGGGACACGGTGTTCGTGGTGGTTGATCGACTCTCTAACTATGCACATTTCATCCCACTTATTCATCCATACACCGCAAAGGATGTTGCTGTAGTTTTCAGCAAAGAGATAGTTCGGTTGTATGGGTTTCCACATTCCATTGTTTCCGATAAAGATCGAGTCTTCATATGCAATTTTTGGACTGAGTTGTTCAAACTGACGGGGACAAAACATAGATTCAGCAGTGCCTACCACCCTCAATCGGATGGCCAAACCAAAGTTGTGAAGCGCAGTTTGGAGATCTATCTACGTTGTTTTTGTGCTAGGCAGCCTCGCAATTGGACCACATGGCTTTCATGGGCGGAGTATTGGTATAATACCACTTATCATTCAGCCACCAAGCTAACCCCATTCCAAGCTGTCTATGGGCATGCACCACCAACACTACTGAGGTGGGAAGGAAGTTCTTCCAAAGTGAATGAAGTGGATGTTTATCTTCAGGAACGAGATAACATTTTAGAGGAGCTGAAAAACAACTTGCGGGTCGCACAAGATCGAATGAGAAATTCAGCAAACTGGCACCACAGAGAGGTTTCGTACCAAGTAGGGGAAGAGGTGTTTCTTAAACTCCAGCCATATCGATTCAAAAGATTGGCCAAGAGGCCTAATGAGAAGCTTAGTCATCGTTACTACAGGCCCTATCAGATTTCAGCTCAAATTGGTCCCGTAGCATACAAGCTCAATCTTCCAGCCGGCTCGAAAATACATCCCGTATTCAATGTCTCCCAATTGAAGAAAGTTCAAGGTAGCAACATCAACACTCAGCCACTACCAACATGCCTTACTGAGGATGGAGAATTACAGCTAAGTCCGGAGGAACTAATGGAGATACGCTACTGACCACGGGTACCCTTGAAGTGTTGATCAAATGGAAAGCTTTACCCTCCTGTGAAAACACTTGGGAGGACTTTGGAGAGCTACACAGAGAATTTCCAGATTTTCACCTTGAGGACAAGGTGAAACTTAAGGGAGAAGTGTTGATAAGCCCCTTACAACTCACGTCTACAAAAGGAAGAATAAGAAGGGAAGCAGGGGATCAGCACCAGCAGAGAGCGCGGGACAGACCAATCAGCAGGGGGACAGGTGGCAGGGAATTAATGGGCAACACCCATAACTGAATCAGGGGCATGCAGAGGAGCTCCCACGTGGCATTGAAAGATTGGTTAGCAGTGAGAGTTTGTTAGAGAGGTGAGGAATAAGAGAAGGCACGCAAGGAGTGAATGGAGTAGGAGAAGAAGAAGAGAAGAGGGGCAAGCAGAGCTTGCTAGGAGAGGGCAACCTCTCACGTATGGGACTGAACAGGTAATGGGAATGGGATATGTATTGTGTGCTTATCCTATTGTTTAGTTATTGTTCTTCTAATTCCAAGAACTGAATCTCATCGAATAGAAATCAGACTTGTATCTATTGGTGAGGATTATCAAAGTTTATTGAATGAACTGAGTCATATTTGGTTGCTGTTCTTACTATTCCGTAATGTGGAATGATAGTAGCTATTGCTTCCATTAATGCTTGGGTGAGAATCAGGGTGAATACAAGTGGGTTCTATCAAAATCTATCCTTCTTTTGTGAATTTATATCAATTAGGGACTTCTAATTGTAAATTACATTAAGTTTTACACTAAAAAAGTAAATAAACATAAATGACACTCTTAGATCAATCATGGTCTCAAGTGTCATGAAGGGTAGATGAGGTCTTTCAATCATTATACATAAGGGTATAATAGTCTTTACAACTTTATTACTAACTATTTTAATGGAATTGAAGCTATGTGCTTTTTAGAAAAAAAGTGGGATGTCAGAGTATAAAAGCCTCCATTTTGGGGGTGTATATACAATTTACTCAGAAATTCTTTGAACTAATGAACAGAAAAGGTGCTCAAAACCTTGTCAGATTCTGGCATTGAAGTGCACATTCAGGAGATAACAGAAATTAGAATAAAATAATCAAGAAAACATAATAGAGATACAGCATCTTCCCCTCATGCTAGAAGTATGCAAAATTAACATTGCATGTCCAATTATAATATATAATGTATATGGTCGCATCAAACCTGAAGACTATGCCAATGTGAATTTTTCCATCGCACAGGATCCAAATCACTAATAGCTGTAACTGTGCCCATGTACCTACGTACGCCTGACTCCTCAGTCTCAAACATCATCCTAAATCGCATGCCAAGTGAAACTTGGGAGTATAGTGCTTTATTATATCTTGCCAAGGGAATCACAAATTCTGAAGGGCTTGCCCTATTCAATCAAAAGAATATAGTTTGATGTTAAACCATGCCAGCCCAAATGCAGTACTGTATTGGAGCTAGTGTATTTAGAGGACTATAGAGATGCATCAGTACCTCGGATTGTAAAATATAGTAAATGGGCTGTTATTTGCGGTAGCATGAGCTGCGGCAGCAAGCAGTCCAATATGCATGCTGTCACTGGATATGACTGATGAGGATAGTGCTGGCTGCTGCCTGTTAGCACGCTTTATGCCAAGGAGAAGCTGTGACTTTTCATCTCTAACAAGCAGATTTTCTGGGTTATACGAGGAAAATTCAAGCAGAGATTATAATTATCAATTTTATTTGCTTACCTTATGAAAAGAACCGAATCACCTGCAAGGAGTCTCTTTGAGCTGACAAACACACTCCAACCCGTAGTAAGCAGGTGCCTTTTAGGTTGACCTAAAACACAGGAATATGCTGTTTTAACCTATTTTTATTTCCTTAAACTGCTAAAAACCAAATAATAGTAACTATTATGGTTATACAGTATCCACCTAATTCAAAGCACTAAAAATTATTGTTCATACTGATGTAGCATGCATTTGTACAGTGAATAAATGAAAATGTCCCTAGTTTAAAATTACGGATCAAAGTTTATAGATGTTTGTAAAGTATCAGACTATGTAAAGAATCTTGAGTAACTTATGATAGAAGGGATAAACACCACATTCAAAAAGATCCCAATTGATTCAATTATTTTACCTGGACAGTCTCACAAAACTTAACAATTGGAACAAGTCTTTAATTTTTCATCATCCTATATCTTATATGACAACTTCTTCATCAAACCATACAGAAGAAATAATGAACAATGTAAGCTTAATTACAAATTTACTCATGAATCAGCAGAGTCTATATTGTTTGAGTTTAATGAGAATATTAAACCACAAAGAGAATTAGTCATATGCAAAATGGAAGGAAAAAAAGTGCAAAAGAAGTAAAAAGGTTAAAAATTCTTAAAATAAAGAAGACAATGAAAAAGGCAACCCCATCAATAAGGAATACCCTAAACATGCCGCACAAAATTGTCAGAGAAGACAAAATAAAACTGAGTTTACCAAAGAAACATCTTTAGCATACTAAGTAACATCAAGAAAGGAATTTTAAAATAAGTATGAAAAAGTCAAAAACATAATAATATATATATTTTCCCTTTTGGTTGAAAACAGGCACATACCACGATAAATATGTCTGAAAGTCCATGTAACATCATGCAAATCTCTAGCTACTAGCTCTTGAGCAGGGGGTTGCATTGAGAAATCCTAAAGAGAAGGGGGGGAATTTCAGGTGAGAACAACTGAAGATGATGATAAATAATGAATCATAGTTGTCAAGTCATCGCCTAGGCATCCAAATGCCTTGGTCAACTTGGGCACCTTGCTCGCTTAAGCAAACCCCTTGTCGCCCCTTTTTGGGGTCGATTTCCCTTTTGCCCCTCTCCGAGACCTTGGTTTGCCTAGACGCCATGACAACGATGTTGGTTATTAAGATGTTCAACATTTAAGGAGAGACATAAATTGGGAAAAAAGAAGTAAAAAGCTCCATACAAGAGGTGGAAAGATCTTCTCAGCAGCTCGACGAGGTACTGAAAATCCACCATGAGTACTTGTGTCACTAGCCGTAAGTGTTTTGCAAAAGAATTCAGTTGGTTGCTTGCTTTGCTTTGGGCCCACATCCGATGCCAAGAATGCTTCCCTATCATACTGAAGGAAACATGCATTTTTAGAAAAACACAGACGGGACAGCAAGAACATGTCAAGGAGCTACAGATTTAATAAATCAAATAAATACCAAATGAATTTTCTAACTTACTTTATTAATTGGCTGAAGAGTCATCTGTGCATAGACCTCATCCGTCTCAGGATCGGCCTGTTTCAGAACACAAACACTTAAGCAATTCTCAAGTAACTAGATCTATCTTCTCACTGAGCATCAGAAATGCTAAATCTATATAATACACGTGGCCTGTTGAATTAGATCATTCAGATGTGATATACATGCAGGTGAACCTTCTCTATAAACAGAGAAGTTTTAAATTTATAGGTGAGTCTTCTTTATAGACAACATATGAAGGACCATAATACATTGTCCTCCCAAACATTAGATCTTCCCTTCAGATGAGTTCAAAATAGCACAGAAGCTTAGTTGAAAGTTACATACGTGCAGTGTGACACTATGTAGTAAACAAATCAACTTCGAAGGAAGGTTGGGATAGCTAGGGATACTGTCAGTCTCCTTGTGCATTGAAGCTGCAACCTGAAGTAGTAATGACAAAAGAGAGTTCCATAGGACAAGAATCAGAGAAAATTAACAGAGAAGAGAGAAAGGAGCAGGGAGAGGGTGAGGTTGTACCTGTTCACTGTGTCCTTGTGGGAAGTAAACTACAAGACTGCCAACTGGAGGCAAAGACACCAGAGGTCCTGCACAAGCATGCCATAACTCTGAATTGATACTCTTCTTTTCACCTGCTTTCATGCATTGGAAGATTTACAAGGTATCCGATAAAATCTTTGGGTTAATGGAAGAAATACAAAGCATATGCAGATGAGGAGGTTAATATTATAAAGGACCAGCATGGTCCAACAATCTTGATATAGCAGCTAAAATTGAATATACAGAGATAAGGATTGAAAGCTTTCTCCATATGTTCTTCCACTCTAAGGCTAATATGGGATGCACAAAAAGAGTTATTCCAGATTCTTAAGATTGCAGTCAAGCCCGCAAAAGGCTTTTATAAACAAATATCGTTAGTAAAAATACTTTTTTGAGTTTTCAGCAGTAATCATGTGACCATGCCTCAAATAATCTAGAAATTAACTGGACTAGTTGCACGCCATGGACATGTCATATATACACACACTGAGACACACATCTAGTTCGTTTGTTGGTTCAGCAATCAGTAAGGAATCAAAGTAAAACGTGTGAGCTTCTTTGAACCAGAAAAAACATGACATCCTCTATTTCTGGATTTCATTCACTATGCTTCCCACCTCAAACAAAATGAGAATGATGGGTCACTAAGAAGTGTCAATTAATAGCAAAGCTCTTTTTATCCCACGACTTCATTTGAAATCCAAATCAAATGGGCCAGATGGTTTTGTTTGCCAGGTTAGTGAAATTGCAGCCCCACGATGACATTGTTTGTTCTGTTTTGCCCCATGATCTAAAAATGAGATTGAATTGACAATGTGGGGCTATCAATCCCAATAAAGTCAGCAATCCCAAACACTTTCCAGGCTGATTCCGATTCAGAACCTGACTCTGTGTTTATAAAACTTATACATCCCCTTCAAATTCTCAGTTAGTGTTTGCAATGGCTGGGAAGCCAGTCAAAGATACAAGACTAAAGCAACTAACCATCAAATGCGAGGATTCTGCCCCTTCACAAAAATTTGAGGAATAGCTCCCCAAAAATGGAAATTTATGGTATGTGATTCAGTCCATTTGTCTAAATCATGACCATGCCGCAGACCATATGTAGAGCCACAAAGAGCTGGAGGACAGGCTAACTGCAGTCAAGTCAATAAAGACTGAAAACTCACATAACCAAGCTGCCAGTTGTGCAACCTACCCGGGATTTTGTTAATGAATATGGCATTTGACGCTTCCACTCACCCTAGCTACTAAATTCTTAATCGGGAAGGCCTAGAACTCCGATAAATAAATCATTTTGCTGTATAAAATAGTAACAGGAATATACTAAAATCCAATTCCAATGTATCCAACTACCCATCATTCCATTTCATACCAAGTGTAGCTTTACAATTTATTAAACTTTCAACCAGCATTTGGATATACCATCAGTTCCAGCATCCTCTAGGAGAATCTCCAAAGCCAACTCAAATAAGATAAGATAAAAGATCCTAAATAAAGCACAGAGAGCTTTAAGTCAAGCAAACAATCCCAGCACATAGAGGGGGAGTATACATGGTAAACAGCAGAATGCAAACGACTCACAAGCAGCGAGATTCAATTAAAGGCATAAACAAAGGATGAGGCAGATAATTACGAAGAAAATACCTTCTCCAGAATTCGCGGGGTAACCGTTTGATGGAGCTTTCATGGTCGCAGATCCGGTCAATAACTGGAACTAAAATCCTTTAAAACAAATTCTCTGCTCTGAGTAGCACTATCCCACGAGGAATCTCATTCTGGAAATCACAGAGAAAATCCAATGGCGGTACGAGAGCATCGCCTCTACAGATAGTTACACGCCCTTGAGTCAGGGTCGAAAACATAGCCCTAACATCTTTCGTCTGAGCTGAACAAATACCAAAGAAACATAATAAAGCAAGCCGGAAACGATGAAACTTTTCCTCTCACCATCTAATGAGATCATCAGCCCACTGACAGAATACAGACGCTAAAAACCCCAAAATTCTTGGAAATTGTCGCCGCCAAACTCAACAATAGTTGTTTCCCCAGTCAAATTTAATCTCCTACTTTGAAGAAATGTAGAGCCATCAAATGGAAAGAAGCCAAAACCTTATCAGAAAGAACCCTATCCTTCTCTCCCGAGTTATTCTCTTCATTTCCTTCAGCAGCAGGCCCAGTTGTGCAGAGACTGTGCTTCGTTCTATGTGTGTGAAATGTGAGTATACAACTGATTATCGTACAAAGCTTGAAGCATAAACGGAAAATCACGCCTCCACAACTATAATAGGAATTAACCTTGTAGCAATAAATAAGATGTTATGAACTCCAGTCAGACTCGGAAAGACAATTAGATTCGGACTCAGCACGAATTTCACCAGAAAAAATTTTCGTTAGAGAGGATCAGGCTTTTTTCAGGTTATTCATAAGCAAGACGCCAGCATGAATTACACGAAATCTAATTAACAGTTCCCAAAACAAAATACTACACAAGAGAAAAAGATCAGAGGTTTTGTCTTTTCCTCTTTTTTTTTTTTTGGTAATGAGAACAAGATCATAGTCACGAAGCTCGATTCTGAAGAAGACGGATTTCAGAGCCGGCGAGTTTTAACCGGACGATTAACACAGTTGACGTCGGAATACTCGCCAGAGGTGTCTGACGCTAATCAGAGACAAGCCGACATGAAATAGACCAGAGCACAGTAAGAGAAGCCGTGTTGCGCTCTGCACAGACATGATTTTTCTCGTCAAATTCTTGTACGATTCCTCCAAATGCATTTTTTATCATTATTGTCTAAGAAAAAATTTTGGTATTATTTTCTAGGGGGGGCAAAGAAAACCCCAAACATGAACAATCAATTTTTGGTCCAACTCGAAAAATTTGGTATGATTTTAGAACCATGACCTAGAGGTAGGAAAATTTAATAAAACTTTTTTTTTTGGGTATATAATACATTTGTTTAAAATATGGCGGATAGATACATAACATATATCATAGTGAAAGTCAAAGTGATGCCGAGAGTATTCTTAACCTCAAAAGAAAAGAAAAAAACTAATTTTTGATAACAAATTATTTAAATAACTCGTTAAAAAATCCCCTCACTCTCTAATAAGAGAGAGTATAAATTAGGCATTAATGTTTAATTAAAGTATAAGTAAAGCTTTAATTAATAGATGACTTACACGAGACACACGCCGTTCCATCCTTTCTTAAATGAAAGGAAAAAGCAAAAACTTGAGTAGATGAATAGTTTGTTTTTTTGGGGGTCGGCAAAGTAATAATGTTAAGCACTCTAACTTAACCATGGTGAGAAATATCGTTAAAATATCACTGAAACTTGTGTGACATTTCAGTGTTTTGGTAAGCAGCAACAGGAAACTCTCAAGCGATATGAAAATTACAAAATGTCGACGATACGTGGCCAAAACAGGATAATATATTTTGTTGAAACACGACAATACTTGGTATTGAGATGATAAGATCACTATTTACTTGCATACACTTATATACTTGTACTTTCGACTATTGCACATTACATATTATATATACTTGACTTTTTCTTCTTTTTTTTTTGGTAAACAGCACTTCATTTATAACTAAAAAAAGTACAAACACACCTGCATGAGTACACAAGGTTCAAACCGAACCAAGGAGTGGCAAATGACCAAATTGTTGTACATGCAATAGACAGGGTCAGTCAAGGTAAGGGTTGGGTCAAACCCAAAGTGGATCACGTCCACAAAACCCTTAGATCAAGAACACCAAAAAAGCACCAACACCCTCAAAGGGGGACATACTACACGCCTCAAGGGCGGACAAAACACCCTCATAGGGGGACAAATTACATGCATCAAGGGCGGACATAACACCCACATAGGGAGACATATTACACGCCTCAAGGGCGGACCCAAAGCTCCTACAGTTACAGCGATGGTAGCAGCGAAAGTGCAGATAAGGTTCAGACCTCCCATCCAGCGAGGCCGTATAGGCGTACCGGTCAAGCTCAACGCATAAAAACTTGTACCCAAACTTGGAGTTGTTCTGCGGTGTGCACCAAAGAGCCGCTGCAATCAAAGGAGCTATTATGTAAAAAAAAAAAAAAAAAAAAACCAACAACAACAAAGTACTGCAAAAAAAAAAACAGATCTAAGGGAAAACCCTAGATCTGGTTATTATATATACTTGACTACTTGTATGTCATTGAGATGACAGGATCACTTGTTCTTTTTTTTTTTTTTTTTCTTGCAATTTAATAAAGATCTATGCATTCTCTTGCATCATTTGCAAATTTACATTTGTTTAAATTCATAATCCATACTTTCAATTTTGCTTGCATATTAGGGGGCACGCACCAATCAAGAATACCCCTTCACGTTAGATTTTAGGCAAAAAATAACATTCCCAATGTATTTATGTTGAGAAATCTGCACGAACACTTGAAAAGTTGTTGCAATCACGATATTTCTTCAGAGTTGAAATGTACCAAATGTACTTTCTTTAAAGTATTTAGACACCCCAATTTGTGCAATATGGGTTCCAAATGTGTCTTACCCCAAGATCAGTCAGCCCAAACCTTTAAGGTTTTTTTTTTTTTTTTTTTTTTTTTGTTGAAGAAAAAACTTTAAGGTTACTCCCCATAAAAGTCACTCAAGGTATAATCAGGTTATGTTCACTGCTTAAAGGAGTAACAACAGGGTGAGAGAGTGAGAGAGAGAGAGAAAGAGGAGGAGAAAACTCAGTATTCAAAAAATGAACTCGAAAATGGATTTATATAGAGACCCAAAGGCTGTGGATGAAAGGGTATGGTCATCTCCCTTTGTGAGGGTACCTTTCAGCTCAACTCCTTACAGTCAAAGTACCTGTTTAGCTGACCTCCCTAAGGGAAAGTGCCTCTCTAATGGCATCTCCACACTTTCACCCAGCAATGAGCTTTCTAAATTAGGGCCCATGACAAAATGGGCCTTCTGAATCAAGGCCTATGACCCACGTCTCAAGTCCCAAGTCATATAGAATTATTATTATTAATTAATATATAGTTATATAAGCATGGTTAGGTCACACTAGGGTTCAGACTTGGTTCACGTCACACATGGTTCAGTCCTTAACCCTAACGTTATTTTATATAGGTCATTACTATATATAAACGTGATAATCAGCTCCTTTCTGCTCGACATGGGACTAAAGTTTCCGTTATAGAAATCATAAGATAAAATACACGATTAAAACATATATTTAAATAAAAACTATAAATAATATACATAAAGTTTTAAACATATTTCCAACAAATTATTGACTTCAAATTAGGGTGCACGTAAAATAAAATAAAAAAGTTCAAAATGAACCCAAATACCTCCCCGGAATGGGGGGGGGAGGAGAATTTTGTGGAAACCATGATATTTTGGCGATGGTTTTATCATTGTTTCGGTGGATGGCAACATGACAACATTGAGCAAAATTTCATTCTGGGTGTAACATGCCTAGAGGAAATAAGAGAAACATATAGTACAAAAAGAGGTGGAGACACCCACTACACACGAGAAAAAGAAAAAAACCAAGCCCCTCTTGCAATAAATTATGCAAAGGGATTCTCAGCTTTAGGAAAGTACCTGAAACCTAATATTCAAAATTATAAGTCAAAAACAACAAAACTTCAAAGACGCTAATACATGACCGATCTAGGGAACTACCTTGCCCCTTTAAGGAAAAATGTAGCATCAAAACAATTTGAAAAAACGACAAGTTTTTTGTAGTCTCAAAGGTCATATCTAAAAGGATTGAGTCTCTAATAACTTCAAGAATATGGAATGCGTAGGGTACACAATTTTTAATGAACCCTGGAAGCCCCTATAGGACAAGAAGAATGTAGAGAGTTAGTGTTGGGGAAATATTGCTTTTCATTGTAGCAGCCCAAAAGGAATTTATCCGTCTCATAGTGGATCCGTACTAAGGCTCTTTTTTGTATCAATTCTCATTCTCTATTATGAGATTTTTTTCTTTATTTTAAATTGTTGGGCATCTATTATCATTTTTGTTTTTATTTAAAATAATAGAAAAACCTTCAAAATCCATAATGGACTTTTTGTCCAATATGGATTATGGGTGAGAATTCATTCTCCTCATTTATGCACAAGTTTACTTGAAATTTTAAAGTTAAGCTGGGGGTACAACACTAAATACACATAATTTTATAAAAACCACTCTCAAACCCTAACATGCTTAAGGACGAACGAGGCTTCTTTGAATGGCGCTTCTCAAACCCTCTCAAAATCCCTATTTTCTCACTTCTTGCGGACGTCTAACCTGCAACAAATTCTCAAGGTAATAGAATTAATTCTAATTGTATGCTTGATTCCGTTGATGGGTTTCTATCGATGTTGCTAGTGATGATGAATATTTAGAGGAATCTTCACTCTGGGATGTGAACTTTGCTTTCATTTATACTCTTGTTTTCCTTTCCCCATTTGGATGAGTTGTTTGCTACTTCTTGTGTTTTGGTTTTGGGTTTTTTTGTTTATGGATTATACCACGCATTGTTTCTATCAACTACTTAGCTTGTGCTATTAAGCTCATTATTCTTTGAATTGCATGAAAATGTTTGCTCATAGTTCTACTCAGAGGAAATATTTTAACTATTTGTCCTTGCACATGACATTGCATTCTTGAGACAATCCTTCCAGTACTCAACACATATCTTGTGATGGTCTTCTTCGTTTTCTTTTCTTTTATTTTTTCCAATAATCAAGTAATGATCAACTGTCTTATCATTTTGGTATAAATCAGTTATGCCTGGTTCCCAGCCCTTTTAGTGTAACTCAAATTTGCAAATGGCCCTCCCAAACTCATTCCTAGGATTGGCAAAAACAAACTCATTCCTAGGTTGCTTTTCCTTTGAGAAGCAACCAAACTAACAATCCAAAATTCTGGAGGGGGATTTATTTTTATAGTCTTCAAGCAATTAAATAACAAATTGGCATAGAATATTGTTGTTACTGGAGAATTGAAATACATTTTGTTCATCAAAAAAGCTCTCAATCTTTTATTTTTCTTCTTTTTTTCTTTCTTAATTCCTTCCTTTAATTAACAGTTTATGGAGCTGTCAACCGAGATTTATTGACGCAGAAGAAGTGAAATCCATTCAGAAGTTTGTAATGCTAGAGAAATCTTGGTATTAGGCTTTTTAATTATATCCTAAAGTCAATCAAAGCAATACAATAGCTGCATTTTTTTCATATTTTGATCAATTGGTTGTCAACCTTAATTAAATTTTCAGAGTTATTTAAGATTTTCTATTATCTCCATTTGTCTTAAAACGGATGTACATTGCTCATACTGTTAAATTGAATTATGCTTTTGTATTGTATTGTTTTTGTTCCTGTTTCTAAATAGTTGATAACTAATATACCACTGTTATTTTCTGATATGATCTGAAAATTCACTAATGTAACCTTTTCATGGTTTGACTAGAATAACTCCCAAATTTCAGTTCTATCAATTAGATTACCTTCTCAGCAATTGTTCCACTGTTGATCTGATGAAGTGGACTTGAAATTGAAACCCAATCTGATTATTTGCTTTAGTCTTATATGAAATATCTATAATTTAAAATTATTTCTTTTATTTAAGGGCCTGTTTGGTTACATGAATCCAGAGATTTGAAATCTATGGATTTATGAATCTGAGAATTATACCCGTTTGGTTGTAAAAATCTCTAGATTCATGAAATCTAGAGATTCACCTTTTTATACTAAAAACGTGAATTTGTAGATTTATGGTTAATGGGTGAAATCCAGAAATTTCAAAAAAGCTATACATTTGCACATTCACAAAAATCACATCGATCAAATAGTTTTTTAGGATAAATCCACTGATTTCATTCCACAACCAAACATCTAATTTTATAAATTATAACTCCATAGATTTGAAATTTATAGATTTAAAATCTCTAGATATTTGAAATCTCCAGACTCATGTAACCAAACAGGCCCTAAGATCTTGTCTATTGGCTATTGTTTGACTCTTTCAAATGCAATACTACATTAGATAGTACCTAAAGGACAGGCACAAACTCAAAACCTAATTAAACTAAAAGATGATAATTATGCTTATCTTTTAATGATATGCTTGTCTTCATATTGTTACTTTTTATTATGTTTTGATGAAGGGTTAAAGTTTGTATGACGAATGAGTCAAAGGGTTTAAAATAAACATATTGTTGGACAGAAGAAATGACAAAATTGTTAATCGATTTTGATATTTAATGTTCACAAAATAGACAAAAGTTGAATACAAACTTTACAAATGAAGGTTAGCAATAGATATTACAAGAATATAACAAAAATTATGGGAAGAAAGTGACATCGATGCAACTCAAGAACAAATGGAATGTTTCGAAGTTATTGTGGAATGAGTGGTTGTATTTGAAGAATAAGAAAAGTGGGTGGGGGTGAAACATGGAATTAGGAATTGTTGAGCCACCTAGCAAAGAGCATTGGAATGATTACTTGATGGTGAACCCTTTACACAATAAATTTAATTTTGATTTTCAATTTAGAATGTAAAATATTTTAACATAATTATTTTATGTCAATAAAATTACATAAATATCCCCAAGGAAAGCAGTTCAAAAATGGTCATTTACAATACGAAGAACAACTGCAATAATTATTTCAAGGATTTGTTGCTGATGGGAGTGGTATCATTTGCACAAGTGAAAATAAACCACCATAAAAAGAAAAATAAGCAACAAAAAAGTGGTGGATCCTCTAAGAAATCTAGGGGCAGAAACTGTTTAGAGGAAGCACTTGAAAAGGTGATTGCTCTGGAAGAGTATAAGACAACAGGTATAACAACTTACCTTGAGATAAAAAAAAGCGGGTATGAGTGGAGAAAAAATAAACACAACATTTGACAAAGCTTATCAAATTCTTAACACTTTGTTGGAATTGAGGTTGGTAACAACAACTATGTGGTGGCTTTGGAGGTGCTAGAAGATCGAAACAAGAGACAAGCCTTAATACCAATGAATGGAAAGGCTTGCTTACCTTGGTTTTTGAGAGCAATTGAGAGGAAAATAATAGATGAGTCTGGATCTTTTACTTGATTTATATTAGATTGCTATTTATATGTGTCTTTGGATCTTTTAGAATGCTTTGGAATTTATTTTTCTATAAACACTTATAATGTGGGGATATTTTAAGTTTTTATGTTTCAAATTTGACTTTGTAAGAATCATAGGTTGGAAATGTATATTTACGTTAATATGTATTTGGACTTTTGTTTAGATATTATGTTTTATATTTCAATATATGTTTAGAATATGTGTGCGTGTGCTCTTTTATATGATTACTCTACTTTTATCACTTCGATTTTATAGATTGAATGTATGTGTATAACATGAGGTTTTTATATGTTCAGTTGCGATGAATAGTGATGATAAAATACTTCTATATTAAAGCTCATTATTGCCACTTATTATTGGTAGTGTACATCAGTACATCACCATTTGAAACATAAGAAGAAAACCCACGGTAATATTGATGATGTAAATGATAGTTAAAGTGGTGATAAGATCATTTTTCAACTTACAAAACATCCTATGCACACACGGCAATTCACAGGTCATACTTGGATATTTAAATGTTGAGATCACATACATATCCTAGAAAGTTTATAAGACTATTTCGTATTTCTAGATAGCATTTCACTATGTTGGTTAGTGCACTAAAAGAGAGGGATTTGATGGCAGGTACAAAGAACACCAAAGTAGAGGAGCAGTTGGCAATGAGAATATTTATTATGGCTCATAATATTAGAAATGAAGTTATACAATAAAGTTTTCAACATTCAAGTGAAACTGTAAGCCATCATTTCCATAATGTATTGGATGCATTGCGGACATTTTATAGGAAAATGATACCAATTGTTGAATCTACCAGAATCTATATTATTTCTATAATAATTAAAACATGTGTTATGAATATGATAAAGGTTAGTAATACCCCGTGATTAAATGTCCTGAATGAATATGGGCTCAGATAAAGGATCAGTGTTAATTAAACTCACAACCCAACATCATAAGCCCATGAATTAAAGAAAAGCTTTTATCAATAAATAAATAAATTTGGGAAAGAATTTCCTACACACAACCTAGGTTGATGTTTTATTGGCCTATTACTAAGTTAAATCATGTATTTTCCTTTCTTAAAAATGAAAATATTAAATTTAGTTTAAGAACATGAATGCGAGCAGCTTTAGATGGAAGCTGGTTGATGAATTGAAAGTGGCCTACATAGCTGTCCAAAAGATGGTTGATTGGACCAGATAAAATCAATCAACAACATGTTCATCGCCTCAATAGGATCATGCGAGTCCCACTACACAAGAATGAACCCATACCTATGCCGATGATATAAAACGTTCAACATCCCTTTGTATACATCACAATATACGATATCTAAACCTCCCAATTCCAATTTGAGCATTGAAAGTTTCTAGGAGAGCATGTTGTTGTACTCAATGATCAAGTCATTTATCTCATCCACACAATGCCCATGCCTAGCCAATCAATTCCTAAGCCCGAGAGTCCCTAACAATTCTCGAGGGTTGCAACCCAATGGCGCTATACCCATACATACTATCCTCTTGGCACTTGAAAAGTAGAGTTCTTTAATGGCCCTCACCATTACAGTCACAAGATCCTGAGCTAATCTCTTATTTGAATAGTCCATGGAGGATAGATGAAGGTAATCATTCTTACCAATTGATAAGTAAAATAATGTCGATTTCATAAAATCTTTAAGGTCAGTCTGAGACATCCCAACTTCTAGAAGTCTAATAGAATCCAGAGCACGTTCTACCTGATGATTTAAGGGATTAGAGTTTCCTCTTATGGTAGCAATAGAAAAACCGAAATTGATGATGGAAACCACATCTTTAACTCCAAACTGTCCCGTTCGGCTGAAGCCCATCTTCTTAAGAGCATCTCAGGAATAACGATGGGTTTGGAGAAATTGCATGGGAAGAATAGACTACCCACTGAATAACTACTTCTACAATGCACTGTTGAGTCTCCTAGAATAAAAATGGCTGACCACTTTCGTGGTTCTGGGGCTTTATAAAGCATTGGAATTATCACTATGTTGGATAGTAACATCACCAAGAAGAACAAATACTTGTAGTGTTCAGGGGGAAGCAAATAGGGACAAGAAAACTCCACCTATTCTTACGATTTGTTGGTCGACTCCCTCCGACGTTTTCCATTGCTTCTCAATTCAACAGGATGGAAAGATACTAAGATTAATTTGGAAACGATCTAACATAGTTTTTTGTTCCCTCTTAACTCTTAAAGCAATGCAGTTAACTCTTGGTTAGTTGGTTTACTATAAAGCTTGGGTTGAAAGCTTAAACTCAATAACAATCGTACTAAAAAAAAGTATGTATATTGTTTACATTGGATGTGCCTGGTTGTTTTCCCATTAAAAGAATCCAATTATAAATTACTGCAAATAGGATTACACAATGTTATGATAGAATTATATGGAATTCACCAAAGTGGTAAAATATAATTTTTATCCTGATATTTTGTGATCCAATGTATATATAATTACTGGAGAAAATTGATGGTGTTCACTCAAAGGTGTCATCATCAAAGTATGATAATGCACAAATTTTTAAAGGAATATGATGACTTTGAAGTATCATTAACTCAAATGTGTTGGCACTTTCAAATCATATATCTTGCGGTAATTGCAAATTGTAAGGGGATTAGGACATTCTTAACCCAAAGGTTAAAATGTAGTAACAGTCGGCAACTCTTACTAACATAATAGTAATTTTTCTTCTTTGTTGATGTATATTTTTTATTATTATTAAATGCATGTCTAAGATTAATGTTTTGATAATTTATACATGCCATTTACAGTACCATCAAGATGTCTTCCGTTTTCTAAGGCACTTTCAGTAGGAGTTTTTCTTAAGAATCATGTTTCGAGTATGAGTGTCTTAGAATCTTTTGATATTTTCATTTAGTGGGAGTTATTGTTCATTTGTATTCAACATTCTTTGACTTCATTATAAAATATATTCATTAATAAAATGGTTTTATTTTTTGTTTTTATCTTGTGATAATGATAAAGGTAAATAATGTAGATTTATATTTGCTACGTTTATTGTTTGAAAATAATGGAGGTATTTAGCCAAAGTTCTAATGACAATGACGGTATTTAACCAATGTTTTAATGATAATGGCGGTATTTAGCCAAAGTTCTAATGACAATGACGGTATTTAGCCAATGTTTTAATGATAATGGCGATATTTAGCAATGTTCTGGTTTATGGCAGTATTTAGCCTAAATCGTGGTTAACAATTTCGCCACAGGCGATCCAGTGGGCGGTTTTGCCAATTGGCGGTTTTGTTAATAGGTGGTTATGCCAATAGGCGGTTTTGCTGCGGTTATGCCAATGGACGGATTTGCTAAAGTCAAATATTAATGTTTTATCAATCAATGACGGTTTGCCAAATTATAATTAAAATCTAAATATTCTACTTATGAGGTAATTCAAAGTAGGCTGATCATTGATCAGGAAATGACCACAAGAGGAAATGTTTTGTGATCATATAAGGTTTGACATTCTTTACCTGTTGTATGCACTCGAAGGATTCATATTAGCAAGTTGTTAATGACTGTAATGGCAGATAGTTGTGTTCTGTATATTGAGAAGTATCTCCTGTTATCGTTTACATTAATTGTTTGTTGGTTGAGGTTTTTTGAGTGATGAATGATTATGAGAGTTATGGCCAAATACATAAGTAAAGGTACATGTGTTAATGGAGCCCAAGTGGAAAATTATTGGGTTGTGGGCTTAATTAACACTAACCCCTTTATCTGGGCCCATAATCATTCAAGGATATTACTGACCTGAATACCCTTTACTATTGTGGGAGTGGTTAAAGGTTAGGGTTTCACATTATAAATAGCTTCTTGGGTCCCTATAGCCGTCACACGTGTAATATTTGGGTTTAAGGTTGTTTCCACACATGCTTAAACGAATGACTCAAAATAGTGAAAGGCTTTGGAAGATTCAAGGAGAGTAAAAAAGACGGATCTACAACAAGAACACTAGAGATATTTATTCATCTACGTTTCCATGATAATTATTATAGGAATATCATAGATCCTTGTGGATCCAACATCATCATATATAAAGTCCAATAAAAAGTATTATCCATTATTTGCAAATTGCATTTGAGCAATTGATGGAACAACACAACATCAATTCCAGTTTCAAGACAAGTGCCATATAGATCTGGTAAAAAATGTCAACTTACACAAAATGTGTGTGCTGTTTGTTCTTTTGATATGTGCTTCACTTTTCTTTGGGCTGGTTGGGAAGGGACATCATATGTTAATCGAATACCATGGGAAGCTATCCACACTCCTCGTTTAAACTTCCTATATCCACCACCAGGTAATATTTCATATTTTTTTATGATGTAGTTATATATATTGTTGATTTGTTAACATTTTATTAATTGATTTTCTTATAGGAAAACACTATCTTGTTGATTCTCGTTATACAAATGCACCCAGTTATATGGCTCCTCTGAATAATGTATGATATCGTCAACAAGACTTTAGGTGTCGTCAACATCGAGGACAAGATGAACTATTTAATTTTACACATTCTTCATTAGAACCGTTATAGAGGGGTTATTCGGGGTGTTAAAGAAACGTTTTCTTATTTTAAAATCAATGCTACCATATAAGTTTAAAACTCAAGTTTTAATCGTTATTGCTTGTGCTACTTTACATAACCTTATTAGAGAACAAGTGGCTTCAGATTGACTTTTTGAGAAAGCTGAGAAGGGAGAGCTTGATGGTGAATTTGAAGACAGTGATAGTGATGATGATGAGGTATTGGACATTACCAATGTGGTAGGCTACATAGAACAACTACAATGGGAAGCATATCGAAAGGAAATTGCAAAACCAATCGTTGAAGTTTATTAGGATAGATGATGAATATATGGACACTTATTTTCGGATTCACATCGTCTATAATTCCTTTTCCTGCAATTCCCTGTAATTCTCTCATACGATTGTGCCATGTGGCATTTAAGTAATCCAATGGTTATCCAATTTAAACTAAATTTGTATTTTATTTAAACTCACCCATTCCTTTTCCTGCAATCCCCTGTAATTCTCTCATACGATTGTGCCATGTGGCATTTAAGTAATCCAATGGTTATCCAACAAACTAGAGTTGAAATAAAATTCAAATTTATGGGTGAGTTTAAATAAAATACAAATTTAGTTTAAATTGGATAACCATTGGATTACTTAAATGCCACATGGCACAATCATATGAGAGAATTACAGGGAATTGTAGGGAAAGGAATTACAGACGATGTGAATCCCTTATTTTCCTTATAAGTGTTTGGTGTAGTTTTAATTTTAGTTGATATTACATTGATATTGTAGTAAGTATGATTGTTTTCTTGCAAAACTCATAGTTTATATGAATAATGTTAAGCTAATATTTTGTTTGATGCATTTTTTGATAATTAATTAATTGTTAATATTTAGATTAATAGGTTTTAGTTTTGTATTAATTTTCATTATTACTATCTAACAATTTTCATTTTGACATACCAAACTTATTTTCATTTCATAATTTATAGGTGGTAGCTGAACAAACGTGTGAATCTCTTAGCTGAACGTTCTTAAATATCTACTATCATATTTGGTAAACTAAATCTAAATGGTTTAACAATAGTTTTAATTTTTCTCTTTTATCAATGGGTTAGTTTTGTTAACTTTCTATCACCAGTTATCATTTAAATGATATTAAATAAAAAAAAAACAAAAAAACAAAAAAAACAAAAAAAAAAACCTTTAACGTTAAACTTCTATCACCGTCTCTTTGGAAACGATCAATGAATCTTGGGTTAATCAACAATGAATTTGTCGTTTTGGTTCTTGAGTTTCTTCCCTGCTTACTGTGAAATCGGTTGTGATGGCTTATATTTCTTCATCCCTTCCGCTGAAACTTACTGGTTCAAACTATTTGTTGTGGAGGATTCAGTTTTCTTCTCTTCTGAAAGGCGATGATCTCTTCTGCTAACAACGGGTAGGGGTTGGTTTCCAGAAGGTATGAAATCAATAGAGAACCTTCAATTCAAGCTTTCAAAACCCCATTAAATATGTTCAAACCAAATCAAGAACACACCTGAAACACACCATAGCCAAAGAACCCTAGAAAACCTCCTTTCCAAGGGGGTGGAGGTTACTCGACTTTATATAGTAAGTTGAAAAAAAATGGCGATAACCGGTGATGAAAATTACCCGCAAGTAGTGGGAAAATTCTTCAACTTTAACGAACGGTTCAAACTTAATTCTATAGATTTAACGATAAGATTTCAACGAGTGTTTAGTGAAATCAATCTACACATCTGTTCAGCTACAATTTAGCCTAATTTATTCTCGACAAATGTCACCAAACAATTTTCATTCTTAACCAATAATGAATTTATCTTTACTTATTTCTTTTAAATAGTCATAATAAAGAATGAGAATCGATACCAAAAAGAGCCTAACTTCCTTTTTAGTTTACTTCCTTTAAAAGAGATTTTTCACACGTATGCCCTTTAAAACAAGTTTTTGGCATACATCCTCCCACTCAAACTCCGTTTACGATTAGGTCTTTCAAAACTTCCTAAAGGTTCTATTATTTATCAATTGACAAAATATCAAGACCTTTTTGGAATAGACGTTTTTATATATAGTGGGTGATAATATAAATATTACATATGCCATCTAGAAGGGTCAAATCTACAACCTTTTTAGACTTTTATATGCACCTTATTATGTTTCTAACTCTATTATTACACCCTTTAGTAACTGCCAATTATATAAATCCATTTTCAACCAAATTTTTTTTTTGTAAATCCCTTTTACATAGATCTAAATTATAAAAGCTACAACCATCAAATACTGAATATTTTCTACGCCCAAAAATATATGCCCAACTAATTTTTTTATTCAATGATTTTTGAGTATGTTAGAGAAAATGTTAGATATAAATGAAATCTTATCCTTTCTCTTATTTTTTTCCTTTTTTTTCTTATTATTTTTGGATTTCCATTGAACTTTATTTTATAAACCAAAAGAGCGAAACAATGTGTTCACTTGTGATTTACCACAAATTTCAAATTAGGGGTCAAAAACTAAGGTTTCAAGTAAGGGTGTCAATACAGTACCAAAACCGTTTAACCATACCGTACCGTGCCGTTTAAAACCGCATCGTACCGTACCGATTCAAATTTGGTACGGTATGTACCGAAACCGTTTTCTTGAATTCGGTACGGTACGGTTTCAGTTTTAGATGGTATACCGTCGGCACATACCGTATACCGTACCGAATTACCAAATACCAAACCGTACCGAATACCGTTTTTCGTACCATTTTCATACCATATTTAAGTAGTATTGTAATGAGGATCAGGTGCCTCTCCTCATTATACAGAAATTTGATGGCACAAAATATCTCAAAACAGATCTAGACGCATTGCACCCTCATTGAAAGAGTACATGGTGATGCTTCTGCTTCTATTTGTTTACATAATTCTTTATTTGTAGTGGTTATGATTTTCTGAATGTTGGGATGAATCAGGTTCCCAATAATTCGCTGATGTGAAGACATCTTGTCTTGTATTTGGTGGTCCTAAATTGAGTATCAAGTTGTTTCTTTTTGTTGTGTCATTGATCTAATTTCCACAACCAGTAGGTCTTCTAGTTCTAATGAAATATTGAAAGATTATTGATTGTGGAGTCGATTCTGACCCTTCATGGATATTACCTTCAATGCCGAAAAAAATGGGGTGGAAAGAGTAAATGAAGCAACCCTCCCCTGTGGGATCGAGATGTTGTTTCCTAACTTGAATGTAACCACCAGGTCAGAATGGGGCAACCTTACCATTGGACCAATGTATGCCCTCTAAATTAGTGGAAGTGCCTCCTCAACGTCAGGATCCAAGTCACCCATTGCAAACATTGTGTTGAAATTAAGTGTTGTTTTTTTTTCATTTCATTAATGGCTGCAATAAGTCATAGCTTGGACAAGTTAATTCTTCTATTCGATTTATACATTGCTGATATTTGTACATCTTTGCAGGAGGGAAGCTTAAAGCCATATGTGAAGTCAAAACCTATTCCTGAAGTTAACAATGAACCAGTGAAAGTGGTGGTTGCTGATAGCCTACAATAAATTGTTTTTAACTCTGGAAAGAACAGTATGTACTTATTTGCAGATTAGAACGATCAATATTCCAATGCATACAAGTATTATTGGAACTCTCAAATGCAAGACTTGAAGCAAATTAAGATCCGAGAGGAATGAAGGATAGGAGTATGACTTCTAGACTATATTATATGATTTTATACCGAATTCATACCGTAACATATACCGAACCGTTCCGTTCCGTTTTTGTCATACCGATTTCATATCAAAACCGTACCGAACCGTTTTTAAAATACCGTTTTCATCCGTACCGTATAAATATGGTACGGTACGGTTTCGGTATGACGGTTTGAAATGCGGTACAGTACCGAATTACCGATACTATACCGTATTGACACCCTTAGTTTGAAGTATCATACAATACAATACTAATCAACCTCGAGACATGGCTCAATTGATAAAATACCAAGCATGAACCATTTACAAAAGTAGCAATTTTGTTACATTCACCCAACCTATATCAGATCCACCCAAATACCTGAGGAGTAATCAACAATCACAAGATCAAGTCCTCATACATTCATAGTCATTCCACATAATAACATAATCATAAGCAAAAGAAATAATAAGTTTAATAAATAATTGATGTTAAATATTAAGGAATATTCTTGAAGAGTATCAAAATTGAGAATAATAGGAAACTAGAAAGGAAAGTCAAGCTGAAAAGAGTTTACATTGTTCAAGCGTTATTAATTAAATGGTAAATATAGAACTCAAAGGTTTTTGTCTCTCTAAAGGTCTTAGTCTAGCATAAGGTTGAGTTCGTTTGAACAATCCAGACATGCACACACGTCATCGTGCATGTTGTCACAGCTGTAATTTGGTACATTGTATGCATCAGTAGCCAACATCTTGTGAGCTTAAAGCGCGAGGCATCGTAGTCTGCAATAAAGTCTAAAAATAAATGTTCCACGAGGGATGAGTTCCATATAACTCAACGAGAAAATCAACAACATATATCCACATATTCAAGGCATGAGAAAATGAATGATGATAAGATGATATGATATGTAAGTGCAATGCAGTAATGCTCATAAATTGTAACCAATACAAGTCTCTAATTAGGTAGACGTGCATTAAGTTACGCCACTAGCCTCCTCTGGGTAGTCTCACACAGACCCAACGGTTCTTACCGAACTGTGCATCACGACCAAGGTATAGGGATATTAGTCCTCTCATTGACCATGAATGAGGATTAGGGTCACATTCTCCCACCACAACTATTGGCATGAGGACTGGCACATGTCATCACAATACTTATCCTAATGCACAATTAATTTAATTACATTTTTATAGGTTCAGATACCTCTCCTATAGCACCTACCAGCTCTGTTCAATATCCTTACCTCTCTAAGTTCATCGCATCCTATGGAACCGAGAAACTCAAATTACCCCTCCTTGTAATCATATTAGTCATCCACATATGACGGGGGAGAAGCTCTCAAGTCCAACGGTTTGGTTACTGGTCTTGAGAGCCCATGAGCCCAACCCTACCAATTAATGGCTCTATGGTGTGAGGTTGTGTTCCCTTACAAGTTGGTAACCAATCTTGGGCGCCCACCAACCCAACACCACTACCATAGGTCACTCAACCTCAATACCTTGACAATACGGTAGCAACATGATGGGCAATACCTAACCATGTACAAGTAGGCACCTAGATATGCATCCTAAGCTACATATCCCTTCTAAGGTTCCAAAGGCAATGTTCAAGCCACAACCCTAGGTCGAGTCCATAAATCATTTTGATAACCCACCCTCGAACCATAACACATTATGATTAAGCAAAGCATATATAAAGCATGATATTAATTAATTTTATATTCATTTATGTACAAAAGAATCATATAGAAACAATATATAATACATGGTTAAACATAATGAACAGGTTTTGATCTCAAATCTAAACAATAATCAAATAAATCATGATCTAGGTCTTATTCGAAATCTTCACGTGAAAGGAAAATTCAGCAACTTAGAGTGATTGGAGAATCACTCGTATTATTAGATCTAATCAGAGTTTAAGTTCCCTTGATAAAATCATTCGTCCCTCACGATTTCTTTCGACAATAATATCAAAAGCGATGAATTGAGATAGTTGGAGGAATAACTTACCTTCAATTTTGCAGTAGAAAACTCATATTACTCTTCAGATTGCTTCTACAACATGCTCCTCTAAAATGACTTCTCTAACAAGTACTAGAGTTCTTTGACGGCTAGGGAATAAAACAATTCATTTTAGGACGAAAATATCTTTAAATAGGGGTCTACAAAGTCAGAAAAACCCAAAAATTGCTCTTTTTCACTAGCAGACACCAGGGGTGATCGCTTGGGGCAACCCACCCAATCAACCCCACCCCCAAAATTACTCTAGGAGGGATTTTTTGGTGGTTTCTCCATGGCACTGTCATACCACTTAGCACACACTACTGGAGGGTCTTTCTAGACTTGGGGACCTTCCAAATGCACTATCTATGAACTTCTAAACCATCTTCCTAATCATCACTGTTCGTGTTAGATCTCCTTCCAAAACTCATTAAAACACCAGATTCTTCATCCTCACCGTCCATATCCATTGGTTTTAGTTCTGATTCAACAGTCTCCACTTAGATGGTCCACAACTGTCTTCTACTCACATTATAGGTTCTTGGACCTACAATACATGTTTCAGGTTAGGATTCCAGGGGGATTTCACGGGTTTTGGTTGGATCTTCTTTTGGTTCCAAGTAAACCAAGTTCTTCACCAACAATATTTAGATCCATGGGCTTTGGGGCCAAAACATGGGCCTCAATCCGGATAGCTCACAACTTCTTTTTGCTAGAGCTTTAGGTATTCGAACCTACAATACGGATTTTGGGTTAGGATTGTGGGGGTTATTACTAGTTGGTGGGGTGTGACATTTAGTGTGCTAGAAATAGGTGGTTGAACTTACAAGTTATAATTGACCATACTAAGCAACCCCCCCCCTTCCATAGATACCCCCATTAACATAGACTGACCCCCCCCCTTTTGAATAGTAAGCTATCCTATATTCCTAAAGGTGTCAACATAGTAGTAGACACTCTAGCACATAAGGCCCTATGTAATTTTGAAGCTTTGGGGCTCCTTCATTGAATGAATTCATGTTAACTCAAAAAAAAAAAAGGAAAAAAGGAACATCAACACAAGATGGACTCCTATTTATTTGGTAGACTTCATAGATAGATATGATTGGGGCTAATACCAATGCAATCAAAACCAAATTGCGAAGAGACAATCGATCTCATTCTCAGCCTAATAACTGCCCCCATACTCCACTCTTCATCTTTTTGTTTGTGGTATTAGAAGCCTTTTGGCTTTTCTATATCTACTACGAGCTTTTAATGCAATTGCATATACTTTGGTTGGGAAGGTCTTGTTACTTATGTGTGCATATACTTTCTTTTAAGATAAGCCACAACAAAGCTATTATAGCACTAAACAAGTTAGTTTGAACTTGTGATGCGCAAAAAGAATCCAAATTATTTTTCCACATATTCACTAAAGTAAAAGAAAAGGAACATCTAATTCATTCAAAACTAAAACAGGAAGAACATGTACTAATAAACAAAGATAAACCATACGAAAATGTTATTAGTGTAGAAATATCCAGTCTCTAGCGAAAGAATAAAAGAGCTAAGTTATGAGAAGTCAAACCTAATCCTTCTTAAACCAAAAAAAAAAAAAAAACCAAACCTAAATCCTTCAAAGAGAAACTAGGCAAGAGAAAAAGAGAAAGGGCCTCATCTGTAAATTTAAGGAATAAGACGAATTAGATATAGAATTCAGATAAAATCTTACCCAAAAAAATATTCAGATAAAATATTTTTACCATTGGATCAATTATGTCGGCTGTCCCGATACGTCTATCGGGCTACCGCAAAAAAGTCAAAGTCCAAGAAAGTAAGAAACTATGGCCGTTACCGCTTCACCGTATCGAACAATGACAATTTCCTCCAAAACATCTATATGTTGTTTACTGTAGTTTTCTATTTCTACCAGATTCGAGGAAAAGAAAACAAAATTTGAGAATTTCTTCTTCTTAATGCGTGGCAGTTAATTGTCCTGGTTCTCCCAAAAATTCTTATGAGCGCCTGGTTTATTTTCCCTTTTAAATTTTCCATTTCGACGCAACGAGAAGAACGAAGTTTATAGCTTACTATGTAATGACTGTAGACGGGGTTAGAGATTCAGTTATATTTCTATCTTCAATTTCTTCCATGGTTACGACAGAGTTCGAGTTTGCAAAGTTCCTGATGGGTTAATGCTATCTCCTTAGGGTTTCTATTTTTATACCTCTACTGGAAGTTGTCAACAGGGTTTCCAGAGATGGGGATCTCTTTCAAAGTAGCAAAGACTGGTACGCGGTTTCGACCAAAACCTCTTCCCGAGATTCTTCCTGATGACGGAGGTGATAATTCGAAGGAAAATTCCCGGGCTTTCGTCTGTAATGATTCGAATTCGATTACCAATCGAAGGACAGAGGTAATAAGAGCAGCTGTGCTGTTCTTAACTTACTGTCAAGTTTACTTTTTATGTGTTGCTTTTATAATATTTTTCCTGACGGTTTATCACGGGTTGGAGCTCCGGGAAGTAATCGTAATTCTTCTTTTAGCTGCTTCATGGTGTGGAGTATTAAAGCTTGAAATCATATTCTTCAATTTGTTGGGAAATTTGGCTCTCCTGTGATGCAAAATCCCAAGCAACCCACCTTTGCTTTTACTATATAATTTTTTGAAGTGGAACAGCCTATCTTGGGTTTAAAACTTATTCATTTTCCTCTCTGACACCATTTTCCTTCTAGGTTGAAACCACCATTGAAGCGACCGAGGAAGATGTCTGTGTATCTGGTTCATCCATGAGTTCCAGAGGAGGTCTAAGTTCACCAGGTTCCTCCTCAGCTGCCTCAGCTGCCCTTGCCACCCAAAAGTGATAGGATCAGCTTTAACGGACATATAGGAAGGTCTTGTATGGTATTAATCAAATATTCCCTTTTGTCGCAGGTGAAGAAGTATCCTTCACATTGAACCTCTATCGAGATGGATACTCTATTGCAAAACCCTCGGAAGTATGCTGGCATGATGTTTAATTTTATGTTGAGATAGAGAAACAAGTTATTTTAATCAATGAATTAAGCTTAATGATCTGAGTGTTTTCTGAATTTTTGAAGGGGACAATGATTCCAGCTTCACTGCAAGATACTACCAAGTTGTTGCATCCATATGACAGGACATCTGAGTCTCTCTTCTCTGTAAGTTATGGATTTTTTCCCTGAAATTTAGTTGATATGTATTGTTGATGCGACAAAGCATAGACCAACACTTAACGAGTAATCAAGCTTGGGACGATAGGAAAACTCTGATGAGTCAATAAGGGCTCATGGTTATCTACCACAGGCAGTTAATGTAGCCTTGAATGAGGGCTTCAAACAGGAGCCATGTTGCCAGGAAAATGGGAAAGCAGGACCAAACAAGGGACTTCCGAATAGGGTCTGGAAAAGCTGTTTTAGGATATCTAGGGTTCAGCTTGTGTGTGATCTTAAGGATAAAAACTGAAGTTGTATGAAATATTGGTGAAGTTTTAGCCTTGAACTGTTGTGCCGCTGCAGCTAGTTTGGTAATCATCTCAGCCAACTCCCTATTAGTTGGTTCAGCCATAGCTTTGATAACATACTGATGTAACCTTGAATGAGGGCTTCAAACAAGGGCCTATGCTGCTACGAAACTAGGAACAGAACCAAATTAGGGACTTAGGAGTAGGGCTTAAAAGGCTTATCTAGGGTTCCAATGGTGCAGTGGCTCTAAGATGAGGGCTGCGTGGGCTACTATAGGACTGATATGAATTTGGGCTCCAATGGCAAACTCCTAAAATTTAGGAGTCAATTAAGCAGTTGATCCAAGGTAGTAATCATATTGGCTGCAATTTGGATCAAATGATGGGGCTTATAGAGAGTGTGTTCCTCAAAGGGAGGGCTGAAACTAAGTGAATCTCCCTCCCCCCCCAAAAAAAAGAAAAAGAAAAGGGGAAACAAATAAAAAATAAAAAAATACTGCAGTTGCAGGTTTCTCGATGTTGAAGCTTTTTAATGATTTTTATGGGTTGTGATGGCATGTAACAACAACAATAAGCGTTGTCCCAACTAAATGGGTCTGACACAAATCATTGCCTTTCAATCAGTTCTATTGGAGGCCATACTAAATACAAGGCTTGAGCTATGCAAATAGAGAACATTCGTGGAGATCTTTTTTTGATTCCATGAGGTTGTAACCTTTCCAATGGAGTCCAACATATATTACTAGCACAAGTAATTTTTATGATATTTTAATTTTAATTTCTTACCAACTATTTTTTTAAATTTAAAATTTCAAAAAATAACTGAAAAATAATTTTGTCTCCATGAAAGTGTAGGTCGGACAAAGATGTGCAACATATATATAATCCATGTTCAAACGCCTAATGTAGAACATGTTTTTTTGGGGGAAAAAATGAAATTTAAGAACATTCTCCTTGCTTGAGGGATTTTGGCTTCAAATCACTGGATCCTTGTTGATTAGTTGTTTTAAACGAGCTAAATGAAGCGTTGATGCAGCCTAAGGGGAGATCTGAGCACTTTTCCACTGGGAATTCTAGTTGAAGGATGAAAAACAGCAAAGTGGGTAGTGTTAAGTCAAGAGAAGTGAGACAATCGAGTTATCTCCTCTTGACACAAGATTTAGCATTAAAGAGGTGGTTGAACCAAGATCTCGACTTGAGATCTCGGCCGAGATTTAGCATTCATTAGATCTCTTTTCAAGTCTTCTCTCGAGGTCTCACGAGATTGAGATCTTGCCGAGATCTCGTGAGACCTTGAACCGTGGAAGCAGGTGGAGATCTAGGCTGTGGTTCTAGAGAGGATTCTTGTAATGGTAAGGGAACACTAGTAGTGGTTTTTGTCAATGTTTGCGAACGCATGACATTTGTCAGGTACCTCTACTAGTAGCCTATGGCTCTCCCTCACTATCTATGTCAGGTTGATCTATTGATGGTTGTTAGGATGGTAACTGTTGTGTATGTCATGTAGGCTGCTCTGGTTGCTGTTCCATCTCATCTTCAATTATTAGGAAGACTCCAGATTGGTTACCGCATCTTCACTAAAAATATTCTCCCCCTAAAGAGGTGTGGAGGTATAATAGGATGAAGCTTCATAAGAGACAACATTCATGGAAACAAAGTATTTATGCGATGGAGGATTATAGCAGCAGTAGCCCTATTGAAGGAGAATAGCTCACAAAGATACCTCTAATGCTTTGTGAGTTTAGCTTGCTAGGACATTGATGATTGCGGACATAACAAACACAATGGTACACCCTTGGAGGTACAAAAAAGGGTTCTTTCCAAGAAGTACAGCTATAGTGCATTGGAAATCAAGAATGCGAGAAGGCATATGGTTGATCGGATAGGCAACAACGAGAATAACATCACTCTAATATTGGATGGAACATTATTTGCAAGCATCAGAGCACGAGCAACTTCTAACAAGTATTGCCATGCCATTCTGAGTATGGGTAGCAAAATAGATATTCTAAAGGGGTGTATAATGATTTTCCAAGCATTCTTGAAAAGTGTGTATCCATATAGTCTTTCTCTGCCATTATTAGTGTGAAGTGCTTTTGATGTGAACCAAGGTGACCTGCATTGGCCGAAACCCTGGCTTGGCCCCCAAGGTCCCAATAAGATGGTTGCATTTAGGGCTGGCTGAATCCTAAAAGGGGTAATTTGGTCAATTTCAGCCCTAATTATTTGCTGGAATTTAATTTTCAGAGTCTAATCTTATCTAAAAGTCTTAGTTGATTTGTTAGTTGAGTTTTCACTCAGCTCCTTGTTGTTTGAAGAAATCCTCCACTTCAATTGGTCTTTTTTCCCCCCACAAAAAGCAGACATGAGATAACAAACCCAGTGTTTCGCTAAGACTTCGAATAGTTGTCCCGAATTCAAGTTGATTATGTTTCGCTTCTTTTAGGAGAAAGACAATCTAACAATTCCCAATCATGATCCATTTTACCGTCTGATTGTCCCCAATTTTTAATTCTTGCTGACTGGGTCATACAGGAATCATCAAATCTATAGCAATAAGCCCCGTAGGAGTCTTTCTATAAAGTAGGACTCCTATACATAAGTTAGTCTTTTATTTCAAGAAGAGTTCCTTTAGTTTGTGTGGTTATTATTTAGTTTTAAACAGGGTATGCTAAGTTATAATGGAAACCCTAATTAAGTTGATCTCAAAGTCTTATTGAGGCAAGATAGTCTCCCAGTTAAGAGTAAAGTTTTTTCTTTTGATGTAAGGGTATAAATAAGCCAATCTGTGGTTGTAGATTTTTGTCTGAATTGAATAAAAGTTGAATATTGTTTGTGGGAAACAGGTTGCGGTTGTCTTTGGAGGGCCACAGCATATTCCGAGGGTCTGGATTCAGTTTGCAGCAACCATTCTTCAGCAAATCAGCAAGCAATCATCCATTACAGAGTATCCCCTACCTTGCTATTCAGTAAGAAACCCCTTCTACCCCCTGCGATCTTCCCTATAGCCCTTCCCTACCCCTGCGTCAGAACCCCCATCTCCCTTAACCCGTTTGGCACCCCCTCCCCCTTCTTTTCTCCCTTGGCCCCCTTTCTTTCCCTTTCTGAGTCTTGCAGCAGATCTAAAAACCAGAAAGAAAAGAAAGAAAAGGGAAGAAAGAAAAGAAAGAAGAGAAGAAAGAAAAAAAGATCAAGAAAGATTGCCCAAGAACTTACCAAGTAACTTCCCTTCTCTTTATCCATCCCTTTTTCATCATCCCTAAATCCTCCCACACCCAACTGTAGACTTCCTAGGAATCCTTAACACATCCTATTTTTCTTTGATACAACCATACTGATTTTGGAACATCTCTAGATCATCCCACAAGGATATGTTTAAACCCTAATCCTTCCCGTACCAGCCCTTATATTTTGATAAACCAAATCCAAAATCCTAAAATCTCCTTTATCTTTTTTCCATTTTAAGAATCCACCAATTTTTTAACCAAACCTTTCCTCATAAAACCCCTCCTCTCAGCTCTATGGTAATTTTGGGAATCTCAAACCAGTCCATATAGATTTTGTTAAAACCCTAACAACCTTGAGGATCCCAATTTTGTTGCCTAATTTTTCTCTCCAATTTCCATCTAGATCAGAACAACCCATACTTCCCTAAGAGTTTCCCACAACTTTCCTATCAATCTATATCACTCCTAAGAGATACCCATAGGCATCCCTTATTCTTTATAATTTATTGCTTGAAGATTATGGGCTGACCCTTAATTTTAGGGAATCCATTGTAGAAACCCTATCCCCAAAATTGGGTTTCCATCAACTTTTATCTTGATGTCGAATGGTGTTTGTATCATCTTGTTGAATACTTGGAAGCACTGGAAGACTTCATCTTGTGGGGTATTAGATATACCCAAGTGAATGAGTGTGATAGCGAATGAAGGTTACAAACTACCGGTGACTAGAAATAGAATTACTACCAGTAGGACTCCATGTATCAGAATGAATTAAATCAAAGGGAGGATCTCTTTTCTTATACGATGGGGAACAAGTACGAATTTGTTTAACAAAATTACATGTTTCACCCAAAAAAAAAATTCATCTTTATTCCAATGCTTAACTAAATCTGGAAAAGGAGAAAATAGGGTTAATAGGAGGATGACCAAGTCTTTGATGGAGAAGGTGAATATCTTAGGAGACTGAATGAACTCTGTGGTGTTAGTGAAGAAGTTGCTGCAGTGGAGGAGCCACATTGTCGAGCAAGTACAGAATTTAATAACATTTTCGATTTTTGGAAGTTTCATTGTCCAACTGTTGACCAAGGTCAAGGATGCAGATGGGTTTAGGGACAAGGATAGGGCCATGGGCAAGAATAAGAATATAACCAATCAGGGATTGGGATAAGGCCAGTAAGGGACAATGACAAGGACAGGGCAAGAATTTTAGGCCCTAAATTAGGATTAAGGCAGGAATGGGCTTAGCTAAGAGTATGAAGGGCTAGGATTGGGCTTTGTGAAGCCCGGCCTTGCCCATTCTTGCTGCAACCTTAGGACAGGCAGTGGTAGATGTAGTAGTGGATCTCGTGGTAGTGGGGGCAGCTTGTATTAACTGACGAAGAGCTTGGGGTTTCTTATTGGAGAGATTGGAGAGCGTGTCAGTAGAAGATGCAAAGTCAGCTTCAGTTTGGCTGGCCCGAGTCTTTCTCTTATTCTTTCCACGACTAGCCTTTCTTTTTGCTTCAAATTCTGCAGGTTTCTCATCCAGCTTCCAATATTTTGTTTTGTATGCCAGGGTTTACCCCATTGTTCACACTTGAGGATTTCCTTTGGTGTTTATGTACTATTTCCGGTCTAGGTTTGGAGGGATGACCTGTTTGGTGTAGAGGATGGAAGCATTGCAACATGGTGTCAATCTTTGGTGTGAACAAAGGCTTATATTCCTCCAAAGTGTGGAAGGGATCATGGCTGAGAATCTGTAGCCAAATAGGATGAGGTTCTAGATTAAGTCTAGCTAGGAAATCATTATCAAGGTGTTTGCAGTGGGTTGCAATGTTTTTTTTTGGATGAATAAATAAATGTATTAAAAAAAGAAAAGAACATGGCCTATAAGCAGAAGGCCGAAAAGAAGAACTAAGCCCCAAGGAGACAACAATGAGCCTGTTCCTTGGGGTATCATCAACTGGGGGATGGGGAATAGCTGCAATTTAGAGGAAACATAAAAATAGATGGCATTCCAAATCCTGTCTATGGAGCGGGATTTGGAGGTCCATCTTCTAAGATTGTGCTCCCACCATAGGTGATGAATGGAAGTACAAAACACTAGCTTACCAATCCGATCGCAAATGGACATGCCTGAAAAGTTTCTCAAAATCCAAGACCAATCCTGAGTAAACCCAAAAGATGCCTTGAACGGGGCCAAATGGATGTCAAGGCTTTTCCCCAGATGGATCTGGAGAAAGAGCAAGAAAAGAAAAAGGTGCTTAAGGTCTTCTAAACCATTCTAGCAGAGGGTGCAGTTGGGGTTTGTGGGGATGTGTTGACCAATAAGGAAGGATTGGGTGGGGAGAGCAAAGTGAAGGGCTCTCCAAAGGGTAAGGGAGTGTCGGGGATGAAGCCTTTGAACCAAACCAAAGGGGGCTTAGGGTTGAGGGGTCTAAGGAGGTTCCAAGCTGATGATGTGGAGAAGGTTTTGGTGGGGGATGGAAGCCAAATAGTAAGGTCACGGACATCAGAGGAGCAAGAGAAGGGGGTGGGGGAGATTCCCAATCTGTGTGAGAATTGGGAGGGGAACACGGGTCCAAGTGCCATTAGAGATGAAAGAGGATAAGGGGGTGGCTTTGGGGATATGGGTATCATAGACAGTGCGGGGATTGAAGAGGTAGAGAATGCCCATTGGATGCCACGGGTCAAGCCATAAGGAGGTGGAAGAGCCGGTGGAGATGGAGGTAGAAATAACAGGGATGGAGTGGGGCGCAATAAGAGGATTTTCCTCCAAACCAAGAAGGGTTGGAGGGCATAGGAGCAGTCCAAAAGAATTCCTAACGGAGAAGGTAAGAGTAGACCCACTTAACACAGATGGAATCATGCTTCGAGGAAATTTTCCAGATGAGTTTGAGAAGGCAAGCTAAGTTAACATCTAAGATCTAACGAATACCCAGGCCTCCTTCAGAAGTAGGACGGCAGATGGAAGACCAATTGACCGGGTGGATGAAGCAAGAGTTTTCCTGTCCATTCCAGAGGAAGACACAAAACAAGGATTCCATAACATGGATGGTCAATTTGGGAATGGAAAATATTCCGCCCCAATAGAGATAGGAAGATTGAAACACAGAACGAATGAGAACCACTCTGCCTGCAAAAGACAGAAGCTTGCCCTTCTAAAGCTGGAGCTTCTTATGAATATGATCTAGTATTCGGAGGCAGTGGTGGCGGGTAAGCTTTCCAGGAATGAGCGGAAGACCAAGATAGACCATAGGAAAGAAACCAGGCTTAAAGCCCGAGAGCTGGAGGAGGGAGCTGTGAAGTTGATTAGAGACTCCAAAGAGAAAGATGGTAGATTTGTCAAGGTTTACTCGAAGACTAGAGAGACTCAAATTGTGAGAAAGCTGAAAGGATGGAAGATATGGATAGGTGATCCGCTATAGAGAAGATCATGAGATCATCAGCAAAAGCAAGATGAGTGAGATTTAGGGACTTGCACTTGGGGATGAGGGAGATTAGGAGATGATTCGTTTTGGATTGGAGGATGGGGTAGGGGGAGAGAGGGCATCCTTGGTGAATGCCAATCCAGGAAGGGAAAAAACCCGCCGGGGAGCTGTTAGCGATGATGGAGAAGCGGGGAGACAAGACGTATCTCAATCCAGTGGATGAAGGGAGAGGGAAGCCCATAGAGGAGAGGACATCGCTAATGAAATCCCAAAGGATAGAGTCAAAGGCTTTATGGAGATCGACCTTCAGGAGCACAGCCGGGGAGTGAGCGGATCTATCAAAACCGCGGACAATTTTCGCACAAAGGAGAATGTTGTCAACAATGCTCCAGCTCGAAATAAAAGCCAATTGATTCGAACTCACAAGAGAAGGTAAAGCCATTTTGAGCCTATTCGCTAGGACCTTAGCGATGAATTTGTAGAGGAGGTTACAGAGGGAGATGGGACTGAAGTCAGAGAGAGCAAAGGCTCCATACTTCTTGGGGATGAGGTAGAGGAAAGTTTGGTTGATAGAAGAGAGCTGAGAAAGGTTGAAGAAGAAGCTACAGATGGCATGAACAAGATCATTCTCAATAAAGTCCCAAGAGGCAAGGAAGAAACCCATACTGAAACCATCAGGACCCGATGCCTTGTTAGGCTTTTGGGATCGGATGGCAAGAAGGATCTCATCCGAGGAGGGGATCACACAAAGAGAGGAGATGATGGAAGGGTCAATGAATTTATTAATGAGGTTGGAGGGGAGGGGGGGGTGCGGCCAGGAAGACAAGGAGGATAGAGGAGATTGGAGAAGAAGGAGACGATCTTCGCCTTGATGCGAGTAGGGTCAGAAATGCAGGTACCATTATTAGTAATAAGGGAGGGGATGGAATTGAAATTATTCCGAGCTTTGAGGGATCATTGGAAATAGGCGGAATTGGAGTCTCCGAGCTCAAGCCACTTAATTCTAGCTTTCTGACGGAGAAAACTCTCCTCAAAGGAGAGTAGGGAGGAAAGGGATTTTTTGGCTTCAGCAAGGAAGGGCTGCAATGTTATCAACATTATTTGGCTAAAATGTATTGCAATGGTGAATCTTTTGTCATAATGTGCATTATGCGCTAAGGGTGTTGTGGTGCTGAGAGAGTGTCATCTCCTCCTGTTTGATTTCAGGAAAGTTTGATGTAATTTTAGTTTTGTAAATCTAATTAGGAATGCTATCAGAGAATCATGTGCAAGCCATGATCTTGAGCTAATCCAGGGTTTTTGTTGTTGTGGTAATACCTGCTGTGTGTCCTAGAAGTACTTGATTAGTGATAGTAATATAGGCAGATCTCGACCACATTAATTACTTCGAACCATCTAGGTTTGTAAGTGGAGAACCAAGGGGTTGCTAGTCTTTCTTATCATGATTTTCAGCTGTTGTAGTTGATCCTGATGTAGTCATCTTCTTCACAATTTTAGGGTTCCAGACCTAGAAGTATATGGGTAACAACTAGGGCAGATTACTAGTTTAGGGTAATAAACTAGGGCAAAAAAGAGAAAAAAATTACACTGTTAATAAACCTTAATTGTTTACTTAACTTGTCCAGAATACTGCCATAAAAAGAGATTGCTTAAATAAAGAGAAAAATACAGTCACGGTCCTGAACTGTTGTTGGATACAGCCCTAAAAACAGATTGCAAAGGAGGCAAAACACTGTCACATGAGGACGTCACACGTCCACCCAACGTTCACTATTACCAAAGATAGAGGTGAACCTCGGAATCTTTCGGTTTGGTTCGGCAAGTCATATGAGGAGATCTACTAGTAGAGGGTCACCTTGGCCCTTAGGACCATGGTCCACACTTTTTTTTTTTGGGGGGGGGGTTTACATTAGTTCATGTTTTGGGTTTTATTTTATTTTATTTTAACGGGAGTATTGGAAATTTTCCTTTATTTCATTAAGGTCATTTTAGGATTGGAATTCTCTTTATTTACTAGCATCTAAAGCACCAAAGGGGATTCAAAATTTTGGAAAGAAAGATTGCAGATTCAGTCTTGGAATTTCTGGCTGAACTCTCCCCTCTCTTTCACTGGTAAGCTCTCTTCTCCCTTCTCTTGATCTCTTTGCATCTGAAAATTCCTGCATTCTTCTCTCTATCCAGTGCGGGCAAATCTCCTTGCCTGATTCTCCTCCTTTATTCTGCTTTCTTTCTTCTCTTCTTCTAATCTTCTCCCAGATCCTCACGGCAGAACTTTATTTTCTGCCGATAGTCCTCTACTTGGTTTCCTGGTAGACTGAAAATTTCCTCCACTACTTCATCTCTTCAGTTTGGATTCTACTTGCCTGTCGTCTCCTTCTCCTATCCTTATGGCAGTCCCTGTTTCTGCCGATATTAATTATTATTATATGTTTTTTCTCTGCTTCTTTCTTCTTCTATCCTGCTTACCTTGCGACAGTCCTGCTGTCCTTTATTTCCTCGTTTCTTCTACCAGTCGATAGCCCCATCTGTCTCTTCTTTGCTTCTCCTTTTCTTTCTTCTTCTATCCTTTCCCCATCCACATCCTTGCGGCAGTACTGTTTTCTGCTGCTTCTGCTTGCTGTTTCTCTTCACTTTCTCCCCTTCCCCTTTTCTGTTTGTTTGATTATTGTTTTGAGACTGCTGTACCATTATTACATAATTAATTCCTGCTTGTTGCTTGGATAGATGCTACTGTAGGTTTGGTATTGGTATTGAACATTGTCTATTTATGTTATTTCTTATTGAATGGAATATCATTGCATCTAAATTGTTGCTGTAATTTATTTTAGCCGTTTTGAATGCAATGCCCTATTCCCCCCTTGTCTAGCTATATGTAATGATTGAGTAAATCTGATTTTACACCCCCACCCCCGAACCCAAAAAAAATAAAAATTTAAAGGTAAATCTGATTTGTTCTTCCATAAGCCTTTGAATTTTATTTATGCATGTTATTATATTTTTCATTGCTGAATTTATATTCCATAGTGTTTCTTCTATTGTGGGTCTAAGTATGTGTTGTGCAAACCCCTCCCCTAACCCCATCTGGTATCCTAGTTAGCCTGGATCCTGTTTCCTTGTAGAACACTCTACTTCATAGGAATGTCCTACATCACACTGCTACAGTACAACAACAACAACAATAAGCCTTGTCCCAACTAAATGGGGTCGGCTACATGGATTCTTGCCCTCCAATCAGTTCTGTTCGAGGCCATGCTAGATACAAGGCCTAAGCTATACATATCCTTTCTCACCACTTCTCCTAAGGTTATCTTAGGTCTACCCCTAGCTCTTCTAGTTCCTTCAATATGGATTATATCACTTCTCCGAACAGGAGCATTTATAGGTCTCCGTTGAACGTGGCCGTGCCACCTCAAACGACTTTCTCTAAGCTTATCACTTATGGGAGCAACTCCCAGACCAACTCTAATATTATCATTTCTTATCTTATCCATCCTAGTTTTGCCACTCATCCATCTTAGCATCCTCATTTCTGCTACACTGAGTTTATCTATATGATTCTTTTTAACAGCGCAACACTCTGCACCGTACATCATAGCTGGTCGAACAACGGTCCTATAAAATTTTCCTTTAAGCTTTAATGGAATGCGCCGATCACATAAGACCCCGAACGCACCTCTCCACTTCATCCACCCTATTTTAATTCTTTGGGAAACCTCATCCTCTAAATCACCTCTTTTACTTATGATTGAACCTAAGTACCTAAAACAATCACTCTGAGGAATCTCTTTATCGTCAAGTATCACCACCTCATCATCTGCCCGATCATGACTAAAGTTACAAACTAGATATTCTGTCTTCGATCTACTAAGTTTAAAGCCTTTTGATTCCAAAGCTACTCTCCATGATTCTAATTTGATATTAATCCCCACTTGGGTTTCATCAATCAACACAATATCATCCGCAAAAAGCATACACCGGGGGACCTCATCTTGAATGTCTTTGGTTAATTCATCCAGTAACAGTGCAAATAGATATGGGCTTAAAGTTGATCCTTGATGTAACCCAACTGTTATCGGGAATTCATTACTTTGTCCCCCCACTGTTCTAACACTAGTCACCGAACCATCATACATATCCTTAACTATATTTACATATTTACTTGCAACACTTCTTTTTTCTAGTACTTGCCAAATTAACGCTCTAGGGACTCTATCATAAGTTTTTTTTAGGTCAATAAATACCATATGAAGGTCTTTCCTACATTCTCTATACCTTTCCATAATTCTCCTAATTAAGTAAATAGCCTCCGTTGTAGATCTTCCCAGCATAAACCCAAATTGGTTCTCCATAACTGTAGTTAAGTGTCTCAAACGGGTTTCAATTATTCTCTCCCATAATTTCATCGTATGGCTCATCAATTTAATGCCTCTATAGTTGTTACAATTTTGAATATCTCCTTTATATTTGTAAATTGGAACCACAACACTTCTCCTCCAATCATCTGGCATTTTCCCTGTGCTCATAATCTTATTAAACAACTTAGTCAACCAAACTAGTCCATGGGTTCCTAAGCTCTTCCATACCTCAATTGGGATTTCATCAGGACCTTGTGTCTTGCCGAGTTTCATCCTCCTTAAAGCTTCTTTTACTTCGAACATCGAAATTCTACGTATATAAGTTCGGACATTGGTGCCTTGGTGAAAAGTGTAATCGTTCGAAACAAAAGTGCTTGAAGAATGCTCATTTAGTAAACTAGAGAAAAGATGAGATTTTTCAAATCAAAAAATTTCCGTGTATGGCAAGAAAGCTCCAGGGCTGGAACTGGTTTAGGTGTATTTAATTTTAGACCATGGAAACAGAAGTAATAGAGCATTGATATTGATCCATTGATTTCCCTTTGGTAATTCCGAAGATTAGGTAAGACAAGGCTGCGGCTGGGTTTAAATCTCCAAAAAAACTATAATGATTTACTTGGTAATCGAATGGCAGAAGTGGCTTTCAGTCTTCAAGTGAGTTGAAGAAGACCAGGCAGCAACAAGGAGCCAATTCAGAGGACTGCCTGCGATTGGGTTTTGAGAAGATAGCGTGTGATCTAGGGTTTGAGGAGAATCTGACTACTAGCAATTCAGCACCATACCTTTAGCAATAGAGATCTAAATTGGAGCCTTTCCTCTGATGCCATGTTATAGAATAGAGGGATAACTGCTCTGAGCATGTCAATTTATTCATTGCTCCGATGGGAAATTTATAGGTTTACAAGATACAAGTAAGAACTAACTCAGAGAAGGCTGAGGAGTGCAAGACTCAATAAGATTCCAATTTAGGATATTTTAGAAACTAAAAAAGACTTGAAAATGATTAAAAGGAAGTCCTAATCCAATTAGGAGTTCCCCAGATCGAGAGGAGTCCCATCTCTCACAACAAAAACACCTAGGTTCTCTAGGGACCCAAGGCCAAGGTCCTCAAGGAGTTTGGATGCCATGGCATCATCTTGATATTTCAATGTACTAATGCATCTAGGTTCCCCACGGACTCAAGGTCGAGGAGTTTGGATGCCATGGCATCATCTTGATATTTCAATGCACTAATGTTAATGTTGAAAGATTGTTAAATACCATCTTACTTTCTGGACTAAAGGCTTCAACATGTGTGCCTTCACTGTCTTTCCATTTCTATGTTTTGATTATCATACTGTGGTTTACTTTGATGTGTCTATGACTTGTAGGCAATTGAGTCGGGCCAGTTGCCTGGGGATATTCTGGATGACATACCAAGCAAATATTTTGATGGGACACTTGTTTGTGAGGTGAGACAGGAATATGAGTTTTAGCTTCTTATCTATTTTTTTATTTTTTTGTTTGATGTGTATACAGTTATATCGTGTACATAAAAGAATGGAAACTTGGGGTGTGTAGTCGACTTGAAGGCGTTCTAAACAGTTGTCCATTCTGGTGGATCATAGCAGATGATCTTCAGGCAATCAATAACCTGACTAATTAATGAAACCATTATACATGAACTTTCATTGTTTTTTGTTTTTTTTTGACTGTCCAAAAGGTTTCTGCAGTCCAAATTATTGCAACTTCGGTAGTTATCATTTCATGATATTCTAATTTGGTGTTTTGGCAGGTACGGGACCATCGGAGCTGCGTATCTGAGCCTGGAAGTAATGTTTCTTCTGTTGATAGATCACCTGTTGTTAATAAAGTACGCCTGAGGATGTCTTTGGAGAATGTCGTGAAGGATATTCCGCTGATCTCAGATGATTCTTGGACATATAGCGATCTGATGGTCCTTATTTCTACTTCTATTATCACTCATCCTGGAATTATTTCATTCCTCAGGAACAAAGTCATGTATGAATGTTTTCATTTTGTAGGAGGTAGAGTCTCGGATATTGAAAGCTTTGCAACCGCAACTTTGTTTACATCCTACTCCGATGTTAGATAGACTTTGTACCAACCCAGTTCCAACTACCGTATGGACTCTAATTCTTGCCTATATGAGCTTAGTAGGATTGAAATTTGTCTCTACTATTGCGAACTTTTTCATTGATCAGTGACTATTGTCTAACTTCATCTGTAGCTCAATTTGGGTCTATCTGGTGCACGGAAGAGGAGATTGAGGCAGATGCCTGATGTGACTGTTTTATCAAATAATCAAACTCATGGGAAGAAAGTCTGCATTGATAGAGTACCTGAAAGCTCAAATTTTAGGTCTGGAGACTCTGAACTGGCAACAGTTGAAGGAAACTCACAGCAAATTAATGGCCAAGCTACTGGCCAAAATATGGTTGCAAACAATGTATTAGGCTTCAGACATAAAAGCTTTGGAACTGAGGCTTCTGCTTTACCTAAATATCAAGGGGGGATTGGGTACCCTAGAACCATGCAAGATTGTGGGGCAGGGACAATTATGACTTCATCAGGTGCATCATCTACTGGACAGGACTTGATTTCATACTCTGATTCTATGAACTCAAGTATTTCATCTTATCATGGAAAGCGGCAAAATGAGAATACCCAACAGATGCCCTTATCCAATGTCAATAAGAGAGCTAGGCAAACACCAGCTGTTCCTGAAGGCATTCAGCAGCAGCAATTGGGTCAACAGTTTGATGGTGTCCACGGAACAGATACACACTGGAAGAGCACGTTATTGCACCAACAGTCAGAGGCACGAGGTATACCGTATGCCAGTAGTGGGCCTCAAAAGTATCCTGCTCCAGTGCTTGATGGAATTCCAAATAACGAAGCCATGGTATCACCATTCTATTTGGAGCAACCTGGAATGAGATTGGGTGTCAAAGAAGAGCGGATTGAGACGGATAAATTGCCAAAGCCAGAGCTTGATAGGAATAAAAATGATCCCTACATGGTGGAAACAGAGGCTAGCCAACTGGAGTCACAGCCGTTGCGACTTCAACAAAGGCTTCCACAACATCCCTTTATTAGGTCCCCCTTCCCTCAGGGTCAGTGGCATAATCAGCCTATTGAGAAAGATCCTAGAAAGGAAGATCAACTTCAGAAAAGGAAAACAGCACAAAGTCCTAGGGCTTCCGGAGGACCTCTTTCTCAATCTCCGGCATCCTCTAGGTCTGGGGAATTTTCAAGCGGTTCCTTAGGACCCCAATTTGGTGTAGTTGCCACAGCTGCTACTCTTGGTTCTCTAACGAAGGAGAAAATGACCACCATTTCAGGTGTCACAGTGGGGGGAGCTCCCTCTGCTACTTCAAGCCCAAATGATCCCATGCAACAGCAACATCAAGCACCTGTGAAGCGAAGGTCAAATTCACTTCCCAAAACACCAGCCATGAGCGGGGTTGCTTCTCCTGCTAGTGTGAGTAATGTTAACGTTCAATTGAATGAGAAAAGCCCTTCAGTTGGAACCCCTCTACTTCAAATTATTGAGAGGTTCTCAAAGATCGAAGCTTTGACCTTGAGGTATCATGCACCTACATTAGTCTTCTTCGTACACTTTATATTGGTACAGTTATCCTTTCTAATGGAAATGGAATTTTTATTATTATTACTATTTTATTTTTTTTGTTGGGGGTTGGGGAAGGTTTGGAGGCTGGGGTTTGTGGGGTTGAGGGTGGAAAATGCCAATTCATCCCTTTGGTGGTGGTACTTCTATCTTTTCTTTGGGTCTTGGCAAAAACACTATGTGCAAAGTCAAATGATCAGAGTGGTCTTCCAACTTCTACTTTGTTTTTTTGGTATATGCGACTGGGTTTTTTTTTTTTTTGTGGGGGGGGGGGGGGTTGTCCTCGGAGATGTCTTGGCACGTACCAACCACCTTGCAGTTATCATGATTCATGCGTTCCATATGGACCACCTAGGTGTTCTTTGTTCCATTCTTTCAAACTTGCCTCATTTTTTTTTCCTTTGAAAAGCTAGAACCTTTTGCGACACCACTTATTTCATCTTAAGCATTGGCTTGTTGTTCCAGGTTTCAACTCAGCTGCAAAAAGAATAAGGTAGATGACTACCCGGCAGTAAAGAAACCAATGGTGCATTCAGTTCAGGAGCTTTCATTAGCTCTCTCAAATGTAAATAATGAGGATCCCAAGGATGCAGCATGGGAGAGATCATTATCGAAGTCATTTGTAGGTGGGAACATGAATTTGTGCAAAACACGTTTCCTGACTTTCTTGCAGGCAGAGCGTAAATTCCAAGGTTTGTGTTTTGAAGTGCCAGCTTCATTTTCCATCTACTTCACCTTTAGTGCCTGATGGTTTTGCTTTTTTCCATACAGGAAATGTTGTTCCCAAGGCACGTATGCGATTAATCATGTCCGAGAAGTCTAATGGTGGTACAGTAGCAATGTGTTACGGAGATATAGATGATGTTGATCATCTGGCTGCTGAGGATTATCTGCCTACCTTGCCAAATACTGTGAGTTCCTATCACTCAGGTTGGAAATATTATGTCAGTTTGCTCAGTACTGTATTACTTGCATGCTTTCCCATATTTGTGGTTTGTTGTGTGGTTTTTCATCTTATTGAAAACTTCAACATGTGAACTAAAATCCAACCAACTAATGACACATAATCTGTGGATGGTGACATTTTGAGCTGCTAAGGATTCACCAGCAGTCAGGAAAGAATGAGCACATTGGCTGGTACATCTTATGTCAACTATAGTGTTGCATATGAGTGATCAGCTAATGGGAGGAGCTCATTACATTATTACATGGCCTGGGGAGCATGGCAAAGGGGATCTCATTTTCCCCATATTACAGAAGGATCTTTTCTCTGTATTTAGTCCCTCTGTTTTTTCCACTACTTTATTGATCCTGTGGTTTCAACACTTGACTGATATTATCTCTCATGGATTCGTTATCAGCATTATGCAGATTTGCTTGCTTCACAATTTTTTTCACTGGTAAGCTTTCTCAATGCAAGTTTGGAATTCAGATAATTTTCCGAGTAATTGCAATTGTCTTATTATAGCTAACTTTAATGCTCTCTTACATAGATGATTCATGATGGTTATCAAGTTGCTGAGGATCAAGTCAGACCAAAACCAACTCATATAATTTCTCCCAATGGTCAATCTACTGCTAGTGGAAATCCCGAAGGTGCTGCTGCTGAGATGCAGCAATATGCAGAACAAGTTTCTGGTCAGCCATCCAATGCAGTTGGCACACCATCTAATAATGCGACTGGCACTTTGAATTCTTCTCAGAATGTAGTAACCAGTACACGGATGCTTCCACCTGGAAACACTCATGCCTTACCGTTCTCTCAGGGATTTTTGCCAGGGGTTGCAGTGCCTGCTAGACCACAGCAGTTGGATCCACAACAACCGCTTCAACAGCAGCAAAATCAGCACCCCCTCATGCAACAACAGCATGCCCAATTCCAGAGACCAGGATTGATGCTTTCAACAAATTCACACTCGCACCTCAATGCAATTGGGCAAAATTCAAACATGCAGATGCCAAGCCAAATGGTTAACAAGTCTTCCCCTTTCTCACTTCAGGTGTTACAGCAGCAGTCACAGCAGCAGCAGCTCCAACAACAGCAGCAGTCACAGCAGCAGCTACAGCAACAGCAACAGCAGCCGCAGCAACAGATGCAGAGAAAAATAATGGGACTGGGGTCAGCTATAGGAATGGGGAACATGGGGAATAACATGAGCAACCTTGGAGGCCTAGCCAATGTCATGAGCATGGGTGGTGTTAGGGGAATGGGTGGTTCTGCTATTTCATCTCCAATGGGTGCCATGTCTGGCATGGGCAACATGGGGCAAAATCCAATTTCCAATATCAGCAATGCTATACAACAGCAAGTCCGTTCTGGTAAGCTATCTCAGGCACAAGCTGTTGCCATGGCAGCAAACCTTAGGAGAGCAGGCATGTTGGCAGGAAGCCCTCAGTCAGGCATTACTGGGATTTCTGGAACCGGGCAAATGCATCCTGGATCTACTGGGTTTTCAGTGATGGGCCAGACACTGAATAGAGCAAGTATGACCTCTTTGCAGCGTAATCCAATGGCATCAATGGGGCCACCAAAGATGATTCCCGGGATGAATTTTTACCAGCAGCAACAGCAGCAGCAGCAACAACAATTGCAGTTGCAACAGCAGCAACTTCAACACCAATTACAACAACAAATTAGTTCCCCACTTCAAGCAGTTGTTTCACCACCACAGGTAGGTTCTCCAGTAGCAATGGCAATTCAACAGATGAATCAATCGCCACAACCACAGATAAGCTCACAACAAATGAACCAGCAAACTCCAATGAGCCCGCACTCAGTGGCACTGCAGCCAATGAGTGCTGGCAATGCAGGGGCTGCTCCGGCAAGCCCACAGTTGAGTTCTCAGACTCTTGGTTCAGTTGGTAGCATTACAAGCTCCCCTATGGAACTGCAAGGTGTGAATAAGAGCAATTCTGTCGGTAACGTATAGAAGGTTCAAATGATTAGGGTGAAGTCTTGTGGGCTGGACCGTATTACTCTTGGTGGTCTCTGCATCAGGTACTTCCAATGGTCGAGCAGAAATAAGAGGCAGCAATTCAGTAACCCTCTGCCGTAGTGTTGATAGAGTTTCATCAATGTTCTTCACTGTTCTGATCCAATGTAAAGATCCCGGAGCATTAATGCTTACTGAATTGGTCAATAAACCACACAATGTGTGGGAGCTTAACCCACATAATACTTGATTAGTAGACCAATTTATCCAACGTTCTTCACTCCTGTACCTAGACATTACCGCTCTGCCCCCTTTTTGGGTGTGCTGTCCTCGTGTTTGGCTTCAGTGCTGCACGACCATCTTCGCTGTCTTCTTCTGGTCTTTTGTTTTCTTGCTTCCGGTAATCGTCTTTTTGTAATCTTGAAACCTGTATATTTACATCTACATTTTTCATTGAATTGGTTCATAATTTTATGGGCAAGAGAATGCTGCCTGGGCCATACGTGTGTATTGGCTAACGGGAGCAAATGTTTAAAATTGAAAAAAGAAAAAGGGTGGAGGAGCCCTAATGCTGGATCGGCTTGCCATTCTACATTAGATTGACTAAAATAGAGATTCACCAAATCCAAGAGACAAGTTCCATATTAAAAGATTTTCAAATAAAAGGTGTGAAGTTCACATTAAGTCACACATATAACAAAACCCCATCTAAATATAAAGATCGGCCGCAAGACATCAACTATGTCTTTAAGTCTTTGACCTTGCAAAAAATTTACGGTTACAACCTTAGAGCTATTTATCTCACAAACAAATGTATTCAACTTGGAACTGGCTATGCTGATCGGTAAGAAAACAACCAAAGGCCAAGAGTGGTCCTTCCAACAACTTGAATTCACATCCATTATTAGTCCATCAACCATCCCTTCAAACGTAGCACTAAACGCTGTTGGCAACGGGTAGCTCATACAAACTCGTGGACCAGCAGATGCATTAGCTAATGGCTAGGCTATTAGCTCGTGAAACCGGATGATCTGCAACTTCAGGATAAGGTCCGGATAGACAACTGAAAAATTATTCCACATTCATGTTTCACTTGCAGCCTTTCTTCCTTTTCGACATACCTTTCTGTTTTTGATCTCTCTTCCTTTTCTTGGCTTGCATCTGGAATGATCTTCCAACCAAAGAGGGTTGTTCTTTTAATCCAAAACTCCTTGCTACATGTCCTAGGTGTAATTTCTTCACTACAAATATCTTCTTTAGGTCACCACGGTGTGCTGTATAAGCACGGATCCAGGAGCAAAACGCATCCTTCGCCAGCTTCTTCAAATTTGACTGAAACAACCAACATAAACAGAATGCCAAGATTAAAACAACTTGAATAACCGATGTCATGGTTTGAAAGCATATCCAAGTTGAAGTTTCACACAAGACAATAACCACGTTTTGACAGCATATTCAGTACACAGCGCATCCAGTTTTTTCCTCAACCCCACCCCCTGTTTTTCTTACCCACTTTTTCATCTCTCCCTTTCTGTCTAATGGAACTTCAATTACAACATTAAGAGGCAGAAACACCTGACGAGATGGACTTACCAAAGACCTAATTATTCATCTCATTCAGAATGTCAAACCTGTTTAAAGACTTCCCACCAGGAAGATGTTATTATACTATAATTACGAAGATCACTTAACAGGAGCCTCACCTTGAGAAGCTTTTGCGCACATAAAAGAGGGGTGGGGTGGGGCGGGGGGGAAGGCAAACGGAAAGACAGCTTCAATAACTCTTAAGGCAGAAAAGAATTGAAGACAAAAAAAAAGTTCAATATAAATTGTAAACTGAAAATGAAAAGTTGGGTAGTTATCCATGTAAGAATCCGAAATTCACAAGATAAATTGAAGACAATTATTATTATTATTTTCTTTTTTCTTAAAAAAGAAAAAAATTCTAAACTCTACTCTCACTCAGTGGACGGGCTTTGGTGCAAGGCAAAGGTTGCTCCATTATGAACATTGGTCAGGGTTTGAGACAGCCTCCTCTTTGCTGAAGCACGGGTAAGGCTGCATGTGTAAAGACCCTTCCTAGACTCACCAGTGGCAAAAGCGCCATGCACTCCCTACTCTTTTCATGCTTGGGCGAGAGTCCAAGTTAATTTGCGTAGTATAGGCTGGTACACATGCATGGATGTACACCAGATGCGTGCAATGAAATGGACATATCATCTTGTCTGTGGTAGACTAGATGCTTTAACATTTGGAAAAATGATACACCTTTGTGATATTGATAATTAGCCTTAGGATACACAACTTAAGAGGGGGTTTTTGAAGGTCGTATCATCATAAACTGGTGATCCTCAGCAAAGCATACAAAATTTCTAACACACACTACCTTAAGACCCCAACAGTACCCTATCCTACATATCAAAGAATTTATCAAATAAATAGAACAGAAAGGAAAATACTTCTCTATGCAGTAAGTCAAGGGTGTCGGGATCAAAATCTGAGACAACCAATGTCAACAAATCAATAAATAAAATAGAATATGAAGACTGAGAAAAAAAAATATGAATTACATTTACTATTAAAAGAAGAGTCACATCCATGTGGTTCACTTGATAGATTGCCTCATCTTCAGTAATTGAGCATATCTTAATTGGTCATGGAGTCAAGGATAGACTAAATTAACTAATTGGTAGATCTGCTAAATGACTACCCAAAAGGCACTAATAATCTCATGGACTGAGATGTGACTGACTGATGGATAGCCACAACAGTCAGAGAGTGACACAAGTGGTTGGAGGTGAGGCCCGGGGCAGAAAAGGCCAAGGCCAAGGAGTGGGAGGAAAGGGAAGATTGGCAAGTGAGGAACAGGGGTTCACAGATGCACAAACCCAAATACATGGGCAGCTGGGCCATAATGGTAAATTGGAAAACAAAAGTTTTAGACAAATGAGGAACCCCCAACATCATATTTGAAAACATGAGGTACCTCAAAATATAATTTCCCTGAACGTTAGTCGGGTACATGAGATATACAACCACCACTACGCTAACCTTGAACCCACCATACAGCGTTGGCTTCTTGGATTTTAAAGTTTAGAGTAATAGAGAGGAGAAATAAAGGAGTCAAAATAGAAATGAAGAAAGAAGAAAACAATGGAAGTCAAAGTTCTAGTAATTGCAGCACCCTAGGAACATCCATCTACAGGGGGATCCATTAAACAGGTCTTTGTCTTCCGAACAACTCTATCTACAGTCATACTAGGACGAAGCCCTACCACTTAAACATCCTTTCTTACCATTTCTCCAACGATCACAAGATATAATTCATCCTACAAGTACTAGATAAATGAGATATAATTCACCCTAAAAATGACTTTATACCTAAAACTAGAGATTAATGAACTATAAACAAATCAATTCTACTAAATTCCAAAATCTTACTAGTTCTCATTTTTGGAGAAGGATATTCCAACAAAGTACATAATTGGGTATAACCTTCCTGCTATGGACTTAGGTTACTGGTCATTGATCTACAAAAAATGTTCTCAAAAAGGAAACATTCTGTCAGCCACAGACCTTTAATCACTTTGTAGTCCCTGGAGCCCTGTATTTCTTTCACAGAAGTGAGAGGGAGAGAATTCCACACTTTCCTTGCTTTTCTTCTATATTCTCTTTCTATTCCACCCCCTCCCACCTCCTCTGTTGTTGGTGGTCTACATCCTCAGGAAACCTCTCTATGTACTCTGCAGGGGCTGAGGTCCCCTCTTACCCCACCCATCAAGCACTCCCCAAAAGAATTCATTCTTAACTATTATTTAATTCCACATAATATCCATGTAAAAACAAAATTTCTACTAAAAATCAATAGAACTGAGAAATCACCAACAAATTTTCTTTAGCATACTTTTAAGTTAGAAAAAAAAAGGCAGTCTCGGTAAAATTGTTCATCACTCTTATCCCTTTTTCAATTTGATTTGGGGAGTTCAGTTGGACTGAATTTTCAATTTTTGTAAGGAAAAAGAGCAGCAGATAAAAAGGAGGTGTCTTCTCTCTTCTTCTTCTTTTTTTTTTTTTTTTTTTTTTGGGGGGGGGGGGGGGTGGGGTGTTTACAGTTACGGTCAGGTTTGAAGGGAAAAAAAGAAGGGACATATTACCGGTTTAATTTTAAAATGAAGAGGAGACATTTTGTATCTACAAGTGTATTGTGTAACAAAAAAGCAGGTGTCATAAAGAGTAAAATCCAGTTTATGATTGACACTCAAATTACACTAAGTAGATGTTAACCAACACCCACCAATGGCAGAAGCATCATGCACTGGGTAGTCTCTTTTTAGACATCAACGGAGCGTAAGAACTAATAGAAATGATAAAAGATAGTTATACCTCTGTTGAGACGAAGGATTCAAGTGCCCTCTGCAGGGACAGCACCCATGGGTGCATCTCCAAAGAAACAAACTTCTTGACATGGTGCTTCTGGTCATGCAAGGGAAAACTGTCCAGCACCTTGAGCAGGGGATACTCCTTCAGTGACACACCATGCTGCTCGAGATTCTGCAAATAATCCATTTCAACAGGTTGTAGGAATACCAATGAATCTCCTCTTTCCCCCAGCCGAGCTGATCTACCAACCCTGCAACATATAACTACTTAAGCAACACTATCCAAGAAGAATAAGTTCATGAAAAGCACAGGATTGTGTGGATAAGGCCACAGACCAGCAGGCCCTACTGAGTAGTGTTACCTAGTTGCTCATAAATGTCCCAAGTTTAAGATGAAGTAAGAGCAGGAAAGGAGAAAGAAAAAGAAAAAAAAAAAGGGGGTGGGGGGTGGGGGGTGGGGAGCCATTTGCTAAAGCTTGGGTTTGTTGGCATAGTCTGAAGTTAAGATATTCCCCAAGTCCATCACATGATTGGCATCATAGCCCCTTTCAAGGGAACATGGACTGGACAGAGAGAAAAATTCATGGCAAGTGGAGTAATAAAATAAAGTCGATGCAAATAAGCTGAAAGGGGACAATTAGGAATGAATGACCAGCGCCACAATAGGTATTGAGCAACCCAGATCCAATGTTTTGAAACCTGCCACATCCATTGACCTGTTAATCAAGCCCGATCACAGAGACATCATTTTGATCACTGGGCTGGAGCTGGCCAAAGCAGCTTGTTTGTGAGACAAGAGAAAATTATTGTATACAATAATGCAAGTCATAAATTTAAATGCGAGAAAGTGCATGTTGCTAGCCAGTCAAGTAAAAGTGAAAAGGTGCATTCAAAACATTTTAAGAGAGCTTCATAGCTTCATATATCAGTCTATCTATCTATCTCTATCTAACATAACTAACTATATATATAAAAGACAAAACATGATCATGTTAGACAACAAGAGGCAAATTTGCACAGCTCCCAGTCCATTATAACCTGAGAAGTCATTGGCCCGATAGACATCTCTTTCAAGTAGTGGAGGGTTGATATAGATCAAAGCATGAAAAGAAAAAGAATGAAAACACTGTTCATGCAGCTATGAGATATTGTTCACATGAACAATGGTGTGGCCCCCACTGAAGACGTTTAATGGAAGAAGACATTCTTTGCAAAATGTAAGAGGGCTATGTTGCAAGAAAACAACACTAAATTCTTACATAAAACAGGATCCCAATGAACACAACACACAGCATATAGGAACAGCAGGATGAGGCAGGGGGAACTCAAGGGACTATGGGTCCCACGAGGGCTGGTTAGGCATCCTCTAAGTGGGGACATTGTCCTAAGTTAAAGACAGAACAAGAGTAGGGCAGAAGCATATAATTGACAAACATGCATGTTAGACAAGGTAAACAAGGATCAAGATAATCCTAAGTTACTATGCAAGATTAAACAAGAATCTAAAAAGGGAAAAACAGGGTGGAGATCATGGTAACATAACACATAACCAAGTGCAAGTCTATTAAAAGTTGTGAAAACATAAATGCTAGCCTAGTTCCTTAAACATGCAACTAGCAATAGGTAACAACAAAAACGATGAAGAAATATCCAAGCATTGAAGTGGGAAAAAAATCCTACAGTAGAGAGAAGCATAAACTGAGTTAACAGAAAAAATGAGTTAAAATTCTAGGCAACAGCATTCTCAATAATATAAATGAAGAACCAAAGTTATTCAGCAAAATAGAAAAATTAATAACCTGGCATATTTCATATGTATATAGGAGTTAACTTGAGAGACAAAACAAAAAGGTAGAAGACTACTATACAAAAAAGAGAAGGGGGGTGTTTCACGCAAGAGAGAAGAAATAGATTTACCATGAGGGAGAAAAAGCTTCAATGCCAAGAAAGAAGGAGAGTCTAGCAAAACCCTTTCTACTAAAAGAAAGAGTATTCCTACTATAATCCTAATAACTAAGGGGAACTTTGGAGGTTCAAAGGTATGACGAACATGAAAACTATGCGTTGGCTGATTATGACACATGGGTCAAACTAAATACCAATTAAAGTCAAATAACTCACTAGGCTGTACTAAATGAAGTCCTCCACTAAACCCACCAAGCACTCTGCCCATCTATGCAAGAGTAACGCACAAAATCCATGATCCATGTAGAAATACATCCATCCACCATCCAAAAGAGTCATGAGTTATGCTGCTAAATTGCAGAAATGCCATGGTGCATTCATTGGAGTTTATGGGTGGGCTAATAGCAACTCAAAAGCAAAAATTTTGATCCCAAGGTTGCATCAGATGTTAATTCTGTAAACTGTTAGCTCTATGCCTATATCAGAATTGGCCTTGAATCTATTTGATCATGGTAGGATCACCTTGTCACCTAGGGGCCTACTTCACTCTTGCCTTTCTTTTCTTCCCCCCCCCCCCCCCCAAAAAAAAAAAAAAAAAAAAGACCCCTTCTCGCTTGGATGTCCTGAAAACCATGATTTGATTAAAAATATATTCTGCTCTGAAGGCATATCAATTAGCCTATCAGTTAGAAGCTTTTGACACTAACCTATGCACGTAATCAGTAGCTTCCCCTGGAGAGTCATACTGAATAATATATCTAACTTTTGGGAAATCCAAGCCTCTTGCAGCAACATCTGTGCACAAAAGAAGAGCCGATTTTTCTGATTTGAATTCCTGAAATATGGTCCTTCGACTCTCATGTTCCATATTTCCATGTAGCTGGAAAGTTCGGAACTTGACAAATAGCTGCTTCTGGACAACACCTGATTCTGAATCAGTTGGCCACCGGAACTGGCTAAAGAGTGAGTAGTGAAAATCTACCGCATCACATGTTGAGAAGAACACCACAATCTGTAAAATATTCTCATAAGTAAATTTGACCATTACATCAAGAAGTTTTTCAAACTGAAAATTGAACAGCACAAAGTGGACAGGCAGAACAAGTTAAGATCTTATAGTAGTCCAAGTAAAAATACAAAAGTTTCCAGAGGATGGCTGATACCCTTAATTGTCAATGTCATTGTGGGAGTAAGTATTTTTTTATGAAGCATGTATCTCATGGGGCATAGAATATGAAAAATCATACGTCAGAACAGCAGCAAATGGCTTAAAAGGTCACCTTCTGGGAAGCTTCTCTTTCAAAAATACTTTTAAGAATGGATAGAAGTATTACTAGCCGAGAACCACAAGGCACTGCAAATGAGGGAAAGTAATTAGAAAAATGCCCAAAAAGAAAAATTAGTGCATCACAAGTTCTATCAACAAACTGTACCTTTCACATATCTCTGAACTAACTGAGATGGAAGGTTATAGTTTCCACCAGGACCATTCAATAGTAAGCCTTCCGATAGGCCTTTTTTTTGGGTAGAAGGTTCTGATAGACTATCCACAGCAGATACGGATCCAAGTGACGGGTTTCCTTGCTCAAAAGTGCTCTTCTTATTAAGACCAATCATAACAGGGTCATCCAAACTGATCTTGGCTAGATGATTAACTTTTTCATTCAAAGTTGCTGATAATAGCAAGTTCTGCCTCTGAAATTCAGAAAACCTAGAGCTTTCATTCTCTTTCCTAACATATCCTTGCCTTGAACCCAAATAATTAAGTATTTCTTCTATTTCTTTCCCAAAACCCAAATCCAGAATCCTGTCCAATTGAAAAGGGTGAGTATATGGAATTATAAGAATGTTAGCAAACTTATCATGACAAAATTGGATGAGCGACATCGCACTGATGCCTAAATTGCAGCAAGCAACTGTTTTTAATGTACCTATCTGCTTCATCAAAGACTATCCAACGCAAATTCATGAACACGAATGATGATGTATTTTTAAGGTGATCCAAAAGGCGTCCAGGAGTTGCAACAAGGATGGATATTCCTACAAATGATCACTTGTCAGAAAATTTTGAGTATCAATAGATAGCAACACTTTCCTTACTATATCTACTTGCAAAACTAACAGCAAAAATGTGGCACACATGTTGACAAGCCAAGTAAATAGATCTTTTCGTGGTATCAATGCAGGGTCAAAGTCAACAATACAAACTTCAACAATCATAGTTGTCAAGGTGACTAAGTGATCCAAATCAGTGGAGTGACTTAATTGTAGTAGTTACCTAATATGTGAAAACTAGCATATAATATAGAAAGGACAAGGTATATAAAAAACATACTCATGAATATGAAAACAAGAATTTCAATCAAATTCATATAATGGAAAATAAAAATAAAAGCCAAACCATACAATAACTCATACTAACAGGTAACAAGGTGGCCCAAGGCAACTTCCAGGCTATGCGCCCAGGTGACCAGGCTGTCACAGTAAAACTGATGCAGATCCAGGTGGGGTTACCCCTTACTGGTTACTTACAGGCCCAACCAACTATTAGATATCTCAATTCACAAGCACAAGTGGGAACGGAGAATATCTGGAAGTGTGGATAACCAGGCAGATGTAAATCAACAAAAGTTTTAACTAGAAATAGCAACACTGTAATTAATATGAAGTTGTAAATGGTGGCAAAATAAATTATCAGATTGTGTACAGGATTCAACATGTCGGTTGAGCCATAGTTTGGAACTGAAACACACAATGGGGATAATCAGAATAACAACAATAAAATAGGGGATTTTCTCCACATAAGCAAACTGTCCTTGCTCGCAAATTCAAATATTTTTACCTTCTTCAACCTTTAATAGAATAAGACCAAAAATTCTAAGATGGAAAACCAGGAAACCTTTGAACAACACAACTGTCTGAAGAAGGCAGGAATCAGTCCGGGCTCTTAAGATAAGCTTATTCAGACTCCATGTAGTAGGTAGACTTTCTTTGACCCAAATTGCAGAGCCAATCAACAGCGATAAACAAAATGCAGGCTCCCTCTTGGTTCTAATCTGCTGCAGGCTTTACGCTAGAACAAGTTATGAATGAGGAAAATAGGACACAGAAGAATGGTAAAGAAAAAAAAGAAGAATATGAAGAGGAAACCCTCGAGGGGAAAGAGGTACACACAGCTCTTGCAGCAGCATTAAACAACTTCAGTGAGTTTCCCAAAGTCAAAACTATTCTCCAAGGATGGGAGTACATGCCCTGCCTGATGAAAAAGAGAGCATATTCTCAATTCGAAACTGAATCTATTTAGACTCAATCACTAAAACACTACTTCAAAAGCCTACATACATTCTTTTTTGGTGAAATCCTAATTCCTATGCATAACTGCATCACTAGCTGTTGGCATGACCATGATACATGAGGAGGCATGTGTAGGCAAACATCATGGCTCAATGATGGTTTTGTTATTGGAATGTCGTAACGCTGCAGATAACAATAGCAGCAAATGACCCATTAAAAAAATAACACTAGTTGAATGGCTAGGAATGCACAGAGATAGCAATGGTCTGCAGATTAGAGTAATCCTGGTTCTGGTTCACAATATAGGAGTGAAAAGTGCCTTCCCCATGAACACCAGTGAAAAGCTTGATTGTAAACAATACCAACGGAAAGAACCTTTCCAACCGAGAGATCAATGGATACACAAAAAAGAGAGGCCCGTGAAAAGAAAATCAGTTTCTACCATCAAGTGGATCAACAATCCATGTTGGTTAATCAGTCACTTCTGTAGTACCACATGCAGCATCTGGTTCTTTTTATATGAATTTCTGTTCCAGGCAAAGAGATGCTCATAAGCTTAGTTGTTTCACTGACCAAGTCCATTTGACCATTATGCTCAAACACACTTCGTCTCATAAAGAAAAACCCTTCAAGTTAGCTCTCCACTTCCCCTTAATGCATCAACCATAAGGGAAAGAAACTCTAGGAGATAATTGTTTTCACCATAGTGTGACAACGACAAGCCTTGTCCCAACTAAATGGAATCGGCTACACAGGTTCTTGCCTTCCAAGCAGCTCTGTTTGATGCCATACTAGATACAAGGCATAAGCCACGCATATCCTTTCTCTCCACTTCTCTTAAGGTTATCTTAGGTCTGCCCCTAGTACTTCTAATTCTTTCAATATGGATTAAATAGCTTCTCCGTATGGGGGCATTTATAGGCCTCTGTTGTACATAGTCGTACCAAATCAGTCATTCTCACCACAATAAACAACAAAAATAAAAGGGAACAATCAAAAAGGAGGAAGAAAAAATAACAGGTAAGAATCAGATTTTATTTCTTTCTTTATTGCTCTCATACCATAAGACAAAGCCCAAACTCAATAATGAAAACTTTTGAAGCATGGTTGTCAAGGCGACAAGGCAATCGAGGGCAATGAAAACCAAGGCAACACCAAGCAAGGCGACATCAGATTGCACATCTAGGCAGACACTTTGACAACCATGCTAATGCTGTGAAGAGAAGAGAAGAACAACAGAGATGATGGTTATGGAGAATATAATAGAGGGTAGTATAATATATGCTTCTGTTAAGAACAATCTCTTTCTTAGGTTGATCAAGCAATCGTATTCTTAGTCGGAAGCATACAAAGAGTCTATTACAATCAGTGGCTAACCTAAACTACAATTCAACTTATGCTTCTCCCACTCTTAACACAGACTCCTGCCCTCATGGTACAATATTCAATGCAGAAATACATTGAGAGCAACATTGCAGATCAACAAAAGCCACATGCCTGTATGTACTTGGTGGTTTTCATGTCTTCTCAAGTTGCAAGCTATTCCATGCTTTCTATAATCTGGAAGGAGCAGATATGCCTACAGCACATTTTAAAGCTGTAATTTGTGAAACGTATGTTTCATATAATTACACAGTTCAGTTTTCTAAATGAGTGAGATCTACAGTGAACTCTAGAGAATTGTGTGCTTATGCATAGAGGGAAAACAAGAAAAGAAAAGGGCCACAGCCTAGTGTATGAGTCCCAGCTTTCTGGGTACCAAGAGAGTTGGCCTGACAATCAATCCTAAACTTTGGTGTTTTTCTTGAAGAGCCTTTAAAGTTGAACCTACATTTTGACAGCAGCAGACCAAGTTTTTAACAGCAAACCAAGAAACAGCCTATGTGCTTCAAGCAAAGGTAGAAAGTACAAATTTGAGGTCAAAGAAAAAAAAAGTTTGTATTTTATACCTTTGCGCAACCTGGCTTTCTCCTTTGACCTGTTCTCCCCGCCCATTATGTAACCTGGGACAATCCAGTGAAAACGGTGCAGTAACTTTTGCAGGATTTCATAAACCTGCATACACAACTCACGCGTTGGTACAAGCACCAACGCTGTTCCCAAATTTTCAATTCATGAATCCATGTCTCTCTTTCATCCAAAGGTAATAATAAGATAGTAGAAAAATGACAAATCAATATGTCATCACCCAGTAAAAATAAATAAATGTAACTGTGTATGAAAAAGAATGCCATCAAGGGCTTTTTTATGTTTATTGGATAGTGTTAGACTGGATGATTCAGTTGAAAGAAGGGTAATAATCAGAAAGAAGAGAAGAACACTGATAAACTTAAATGTAGTGAAAGGAAATTCACATACAGCTTTGCTTATTTATCCGGGGAAAAAAGAAAAAAAAAAAAAAAAAAACAAAACCTAATAACCATGAGCTGCATATTCATCTGATTTTACATTATGGAATGCCTTCTATCTTCCTTTTTCTTTTTCTTCCCCTTTTCCACATGTCTATCTAACATGATCTAACATGATCTAACGTAAGTGTTGCCCCAATGGTTACCCGCATAGTTGTCAAGGAGTTGCTTGTTCGTTTCAATTTATGTCTAGGCCCCTTTCAACAACTTGGATTGCCTAGGCACTCTGAGAACTATATTAAGTGCACTGTGCGCAACAACAGCTGAGATAAGTGACCAGTATATCAAAGTTATGGACTTGCAAGAGAAGCGAAAGTCAACCACATAACCAAAGTTATTGCTTGGGGAAAACAGTAAAAGAGATGCTTTACTTCGAAAGACCACTTACCAAAAGTTCCATCGGCTCTTTCAATGCGAGGGTCATACATCTGAAGGTGATGAATGATAGGAGCAAGATAAGCAATAGTCTTCCCAGTGCCTGTAGCCGCATTAACCAGTCTAATAGAATAACGTCAAAGTATAAACAAGACAATCAAATGCGCAAAGTAAAAGAGAACACAGACCAATTGAAAACGATAACAAACTTCAAAAACCCGAAACAAAGAGGATACATATGTCGACCGGAGAGAATAACAGGAATCGCTTGAGCTTGAACAAGCGTCGGAACTCCAAATCCAAGTCTCTCTGTGACGAATTACAGTAAAGGACCATTTAGATGAATGGCAATAACAAAAGTATACAGAGAATGAGAAGATTTTAGGTCGATTATAAAATTCGTGGCACACTCCCTACTTGATTCGATCTAGAAAAACATAACAAGAAGTGAGAGTAAAACCTCGGAGCTGTTCGCACACTTTTGAATCAAGCCCGGTAGAGGAAAAAGAGCAAGAAGCGAAGATTTCGTTCCCGTCATGACTCTTCGTCATTTTAGTTTCTTCTGCTTCTGTGAGCGAAAAGCTCAAACTTGCTGCTAAACCACTGGAAAAGCTCTTTATTAGGGTTTTAGAACTTGCGCGGGAAATAAGCCTTATGGCCGTTATCCGTTTCCTCCTTCGGTTCGGTTCGACTGCCAAATTGTGAATCTGTGGTAGCTATTTAGAAAAACCAGGGACTGGGACGATGTGCGCCTGTGCCGTTCTCGCTGCCGTGCAGCACAGCACCAAATTATAAAAATGCTAAATTGACTGCTGTTTTGAATTTTTTTTTTTTTCATTTAAAAAAAAAATTTTGTTATATCTTAATTCCATAAATAAAAAAAAAAAAAAGGGTTGAAAAAATTATTTTAATTTTGGTGACAATTGAAATATAAATTGGAATTTAGAGAAATTTTAGCTTTAAGAAACACTTTTGGTGCATTGTCTTTGTCAAGAATTGTCAACGCAAAGCTGTTTTAGTGGTGAAACCAACACCTCTTAGTGAAGAGATCGTGGGTTCGACTACTGTTAAGGCATATTAATATTCCCATCTCCTGGCTTAAGCCCATTTGTCCCAAAAAAAAAATTGGTAAAAAATTTAAAGAAGAGGAATCCGACATTCTAAACATAAGAACTCTATTTAAACCCTGATAGCATTTTTGCTTCCAAAAGTAAAGTTTATTGAATGAAATTTTTGCTTTAAGAAACACTTTTGATGGCATTGTTTGTGTCAACTTTTTGAAGTTAAAAGTTGGTAAAGAATTTAGAGAAGATGAATCTAGTATTCTAAACATAAAAACTCTGTTAAAATCCTGTTGGTAGCATTTTTGCTTCCAAAAACAAGTTTTATTGAACGCGTAAAAAGGTATTCTACTTTCAGAAATAATTAAAACAATTAATGATATTTTTTTAAGCATAAACACTTGGTGGGTTCTTACCAAAAAAAAAACACTTGGTAGGTTATTAAATGTGTCCTACATTCTTCAAGCTTATTATGCATCAAGTAAATTACATAACATTATTTGGCTGACCCATCGGATAAAACTATTTGGAAACCCTTCATTTCTTGATTCTTATACTTAACCATTCAATCTCTTGATTTTCCTTATTCAACCGTTCTTCCGTCTATGAATTTCCCCCTTTGTTGTACTCAACTCACTTTTAATTGTGCTTTTGCTTTCTTGAGATTGACATAAAGATATACAAAATGTCTATCATTCCTGGAGAATGCTTGAGAAAGCAAGAGATGGGAGGAGTTTGGAACCTCTCCATGGAGAAGTTCACCCAATGAATTTCAAGATTTCGTCACGTGTAATATTTTAATCCAAAAGCTAAGATAAATCCGACAAACGCCCTTGAATTGCAATATTACTCATGGATGAATCCTACAAGTCATTGAACACTCATTGGAAGATTACCTTCAAGAAGAGGAGCCAAACATGAGATGGAAGAAGCTGGAACAAAAGAAAATGAAAGAGAGCAGTTAAATATGGATAGTTAAAAACCCTGTATATTTGTTGTTTCCCTCCTGCGGAAAGACAAAACGATACATGAAACAGAGTGCTCTTCTGGGAAGTCTTATGAATCTTTATTTGCATCATATCTGTGTACAACATCAGCACAAAACGAAGTTGCACACTTCTATTGCATTCACTGTTCACACAGGGAGCTGATATGCCATAAATGCCCCTCCCCTATAATCAGATTTTAGAAGGGATCCCTCATTTGCCTCAAATTGCACTTGAGCAATGTAGGGAGAGTCCCATGACAATACAAATGACATCAAAATAGAAGTATAGTAAACAAAAACTACAATACATCCACATTACATCTCAAATTCTCAGCACCTCTCCCTATCCACGCCCACAGACTAGATCGATTTATTTTTATTTTACTTGAATAGAACTACTGAACAAGTTCAGTGATCAAGCGACATTGTTTTATTCTGTCATGCATTGTCTTAAAGCATAGCTCGGAACCGATCACGATCTGTGCTTACACAGCTCCTAGTAATATCCTTCACATTACAGCAACCAGCAAGAGTCATGGTAAGTTCTAGCTCATCCTTGAGCATGTCCAAGACCCGTTTCACTCCTTGTTCCCCTTTTGCTGCCAGTCCATAAACTATAGGCCTTCCAACCTAAACAAATAAAGGAATACAGCCAACAATGTTAGAGAAACTGTGGGTTGAGAATGACAGAGAAACAGGTCATAACATAGATTAAGCTTTTAATTTGATATAAATTCCCTACAAAAAAAGCCGGTGTTTGTCTTGAACCATAGAAAAGATGAGGGAGACTTTGAGGTGTTTAGTTCTTAGGGGACTTTATTACAATCCTTGGTAAAGAATTGGAATCAGTTCCAACACTGGCAAGAGCAAGAGTTTTGAAGGAATAAGTACCCGACCATCAATAAAACCAGCATTATGTACTTCATATGTAGCAGTTTATAATACAGAAGAGTATAAAATTATTTCTAAAGAATCACATGAACATCTTAAAGGGACCAGATAAATTAATTCTAGATAAAGACACGAACATTTTAAAGGAACATTTCCAGAGAAGCTATGACCAAAAACCTGCCTAACCAATTCTGATCCGATAGAACCCAATTGCACTGTCTTGATATTCTTTGTGATATTGCCTTAAATTTTCTATTTTCTCAACCCTTTACCATATTTATACCAATTAGTTAAATCTCACTACTCTTTCTGACAACCATCTGGCTCTACAATTTCATGCAAGCCATTTTGAACTAAAGGTTCAACCTTAGGGACACCCAGCCTTATTATATTCACTAGAAGTTGAGTCTAGCCAATGTGGAAGGGAAGATTTGATTGTTGTTGGCAACTCGAGCATACAACTCGCAGGCATAACTTTATAACATAACAATAGTTGATCCAGTCTGAATAATGAAAATTAGCAGATCCTTTAAAGTGGATATGCTGTACTTCATGGACCCTTGAAGACCCTGTTCAGCATAGATTAGGTAGGATTTTCCGGACCTTGCAGAAAAATGTCAGTGGGTCTGGCTTTTGGTTTGGCATTGGCATGATAAGTTGCACCACCTACTTTCTCTTAGTGGGTAGGCAGGGTTTGGATAGGATGTAGTTGACCAAATTAGTCATTGATCTTGTCACTGAAACTTTGGATAAAGGATTTCAACAAGAATCAATAGAATGGAAGATTTGAATAGAAAGTCCAGTGCAATACATGATAAAGTCAGCACATGATATGAAAACTCTTAATAGATCAAATGGCACAGGAACACTGCCAGGTTACATGGCCTCTGCACCAGCACGGGGGCCAATGAGAGTGCACAAGGACCATCCAACAGTGGTGAAGATTTTCATTTCATCAGGGCCAGATAGTCACTTCTCCCTTCTGTGTAGGGGTGCAGGTGCCGTGCAGCCAAGCATCCTTTGTCACCCTCGACGCCAGGTTAAATAACTGATGAGGTCAACTTATGAATTATATATATAAATGTAAGTGTCTATGCCCTAACCCACATTCTTCTGATTAACCGGAGTTCAGTTTTCCGAGCATAATGGCTGCTGTGAATTCAGGAGCTGCTTGAAAAGGATTCTCAAGTCAGTGGTGAAATCTAAAGTAGGCAGATCATCTCCTTTGTCCGCCCATTCGGCTTTTCTATATTCTAGTTTGTCATCTTACTCTTCCAGTCCTGCTCTCTAAATTCTAGTTATAGTCCATACAGGTGATGTCCTTTGAGATATTGACCCTAACCATATGAGATTACCACCCTCACTGGATATAGCTCAACACCAATTTGATGGAAAATCTCATCTGTTCAGTCATAACAGAAAAGGAATGAAGGGACTGGATCTGCTAGATGCATCAAACAATACAGAACAAATAGTACAGAATAAATCAGAGAACCAGAAAACAAAATCAGAATGGAAGACCCATGTGAGAAAATCAATAACTCAAACGGTACTCTTCAAATGGTCCTGACTTTCAAGTCCAGTGACCTTGGCAGTGAATTTATCAGCTGAAAAATTACTGCAGAGCTCTAAAGTTGAAACCAGGGGTAATGACACAATGCTACCTCTACTAGGAAAAAAGTGCATATGGATTAGAGCAGAGAATGTATCCCCCCCCCCCCCTTCAAAAAAAAAAGAACTAAGGTATTGGATATTAAGATATTATGATAGAAAGAAGTAATCCACAAAATTTCAGATCAATCTCATTGGATTTGAGAGAGCCCTGATATAAACCAGAATAGGAAAAGCAGCTTTAAAAACAGGTATGGCCAACCATGATTTAGAAAATGGATTAAAAGAACAATAACAGAAGCTCAAGGGGGAAAATAAAAAGTAAAAATGCTGAATAGGAGAGCACATAAGAAATCCACTTACTAATAGATGTTTGGTCACCTATTCTATTGGTGAACTCAAGGACACAGTATAGTATGACACTCTCCTTCTGAATGTCTATCATATTCTTCTTGGTCTACCATGCTATTTGATAAGAAGGTCCAAGGTTGTAAGTATGTGAATACCTACCCTTTCAAGAGTGAGAACAAAGCCTCCAAGTTTCTTCCAAGGACCTAAGTAGCATTAAGCTCAATAATGTAGCAGGATCATCCTTCTCCCGTTGATTGTTTCATATGGTCTCCTCAATCCTTTTCCAAACTTGACATAGTCGAGTTCTTTCAGAAGAGGAGATCTGCTGTAGGTAGAGTGGACTGGTTGGAAGTAATGATTCTTTTGGAAACCTAAAGCCCAAAAAAGAACCCGTCGAAGAGCTTTCTGTCCAAAATGGCTGGAATTAGTTTAATAATAAGTTATTTACTTCATTTTTAATGGTTTTTGAGTAAATTATGTGAGATCACCTCTGTAGTTTTTCTTTCTTAGCGTCTAGTTTGCTAGTTTCTTATTTCAGTTGGTTTCTATTCCGATGCAAGGCCGTTTCCTATTTATCCATTGTAAACATAGAGTAAACTCAGACTAAAGATATGGACTAATGAGATTGTTAGTAAATCTAAGTGTGAACATGAATTCCAGCTCCTCCTTTCTTCTTCCCATTCTTCTAGTATTCTCTAGGTAGCCCACAATAGCAAATCATACCCCCCCCCCAGGGGGATATGCACCACAATTGAGGATGAAGGAACATTACAGCATCCTTCATTTACCATTCCTCATAAAATACACAAAAACTGCTCATAAAAAGTCCGTCTTATGAAATTTTTGTGGGAGATGACTGCATAGTTAACAGAAAGAAGCTTACAAGAACTGCTTGAGCGCCAAGAGCTAGGGCTTTAAAGACATCTGTTCCACGCCGGATTCCACCATCAAAGAAAACAGGAACTTTTCCTCCTACAGCTTGAACAACCTACAATTTCCAGAATCAGAAGAAGAAAAGGATCAATTGCCTCCACTTGCCAGAGCTAAGGCTTTCCAAAATAAGGTATTATTAACAATGAATATGGCCCTAAATAAACTTAGTGCTAAGAAGCATCATGTAGACAAACTCAATGCAGTGGAAATGAGGATGCTAAGATGGATGAGTGGCAAAACTAAGGATAAGATAAGGAATGATCATAGTAGAGCTGGTTTGAAGTAGCTCCGCTAAGTGATGAGCAACGAGAAAGTCATTTGAGGGGGCACAATCCTGTTGAATGGAGGCCTGTAAATGCCCCTGTACGGAGAAGTGATTTAATTCAGTTTGAAGGAATTGAATGAGCTAAGGGCAGACCAAAGATGACCTCAAGAGAAGTGGTCAAAAAGGATATGCATAGCTTAGGCCTTGTATCTATATGGCCTCAAACAGGGCTGATTGGAAGGCAAGAATCCATGTTGCCGAACCCATTTAGTTGGGACAAGGCTTCTTCTTGTTGTTGAATATGGCCCTAAATAAATTATGGAGTCAAGTTGCAGAACAGAATTCATGTGCTAACTGCATTAAATTGGGAAAAAATATTAGTTCAATTGTGTAGATTTTACAAGTAGGATCTAAGGTTACCCCTTCAAGAGCATTAATTGTGGCGGGGACATAATCAAGCTGGCGTGCACCGTGGTTGGATACAATCACCCCAGCAACTCCTGCTTGCACAGCTTTTATGGCTGCAAACATGAACACATCAAGTTATCAAAAATCCATTAAAAAAACATGAAACAAAGAAAAGAATCCTATCCTGTGATAAGATCGTTTCAAATATTTATCAAATGGAACTCAATGGAGATTAAATCAAGCCCATTCAACAAAACTTGGACAAGGGGGAATAATCATCATAAATAAGAAAGAAGGGAAAGAACACATAAAAGAGGAGCAACTGTTCTGTGTAATTTTTGGAATGAAGTAGTTTTGACTGGGAAAAACAGAGCCGTCTACAAATTTTGAGAAATTTTTATTTGCCTAGTGGCGTAAGGATGAATCTTAATTTAAAAAGAGAGCCCATTCTGGGCTACAACTTCAGCTGCTACACATCAAAGCTGTGTAGCAAAGCATTCTTAATCAGTTCTTACCAACAGCATGCTTTAGCACAAACCCTCTCCAACTATCCAGTTCATGTGTCTATAGAGAAAAGCATAAGATAAACAGAGATTTCAGAAGTCATGAGCTTACCATCATCTGCAGTGAGCAAGCCCTTGACCAAAATTGGTAAGGTGGTTATAGATTTCAACCAAGCAATGTCCTACAATGATGGTGATGTCTCATAAGTCAAACGGAACACAAAAACAGGATTTCATGTAATGATGTTATGCTTAATAAATTGATAATGAAGATCTCTCTACTTCACATGTCATACCACAATAAGATGGTCTACAAACAAAAGAAGAGTAATTACTAACTGCATAACTTAAACAATACAAAAGGTAATACTAGCAGACTTCAGTAACGTTAGCCTGTAGGACAAAGATTCTTAAGTACCTTCTACAGCAGAATCCAGAACTATGATTGAACAACTAAAAATCAAGTTTTTTTTTGGATATACTGCCACAAGAATGAAGATGCAGTATGTGGTTCATTTATAGTTGAAGACAAGGAACCTCTGGATTTAGTTTTCACTTGTTGACAAAGTTCAAAAAAAAATCCAAAACATAAATACTTGCACCACTGTGGTACAATTTTGCTGACTCATTTTATGCAGTTTATCATGAGTCAGCCAACCTGTTCCTGGCAATACTTCCTACCTGGTTGGCAAAAGAAAAGGAACCTGATTATCCTACTCATGTAAAGACAATCAACATAACATCTCTTTTGAAGTAAAAAGTTTACTGGAACTATGATAATCAATAAGATAATCATTGAGGTAGTGTTTTTCTGGATGAATGAAAGAATTCATTAAGGCTGCGTTTGTTTGCAAAGGTGGGGTGGGGGGAAAAAAATGTGGGCCCCATGTGTAGTGGGGTAAGGGAGAAGGAAAGGAAAGGAAGGGATTTTGTGGAAGTGTTAATTGTATGTCCCACTTTTTACTTTTCCACATTTTGTGGGGTTTTGAAAATGCTTGGGGTGGGAAAGTTGGCTTGCCACCTCACCAGACAAGTTTCCTTAAATTAAATAAACTTGTCTCTGACTTTCCCACCCCAAGCAACCAAACAAACTACATTTTTAGGATTTAAAGGAAAAGTTTGCTTTTTCAAGAATTTTCCCACCCCACCTTAAATCCAGCAAACAAACGCAGCCTAACCAAAAGGGGAAAGAGGGGAGGGGGAGATATAAGAAACAGGGCAGAGACCAACTGAGCCAAGCAGACCAAAGCAAAGCAGCTCAAGAAAAACCAAAAGACAAGCAACACCTGAGCCCTAAGCCTGAGGCAAAGAAAAAACCAATCTCACGTTTTTTATTCTTCTTCTTCTTTTTCTTATAAGGACGGAGCTTCACCACAAAGTCTGGTCTAAATTGTGACAACCTCTAGTAGACCAGCTACTTCGCCTACAATTCCAAAGATGGGGAGAAGGGGTCTCAAAGGAGGAAGAGTCCTCGTGCTCGAACAGAGGGGAGGAGGAAGGGATGGTCGGATAGGCATCAAGAGAGGGGGAATGAGGGAGATGGAGGGGCGTAGGTGGGCCAGGGGAGGGAGGAAGGTTGTAGTTGTTGGGGCTGGGGGGGGGGATAATATGGGTTGGGCCAAACTGGGCTGGGAGGGGGACCTGGGAGCAGGGGCATTGGCCGCAGGGCCTAGTGAAGGGCCCGCAGGCCCTGAGAAGCAAATGGGCAAGGATGGGGCCTTGGGAGGGTTCACCTGGTGCATTGTGAATCTTAACTTTTTCCCCTGTTTCTTCTGTCACTACCAAATGTCTCACATGCTTATAGCCATTTAAATTGATCTATAAATAACTAAAGATATATATGTATAACTAATGGAATCTCATCAGAATAAGACAAAGCTGTGACCTTATAGGAAAACATATTGCACCTGATATTGTCAATGTAATGTTTTCTCTCTTTCACCCCCCCCCCCCGGCTTAATATTTCTTTGTGCTGTTTTTATTCCCCTGCGAATCCAAATGGAATGTAAAGGGTTTAGGCATTCCAAAAATTGGTTGGTTCCTACCTTCCAACTCAGAGATTGATCAAAAATTTCAGCAGCAACAGCTTGAAGATTAGAACCCTCTTTCTGCAAAGGACAAAAAAATATTAGCAGATAAAACAAACTAATATCTTATTTATTTTCTTTAATATTTGATTTGCTGTACACAAGCATTACACTCACACTTGAAGATGCAGTAGATAAGAGACCTTCAAGATTCTTTGCCTGAAGCGATATCATTCTGCAGAAGGTATTACCATATGGTCCACATGAGAGCAGCATTTTAGGTTATGTACATATGGCTACAAAATCTCATACCATGAAAATTAACTTTTTATAATCAAATATATGAGGAGACGAAAAATGGAAGGAGAGGAATCATGTGAAAATAAAGGAAACAAACAGATTGAAGTCCCACTTGTTTTTTATATCTGCCTCCCGTCTACCAATCTTTGGTGTATCAGCTGTCAGGACAATAGCCTTATATCCATTTCTTTCAGCTCTCTGCACTAGATTTACCGTAATATCCCGTCTTTTAGTTACCTATTCATGATCAAAGATCAAAATCAAAGATCAAACTATTAGAGAAGTCCATGGTAACTAACATATCCATAAATATTAGAAATTTGACAATAAAACATGGAGGATGTAACTGGCATAATTTAAACAAAACTTCTGAAGGATAGCGTACATATAACTGAAAGAACCGAATAGCATTACAGCTGGCTGCAACCTCCTCCATACTGCAGGTAGACATAAAGGATAGCACCTACAACTGTACAACTTCAGCATTCATGTATTTGAAATAAGTAATTGAGGTTGAAGAATAGGTTATTTTAATACCATGATAGTGTTACATGCTGCAGTAGCTCTCGCTGTTGCAACCTCTCCTGAAATGAACATAAAATCTCAAATTGATTCAGAGCTACAAATGCACCTCATATAATAATAATAATAATTAAAAAAAGGGAAAGCTTATCACGCACGACCATGTATATACACAGTCGTACTTCAACCAGTGGGTGTACATGACCATATATAGTACACCCCTTCTCATTCCCATCGAATGCCTGATGATCATGCACCACTTGCACTGAACCTTTGCATGCCTTCCCCCCCCCCCCCCCCAACCTCCCCATAAAAATAAAAAATAAAAAATAAAAAATAAAGAATAAAGAAGAAGAAGATTTAAACCTTCAGGATTAGCTAATTTATGCTTTGCTGTGGGGGCAACAATAATGGGTGATGCAATCTTGTGACCTAGTACTGTAGTTGCAAGATTAATTCTGCTCACATCCACAAGAGCCCTTGGAAGTATCCTGAGAACACATAAAATCTGAGTAAAATGGTGAAACCCATTGACTACATTACCAGTTAATAAGTCAGAGATATTACGTAATTTTACGATATGCTTCCACATTCTCCCTCAGTGTGTACTCATCCTCAGCACCTGAAGTATAGAAGTCATAGTACATCTTTGGAAGAGCTTCCTTGGCCAATGCTTGGAATTCATTCACATTAACAGGTTCAGCAGCCATTTCTCCTGGAACATGACCATTATATCAGTAGGAGTATGTCCTTCCAACTAGTGCAGTGAGATAGGAGGTCACACAACTTTCAACCAAGCAATCATTCCATTTTAGAACACAATAGTTGAACTAAAATGGAATATCTTATTCTACTTCCTCCTTCCAATAATACATTTAATTTGGAATTGGGAAAATATCACGATGAATTTCAACAATAAAAATTCACCAACAACAACAACTATTCAAACTCATCCCAACTAAATGTGGTGGACTACATGGATCCTTGCCTCCAATCAAGCTCTATTGGAGGCAACAATTAAAATTCCCCATAGCAACCTAAGATAATCCACCTCACAAATTATTATTTACAATTTGGTTTGAATTGACTATTCAAAGGAATACTCTGCAAGACCACAATGAATTCATCGGAAGTAATAGGCATAGCCAATACACAAGGCTTTCACCAGTGCAAGGGTCATAATATACACAGAACAAACCCCCACTTCATTGAGAGGCTGTTTCTTGACTTGAGCCAAGGACCACTAGGTTGCAGTGGAGCAATACGGTCGTCTCAACAACTGCCCTTTCATTAGGGAGAAAAAAAGAAAAAAAATAACAGTATACAATGAAAAACCATCATTGCTAAACTGCCAGTCAGCTGGAGAGTAGCCAAATGTATGTTCATCTATATTAATATGCATTTTCAGGGGAAAGAAAAAGTATTTTTAGCAACATTTGGCAGTTGACTGAAACAAGACATCTCCCACACTACCAGAAAAGGAATCAAACTCACGCTAGAGAACAAACTTCAGAAAGAAACAAGTCTTTTATTTGCAAACTCTTTAACTCTGGGTATTTGTCCTTTAATTTTCTGCCTCAAAATCTTAGATTTAAAACCTGAATGCAACAAGACCCAATGCAAAGGAAGGTATTGTTTCTTAATTTGATTTCTAGTATCCCTAAATTTAAGGAAATATCCGTGTACATAAGGAAATAGAATCTCTGGCCCTTGCCAATTGAATGTAATTTCTCAAGGAGAAATGTGAGGACACATTTCATTGCATTCTCTGGTCAGTCCTACCTTTAGGTTGAATCTTTTATCCACAAATAAATTTACAGAGGCATGCAGATGCAGCATTTAGGCATTAGCAACAGTGCCAAGAGAAGAATAAGAACTTGAGGCTAAAAGTATTTCAGAATTTCTAGTCTGACAAGGAATTCTATTCTTACTCTACTATTACAGTTTTATTTAGGTAGAGAATCCTAAATAAACAAAGAATACTGGAAGGTACCCAAATACTAAAGAAAATAGATGCAAAAGTTCTGCACAACATATCAAACCATGTGGTTATCAGAAATTTATCTTGGGAATCTAATCTAAAAAACCAAAGAAAAGCAGGTTTCGTCATACACGGAATCATTCACTGAAAGCATATATACTGAAACAGGACACGACTAGGCAGAATTTTTAATAAAGAACCATCAAATTTGATATCTAGAACGTGAAGCCAAACTTGAAATAATTAGCAAGGTTCCTGTTCCTGAAGATCTAGCAACTAGGACATTAAGAAGACGAAAAAACAAAGCCCCAGAAATCGCTAAGGATTGAAAAACACCGAATTATAGTAACAGAAACAGCAAACATATTCAAAACAGGGAGACTGTAGTATTCTTCCTTTTATCCCCTTACTTAAATGGCTTCTGACTTTAGGATAGGAAAAGAAAAACAAGAGAGAGAGCTTAACGAAGACAAAGAAGAAGCATACCTGATCAGAATAACTGGTAAGATCTATTCAGAAGAAAGACCACTGAGACTTCCAGTTAGTGTTATGAGACAAATACACAGCGGAAAGCCATATATATAAATATATAAACTCCAAAATAGTGATGACGAGTCACGACAATAACCAGGCAATGACGCAGGGAGTGTATTTCTGCATAGTGCCAAGGCCCATGGCGACTTGCAGATCAAATGCGAGTTTTTCACTTCATTTTCACATTTTGCCACTTTTTCTGTGGCAATATTGCGCTTCTGAAGAATCTCTGATCTTGAAATCTTAAAACTCCAAAAAGTTGGAGTGATCATGACTATTCACTCTGCCATGCTATGCTGCATGCGGTGCCTGGGGCCGCCATAATGCATTGCTGATTGCATGCGAAAAGACGTTTGTTTCTTCCCGAATGCGGAGGTCATCCTTCTTGAGGCCCTCCCTCTAACCTCTGTGTGTCTCTCTCTGTCTGGCCGCGGGGCAGTGCACCTCTGCAACGCTGGTTGACTGCTTCGTGGGCCTCCACTGTTTTTGCAGTTAGCACTGTGGAAGATATTATACTTTGGATCATTTCCTCTGCTCCCGGACGCATCTTAGCCACAAAATTGGTAGAGCCCACAAGTAAAAGAAATTAAGAAATTCGAAAGGAATGGGACCACAGTAGTATCTGAGGTCCCCAATATTTTGTGGCCAGAAAGCGTCGGGAGAGCATATCATCCATCCAGACTCAATATTAGAAGCCTTCAAACCTCCTTTGATTCTAACGTTTCTTCTTGTATTTCTTGTAATTGTTGATGCTCTACCATTGCAATTTCACCACACACAGCAAAAAAAATGATTTTGTAAGGGATCTTGCTTGGATGTCGTGTAATTAATGGGTAACATACCTTCAATCTCGACCGCTTATTTCGCACAAATGTAAAAAAATAAATTTTGTGAAACGAAAGGTCAAGATCGAAATCTCGATCCTAGTTTCGATATCCACCATATGCTATGCAGTATTCGCATTTAACACGCAACACCCAAGCAATTTTCTTAGCAAAGAGAGCCTTGTCCTTAGCAAGTAGGACAATCTCTAGGCAACTTTCGATCCTTGGCTCCAGAACTTGTATAATCAGGATACATGTCTTTCTTGCCCTCCTTTTGAATGAAATTTATTTTTGTAAAAAAAATTAACATAAAAATCATTAAATAGGTAAAAAAAAATGACAAAAATCCCTTAATTGTATTATTCTATATCTTATAATATAAAACAACAAATAAAGAAGTAAGACGAAACTCGTGGATGAATAAATAATGTGAAATTTGTCAATGTAGGGTTGGTAGAATGGTAAGATCCACAATTCTCAGTGAAGAAGTCATGGGTTCGACCCTTGCAGACAACAAAGTTCACTCTAAGGATGTGATCAAGGTACTTGCAAACTGGCCTGGATGAATCTCAGACACCAAAAAAAAATGTGAAATTTGGGATTCTATTTTACTAAGGACTACATTATAAAGTCATCATGGACTAAAGGTAATATAGGAATTATATAATCATGACTTAATAGAATTGGTTAATGAAGCGTATTATTATGTAAATTTAAGAGACATTTGAGACAGGACTCATTGCCAATTTGAAATACTTATGGGGTATCGGTAATTTTTGCTAGTTACCTTTACGATGTACTTGAAATTTTCACTTAAATGTATGGCAGAGGAGTGTGATGGACTGACGGATGCATAATTCTTTACCTTCACCTCAGGGGTAGATGATCCAACTATTATTAATATATTTTTGGATTTGCCTTTAGATTCGAATCCTTAACCTTATAGTCTTAAATATCGTTATTTATATGATAAAAAGATATGTAATTGCCTTCTTACATTTATCATGCCAAATGCCACTATTGAGTCGTGAGTAATCATCTTTCTTGTTAATGTTGACACTTGTTTTTTTATTTTATAGAAAATATATTTACTAAGAGATTCGAGAAAAGCTTCAGTCGAGAGAAGAACAAACAGTGACACTAGAAAATGTTGACACATTACTTGGAATGAATGATTAATCTATCTCTTCAATTAACCAAAAAGTCTATCCCTTCGGTCTTATTTGAAAAGGTTTAGTCAATAAAATATAGCTTACCTTCAATCAAAAGAAGGAAGAGTCATGCCCAACTCATCTTCTTAAGTTTTGGCATCAATAATTCATGAGAGAAGATGGACATCATGGTACTTATGGGACTTCATTTTCAAATCGGGGTCATCTCCCCATCAGGGAAGCATATGACGGCTTCCCAATCACAAAAAACGGGGAACCGGGAGAGGGGCGGGGCGGGCATCAGAGCTCACCGAGGTGCTTCAAGGAGCAAGCTCTAGGCAAAAAGATTATTTTAAATTTTTGGGGTTCGAGAGATTGAGAGATCGATGTTTGCAACTTACAAGTTCTAACAACACCCGGGACAAACACAAATGGGTTGCAAATTTCTTTTCTCCTCCGGAGACTACAGCTGGTCTTTTAATAAGGTATGATCGAATAAAGAACCCACTGGGGAGGTTTGGTAGGTTCAAGAACAAAGAGTAGTGCAGGATATTCTACTTTTGTTTGTGAATGGTCCATTTCCGGTGGGGCTCACGGGAAAAAAGATTAAATTTTTTTGAAGAAGTGTTTTTCTCCAAAATTTTTTTCATCCTCAAACAACGTCGTAGGTTCAGGAAAAAAAGGGCGAAACTTGTGTAGGTCCATTTCCGCCACCTTATTTTCATCCTAAGCCAACGGAGTGGGTAAGCAAATAGCAAATAGGCTGCCGTTGAGAAAATCTCATGCCAAAGGTTACGCCTTACAAAAATACAGTGGGCCCATAGGTGAAATTTGAAAATTTTTACCGTGGACCCCACTGTTTTGTGTGGTCGAGAAGCCGTCGGAGGAGCTGATCTCATCTCTTCATTTTCTTGTCGGAATTTGACTAGATAAATTTCCAATACTTATGTGTCTTTCTCTCATTTCTCTTTTTCTCAAAAAAAAATAAAAAAATTGGGTAAAGATTGAAATGACTGGTTTTCCTCTTAAAAGAAATAAGAGAGAGACAGATAATCCAATAGTGTATAATGTACATTTATATCTAATGCTTTCTTTAATTATATCTTGATTTATTATTATTTATTTATTTTAATTACAGTTCATTTATTTTTAATAATTCTGTTGCTGTAAAAGCAAGGAATTGAAACAGACCTAAAAACACCCCTAAGATGTAATCCAGTGTATATAAGTTGACTTGAACAAACCATAGCTCTAAAAAGAAATTCTATTATCATATACATGTTAGAGTGTAGATGAGTGAATAGAGCCCAAAAACAACTTATTTCATCATAAAATAATTTATTTATTTTTAATTGCTCAAAATATGATTTGATAAAATAAAAAATCAGCCAAAATATATGTGTAAACCATTCTTCAAATTAGTGTTAATTATCTATAGGAAAAGGAAGTACTCAACACCATCCTAGGTTCTTGCACAATTCCTCTTTAATTTACAACCAATTTAAGGGAGGTAGATGGAATTTTTATTTTTTTTGGTAATTGATGTTAGATGGTATTTTAGTTTAAATAATATAATTAAAATTTAGAGCAAGATCCTTTTTTCAAATTATATTATATATTTACATGATTATTTGTGGTGTCTATGCTGCAAGCACCCTTCAATGAATTTTAGAACTTAAATTTATATTGTAAAATAATTCATTTTACCATGATGCAAATTTTAATGGAATTAGGGACAAAAAATCAATATCTCAAGAGGTAATTCATTCACAAACTTGCTTGATCTGAGTCTTCATCACATTTTAAATGAAGGCGACAGATACTCTTTCAAATCCAAAATTGATTCTAAAATATAAGATTTCAATGATGTGATTGGCATTCAATATAATTTCTATAAATGAGGTTAATGTCATCATTTTTACTTCTTAATTTTCATGAAGGGCAAAATAGATATTAAATGTTAATAACCACTTAATACCGTTAAAAGTGAAGGGGGCAATAGTAATTTCATAAATAAAAAGGTTTGATTATTAATAAAACCAAAATAGAGGAGGACAATAGTAATTATGCAAAAAAAATGAGACATTACTGAATTTTTCACCAAGCTGCGTTTGTTTGCTGGAATAAAAGTGGGGTGGGAAAAAAGGGGTGGGAAAATTCTTGAAAAATGTGTAAATTTCTTACTTTTCCTTTAAATCCTAAAATGGTAGAGTGTTTGGTTGCTTGGGGTGGGAAAGTGGGAGACAAGGTTCCTTGAATCAAGGAACCTTGTTTGCTGATGTGGCAGTTCAACTTTCCCACCCCATGCTATTTTAAAACCCCACATATTTTGTGGGATTTTGTGGGAAAGTTGGGAAAAATAAAAAAGTGGGACCCACCCGATCACTTTTCCACAAAACCCTTTCCTTTCCTTTTCTTCTCCCTCACCCCACTACATGTGGGACCCATATGTTTTTTTTTCCCACCCCTTTTTTCCCACTCCACCTTTGCAAACAAACGCAACCAAAAGAAACTCTTGATGATATCGTTGGGCCTTTTCAAGCCCAACCCATATGATCAATTCATAAACCCAATAGCTACTTATTTGGTTGAACTAAACCTGATGACCCGATCAAGAAGCCCAAGGGTAACAATTAACTCACGGAGTGCAGGGTCAAATCCTGTGTCATTGATCTATGTATTCTTTGGTTTATTAAAGGAATAATTAGGCTTGCCCTCTATATTATAGCTTAATTATTATTTTATCATTTTATTTTATAAAATTATTAATCTAACTTTAGACTTTACTTGTAATTACTTTACTCCCTACGTGGGAACGCTCTTCAAAGCACACGGGGAGAAGCTGCATCTTATGGGAGCCTCACAGGCAATTTCATCGCTGTAGAAACAACTTTTTATTTTGTTTTTTTTGCAGCCCATTATTATGGAATTTGATGCGATTAGGTACGCCCTTATTAGTATTTTGGATCTTAGAATCAATCAGGTTGTGATATTTTTTGATTGACTTCCTGCTATTAAGGCCTTAAATAGCCAAGTGCAATTCATGGATTGGGCAAGCAATGGCAGCAATATCCTAGACATTTTAAAGATTTCAATTGCTTTCTCTTTTATTAAGTTCAACTATGTCAGCAGGTCCCTCAATGCTCAGGCAGACTTCTTTGCCAGGGAAGGGTCTTTAAGCTTAGTAAGTTTTGGAGGTTGTCCCATTCTGCTAGCATTGTAAACCCTTATTTGCTTGCCTTGGGTCTTCGACTTGAGAATCTAATATAACTTCAGCTTTGTTCATAAAATATATATATATATATATATATTATGTTCTCATTAACGTTTGATAGTTAAGTAATGACATGACATATTTGATTTATTCAGCAACACAAAATAACCCTAAAACTTTAGTTATTTATTTACACATTTTATTAAATTGCATTATTGCCTTTATGAATCTGGAAAAATTAACCATAAATCAAAAGTATCAAATGATCTTTTACTTTTATCATAAAAAAAGGAACTCGTCTTTTTCTCTCATAAAGGAAAAAGAACGTTTTTCTCTCTCCCATTTGATCTTTTTGTTCTTTTGGGTAGTCCGAATTTCATCTTATAATTAAGGATCTGATTTTTTTGAATCTAAAATTACAATAATGGAAGGATAAAATTGATATTTTCGACAGGATTGTCTTTTAGCTTATTAATTCTAAAATGATAAGACAACCATTAAACATCCAACAATAATAGTTTTTTTTTTTTTTGGTAAACTGCATTTCAATTAGAAAGAAGAAAGAAAAAGCCAAGACATTCTGATTACAGACTTCAAGAAGCACTTGCTGAATATATATGGGAATACCTGAGGGGCCATAAAAGCTAGAGTCCTAATCTTTGCTTGATTATTTAGTAGCTGAATGTCAGTGTTACTTTCAAAGGCTTGCGCATCTCCAACTTGTTACATTGTGTTGAAATTGTTGAGATGCTCAAATATTTGATGGCGAGCATCCATCTCGGATTTGAATTGGTAAAACACTGTTAAGGGTTCAGAACAGTTGTGTAAGGTTTGGTCTAAGTTGAAGCATAGTGAAGCCACAACACTTTGGGTGTTAGAGAGCTCATCAAAACGCATTCTTTTGAGCAGGTTGAGTCCAGGATCTAATGTATACAAATACGGTCTTCAGCCCTAGGCAATGGATTATTGTGCTGCTGTCCCTCATGCTCCTCAACGCCATCAGTCTTCTTTCCTTCACTGTTTTTTCCTTCATCAGCCTTGTTATCATTCTCCCCAGTTGCAGTAGAAGCAAGCCTTTTCTCTATGCAATCGACTTTTTCTAATAGCTTCAGCAAAACCGAGTTGCTAACCTCTTGATCCTTCAACATCTTTTCCTCATTTTTTTTTTCAACTGCTCTTCAATGTGGCTTCTGAGAATCCCTTCCACTTCATTTTGTCTATCATGTAGGAGCTGTAAGATCAAGTGATTGCCTTCTCCATCTTCCATCAACACTTGCTTACCTTTTTTAACTTCTAGCTTCCTATTTTCTTCATCTATATTCTGAGGAAAGCAACAAATGGCAGGCTGAGGAAAACACTAGATAACACTTGCTGAACTTTCTCTGGAACATCTTCTAGCTTCTGTTATTTCTTCTCGATTCAAACTGCTTGTGATGCGTCCAAAATCTGCTCAGCCCTTGGATCTCCACGTGATGTCCTGCAAAACGAAAGCGTCAGATGTGGCCCGGCCGCTGGGGTCGGGAGTCCACCTCCGAAGGCTAAGTCAGTTGATGAACTTAATCACAAACGGCTCGCTAGAAGCACGAGCTAAGGAATGAAGAACTGGGAAAGGTGATCTAGATAGCAGATCGTTGATAGTTTAGGTCTATCAGTATGTATCTGAACTTGAGTCTCAGATAGTATTCTTTTCGATCGATCGATCCGTCCCTCACCTTGTATGGTAGTGAGGTTTATATAGAGTGTACCTTCGAATCGCCTTCGTTGGATGCACTTGAGCCTTCTTCGGGTAGTCGTTGGATCTTATCCGTTAGATCCGTTGAGCGATAGACTTCTACTAGTTTGGGCTAGTAGAGGACTCCTGAGATAACCTTTAGGTTATGCGATGGTTATCCCTTCGATAATGATTATCCGCAGCCGTCAGTTTGAGTCTGCCATCATTAGGGTGATTACCCTAATCCATAAGTAAGATTAGGGCACGCTTGCAGCCGAATAAGCTTTCTTCTTCAGCAAGCCATCTTCCGGATCCGGTTCGCTCGGGAGCGATTCGGTTTTATCCGTCTCGACCGGGGTCGAGGGTCGGACCAGGTATGAACCCGGTCTGATCAAAAACTCTCCATATCAGCTTGTCTTTTATATTCTTTTTCCTTAATTTTCAGTAATGTCTGCATTGGTCTCGGTCTGTTTTTTCAGCATTCTTCTTCTGGTAGGCTCGATGGCAAGCTGAGGGAAACCGCCTGGGGGCCATGGAGCTGGGAGTAGCAATCAAAACCAGGTAAAGGCTGAATGTCGGTGAGCTTGTTTAAAGGCCTGGGAGGACAGGCAATGGCATCTACTCTTTATGATTTGGTATTATACAGTTAATGGGTCATCTACCCCTCTTTGATCATTTAATGGCCCCTATTGTGAAAGGCACACAATTTCTCTGCAGAAAATTAAGCTACCCAGTTACACATCCCCACTCCCTGACTACCCATTTCACCTACCTACTGAAACATCCTTGCTCGGTCCTTGTCTCAAAAAAGGGGGTAAGTCTTATTTCAAGCTGGGTTTACAAAGAAATCATCGTATCAGGCTTTTGTGGATGCTGATCTCTGAAGCGTAACCCAGTGGTCACTGTTACCAAAAGTGGAAAGTATTGTGCTGCTTGAACTCCTAATAAGTTAACGCTGTTTCTAAAAAATTGATTACATTGCTGTGATCGTTTCTCTTCTCCCATTGCTGTTAGGATGAGCAGACATAATGGACGTGTAAACCAGAATTACCCTCCATTACGTTCTCCTCATTCTCTTGGTCCCCACTTAGCTGGAGCCTACCATCACCTTCCCAGATCAATGGAGGGTAGAAAAGGTGTGGAGACTGATTCTTGGAAGCATGTAGAATCTTCTGTATATCAGCCACGACTACAAGTGCAACAATGTGATATTCTTACTTCTAGCTGCATTCTCTTTGGGTATGCACTTGGCTTCCCAAGGGAACTCAGCTCCATCACTAGGAACAAGATCACGGACCTCTGGTCTCCTTTGGGAGCCACCTCCGTTACATTCACGGGAAGGGAAAACTTCAAAGTTCTTTTTGTCTCAGAGGAGCATCGAAATCAGGTGATGTCTATGTCCCCTTGGTGGACTGGCAACTTTATTTTGCATTTAGCTTTAGATCCCTTACCTGAATGCAAGAAAAATGCACTCCTACCTCCAATTGTTATCTGGATCCAGCTCTTAGCCTCTTGAGCTGATCACATAACATATGAAGGAATCCTCTTAGCTGCTACCAAGGTGGGGATAATTCTAGAGGTACAGCTGAACCCCAGAGATGTTGGTTTGCCAAGTAATACAGCAAGAATTAGGATTGTGTTTGATATTAATAAGAAGGTGCCAACAAAAACAACCTTCAGAAACTTTAAAAATGAATGGGTTACTTTTGATGTGAGGTATGAAGTCAAAGTTATATGCCTTAGATGTGGGAGACTCTCCCACCAATCGGGATTCTGCAGAAAGTATGAGATTGAGAGCTCCTCTCTCCCTCCAAATGATGTAGTACAATCAAAAGCTTTTGAAGGGCTGTTGGTTGAACCTTTGGCTCGGGGTTTTTCAAAGATTTTGTCTACCAAAAGTATTAGAATGATGATGGCAACACCAAAGGACTCTACAGCAGCTGAAAATGTTGAAGAGGAAGATGATTTTGAAGGGATACAACTGGTACCCGAAGTGCCTAATGCTGAGTATCTAAACTTGGCCTCAGATGGGGATTGTTCAGCAAATAGCCACAAAATAGGCAATGTGGCAAAGAAGGGGAAAGGGAAGACTTCTAAGCAGGGTTACAAACAACAAGGAACCACAGGGGAAGGAGGTTTATTAGCTGAAGATACTGGATCAGCTTTAGGTGCTGTATTTTTGAAAAAAAGCAATCAGAATAGATGAAGAAAATAGGAAGCTAGAAGTTAAAAAAGGTAAGCAAGTGTTGATGGAAGATGGAGAAGGCAATCACTTGATCTTACAGCTCCTACAGGATAGACAAAATGAAGTGGAAGGGATTCTCAGAAGCCACATTGAAGAGCAGTTGAAAAAAAAATGAGGAAAAGATGTTGAAGGATCAAAAGGTTAGCAACTCGGTTTTGCTGAAGCTATTAGAAAAAGTCGATTGCATAGAGAAAAGGTTTGCTTCTATTGCAACTGGGGAGAATGATAACAGGGCTGATGAAGGAAAAAACAGTGAAGGAAAGAAGACTGATGGCGTTGAGGAGCATGAGGGACAGCAGCACAATAATCCACTGTCTGGGGCTGAAGATCGTATTTTGTATACATCAGATCCTGGACCCAATCTGCTCAAAAGAATGTGTTTTGATAAGCTCTCTAACACCCAAAGTGTTGTGGCTTCACTATGCTTCAACTTAGACCAAACCTTACACAACGTTTCGAATCCTTAACCAGTGTTTTACCAATTCAAATCCGAGATGGATGCTCGCCATCAAACCTTTGAGCATCTCAACAACTTCAACACTATGTCTCAACCTAGACAAGCTGGAGATGCGCAAGCCTTTGGAAGTAACACTGACATTCAGCCACTAAATAATCAGGCAGAGATTAGGACTCCAGCTTTTATGGCCCCTCAGGTATTCCCATATCACCTTTTTGCTGAATTTCTTGACAAGTACATAGTTTACTTTATGCTGTTAATTGCTGTCACTCTTAGTTGGTTTAGAATATAACTATTTCCACTCTACTATAGTTGATAATTTGCTTCACCTTCAGTTTCTCTTTCCTTTAGGTTTACGAAATGATGTAATAATTTCTTAATACTTTTAAACATACACTTGTATGCTGTATTTTGCCGTATGCTTGTTGCTCTGTTGATAAGTATTCCATAATTAATTGCTTTCTAGTTGCCTTCTACTATCCTCGGCCTTGTAGTTAAGACTAATTGCAAAGGCCGATCTAATTGCTTGCTCTTCTTGGTTAGAATTGAATATTCTAATTCAAATAACACTATTCTTTCCTTATCTAATCTCCTAGTTCATATTCCTAGAGGACCTAATACTAGCTTTGGTTTTAATCCATTGGATGTTCTAAATTTGAAAAGTGCTGGTGCTATCTGTGTGGAGCCTCTCAGGTCATCAAAATGCAAATATTATCTTGGAATGTTAGGGGTTTAAATGGAAATTTTACTGGTCAATGCCTATCCAAACTTCTCAAGAAATACCACCCAAAACTGGTCTTTTTGTGTGAAACTAAATGTGGAGATCATATGAGTCTCATGGAGAGGAAGAGGAAGATATTCAAGGATTATTCGTCTATTGGTTTCATCAACAACGAAAGGGTGAAAGGTCTGAAAGGGGGTCTTTGGGTTATTCAAAAGAAAGGTACTGGTTGCACACTCTTCAAACATGATGAATCTTTTTTGGCCCTCAATTGTAATTTTGAAGGAAAAGAGTGGATCACAATTTTCATTTATGCCCCACCCACCTATGCAACCCGTAAAGTGTTTTGGATAAAAATCCTAGCCTTCATCCAATCCCTGAACAAACCCTTCCTCATCATGGGAGACTACAATGAAGTCATGATTCAGGACGACAAATTTGGAAATGTGTTCAAACCGGCTCCGCTCTACCGGCTCTTGCAAGACTTAATCTATAGTTTTGATCTGCGTGAAATCCTATTCCCAGGTTTACCCTTCACTTGGTCAAATAAGCAAAAGCCACCCAACTTAACTAAAGAAAAGCTCGACAGTTGTTGGGCTTCACCTTCTTGGATTGCTCTGTTTAATGAGGCCAGCCTCAAAAAATTGCCGGCTACTGGCTCCGACCATAACCCAATCTTTCTCTGTTTGGCTAAGACTAAAAATCAGTGAAAGAAATTGTTCCATTACCAGATGGCATGGCATTGTCATCCACTCTTTGAAAAAGCAATTGAAAAGGCATGGGTAAGTGCAGGTAATTCCCCTCTTAACTGTAAACTTGCCAATTTATCTCGTTTTCTAATGCACTGGAATAAGGATGTTTTCGGAAACATCGACAATCTCTTCCACAACATTTCTGAGGAAATTGAGGTACTTGAGAGTATGCCTGCACCAGACTGGGAAGCGATCAATATGAAAAGACAGGCCCTTTCATTGGCACTTAAAGCTGAGGAACAGTTCTGGTTCCAGAAGTCAAGAAGCAATTATATCAGGGATGGGAATAGGAACACAAGGTATTACCATCTTTCCTCCAAGCTTTACCGCCATAAGGGAAAGATTGAAAATCTGGAGCACAATGGTAAACGGGTAAGTGCCCCCTTTGAAATTGCAGAAGCTTTCTCTTCACATATGCAAAATTTGTTTTTGTCTTCAAACCCTTTTGACCCCTCATTTATTGAAGGCTTATTCCCTAATGTGGCCAATCAGGTCAATCTCGAAGGAATTTCGGGATTACCCTCAATAGAGGAAATTAAGACAACTGTCTTCTCTTTGGACCCCTTTAAAGCCCCTTGGGATGGATGTGTTTAATGCTTTCTTTTGTCAAAAAAATTGGGATATAATCAAGCAGGATCTTTGTGATCTGGTCTTAAATTTTTTTCCCCACTCCACACTCGCATTTGGTGTAAATCACACCCTTCTGTTTTTCATCCCCAAGAAAAACCCGGCAACGTCTATGGCAGACTTCAGAGCAATTAGTCTATGCAATGTGTGTTACAAAAGTATTGCAAAACTATTGGCCCGAAGACTAAAACCACTGTTGAAAAACTTCATCTCTCCATGTCAAGGGGCTTTTGTGGAAAATAGACAAATCTCGGATAATATTTTGATAGCCCAAGAAATCTTCCACTTCTTAAGTAAAACAAAAGGAAAATAGGGGTTTGTGGCCCTCAAACTTGATATGTCTAAAGCCTATGATAGGGTGGAATGGAATGTGTTACTTAGCATCTTCAATTTTTGGGATTGCGAGAAGAGCCCCTGAGATTTCCCATCTCTTTTTTGCGGACGACACCTTCCTTTTCTGTCGAGCAGAGAAGGAAGATGCGTTGGCCCTCAAAGCGGTGCTAGAACTTTTCTCAGACATTACTGGCCAAGAAATTAACTTTGAAAAAAGCGGTGCTTACTTTAGCAGAAATGTGGCTGCTAATGAGAAAAGAGTGATATTATCAACTCTTGGCATCAATGAAATGAAAAAGGATGCAGTTTATCTAGGATCCCAGTTGTTACATGGTCGAGCCAATAAGAAGAACCTCATGTTTGTAACCAACAACATGAAGAAAAAATTGGCAATGTGGAAAACGACAAGTCTTTCGTTTGCAGGAAGAGGGGTGTTGCTACAATCAGTTCTCCCAGCACAACCTCTGTTTCATATGCAAAGCTTCAAGTTCCCAAGAACGCTATGCAAAGAACTGGATTCACTATGTCAAAAATTCTGGCTAGGGAACCCAACAAAGGAGAGACAGCTTACACTTATCTCATGGGATAGATGTTGTCAGCAGAAGGAGAAAGGAGGATTGGGATTTCAGAAAATGGAAGATATCAATAAGGCATTGCTACTAAAACAAGGATGGAGAATGCTACAAAACACTGAAGCTTTGTGGGTACAGACACTGAAGGCGAAATACTTCCCAAACACTTCGCCCTATGATCCCAAGGTATTGAAGAAAAATGGCTCTTGGACTTGGAACGACATTTATGGAATTTTACCTATCCTTGAAAAAATGGTATGGAGGAAGGTAGGAAATGGAAGGACCACATCTCTCTGGTTTGACCCATGGATAAAAGAACCGAGCGATCGATCTTACCTATTACCAAACACAAAGCTGTGGGCGAGGACTTCATCAGTTGAACAAGTGGCAGTCAACAATATAAACAGGGAGTGTTTCTTCCCTCAACCTTCCCAAGTTTATGGCATTTTAAATCTTTCTCTGGAATATGGAACAGATATGTGGATATCTCTTATTTATAGTAACGGTGAGTTCTCTGCCAAATTGGCGAGAAATACCTTATTACAAATAAGAAATATACCAACTTCCAACCCACTTAAAAGATGGTGGGACTTCTTTTGGAAACTACCCCTTCACCCCAAATTTAAATTATTTTTTTGGCGCCTTTTAAACGAAGGGCTACCAGTGAAAGAAAATCTCAATAAATGGATGCCACTTAATTCAATATGTGAGATGTGTGAAAAAAATGTGGAGTCTATATGGCATGTTTTCCTCTCCTGTGACTGGACAAAACGTATATGGGCTGCAGGACTCCTGGGGCTAAGAACTGAAAGGGTGGTACATGGTTCTACAATGAATCTTTGTAATTCTTTTTTTCTAGACCTTAGAATAAAGAAAGAAAACCAGCAGTGGATGGCATCGATTTTTATAATAACATGCTATTTTGTCTGGAAAGAAAGAAATAACAAAGTCTTTAATAAAGTCAACCCCAATCCTACCAAAGTGTTACTTAACACAGCCAGGTGGATCAAAGACCTAAATCTATTTGCCTCAGAGATGCATAAGCCCTTAAATAGAGAGACCTTTGCAATTTCCAATAAACCAAATACTTGCTTTTGTAAGAGTTGGACTAACATGGGGGTCACTCCTCTTTTTTGATATGTGCAGGGGTACATAACTCAAACTTAAACAATGCAGGATGGAGCATTGGTCTTTTTGCGTAAGGAAAACTGCAATATGTTAGCACTGGAGGCATAGGGAAAGGGAAGATAGAAGAGGCTATACTTGTTAGGATCAATGATGGTATGGACCAAGCAAACAAAAGGAAAATCTCACTGGATGAAATATGGTGCGAAGAGCAAGAGGTGATCAACCTAATATCATCACGGCATCACAACAACTGGCCTATAGTATATGTCCCAATTTTGGTAAAAATAATATGTAATATTAAAAACATTAGGCTCTGTGGCTGCACTTCGCCAACGCTCCAACAATGGTTCAGTCATATAGCAGATGAATCTGCCCTAGACTATCACAAGAACTTGGTTGTAATAGATACAACAAAACTTTGTAATTGTTGTCTTAACTAATATAATATAAAGGTTATTTAGCATAAAAAAAAAGAAGCCAATGAGTGGAATTAGGCCAAACAGTCCTACTTGCAACAGACTGGGCCTTCCTAGCTAGAGAATCGGCTACAAAATTAGCCCATCTAGACACAAAGTGAACCGACTAGGATGGTTCAAGGAAGAAAAAGTGGCAAATATCATCAACAACAAGCAGAGCATCCAATTCCACCGGTATGAAAGGGTCCTCACAAAGATTAATAAGGCATTTGGAGTCACTCTCGAAATAGACGTTCTTTAAGCCTCCATTGTACGCCCAAAGCACAGCTTCCCTGAGAGCCGCTGCTTCCCCAGAGAGAATGGAAGAAATCGAAGCAATGATGGAGATCGTAAATAGGCAGAGTCCCATGGAATCTCTCACCACAACAATAGTTTCTTAACACTGTTAAAGTGAAGGGAGGCAGTAATTTCATAAAGAAAATGGTTCCTCAAGTAAGCTATGGTACAAAGGGACAATAGTGATTATTCTAATATTAAATAATATTTTGATCATTTTGGAATATTAGGAGAAAAAATTCTAATATTAAACTAATTTTCATGAAGAAAAAAAAAAACTGGTTGAGACCTATTTTTAACTTTTGATTTTTTTTCCAGCCATTTTTAAATAGAAATAGGCTGTACAAATTATACAAAATACTATAATTTCTATTTATTTGGCTAAAAATAAAAAATGAAAATCATGCCAAAGACTGCCTTTACTTAGGCTGCAATTGAATCAAATTTGCATTAATTGGGTTTAGGTCTAAGTTTGAATTAGTCCTACTACATGGGGATTAGGAAATTATGGGGTTGTGTAGAAATTCATTTAATTAGAAGAACAAGCATAGCACGTTGGGTCTTGATCAACAGAACAAGGATCCCAAGAATTGAAAATGGGCCAAAAAGTCATGCTTGAAAGAGACAATGCCCTTCCGACTAGGGAGTGAGCAACATAATTCTCCATATGCAAATCTTATATTGTGTGAACGATATTGAATATATTGACTATTTCCTAGCGTGTTTAATGTGGAAAAGCATGATAGGTATGGTATGTTAGTCCAACAGCTTTTCTTCAATCATATTTAATCTTTAACTGGGGATGGTCATCTATTTTTGGAAATCAATACATTTTTATGTTTTTTTTAGCATTTTCATTATATTTATGTCTTCATTGATGTGGTATGTAATTTCCTTTCTCTCCTAATAATTTTATCATCTGCAAAAGCACTACTTGCAGTCATCAACTCTGTTGGCAGCCCACCTCTAAGAGGAGTGATCAAGATCAATTCTGATGCTACATTACGAGCGAATAGGACATCAAGTGATATAGGTATTGTAGCACGAGATTGGAATGGAAATCCACTAGTGGCAAAATCAATCCCAGCAGTGTTCGGTGAAGCCGAGGTTGGTGAGGCGATGGGGATTAGACAAGGGCTCTAGTTAGCTGTTGAAGAAGGATGGCTTCATGTAATATTGGAGTTTGATTGTCTCTCAGTGGTGAGGCTACTCTTACACCCAAATATCCCTGTCCCATTTCAGCTTCAAAATGTGATATGTGATATCTGATATTAGATATCTGGCAACAGCCCCCTTTCATGTGTTTTTTGTTTTACTCCAAGGGAAGCCAATTTTGTGGCTAATTCCTTGGTCCAGGAAGCCCTAGTGCTTGAGACTGTATTGGTTTGGCAAAATTCCACTGTTTGGTTGAAGGAGTCTGCTCCTCCGCCAGAGCTTGTCTCCATCAATATAGTTTTGTTTTCTACCCAAAAAAAAAAAAAAAAAACTCTGTTTGTGCTTTGCATATAAAAAGAAATAATAACAAATGAGTGAGCAATTATTTATATATCATTATCATTAAATAAATTTTTGCTAAAGAGTGACATTTCTCATTACTTTGTTAAAGTTGGCTGGAAAGTGAGAACCTTGAAACTTTTGAGGGTAAGCTAACCTTTGACTTCCAAGTCTAGGCGATAATTTTTCTTTTCCATTTAGAATCCTCGGATCTTCCAAGAATCCAAGGGAAATATATATATACAAATAAAATAAAAATAATATATTAAAATCATCTCATCAAGTAAGAGAACCCACAAAATATTATTATGATCTGAAGTTTTGCCTAGATCTTGAGCATTCAATTATGTAGGTGCACATATGTTAGATACATGACAAAAACTTAGATCTCTCCTAAAATTTTAATAAAATTTTCTTTTATAGCCATAAATGATTTGTTTATCTTTTATCCTCACTAATATCCAAGGTTCGACATGTTGGCCCATGTCGCCGTCTCGGACCCTGGCGACTTTTGGTTGGGGTTCGATGAAAAATCGAACCCCTGTTTTGAAGGGTATTTAGGTCATTTTGACCTAAAATTTGACGTATAGTCTAATTTGAAGCCAATAAACACAATGGGAGTGTCATTTTGACCTAAAACATCACCTAAACTAATGTTCTTAATTGACCCATGTCCTACTATATGCGAACGAAAGCCCCAAAACTAAAAATTTAAAAACTCATAAAAACCAAATCATCTAAAGTCTACAATTCATTGTACAAATACATAGAATCATCCAACCATATAAAGTACAAATACATAGAGTCATCCAATGATCCAACTATATAAAATCTCGAACTCTCAATACCAAGTACTGTGCCTAGGTGGATCGAACTCCTATGACTCAAACTGCCTCCAGTGATGCTCTCCCAACAATCTTACATAATGATCCCATGTCATACGATACTGATAGTGTTCAAGATAATGATTAACTGCACCTCTATAGCGGTGATCTTCCACCCCAAGAATGGTTACTTGTTTGATGAAAAAACTCCCAGATCTGTGAAAAACACCGCCTGATCGACAGAAACAACGTGATATCCGGCAATAATGAAGCAAGATGTACTCATAGATGTCAAAGATCGGACCAAAATATGGTGAAAAGTGTGAAAAATGAGAGAGAGAAGCTCTGGAGAAGGGAGAGAGAAAATGTAAAAAAATCAAGTGGGAAATTCAGCAAATTCGCCCGAATCCCCCTATTTATCGCTAGAAGTTAGCGATATGGCGATATATTCTACCAATTGTTAAGTTGATGTTGCCAGGGGGTGTCGTGTCGCCCCCAGTGACACCTCGACATATCGCCCTGTGTCGGCGATAAAGCACCGACACGAGGTACCATGCTAATATCACATCATCATTACTTTGAAACGTCCAACATGGTTGAACTACTTGTCGACGAAATCCTGGTTCGATGATATAGTACGTATCTATTCATTAATATGCATGGGACCATTTTATGTGGGGGTGCTAGCATTGAATCACTAAAACCCCTTTCATTGCAAATGTTACGCAATACTAAGTAAAGAATTTTTTTTTTTGGGGTAAGACTAATTAAAGAAGTTTGAATGATATGTTCGTACAACTCAATGTTTAATGGACTAGGTCAAAAAATGTTCCATAGTATGAATTTTTTTTGGGTAGAATTCCATAGTATGAATTAATGAAGTTTAAATGATATGTTTGTACAACTCACTTTGACATCTCAATGTTTAATGGATTAGATCAAAGACAGTTACAAGACAATATCAAGTTTGGTTATGATAGAGTCTTTGACCCGAATATTAGCCAAATACCTTTGGTACATGAATGATGATTCATCTATTATTGTTATCATTTTTGTGTTAGATGTCCCATCATTTATTTATATGGGTGTCGCCTCAAATCATTTAGGACTTTCTTCTTGGAAAATAAATTAAATTTCAATCTAAAAAGATTTTTTTTTCTTTTCCCTTTATGGTATAATCTAAAAAGAGTTTGTGATAACCATCTAATATAATAGTGTCACAATTTCCAAATCATCTATAATTTAGTTAGTCAATTTAATTTACACTATATTAATTGAAAATTCATCTTTATATATTTTTAATGCAATGTTCAATCAAGAAATATATTCCAAATACAAACTCTATCGATCTAGAGTCATATTCATTTTAATTTACAACATTTAATGTCAAATCAATTATTGAAAAGTACAAGCTTGTTTACGCGTCAATGAAATAAATCAACCTATTTTTTGTGCAATTTTTTTTTTGGTAAACGAAGCTTTAATTAGAAGAGTGGCGAGAAAAAGTCAAGACATCCTGAGTACAAGCTTCAAGAAGCCAAGGAATGGAATTAGACCAGACCGTCCTACTTGCCAAGGACAAGGCTTTCCTAGCTAGATAATCGACTACCGAATTAGCTCATTTAGAAACAAAATGAACCGACCAAGAGAGTTCAAAGGAAAGAAGTTGGCAAATGTCCTCCACCACCCGATAAGAATCTGACTCCACAGGGATGAAAGGGTCCACAAAGCAATGAGTAAGCCTCTGTAAATCACATTCAAACATGACATTCTTAATCCCTGCACTTAAGCTCCACGAGATTGCCTCCCTTAAAGCCAAAGCTTCGCCCGTGAAGATGTTGGAGCATTCAATAGGGATCGAGATAGCAGAGAGGTAGCAGCCGTTTGAATCCCTGAGTACAAACCCCAATCCAGCTGTGCTTTCATCATCCGCCATAGAGAAGTCAGTGTTCATCTTCAGCAGCCCTTCAATCGGAGGAATCCAGTTTCTAGGCACTTTCACAGAGGGAAACCACTAAAAACTTTGTCTTATTGATTTTTAGTTTTTTTTTCTTCCTTTATTGAAAAATATATTCCAACTAAAATACCTGTCCTTAAAAATTTCCTTCCAACGTATAAAAGAAGAAGAGAGAATAAGCAAAAACTTGCAATTCTCCCTAGAGTTATTTACATTTGAGCCACTTATTATGGTAGGTGAATTCTAACAAGCTAGGGGTGGTGGTGTGTGTCCCTGCCCTCCTTTTTGGCGGGTGACTTCTAACAGAGTGAGGTAATGGGGAGTAATTTTCAGGAGGATGGAGAATATAAGAGGTGAGGCTTGGCTGAGATTCAAGGGATAGTTTCGCCCTATTAAATTCAAAATTTGAATTCTATAAACAGTCTCTAACTCCAACCATTAAGTTGTGACTTAAACATATTTTTGAAAATTTAAGTGACTAAATATGAGTTTTTGTTTTTTGCACGAAGCTGAAAAACTTCATTTATGAACTTGAAAAGAAATAAATACAAAAGATAACTGCATGAAAACACAAGGTTCTGTCCGAACAAAGAAATGGAAATTGACCAAATGTCATACATGCATTAGACAATGTTATCCAAGCTAAGGAATGGGTCGAGTCCAATAAGCCCTAAGAATAATGGTTGTAACAACTACAACAACAATTAAGCACAAGGAATACGATGTACGTATCCTCTATCACAAACACCCAAAGAGGTGACAGGCTACAAAAGCGCACATAGACACGCCACAAGGATGGAAATACAACACATCACAAGGGCGGAAATGATGGCCACGACAAAGACACACCGACGGCGACCAGCAACACAAGACTCTCGCAGCAACAAAGCTTCCAGATCCATGTGAGACACTTTTAGCTACGGCGTAAAACTTTCAGATATTCGGATGCACTACTGGAGCTCGCATCTACCTGGGTTTTTTTTAACCTGAAACTTCCACTGGTTGTGGAAAAAGGGAACAGAGAGAGACGGAGAGAATGAGAAATTGAGAACATATTTTTTATTTTTCCAACCGGAACTTCACAGAAAATAGAGAGAAACGGCAAGAGAGAGAGAGAGAAACTGAGAAAGGAGAGGATCGGAGAGAAAGAGGCGAAGAGGAACGAAGGGGAAATAACAGAGAGAGAGAGAGAGGCGTGAGACAGACGGAGAATAGAGGGGAAAAAAAACCAGAGAAAGAAAGAATAGAAGGCGGAGAGAGGGAGAGAGGAGGCAAGGAAGTAAAAACAGGGGTGGAGGTGGCGAGACAGAGTCATGTCTCTCCACCTCAAAGCACGGAGACCTTCAACGGCGTTTTCACTAGGGTTTCTTCGCTTCAGCGGTGTGGAGAGAGGAAATTAAGGTTCTGTTTCACCAAGATAAAACCTTCATTCCCAAGTAGAAAATAAACATAAATAGATGAGTCATCCTGTCTTTTGTGGTCTCGAAGCGTCCGAGTCACAGACTCAAAAAGTGACTAAATACGAGTTTCAGCTCATAATAAGTGATTCATCCGTAAACATCTCTTTAATATATTCTCACCAATATATCAAAACTAAAATATTCTCACAACTATGCCTTATTTTATTTGGTTCAATTTTATAATTTTTTTTCTTCCATTCTTCAATTATATAAATTGAATCTGAAGAAAACCAAACCACAATGGATGTTTTTTTCTTCTTAAATGGCTGTCTTCGACTTTAATGGCAATTATGACCAGATGTACAATGGTGATCTAATCACTGTCATATTCAATAGCAACTTTCTTTTGTGTTTACTTGGGAGAAAATTACAGCCACATGTTTCCCATCACTAAAACAACTAGGTAGTTGGTAAGCTGGAAATACTTTCATTAGCCCAAAATAAACCCTAGTGAGTAACAAAGTCTACTGAGCAGTTTACCTATAAAGAAACCAAGGACATGAAAAATAAAATATAAATATCTTAGTAGATTTCTCACACTCATACATGACTTCGTTTTGGTTGGTAATCCATATTGGTTATAACTTTAAACCTCAATTATGCCAACTTAGAAAAGATGGTAAGATAAATGAAAAGAAAAAAGTATATCAGAAAAATTTTGATTCATTAATCTTAAGATTATTATGACCTTATAGAATCTTAATTTATTTTCTATTTGATTTTGAGTGCATCTCACATTTATAGATATCAAATCTTCAGCCGAAAAAATAGATATATGACATCACTAAATTTATTAATCTAGCAATTAATACTAGACCTCAAGATTCAAAATCAAGAAAGAGAGGAATTCAGTTTGACTAATGTGGGTATTGATCAATCTTATCGAAAAAAAACAGAAAGTAAAATTAAATTACATAAAATTGTTCTAATATTTCATATCAAAGTCATTTCAGGTGATGTATGGCCCGGAATAATTAGGGTTGAATACAGATTCTTATTGCTAAATCCTGGCCGAGATATTAGTGTCATTATTTTTTGAATATATTGACTGAAATTAGTTAAGACCAACTGGACATGGTAGATGGCAAAACAAGATTTCCTTCAATCAGAGAGTATTTTTAGATTAAATAACAGCCAATTTAGGGTTTTCCTAACGGCGAATTTGATTAAAACTGCCCAGGGTTATTTGATTGTTTTCTGTTTTTTATTTTTTTTATTTAATTATTCTAAATAAATTCATAAAAGGTTCTGATAATTTTTTTATTTTGTTTTTTTTTCTCCTTGGGTTTAAGTTCAGTTTTTAATTGAGTTCTAATTGTGTTCCTTAGATAATTAACTATACTTGTCATAAAATCATAGAAAATTGTAGAAGTGAGAATTGTAGAGGATGTTTTTTACGTTACGTGGCTTAATTTTTACACGTTTTTTTTTTTTTTTGTTAAATGTTTCCTGTATTTCCCTTCTGTATTTTCACTGATTTTTCAGAGTTTAAGAGTTTAAGAGCACTTGGCGTCATTGTGCCAAGAAAACTCAGATTCGCGTATACCCGTCGTCTGGCACTCTGTTAAGATCGATGGGAACTATGATTTAAACGATCTCTATCGTGGGCTTCCTCCGGATTGAAGCTTGTAACCACGAAACTGTTTGAAGTCGCATCAAATCCTTATCAATGAAGGTGACCATCTTGTGTTTGTTATAGATTGCTTTTTTCCCCCAAACCTGTGACGTTTGCGCCCAGTCTTCTTCATTATCAGTTTCTCTATATAAGTTGGTGTTAGCTTCTTGCACTGTTTATCGGTTGTGTAGCTGGGTTTTTCTTTTCTGTTCTTCAATGGCGACTTCCTCTGTTTCTTCTCCTCTCTGCACATGGCTTGTCGCCGCTTGCATGTCCGTTTCTGGCGACAAAGGGCAACCGTTCAAGCCTTCTGCTTTTCAGTCTTCAGAGAGATTGAGTAGGAGGGCTCGCAGAAAGATAATTGCATCGAAATGCAGTGCTGGCGGTCACCATTTCCAAGGGGGTTCGATTTCGGCCATTGGTGGATCGAGTATACGATGTCTCGTGAGTTCTTGTTTGGCATTTGAACCGTGCGACGAGTATTACAGCTCCAAAGGGTTGTCTTCTTTGGGCTTCTTCGGTGACAATGGGTTTTCAATGTTCGGGTCGAGTGATGGACAGATGATTCGAAAGCAGAGACGGATGAATCGTGCAGCCCACTCAGGTGATTTATTTTTTTGCTTTTAGTACGATTTATTGTGTTATGATTATGTTATCTCTTCAGTTGATTAACTTTAATGAATTCTTCTTTTACTTTTTCGTTTCATATGCATCAGCCAGCTTTCAGTAGTTTCTCTTTCCTTTCTGCTTGCGTTTGTTTACGTTGTATAGTCGCTGCACATGCGTGTGTTTATGAACTACTGCAACTACTAGTATTACTACTGTGCAATTCAATTGAATAGCGTTTTATTTAATTCCTTTTTCTTTTGCCCATTTATGGTGGGAGTTGTGATTATTCTTCTTGTTGCAGGGAAGACCATGGCCGTAGCTGTGCAACCTGTAAAGGAAGTTGTAAGAAAAAAGATTGTCACAACACAAAGAAGGGTTGTCGTGACGGGAATGGGTGTGGTGACTCCAATTGGTCATGATCCTGATACCTTCTATAGAAATCTCCTTGAGGGTGTTAGTGGCATAAGTGAGATTGAGGCATTTGACTGTGCCGAGTTTCCTACGGTAAATCTTCTCATTGATCTCTTCCATAGCAACACCTTTAGCTTTCTTGGATTTTGACACATTATAGTTTTCCTAGAGAATTGCTGGAGAAATCAAATCTTTCACATCAGATGGATGGGTTGCTCCTAAACTATCCAAAAGGGCAGACAAGTTTATGATTTACATGCTAACAGCTGGCAAGAAGGCTTTGGCGCATGGGGGAGTTACTGAAGAAGTAATGCATGATTTAAGAAAAGATAAATGCGGGGTTTTAGTTGGCTCTGCGATGGGTGGTATGAAGGTAATTTGTAAATCATCTGCATTATCCACTGGGTTTAGTATCCCAGTAACAGGCTCTAATATGGAGCAAACCATGTGAAGGATTGGATTGTTGTTGTATACTTAATTCTTAACCCCTTCACATTTCCCCCCCCATTAATTGTTCATCTTTGAAACGAGAAATGTTTGGCCTTCTGAGTTTTACCTTTATATAACGGGTAACACCCCTGAACAAGTCTGCTATATGTGTTTGCAAAGGGCTTGTGCGTCCTTCATAAATCTTGTTAATTTTTGAAGCTTAGATAGAGGAGGAAACAAAGGTCAGTCTGCTTCTGTTACCTATACGTTTGGCAGGATTTGTTGTATCTGTAGCCAGTGCTTCATGGCGGTTCCCTGTTTTTATTTCCCGACTTCATGAGTGGGACTCAGAAACTTCCCTAGTAGAAACAAAATTTCTTAGCCTCCTAGAGGCATGCCATGTTAAAAGTAAACCGTACATTAGTTGTTTTATTCTGCAAATCACTTTCTTCCTCTAATTGGTTAGCAATTATGACCAGGTGTTTAATGATGGACTCGAAGCTTTGAGGGTTTCATATAAGAAAATGAATCCTTTTTGTGTCCCTTTTGCTACAACAAACATGGGATCTGCAGTGCTTGCGATGGATATAGTAAGCATAGCTTAATATTTGCTGGAAATTAAGTTGCACTTTGATGGATTTGTAGATTTTGAATGAATCCTCTGCGGCTACTTATTCAATACTTGGGTTCAGGGATGGATGGGCCCAAACTATTCAATCTCAACTGCCTGTGCAACAAGTAACTTTTGTATACTGAATGCAGCGAATCATATTATTAGAGGCGAAGCTGTAAGTGCCTCACTTTGGTTTTGCCTAGTTGTTGACTATGATTTATGCTAGGACTCTCTATCTCTCACTCTCTCTGTACCGGTCTACTGTAGTTTGTTTGCCATTCTTCATATTTTCACTGTCAATTAAAATTATCTAATAGTGAAATCAGGCAGGGGATTGCTTTCCCAGCCTTGTGCATAGTGTGACAGCACTTTGGGTTCCAGATGTACAGTGGGCCCCAGATGAATTCGGGCGGGGGGTTTGAGCCCACTGTATGACAGGAATCTTTGCCATCATCACAATATGTGCACATTTTGCTACCTTAATCATCAACTAAAATCATTGTTCCTCCCTTTTTTCTTTTCCATTTTGGTTTTTTTTTTTTTTTTTTTTTCTCTCCTTTTTTCCCTTCCTTTTTCTTTTGGTTGGGGGTTGCGTGGGTTGGAGGATCGTTTTCTAATTCGTTGAATGCTTGTAGGATATGATGCTTTGTGGTGGCTCTGAAGCGGCAGTCATACCTATTGGTATTAAGCTTCTTCCTTTCTCCTCCTTGAAGTGTTTGGAGTCGTCAATCTCTTTGAGCATCTGACTGTTTTGATCGACTGTAACTAACTGTAACTGCAGGCTTGGGAGGTTTTGTGGCATGCAGAGCACTTTCTAAGAGGAACAGTGATCCTACTAAAGCTTCACGCCCTTGGGATATTGTAAGATAAATAATTTAAAAACTTTACAAGACTTCAGCTTAGAATGGAAGTTGGGCCAAAATATAAATGATTGACTTTGACAAGTAATGATTTCATTGATTAGAAATATATGATAATTCATCAAATATAAATGTAACTCTTGGCTTATAGTTATTGATCTCATTAGAGTTTAGTAAGGTTCTGATCGTGTATAAAAGCGATAATGAGAGCTAAAACCAGTAGAAAGAGTGGGCATGCTGCTCACGGTGTGACCCTCTAAAAATCACTGAAATTCTTTTCCGTCTCTTTTCTTAATTACCATGTGGGCCCCCTATATGATGAACTGGCATCCGTAATATACTTGCTGTCCCTGGGCTTGCATTACATCAAAAATATTTACGATCACCTAATTAGATATTGAGCTAATTGTTCTGGGGTTTACTTCTGGTGCTTCATTTCAGTTACTTGGATATTGTCATTTTTGAAACAGAATGTAATGTGTTCATTGCCAGAATCGTGATGGATTTGTTATGGGAGAAGGAGCTGGGGTTCTGCTTTTAGAAGAACTAGAGCATGCTAAGGTACAGTCTCATCAATTCATTTTTGTAGTCAGTGCATAATAAAAGTCGCATGAGGGTTTGTAACATGCGGCTACAAATGGTTTTGTTTTAAATGCTTTCATTTTTATTTATTCTATAGGAAAGGGGTGCAAAGATTTATGCAGAGTTTCTTGGTGGAAGCTTTACCTGTGATGCCTATCACATGACTGAGCCTCATCCTGATGGTATGTAATCAAACCTTGTAGGTATGGCACGGGCCACGACCATTACCTAAAATTTGTTGTGTGGACAGGGCTGTGTAACAGTAGCTGATCCTCTTATTGGGATTTTGTTTCTATATATATATTATTCTCTCTCACTCTTTCTATTTGCAATTTACAAAATTCTTATAGTTACGCAGCAAGAGACAGTGTCTTCAATTTGCGCACAGGTGAGGAAGACGTAGTGAAAGAAACAATAGCAAGGGGAAAAAAGAGAGGAATCTCATTGGGCTTCTTTCCATCTGTCATTCTTTTTGTTGATAATATTAAGTTTAATAATTATACCTGTAATGAAACCAAAACCTCTATTGAAGATCAATCGAAGATAGAGTAGAGAGAAGACGAGAGAAAGAGAGAAGAAAACAAAAAAAAGAGATGGGGAGAGGGACGACTCTAGCAAGCCTCTCCCTTCTAGTTTGCACTTTATTTATAACTGGTACAAGCTTAAGATTAGATCCCAATATCTGATGGGATACATAAAAAAATAAAATCAACTAAAAAGGAAAGACAATATTCCACCAAATCAACCAGCTTGACCACTTGATTTTATATTTCCGTGATCCTATTGCCTTATTTGATTTTATATGCTCCACGATCCACTTTCCTTATTTGATTTCATATTCTCCATGATCCGCTTCCCTTATTTGATTTTATATGCTTCACGATCCTCTTTCCTTATTGAAATGTCAATGATACCCTTATTGCAAAATTTGAGGCACAAGTAGGGATAACTACCAATTTATTATGTAGGTCAACTTTGGAATCAAAATATTTTAAACTCAATAGAATGAAGATGGAATATCTAGTGTGTAACTTCGGTTGGGAATGACAAATAATGAAGTGGTGAAAAATTGATGAGTAAGAGATTCTGTAAAGCTATTATTATAGGTACCTTTGCTCAATCATCGAAGAATGTCATATAGAGGGTGATGCTTCCCAAAGAACTAAAATACTGGGGATGAAGTGGAGAGGTGCGTTTGAGGCTTTTTGTGATCGATGTATTTCTTTTAAGCTCAAAGGATAATTTTATATGATCGTCGTTCGACTAGTTATGATGTGTGGTGTATAATGTTGGGCTGTTAAAAAACTTCATATAAATAAACTCAGTGTAGTAGAAATAGGGGTGCTAAATTGGATGAGTGGCAAACTAGGAAGGATAAAGTAAGGAATAATCATATTGGAGCTGGTTTGTGAGTAGATTCAACAAATGATATGCTACGATAAAGTCATTTGAGGTGGGTACGACCATGTCTAACGGAGAATTTTTAATGCCTTCCTATGCAGGAGTGATTTAGTTCAGATTGATGGAACTAAAAGAGCTAGGGGCAGACCTAAAATGACCTTGTGAGAAGTGGTGAGAAAGGTTATGCATGAATTAGGCGTTGTAACTAGTATGACCTCAAATACAGCTGACTGGAAGGCAGGGATCCATGTAGGCATGTAGCCAACCTCATTTAGTTGGGATTAGGCTTGTCGTTTTTGTTGTATTGCACAATTGGACTACTTAACCCAATGCCGACAAAACGACAGTAGTATCCTTATTATCCATTAGTTACAAATTCCTAGTTGCTCAATATATAATGCCAATAAGAACTGGTCCTTATGAATCTCCATAAGTTGGTAGCTGGTTCTCCCATACTTTGTTTGTACCAACCTAGGTTGAAATTCTTATGGAGTAACGTGAACTCCAATTCATTGGGATTAACGCTAATGGGCTTTGTTTCCACAATACAGAAAACATGGGCATGAATGGACAATGGGGAAAGGTAACTCCTGAAGAATTTGTAGCTTCAATATCCCCATATATGGTCTGAATCATAGATGCAAACCCCCACCCCCTTTTTCTTAAAAAAGGAAAAAAGATTAGTATTAGATCTGAATATGCTTCTTCACTTGACCTCGTAACTGTATAAATGTATTTGCTTCTGTAAGCCAATATCTTATATATGGATGATGTCCGTAAGCATTTGTTTATATCAAAATCTGTATTGCAAGCTTTCTCTAATCTGGGGGAAGTTCTGATACCAAGTTGTGTAGCAGGAGTTTGTCTGAAGATGTTCCAAAAAGTTGAGGAACAAAAAAAGAGAAAAAGTAGGAGAAAAAAAAAAGAAACAAAGAAACAAAGAAGTGGAGACCTAATGGGGTTGGCCGTCCGACTTACCTTTTATCAATAAATATTGGGGTTACCTCTGTAAGTAAATGTGGGACACAGAAGTCTAATACAAAAAGCTTTAATTATAATAACAGAGTATGTTCTCACATTAGGACCTCCAGAACATGCTGTGGTGGTAGCCTCGTGCACTGGATATGTCCTTATCATGCTCCAACATTTCTAGGTCCTTTTGTATATTACATTCTATTGTCAGCTGGATTAAATTGGAAGCTGTGTGGTGGTAGTCCCCTTATGAAGTCAACTATTAGGACGTGTGTATCTTGCATTTAAAAGGAATGTACCTTTAAGATGCTGTATTTAATGCCTAGTGATTGCAGATGGACGAACATTCATTTTCAGTTTTATCATTTGAACCTACAGGGACTGGGATATTTCTTTGCATGGAGAAAGCCTTGGCTCAATCTGGGGTAGCCAGAGAAGATGTCAATTACATCAATGCACATGCTACATCTACCCCTGCTGGTGACCTGAAAGAGTACCAAGCTCTCATTCGTTGTTTTGGGCGAAATCCCGAGGTAATATATAATATGAATGCAATAATTTAAATAATGATGTTTGCATATTATGAGCATGTGGCATGCTTGGCCGTGTTTCTAATTTCTGCAGCTGAGAGTGAACTCTACAAAATCCATGACGGGTCACCTATTAGGAGCAGCTGGTGCTATTGAAGCTGTTGCAACAGTGCAGGTAACCAGCTTGTTGCTTTCTTATTTAAATAAATTTGGTAAAAGCATCTTATATTTGTCAGATGTATGGATGAGTTGGAATTTCATACTTCTATTTTATGAGGAAGGCTTTGATTATCCATGTTTAACTGTTGTTGCATCTGGCCTGGGGAATGGTTTCCATAGCTCATTATGTTCATGATTGAAGTGGATAGCTGCTTACATAATGTTTATTATCTCTGTTTTGAACAAGTGATTTGATCTGTTTTTTATGGTTTTGTACTTATGTGGAAAGAATTTATTTTTGTTCCTGAGTATAATCACCAAGACCAGGAATGTTGACTTCTCTTGGTCATCAGATGCTGCACAAAATTCTAGCAGTTCTCAATCTATTTTTGGTAGTTTTGGGGGTTGTTGCTTATCTTTATGAAAATGAATTGATATTTAGTCGGCAATTCAATTGTCCATGATCACATTTTGTCCACAGAATGCTGAAGAATACCTCTGATAGTTGCTGGCTATTTGGCAATAGATATTGAAGATTTGGCTGACCCAGAGACTCCCTTGAAGATTTCAGGCTTCATGGGGAATGCTACAGTCTCTCAACCTGGAGGTTTTGGTTATTTGTGATGGATTGAGGGCCCTCTTCGGATTCAAGTAGAGGCATTCTTTGCTTGTATCTGGTTGTACCTTTATTATTAGATTTTGTTTATATGTTTACTAGTAATTTTGGGGCTTTGCATGCACCCCCTCAGAAAAAAGGCTGTTTTTATGGAACCCCCAGTAAAGTGCAACTCACATTCACACACTCCAAACCTAACACTGTTAATGCTCAGAATAAAATATGTGTGAAATGACTAACTACCCTTGCTTAAGTGGAGGTAATTGTGAAATTGCCTTTTTGCCCGCGACCTTCTTTCTTCTTCCTTCCTTCTATCTCAAGTCGACATTGCCACTGCTACAATCCTCACCTGGCAGCTCTCCAGTGTCATCTTGCATCACTACCAACTCCAGAACCCTCACTCTTTGTTCTTGTTTATGGCCGGGGAAGGTAAAATCCATAGTCCCTTGCTTGATGAAAGATTGTAGAGAGGAAATCTTCTTCTGCAGCTGCCTCTATAAGCTTTAAAATTTATATGTTTCCTACGCTTCTGCCTTTCCTTCTCCATGTTGTAACATACTGTCACTGATGTATTATAAGTCAAGGGTTTCTACTCTCTAATCATTCTATGAAAATTTCAATCAGTGCACAGAGGAGAAAACTGAGGGGGGGAGAAGGCAGTGGGAATCGAATTATGTGCTGGTGTAGGGTTTCTATGAACTCAATTCAATCAGAGGCTTGAGAGTTTGGAATTGGAAACAAGATTGTGGACCCTAAAATGAAGAGGGTTTATTCAATGGGTTCATAGAATTTGACTTGCTCAAGGCAACAAGCTCCTCTCTTTTTTAGAAACCTCATATTCCATGTTTACTACATCAGTTTTCCTCATGAGCAAATATTTTCTACTCATACTCAGTTTCAACCTTAATATGTTAAAGGGGTCTTGAAGACTTTCCATTCTTCTTCACCTCCCCCCCTGCCTCTTTGTTTGAATCACCTTCTGTCTTACTTTTTCTCTGTCATCATCATCTTCTTCACCATCGAATCCAATTATTGTCAATTTCTCTTCAATTTCAAGTAAACCTCAGAACAAGGGCATTTCTACCGATGTAAGGATTTTTTGATTTGATGATTATTCTGAAGGTGCTGGTACCAGAGAAGAGTGGGGAGAAACTAGATGGAGAGAGGGGGTGAGAAAAGGTTTGAGGTCAAAGGACATTTTGTCACATTAGACACACCTTGAGGAGCAATTCGGCTATTTTGTAAAAAAATTGAGATCTAATGGACCCACGGCTTAACGGAATGGATGGTTTTTGATTCATTTGTAACTTATACCTTTTGTGGACGGGGTGCATGAAAACTGAATTTTTTAAATGGGGGTGGGGGTGCATGAAAAAACCCCTTTATTTTATTTTTATGAATTGGGGTGGGGAGGTTGGGGTGTGGGTGTGGGAGGGAAGGTACAATGGCCCCTTGGAAGCCCCCCCCTTTGTTTTTACTTGGATAGAGGTAACTTCTCCGGCATTTATCTATTTTGGATAGGGTTTGACCTGCATTGGACCACGTGGTTGATTTGGGATTGTGGACCTTTTTTTTTGGGTCACAGATTTTTTACTATAGAACCTTAGGTCTGAACAACGAACAAAATCCAATTGCTAGGGGAAGAGGGCAAGTGGTATCCTTTTGTTCTGGATTGCCTAAGATGTTATCTTTTTGGCATTTAGCTATAAATTATTTAAGAGGTCTGGATAATGAGGTGTTTTGTATTTTCTGTTGTTTGGAGTCAGTTATGTTCATTGATTATATGAAGGGCACTGTGATGTATAGCTAGTATAGCTTGTATGGTAAAATCTTTAGAATTTGGCTTCAACTGCGTTCAGTTGTATGAAGCCATGGTGGTGAAGGTGGAGGACTCTTAAAAACTACTGGTTGTCTTCTAGGGCTCCTCATATCTGCTCCCTTCTTTATAACTGTTATGCTTTGACTATAGAAATTGATCAGTTGTAACCTATGTTGCTCTAAAATCCTGTTTGTCAGTGCAGGCGAACTGACTTGCAAAACATGCGCTCGACCATGTTGGTCGAGTAATGCCTCCGACAAGCAAGTTAGTGAATGCACACAGCCTTAGAAGTAGAACACAAGTTGCAGATCTGTCAATGCTAGGTGGAGTAGTAGAAGAATGCGTACCTGTTACTAGCAAAGGTGTAGGTTTATATAGATTTTACATAGTTACCTTGACCGTGTGATCCGTTTCCCAAACACTTGTTGTCCGTCAGATGTAAGGTTAATAGTAATTGAGTTCAATCTGGACTCCTTAACCAGTTCAAACTCCTTGATTCGTCCAAGTGCTTATCTTGAATGTTAAGGAGGTTTGTTATAGTTCAAACAGTGTATGTTGCTTAGTGTACACGCTATATGATTTAGTTCGTTCATGGTCCGACCAAGATCTGGCCAGTCTGGTTCATCCTTGGTTGATGATCATATCAACATTTTTACTTGCCTTTGTGTTTTCAATCATTTCTATCTCAGATACCTACATTCTTCAAAGTTCACCTCAATTGATAAATCAAACGTGGAATTGCCATCCACAGATCCTTCAAGCTTCTCAAGAACCTACAAAACCCTTCCAAAAGGTGAGCGGGCAAGACTTAAGAGCACAATCCCATGAGCTCCTTTCATCATTCTTCCCTATTACCCTATTCTTCTTCATTGGCCCTAAATCCCTACCAGAAGTCTGCAAAAGGTGACTGACACTTTATCACAAACTTGAGACACCCTATAAACCAACCCAACTAAACATAGCACAAAACAATGTCACATGCCTCATCAACTCATGTAGCTAAGGGTGTCCAATTGGGCCATTGTTTAGTGGAAGACTCTTTTTTTGGCCTATGGTTGTATTCTAAGGGCAGTGAGATTGTTATTTTTGTATTATTATTGTAATCAATGTTTAAAATCTCGTCTCATCTCGATTTCTCGACTTGACAGCGAGATGTTAAAATTTTGCCAAAATTGGGGCGAAACGTGGTACACCCTATATACCTTGCTTTGGTTGCATATTTTGGTGGGTTTTAGGTGTTTTTTGGGACTTTTTTTTTGTAGAGCTTAATTTGAGGCCAATAAACACTGTCAATGTTATTTTTGACAAAAACCTAACACAAACTGATCTTCTAGATTTGCAGATGCTTGCGTCTATATGCAGACAAAACTGGATCATGTATTTTCATAAATTTAAACATGGGTATACAAGAAAACATTGAAACTTCCGTTAAATGCAAGAACAAATAATGAGCAGTAGCCAAGTACAATATACAATTACAATTTAAACCCCATGAAATTCTTGAAATTTCCCCGAAATGCCAAAATTGTCGAAATTCAATCAGTTTAGGTAGGCTCAAGATGACCAAAATTTTGTGTAATTTAGTGCCATGATTATGATGTGCATTTTCCTGAGCCCAAGATCTTTATTTAAGGGGATGCATTGGATTAATTATATACACAAGCTTGTGTGGGTCCCATGTGCTGTTAAGTTATTTTATTCTAGAAAGAGTCTTTTCAGTATGGTTTTGGTCAGTTTCCTTTTGGTTATGATAATTCTTTCGATATGTTACTATTTTGGATTATTTTCAAGTTTTAATTTTCAAATGGATTTAGGTTAGATTTTAGGTACTAATTTGGAATACTTAATTTTGTTAAAGGACTGCTCAATCTGGTTTTGGAAACTCCATTAGTTCCAGGAATTCTAATTTCAGATTCCTTGGTTCACAGTTTTAGGAATTAGGGATTTTTCTACTTTGTGAGCTCTGTAAAGAAGTGCCTTTCCTTTCTCTCCCTCCTTGATGCCCCTTATCCTCTTTCTTAAGTCCCCCACAGCAGATCTTTCTTTTGATCTGCATTGCATGTCTGCGTAACAGTTTATCTTTGATCCTCCCCCCCCCCCCGGTAACCTCCATCTCCTCTCTTTTCCTTTTTCTTAAGGCTGCTACAAAAGGTCTTTCTTTTGATCTGCATTACGTGCCAGCTTCACAGTTTATCTTTGAGGATGCTCCAAAAATCTACTTATCTTAGATGCAATTACTGGCAATTTTTATGGGATGAGGTGATTTGCCTCCATTGATTTTTCCCCAGCATACGACTCTTGTAGCCTTCCACTTTGAGTGAGTAGGTCTGTTGATTTAACCACCTCTCCAAATGGCAACATAATTTATAATCATCCTTGCATCTATTCGTTCGTCGTTTTGAAGTAACTCTGCAACCCCACTTGTAAAGGTAAAAATCTTAGTATTTGCTCATTTTTCTTCTCTTTTTCTTAACCAGATGTTTGCAAGATCGGCTGCTGCTGTAGTATATTATGTTGATGGTTTGTAAGAACAATATACATTGGGTATGCAAACTCCTATATCAGGCATCCTAATCCTGGGTTCCTTGTTCCTGATTTTCTTCCCATTGTAAGATTTAAGCCAGCTATGATGTACGGTGCAGAGTGTTGGGCTGTTAAAAAGAATCATATAGATAAACTCAGTATAGCAGAAATGAGGATGCTAAGATGGATGAGTGGCAAAACTAGGATGGATAAGATAAGAAACGATCATATTAGAGTTGGGCTGGGAGTTGCTCCCATAAGTGATAAGCTTAGAGAAAGTCGTTTGAGGTGGCACGGCCACGTTCAACGGAGACCTATAAATGCTCCTGGACAGAGAAGTGATATAATCCATATTGAAGGAACTAGAAGAGTTAGGGGTAGACCTAAGATAACCTTAGGAGAAGTGGTGAGAAAGGATATGTATAGCTTAGGCCTTGTATCTAGCATGGCCTCGAACAGAACTGATTGGAGGGCAAGAATCCATGTAGCCGACCCCATTTAGTTGGGACAAGGCTTAGTGTTGTTGTTGTTGTTGTTGTTGTTGTTGTTGTAAGATTTAAGCCAGAAACCATCTGTTTCTGAAAACACTGCACAATCCTGTTGGAGCCTATCTTATAAAGGTAATGCTTACCTGTTGGAGTGCTGCTTGGCTTCTGCTAAGACGCTTTAAGTTCATAAATGCAGCCTCAAAGTTTAACTTGATTTGGAGGCTTGGCAGAGTAGTTCTGTCAATTTCTTCAGTCCTGGCTCTTCTGCCTCCTTTCTTTGGCTGAAGGTTGAAGACAACCTTCCTTCTCCCTCCCACGATAGGCCTCATGTTGTAGATCAATGGGTGTTTGAGAAAACTCAGCAAGAACCTTTTCAGGTTCATGCTCCCCTTCCCCAAATTGAATCAATATACTTAGGAGATTTCTTCCAGTTTGGTGGGCTCCATACCCACCACTTGTGGAGATGTATTAGGTCTTGCTGCTGCTTGAGAGGAGACATTTCAGGAGAGTTGCAGGAGATGATTTTTAGGAGATTATTTTGACCCAGATTTTGAGTGGGCAACGTGGTCAATGTGGTGGAGGATAGGGAAGAGAATTGACGGCTTTGTTATTCCTAGATTTTAGGGACTTATTAAGTTAAGGAAAAAAACATTTGTGTGGAGGATCCTGATCACGTAACATGGTTGTCTGAAATCTTTTTGTCTGAGAAGAACTCCCGCCAGATAGTGCAGGCTCAGCGAGCCCTTAGGAATCCAAATTTTGGAACAGTAAAAGAATTTGTGGCCGAGTTTGAGGCCTCCATGGATCCATTTTTATGAGGGTTTTTTCTTATGAGGTCGTGTACAACACCCAATGTGTGGTAGAGGACTCTTTTGGGTATATTTTTAGTTTTTTTCTATTTGACTTTTTTTTTCCTGTTATTTGATGCAATTTGAGTCAGGGAAAATTTAGGAATTAATTTCCAAGTAAAAATATTGAGTTCTATTTCTTTCTAGAAATTTGTTACTATTAATCAATTGTTTCAATAAATATGAGGCAAAGCTTAAACAAGCCAAGTCGAGTTTGAGACTTTGAGGATAAAAATGAGTTTGATTAAAACCATCAAAGGTTTTGAGATACTGCTGAGACAGTAAGATGTCCATGCTATGAGAGGTGAGACACAAAGGAGAGGGTGATAAGCTCCATCTGATTTATCTTATCCCATTCTATCTTACTTATTTTTGTTTTCCTTTTCAATCTCTGCATGAAATATGTTGGTGATCTGAGAATTATTTAAAAGAGTAAATCTTCTTCTAAACAAGGTGTTCAATCTCCTAGTGTATCCTGCAATTGAATATTAAATTTTGGGAATCAGTTAAGTACCTAATGAATCTTACTTGATTGGAAGATTTGAGTCATCTGAGCATCTTAAAAGTTTATTATTAGATTTATTAATCATGTTTATGATCCTGCTTGAGGATAGTCATTGGTAATCCAGCTCCACATTAGCCATCTTCTTTTGTTTATTCAATCCACCTCCATTGTTACTATCATCTTCTGCATTTCCAATTTAACATCCACTCATAATCTTGCTCTTGTCTTTTAGTTCCTTTTCAGTTTACCCGTTCATCATTTATGTAAGTTTTATTCCTTCACTTCAGCTTTTTTCCTTTCTTTTGAAGCCACATAGCTTGGCCAAGCTGTCACAGAGACAAGTGACCATGGCCTTCCAAGCTGGGGTATCCATGACGGTATTTGCGTCCCATGGAACATAAGAAAAGGAAATACAAGCAAATTAGGTTACAAGGTGTTGAGAAACACAATTTTGGTAGAATGGCTTATTGATCAATGTGATCTCAAGCCCTCTATTTATAATTAAGTGAAAAATACATTATTACATAAATACCCTTACTTGGGTAACAAGAAATAGAAATTTACATGAATAAAAACTCTAATAGAATTGGATTCCTAGTAGAACTCAACCAACGCAAGGTCTGAATATTAGAGACAATCAACACCTAGTGTGATGGTGGGAACGGGAAACAAATAAACCTTTGGCAAGACAAATTGATGCAGAATTGGCAGCATATACAAGGAAGAGAAAAACCCAATGGTCAAGCCCATCAAAGCCTATGGATATGATCCAAAACAGCCCATGGCTTGCATGGGCTAGGACTATTGTAGTGGGATAAAATGAGCCCATGGTTTCATGGGCTTGGATTACTTTAGTGGGAGAATATCAACCCACTATTTTGAACTAAGCCCAAGTCTAGCTTTGAAAAGTCAACAAAAGGAGCTAGTAGGTGGTGTTGGTTAGTGGTGGGGTATAGTAGGTGGATATTTCTATTATTGTTTTGACTAGTGGTGTTGGGTGGTAGTTGGATGTTTCAATTATTGTTTTGACTAGTGGTCTTGGGTAGTAGTTGGATGTTTCCATTAATGTTTGTAGTAGGTTGTGTTAGCTAGTGGTTGGATGTTACCATTAATGTTTGTCTCTTTAGAATGCTATATAAAGAGACTAATGTAAGTGGTGAAGACACAACTTATGAATTGAAATCAAATTGCTTGCTAGCATTCCTCCTCTTTGGAGAACCCTTGTGTTTGATCAATGTAGGTTGGTGTTTGATCCAATCGATCCACCTTGCTGTGTGAAGCCCGGGTGTCACATGTTACATTGTTATTGTCACTTTCTTCATTATAGTTCTGCCCCTATTTGAAGATTTATTCAGCCCGTTATAATATCATTCTGGTTTTAGCCCTCTTTTCCATCTAAACTTTGTTTCACCTTAAGTCCATCAAATTTGCAATTGACTCCCTGTGAAAAGGTCCTATTTGGGTACTGTTTTGATCAATCAAATTCGGTATCTGCGTTACAAATGGATCCCATCAGCTCATGATCAGAAGATGTAGTCTCCTAGACCACAGAGCTGCACTATTTATCGTGTCTTAGATCATCGATCAAGACACACAAGCATGTAAACTTCCAACTCTTTACTCTTGGCTTGTACCAATTGATGTTGAAGCAATCTTAAAGATATCACGTAGTTGCTTTGAATTAAAGAGGACTATTTATATTAGGGTGCATGGGCTATTGGTGTTTTCTCAATAAATCAGCATATAACAGATTGGTGGCAACAGAGGAGGAAGCAAGCACGTCTCTGCAGGCTTCATCACCAAGAAACTGGAAATGGGAAGGCATTTAGGCTTCAACCTGGGATTGGATTTGGTCAGCGAAAATGCTTCCAAAAGTAAGATCTCTTTTCTAGAGGATTTGCAATGACGGCCTCGCAACTGGAAGCAGCATCCTTAGCTCAAGTTCAATGTCGGCCATCATGTAGGCATTGTGGCTTCTCTATTGAGTCAGAAGTTCACTTGTTCTTAGGTTGCCCTTATGCAGTGGCAATTGGTTTGGTACCTCTCCGATACGTGCCCCTAACAAGCAGCTCTCCAATGATGATTCAGTGGCTTGGGAGTTGGCAATAATTTTTTTTATAAATTTATAGGAGTGCCATATGTTCAGTATTGAGCCTTTAGTATCATTGGCGGGCACACAGGTGACCCCAATAAGGTGTTTTGTGCCAAGTGGTATCTGACCAAACTTTGCCATTGGCTCCTTCATGTTTAACTGTTTAAGTTTAGAGTCTGCACCCAATAGAAAGCATTCTAATTGTTAATTGATGAAGGCCAAAGTGACAATTTAATCTCATGGTCTTCCCAGGAAACCCTAAAATTCACCCAGCCCTAACCAACCATCAGTTTGCTCTCAAGTTTGGATCAAACCATCCTCACCCTCAAGCCTCAACTAGAAATTAGGTCCTTGGTGGAGCCCTAGTTCCTGCTGAAAACAATAAACTCACCCAAGATTCTACTTTTAGAAGCTGAAAGCTGGCCCTACGTTGCTGAAACTTTAATTCCAACAATTAAACCATCCGCTGAACTCCAAACCTTCATTGATAGACTCCTCTACACTGACTTGACATAACCTGACCATCAAACCTAAATCTTACCAACCCTATGCTGATTTGACCTAAACACCTTACATTACTTAAGATGGTAAAACATTCTAAAAATTGGAAGTGCCATATATTACTTATTTTGATAATAAGAGTGAAATATATCTATATCTATATCTATATTTATATATTTCCATAGAGATTTTGAGAACATTCATGCACACCAAATAAAAGTTTGACGGAACAAACTCCTTTCAGTATAAATCAGATTTCAGCAATTTTGGATTTGTTGGAAAGCTGCTTTTGTGATCTTCCTAACACAAAAAGTCTTTTCATAATAAAACCATTTGGCTAGTCAAATTCTTTGAGAACAAGGACATCTCTCTAAATAGAGAGCAATTTAGTTACTCATAGATAAGATCATAAGATTTTTTTTACTAAAAAAAATATGAATCAATTGTGAGAGTAGGTATATCATGACAATGACCAATTCCAAGAACTGTATAAACCTACTGTGTGTTTTAGTTGTTTCAAACTTCCTATTGGTTGCTTTTCTTGTTCTGCTGTCTTCTAGCTCTATGTTGATTTTTGATGACTAGATGTCCCATAACATTGATTTTGATGACTTCATATGGCTTAATGTTGATTTTTGATGACTTGGTATGACTTAATGTTGATTTTTGATAACTGGGATGACTTACTGTTGATTTCAATGATATGAGGTGTATATTGTATAGCTTAAGAACTAGGGGCAGGCCTAAGATAATCTTAAGAGAAGTGGTGAGAAAGGATATGCATAGCTGAGACCTTCTATCTACCTTGGACCTTTGCCTCAAACAGAGCTGATTGGAAGGGAAGAATCCATCTAGCCAACATCATTTAGTTCGGACAAGGTTTGTTGTTGTTGTATTGTAAGTTTTACATACTAAATGTAAAATATCCCAGAATTTGTAACCAGTAACTGGTAAAAAGAAGAGAGAATAGTTGGAGAGTAGGGCTGGGCGATGAGGTTCTCATAGGAGAAATTCTCACAACTGAGAGCGACACAAATGGTACTCAAGTGTTGGGTAGTGCATCCCACTTGTTGAATTCCATTTGTGTGGATCAAATGTGTATGAGAAACTGATCCTGCCTCGGGGAAAAGGGTAGGGGAAGACCCCTCAGGAAACAATGACGAGCCTGTTCATCAGGGTATCCCTTAGGGGGGGGGTTTCGAGGGGAGGGCAAGGCCAGTGTAGAGATAACATAAAAAAGATGGCATTCGAAATTGAGTCAAAGCACTAAGATTGGAAGTCCATCCACAAAGGGGATGCTACATCTGAATGTGACTGGTGGCAGACTGGCAGTACTGATATAGGATGCTGCTCTGCAATGTTATGAGTAAAGTCATGTCCATCCTAATTCCTAATCCACTCTCTCTGAAGGGAGAGAAGCCTACTTCTGGCTGGTCAGAAGCTGCGGATCCCTTTCCAATCCTGGTAGAAAAAGGGACTGAAATAAAAAGGTGATCTGTCTTCGACTCCATACAAACCAACAAGGAGGGAAGACCTGTACATGGTGATAAATAATCCCTGAGTGGGAGGTAACTGGAGGACTGGTGGAGAAAGCGACCAGGGAACCAAATACGCTTGTGCCAAGGGATGGAGGGACCTTCTAAAATAGATTAGATCCCAGGCAGAGGAGTTGAACCTGCTGGAGGGAGAATGGGACCAAATGACTACCAAGACCAGCCTGTGAGGTAGGATCAGATGGAGGAAATGGTTGAGGGGGACACTAGGGTTTGGGTTGGGGTGGAGGGAAGGGTGACCACACACCTAGATGATAGAGGCCACAGGGAGCTCTGGCTAGAAAGGAAGGGTAAAGTGATCTGGCTCTAACAAACCCCAGGGAGTCTTAGTTTTGGGCATCTTCTTAGCCCAGTCTGATTTATTCATGGCCTTTTTCGTTTGACCAATTTTTGGGGCTGTTCCTCTTCTATAGTATACATGTGGTTTCCTGGGCCTTTCGTCCATTGATTTCCTCATGCTCCTTGGGCTTTTTCCTGGTAAATTATGTTAACAAATTTGGAAAAAAATTGAAATTGAAATTATTCCAGAGACTAATCGTCCTCTTTGAGGCTTTGCACACTATTTTAGTTAGGGAACTTGATTGCAATTAGGCCACAAAAGCCCATTTTAAGGCCTGTTACTTTTACGGCTATATTCATGTTCTGTTGGGATTGTTGTACATAATTATCCAGAGAATCCTTTAAATATACTTCTTGCTGTGGGTAATGCTGATGCCATAGTTGATGGAAAATGATATGCAATATGCTTCTTTGTCTCCTTTGTTTTTGACAGCTTGTACTCTCTTTGTTATCCTGTGAAAGCTAATGTGATCCTACCATTTTTCTCTCTGTTCATAATTTTCAGGCAATAAAAACGGGGTGGGTGCATCCAAATATCAATCTCGAAAATCCTGATAAAGGAGTGGTATGGTTCTTTATCCTGGTCATATTAATAAAAAACTGTACCCTAACCGACCCCCCTATCCAACCCCACACCATAAAGAAACTGTTTTTGTAGCTATATTTTCTGGCACTTATTTCAGATGTACATTTGACTCATCAAGAAATCTGTGATGAAACTGTCAATTGATTTTCTGTACTCAACCCAACCATGCCTTGTTCCAAACTAACAGGTTCAATTATATGAATCCTAGTTCACCTTTCAACTCTTGTAGTAAATGATACATGACATTAGAGGCAGTGAAAAAATTTCTACGATGGGACTTTAATTTCAAATCAGAGGTTTTGTGGGGTAGGGGTCTTAGTTCTGCACCTATTGTTTTGTTTTGTTTTGTTTTGTTTTTTTCCTTCAATGTGGACAACTGAAGATAGCCTTTGGAGGGCGCTGTAACATGTAAGTGCAACTGTGCAACTGATCATTTAACTGTAAAATGCCAGATCGGTCTATGATTTGGTACAATTAACTTTCCTTGTTCCCTCACGGGTCCATTAATAGCTAGCAACAAAGAGGAAATTTATCTTCTGTTTGGTTGGAGATTTGCAATTGATGTGTAAGGAGTACCACATTAGCATCACATTGTTAACCATGTTTAACATTCCATTGCAGTGTTATGTCACATGTATTTGTCTGACATGAAAAAAATTTAATTAGGATACAAATGTGCTGGTGGGCCCCAAGAAGGAACGACTGGACATAAAGGTCGCACTATCTAATTCATTTGGCTTTGGAGGTCACAATTCCTCCATCATATTTGCTCCCTACAAGTAACTTTGGGAGGTGTAGGTATGTTTCTCTCACGTTGGCTTATTATTATTATTATTTTTTTTTTTGAAGATTTGAGGAACACTCTCGGTATTCTAGGTGGTCTGGAGAGTTTATGAGGTTATCTCCCTATGACTGTCTGATAGTTCTTTGTGTGAGAATGGGTAGTGGCTAGTTCCTGGTAACGTTTGCTTTAAATTCGTAAGAACTAGAAAGGAATGAAATTGTGCAGAAAGCTGAATGTTAGACCTATCATATACAACTAATGCCTGATCTATTGTCATAATTGGTTCTTTGTTGTGGATTTGAAGTTTTCTGCCTTTGACTCTGGTACCCATAAACTTTTCCAATATATGGAATTTTGTAACCAGTCTGGAAAGTGCAATTTGCCGAGCATCTAATCAACAACACTGTTGGAAGATGTGAACACGATGGTTTATTGATTGCTATGGGTTTTATGAGTCATCTGAGATGCTGCATTTTTTCTCTTCTGAGGTTTATGATAATTTCATAGGCAGATATCTGCATCTTCTCTAATCTGCACAGCACTTGTATTAAAGTCTTGTGAGAATGAACTGTCTACTTTTGAGTGGTTTAATGGATGACTAATGGAAGTGTTTATGGTGTATTTGAGCAGAGCACCTGGAGATGGTCTTTGTTGCAATAACCAGTGCTACTGGCTTTTCTTAAACATCGAATCTGCAGCCGTACATGATCACTGGTTTTCTGTGTCTGGGAACGAACTTCACATACATTGCTCTTCCGGCAAGCTTTACAAATGTTAAATAACAGTAAACAGCCTGTCTTGGAAAATATTTTTCTTCGTTTGGGAGAGAGGAAAGAGGAGAGAGGAGAGGGGGGGAAGGTAGAGGGTCTGAATGGTTTGTAAATGTAAAGAAAAGTTTTCTATTTCAGTTTATGTTTTTTTTTTTAATCTAGACCCTGAATCTGCAGAATTAATTTTGTGATGGCAGTGTGGTGGCTTGGTATGACCTAGTTTCTGTGGAGGTGAATCTTAAGGTTCTCCTCACATCATGGACCATGGGTTTTGTTTGTTTGTTTGTTTGTTTGCTTATCTAGGGCTTGACATTGCTCAAGCCATTTGACATTTAACCATAAAAGTCACAGAATTCAGGCCATGCTACATGGTCCACTACAGGCCAAGTAGCTAGTTTCAAAAGGGAATCCATATTCTGCATTGATAAGGTTTGTTAGATATAGGACTCTTTCTTAACTATATGTTGGAGATGTCACTTAGATGTGTGAGAGGAATACAATCCATCACAATTCCCAACTACCCACTCCCCACAAAGAAAAATGAAAATATTAAGAATGGTAATTTAATTGTGAAATGGTGAATTCCTGCTCTCCTAATTCTGAAGGCCACAAGATCATTATTATTATTTTTTTTTTTTTTAAATTGCTTGGATGTTGTGCATTAAATATGCAGTTCCGTTCCGTGTTGCGTGCGGTCGAGTTCAAAACTAAAATTGAGATTTCGTCGTGTAAAAGTTATTTTCAATGCTTGTGCAAAATGAATGGTTGAAATTGAAATTTTGAGCCTCGTTTCGATCTCAAGCGTATGCTGTGCAATGTTGCGTATTAATTAAGCAACACCCAAGCAAGCCTTCACCTCTAAATAGAAACTAAGTTGACATATATCCAATCATAGTAGAGGGTATGGTGATTGGTTCAACCTTATTTATCTTCTCGTTGAATAAATAATAGAACACCGGAGAAGGTATGGTGATTGGTGAGTGAGCCAATGATTTATGAGCAGGTCTAGGTCTGGTGGGTCCCGGGGACCAGTCAGATAATGCCCATTAACCGTTCCTCAAGGATTTGGTTGCACAGGGCCCCCACTCTCACGTGGGCGGATTTGATTTTGCCCTTTTGGGGTTTAGAGACTGGCCCTGATATTTCTCCCCTTTTTTTCTCTTTCTTGATTTTTGTTTAATGAATTTCCTCACAGAAAAGTGAAAACACGGGATGTAAAGCAACGAGACTAGAAGACAAACTCGTTTAAGAAAAGTTTTTAAGTGCAAAACCATGCTTCCATAATAAAGCGGTGATACTCGTATTAATTTATCACCAAATTCTTTAAAGATGGCGACCAACACAGCTGTACAGACGCGCTATACAATAACCTACCAAAACATTTCCAAAACATCACTCCACCCACGAACAGGGACCCCTTTTTTCTCATCCATTTTTCCTAACCACCGCAAACAAAAGCCAATTAAAGAAACTGGCCTAGTTTTCAAACCCATAAAGTTGAGATTTGTGAAAGAAAAATTAAAATAAGACCCATAATTAACATTTTCTATAAAATCCATTATTTCTTTCTCCGCACCTCACTACACATGGAGTTCACATTTTTACCTTTGCAAACAAAGGCAACTTAATCAAAAATTATAAATTCTTTATTTTTTTCCTTTTTATTTTTTGGTAGAAAAATTATAAAATCTTTTCAGTAATTAATAAACTGGAACTATGAGATTTTGAGGAACTATTAGATCAGAAGTAATATATTTAAATTGGCTATTAAAAAGCACAAAAAAATAAACGAAAGACTAACTTAACTTAACAGCCCTCTTAATAAAGTATTCATAAATATATATATGAAATGCCCAAATACAGTGAATTTGAGCATTTCATCAACGGCCACGAGCATCATCAAGGCGATTGATAAGGTAGAGCGCATTACTCGTAACCTTGGCAACATTGCTCATCTTGCGCTTCACATCCTTTGCATTCCCACCGGACTCACCTACATCGTGAAACCCATCAAGACACGTGTCCTCGTCTGTGAGTGCAGCACTCACCCAAGTTTCGGCGTTACTCATATGCCACCGGAACTTTCCAGTCCGGTTACTAATGTATCGGAGCTCCGACAGAGTCTTCCGCAACTCGTCCATCGAGTCAGACAGCTGCTCGACACAGTCCGTCACAGCGAGTCGTTGCTTCTTATTGCTGCTTCCTTCACCACCAAAACTGCTGGCCAGGCGCGTTAGATACTGAGAGACCTTTCCGGCACGAGAGAGGCTGACGGTGACGGCAGCTTGGGCTAGGTCGTTGGGTGTCTTGGCTTGGCTACTGTAGGTGGAGAGTGTTCGAAAGCAGAGCTCTGGGTAACTGGCGTGTACGCAAGATGTACGGACCAGATCTTCTGATCCACCGGACTTCCCTGCACTGGAAACATTAAGGAAGAAGCAGCAGAAGAAGAATAAGGTGCAAACCCAGAACCAGATTTTCATGTTTTTGGCTTTCTTCCTTCCCTTCCAAGTTCTGAAATCTGAGAAACACAGAGAAGAAGAGATTTGAAGTAATGTGTAGTTGGTATTTGGTAGTGAAGTGAAGTGAGCAGCTGTGTGGTAGCTTACTAGCTAGGGTTCTGAGTATCTATATAAATAGGGATTAGGTAAGGTAACTGGGATTGGTTGGTTGAGCAGTAAATTTAAGAATGAACAGCCAGTGTTAAAACCTTGCTGCAAACCAAACCTGGCATCTTGTTTCCCATTGAGATCTTATTTATTCTTTATGATTATTGATCAGCATTACCAATTTCATGTTGCCTTCTCCAATCTCCATCTTCTTGGGGACATGTGGATTGGGGTCCACAGTGACGCTGTTGTGTTTGTTTTTTCACAACCAAAAGCTGCTGCTATCTTTAAAATAAATACACTAGTAAAAACTTCTCTCAGCTACTTGCCACATGAATATCATCAAAAATAAGATATTTCACGTACATGTGTTTCAATAATACATAAAAGATAAGAGTTTTATTTTTTCATTATTATTTTTTAAATTTTATTTTGTCAATCCTGTAAATTTTGAATATTACAAAAACCCAATGTTTATTTTTCATTAACTTTAACTTTGAAATTACCATTTTGTATATAGAGTGAAGAAAAATATTTTATAAAATTTCATTTAGGTTTTGGCCAAAAAAAAAAAAAACAGCAATTAAGGATTTTGTCTTCTTCACTTGATAGCTTGCCTTGATCACACCCATCTCTTCTTCTTTTTAGGTGTAAGCATTTTCCTTTTTGGGTAACAGAAGGAAGCTTTGGATCCTCCTTGAAGTTATGTTCTGGGCTTTGATAGGGCTATTCCCTACTGGAGATGTAAAGAAACAAATTTGGAGACCTTAAATAATACTGGCCCACTTTGGCCTTTTATGGTGCAAACATTTTTTTTTGGAGCATGTCTCGAAATGGAGATTATATTGCACTCTTCTTCTTCTTTATGACTTTCCTATCATGTATGGGATGATAAAAACCAGTAAATATTTTTACCCAAGAAACCAGTAAATATATAGGTGATGGATGCTTTACAACCATTGGACATTGCCAATTGCCAAATTCCTTTTTTCTTTACTTTCCCTGGTTGTTTTCATTCCTGTAGAATGATCTTGTTCCTTATTTCATTGTTAATGGTTTTTGATCTTACAAACGGGAAAAGGAATCTGGGCTTCCTAGCTGAGCCCAGGCTATCAAATAATTGGGCTAACTGGTTATAACTGATAAAAACTCCTAACTGGGCTTAGATTTATTTTCTTTTGATAGGCTTAACTGGGCTTATATTTTCTTTTGATAAGTCTAACTGGGCTTAGACAATCACTCGGTTTAGGTATGTGTGTTCACATTTTTTACAATTCTCACTTCCTACAATCTCGGAAAAAAAAAAAAAAAAAAAATTCTTTGTTGTGTACATTTATGCCAATAACTGACTGAGATTTAAATATTGATTTCAAATTTGAAAATTTCAAAATAGCCTTGTAATTTCTTTGCTATCTCAACCAGTTATTTGGTATAAATGTGCCTTGTTGTGCACAATAGAAAATAGATGATTTTTTCTCTGTAATTACTATCTAAGATTGTGACATGTGGTAGATAATTATCCAACCATCATAGTTAAAACCCAACTAAGAATTGAATCTAATAAATTCCTAAAATTTTGCCCAATTTCATCTCTCATCTTTTTTTTTTTTTTTGTTGTAAATATTAAGACACAAACTCAATATGATGGGTGGAAATGGCATGACGAATTTAAAAAATGTGAGGTGCATTTTGTTGAGAATAATGAGCCTCAAGGTCGTCCCAAACCTCATGAGCAATATCTGGAACAAGAGCATTGAAGAGTCAAGAAATGACCATACTAGCTGTTACAGCAAATCCATTGAGGAAGCAAAACTGAATCAGAAACAAGTTTCGAAAGAGAGCCGTCAATGAATTGAAGTTTGTTTTTCACTTCAAGAGCCATATGCATAGCATAGCACGTCACCAAGTCGGATAATTATCACCCTTCAATGGTTGGGTGATCAAAATGGCACTTGGATTGTCCGAGTGATGAAGGAAAAATGGAGAGGAGGAATCCAAATCAACAGATTTAGTATTGGTAGCCATTGAAGAAGAGGTAGAAAGAAGAAGAAGAAGAAGACGTGGCGAATAAAAATGTAGAATCGTGTTTAGGCTGATACCATATTAAGACACAACCTCAATAGTAGAAATGGTTGAATAATTTCATATGAGAGAACCTCAAATATATAGGTAGCATACATCCCATGCTAGTAGGTAATTATGAACAATAAAAGAAAGTTATAAACATGAAAATACAATACAATACAAGGAAATGTTTGTATGGAAATATAATAGATGGAAATGTTTGTATAGCAATATAATACATGGAAATGTTTGTATGGAAATACAATGTATGGAAATGATTTAATAGAGATACCCATCAAGCCAAAACCAAATTAGGATACTGATGAATTGAAGGAATGAGATGGTATGGAAAGAATTCGAATTGAAGGAATAATGAATGGAAAGAATTCAAATGAGAGGAGTAAATAATATAGAAAGAATTCAAATGAGAGACAATTAAGGAAATGATGAAAAATCATCCTTAGCACGCCTAATAGTAAAAGGTGCTTTGAATTAGAAACTGGAAAGAAAAGAGAGATTACATCCTTTGATAATGTTTCCCGCGAGTTTGTTCAAAAACTAGATCGGACAAGCCACGTGAGAGGTTATAGGGGTCCAAGAGGGTTTCTGAAGAAACCATAGCAAAGCTAGCAAGAAAATCAACACACACGTTAGATTCACGAACATGATGGAGAAACACAACCCTGTAGAATCTTTGTTTGATCGCCTGGTTATCATAAAAAACATCCTACACTGCACAAGGAGTGCTTAGTGATTCCGTAACGATTCAAATGGCCATTTGGGAGTCATATTGAATTTGTAGCTTCGACACACTATGGTGATCGGCTTGAGTAAGGTTACAGAGAATTGCTTTTAATTCCATCTTCAGAACATTAGCTTTAGCTAACCCGCATGCAGCGACAAATATTAATTGGCTAGTTGAGCTTCTTCCAATAATTCCACACCCACCTTGATTACCCTTTACAAAGCCGTCACAGTTTACTGCCATCCAGTCATCGGGAGGTTTTATTCAATGATATGAAGTGCTTTGTTTGTGTTTCATCTTCACTCTGATTCCACATGTTTCAAAGAAACTTTGGTTACACTGTTGTCTTTGATATATTCTTGTGAGTTATTGAATCGTCGACGAGTGTGCAAGAACAGCCACTACTGTAGCCTTGTGGATACAATTGTTTCTAGCATACCAAATGCAATGAATAGTTTCTCTGTATGCAAAGGATTTTACATTGCTTTTGATATTGGCTTTTGGGGCAGTGAGAGAAGATCCAATTTAATACATCTCTCATCTTTTTTTAACCCTTCATTAAATTCAATTCTTAGTTGGGTTTTAATTGTGACAGCTGAATTATTAAATATCATATGACATAATTTTATATAGAATTGTAGGGGTGATAATTGTAGAAGATATGAATCCTAAGTTATGTTTATTAAAATGTATTGATGAATTATAACATAAAATTACTCTGATATGTCTCTTGTATAATATTCCTCCCCATGGGAGGGAGGGGTTCGATTTCTAAATCACTCCATCAGCATCCAAAGGTGGGACCCACCCTATTGCAGGTGAATTTTTTGTTTTTTGAATGGGTAGAGGATCTAGAGTCACGTAATGCCACAAAAACAAACCATTTCCACATATTCAACTTTGCTGGGGGGAAGAGGCAGGGGGACCAAGTCGAATAAGCTTGTGTGGTTGGCTATGGCCTATGGTGTTGAATATAAAATAAGAAAGAAATAATATATAATATAAGTGGCCCAGCCTTCTCTTGGGGATTCCCCAGGCATTGAGTTGCTCACCTAACGCTCGCCAGCAAGCAATGACGTGCTGCATGTCCTTATGCTGTCATATGCTGTCATTGCTTGCATTTGTACGATATAGCCACCACCACCAGTTACCTCCTGCGACTGGACCCTGCAAACCTCAGACTGTGTCTGTGGTGTGGTCCCCATATATTCTTAAATGCCAATTAATGGATGGGCTCCACTCACCACTCACTCCTCACTCCTCACTCCTCACTCCTCATCAATCACCACCCTCACCCTCACCCTCACCCTCACGGGTTAAATTAATGGATGTGATATTATACAGATTACAGACCCACGCAGCATCACTATTTATGCGGTGGTGATCAACTCATCAAGTCAATTGACGGTCCTGATTATTCAAGTTCTTGAGAAAAGGAAGGTCTAATATATTCGAGATGAGTGAGGTCGAATTTCTCAACCTTGCAAAAATAAGTATTTACAGTTTACAGGATAAATTAATTATCCTCTCCGGTTCTCAGAGTCCGGTTCTCTAATCACTAATCATTAAAAATGATAAGAGCACCACCACCACCACCACCACCGGACGGCGCTTAGCATCTCCGTCTATGACAGTCCCACAACCTAACGACGCTACCGTTAAACACCGTTAAATCTTGAGAGTCGTACCAGCCAAGCTCACGTCCTCTTCCCATCATTTTGATTCCGTCGCAGTAAAGCTCCTTTCTGTAATACGAGCAAACCACATCAACGCTCCATCGGTCGCCGTCGCCGTCGCATTCGCTTTGTTCACCTTGAAAATAGAACGCGAATTTGTCTTCCATGATGCTGATTCCGTTGCCGTTATCTTCCTTGTCGTCATATTCGATGTCTCCGACGCCGATGTAAGAAGAGCAGGCGATCTGTTCTTGATGATACACCTCTACCTCCTCCACCTGCTCTTCTGATTCCTTCTCAGACCAGGTGGAGACTGGTTGCATTGGAGAAGATGTATTTGGAGTGAAACAACAACTTCTGTCCAAAGAAGAAGGAGAATCATCATCTGATGATTTGGTTCGATGTAAGGAATTGGAGCCTAGGGTTCTGATTCTCCAGAAACTGATTGCAGCGGTGAAAATGGCGATACATGTCAAGAGACTCTGCAGGCTGGCTAAGTATTCAAAGCTCACGTAGTTGAAGGCAAGAGCTTCCACCTGAGATTGAAAGACATCCATGGCGACGAGCGAATTAGCCGCAAGAGACTCAAAAGAGGAAATAATTCTGCTCTTTATCTCTCTATATCTTTTTTTCTTCTTTCTTTCCCTCCGGTTTCTGCTTCTTTTATGTGTAGTAGTGGCTATAGTTTCAGTTTATGGAGAAAAGAGAGGGGGATTCCAAGTGTAATTTATGGAGGAAGAACGAAAGATGTGGACCGTCAGATTTCCTTGCATGGGTTGGGTTGGGGGAATCTGCTAGAGATGCTGGGAATCGAGCCAGATGCTTAAGGTAGATCCAAAACTTATGCCGAATTTCACCAAAAATAAATGGGTGGTCTTCGTCGTAAGTCTTGCTCTTGCAATCATGGGTTGAAAAATCAGATTCTCATATGATTTTTTACCCTTTTTTAAGAAACGAAGCGGGTGTAAAAACAGATGGGCCGGATCAGGGTTAATCAAGATCCGAATTGGCCGAGGCTAATCTGGATCGGGTGGACCTTTTACATCCCTTCTTCCCTTACTATGACCCGGTTAGGTATATGGCATGTGAAGATCCAATAGAATATTCGAATTGCTCCTTGAAGATATTCTCTCAGTAGTGTTTTTTTAATTTTTTTATTTATATTATAAAGATTCTTTTCTCTTGATTTGCTAATTAGAATATAATATCTGGAGAGATATAACTGTTTGCTTAGAGATTAGTCTTCTAATTATCTAGCTAATTGACCCTATCGGTCTTCTCTAATCATTATTATCTTACAAATTATTGGAATGCATAGTAACACTGGTTAATTATTTTAATTAATCGTCATAGTTAATTATTCTACCAAAACCTAATTTTCTCTCTATATATTTAGTCGATTGGACACTCTACCTAACTGAGCATCCATGCTTAAACAGTCTCACAAGTCACAAGTACACCTTTCTGGGCTCTAAATCATAAATCAGATGAGCTCTGATGTGGAGTCTTTTCACTAGATCTTTGGGATGGTGGCCTATAATGGGCTTCGCTTCAGCCCATTATGATGTTGGGCTTTGAACATGTTATAGAGGATGTGAAAATGGGCCTTGTGGAACCCATCTTGCTGGATCTTTGATTTTTTTTCTTCCAGTGGATTCAATTTGAGTATCTTGAATATCACCGATAAAGGCTCAAACCATAGTAATTACTAGGGGTGTCAATGGTATGGTTTGGAGCGGCTTTGGGCTGGACTTAACGGTTTCGGGTTGAAAAACACCTAGCACAAACAAAGCCCATTAGCAAAATAACGGTTTCCATTAAAAAAAATCCATCCATTTTATAAAAATCAAGAACCTAGATATTAAGTAGTAAAATGACATTTTGATATTTGAATTCATGCTTAATTTTTTAAATTGTCTATGCCAACTACTTAATGGTAATATAATAATTCAAATATTATTTAATGTAAAATTGTAAAACGGGGTGTAAAACAGGTTATAACGGGTTGCGGTTCGGTTTCGGGTTGGTGTGGAACAACTATACATCTTCATAAGATATTAGGAACCATATTGTTCAGCCCACAATATCAGTTGTACCCAATACACCCAATCTCACTGGTTCCACTCTTAATAGTGATATAGAAAGACTAGGGAGAGAAAGGTAACTCCACTATCACTAGGGGTGTCGACGGTTTGGTTTGGGGCAATTTCGGGCTAAAAAACACCAAGCCCAAACACAACCCATTTCCAAAATAATTGTTTCGGATCGGTTTTAGTTTGGTATGGTTTGGATTCGGGTTGGGGCGGTTTTGAGACTTTTACCAACCCACTATCAAATCATTATAGCCATTCACAAAATATTACAATTCACGCTCAACAATATATTTTGAGTAGCAAATAGGGAGCATCTAAAGCAAAATGTAATTTAACGGAACTGGGTGTAAGTTATACATAACATATATTAGAGAACTGAAGCTCAAAATTAAATCTATAGATGTTTTATAAATGCTATTGAATGGAAAACTAGTCCACTAAAACCTCTCCAAAACTATATCTTATGATACATATACTCTAACAACAAAAGAGAAGAATGGTAACACCATTATTCATTAGGCCTGCCACCCCACCTGTCTTTCTCCTCTATCCATAGAGATAGAAATAAAAACAATATAAAAGATAGAATGTTAAATACTCTTACTGAAGGAATGCTAAGACTTACATGTTATAATGGCGAAGGCTGAAACGTAAAACCTAAAACTCTAAAAGTTAAAGCATTAAAACTAAAATGAGTAAAATCAAGTAGGTTGTAACGGGTTGAAATCCAATACGTTTCGGTTATGGACTCGTTTGGGCCATAATAGGTAGTGCGTGAGTTGACTTGAACCAGCATGAAATAGTTTGAGCTTTGAGCCCTCAGCCCAAACACAACCCATTAAGGTTTAGTTTGGGCCAGTTCGGGCTATAATGAGCCAATTTGGATTGCAAATTAACACCCCTAACTAACACCAATTAGAACAAACAATGGAAGACTTAAAATCAATATTTAGGATGACTAGAGGCATCCCACTCTAAATCTCTATTCATCAAACTGGATTGCTATGTGATGCGTCCAAAATCTGCTTAGCCCTTAGATCACCGAAAAATGACTTGCAAAAACAATCGTCAGATGTGGCCCGACTATGGGGGTCGAGAGTCCACCTCCGAAGGCTAAGTCAGTTGATGAATTGATCACAAAGGCTATGCTTGAGCACATAGTAGAAGTATGAATACGAATATTGGGAATTCGATTCAATTACATTTTTTGTACGTAGGTCATGTCTTATATAGTGTTTACCTTCGAATCTCCTTCATTGGATTTATTTGAGCCTTCTTCGGGTGGCCGTCTGATCTTAACGATTAGATCCGTTGACAATAGATTTGTTTGTTGGTGGGATAATGGATAACTCCTTTTGTTAGCACGATCATAGCGTGACAGTTATCAGAGTAGGCACGATCGCTTACTCCCGTAAGTGCCGTTAACCATCTCCTTGGCGATTCGTCCACTCCGATAATTACGGACTTGGGCGTGCTTGTTGACTGAGTTAGGTTTCTTCCTCAACAAGCTATCTTTAAACCCGGCTCGCTCGGATGTGAGTCGCTCCTTTTCTTCTCGACCGGGGTCGAGGGTCGAACCAAGGGCGGACCTGGTTCGACAATGATTTTTCCCGTATCACTGTGTATCAACTTTTGAAGATGCCAACTTACTGATAATTTGGCTTGATAATCAGCAGCCACATTTGTTTGCCTATAAAAACGTGAAAATTTCCATTGGATGCTGTCAATGAAGCCTTGTAGCCATCTCGATCACAAAGAATCCACCATTCGAAGATTCTTCTTCTAAAAAATTACTACAACATCAATTGAATCTGTTTCGATCCAGAGCTTATCTATTCCCTAACGCCTGGATCATTCAAGCCAAGGATGATGGCTTCTATTTCTACTTCGAAGTTTGTCCAAACAATCAAGAATAGTCTATATGATTTGATAACTGTAGCTTGCTCGTTTCTGAATACACTAGCAGCTAGCATTTGCATTTCCAGGGTTCTCAATAGAGCTACCATCTGTTGAGTTTCATCCATTCCTTACTAGGTGGAGACCAATAAATTCAGACGGGCGAGGAAGTCAGAATCTTTAGATTCAAGCCAATGACTTTTGCTTGAAGAAAAATGTTTTTTGTTTAACTTCAGATTGATACCCTTGTGTTATCTAACACTTTATGTATTATGCATCGATATAGTGAAGCTAAAAACATAATAGAACAGGAAAAATAAACCCAAAAAAAAAAAAAAAAAAATCCCCACACAGGAGAGCTCCTAGCTCAACAATGTGAAAAAGTGCACGTAGTGTTAGAAAAACATACAAAGAAAAGAGTTGTGTGCAAGCGCTTGATAAGGCTATAACCATGAAAAGATTGGAAATGAGATGTTTGATGATATTTTTTTGAGATATTGAGATGAGCATCATTCCCAACCAGTATGGTGCACCTCTAAGTGCCCAAAAAAAAATAAGTAAAAACCGACTGCAAAATCAATATTTACTTTTATAAATATAACATTGAAGATTCTTATCATGGATTGCTGGAGCTTCACTAAACATATGTTGTAAAATGAGAGTATTCTTTTTTTTTTCTCCATCAGTTGAAAGAAAAGAAAAGAAAAATAAAAATTTATTATTATCATAAAGATGATGTATTGTTTTCGGGGAAGGTGGTAGCTGAACGGATGTGTGAATCTCTTAGCTGAACGTTTCTAAATATCTACTATCAGATTTGGTAAACTAAATCTAATCGTCGAACAATATTTTTAATTTTTCTCTTTTATTTATGGCTTAGTTTTCTTAACTTTCTATTGTTTGTTGTCATTTAAATGAAATTAAATGAAATTAAATTAAATTAAATTAAATTAAATTAATTAAAAAAAAAAAAACAAACAGAGCCTTTAACGTTAAACTTCTATCATCGTCTCTTTGGAAATGATCAATGAATCGCTGAAACTTACTAGTTCAAACTATTTGTTGTGGAGGATTCATTTTTCTTCTCTTATGAAAATCAATGATCTCTTCTGCTAACATCGAGTAGGGGTTGGCTTTCAAAAAGTATGAAATCAACAAAGAACCTTCAACTCAAACTTTCAAAACCCCATTAAATATGTTTGAACCAATCAAGAACGCGCCTGAAACACGCCAAAGAACCCTAGAAAACCTCTTTTCCAAGGGGGCGGAGGTTATTCAACTTTATCCAATAAAAAAAAAACTGACGATAACTGGTGATGAAAATTACCCGTAAGTAGTAGGAAAAATCTTAAACTTTAATGAACCGTTCAAACTTAATTCTATTGATTTAACGGTAAGATCTCAACGAGTGTTCAATAAAATCAATCTACACGACTACACATCCGTTTAGTTACAATTTAACCTTTTTTTTAAATGTTAAGCCGCCATGCACATTCAAATATTGGATTGTCAGTTGTCAACCAAATACCTTTGGTTGCTTCGATGGTCAAGAATTAATTGTTCTTAGAGACCAAGAATCAAATAGTGGTACCTTCAGACCCTCAGAAGTCTTAACTCTCAATCTTGGGGTCTAAGTTCAATGAATTAATCTAATTTGATAAATTCAGATTGAAATATATCAGACTTGATAATAAAAAAGTAATGTGAAATTCAAAAGATGTTTTTTGTTTAATATTTTTAAAATGGTTCATACTTGTACCAGAAAAAAATGTTTCATACGATGTAGAGTGTGGTATTATAACATTAGAGGGAAGTATGAAGAATCATTCATTAATATAAAATCCATGGGTAAATATGTGTCGTACCTTCTCTAAGTTTTTTTAAAGAGAAAAATCAACCAAGGGTTTTATTAATTATACTAAAGCATGATGAATTACAAAGAATTAGAATTCTCCATCATAGTCTCTTGTCAGTTTTTCAGTAAAAAATTGTTCTTCATAAAGATGACTTTCTATATCTTCGGTTGGAAAGTCCCCAACAGGTAGTTGGATTTTCCAACCCCCCCGCCGGATTTTAAAAAATCTTAAACAGTTCTTTTAATTTCCTTAATTTTTTCAGTTTTTTCTCTTCCCAGATATGAAATGTTACTATTTGGCCCCCCATATTGAGAACAAGTTTTTAAGATAAAATAATAGGTATAAATGTCATTTCTAATTAAAACTAACTCCTCAATCCCTATTTATTCTTCTTTCTTTTTTCTCTCATATTTTCTTCCTATTTATTCTCTTATGTTTCTATAAATGTGGGTTAAAGTAAAATTTAGAAGAAAAAAAAATCTTATTAGGTATTCAAAAATCAAAATGTTATTCTTAATAAAAAATTAACTCTTCATTCCCTATTTACACTATTTATTCTTTCCTATCTCTTCTCTCCTCTCTCCTCTTCTCTTCCTATTTATTCTCTTCCCTCTCTTGGATTAAGAAAATTTGAAAAAAAATCAACTCGACAATTAGGTACTCTTTCTCAATTTATTTATCGCTTATCTTTTATTTATTTATTTGATTTTATATTATATGATTCTTTATTTCTTGTGCAATTTTGGATTTTGTATTGTGATTCCTATTTATTCTCTTCCCTTTCTATAAGCATGGGTTAAGAAAATTTGAAAAAAAATCTAATCCACAATTAGGTACTCATTCTCTTTCTCAATTTATTTATGGTTTATCTTTTTATCCTTTTTTTTTTGTTATTCTTTTTATTTGATTTTATATTCTGTGTTTCTTTAATTCTTTTACAATCTTCGTTATTTGATTTTGTATTGTAAATAAAATGTCTATATTAGTAGGTAACTAATTACTATTAGTTTGCATCTTCTCTATAAAAAAAAAATTTGGTTTACATTTCTTACTAAAGAAAATTTTGGCTTGCATCTAAGTTTTTAGGGTTGAAGTTATGTGTATATATATTTTTTATATTGTTGTTTTAATTTTACCTATATTTTGTTGGAAAAAAAATACAATTATTATTAATTTACCTCTTTTTTTCAAATACCTGTGGGCCCCACAAAATATATGTAGATCTATTCTTTAATATAATAAAATAATTTAGAGGTGGGATCCCAAATAGGTCTTATAAGGGCCCACACAATATGTGTGGCAAAAAAACATTAGTGCTTCCCCAACAGGAAGGTTATATGGCTTTTATTCTTTGGCGGTTCCGCCCCCCCCCCCCCCCCCAATATTGCATCCTAGGTCCGCCCCTGCCAACCCCCAACAGTTAGTTGGATTTCTAAACAAGATTTAGCTGCTATTGGTGTTTGCTCTTTCTCCAACGAGATTTGCCTTGCAATATACCTGTTTAGCTGGTGAATTTATTACTTAAATCATCTTTATCCCTATTTATATTTTAAGTAAGAAAATTTACATTTTTTTAATAGTTTTTGTGTAGTTTGTTCTCCTTATAAATAGGTGGTGTTATTGATATTTCAAACAACAAACCCTGAACCAGAAAATAGTTGTTTGAACCGGTACCTAAGGACAAAGTTTGGACGAGATAGGTTCAGCAGACGCTTCTTGGATAAGGCATTTCTCAGGGAATTCTCTCTTAGAGAATCCGAAAGGCGAATGACATAGCAAGGAGGCATTTTTACCCTCATGGGACTTCTCGGTAGGCAGGGTGAGAGAGATGGGTCCCACATGACAATCACTTCAGCACTTAATGCGAAAAGGATCTTCGATATTTCATTGTGAATAAGGAAGCTTCTGCTTCATTCAAGGTTTTCCTCGTGCCCAGAGTCGGCAATTCATTTGTCCCCTCAATAGAAGGTGGCTGTCACATCAATATCAGAATGACGTTGACACTTTATCCATTGACGAGATTTTCCGACAACAGGATTATCTGGCAATCTAGCTTATCTCTCAAGCCTCAACTCGAAGTCACCTTTGCCCTCCATCAGGTCAGATGCACATCTAAGGGCCAAAAAACATCCACTATCTCTTTAGGTATGGACTTGCTATATAAATCACCACTATGCTTGAGCAATGGTAAGACTTGAACACTCCACTCCTCATTTTCCTGCATTTTAACTCTTGAGGAACGATCTCTTATTCATATTTTTGAGCACTTATTCCTCAAGAAGGAGTCTCTAGTTTTCTGTACATGAATTAACTTAATCATTGGAGGTGGCTTACCTTCCTCAGAGGCGACTCATTCTCACCATTGTTTTAGACTCAGGAACCAGGTCCAGGTCAGAGATGAACCAGGGAGCTAAGAGCCTAAGAGTACATTTTTCACCTTAACACGTGGGTTTCCCCTTTATTTCTATGGAATATATTTGAACTTGATTGTTTTCTTATTGCTTAATATGTATATCTTTACCTTTAACTGAAAAAACAAAACAATGAAAAGCAAAATATAAATTCAAATAATTTCCAAAAGTAACAAAAGAATTTGAACTAACCTGAAACAGTCTGTAATCAACACCAACATGTCATTTTTTGGATTTTTGGTAATTAAGAAGATGACTTTATTCGAAAGATAAGCAAAGCTCATGGTTGAGATAACTCAACAAGAATCCTAGTCAATGAGTGAATGGGGATAGATGCATTTAAACTCCTCAATAATTTTTAAATCGATAAAATAAAAGTTTAAAATGATGTGAAGAAATGATAAATTTTTTGAGTAAGTATATATATATATATATATATATATATATATATATATATATATATATATATATATATATATATATATATATATATATATAGCGAGAATAATATAAATATAATAATCAAGGGATTACAATATTAATAGCGAAAGAACCATCTACCTTGCATCTCTTCACAGACCAATATGTGAAGCTTGTAAGGTAAACCGTTCGTATCCAACCGAATCTCCATAGGCACTGAAATCAAGCTCGCGAAAAGGTCAACGCTCCGATTCGCTCAACGGACTTGGTGAAGCACAATAAATTGAACTAATGAACCCTTCAATTCCCAAATATCCTCAACAACACCCATAACATACCATGGAATCTTGAGATCACCATTCACAATTTGGACAGCATTGAGAGAGTCAGATCGAACCTCCACACTATGGAACCCACTCTGTATTGCTTCTTGAAGCTCAGCTCGGATGCCAAGTAACTCACAAATGAGAATATTGTCCTCCAAAGAACCAGGAGCAATAGCAAATATAACCTTCCCTTTGTGGTCTCTCCCAATTGCCCCGTATCCGCTTTTACTAGCAGCCACCGAACCATCACTGTTAAATGCCAACCATCCCTCTGGGGGTCTCAATCAATGATGTACCGATGCCGTGACAAACACAAAGCTACAATCAATATTCCATCTGTCAAAGAATGCTCGATTGGCAGCTGAATCATTTACTATGGGCTGCTCTTCCATGAACTGTAACTGAACCAGCCTCACGATCCGGTGAGTCACCCGCCGACTGTTTCCTGCCACCTTGGTTGTGGAGACAGTCATTTCTTTCTTTCCAAATGCAGTACACAGTGGCATTAAAACTGAGACATTTCACACACTTCATAACTGAGTCACCTGTGAAATGGGACGTAACCCATTGTAATTCTTCACTCCACCAACTAATATGGTGATTAGGATGGCCATTTAAAATCAATATGTTTGAACAAACCTTTTTGGAGAAGCCACATTCAAAGAACAAGTGATCACAACTCTCATTACCAACCTTGCAAAGCATACAGGTGGGGTTCACTTGAATACCCCAACCTATTAAACAGTCCTTAGTTGAAAGTCTTTTGAGGATAGCTAACCATGAAATAAAAGAAAAGTGGTTTTGACCCTTTGCTGCCCACACCACTCGAGCCCAGGAAGCCGTCGATTTAGAGCCACACAATAATTGCTTTGCATACGTAGTTTAAAATTTTAAAGAGAACTCTGATAATCGGTTTTGAGTAAGTATTTTTGTGTGATGGTACATAGAATGATTATGTTTGAAGGACAAGAAAAAGAAATATTGTCATTACTATTATAACAAAAAATGAGGGAACAATTATGGATTTATGTGTCTGTCTTTACTAATTTATTTATTTTGAAAAAATTTTCCTAACTAAAAACGTAACATAGCCTAACTCCATTAATATGTGAGAAAGATATATTAGAGTGTACATGTAAATAGAATTTGTGCCACGTTTTACTTGCCTTAGAGCAGGTGTTAGGCCTTGCACAATGTGTTCTTAAATGGGCAGTTCATGATTCAATGCTTCTACACATGTTCACAAGTATATTTTTCTGACCAAAAGATGTGGAGGATCACACAAATAAACTAGGATTAAATGATTTCATGGTAGTTGTAAGTTCTTAAATGGGCAGTTCATGATTCAACACCTCTACACTTGCTTGCAAGAGTACTTCTTGACCAAAAGATGTAGAGGACCACACAAATAAACTCGGATTAAATGATTTCATAGGTAGGTTGGCAACGGTTAAGTTAGTGTTCTTAAACACTTCTACACTGGTTCATAAGAATACTTCTTGACCAAAAAATTGTTAGGGAGCTATGATTATGTCACGTGTTATATTATCTCTTCTATATGTATACACCATATCATAATTAATAAAGCATTGCATTACTTTCCATATGGTATCAGGCATCATATGATCTTTCCAGGTTTTTTAACTCCCCAACAAAGATGTGGATGGTTGCACAAATAATTAAATGATTTCAATGGTAGGTGAGCAATGTGGTGACTTTATGTGTTCTTAATGATTTAACACCTCTACATTTGTTCACAAGAATACTTGTTGACCAAAAGATGTAAAGGATCACAGAAATAAACTGGGATTAAATGATGTGGAAGGTGGGGGCAGTGGTGGTTTCTAGGGCGAGGAGTGGCTTCGGGCAGTAGTGGGTAAGTTTCGGGGAAGTATAGGAAGAACTTTAAGATTGTGTGAAGTATGAGAAATAAGCGTATTTTAATTAGTAATATAACTTTGGAAGGATATTTTGACCATTTCATGTTAAGAGTTAACTCACTTACTGAGACTGTTGTGGACTTGACCTAATTTTTGTTTGAATTCCACAATTAGTGGGGCACAAATGAAAAACTCTTTTTTTTCTAATAAAAAATATTAACCTTGTAGTTTGAAAGTATGTGGAGGTAGGACGAAAGGCTAACTGGAATGAAGTTGAAGTTAAAGTTGAAGTTGTTGCTACTGCTGCACTGATAATTAAAGAAAGCTGAAACAGCAATGAGTGCAGATTTTCGTTTTTCCCTGTTCATGCATTGAATCTGTTCTATTAGAACAAGCTGCCAATTCGGTTCATGTAGCTCTCAAAGTCTTTTTAAGGTCAGAACCATGCATCCATAATAGAAAGACAAAAATGCTTTTAAAATAAAAATAAAACTTTAGGTCTCTTTCGTTAGGCTTTTGGATCACTATATGAAAGCAGACGCCAACTTCCACACGAGCATAGAAAATAGAGAAGAAAGGAAAGATAAAACGTTTTGAAAGTGTGTGAAGCTGAAAATACGTTCAACAATGGCAAAAGTAAGTAGGCAAGATGGCAGTTTTTGATGGGAACTCTTGTGTATCTGAAAAACCCAAGAGCTCTAACAAGATTTTCTTGAGAAAAAGTCAATGGTGTTATTTATAGGTGACGAGTGTGGAATCGACATTCTAGAATTCCCACTGTAGAAAGAGATTGATAATGACTAAAGCAAATATACCCAAGACATGCATGAATTGAAGAAAAAACACACAGGGCAACTGGTACAACTCTACGATGTGATTTATAAATAGATTTCAACAATTTGATGTAATGTTAGGACACATGTTGTATTTCTATAAGGAACCAGATGGTCAATTTCTGACAAGGAAATGGACTAGATAAATTTATGGTACGTCATGAATAAATGAAATTGTAAACCTTAATTTTTATTATTATGATCAAATTCGAAATTCAGCATGAGCAGTCTTTGATCATTCTTGTCAGCCTGTTATATATAGAAAATTTAACCATTTGATATCTATAAAACGACAAGATAGATCACTTATTAAATTTTGTAAGTATGAATGCTACACATAATCTACAATCTGGATTAACGGAATTGGGATCTTGCAAGGCTAAGGCTAGTGTCATTGACGTGGTGGTGTCTATGGTGTTCATCATTAAATGCGCGTTATGTAGATCGATTTAATCCCAATCGTCCAAAATATGGTTCTGTTTTTAAAGAAAAACCGATTTTTTGTTAACACTTAAGTGAAGTTGATTATATGTGCCATAGTGTTTTAAGTGATTGGAATTTACCAAAAAAAAAAAAAAAAAAAGAGTTAATGAAATTCACACGGTGTTCATCCAACAGTGGGTATCATAGGCGCCACTATGTCAACGGCACTAGCCAAACAAAATCCAAGGAATTGTAAAACTTTACTTTTATTCTTATAATTTCTAATAAATAAATAAATTTATTCTTATAATCAAACTTGAAATTCATCTTTGAAAAATTTTTGATTATTCTTTTTTACCAGTTATATATAGCAAATTTAAGCACTGCATATCTATAAAATGATAAGATGATGAATCAATTATTATATTTCGTAAGTATGAACACTACAGATAATCTATTTTGATTCGCTCTATATTTTTTTCATAATTATTTGTTGATTAGGCATATAAGGTGTCAATATAAAATTCATTGTTCAAGCGAACGCCGAGAAATAGCAAATAAAATAATAAAAAAAAGATTTTAATGTGGTTCACAGACTAATGCAGCATGCTACATCCACAAGAGAAGAAGAGCTTTTCACTATATAGAAGTTCATAAAGGGATCTCACAACCATTTGCCAAGAATGACATTATAAGAACTCTCATTCAAAACACTAACCAAATATTCAAAATCTCTTAATAATGTGGTAGACGAACATAAGATATATACATATAGATTTTAATTGGGTAAAATGGTCAATCCATTGAGTTGGGTTGTATTGTACCGTCTACCCCCTGGGGGCATCCCCTCCATAAACCAAGATTAATGGTGGGCCCTCCACTTCAACCACAAAATCTCCAAACTGGATTATTTAGGTCGTCCACCAAAACATGTCGATGTAGATCTATCTTTGAAATCAAGTACAAAAATTTAGGTCACAACATAGCATTCATACATCAATTTTGAGTCTTCCCAAAATAGCCAAAATTTGCTATCGCAGTTGGGGCATGAGGCAACATCATCGTATTTAAAAATCAATAAATTAGTTTGATTTTAAATTAGTTAACTACGCTTTCACTAAAGGTGTGAAGTGTGAACGGCGCCTTTGTGAGGTTTTGATTTGGGAGGGGGTGAGTCATGTTTTCGATGAAAACAAAGGGAGCTCATGCAAAAAAATTATTAAAAATAATATTTAAGATTTCAAATAAATTTATCAAGTGAGGGGTAAAATTGTAAAAGTAAATTTGAAACTAACAAAAATCTGATGGTATTAAGCGTGAAGGGGGGCTTTGTGAGGTTCAATTCAATTTTGAGAGGGGGGGGGGTGCCGAGTTTTCAATTGAAACGGAGGGGGCTCATGTAAAATTTTTCTTCTTCTTTTTCTGGTGGGGTAGCAGGGGGGGGGGGTGTTGCTTAACCTATTTTCCCCCCCATAAACTGTTTGAAAGAAAAAAGAAGTCATCTAGTGGCTTTCCACCGCTGCGATCACCTTTCCCCTCTCCTGTCTAATTTGCTCTGCTCTCTTTTGTCTTTCGTCCTTCTACCTTTTCTCTTTTTTTCTTCTCTATTTATAATTTCGAGAGATTGCCTGGTGGGATCCAGTGGACATCTATCAACAGAAGCTAGTTTTTTCAAACTACATTTCGTCTCTTTCACCGCCTGGAGTCTCATCATGTACTGTCATTTGTCTACTGTATTTACTCCTATTTACTGTTATTGGTGCCTTTAATTTTTCTACTCCTTTCTATAGGATGAAAATGAAACCCCTCCACTCATTCGGGTTTATTTCCCTTAAAGTTAACTTTTCCTTTTGACATATATGGTCTCTTTATTCTTCTCTCTCATGTGATTTCGCTAAAAAGACCTCTCTTTTCTGTCTCTTTCTCTCTCTCCTTGCTTTTTTCCCCTCTTCTCCTCTCCTATCTCCTTTTTGGGTGATTTTGCTTCCAGATGGCACACTTGGGTTCGACTACATCTTCACATGATTAGAGTCCCATAACCACTTCTCAATTGGATCCACTAGGATGCTCGCCACTTTCCAAGCAAGCTCCTCCACCCAATGGGCCTTCTGGAAAGTTGGATGCTGTGATTTAGAGGGCGGGTAACTCAACTACGACTCCTATTGAAGCCTCCATAACTGGATACCTCCCTAATTGCCGAAGCAAGAAGGTCCTCTTTGGTTGTGCCATGGGGTACTAAAAAATGATTGCTTCAAACCTAATTGAAATAGTTGCCTCTTTGTGGGAGTTCTGCAGAGTTTCCTATATCATCTGCTACAACGAACGTACTCCTGCTGCCAATTTCATCTTTGAAGAACACATAAACCAGGTGCTTTCTTAGGCACCCTGGTGGGTGGACAACAGGATTCTTCACCTCAACATTGCCCCCTTCCCCAATAGCTACAAACCCCGAAATTTGGCTCCTCCCATGGCTGTGTGGATTTAGTTACATCAAGTTTAGGATTGCTACTTCGATAGTAGGATTGTGGAAGCTGTAGCCCACCACTGGCAAAGTCGTTGATGTCCGTTTGGAGCTTAGGTCTCTTGGCCTCCCATGTGACGTCGTCCGTGTTAAAATCATGTTTGATCTCGATAACCAAGTTGAATCTGAAGTTTCAACAACTCAAGGGACAAGGTGTTCCAACTAAAGTGCTTGTTTAAAATTCGTTTGCTCTGTCCTCATTATGGTTGTATTACCCACTCTAATGGGTATTGCCCAAGAAGAAGATTAAAAGATGGGAGTGCCAATCTGGATTTTCCCCTGGGAGGGTTCTTCTCGAAGGTCCAAACCAACCATTTACTCTCTAGTTCTTCTAAAATCTTCTCCACCTGGTGTCTGTAGAAGTTCCTTGCAATCAAGAAGAAAAAATTATAAAAAATTTTGAATGTCATAGGCACTGGTATTGGAGGACCTAATTACCATGCTTAGTTGAACTTGTGCGAAATGGAATGCAATGAGAATGGTGGGTGAAAAAAATGGGCGAAGAGGGCCAAGTTGAGGATTTCCACATCTCTTCTTTGTTTGATGTTACACAAAAAATTGAGGATCTCAATAACTCTTAAAGGGAAGTCCATTTTGGTTGATGAAGGGAAAGATGTCTAGGATGTCACCTCCCAATTTATGATGGAGAAAGAGGTCATCTCTGAGGCTAACACTGTCAATATGTACCATGTTACTGCTGCAACTCAAAAGTTGGAAGCTCTTGCCATGTCAAAAATCAAGTGAACAATTTGGGTGGTGCTAATCTAGAAGAGTGTGTGGGTTGGAATCATACCATTGGCACCCTGTGCATAAGAGGAAGCCCTCCAACACCCCATTTGTCCAACCTCTAGATCCTCTTGATTCTTTCAAAACCTTAGTTGATTCACTCCTTCAAAACAAGTCTGATAGCTCCTTGCTAGAGAAAAGGTGTGATGGGATTCTAGTTAGAATCCTTAATGGTTCTTCTTAGCCTATTTTTAACCCTTTTTCTGTAGCTTTCTACCAAGCCCTTGTAATGGACTAGACACTGAACACCCAGGTGACACTGACCTCTTCATTTCTATGGTTCCTTACTTTGTGTTTTAACTCTTGTTGCTTGTTCTCTAGCGGGTTTCTGATTGAGTAAAATGTTAAAACTAACACATGAAATAGTGAATCGAAAAAAAAAAAAAGAAAAACACACACACACACACACACACACACACACACACACACGCATACAGAGAATTTAATGTGGTTCACACACCAATGTTGTATGCTAAGTCCACGGGTGAAGATGAAGAGTTTCTCTCTATGTAAAAGAAGAATAGAAGGAGATCACACAACCAATCGCCAAGAATGACGTTACAAGAACTCTCACCCAAAACCCTAATAGAAAATCCAAAATCTCTCAATAATGTGGTAGGCGAACATAAGATACATATATAAATGTTCTAATCGGGTAAAAGGGTCGACCCACGGGTTGGGTTGTACTGTACCATGGGGGCATAGCCTCTACACCCCCTCCATAAACCAAGATCAAATGGTGGGCTCGAACGCTCAAGCATTCCGCTTCCGCCACAGATCTGCATAAACATGTCATTTGAGTTGCCCACTAGAATATGTCGGTGCTGGTCTATCTTCCAAATCGGGTAAAAGAATTCGAGTCACAACATAACATAAAATCCCTGGTTTCCTATTCTTTTTATTTCAGAAGGTTTTTTATGCTAACTAGGTGTACTTTGTCTCTCACATTGTTGTTATTAATTAGGTGTTTTCTAGTTCCCTCAATGTGCTTCAGAGCCTATCCTAAACTACCCTATATCCCACTTTTTGTATGGGTTAAGGATTGTACTCTGTTTGTAGTTGTTGTTCTCCTCCTTGTTCTTCTTACGCTTACAGTGGTGAAAGTCTGCTACCAATATGATTTTTTTTTATGTTGGAACGCAAGAGGCCTTAATGGAAGGTTTACTATTAACAGGCTAGAGAAGCTTTGTAAGAGTATCACCATGATGTCCTTTATCTCTGTAAATCCCGTTGTAAGAATTTTAATGATGGAAGGAAAAAGTTTAGTAGATCTTTTAATGTTTTCATCTCAATCTTTGAGGTCCCTAGCTCTAGATTAAAAGGATTTTAGGGTGGTTTTTGGGTGCTTTCTTCCCTTCCTTGCCCCAACCCCCCAAAAAAAAAAAAAAAAAAGAAAAAGAAAAAGAAAATTCTCTTCACCTTTCTACGTGACCCTCAAATGGTCTTACAATGTAGCCCCCTTTGTTCAAATGGTCTTTCAATGTAGCCCCCTTTGTATTTACTTTCATCTACTCTCACCTCAACATGCTATAAGGAAACCTATGGAATTCATTTGTGCAGGACCTGAGCACACGATATTTTTCTTCTGGTAGGGGATATTAATGAAGTCATGAGCTCCTCTGATAAATTGGGTGGAAGATTTAGACCCTTGCTTGCTCTTCATGACCTCACTCTCATACTCCATAGCTTTGATTTCTTTGAAACTCATGGGGATGACCCTCAATTTACTTGGAATAACCATAAATCCCCACCGCATTTGACAATGGAAAATCTAGACAAAGCTTTTGGATCCCCTTCCTTGTTGGCACTCTTTCCAAATTTGAAGCTCTTTAAATTACTTGCTACTATTTTTGACCATACCCCACTACTCATTAACACTATTACTCCTAATCTCAAGGAGGAAGCTATTTCACTACCAAATTTCTTGGCACAACCAACTTCTTATGTGATTTAGGGAAACAGTTGTCTATTTCTATGGGTGAACCTCTTAACTCTAGATTGTCCAACCCATCTAGAATTCTTAGGATTTGGAATTCTGAGAAATATGGGAATGTGAACTCCCTTTGTTCTAGAATTGACCTGAAACTCTAGACCATTGAGAATTCCTTTAATCCTGACTGGAACATTTATAAGGAGAAACCTAACTCATTAAGCTGGCTTTATAGTGCCCAAGAGCTTTTCTGGTTCCAGAAATTGAGGACCACCTACATTAGGGATGGTGATTGCAACACAAGGTTTTACCATTTGGCCTCTAAAATTAATGTGAAGAAGAGGAAGATTGAGTTTTTACATGATGGTAATGATTGTTTAGTTGAGCGTGCTAAAATTGCTAGTTGTTTTGCTTAATTTATGTAGCAATTGTATGTGTCTTCCCACCCATCTCCCCATTGGATTGCAATTTGTTCCCTATGATGAATGTCATTGCTAAAAATCATTTTTTGTCGGTTTTCCTTCTGAATCTGACATCAAGGATGTTGTCTTTGCCTTGGGGGCCTTTATGGCACTTGGTTTTGATGGTTTTCAAGCTTGTTTTTACCAAAACTATTGGAATCTGCCTAAAAAATGATGTTATTGCCTTTGAACATGATTTCTTTAGGACTACTTCACTCCCATTTTGCATCAATCACACTTTGTTATGTTTTGTCACAAAAAAAGATGCCATGGTTGTTTCGACCTTTTAGCTTATGTAATGTTTCTTATAAAATCCTGACTAAAATTCTTGCATCAAGACTTAAACCACTTCTATTGGATATTATTTCCCCCTTCAATGGGGCCTTTGTCCCCTCCAGACAATATTTTGATAATATCTTTATTGCCCATGAAATCTTTCACTTCATGACCAAAACCAAGCCAAACAAGGCTTTGTGGCCCTCAAATTGGACTTGGCCAAAGCATATGATAGATTTCAATGGAACATTCCCTTGAGAGTTTTGGAATGTCTTGCTTTTGATTCAAAATGGTGGGAGCTTGTCAACTGTCTTATCTCCACCTCTTCTTTCTCAATTAAAATGAATGGTGTACCCTATGGCTGGTTTCGGGGCTCTTGGGGACTTAGATAGGGATGTCCCATTAGCCCCTACCTATTTTTGTTTGCAATGAAAATTTTGTCAAGTTTACTAGTTTTTTTTTCGAAATGAGAATGTTTTTAGAGGTATCAAGATTGCTAGGAGTGCCCCTAAAATTTCTCACTTGTTTTTTGCTGATGATAGTTTTTATGTTCTGTCATGCAACTCTCGAGGATACCTGTGCTATCAATACTGTGTTGGATATTTTTCGCAGCTTCACTAGCTAAGTCATTAGTTTTGAGGAAGTGAGGCTTTTTTCAGTAGGAATGTCCCTAAACCTTGTAAGCTCATAATTATTGAAGTCTTGGGTATTGAGAAAATGAATATCAATGCCATCTACTAGGTTCTAGGCTCTTTCCTTTAAAGCCATAACAAAAAAATTTCAACCTCTTTTATCTAGAATGGCTTCCAAATTAGCAGGCCGGAAAACCAAATCTTTATCCTTTTGGAGGTAGAGCTATACTGTTAGAATCTGTACTTCAGGCTCTTCTAATTTACCATATGCAATATACTTTATTACTAAAACTGATATGCAAAAAGATGGACTCCCTGTGCCAACAATTCTTGCTGGGACACTATGATTCAGGTAAACATCTCACCCTTATTGCCTGGGATAAGTGTTGTCATCTCAGGGATATGGGATCGAGGCTTGGGCTTTAAGAAATTGGAATTGGTCAGTCAATCTCTTCTGTTAAAACAAGGTTGGAGACTCATCATTGCACCACATTCTATTTGGGAAAAATGTATCAAGGCCAAATACTTCCCAAAAACTTCAATCTTCGATCCAAAGGTGAGTCAAATCTCGGGCTCCCATGCCTGGAATAGTGTCTGGAAGACCGTACATTCTCGTGTAGGTATGGTACCTAGAAAGGTGGGGAATGGCCATGATACTTCTTTTTGGTTTCACCTTTGGGTCCCTTCGACTATGGACACAGGGTTGGGGAGGTTAACTTCCTGCTCTAGCCAAGGGAAACCACGCTTGTTGATGTGGTGATTAACAAATGTGTGCACTGTGGGAGTCTCTCTTCAACTTTCCAACATTCGGTTGTATCTGCTATCTAGATTATCAATCTCTCTAATGATGGTGATTCCCGACAATCCCTTCTTTCTAGTAATGGAGGCTTTTCTACTAAACTTGTTTACAAATCTATATTGTGTAGACAACTTTCAGTAATGCATGATAACTGCTCTGCTTGGTGGAAATTTTTCTGCAAAATACAGATTCATCCAAAGTTTAAAATATTTTCTGGCCTCTTATTAATGCAGGGTTACGAGTTAAGGAGGCGATTTTTAGATGGAATATAACTCCATGCCATTGTGTGTTTTGTGGTGATGGAAGCGTTGAATCAAGTTGGCATCTTTTTATGGGTTATGAATAGGCCAAACGTATTTAGGCAACAAGACCACTAGGGATAAGATCCCAAATTTTCACTCAAACAGACTAGTCATAGTTATGTTTCTTTCTATTCCTTGATGCTTGACTGTATAAACCAACTTTACAACGGATAGTTTCTATTCTTATGATAACCTGTTATGGTATTTGGTTAACCTCTAATAATGTTGTGTTTAACCAGGCTGAAGCTGACCCCAACTAGGTTATGTACTTTGTTGCTATATGGTTGGGGGATCTTAAACTAAATTTATCTGCTGTTGTTTTTGGGTGGCATGATACATCCCATACAGCAGATAAATTAGTTGGATAATGAAGAGAAACAACAACAACAAAAGCCTGTCCCAACGATAATGGGAATCGAACCTTATTTGCCAACACCAAAGAGTACCTGGCCTTAGGACTTGGCATCTGATCTACTTACCTTCAGTCCATTGCTAAAAAATACGGAAATTCATTCATGCCCAGATCAAGAAATCAATGGATGGCCAAGCTCGCGACGCAAGCTACGTACAATCTTAATTAGAGATGGTAATCATCTCAATAGTGACTTATGTGTATGTAATATAATTTAGTTTTGCTTCAAACTGTTCTCTTTATCAGCCAAAATTTTGTTTTTTCTCTTTCCATTTTCATTTGAGAACGCTACACAAATTGGATCCTAAGCCATAATATTATACTATTCAAACATTGCTCTCCTTCAATCTTAATTGTCAAAATATTGCATCTTTGTTCACGCATGTTCCAAGATCCTTGACTTGTGATAGGTTATTTTTGACATTCAATATTCCATCTTCAAAGGCATACTTGACATCCATGCAAGACACATGCCCATTTAGAAGCTTCTTTGATCTAGGGTGAATTATTTTTCAATTTCCATGCCAAAAAATAGAACCTTCCCCGAAGTTGTCAAACATTATACCTTGTTGTGAATGCATATGAGGTGATTACTTTAGTAAGGTTTGAAGAAGATGAATTGATGCACTTTGGTTAAACATCTTTTCACCATGAAAATGATGCATTTTTAACCCCCCCCCCCCAAAAAAAAAAAATTTGATGAATTTCTAATGAAATGTTGTTGGAAAAAAAGTGTCATTAATTCTAATGTCATTAATTCTAATTTCTACTTAGATATATTTTCTAAATTAATTTTAATTGATTTGTCATTGCATCCATTAATCAACTGCCATGTTATGATCTAAAGGAATACGCTCTGAATATATTTATACAAGAAAAAAAAGAGAGTCAGGAGTACAAAATTATGATTTGGGACAAGTTTTTTCATTAACAATGTCATGAACATGTTGTTCACTTCATCATGTTTTATATAGAGAATTTCATTTGAATTTTTTTTAAAGTAATTTCTTAATCAATCTTATTTGAAAGGGAGAAATATAATCACGCGATAAGCTAAAGGATTCTACTACTTTTACAATAGCAGGCCTTTATAGAGCCCAAAAGATTTTTCACTTTTAAAAGAATTATAAAGTGACCAGAAGAAATGTAGAACCAAGTTGGTTCTCACTTGAAACGAGCAGGCGAAGGAACTTGGATTTGCTATCTTTGATGCCTGGAAAGTGAGAAAATAGATCTGGATCATACAAATTAAGGACTTGTACCTTCACTTTAGGACATGAATACTACACCTATTAAGAAGCCTATAACTTATGTATGGTCTAGATTTCACCCTTCGTGCCCTTGACGGCGAGGATCTAGACTTCGGACCAAGTGGAGAATGTATCCCATTTCTCGATAATGTACACAAATTTCTAAATGACCTAACATGCCTGAAAGAAATTCCCATAAATTATACATTTATCTACAGTCAAGAAGTGCAACTTCATTAATTCATTTGAAATTTAGGAAGGTGAAACAGCCCTAGACTACATACATTGTCTAAATAAAGCAAGTCTGCAACTGGATCCTAAACAAAATAATTAAGACTGAAAACAACTAGCTAAACACGTTTAAGCTGGCAAATATATATTTTACTAACAATCATTCCCTATTTGGAATAGTATGACTTCTTCAAATACCTCTTTTTGGTATAGTTCTTCAAATACAAAGAAAATAATTAAAGACTATTTGAATAAATCAATTTCGACGAAGAGAAACTCCCAACAATTTCTAGGAAGTAAACATTTTTGTCCTAAGGTTAATTAAGAAGCCTATATATCATAAATCTATGGGCCTTCAACCTGTATATAATCTGTCTACTTGTTTTCCTTTTACAAAAAAATAACAATTTGCTTTATTATTACAAATGGATCCTAGTGTTGCCTGTCTAGGTACTTAGGTTATGAACCAATAGATGTTAGCGAAGTAACATATATTGAATTCCAACTGATATGCATTTATGGGTGTGTTTCAACTCGGCCTTTTACAGTCAAAACTTAAAGGGGGAAGAAAGATCGAGGAAGAATCATCTATTAAGGAATTCCATTCTTGGGACATCTTAATGGAGGACTACCCAACCAATTTCTAGTTGCCAAACCAGACTCCTCACGCTAAGCTACAAAGCTACAAACATAATGGTGAATTGGTGATAGTCATGTCCTCTTAAATAGTCTTGAAGTTTGAAGTGTTGAAAAGGTCACAAAGTCTTGTATTAAGCTCAGAATTATAAACTTCTATTTTGGTACGAACTCAGAAATATACGTTAAAGCAACCAAATACATAAAAACATTGTGTGTCAACTGCCAACTAATTTATAAATTCTCCCGTGATTTATTCATGTTGAAGGTGTAGTCATGGGAGAGACTCTGATTTCCAACATGAGAACGTTTGATTGTTTGGAAATCATTTCAAATCTTCTTTCTCTCTTCACCTTCTTGTTTATTTCTCGGATCCTTCCATGGCGGGCCTTGTACGATTTTTCTCCTCCACAGTCGTAAAGATGCCCTCTTCTTATTTAACTCTCACTCATGACGTAAGCGTTCTGTAGTTTCCATTGCATATTCCATGAAGCACTACGTAAAACTTTCCTAGTTTGATTTTCTTAGGAAGTAAAACTCGATCATTAAAGCTTCTGTGTGGTCTTGCAAAGGACAGAGAACCATATATGCCCACATATGTGAACTGTGAATTTGGAAAACTGCAAATTCATGTACTTACGTATGTATATCTAGCTGAGTTGGTGGGGGTTCATTTGATCAAACTTCCAGACAAAAATTATAACTTTATTTGGTCTACCTGGTAAAGAGACAGAGAGGGACTCAAGGATGTGCTGATATAAACCAATTTTTTTTTTTTGGGTAATAATATAGACCAAATTCTATGATAAAAGAATTTTAGACTTCAATTATATATCAGATGTGAACCATTTCTCATTAAATCATAGGTTTGAATCAGCTTTTGTAAAGCAAATGGCCGTTAAGATCACTTACTAACCCTTGACCTAAATAGAAAAATACCACCTTCCTTATTTTATTGTTGAGTTATATACCTACTTATGAACGCAGGCACACATGAAGACAAGCATTCTTGTTCATACCTTCTATTTATTTAGTTAAACTAGTACACAAATTTTTTTAAGTATATATTGGTATTAAATAACTAAATAAATAAATAAACAAATGGTTCAAAGCCAAGTTTATAAGAATATCTAAGCTCAATCCAAGGAGAATTCATTACTGCGTTATAAGAAAGCATTTTAGACGTCTTTGGGAGGTAATGGAGAACCAATTTGTAAGATAAATAATTATAAAATGGTCAAATGATAACGGTTCAATTAAATAATATCAAGAATCAAACTCGATAGAAGATTTTGATATTGGTCTCTACTTTGAAAATTCATGGTAATTGGTGTCAAATAGACGAAAATAATCAAAGTTATAGTTGACTAATAACCATCATGGTAGAAGGTTTCTGATCTCACAGTACACATGAAAAAACTGGTAGCTACTTATGCTTACTTTTACCAAATAACTCAGTCATATGTCAAACATATCCTTGAACTTGACGAGTATATGAAGAAATGTGGTTGGTGGTCTACAGGGGGAAGTATAAAAGTTGGATAAATAATTAATTTTTGTTTAAAATTTGACATGTGAGAAAATATAAACCATTTTCACTTTAAAAAAAAGAAGAGAAAATTTGATCTATGAAAACCAACTATTATACATACTCAATTGTCAGATTTTCCTTTTAGATTTATTGGGTAGAATTAGATTACTATTAAGAGAATAGTAACTTGGTCTGCACGCTAAGGAAAAAGAAAACAGTTTACCACACTATCAACTATTTGTAATAAACTAATAAACAGCACTAATGAAGGCATTCAATGGACATCAACAAGAATAGTATATGGCCATTTCAAAAGGAAAAAAGAAAAAGTGAATAACACTATCTTAACATGCATTAAAAACTCTACAAAAACTCTACACATTAATATATGAAAAGAAATTCTGTGTAGAAGTATGGCTGCCAGTCTTATCTCTCTTGTTCACCATATGCAAAAATTACATTTATTCTTTAGTTTGATGGGAGAGAGATTTATATTCATGAGTTCAAATGTATTTAAAATGGCCATGTTTAGTTATTAAAGAAATTTTTTTTTTTTTTTTTGGGCAGAAGGAAGTTGTTTATGAGACAATAAGGTAGATGTGTGTCATGTACTTACGTTCAAAGACTGGTTTTTGTCACTGCAGGCCCTTCGTCCACAGGTCTAAGTCACGTGATATTTTCAAAATGACCTTTTCTTAATTTATGGTGCAAAGATTTTCCAACGGCCCAAATGTGATGTCAGTGTGTATAAATAGCAATGAATCCCAAGCCAGTTCTTCAAAGGCATCTCATCTTGCAAAAGCTAATTTGCAGAGAGAAGCTCCAAAACTCCAGCCATCTCTAATGGCTACCAGTCAGAATGATTATTTGAGAGTCTTCAAAGTGGGTATCATTGGGGCTGGCATAAGTGGCTTAGCAGCTGCCAAACAGCTTTCAGCTTACGAGCCTGTAATCTTTGAGGCCTCAGATTCAATCGGGGGTGTTTGGAAACATTGTTCTTACAGATCAACCAAACTTCAGACCCCTCGGTGTGATTATGAGTTCTCTGACTTCCCTTGGCCAGAGAGAGATAACTCTAGTTTCCCTTCTTATCTTGAGATATTAGATTACTTGCATGCCTATGCCAAGCACTTTGACGTACTCAAGTACGTGAACTTCAATTCAAAGGTGGTAGAGATCAGGTTTACTGGTCATCAGGAAGCCACCAATCCTGATCGGAGACCAGGGGAATATGGTAGCCTTCTGAGTGGTCGCCCAGTTTGGGAGGTTGCTGTGCAGACAATTCACTCCGAGACCCTTCAGGTTGTAGTTCTTGATCACTTCTTCTCCACAAACTTACCTTCTTGGGTTGGCTATACATCTATTGAAATGGTTCCCAATTCTCATCCACTGCTGTCTTTCTCTGGATCTTCTTGACCTTCAAACCCTAGTTTCATTTTGAAGTGTTTATTTTGAATTTCATGGTTGGTGGATTCAAAAGATTTATATCTTTTTTCTCACCAAATCTTTTATCTGATGATGATAAAGATTCATTTTCGTTTGTTCTTCAGCACACAAATCATGGTAACATATTCCTTCTTCCATCCTCTCCTCACAAATTTGATGAAGCTTTAATTTGTTTTGGAACTGTAACCCTAATACCTCTTTTTACTGTTCACCCCCTTATGAGTCATTGAGAGGCAAGGAAAAATCCATTCCCCTTCTTATAAGTCTTTGATGATGAAGGAAAAAATCTGCTTACTTTTCAGTTCAACACTCCTCCCCTCACCTTCCCTTCTAATAATCGTAGTCTTAATCTTCACCTGAGCCCTCCAGTATAAATTACCTGGCTAACTAAGTTTAAGCATAGTAATTGCATCTAATTAATTGCGTTTTACAAAAAAGATTAATAACAAATATACATGTTTGTTACAGTACTAGTAGATCTGTATATTCTTACTGATATGTTTGGTTTGTTATGTGTATTCCTCCCTTTTCAGTGGTATGCTTTTGAGTTTTTGGTGGTATGCACTGGAAAATATGGAGATGTACCATTGATGCCAAGTTTTCCTGAAAACAAAGGCCCTGAAGTGTTCCGTGGAAAGGTGTTGCATTCCTTGGATTACTGCAAGCTTGATAAGGAAAACTCTACTGAACTAGTCCAAGGGAAGAAGGTGGTTGTGGTAGGCTACAAGAAGTCTGCAATTGACTTGGCTATTGAGTGTGCAGAAGCTAACCAACAAGGTATTTAGTTCTTTCAATTCCTTGCTTTTGATAATTAAAAAGAGTGAAAGAGTTAGTAATTTGTTTGTTACTAATGTGATTACTTATATACACTAGCCATCAAGGCATTTCACAATCGAGGGAGATTATGATTGTCCTTCTTTCTCCTTAGATCAATTTTGGGGGTTGGAAGGTGGAAAGCTTTAAAAAAAAATTATTTTTATTATATACGTGAACGTCCAAAAGGAAGAGTATTCCATGGATTTTACTTCCTAGAATGAAAGGAGAAGTTTTGGTGTATGTGTTTGGTAATTACCCAGAAAAATTAATTGCCAGTTAAATAAAGTTTCAAGCTTGTGAACCAAGAATGCAAGAGGCACTAAATGAATTGGGGCTATAGAAAAACATGCATATGTGAATTCTTTCTTGTGGCGGTGCTTCCATCACTTATGTGTTGGCTTTGAAGAAGTCAAGTCACATATAACTTCATGGTCTTCCTGTTTTTAAAACAACTTTTCAACTTCACTGTCAACTGAGGAAAAAAAAAAAACTGTCTTCCTCTTATGGAACTTCTCCAAAAGACCAATTTGCATGTTTAATTGTATTTAAATTGATAGCAATTTGCTAATTTTTTTTTTATGTTTTTAATTGATTTTTATTTGATAGTGGTGATGATGGCTAGAAGTTTAATTTGTTGACAGGACCAGATCAGCAGCCATGCACTATGGTGATAAGGACACTTCATTGGACGGTTCCTTCATATTGGGTTTGGGGGTTACCCTTTTTCTTGTTCTATTCAACAAGATCTTCACAGTTTCTACATGAAAGGCCAAACCTAAGTCTGCTTAGGGCTCTCCTTTGCACTCTTCTGTCGCCATTGGTAAATTATCTTTCCCTAACCACTCCATCTTTACAACATCATATTTCAAATATCTCCAACAAGAACCTAGCTAGAGATTATATTATGACACCTGAGTTTTGACTGGTGCATGCATGTGTTAATGTTTATGGTTGGAACAGAGGAAAGGGATTTCGAAGTTCATAGAATCCTATCTGGTGTGGAAACTTCCATTAATCAAGTATGGATTGAAACCAGATCACCCTTTTGAGGAGGACTACGCATCATGCCAGATGGCAATCTTGCCAGATAACTTCTTTTCATTGGCTGATCAGGGAATGATCAAGTTCAAGAGGACATCACCCTCCAATGAATGGTGGTTTAGGAATGAAGGGATTGAATTCGAGGATGGCACCAAGCTTGATGCTGATGTTGTGTTTCTTGCAACTGGTTTTGATGGCAAGCATAAACTGAGGTCTTTGCTCCCTGAACCCTTCCGTAGTTTAGTAACAGACTCCTCTGGCATCATGCCTTTATACAGGTAATTAAGGGTAACAATTTTCCAAATCTGGTGCAATTTAATATATTTATCCTGAACATCAGTAAACCTTTTTTTTTTCTTTCAATCTAAACAAGGAGTTCTTTATGACTGTAGGGGAACCATCCATCCTTTGATTCCACATATGGCCTTTGTTGGATATATTGAGAGCGTGTCGAATCTACACACAGCAGAGATACGTTGTAAATGGTTAGCTCGACTCGTGGAAGATCGATTCAAGCTCCCAAGCGTGGAAAAGATGTTGGACCAAACAACTAAAGAGATAGAAATCATGAAGAAGAGCACTAGGTTTTACAAGAGGCACTGCATTTCCACTTTCAGTATAAACCACAGTGATGAAATATGTGAAGAGATGGGTTGGCATTCATGGAGAAAGAAAAATTGGTTCTTGGAAGCCTTCAGTCCTTACAATAGCCAAGACTATGAAGAAGAAAAGTGATCTAAACTCATTCCCCCTATCACCACCTTGTAATAACTAAGATATTAATATTTGATAATCTATGTTTAAGTAAGTTGTTATCATTATTGTTAATTATTTATAAACACTAATAAGAATCATTATCATCAATTCGCCTAAGCTTTGAGAAATGCTTGATTATTTTTCACAGATTCTCCTCAAAACTTAATTGTGCAGGGAAGAATGCAAATTCTATGCTTCCCCATTACCACAATTCGTCAAAGTGAAAGTGAGAGATGGGAAAGATTAATTGGTAGAAGGCTTCCTAAGCTCAGGACATCCTAAACCCTTTCGAAGGTTATTATTGAAAATAATAAATCTGTGGGATGACATAGGCTTATTTGGGCATAACTTAAATTTATGTTTATGATTTATTAATGAATAATCAACTATGATATATAATAGAATTTTTTACTTGTCGTCAACTTGTGGTTTTCACTCTTACGTGGGAAAATTTACTAATTGCTCACTTCTTCCAAATGCTAAATTACCCGTTATCCATGATTGAGTTTGAAAGGATTTAAAATTCGAATTGAAAATCAACCATTAGAATTTAAGAAAATTCAAAACTCAAACTGATTTATTGAGTAGTTGAAAGTATAATTCAATTTTAGGAGACTTCTCCCGTTGAATTGCTCAGGTAGGTCATTATACTTTTAATTCTGTTTAGTTACAATCCCAATCAAATACAAATATTGATCTTAACAAATTAAATAAGTTATTATGTGAGTACATAAGGTTCAATTTTTAAATTTGAAAAACTGTTGCAATGATAGAGTTCAAAAGAATTCAAAATTCAAATTGATTTATCAAAAATGATGTTTATCCTTAATAGCTCTGATACCTTGTGAAAATGCATCTTCCATATGCCTACCTTTATAGTTTCACCAAGTTTTAAATAATATTAGTTTGTGCCTATGTATATAGGCAATAAGTATAATAAAGACAAAAGTATATTTCTATATCCCTAGTACAAACCAATGAAAGAAATTTCGCAAGAGTTTTCCGGTTTGCTACCTAGCAAACCGGGCGAACTACTAAAATCTAGCCAAAATTTCAACGAGATTTGGCCCTTGTTTTGATAGATTCCGATCCCCCATTTCAGGGGATATTTTTGGTTATTTTGGGCTCAAATTTGGTGTCTACCCTAATTTGATGCCAATACTTAATAAAATTGAATATTTCCTATAAATTCTTTCATGAAAATTCTCCTTCTTAGTCACATTTAACATGTTACCTTATAAGGCCTAAATCATTGGGCCATAATTGAAAAGATTACCCGTTGATCTTGAAGATTCCAGAATCCCTTTATAATTTAAATTGTTTCCATAAATTTTTTTATGTATATACTCATCTCTAACCACATTTGACATGTTGCTTTTTGAGGACAAAATATTGAGATATAATTGATAAGATTCTTTATTGATCTTGAATATTTTGCTACAAAATATCTTCTTAATTTGAATTATTTCTAGGAATTATTCTATGTAGATTTTCCTCTCTAACCACATTTGGCACATTGCCTTTTGAGGCTTGAATCATTGTGACAAAATTGGTAAGATTGTCCATTGACCTTGAAGATTCCGCTATAGAATCGTGAGATATATCCAAAATATCAAGATTTTGACGATATATCGCGAAATTTGTGATATATTGGTTGATTCAGTGATATATTGCAAAATTTCGCCGCATTTTTGGCGTTTTTTGGACCATTTTAGTTTCGCCCCCTATATCGTTTTGCCCACAAACCGAAATGGCCAAAATTCGGCGAAATGTTACACTATGGTACAAACATGACTTAGTATTCATTAAAAGACATCATGATTTGTGCAAAGCTATAAAACATATGTTTCACCCATAAAAAAAAAAAAAATAGAACACAGGGAAGGAAAGAAAGACACAGGAAAGCTATAAAACATATGTTTCCAAAAGACTATGCGGAAGAAACCAAGCATTGCTTATTGAGTTTTCTACTAAGGAAAATCAATGACTCATGTGTTCTTCAGCTAGTCAGAGGTTCTGATTCATCACGAAGATAATATGCAATTAATGTTCCCAAAACACTTCATGGAACTAGTGGCACACATAAATCGTGGGTGGTCATCTGATGTTTTAGGTGAGACCAACTCCCGGGGTGTGACAATAAGGCCTCTTCAATTCAATGCCATTTATTGCTATTAGGGAGAATTAATCTTGACTAGGGGAAGAGAAATGAAGAAGAATAAGAACTCAGATGAGAGAATAGAGACTAGGGATTTGAGGAGACAAGAAGCAGCCCTTCAATGCCTTTTCTACCTCTTGACTAGAGCAAGAGAAATCTTGTCAACTTACTATGGGGCGCTTCTCCTTACATTGGCGGCCTCATTCAGTTAACTTCAAATGTGGTGAGGAATGACAAGAAGGAGTTGCCTTCTAAGTAATTGAACTTTGGAAGTGCGTTTACAACAAAGAGGTTGGGGAAAGAATCGGCAAGCCTAGAAGTTTTCATTTATTTGGGAGAATTGACAATCACTCACTCGTACCCATCTTGTTAGACACGATTCTGAAGATAGAAGAGGAACCCGGCTTGGATGAATTTTGGGACCTCCCCATAGTTGGAAAAACTTGCCTTGATAAAGTTTCAAATATTGTTTGCAGTAATATTTTGCCCATTGTTATGCCTTTCATGGAGGAAAATACTTAAAGAGAAGACAGATGTAGCCACATGGCAATAAGGTACACGTTGGATGCTCTGCATGCCAACCCAGGTTAGAATAGGCTAACTGCATTCCCAACCTTTTTTGCTGCTATAGAATTTTTACCCTTAGAGAAGAAGAATTTTATAAGAACGATTACGTTAAGAGGATATCTTTTTTTACCAAAAAAGAAGAAGAAGAAGAAGAAGAAGAAGAAGAGGAAGAAGAAGAAGAAGAAGAAGAAGAAGAAGAGGAAGAAGGGGATATCTTTGTTATTGGAAGAAATAGCCATGTGAAAGAGGGGGACCGGAATACCAAATTCTTCCATGCCTCCATAGCTCATAGGAGTCAGGAAAATACCATTCACAAACTGTTGCAACTAACGAGTTTGAAAGAATCCAAAATTCAAACTAAAGATTAGTCATTTGAATTTTAAACCATGTGAAAGAGGGAGACTATAATACCAAATTCTTCTATGCCTCTATAGCTCATTGGAGTTAGGAAAATATCATTCACATACTATTACAACGAATGAGTTTGTCTAATTGATGATTAGTCGTTTTAATTTTAAAAATTTAAAATTCAAATTGATTTTTTTAAAACATAATGCTTATCCTTAAAAACCCTGATACCATGTGAAAATGAATCATGTTTTAGGAAATTTCTCCCGTTGAATTGCTCAAGTAGATGGATATTGTTCATATTTTTCTATAGTTACAATCCCAATCAAATAGAAATACTAATCTTAACAAGTCCTTATCTATGACCATGTTAGTTTTCTTCCATTCTACTGACATTGACCTAGCTAACATGCATACTTTTCTACTAAGTGAAGTAGCGAGCCTACAACAATAGCCTACAATTACCATACTATTAAAATAGGGCTACCACAAGCTTTCCCCCTTTGTTTATTGTGGGTCATGCCACACCACAAGCATTGAATGAATGAGTGGAGATCTTCCTTCCCCTTTGCTAATTACCAAGAACTTCATTGCCCCAGATGGAAAAGAAAAACTCTACCATCCCACCCAAAAACAACATGGAGACTTCTAGTCTACAAGAAACTAGCAAAGCTTTAGCCATTTGACCACATCCATTAATCTTACCTAAATAGTAACTCTTTTATTGCTCATTCTTCAAATGATGCAAATGGAAACTAATTCCTTCCGGCTAATGAAGATACTACTCCAATCTTCCCATTCATTCCCAACAAGATAGGGCTTAACCAAGAATCAAGGGCCCCACATAGCGTTAGCCCCGTTATTTATTCTTTAGAAGATAAGATGTAAGGTGCACCTAGTTTTCGCTCCCACATCTTGCAAGAAAAGTTACATGCAAACGCACAACGGCGCATTATATTCCATGTCCATGGCTATTGGATGTGGCACTGAGATTGAGCTATATATTTCATTTAACATTCACAGTTGTTTCTATTAATGCAACCTAGAGGAGGGTGAATATGTTATAACTAGTGGATTAGCCTAATTTTTTGGTATAATTGCAAATTCAAAATTAGTTATAAATTAAATGAAAGTAAACAATTATAATAAACCATTAACACAAAGATTTTATAGTGATTTGAGTTTACAATTTTATATCCATTCCTTTGTTGCCTCAAAAGAGTATTCTACTAATTATTTTATTTCAATACGGTGGGTAGAGAATCAAACACTTACAATCTATGTTCAATAGGGCAAATGCACCTTTTACAAATATTTGTTTACATTAGGCAAAAGCACTCCTAACCAATTCTTATCAAACCTAGACTCGAATTGAACCAACGAGTTACAAGAGATGAAAGGATATTACTTAATAAGGGGTGTGACTGTGATGCGATGAAGTTGTATGCTCAAGTAGAAATTATATGCACCACAAGTATGACCCGAAAGCTTTCAATCACCGCAACCTAGCTTCCACAAGCTTGCTTTAATTCCTTGGTATGAATTTTAAGAAGTGGGTGAGGGTTAGAGACACCAATGCAAGTAGTCTTAGACAAATTTTATGATTTGCAACAAAATCTAAAACAACAATTCCACAAGGGATGAGTTCCAAAAAACTCAACAAATAATTCAACAATATATGCATGATCCACATAATCAAATCCAATCACATGGCTCATTATCTGAAGCCTAGTGGAATTCTTAGGGAATTTGGTTAAAACATAGCCAATCCGATGTCTACACACACTCTCCTAACATGTCTTAAGTCAATCTAATAACATGATGTAACATGATGTACATGATTTTAATGTAAATGAGTGCAATTACATTTTTCTATGCAATAAAGAGTCCTAGGTCCTAGTTTACTAAGTCTTATTGCATGAGCTTGAGTTGATTTTTATTGACATTCTTAAGTCTTATTGTACTCCATTTTTTATGTTCATATTGACTTAAGCTTTGTGTCCACCTTGGCTTGATCTTTACCTTGATTTGGGCTTGGGCATCAGGTGTTGAGTTGGATTTGATCAACTTGCTCTTATATTGAACTAGCCATTAGTGTTTTGTGTTTGGTATCAACAAAATTAATGGAAGCTAACGTGACAATGCTAACATGACATTTTTCCAACAGCTTTTTTGGTGTATGATCAGCCAGTTGTTGCTTCTTTATAGATAGATAGCTCATTAATAAGGTTTTTTTTTTTTTTAATTTAAAAAACTATTGCAATGATTGAGTTTGAAAGAATTCAAAATTCGAATTAAAGATAAGTCTTTTGAATTTTAAAATTCAAAACTCAAATTGATTTATTAAGGATATTGGTTATCCTTAACAATTCTGATACCATGTGAAAATATGATTCAATTTTAGAAAGCACAAATTACATATAGGCACCCTAGATTTGCAATTACATCTATTACCCCTGCAAAAAATTGATTACAAATATCTCCCCATGGTTAAGAGTTGAAGATAAATGATGATATCAACACTAATTAAATGTATGAAATACTAATTTTACCATTCATTTTATTCTTTTCTATTCAAACATTTTTTACACTCTCAATTTTACCCTCGTCCCTTATTCAATTCTCTCTCCTCTTTCAACTTTTTTTTTTCTTTTAAATTTTCCCTAACAAGTTTTCCTTGGGGTGGTTCTATGTATATTTTTCTCTACCTAATTTTTCTAGGGTTTTACAGTTTTGATTTCATGCTTTTGAAAGAAAAATGTTTCTTCACAAGAAAATTTAATGAAATGATTTGCAAAGGAAGAGAAGGGGAGAAATTGTTTAATTTGGATTAAAGATTAAACGTAATCAAAAATGAATTGAAAGTAAAAAACCTGGATGAGATGACTATTTTTCCTCTCTTTAGTTTTGAAAGGATCAAATCCTCAACAACAATGTCCGTTCCGCCTCTATCAAAGTAAATCGCAAAGAGCCAAAGACAATGACAATATAATAAAAAATAGAATGCTTCCATCCTTTAGTTAAAGCTTTACATGCAGATGAATATTGAATGAAGAAATGTTCTAAGAGAAATCATATTCTTTGCTAAGCGATCTCTCTTTTTCTCTTCTCCCCTCCTTTTCTAGGGAAGTTCATTTTATCTTCTTATTTTATTGTTTCTCCTTATGAAAGCCCTTGGATTTAGATACTAAAGAGTAAAAAGACTCATCGAATTCAGGATTGGACAAACTCCTCTCCTCATCTTTTGACAAACTCTCGCTCGAGCTCTCCACTCCATTTTTGTTTCATTTTTCATTAGCCAATCCCGCTCCGCACTGCCACTAGTTTGTTTCTTAGATCTCTCTATCATTGCTCGACAGTTCAACACTTCTGTTGCAGCCTTTCTGAAAAAACAAAAGAATTTGATTGGTGCGATGAGGGAGGTGTTGTTGGAACAATCAACAGGGGAGAGAAAATAGGTTTAAAGAGGCAAGATAGGAATTGTAAAAAACACAATGGAGGGTAGGATTGGTATTTCTTATATTTATCAAGTGATGATATCATCATTTAGCTTCAACCTTTAATAGTAGGGGGACATTTGTAATTGATATTTTTTTTCCTTCAAAGGTAATAGATGTAATTGATTAGAAAGCCAAGGGACCTATATGTAATTTGACCTTTTAGAAAACTTCTCCCATTGAATTACTCATGTAAAGGATATTGTATTTTTAATTATGATTAGTTACAATCCTAATCAAATACAAATATTGATCTTAACAAATTATATGAGTCAATATTTGTTTTTAAAGTTGAAGAACTGTTATAACGATTGAGTTCGAAAGAATTCAAAATTCGAATTGAAGATTAGTCGTTTGAAGCTTAATTCGAAACTCAAATTGATTTATCAAGGATAATGTTTATTCTTAATTGCTCTGACACCATGTGAAAATGCATCTTCCGTATGGTTTTTCTTTTTTCTCCTCAGTTTCACAAAGTTTTAAATGACATTAGTTTGTACCTAATAATGTATATAAACAATTTATAGATAGATAGCCCATTTATAAGGTTTCTACCACACACAAAACAAAGTGTATATAAACAGTAGGTACAATAAAGACAAAAGAGCATTTCAAACCTCTGATCTAAGAAATCATGGTGCTTCTTGCTCTGCCATTGCAATTTTCTTGTATTTGATTTCCTTTCAACTGCCCCCTCTCTTCCGCTCTTAAGTGCTTTCATCTAAATCTTTTTTCCCTGTTTCCTTAGGAGCTCAACTTTAATGCTATGCATTTAATGCGTAGCATTGTACTGCGAACAGTCAACCTTCCGTTTCTCAAAAATGTGAAAACACACTTCTCAAAAATGGACGGTCGATCTCGACCGTTGCTGCATGTGCTGCACATTAATTGCACAACACCCAAGCAATTTCAAATTCGGATTTTGCGCATTTAGTTGCCATTGGTGAGGATCACTTTTTTCAATCTCAAACACATGTTTTGCTTTTCTTTTTCTTTTTTAACTTTTTGAACTACACCACTAAACCCCCCATCCAGTGGCGGAACCATGTTGGGACCGGAGGGGCATGCCCCTCCGGATTTTTTGAAATTGTAAATATCCTTGTTTTTTTCCTTATTTCTCTATCTTTAATTGTGAAATACCACTATTTGGCCCTCTCCAAAAATTAATTAAGATAAGGATGATGGGTACAAATGTCATTTATAATCTTTATCTAATGATTATCATTAAATCCCTAGTTTTAAGGAATAAAAGGTTAAATTATAATTAAAAACTAACTCACGATCCATGAATTTCTCCTTATATATTCTCTCATATTTTAATTTCTATTTATTCTCTCATTAATCTCCTATTTTATTCCTATTTTTTTCTCTTTTTTTTTCTCTTTTTTTTTTCTCACACGTCTCACCAAATATTGAAGTAGTTAGCAAACTTTGGAATTTTCCTAAATCTTCTCCACATCAGGTATTCACTCTCTCTTTCTCAAATTATTCCTTTATCTCTCTCACACTCACGAATTTTCTATTAATTTACCTAATTTTTAATGTAGACTCCACATTAAAATATAATAATATATTCTGAGATGGGACCTACAGCGGGTCCCACATTGACCCACATACATTCGCTCCCCCCAATGTTTAATCCTCGCTCCGCCCCCTGCCCCCCATCAAAAAATAAAAACTGGAATCTCGACCACCACTTTAGATCTGGACTGTAGACAGGTGGTGTAACTCCACAAAACCATTAAAATCTCAAGTTTGTACAATGGACTGTGACGGTCTTGGTGATGATCGGTGAAGTAAGACAAAACAGAGGAATTTAATCTTTCGAGTCTGTTTGAAGAACAACAAAAATAGAAGATGTCACAAAATTAAAAGGGAAAGTTGTGATCTCTAACGTAGAAATTGACCCAATCCTAGTATTAAACCCATTCTTTAAACAGAATGCTGTAATACTCTGTCTGCTGTTCGTCTATTCGATTTGTTTGTTTACTCAGGTGTAACCTACCACCCTCCATGCATATCTAAGCTTTTACTAACCTCCTGCCTATATTCTCTACTTGTTGGTGCTTTTTGTTATCTTCTCTATGGCTTCGAAAGCTTTTTATGTTACGATCCCTGCTAGTTGGTTATGCTGGTGGGTGCATCAAGTAGCCATGACTTTGATCAATTGGAATGCGCGAGGGATTCATGGGAAGTTTACTATTAAAAGGTTGGAAAAGCTATGTAAAAAACACCAACCGGATCTTTTGTATTTATGTGAACCTCGTTGTGATTAGTTTTAGTGGAACCTCACTCAACTTCATGACTCTGTTTGAATTCCTCAGCTCTGGTCTTAAAGGGTTTGAGGGGGGGTTTTGGGTTCTCTCTTGTAATGCTCAAGACCCCCAAATCCTCTTCTTTTCTAAACACTATGTGGCTATCAAATGGTATGGACAAGGGTTGTTTTTTGTGATTGTGTGTGTTTATGCCCCACCTATGTATACTGACAACAAATTATGCTGGAAGTCCCTCCCTTCACCAAGATATCTCTCTAGTTTAACAGATCCTTTTTTATTCTTAGGGGCCGGATTTCAATGAAGTGATGTCAGATGAGGATAAACTGGGGGGGCCATTTCATACCCCTCTCCTACCCTTGCTGATCTCCAACATCTCATTTCTTTTTTAGTCTGTTAGCTATTCATGGCTATGGTTCACAATTCACCTAGTTTAACCAGAAAAAACAATCGAATCTAACCTTAATCAGATTCACAAGTGATAAACCCTTTGTTTTCCCTCTCTCAATGGCTTTCCTTTCTGAATCCAACCATCTTACCTCAATTGTTTCTGACCACAACCGGCCCTCTTCTTGTTAATACTAACACGTCTGTCATGATAGGAAGAAAACTCTTTCATTATCAATCTGCATGGCAATGTCATCCAGAAATCTTCGCTGATGTAGGTTTGTTTTGAAAGTCTTTGGGAGGTGATTCTATTTCCTCTTGGCTCTATAACCTGTCTTGTTTCCTGAGGATTTGGAATGTTAAAAAATTTGGTAATATCCATTCCTTAATGCAACAAGCTTGAAGTGGAGTTGAATGAAATTCAATGTCACATAATCCTGATTGGTTGGCCTATAATGAAAAAATTGATTGTTTGCAATGATTGTATAACGATCAAGAGATGTTTTGGTTTCAAAAATCTCGTTTGCAATATATCACTAATGGTGATAGAAACACTAGGTTCTATATTTGGCATAAAAAATCCATATGAAAGAAAGGAAAATTTACTTTATTATGTCTCACAATGAGGATGTCATTGAACCTGGAAAAATTCCTAATTGCTTTGCTCAGTTTATCAGTAATTTGTATACATCCTCAAACCCTGTCATTCCCTCGTTCGTTGATGATTTATTCCCTATTGTTGATTTCTATTTGCAATAATTCCCTTCTCTCTTCTGTTCCTAATGAGATTGAAGTTAAGAATGCAGTTTTTGCTCTTGGTGCTTTCAAAGCAACTGGGTTTAATGGGTTCTATGCTTGCTTCTTTCACAAATGTTGGGGCATGCTTTTGTTTGATATAGTCACTTTGTGCATAACTTTTTAACTCTACCTCTCTACCCTTTGGGGTTAACCATACTCTTTTGTGTTTTATCCCAAAGAAGGATATTGCCTTGGAGGTTACTTATTTTACATATATATAGAAGTGACACTTGCCTCCTTCAACCATGGCATGGCTACTATAAGCAAGTCAATTGAAGCGTTTAGGCCTATTAGTTTGTATGATGTTACTGACACAATTTTGGCCAAAATCTTTACTACAAGACTTAAACATCTTCAGCAGTGATTTCCCCTTTTCAAGGGCTTCTTGAGCCTAAAAGACAAATAATAGATAACATTCTCATTGCCTAGGAAATTTTCCATTTTATGTCCGACACTCGAGCCAAGAAGCGATATATTGCCAAAAATTAGATATGGCCAAGGCTTATGATAGAGTGGAATGGGGGGTTATTAATTAAACTTTTTGATTGATTAGGTTTTGATGCTAAGTGGTGTAGTCTTATTAAGGTCCTAGTCTCCACAATTTCCTTCTTGGTCAAACTTAATGGAGCACCTTATTCCTGGTTTATGGATTTTTGAGGACTTAGATAGGGTTGCCTTTTGAGCCCTTACCTCTTCTTGTTGGTTATGGAAATTTTGTCCTGTCTACTTGCAATGTTTTGAAATGTTAATGCTTTTATAGGGGTTAAAATTGTTAGATGTCCCCGGAGATTTCCCATCTCTTCATTTGCTGATGATACTTTTTTGTTTTGTCGGGCTGATGTGAACGATGTTTATGTGATCAACTTGATTTTAGATTTATTTGTTAAAATTACTAGACATGTGATTAACTTGGAGAAAAGTGAGGCATTCTTTAGTAGGAATGTCAAGGTTGATGACCGTGCCAAACTTTTGGGTATCCTGGGCATCAAGGAAATGAAATCTAATGATGTGTACCTAGAAGCCCAATTGGCTACCTCTCGTGCTGAACAAAATGTTTGGAACCGGTTTTAAACAAATCCATCTCTAAACTGGCAAGTTGGAAAGCCAAATCTTTGTCCTTTGTGGGTGGATTGTGCTGTTATAGTCTATACTTCAATCCCTCCCAATCTGCCAAATGTAGCTCACAATGTTTTCTAAACCCTTTGCAGGAAACATGGACTCTCATTGCCAAAAATTTTGGTTGGGTAACTATAAAGAAAGTAAGCATTTAATGTTAATTGCTTGGGATAAATGTTATCAACCAAAAACTCTTGGCGGCCTCAGGTTCAAAAAGATGGAACATATGATCACTGCCCTCTTGCTTATGCAGGGGTGGAGACTTCTCACTGAACTTGATTCCATCTGGGCACAATGTTTAAAAGCAAAATACTTCCCCAACATCTCAATTTTGTTATCCTTAAGTAGCTCGGAAATGTGGTTCTAATTCTTGGAACAGCTTAAAACAAATTCTCCCTCATCTTGCAAGTACGGTTTTCAGGAAAGTGGAAAATGGACGTGACACCTCTTTCTGGTTTGAACCCTGGATTCATGCTACTGTGGATCATCGGATTGGGGAGGTCCAACCCATGTTTCAACCAAGGAACTCAAAGCTGGCTGAAGTTGTTGAAAATAGATCTCTATTGAATATAGAGATCAATCAAACCTTCAACCCACTTTGACACGATTAATAAATAATGTGTCACTCTCTAAAGACAATGATGCTTGGTCCTCTTTGATCTCTCAGAATGGAGCTTTCACCACTAAACTAGCTTATAATGCCTTGATTCGCTCTAGTTTTGGGATCTCCTTGATTCATATGTCTGTTTGGTGGAAATTCTTGTGGAAAATCCCAATACATCCAAATTTTAAAATGTCTTTTGGTGTTTGTTAAATGCAGGTCTACCGGTCAAGAAGACTCTTTCAAAGTGGACAGCAATTCAAAACAATTGCATACAATGCGGTGGTGGATATGTTGAATCAGCTTGGCATCTTTTTATGCATTGCAATGGGGCTAAACGTATTTGAGCAGCAGGGCCCTTAGGACTCCATACTGAAGTTTTCAATCAAAATAATTTGCTCCAACTATGCTTATATCTTTTTTCCAACTCAAACCTTGGAAAATCTTATCTTAATTTGTTGGATGTTTTTCAGTAATGATGATTATATGCTATACAATTTGGACCCTATTTAATGAAGTGATTTTTGGTAAAGTAGATCCCGATCCTAGTAGAGTTATGGATTTTGTCGACAAATGAGTTACAGATTTGGAAACCTTCCCTAAGCCAACTACAGAGCCTTGTCAACACTGTATCTGTAGAGATTTAGGGAATATAGACTTTCAGAATAATATAATCTGAATGTGTGCAGGGTTCCTCCATGAAAGTAACAATTGGGCAGCATATTGTTGGGGTATGGTACAAGCACATCACAAATGGAGCAGCAAAATTAGCATCATCCATACGGCTTCAAAACATGGTGATCTTGAAAGGGATCATAGAAGGACTTAGGCAAGCAGCCCATAAAAACACCAAAATAACATCAATATGGTGCAACTGTTTAGATTTTAAAGACTATGTTCCTAAACCAAAGAAAGTGTGGCCCCAAGACATTACAGAGGACCTCCTCTTACTGAAGCAACAGTTCAAGGGAGCTTCCATACCTTTCAAGCAACATCAGTGATTGGGAGGGGTATCACTCCAGCTAATTTTTGTACCTGTTATATGATTTAGTCTTGGCTTGGCCTTGCCTCATGTTGAGCCAAAAGAGTTGATCTCTTTTTTTCTTTTTCAAGGTAAAAGATCAGTTGTGTATATTAAAAGACTTAGGGCCTAACTACCTATTAACAAGGAGAACTGTGTTTGGAACTAGTTATTCTTTGAAGTCAAAAAACCTTTGGTTTCTATTCAGAAGACCGCTTGCCCTAGCCTTCTCTTCTTTCTGTTCTGTTGTTGGTTGTGCATCTTCAACGGTTCAACTTCAGCGTTATGCATTCAAAGTTCAGAATTACCCCGGCGCAGGGCCCAAACATCAGCCCACCCCACAACCCAACCCAAAAGACACAAGCATTCCATGTCAACCGCGACGGGCCGAATTCCGGGGGCCCTAATGGGAAGAGAGGAATGGGACAACAATAAAAGGACAGCCAGACGTGGAGGAAGGAAGGATATGATCAAATTATTTGTTCTCGTCTTCCAACAACTAAACAAATTTTGTGATTTAAGACCTCTGTCAATTTCTGTAGAACGCGGTCCAATTTCTTCATGACTCTCAATTTATTTTTCTTTCGTGCCATTTCTTCTTTCTATCAAAAATAAATAAATAAATAATAACCCACTTCTATTTTTTATTTTTTTGTGATTGCTATGTTCAGACTACTCCTAGATTGTTCGTACGGATATGATCAGTTCCAACTCTTCAGAGTCTTTTGAATGCATGGTTCTGGAATTGAAGAATCATCAGAATTCCAACTCTGAATTATGGGTCAATTTTGGACTTAGACTAAAACCAACCCCATCATACATATGGTATAAAATAAAACAGCAAAAATATGAAAGAAATTATACATAGACCGATTGGTCTCAGAAACTCTCGAGGAAAAATGCAGGTTTTCCATTTCTGCCATTATTCTTATCTCCTCTTCCGCCTGTGGTTTTCACACTTCATCAAGCTTTTATTATCAGAGAAAATTGGACCCAAATAGAAGAAAGAAGAAGAATCCAAGAAAACCAAGACTTGATAATTCTCCATTGCACTTTAGTCTAACCACTCGGCATCCATTCCATCAATTTCTCCAATTTCCATGCTGCATCCACAAACCATTTTCATGGAAAGATAAATCAAATTAAAGGAATCAACTAAATGAAAGAAACATAGAGATATGGAAATCAACTCTACATGCTCAATTCAGAGTAGATTTTGTCAAAGCACCAGCAGACCCATGGGCCAATTAAGTAGTACTTAAATAAGCCAATTTAACTGCTTTTAAATCCATACCAGGGCAAGGCAGGATCTTGTAAATACTCCAAATTCTGTGGCAAGAAGCAGCTCTCGTTTGCGTTTGCATTCAACCAAGATGGAAACTCCATGATTTCATCGAAGGGGTTGCGAAACCCATCGTCTTGTTTGCTCTCTTGGTCTGGGCTAATCTCCATGGTCTTGAGGAACCTAAACCACCAGGCTGATGTCATCAAATTCATAGTATCATTCCATTCTATCTGATGCTTCTCTCCAATGGATCTAATCTCTGCCATTTCCTCATCGTCCATGGCCGGATGCAGGTCTCCTGTCCTCGCACCAGAGTCACTCCCATCATCCATCATTGGAGGTTCTTCGGTTGATGATATGGTGGATGATGGTGGGACTTCCTCCATGGCAGTAGTAGGAGAGTAAGATGATGATGACGAAGGAGAAGAATATGAGTAAATTGATGGGCTGTTTCTGTTGTTGTAGTTAAAATCATGGAGGTTGAGATTCAAGCCTAGGGGTTGATTGGGTAGGGAAAAATTGTAGTTCTCTGCAGTACCGATTGGTGAGGTTGCATTAATAGGGGAAGAGGAAGCCCATGAGAAATGACTCTGAGGGGGGAAAGGAAGGGATGATGATGGGTAGGATATAAAATTAGAGTGGTTGGTGTTTTCTAATTGATAGACTCTAGGGTTTCTTCTGGTTTTCATCTTCTCTGCATGTTCCAACGAAGAGGGTTGAGAAACTTGAATTTGGGGTGGAGATTCCAATGTTTGGAATGGCTGCTGGTGTTGTTCATTGGCTTGTTTCATGGCAGCTCTATGGAACTTGAGTGCAGTGACAATCTCTCTCCTTGCCTCAGCCATATTTAGAAGCCTTTCTTGGTAAGGCCTACTAGTGTGGAGCCTTCTCCTCACCTGTTTCTTGGGTTGTTGAGGTGGTGGTTGTTCTTGTTGGGGTTGATTTGGTTGTTGGGTCTCACTCAAACCCTCGCTGCTGAGTTTAGGGAAGCTTTGAGAGAACCCCTCATCACCATCTCCGGCAACGGTGGCTTTACGGTTGGTTGGGTCCTTGATTCTGGAGGAGCTTAGTTGTTTGACAAGGCTACGGATGTAAGCACCAGAGAGATGAGGTCCTTCTTTCGTCTCCATCTCCATTTCTGGTCCTCCTTTGATCCCCTGCTTTGAGGAACGATTCCTCATCTCCTGTTTCTCTGCTGCTCTCTCTGATTCCCTCGCTCTAAAACCTCAGAAAGTCTCTAATATGAAAGGAAAGATGGAATTGGAATGTGGGGGAGAAAGAAACATTGGTTTCTTTTCTTGGAAGATTACAACTAACTCTGAACTGAGCAGAGCTGGTCGAGGAGGTGGTGATCTCATGGTCATGGGTGCTATAAATAGTGCAAGACAATTTGACATTCTAGACTTGACCCACCTCCTTTTTCCCTTTTTCTGAATAGAAAATAACAAAGATAAGAACGATATGATTCTCTCACACCTTTTTTTCCGTTTTTGGAAAATCTCAGGTTGTTAGGGTTTTATTACAGCACTTAAATGACATGTACCTTCCCTTCAGTAAAAGTACAATAGGTGACTTCTTTCGGTCATTTTCTATTTCTTTGACTTACTGATTTCAGGGCTTCTGCGAGGTATATATAAAAAAAAAAAACTGTGAGATGCCGCTGATGGGTACTTCAGCAATGAAATATTCAGGTAGGGGCGAGGTCTGTAACAGGGGACCAGAAAATGCTCCAGAGCAAGAATTGGAAGCAGAAAGTTCTCCATTACTGTTACTTTATTTTTCTTCTTAAAATACTCTTTCTTCCCGTAGAAAATGAACTCAATTATCTTTTGCTAGAGAGGGAGAGAGAAAGTGAGGCTTAGGGCTTATAAAACAATGAACTTGGACCTTTTGTAAACTCGTTCCACGAAGAGTAAAAGACAGAAGGGCTCCATAACTTTCTCTCTCTTCTTTGTAACTTGAGAAACTCCTGGTTTACCATTTTCCGCTTTCTCACTCTAATTGGAGGTGGCAGAGGGGTGGTGTACTGGTGTGCCTGTTTCATCAGTTTTCAGGGAAGAGCCACAGTGATTAAAGTCTTCTGATAAAGAAAAGTTCAGAGATGGAATCTATTACTGCAGTAAACGTAGAGAAAGTGGCTTTATCTACCTGTATAGAAGATGATACTGTTGGAAAAGCACTTCAAAAGTATACATGCAAGATAAAATTTATGTGGCTCACTTGATAACTATATCCACAGCCGAGCAGAGATGGTATTTTACTGATAGGAAGAAAAATACCAGAGTGTAAATATAAGAACTGCTGAAAACCTTACTTGAAAGAAAAAGACCAAAATATCCTTATACTTAAATATACTCAAAAAACAAGACAAGACCTCAAAGCAGTTTGGAATCCACAACCAGTCATTTTGTAAAACTCAAAAGTCTGAACAAGACCCATATCATCCTCGCAAGGGCTGTGAAGCGCTTTTCGTTTTCAGCTTTAGTGTTTTCTCTAGTCTCTACTGTTCTCTTCCCCTGGAGTTCTCTTCTCCGGATCCATGCCTCGTTTTTGCTTTTCAAACTTTCTTCTGCTTTGGCTTGGAGGAGGGCGATCATTCATTTAAGAACATCCAAATCTGCAACCTAGGGTATGGGAATGAGGTTCTGAGTCAGCTAAGCCGGGGAGTACAGCCTTTTAACCACAAATTATGTGAAGCCCACAAGTAAAAAATAAAATAAAAAATTAATCCTACGGAGCCCCTCTAATTCATGGTCAACAACGGTCGGGGGAGATGATCCGGACTCTGCCATCACACCCTTGTGTCTTTGATTTCAGCCATTGGATGCAAGTCCGTACACGAAGTGTAATTACAATGAGCCTCTGCAGCAAATAAAAATCCTGGAAAAAAAAAAAAAGTTTTTGCATTATCTTGGCCTAAGGTTCAAGAATCTTGTTTCATAAATTTAGCGAGGGCAAGAAATCATTGCATATCCATGTATGTATAATCCCTATATTAATTGGTGGCTACATGATAATACAAATCCCATGATTTTTTTTATTTTTCCCCTCTAATTTATAACCAATAAGGGAATAGACACAAACATCAAGGGGACGGGTGCCCCCATCTTGGAGGGCACAAAGGAACACTGCTAGACCTAGACAACATTTTTTTCCTCAAAATAACAATCTTTTGTAGATGGGTATGCTTTTGTTGTAGCTTATGATCAACAAGAGTCTTAGCATTATGATATAAAACCATTCATATATATTTATTATATCCAAAATATTTATGTTTTTTTTCATAATTTTTTACACCACGAATGTCTAGGGCTTTGACCTGACTACTCCTGCAAATTCCACTATCTATATATAACAAACTAGTGATCAATGACACGAATGAAAGCTAAGGATAAGATTAGAGGAAAGAGAGATATACATGGGAAGCTTTACCCAACTTTTTAACTCCCAGTATTTCAATCTACAACTAAAATACAAAATCGCAGCATGGATTGGATTAAGAAGGAAATAAGTATGAATACAAGATGTATACAATTCGATCATGAGGTCAAACGGTTTTGTATATGAGGACAGAAGTGAGGACGTCAGTGACAAAGAGTGGTTCACATGCAAACGTTTTCATGTCTTTCTCTCTCTCTCGATGTCTTAATAGATAATCAGAGAACTACTTCAATATCTTCATAGCTAGCAAATAACATAAGGACACAGAGAAGCCTATCATCAACTCCAATAATTCTTTTTGTGATTTTCTACCGGCCAAATTACTATGTGGCCGCCATTCCAACCAATGTTATGGCTGTTTTATTTACAATACATGCTTGTCTTCAAGCCGAAGTAACCCTAAGTAAAGGTTGGTTTCTCACTTATTCAGTTCCGAGACAACTATCCCTGTGCAGTTTAAATTGGTTTGATTGACATGGCACACATGTAACATAGAACAGAAGAAAGTAGCTACTGTGAATTATTGAGCATAAAATCAAAGCCAGTACTGGATTGAGTGATCTATGGTGAAATAACTTGGTCGGCCGACCAACAAGTTTTATTCATGATCTATGACCCAAAAAAGCATCAATTCTAGTAGATTGTTTTGAAATTGGGAGATAGAAATATATATAGCTACAAAACTAGAGAAGAACCAGGAGTAGGGTAGTGAGATTTTGTCCTACAATTTATGAGAATAGAGGCCAATACATCAATCAATTATGGGAGTAAGTTTAGAACCCGTTTGATAATCCACCAAATGTTTCTACTTTGAAAAACACCAAAAACAGTTTTAGGTGTCTCTGGAAGTATAAACACTTTTACAGGCATTTGATGATACTTGCTGAGATGAAGCAAATAAAGAAAGAGATTAAGGTAGCAAGAAACTAATTTTGATGGACTGGGTCAATAGAGATAGAGAATTAACATAACTTGAAGGATTCATTTGCAAGAACAATGGCTAAGGTTTCAAATGGAGATAAAGAAGATGAGAAATGGACAATGCTTAGCTGTTAAGGTTGAAGCAGCAACAAAAATATAGTAGTGTGATAGTTTTTTAGTAAGGTTCTCATGTTTAGAATGCCAAAATTTCATAATTCTCTCTCTCTCTAAAACTGTTTCACTTAAAGTCAATCCACGTCCAGCTTGTAAAAAGTTTAATATGAGAGAGTTTTAACAAGGTTCTCAGGTTTTGGGGAGATAAGAGTTTTAAAATGTTTCATGATGCAAGAAGCAACTATTTGTATTGAAGCTAACTCATGGAGAGATAGGACATTCGCAATTATCAAGATTATTATAGGCTTGAATATTGCGAATAACAGAGTGAGAAGTAGTAGGGAAAAGGTGCAGTGTAAATTTTCAAAACTTCTTGAATAAAACAAACTACATATACAAATAAATCTATGTGTTGTTTCTGATGCATCACTAGGGGGATGTAAGTTACAAATTTTGTCTTAACCAAATTCAAATCCCAATAGGTTCATTAAAAAGCCAATGGAGCAGGGATTGAAGAGTAAACATCGATTGGTTAAGGGTAATCAATTTCTGACTCTAACACCACCTCTTCCTCCAAAAAAACATCTAAGAGTACCATCACAGGGTTGCTCTCTTGGTAAGACCAACTCTTCTCAGTGAAGAGGTCGTGAGTTCGATTTTACATAATGGTGTATATAATATCTCCTTCCCCTATACATAAAAAGCAACCTTGTACCCAAAAGAAAATATCAAAGAGTAATTTTTCCTTAACAACTATTGTCCCTTTAATTGTGGTTTCCTTCTTTTTTCTTTTCTCTTTTCTTTTCTTTTCTTTTCTTTTTTTCTTTTCTCTTTCTTTGTTTCTTTTTTTTTTTTTTTTTTTTTTTTTTTTTTTTTGGGAGGGGGTGGGTGGGGAGGAAAATAATTCCTTAGTAGTTGAAAGTACATATCTGATCCTCATTAATGCTAATTCCACTTCTACTAAGGAAAGCTTAGGATTCTTTTGATAATTTAATGAAAAACAAATTTTGATGTTTCTTGCTTTGAGAAACAAACAAATTAGTCAAAAATCATTTGACAAAAATGTTTTATTTTAGTAACTTTTGCTATATAAATTGAAATTTATGAAAATTTCTGCTGCAAGGAACTATTATTGTGCATGTTTTAAAGCAAAACTTAGGCATGGGCTGGATAAGTGAAACTATATTAGAGAGGCGTGTTCATCTAATTTAGCATCTTAAAGACAAGAACCCTCCTAAAACCAAATTATATTGCACTAGAACTCTTCCATTCATTGGTTCTTCGACCCCAATGATAAAGACTGTTCAGTTCTTCATTGGTTATCATAATCTTACAAAAAGAGGAAAAACCCTAATAATAGGTATTGTTTAGTTCTTCATTTTCTGTATTTCTAGTGACCCAAGTTCCTCTTCATCTTCTCTGTTTCCCATGAAATTTTAATTCCTATATTTGCAAAAGGGGTCACTGTTCTTTATCTTCTTATCTCTAATGACTACAATAAAATGCCTGCCTATATTTATTCTGCTTCCAGTTTTATCAAACACCAACAAAAGTGTCTCTGCTTCTGATAACACTCAAAATGGCCTCCGGTTTTAATTGTAGCAGAAACGCTTGATGGAAATTCCTAAATTCTTGTTTTCAAATAAGGTTTCCAAACCATGTAAGGTTTTCTCCCCTTATAATATTTATTTAATTCTCATTGAATAATAATTGCATTCAAATTATAAGATAATTAGCATAAAATTGTAAAAAAAATGACAGTATGCAAGGCGTCACAGAATTTGTATTTAAAAGAGACTGTGTACCCAGATTTGTTCTGGCTTTGACAGAAATGGTATCTCGAAACATGAATATGTGAATGGTTTTGAGGATGCTATAGTCAGCAGGGCTTTACCAAGGACTAATTGGCCTAGTGACCTCTCCCTAAATGCAAGAATATTGTAATTCTCTAGTTGGGTTTTGTTCTCTTGCTGCTGAAAGGATTACCAATTACCAAAAAAAAAAAAAAAAAAAGAATATGTGACTACTTGATCACAATAGTTGTCACAACATGGCAACCTTAAACGGCATGTTGAGAAGAAAAAAACCTTATATCTCAAGACCAAACCTTCAGACATCTTTGGAAGAGAAAGTTTAAGATTCAAAAATAAATAAAAGAGTAGATAAGCATATAGAGTAAAAATTGCTTTACATGAACATAATGCAAAAAGTTATACACACGAAATCACATTTGAATATTTCTGGCATACAGCCAACATACTCAGAAAGTTCTTCAACATTTTTATAAGGAATTTACTCAAGAAAATAAGAACCTCAAATTTGACCAGGGAACTGGAGATATATATATACACTTAGTTACCTAAACTACAAAATGATAGCAGCGTCACAGGTGAAAGAATTAGCAGATATCCTTTCTGATGACGAAGAATTATATCTATACTGCTTTTTCCATTGGTTGGTTTTCTTGTTTTGGTTTTTTCCTCCACTAGATAGATACATGCATAGGGGGAGAGAGAAACCTGAGGGTGCGCGCGGATAATATCAAAAGATGATGATGGCTTGTTTCTGAGACAAATCTGGTTTCCACCAATGACTTCACGAGCAGAAAGTCGATCCAAGATGAAGAAACATGACGTCCATGCACGGTGTTCCAGCAATTGAATTTGCCCACGATGAAACCCATTACAGTTTACAGATACAAAACCTCTCTTTATTCTGTGATTCCATTCACACTCTTCACCATCTCTTTTTCTTTGAAAAGAAAAGAAAAAAAAATCCTTATTCACAGATAAGAATGCAGAAATGAGCCAGGAAGAATGGCATTTTATTGATTCATTCTACTGTTTCTGTTCCACGTTGCAGATTGCACAAGGCTTTGCAGTTGCAGGCGTCAGCTGGCCGTTTCTGCACAGAAAGCGTCGGGTTCAGAGCATTCTTTTACTTTCTTTGCTTTCTCTTTCTCTTAGCAGTAAAGGAAGGCAGGCATGCAGGAAGTGGAGCCGTGGAGGTGGTGACTGCTCATAAATAGGATTAGTTCCGTTTCCATTTAAATCTCGGTTCCTGTAATAAGTTGATAATAAGTGTCCCAGATTATCAGCCCTAAATTTCTTGGTCGTTTTCATCTGAGTTCATGTAAATCTTTGGCGTAATGCCATTTTTGATGGCAAATGTTAAGGGCATGTTTGGTTATCTAAATCTAGAGATTTCAAATACCTGAGTCATGAATCAAAAATTTATGCCTGTTTGGTCATACAACACCCCTAATTCATGAAACCCAGAAATTTTACTTTTTTTTCTAAAAAATGTGAATTAAGTCATTTTTTTGTATTTGGTGAAATCTATGGATTCCCCTATAAGTATAAAATTGATGAAATTTACGGATTCATGCAGAGTAATCCAACAAAACTCTATGAATTTCGATAGATTTGAGACTAACCAAAGAGTTAATTTTTTGAACTATAAATTCGTAGATTCATTTCAAATCTCTAGATTCATGCATGTAATCAAACAAACCTAAAACTTGATTGGTGTGTCAAAGACTGATGTTAGAAACTACAAAGAAACAAGACCAAATAGAAGAATGGATTGAAAAATGGAAAACTCCGTCTTTCAAAAGTTTCTTCAAAAATAATAATATTCAGCTACTCTTCAAAAATGCATAAAACATGATTTTATAGTCCCAAGAAACCTGTAAAACTAAAAAACACAAAATTACAAAAAAATACTACTGAAAAAAGTGAAATACCCTAAGCGATATTACTACAACATAGTGAGTCTGTTCTCACGAGTTTGCGTTGATGAATTTCAGCTCATTCTGAGTCCAGGACCCTAAGATATCCCATGTACCACCCCATTTGCATAAAAAACTCTAAAAGTAAAATTAGTCAAACCCTTTAATCATATCACTAGACTGGTCAATTTACCAAATTTGATCCCGTACGTTAAGCACTGGAAAATGTATTTGATGTGATTTAGTTTGGGTTCAAAGCATGGGGGTTTGAAAAGGAATATCATATGGACGTCATCGGCACGTTGTTGTCTATTATACATAATATAGAAGTTGCGTCAGGTGCACGCTCTGTGTCTGTGTGTCCCCCTCAGTCCTCAGAGGTGGGGATAGAGTTGGCCCCACCACCGCAAGAAGAAAAAGTAGCAGCAGGTAGAGCATGGCCGTTGATATATATATATATATATATATATACCATTCAACAAGTGGTGGTGATGCATGGGACCAGTAGTGGCTCTGTCAAAATCTGACGGAGACGATGTGACTTCTCCTTCTTCTTCTTCTTCTTATGGGAATTGAAGTTGAAAGGCAAGGTTGATGCTCTAAAGGGTCTGTATCAACTGTGGAAATTTACATGAGCCACGTTACCTAGTCGCCTGATTATCCAATCAGAAAGAGGTTGCCACGTGGGAGGAAAGAAGTGGGGACAGGGAGAGCTGGAGAAACGGCAGCGCCACCACGTCTCTAATCCTGGAAAATGCCAATACACGCAATTAAAATGGGTTTCAACTTTCAACTCTCAATCAATATGTATCCGATTCCTTCCCCTCCAGGTCCAGACACCAGGGTGGGCCATATCAAATCCTATACCTGCGTAGCTTCTACTCCAAACTCCGAACCATAAATGCTATATATACAAAATCCGCATTGATGCCTATGGTTAGTATGACACTGGTTCGGTTGAATCGATTTGATTTACCCTTTGGTTCATTGTGTTTGGTTCCATGAACAAGGATCTGGTTCGATTTAGGTGGTCAACCCATTGGGTCTCAAGTTTACCATCTTCTGAATATTTTCTAAGACCAAAAAAAATGATCCAAAAGTGGAAGACTTGGGTGGTGGAGGTAGTGAATTTATGGGGTTTAGGGTAGAAGCCGTGAGGGGTAACAGATGGTGCAGAGGTGGGGGGAGCAGTGTCACAACTCACAACTGTGTGACACCATTTCTCGTCTTCTTTTTAAGTGGGTAACCCTTCCGAAATGTATGGTCACTTTCCGCCATAACTGGGGGCGGTTATGGCGGTGGACCCCATCCTTTTCCTTTTCTTTTTTCCTTTTCTTCCCCTTCCCCACTCTGAAGCTAAGAGGTCCCCCCTCTCCTTCCTTCTGCACATCACACAGAGACACAGAAGGAGAGAGAGTGTCTGTATGAAGCGAAAGGAACATTCATGTTCTTCGAATAGAAGAGAACATCAAAACTGGGAAAGTTAAAATTCTCTGAACAACATGAAAGCAAGTAATTAAAGAGATTTTCATCTGTGAACAATTTCATATGCTATAGACAACCTTCTAAGCTATTTATGGCATTAATCAGCCTTCTAAGCTACTTAATGAGTTTTTATCTATAAGAAACAACATGGACTACTTGCTACGCATGTTAAACAAAGATCTCCCGGGCGGGTTGCCCCGAGGGTGGTGTGCGGGGTTTGTGGGGATCCACGGGCGACCCCCCCGGCCCCCGCTGCGTCCGACGTGGCATTTACCGCCCTGGTTCGCTTTGAACCTTGTGTACTCAAGTGTGTTTGTACTTTTTTTAATTATCTAAATGAAGTGCTATTTACCCCAAAAAAAAAACAAAAAAAACAAAGATTCTCCATTTGTAGAAGTTTTGTCATCTTTCTTTGAGTTTAATGACTAACTCAGCCATCATCACGTCGAAAGGTATGATGCTTCATGATTTGCTGTGTTTTATTTTCTTAGTTTCTTGAACCAAACTAGTAAAATACTCTCTGCTGGAGACTTGGGAGTCCGGGAATTGAAGAAGACAAGAACCAGAATTGCTATTGTAGTGTTATTTAGTCAAGGAAATGTTATCAGCATTCAGCCTACGATCCTTGAACCGGAGGATTGGCTTCCGAACCAGCCCTTGCGGATTACATCTGGATCAGGGACATTCGACGGGCACTTCTCGGCTCAAACACTCAGCAAAGATCCATTTCTTGAGAAGCTACATGAAGAATGATACGAACTTGGCTCCCTCTTGATCACATGGGACTTTTCTGAGAGAAGGATGAAGGAAAGGCTTCCCACGTAATTGGCCACATTAAATGCTCCAAAGATCTCCATTATCCCCCTGCGGATGGCGAAGCTTCTAATGCACTCAAAACCTCTCTCGAGCCCAGAGCTAGCAGCTCAATTGACCCATTCTTTATGAGTTTCGGTCACGTCAGAGGATAACACAGACCTACCACTCGTTGACGAGACATTCTGATGGCAAAACCTTCTGACGACCTAGCTAGCCACCTCATGAAGCCATATCAACCACTTGCAAAAATCATCTCAATCAAAGGGTCGAAACGGATCTCAGGACCTCCGAAGGTAAGAGTTCGTTGTATAAATGGCGGGTGACTATGCAAATAAAGGGAGGACTTCAAGCCATTTACTCTCCTTCATTAATTGATGAAGAACATTCTCTTCTTGATTCTCTTGAACCCTCATTGAGCATTTACTTCTGAAGGGGAAACCCTCAGCTCTTTCCTACGAGGACTAACTTAATCATTGGAGGTGGCTTCCCGTCCTGAGAAGCGATCCACTCTCACCTCTATTTTGGTTTCAAGAGAACCAGAACCAAACCAGATCGGAAGTGAACCGAATCAGCAAGGAGAATCATCTTTACCTCGACAAGAAACATGATAACATCTCTGTTATTCCGATCCCCGACGTTTACAGGCTACAAGCTGAACCTCACTCGTAGTCTAAGAGCTCGTCCATCCTAATCAATCATGTAGTCATCCATCCTAGTTGGAGTTTTGATCATTATTTTTCTTTTCTTTTTTCTCATCCACAAAATTAGCCTCTCTTGGGAAATGAATGTTGTCCAGGACAAGGTGCAAGTCAAAATAATCATGCTGCAACACTGTGACATCTTCCCATGAGGTTACTTCTGATTTTGCTTGGGAGAAGTTTCCACCAGCGGCCCAAATGCATTTTGGGGTCCAGATCAAATATGGACGGTTGAACGAAGTTACTTCTGGAGCCAAGTCATATCCCATTGTGCTAGTAGTTGGGTGACTGGAATACCCTTTTTGTTGAACAATCCTTGTGTCCGAAATAGTCAAAGAGGCTTTTGTTACATTGAATACCAAGAAATTACGATTGAAATATTGGTACAAAACAAAAAGAATATAAAGATTTAATTTAATTCATAGACCAATGCAATATACTACATCCACAGGCGAAGAAAAAGAATTTTCTAACATGTAGAAGAAAAAAAAGAATAGAGATCTCTTAGCAAGTCCCCAAAATGCATTACAAGAACTCTTGCCCAAAACTCTAAGGCAAAAATCCAAATCTCACCAGTGACCTCATTGGTGAACATACAATATATACTTATAAATTTTAATCGGGCAAATGTGCGTTGATCCATCGGTTGAGCCCTAGCCCTCTACTTCCATGATAGATTTTCCAAATCAAGTCATTCAGATCTCCCAACAAAATATACCGACGAGGGTCCATCTTTAAGGTTAGGTACAAGAATTCAAGTAATAATATAACACTTTTTTTTTTTTTTTTTTTGCCTACCCCAGTTTCCAAAGCTTTGCCCTGACTAATCCGGTATTTGACCCAGATCGCACACCTGGCTATGGTGGGTGAGTCTCCCAGCGAGGACTTTTTGCATTCATAAAGTTTCAATACCAAAACATTGCTTAAGCGGACCAAACTACTTACCACTTGAACCAACCCCCATTGGTTAACAATATAACATTTTTATAATAGGCTGATTGCCAATCAAATCAGGGGGTAAGGGTACCTGCGACACACTAGGATCCCCTTGGAAAGGCTTTAACTAGAACAGATGAAAATCAGATTGAATCTTGAAATACTCATCTAATTAAAGCTGATAAGCAGCCCCCTAAGCTTGTCAATCAAGAAACTCGATAGTATCACTCTTAGCAATGTTCTGCTTCAATATTGCAACCAACTGTGGATTAAGAGGCCCCTTATGGTAATCAAAAATAAAAAAGGTTGCTTATGTGGTACCCAATCTGAAGCAAGCCACCCACCAAAAAATCATAGTAAATCTCTTGTACCCAAAGAGAATTGGACCAACTAGAGACAAACACTGCACACCAAGGACTATATCAGCACCTTTTATTGAGAGAACAAACAGATCCACATCTAGATTATACCCCTTGAATTGAGTCCCATCCATAAGACTGTTGCCTACAATGCATTGTTGACCTAGGCTTCATATAAAACAGAATAAGATCAAGATCTCTACTTCTTGAAGTGGTACATCCCATGCTCATGAGATCCATCTCAAAGAATATGACAATCCCTGATATTCGAATTAATGAGTATGTATATGCTCAAGGCCAAAATCAATACTAAACATGCACCCACAAATTAATATAACAAGTATATATACCCTCAAGGCCGAATCAGTCACGATCAGATCGGTTTTCTAGAGCTGATGTTGCTGTTTCCACATGAGCAAGTAAACATGTGTAGATCTTCTGCTTCAACCTATCAACAGTCCCAACCACGTTTTCTTCTGGGGCTGCCTTACTTCGTAGTGTATCCAACCAGTCATTTGCTTGCTTAAGCTGAGATAGTGATGTCGCAATCTGATCTTCTGATGCTCTCTTCTGATTTCTCAGATTGTCCTTTCCTTTCTTCTCATGGCTACCCACTTGAAACCCAGCACTCAGAGCATCATCCAAGAATGCTAAAAACCAAGACTCTAATTCCTTGATGAGAATCTCCCTCACTTGTTGAATCTCTTTAGTATTATTCCCTTTTGCCCATTCTAATCTTTCAGATTCTACCAATGGTTTTGTACAATTAACTGCATTTACATTCCGAGTTAGAAGAGTCTTCCTACCACAGATACCTGTGTCTGTTGTAGATATGTTATTGCAGACATGAAGTGGGCTATCTTTTGATACAACTGCAACAGTCAGTTCATCTGTTAGCTGGTGATGAAGAGTGAAAAACCAAGCAAATGCGAGATGGGGATTGACTGGAGAGGCTGACACACAAAGGTCTGCAAACATACTGGACAACAAAGAACCAAGACGTTAAAAGATCTCAAAAGAATCTCAATACATTTTCTTGAGATATTGCAAGTTACAGAGTTATAATCCTACACTGGTTATCTCGGACATTGCCATTTTTGTTTAGTAGGTATGCTGACGGTATACGGTATGGTAACACCTGTATCAATCTCTCTCTTTCCCCTTAAAACTCCCTTACCCGCTCCAATGGAGGAAGAGGGAGACACACACGGGTGCTAGTAGGCCAAATGCTATTGGGCATCTCTACTATACAATTTAAGCTTCTGGGTTAAACCCCCCAAGTGTTATCTTGTTGGTCATCACACTTTATTCAGTAGATCTTGTATTCACATCTTAAATGTATAGACAGCATATGCATCGTTAGAATGATGAGGTCTCAAGGTGCTGGTACAGGATCTAAGGATTGTGAAATGAGCTTACCTCAGGCACTTGACCAGAGATGCAGCTGTAGATGCTTCCTTCTGAGCTTGTATTGCTACCAAAGAAGCTAAATTTCTTCGCCTAAGAACATCCTTGTGAAATAATAAACAGAGATGTTAGAAAGTAAAAATGCATCAAAGGTTGTTTGTCAACCAGAAGAAATTCTATGGAATGCAACCCAGAGAATAGAAGAAACATAGATCATGCCTAGAAAGGGTGCATCACAGTATTATAGAATATTGCAATGTAGATATGAGTCTGAATGCAATGAAAGGAGGGTCCATGAAAACTTGCTTTTGAAATGCGGAGGTAAAATAAAAGAGGGAAAAAGAAATCGGGGTGACAAGAAATCTACCTCCCCATGCTTGGCAAGGTTGGCAGGAAGGGACTCCCAGGAGATGTTATCATGCACTTGACGTTTAACTTTGTTGTTCAATGGGGAACTACTTAAGGTGGTTCTGTCCTGTTTAGATGTAGTAGTTTGCTTAGTAGTTGAGCTCTTTGCTGGTACTAAAGCCTCTTTGGCATTGCCACCATTGGTCTCTACCACCTTAATTTTAGGAGCATCAGCACGATTGTGCGAAGGAGTCCATGGGCTTGTCTGTGATGCTAGAACCAATTACAATCACTAAATCATGTTTACAATTAGTAAAAGTAAATGAAGAAACTGTAGATATGTATAAGCTTGCATCCTAAATTAAGTCTTCTATTTCCAATTCCCTTAATAAATAAGGTTGAATTTTTCTCTATTTTCCAGTAAGAAAGTTTCAATTTTGATAGAGACATGCTGAACTCCTGGCTGGAATAAGCACCATAAACCAGGGATTGGACAATGGCCATACTGTCACACGTTAAAAACAGACCCCGCTTACCAGCGAGTTAGCTAAAGTTCATCTCCCTTGGAATATATCTAAAGTAGTGTCAAAAGAAGAGGACAAATGTGAAACACCTTCCAAAATACAAGCGATCTCCAAACAGACGTGGTAGTTAGCTAATTGATTTTCTTTTTCTTGGTAGTAATTTAGCTAATTGATAGCCAGTGATAAAAGGTTGATGTCCCCAATTCATCACCAATGAATCTCCAAACAGACGTGGAATCGCTTTATTAATAGCCTAATAATATTGTTTAAAAAAATTTGTTGTAGGTAGGAGGTGAAATCAAACATTTAATCTTCAAATGACAATTTTTGTATCTGGGTGTAAACATACCTGACTTTTTGAGTTCTTGTTTGGGTTTGGAGAAAGAAACCTTCTTACTTGCACCATTCTCATTACTGCTGGATTCATTTTCAGCTCCTCTTGGAATTGAACTCGACACCCCCTGCAAGTACCTGGATGCAACCACCACCTTTTCCTCCTTGATAACAATTCTCTGCCGTGGACTCTCCTGCATTCCATCGGTTGGTTCGCTGGACTTTGAAGTAGTTGGTGGTCCTTCTTGATCAATTGATAATGAACCCTCTGGAGGAACTAACATTTGCATAAGATCCTTGGGATTACCCACGCAGGGATTCCGACCAGGGATAGGTCGGACTCCAACAATGGTTGGGACTGGAGTTCCAGCCTCCATCCTCTCCACATAAATGAATTGACCAAGTTGCAATTTATTCGTTAGAATGAGCTCATTATCTTCCTCTGATAGACTGACATATGTTGAATGTGATGAATCAGAAACCTTAACGAAGAAGCCATGGTTTGGCCACAACTCAGGGCCAGTAATGGCCGGCACAATACTTATCACTTGTAGAAGAACAGACCGATACTCCCCGCGTACCTTCACATCAGAGTCGATACTCTGGAGAAGCTTCACTAGAACTCCAGGAATAAGAGATGCCATTCCTTTTTCTCTAACCAACTTCTATCTGATGGGTTCCCTATTATGGCTCTCCAAAATTCAAATTTGATACCAATACCTAATCAGTATCGGAAGAGTCGCCGTTAGTTCACAACCCATATAAGGACGCGGGTGCTAACAGATATCTGTATGGGTTTGTGGCTGTATCTTAGTTCCTGTGTGATCTGGAAGGGAGAAATTGCTGAAGGGCTCGACGCAAAATTAACAATCCCGCTTTGGAGGTGAATTCCCTGCTATGAAGATCGAATTAAGAAACTTGGCCGGCCTCCCATCAATGGGTAGCTCTAAGAGTGAGATAGAAGTGCTTATGCAGCTCTTCTTAATGATTTCCGGACAATCATGAGGGAAGTTGAGTGTATTATCTATTGTAGAAAATAATATACAAACACAGTGCTTGCATTAGGTATCAAGATTCACCATAGCTTACCTTAGAACATACCTAATGTTTTTTTTTTCTTTTTCCCAAAATTCATTTGTGAAGAAAATTGTAATCGAAAAAAAACCTTAATTAGCTTCGAAGAAGAAGAAGAAGAAGAACAGGTAAAACAAGAATGAGAAATGTGAGAGTGAAAATTTTTACCTGACTGTCGAGAGATGATATCCAAGCATCAAGACGAGCAGCGAGAGGAAGAGTTGGAGACGGGAGAGAATGAGAGATGAAGAGAGTAGTATTATGTGCCCATAGAGCAGCGATGACTGATGAGAACTCAACATCTTTCATCTTTTTTTGGCTGGTTTTCCGACCTAGAGTTCTAACAATCCCAGACACGAAACCGATGGCCATGACGTCTCACCCTACTTATTTACTTAGCTTTCCACACAACTCAGACTTGAATCCAAAAATCTCGTTTGTTAGCATGTTACCAACCCACCCATGCCCAGAGCTCGCTCGCTCTTCCTTGTCGTGCCTTGGAAGCCAAGTCATGTCGATCCATACAGTCTCCACTCGATCTGCTTCTTCTTTTTATATATATATAGATTGCTTCTTCTTCTTATGTTATATGGGTGGATAATCCAGATGCACCAACCCCCGAGACCCAATAAATGACAAATCGTTCGGTAGTAGCACTTCTATCTTGAATCCAGTCAAGTTGGGAGGGGAAGTATTTTTTTTGTCAAAAGTTCAAATATTTCATTCATAATGTATTTGGTTCTTTCAAGGAGAGAACAGTGTGGACAACCACTGTGTCTTTTATGCAAAGATAACGATAAATGTCTACCAAATATTTTGATTTTATTTATAATGGTTTAGAATGATATTTTTTGTTTTGGGTTAGAGTCTAGAAGGATTCTATTTAACAAGTATCAATGTATTTATGAGTGATAAAACTTTTTTATCACAAAAAAAAAAAAATGAGTGGTATAAATTATTACAGTCAAATGTATTTTCTATTGTCATCAACATGAATCAACTTTTTTCTATTGTCATAGTCAATTTGTCAAGCTAATAAAGAGATGTGCATGATTAACATAGCCCAAGTTCCTCTCCCACCTTCAGCCATGGAGGAAATTAATTTGCTTCAATCAAACTTTTAAAACTAACTTGGTTCACCCCAAAAAAAAAAAAAAAAAAAAAAAAAAAAAACAACTTTTAAAACGACATGTATAAAAACAATGGCATCAAAAATACCTTCTAATCTAAGATAAAATGATTTTGTAGAAAAATGGTTGCTCTTTATTAATCTTAAGAAAAATCAATCCATCCTCGTCTGTTTTAAATCTTGGTTAAAAAATTGCGATTATGATTAGTAAAGTAATAATGTCCATAACCACTTAAACTTAATCCTAATTATTGGAAAACATGAGTCTTACGTAGTGTTTCAAAAGTTTTTTTTTCCCTTATTGATTGACAGTAGCCGCACTAGGGCAAAGTTTCTCTTCACCTGCACAGTTTGGTTTTGGTATGTCCCCAGATGTAATGGATGACTACATTATATCGAGAAGCTTACGGTTAATGAATGACTAAATTCTATCAAAACTAGAAAGTTACATTAAATTTAAAATTAAAAAAAAAGAAAAGAAAAGAAAATATTTGGTTGCACAAGCACAGAAAACAAAGTAAACCATCTTTGGATGCCACTGAGCTGTGTAACCATGCAATCATTCCCCTTTGGTACTGTAGACATTCTGAATTCTTACAAAAAAAGAAGAAGAAAAAAAAACTGATATACAAGAATATAGTATGACCACTGATACGGTTGGCCACATTAAACCGGATGAACCCCCACCGACCAGGTTCAATGTGGCTCAGCCAAGGAGTGGTCGAACCATGCACTAACCAATCCGTATATCTTGCACATTAACGTATATTGGAGGAGTTGAGCTAACCTACCCTTTGATTACAGATAAGACTCCTTGATCGAACTCGACTCAAAACACTATCGTTATCATATCAGGGATGACCTGAATTTGACTATAGATCTACAAACCTTTTAATCCAACGACCAAGGTATGACCCGACCTTCTATTTAAACTTAGCACTCCACCATAACCAGGTTGTGTGCATTCACTAACTTACTCATCGGAGGCATAACTTGACCAACCCGGTCGAGCACATTTTCTGTAGGTCTTGCAGATACCAAACAGGTTTTTGAACCAAGAACCACAATAATAGGGGAAATAAAAATAAATGAGTTGGAGTCACAAAAATATTAAGGATAATTTTACGCCAATTGGCAACTTTTCACTTGAGACCAACATTACAAATTTCAATACTAAAAGGGGAGGGGGAGACTAGATAAAATCACAATAAACAACAGAGAACGGAAGAGAAGAATAAATAGTGGCATATATAACCCTCTTAAAAGCATGGGTTTTGTTTGAAATCTACCTGTATTTCAACATAAACTGCCAGCTATATATATATATATATCCAACCAATTCAGTTCTTGGCTGTCACCTGGTCTTTGACTCAGCCCCCTTGCTCCGGAATGTAGAAAGTGAGAAGAATGATCGCGGTGCTGTAAATTTCAGACAAGAAACACATCAACCCATCAGAATCCTGATCATTATTTGTTTATGGCCTTTCTCTATCTGCACCCAACAACATAGAGATGACTTTGAAATAAAAACAAGAAGATTGGACTTCCAATGCATGACATTTGTAACGTCTCATTCATCCTTCCTATCTAATAGTCAGAGATAGTTCGAATCTGGACGCTTGACATAAGAACCATCAAATCTGTTCGGATGGAGATAATTCAGCAGATTGCATCCCTGACTGAAGATCTTTTAGGAGACTTGTTTTCTAAAGTTTGGGTGGGCCCCATGGCCAATACAGCTTTATTAGTCGTAGAGTAAATGGAGCTTCTAAGCTATTGCATGAAGGGCTTGTTGAGATAGATATCTGTTTCACAATTTAAGTCAAATCAGCTATTTGATGTAATTAAATAGTTAGACAAAGTTCATGAATTAGTTTCCAATTAACTTTTTGTGATAATATAAATAAGAGGAAAACCTGAAACAAGTCAAGTAGCAACCTAATGTAATCTGGGTCTAGGTTAGGGGTAATTAGGTAATTTTCCTATACTTAGAGTTAGCCCAGGAACTTCCAGCAAAATAGGAAAGGCTGAAACAGAAGATTTTGGGGTTGTTCCAAGGCTCAAACGATTGCTAAACTTGGGGATTCCAGTCTGAAATTGATCAGTTAAGGTTTTATAAAATTCTGCAGAAAATCTCAATGAAGAAGATGAGTTGGCAGAATTTTCCAGATCGGTATAACTAGGGCCGATTGGGAAAATACTTGTAGGAATAGGTTCTATGGCTTAGGGCGATCCCAGGGAAGGTTGAAAGGGGTCTAAAGGGCAGGGAGTCAAGGTGGAACAGGGGGAGGGGGTGTGTTGTAATGCAGGGAAGAAGAAGAGAAAGGGGAGGGCTACGGTGGTCAGAGAGGGGGTAGGGTTTGGGCTGCAACTGGAGGGGAAGGGGCAGGGGGTGTTTGCAATGGCTTAGGGAGGTGGGAAGGGGTAGGGAACTTCTGTACTTGTAAACTCACAAAGCTTGCTGGAACTGTAGTTGAATGCTTAAAGTAGAAGATTAAGAACTAGAATTGAGGAATCAATAACACAAACCCAGCAGCAGGTCACCCCTAGGGATCCTATGACTCTCACAGTCAATTTCTTCAATCAAATTTTATTCATCAAAATCAAGCCAACTGTTTACATTGACTCTAGGCTATTTATAGCCTTCAAAATCCAAACTGACTCAAGTTGGGATTCCTTAAAGATAGGGATCCAACTTAGACTCTAAGCAAACAAAATACTTGTTAAATAAGGACTCAAATAACTAAATCCCAAATAGGAAACGACTCTAAAAGATAAGATCCCTTTGGATAAAGAACCCTATCACTAACAAACCTAATAACCAACCAACTAACACTCAACTGAAACTCTCAAACAACTCAAAATTGACTAATCAAAATAAAAATATAAAATCAGATCCCTGAAACTGGGATCAAGGGTAGTAAAACTAGACCCATATTCAGCCCTAAAAGGGCAAGGGAAAATGACCAAAATATCTCTGCGTGGAAGTCTGTTGATGATCTGTATATTATTTTAAGGAATTAAATCTTCTGCTGAGCAAGGAGACCAACCTCCTATTTAATCCAGCAATTGAATATGAACCCTTGAGGATTGATTCTACACCATAGGAACAATACTCAGTTGAAAGAGTTGAGTCATCAGAGCACCTTACAGCCTGTTCTAGATTTCTAAGATTTTATTCTCTTTTCTGCCATATCAGGAAATGCTATGATCAGCTGTGGTGATTTGTTACTCGTATCTGAGATTTGTTGATTGTGCCCATGGTCCTGCCCGGGATGGACGAAGGGCTAGGTAGAATAAGATGAATTAGAAAGAACCAGGTTTGTGGGGGAAGTTTTCTCCCAAAAAAAACAAGGGGTTTGTAGGGGAAGACAGAAGACGGGAGACACATGTGCAATCACTCTCTTGAACAAACTATCAATTTCAATATTTAATTTTCTCCTCTTCTATGGTAACACATCAACCTAAAAGAGCAGTAGTTTTCCATCCAAGAGTGTGGCTGATGTAGGAGAAACCCTAGAAACTAGGGGACCTACAAAGTGGGCTACTAGACTCTTAGAATTAAACACCTATTCTTGATAGATAGTAAAGAAAGGAATTTGCAGCACTTGAAATCTGATTAATCATGCATGTAAGACAGTGAAAGTAGAGAAATAAACACAATAAGTCTTACTGGTAAACACAACTAAACAAGAATCAATAGGGAAACAAGGGGATGGGGATCTTGGCACCATAACACTAAATTGAATGCAAGGGTATTAAGAAACTTAAAGAAAATAGAGCTATCCTAATCAATATCAGACTTCTAACAAGGAATTCAACAATTAACAATGTAAAGGGAGTCTTGGGAAGTTTTTGTTTTAAACAAAACTACTACCAAAGACTAAATGAAAAATATTTAGGGAGAGATAATGTTACCTGCTGATTCTGGCTGCAAAACAGGGGTTAGAAATCATTTAAGAACAGAAATACGAGAAAGAAAAAATATTTTGAAGTAGTGGTGAATCCTAGGAAAGGAGAAAAGTATATTTTGAAATAATGGTGTATATGAGGAAAGAGAGTAGGTGATAGGAGAGAGGGAGAGAAAGAAAAGAAACAAAGAGAAGGGAAGGGAGACTAACAACAGAAAACTAGACTGCCGTAGAAGGGAAAGAGGGAAAAAAAAAAAAGGAAAAAAAAAACAAAGATTTTTTTCTGCAAGAAAATTAGAACAACCGTGGGGTTTGGGGAAGAAGAAGAAGATTTCCAGGAAAGAAACTAGGTCTTTTTTTAGGGAAAAAAAAAAGAGTAGATCTTTGTAGAGGAGAGCAAGGAGAATTTTTCTAGTGGGAAATAAGGGTGGAAGGAGGAGAGGGAGCTTACCTGGAGAGAGGGGGAAGAACTAGTACAGCCAGGAGAGAGAGAGAGAGAGAGAGAGAGAGAGAGAGCAACGTGAGCTTCTTTTTTAATTCTTTTTTTCATTTATTGATTGCCAAAAACGAATTCCATACAAGGTTTAAATAAAAAAGTTGATCCCTCACAATCCTACATGTTTAATTCCCAAAATAACCCCAACTTAAGTTGTATATATAACTCAAACTCAAAATAATTCAAAATTGGGCCAAAATAGACTCTAGGCCCAGCCAATAAAGACTCAAACATGAAATTAAAATATTTCAATAGTAAACTACTACCCAACCCACTAAGACTAAGGAAAATAACATGACAAACTCCTTATGAGCAGTGTTTCTCATTGAACCATCCGATACCCTCCGAACTCATCATCCATCCACATAGATGCTGTCATGGGATGATCTCTAAGTCGGCGTCGGCGGTAAACTCGGAATTGCTCACTGATGTCCTCATCAACTCTCCTCGACTTTAAAGAATTCACCTCCGGTGAATAAAGGCTCTGGTAGTACTCTAGCATGTCTGCGTCAAGTCTTGTAGCTCCACCATCGTGATCCAAGTGCTGTTGATCTCAGGATGCCCCCGCCACTTAACTAGGAATTCTTTGTAACCTCCCTCTTTGTAGTTGTAACTCTCTCATCAAGGATCTCTTCAACTGTCTCAACTCTGTTGTGAAATTTAGGCATAGGTGGTACTGAAGTAGTAGGGAGTGAAGGGGTCTTACCAGCAGGGTCATCAAAAACGAAGGGAAGGGTGTCAAGGTCATTTGGATAGAAAGATGCAGTAGTAGGAGTGCCATGGAAAGGGACAAGGTCCTCCACATTGAAAATATTGTTGATCCCCATGTTAGTTGGCAGATTAAGAACATAGGCATTAGCTCCTATTTTCTTCAGAATCTCGAATGGTCCTGCACTACGAGCATGTAGCTTGCTCGCTTTACCTTTAGTGAAACGCTGCGGTCTGATCCTAACCATCACCATATCTCCTTCTTGAAACTCTTGCAGTCGTCGATGCACATCAGCTTTGGACTTATATTGATCATTACTAAGTGCTATTTGTTGTCTTATACTTGCATGTAAATCAAATATGTGCTACGCAAAAGACTCGGCTGATGGGGAAGTCCTAGAGCTAGACACAACTGGAATAAGGTCTATAGGAGCCTTGGGCTGGTATCCTAGACAAACCTCAAAAGGTGACAGACCAGTGGTTGGGTTCTTAGAGCTATTATAGGTAAACTCGGCTTGGGTAAGGACCCAGTCCCAACTGGTAAGGTACTCTCCTATAAGACAACGCACCAAGTTCCCTAGACTTCAATTAACAAATTTGTCTGATGTGTGATGTGTATCTGAATTACTTTGCGAGGCAACTAGAGCATAAACAACTCCCAACTCTTTACACTCAACTTCAAATTCTTGCTGATTTAGTATGCCAAGTGTTTTAGAGCAAGTTTGTTTGATGGTACTGCCTTTATGCTTCACAACCTTAAGCTCTTTTGGGGCAGTAGGCGTCAATCGGATCTTTTTCCCTTTATATTCAAAGATACAGATGTTAGATTTCTCATAGGCAGTGACATCCCTATCATATAACCATGGTCTCCTTAGAATGATGTGAGCAACATCCATCTCTAGGACATCACACCACACTCTATCCTCATAACCAGCAAAATGTAGGGGAACTAAACACCTAAGGGTTATAGGGATAGTAGACTGATCGACCCAAGCAACCTTGTATGGTTTGGGGTGAGCCTCTGGTTTGAGCCCCATTCTGGATACAGCACTTTGAGCAACTACATTCATGCAGCTTCCACTATCTATGGTGACTCGGCAGTTCTTACCTTGATGGCAAGTGTAGGTAATAAAAATATTAGTCCATGAGTCCATCACCAATCATCATTATCTTTAGGTTGTGATACCATACAACGCACAACTCCAAGCTTAGACCCATATACCATATCAAGATCCTCATCAGATATCTCCTCATCTGGTCTATGGTCATACTCAGGCTCCTTATCGACATCCTGATCTAAATCCACATGGTCTTGCCCTCCAACATAAAGGTTTATGTTGGGGCATTCCCTAGCAACATGTCCAAATCCTTGGCATTTGAAACACTGGAGCTGGCTAGCTTTCATGGGGGGAATTCCCAAAATGCCTTTACCCTTGTTATCAATTGGGTGTTGTGGATTAACAGGGGGTCTTTGGAAATTGTTAGTGTTAGGGGTAGACCTTTGGAAACTAGATTCTCCTGTCTGAAAGCTCTTCTTTTAAGAAAAAGTCTTCATGGACGTCTCAAGTTCTAGAGCAATCCTAAAGGCTTGATGGACATCTCGCACTAAGTTGGGTGCAAGTCGTGACCGGATATCGGAGTTAAGTCTACTAATAAATCTAGAAAGTGTCTGCTCAACATCCTCACGAGTACGGTTTCTAATCTTAAGTTCATTGAATTTGGCCATGTACTCAGTCACAGTTAATTTCCCTTGCTTTAGGGTGTTCATTTCATTCAACAAGTTCAGCCTATAGGTGATAGGTAAGAACTCCCTTTTAAGCCTTTCTTGCATCTCAACCCAAGTGGTCACTGGCTCAAGTCCTAGATTGTTCTCTTGGTACTCTAATTCTGTCCAAAAGTCTTGGGCAGCCTCGGTAAGCTTAATCTTAGCAAACCTAAAGCGAACCTCTTCCGACATATTATAAAAATCAAAGTACCTGTCCATTTGTCTAATCCAATCTAGTAAGACTTTCGCATCTATTTGGCCATCATAAGATGGGGCCTCTACCTTGACTATCCTCCTAATATCGAACCCTCTATCATGGGTGTCAAGAGCATTGTCATGCTCATAGGTTGCATGATGCATAGGACCAAGATGTCCACGTGCTCCACGACCTCTACCTCTACCTCTTCCATTACCTTAGAAATTATCCCCAGTTCTATCAAGATCCTTGAGGTGGTGGTCAAAGTTCTGGAGGTCCACTTGGTAGTTTTCATTCCTAGGTCCATTGGCTTGAGTATTATGTCCATGCTGCTCTTGCTGTCCCTCTATGGCTGTAAGTCATGTTGCAAGGGTCCAAACATTACATTTTATGGTCTGAATGGTGGTGGCTTGGGCTGCCTGTGCTGCCCTTTGGTTATTTAACTCCTCTTGAGTTGTTTGAATGGCCTTTAAGATCTCTCCATTTTGTTGGAGCAACTGAATCAATTGGTCAGGGGTCAATTGGGCACTTGATGAACCAGTCATATTGGAATATTCATTTCCACTTCGGGTCACTACCATACACAGTCTGACCTAAAGACACCTAAACTAAAACCAGCAATTCTAATAACTTGAAACCTAAAAGTCCAGCAGTACTGACACTCTAAACCATTCTCTGATACCAGAATTGATGTAGGAGAAACCCTAGAAACTAGGGGACCTACAAAGTGGGCTACTAGACTCTTAGAATTAAACACCTATTCTTGACAGATAGTAAAGAAAGGAATTTGCAGCACTTAAAATCTAATTAATCATGCATGTAAAACAGCGAAAGTAGAGAAATAAACACAATAAGTCTTACTGGTACATACAACTAAACAAGAATCAATAGGGAAACAAGGGGATGGGGATCTTGGCACCATAACACTAAATTGGATGCAAGGGTATTAAGAAACTTAAAGAAAATAGAGCTATCCTAATCAATATCAGATTGCTAACAATTCAACAATTTTAACAATGTAAAGGGAGTCTTGGAAAGTTTTTGTTTTAAACAAAACTACTACCAAAGACTAAACGAGAAATATTTAGGGAGAGATAATGTTACCTGCTGATTCTGGCTGCAAAACAGGGGTTCGATAGCATTTAGGAACAGAAAAAAAAGAGAAAGAAAAAATATTTTATAGTGGTGAATCCTAGGAAAGGAGAAAAAATATATTTTGAAATAATGGTGTATCTGAGGAAAGAGAGTAGGTGATAGGAGAGAGGGAGAGAAAGAAAAGAAACAAAGAGAAGGGAAGGGAGACTAACAACAGAAAACTAGACTGCCGTAGAAGGGAAAGAGGGAAGAAAAAAAACAAAGATTTTTTTCTACAAGAAAATTAGAACAACTGTGGGGTTTGGGGAAGAAGAAGATTTCCAAGAAAGAAACTAGGTCTTTTTTGAGGAAAAAAAATAGTAGATCTTTGTAGAGGAGAGCAAGGAGAATTTTTCTAGTGGGAAATACGAGTGAAAGGAGGAGAGAGAGCTTACCTGGAGAGAGGGGGAAGAACTAGTACCGCCAGGAGAGAGAGAGAGAGAGAGAGAGAGAGAGAGAGCAGCGTGAGCTTCTTTTTTAATTCTTTTTTTCATTCATTGATTGCTAAAAACGAATTCCATACAAAGTTTAAATAAAAAAGTTGATCCCTCACAACCCTACATGTTTAATTCCCAAAATAACCCCAACTTAAGTTGTATATATAACCCAAACTCAAATAATTCAAAATTGGGCCAAAACAGACTCTAGGCCCAACCCATAAAGACTCAAACATGAAATTAAAATATTTCAATAGTAAACTACTACCCAACCCACTAAGACTAAGGAAAATAACATGACAAACTCCTTATGAGCAATGTTTCTCATCGAACCATCTGATACCCTCCGAACTCATCATCCATCCACATAGATGTTGTCGTGGTATGATCTCTACGTTGGCGTCGCTGGTAAACTCGGAACTGCTCACAGATGTCCTCATCAGTGGCCTATGCCAGCACGTCTACATGTCTCTCTTTCTCCTCAAAACATTGGGTGGGTGAAGTGTCTATATACAACAGGAGCAGACAGAAACTCGGGGGAGTGCTGGCATAGGCCGAACCTCAACAAAGCTCTTTGTCCCTTGAAGAAACCCTTACATAGTAATAAAAACTAACCAACAAGGGAACTACCAAAATAACCCTACATAAACTAGACTACCCAACTAATCCCTCCATAACCTACCCATTCAAAATAGAATAGAAGATGCTACCAGCTCTTTCAAAACCAGAAAACTGGTACAGGACCAATCCTTGGTTTACACCTCCAAAGTGGTTGTCCAGCTGGGCCAAGGGAACTGCATCAAGGGTTAGGACATTTAGTGATCCAACTCTATATTAGGAAGGAATACTGCTTGCCCATGACATAAAGTAACACACAAAAATGTAACAGCGAGAACAGATCCTATGCAGTTCCAGTGAAAATCTGAAACCTTGCATTTGGACTGCAAAAAGTAGGCAACCACTGAAAGGATTGTTTAAGCAAGAAATAGCAGGCCCTATGACCCAAGACGAAAAACATACTAAATGTCTAAGGACAAAAATGATGCTTTAGATGCTAGCATGGCTGTCAAGGCATCGCCTGGGCATCCATGCAGCAGTAATCAGTGCCACTTTACTGATCATATTGGCCCTTATTTATGCCTAGTATCGTTTAAGAATTTATTCATCATAAACAAATGTTAAGTCAAATAGAAATAGTCAAAAAGCAAACTTCCACAAGGATAAAATGTCACCCCCCCCCTCCCCATAAGGTTCTAGAACAGCAACTGAATTTTTGGTGATAAGCAAAATTTTCAACCTTCTCATGCTGGGGTTTTTTCTCAACTCCAATGTACCATAAATCATAATATGATAAACATTCCTAATGACCCAAAAAAAAAAAAAAGAACAGTGTGATATGCATTGTTTTGAAATCTATATTTTCATTTGGAGAGATTTTGACAGTATTCATGCATACCAAATAAAGTGACTGGAACATAATTTCTCTAATATAGTTTTTAAGAAATTTTGGATTAGCTCAAAAGCTAGTTATGAGTCCACGTAATGCAAAATGTCTCATGTGAAAATAAAAGTATTTGACTAATTGAACTTCTTAGACAACAATGTTAGATTTGGTATATCAAGAACAATATAAATTGTCTTAATTGTTTCAAACTTCCAACACCTTGCTTGTTTAGCTTTGTTTTCTTCTGGTTCTATGTTATTTTTTTACGAGTTTATATGGCTTAACACTAATTTTTTATGACTTGATGTTGCTTAATGTTGATTTTTGATGACTAGATGTGGGCCATGTGGCTAAATATTGATTTTTGATGACTTGATGTGGCTAAATGCTGATTTTTTATGATACAAAATATATATTGACACATACTAAACAACGCCAGAAAATCAAAGAAATATAGAATAACACTTATCCGTTTATGTGAGCACCTAGGTCTCAACTGCCTGGATCTCCTTTGCCCTTGAAAAATATGGACACTAGATGATCAATCGTGTCAATATTTTTTTCTTTTTTTTTTTTGGGTTAGACAATTCCTACTTCAATTCAACTTCTCAACCATGCAAAGAGGTAGCTTCTTCCAATTCCTCATTCTGGACCAAGTGTTTGGGTTATTAGTTTCTTTGTTTTTTTATTCAGGAACACAGTAACATTGGATCGAAGCAGGTTAGGTAGTGAGCCTTTTTAGCAATGTTCCTGATATATGATCCTCCCTCAATTAGAAGTTTTATGGAGGTGCAGGCATAGTGCTACATAAGACTTGGACTGCAAGAACAAAAGATGTCATGTTACTAAAATGACAATCCAGATGCATGTATAAAATGTCTTTTAAGTATTACAGCCCATTCTTGAGTAGTGTGCAAAATTCTCCTAAGAGAGATATCATAGAAGTGTGTTAAGATGTCACATGCAGCGCAATAGCAGAAAATTAGAATGAGAAAAATAGCAATGATAACTGGATTACCTAGAGTCCAATCCTCGCAGCAGTAGCCTGCTACTAACAAACAACAACAGTTCTTCCTTGATGCTGACACAACCCCTTCCCTGCTCCCAAATTAGCCCCCTAGAATCCCATAACTGAATTGCATAACAGCCCCACTCTTTGCCCTCCATGTGTCCCATGATTACCTCTTATTCTTTTATTCCTCTTACTTATTCTCCTTTATTAAAATTACTTCAGCTGCAGGTCTTAACAACCAGCACCTTGCCTGGCCCCACGAGTGTATACTCAATTATTCATGCAACCACGGCCCATCAACATACTTTTCTTTCTTTTCTTTTCTTTTCTTTTTTTTTTTTTTTTTTTCTCTCTTTTTTATTGACTCCCAAGTATTTTTAGCTTGCTTTTACCTCTTCTAGGATCCATGTAGCTCAGTAGCTGAATCCATTAAATTGTGACAAGGCTATGATTGTTTTTGTTATTGTTACTGTTTGTATCTCACTAAATGAAATAAAAGTAAACAAATAAATAGAAATTAAAATATATATATATATATATATATATATATAAATAAATAAAACGAGAAGTAAGCATTACAGTGCCAATCAGAAAGACCCCAAAGAATCCACCTGGGTGCCTATGCTTATGAAAAATTTTAAAGAGTGCATGAAGGACCTCTACTATTGTTTTTATTGACTTAAAAAAAGCTTATGATAGAATCCTCAGTGACTTAATCCAGCAAGTACTAGAGAAGAGAAGCATTCCAAGTAAATCGTGGACATAATTGGATGTATTTATAATGGTTTGATTACAAATATAATAATATTGGGGAACCGAGGTTGAGAATTACCAAAAAACAATATGGTAACATCAAGGATCAGTTTCAAGCCCTTCTTTGTTTGCTATAACCATGAAGCTTTAACCACTGACACTCAAGGTATGATTACTTGGTGCAAACATTTCAATGACGATATTCTTTTGGTGGCTGAGATTTAAAAGGCTTTAAGATAAGTGGAACAAAGACAATATAAGGTTCTTAACTTTGGTTACAAAGTTACTATTTCAGGTGTCTTGGCTCAATTCTAAGTTCCTAACTAATCATAGATGACATATTTCACAACTAATGAAAATAGGATGGACAAAGTTGAGAGGTGTGTTTGGAGTGTTGTGTGACCAGCATATTCCTTTAAAACTTAAAGAAAATTTATAGGACAATACGACCAGATATATTCTAGCATGTGCAATTTGGGCAGTTAAGAGTCATATAGAGAAAATCAATGTAGAGGAAGATATTGAGATGGATGAAGGGCAAAAGTAGGAAGGATAAAGTAATGAATGACCCAGTTAAACCTGATTTTTTGGGATAGCTCCAATACATGATAAGCTACGGTAAAGCTGTTTAGGGCGGCATGGAAATATTCAATGGATGCCATTAAATGCTCAAGTATGGAGTGAGTATCCATGCAGCCACCCCTATTTAGTTGAGATAAGACTGAGGGTGTCGTCATTGTTGTTGACTTGTTGTTGCTAGGTGGATGTGCTAATTGGCTTTGTGGCCTGGTGATGTTTCAACCAGTTCATTCCCTTAGAAAAGTGTGTTTATGAAAACCTAATAAATGACTATATGGGAAAGATCAAAGATCCATTTCTCACAGAAATAATAAAAGAACAGTTCATCTCCGTCTCTTTCCACTTTTGGTCTCCACAAATAAAAGAACAACACATGTATTAAATTTGATATACTTCAGCGACATTTCAAGGCTGATAGCTGACTTTAAGAAGTCCAGTAAAAACAGTGCCCGAGTTGATGATTTATATACTATAGGAAAATGTAGCAGGAAATTACATACCTTATTCATCAAAAATTCTCCTTCATTAAAACCATCACAAGAGGGAGGACACTGCTAAACCCATTCTTTAAAATCTCAATTTCCTTCATTAAAGCCATCTTCAGTATCATCATCTCCTTCTGAAGTTGTTGCATATACCCAGTCTACAAGGCTCTCAGATCCACAACTTTTCCTCCCAAATTTCAGTAACCTCTAAAACCCTTTTGTCACATCCTTTCATGAAAGATTATGTGAGGTATTAGCTACAAGAAGAGCTGGCTTCTGACCACTGCCCCACTTCCTCCTCATGTGAGTTGCATCAGATTCCATCTGAGTGAGCGAGTTCAAGTTCCATGATGCAGGGCTTCCCAGTGGGGAATCCATACAGGCATCAATATTTGATGTCTCATTAAGAAAAGAAAATGGATGCTGCACCCGACAACTCCAAGAAGCAGGGCTTTCTCCTGGTGAGTCCTGGACATTTCCTGCAGAAGCATGGAATGTTACAGGGTCTGAAACAGCCATAACAACTACCAAGTTGTGGTCCACTTGAGAAAATGATCTTAGGGCATTGCTATTTTCTGACCTAGGATCAGTTGATTTTTCAAATTCCTGGCTCAATGGTGATTTCTCATTATCTGAATCAGCAAGAAGATCTGGAGCTTTAAAACCCTCTTCACCAATCACACTTCCAATCTCTTCCTCTTCCTCTTCTTCTGACTTGACCAGGTTTACTGAATATTCCGGATGATCAGCTTCTTCATCTGGCTCATCTCTGCTTCTTGGGTCCTCAGAAGACGTTAAAATTATCATACTAGCCAAACCAACACCAGCCCCAGAACCTATTCCATTACCTTTCCTGTATAAGGGCTTTTACTGAGCATTCTTGGGAGATTTGCCCCAGATGCCGTCATCAATTTGCCCATTACTATATCTTACTGATGCCAAAACAACACCATCAGACTTCTGAGGTGATGAAACCTTCAACTCACCAGGACTAGCAGAACTCTTTTTAATGTAGTGAGATCAGCATGGCTTAACCTCTTTAAAAAGTGGTAGCTCTTCAGTGATGGTCTAGCTGTGATTAAAATTTTGATGTTGTGAATGAGAAGCTGTCTTGCTGATTCCTGTTGAAGGTTTTGTATTTTCATTTCTTAAGTCAGAATATTTGGGAACAGACCGTGCAAGGGGATTTGCTGGTAGAGTCTGTTGCCTTCCAGATCTCAAAGTGGAACCTTTTGCCAATAATCTTGAAACTGGCAGTCCTATGGTTCGAGGTGTACACAAAGATGAACTTCTACCAGGCAAAAGCTTCTCAGATTGGGTACTTATGGAAGAGCCATCCACTGAAATTATCTCATTTAAGGTTACATCTTGTCCATACTGTCTCTCTCCAGGAAAATTAGATGGAATTTCATCATTTTCACTCAAGACTGACTCTATTGGCTGCTGCCAGAAAGAAAACTTTATACGCATCAGCAGCAGACAACCCCTCAAGAACCAAATTCTGAATACAGTTCCTAGTCTCTAATAAAATATCCATATTTATCATCCAATACCATATGTAGTTACACAAGCCCTAGAGAAATAAAGCTCAAAGCAAGAATACCTGCTCTCTGTTCTTACCAGCTAAATGAGTGTCTAAGTATCTGAGCTTCTCTGCACGTCGATTAACACAATGAGCTGAATCCAGCGGAATTGGAGTGCCTGAGAACCTGGCCTTCATTTCAGCTCTACTTCGTTCAAGACTATCTTGCATGGCTTTCATCCTAGCTTCCTTTTGAGCCCTTTTTGAACCCCACTCTTCCCTCAGTTTTTCCTCTCTTTTCTGCATGTACCTATCATAAAACTTTCCTCTAGAATCCTTGGACAACCCAAACTTGGAAATACTCTTTCTGAGAGTGCTACCATGGTCCTGATTATCTACCTTCTTTTTCAAAGAGATGAAATCATACTCCTTGTTGCTGGTAAAAGGTTCCCTCGTTGGAATTTTTTCATGTGATCGAGCAGGAGTAACTTCATCTGACATCCTGCAAATTGCACTAGCAACCTTTTCTACCTGTGCATCTGATCTTGTAGTTTTCTGAACACAAGAAGGCTGATAATCTCCAGTAACCCGATGCTTATGCACTGAAAAAAGCTTCTCAAGCTCATTAGCTTTCAGCTGCAACTTGTTATTAAGTTCCTGCTTCCCTTTTGACTGTCTTATCTTCTGAATTTGCTCAGCTGGGGTTATTGCGGCTGAACCAAACACCTCTGGACTCTCAATAATCATTCTTCGAGGAAAATGTGTTTCACTATTTCCATTAACAGGAGTGTTCTCGCCTATTCTACCTTGTGACTTCTTGCTTTGTCCAGATCCAAAACTCTGTCGCTGTGACTTTGTTCTGTGAAGATTGCTTTCCACTTTGGGGGGTAAATCTCCATAGTCCATCCCAAAAGATGCCAATTCTTTCCTCTCTACACCCTTCGTTTTCCCTCTGAAAGAACTCCACTGGGATGGGGGATCCAATTGATCCCCCTCGAAAACTCTGTACTGAACCTGGAAGGCTGCCTGGTCTTTCAATTCAGCACTTTCTTCCAACTTACCTAAGGAAGCTTTACTCTGAATAGGATAAACAGGTGATTGTCTTAAATTTGATCCTCTACCCACTGTTGCACTGGAAGAATCCTTGAATGAAGCCTGGTAGGCAGGACGATCTCTCAGTTCAACATTGCCCGTTCTGCTCAGAGAAGCTCCATGTGGCAGCTGAGATTCATCCTGACCAGAACCCAACTGCGACTGAGAAGCAACTTGGTTTTTCCCTTCTGGAAGCTCAGTTCCAGCAAAAGGAACCCTAGACATGTTTTGAGGTGAAGCATGATCCTGTAATCCAGACTGTTGAACTCCACTAGAATAAGATCTAAATTGAGCCTGAGAAACTGCTTGATTCTTCCCCCAGCCTGAATAAGAGTGTGAATGACAATCGAAAGGTTCACAATCTTTCCAGCCCACCTTTCTTAAGTTATCAGTCAACACATTCTCCTGAGTTTGAGATGCCAGTTGATCTTGTGAATGAACATCCTCTAAGCTGTGAAATGAAGCTGTCATTTGGGCTTCAGCATCCATAACCCGGGATCGGGTGACAGACAGATTTTCCAATCCAGAATCATCCAATTGACCTGAAAAACCCTTGAACTCAGCCTTAGAAGATGTAGCTGTGTCATCCAATCCATCATCATCCTTGCTATCTTCATTCACATAGACAAATTTGCCGGATTTGCTGATCTGAGAATTCATGGAAGAACAAGGTGTGACAGAACTGCCCTCTGTTTCCTTCCTGTCATTACTCAAATCCATACTCATATCACTGGTCCCACTCCATCGTCTCAAAACAGCCCTCTCCACAGCTGGAACAGATGACACATCTGAAGACAGTCTTCGAAGCTCAACAGACTTCCCTGACACAACCTTACCACCACTTACAGACTGCTCCTTCTGCTTGTTTTCAAACAGATTGATCCGATCCTGAACACTTAGCCGCCTTGATTGACTAGCCTGAGAGAACTCAGTTGCAATCTCTTTCTTATCCTTCTCCTTCTCAATGGTCCCTTCCATGATTTCAACCCTATCACTGGAATGCCGTACGGGGAAGGTGAATGATTTGGAATGTTCAAGGAATTGAGTAGCATCACGGTCTTGGTGAATCTGTTGCTGCTGATGCCGATTTTGCTGATTGCTAAACTGGCTTTGAGATTGGAGGGGCCAACTAGGCCTGGCAGCAACACTTTCTTCAGCAAGGTCATCAATGGACATATCTGAACCAGAAGACGTTCGGACAGATTTATCGCCACTTGTAGTCTTCAAAGAACAGATTAATTCTGGCCTCCTCTGACATAGGGACATGAATTTACTGCAAGCTTCACTGCAGAAGGGATAAAAAGATGGAACAGTGAACAAACGAATTATATAATAGCCAACATGCAAACTGAACATCATTCTCTAAAATCTGAAACTAATTTCTGGAGAAATATAACTAGCTCATTCTAAAAAAAATGGATGATTGAAAACAACCAGAGATGCCATGTCATTACTTTGTCTTCTTGCTCTTACCAAGAAACACTGTTATCATCTAGGAAAATAGCTTTGAACATATCCACCAACTGAATGAGGTGATCAGATCAGAATCTACAAAGCTGATAATCAAAATGTGGTTTTTAGATTAGCCATCAGTCATGTGGATCTGATCCTATCTGCAGAAGGCATGTAAAATGAATCACCTTTTCATTCCCCCCCCCCTAAGGAACAGGAGTGAAAGTATATCCTGTAGCAGACTAGCAGCAGTGGCCACTTGGTTTTGAGAGAAGATTAACATGTATACTGTTTCCACACCCACCATAAAGATCAAGTAACAAGCAGAGAATTTCCTTAAGAGAGTTCAAGTGAGAATTAACTGAAATGCCACTAAATCCTAATACACTTGAAAATGACCTTATTTTATGTAATGAAATTTAAAATTCAGTTTTTACCACTTTTAATGCTTGTTCCAGGGTGTCCACCATTACATCAGCCCACATGAGCCTATCCAAGTCTGCCACATGCCCGAAAAACACCATATGATAGTAAAAGAAATCCCAATTATTTTTTGAAAGAGACAGGATGTGAAGGAATGACTGGAATTTGAAGAGACAATCCATGTGCTTCCTTATAAAATATAGAACAAATTGCACTGGCACCCCAAAATGGAGGCTTTAAAGCACTAACACCCCACTTTATGTTTAAAAGACACAGACACCCCAATTCATTAAACACACTAGTCCATTCTATTAGTGAAACCGTTGACCCACAGTTTATTTTTCTTTAATTCCAAAAATGCCCTTACCAAAATCTGAGGGGGGAAAAATAAAAAATCCAACAACAATGTACCCTTCGTAGGGAGAAGATCTTTTTTTTTTTGGGGGGTAAATGAGAATAAGATTTCTTAGAGAATAAGTATGATAGAGAAGGGTTTTATAGTCTTCGCGATACTATAACTAATCATTCTAACAGAATAGGACCTATGTGTTTTTCAAACATAAAGTAGGGTGTCGTGCTTCAAGGTCTCTATTTTGGGGTGCCAGTGCAATTTGCTCTAAAATATAAGCATAGGCACCTTAAAAAGACACTATCAGTTGAAAAGTGGAGCAGGCAACAGGTCTTTCAAATTCAGCAGTAGCCAAAAGGCTGGCCAAACAATGAGATCAGGAGGCCCAGTGATCTTGCCTGATATATTCTCAAATCAACACACCAATGAGGTTTACTAACTAGCTGCCACACTGCAAGAAAAGCCATATTTCATTCCAAATTGATGACTTTAAGGTTCATATGATCCAGAATATTGATGTTTGAATCATCAGGAACCCAGAAAATTCCAGATTTCACCTTTAGAGTGTATCATTTGGAACTTCTGGCATAGGATCTGAACAATATAATGATAATTATGTTTCCAGGTACTGAAATGACCAAACTTAGTGAGATTCATAAAAAAATTGTTAACACCAGAGCAAAACTTTCTTGGTTGACAAAACTGTATGTCCTTTTTATTGTTATCAAACGTAAAACTCATATAACAAATTGAAGTTCTATAGATAGTTGATTAAATTTGAAGAAAAAAGTTATTTTCATCTAAGAATCCATAAATTAACACATCTCAGTTTTCATGCCCTAAGGAAGGTAAACAAATTCTCATCAAAAGGCAAGTAAGGTATCTGAAGTAGTCAGAAACCCGGCGGGTTATTGATGCAATCTACCCTTTCTTCTGTTCTCTTTCTAATCTTGCTTTCCAATTCCAAACTTTCAGAAATAATAAATTATGCAATTTCATGTTTTTTTCTTTTATGCTTTCTTTTATATTCACTAGGTCGCATTTACACTTTAACATAGTGTGAGCTTCTCCAGTTTTTTATATGATATAGAAGGCCAAAAGGCCACCAGGACAACTTTAGGCTATCACAAAAGCCACCGCAACGGAGGAGCCCAATTACCAAAAGGTTTCTATATCTCTTGCACAAGCCTGACCTCCTTGGTGGCAAATTTAACTTGCATAAAACTCAAACCTAACTGTTGTCCATAGAAAAGCCTAGTAATGTCTTCAAAAACAACAATCTTCTTAAACTTACTTTAAGCGATGAGCACCAAACTGATCAGCAAAAAGTCTTAATTCTGAGACAGTCTCAAGCGTGAAACCAGCAGCAGACGCTTGGGCAAGAGCCATGGTCAGGTCTTCCTTAACAGCAGAAAGTCGCACATCTATTGCCCTCAGAAGCTCCTTCCTGATTAAGACAAAAATCAGAGTAGAGCACACGTAATAGAACAAATATAGCAAGCCAGTCCTATAATCTTCATATATCTTCTGTCCATATATCTTAAAAATCAGCACATAAATTCATCTCTCGAACATCCCACAGACAGTTCTTCAGACCCAAATTACTCCAACTCACACTAAATCCCCTCCGTTCCCTTATTCACAACAAATAGATAATGCAATTAACAATTTCTCATATGCAAAAGTCTCTTTTTGTTCACAAAAGAAATTGTGAAAGATCAGTGATGAAGACTCGAGCTGTTTTCCTCTCACAACCCTTTCAGAAAAAATTTTAAACAAAGTAATCCTTTCCATTGGTCAAGAAAATAACATCTTTTTAACCAAAAAATCCAGGTCATGATTAACACAAGAGGCACTAGAATCATGCATCCTACCGACAGTTGATCATGAATCATGATGACAACAAAAAGCCAACAGAATCAAGCAAGATTGGAAACTACAAATCGTGAAAGTGCCATTAATCTAAACATACATAGCCCAAGCAACAGGAAGACTTACTTGGTCATGTCAGCTGCATCTGGGTCTCCTGTATCTCCACCTGGAGCAAACAGGAAGACAGAAACTCGTCAGCCATGACTGTGCCATCCTACCAATCACAACAAATACTTCTTTCTGAATCAAGATTTAAGCACATTGCACAAAATGTGTATTTAACAAGGGCATTTCAATAATATGATCAGAGAGTCAAATGTGAATCAGGAAAAGGAAAATGTATTCATGGTTCAAGAACTCACAAGATCTTAGATATATCTCAGTTTTTGAGAAGGCAAGACAGGATTGAATGTCAAGCATAAAATTAATCCTCAACTAGATCGAGATCACTACAGGTACGACCACATCTCAAACCAGCTCAACACTTAATAGGGCCCATAACTCGACTGAGACAAGGTGTCTCAACCCAACTTGATTGAGTTTCTGCATTTTGGTGCTGTAAGGAGAGTTTCTCAAAATATTGATCAGTTTTTACCCGAATCTTTAACGGAGTTGCCCCTGTAGATCATTGCTATTACATGTTACATCTATCACAAATTTAGTCTTCTTTCAAGTACATCTAAGAGAAGGTAATTTCCCCCACTGATTCTTTTGGAATTTGCTCAAAACTTGTTTGTATCATGTGATTCTAATATATGTTAGACAGCTTTGCCCAATCCATGAGTTGATGGTTTCCCCCAAAAAAAAAATTCCCATAAGTAAATTTAATTTTTAAATTTCCAGAAAAAAAAAAATTCTTGAAATAAAGTTAAAAAAATGCAAAGTGACATACTCAGTTTTCACAAGCATAGTAGGCTATGGTAATTTGAATTATTTCTGTTGTTTGCTGAAGAAGTTTTACATGGAATTTACGATTTGATTACTCTTTATAACTAGTTAAACTACATTAAATGTAGAACAGGGCATTTTAGACTTCTAGTTCATTGTTGATCAAACTCTAATTTAGACTTTTTCCATAAATCTAATAATGTCTTCTCCTTTTTTTTTTTTTTTGGGGGGGGGGGGGGGAAGAATAAATCTAATAATATCATTGTGTTTAGAAGGCCTAAAGCAGGCTACACACCATGTTTTAACCCCATCCCCCCCCCCCCCAAAAAAAAAAAAAATAATAAATAAATAACCCAAAAGATGGCTAATCTGGTAATGAAATATAAAATTACCCTACCTTACCAAGATTTTGGTCAAATTAAGTTTTTTGGGGGACAAAGTTGGCCACTGACATTGAGAATTTGAGCCATGAATATAGTCCATATTTATCAAGACATTGCCTAGGTGACATGTCCAAGCATTTGCCTAAGGGCTAGGCAATTTAGTTGCTTTAATGCAAGGCACCTTGCACTATTTATATTGATGTCAAATCCTGTACTGCACCTTATTTATGCCTAATAGCATTTAATTAAAAGAAAAACTGAAGATTCCATTCACAAATAGGCAAATACCCTAATTGAATCAAATAAAAATAGCTAAAAAAATGAAATCTTAAAAGAAAAAAATTAACCCTTAATTCAGAACAAAAACCTAGATTTTCACCAATAGCATAAAATTTTCAACTTTCTAACACACGCATTTTTCTGAAATCTAAAAATTCTATGAATGTTAATATGGTAACACATTGCTAGAAACCAAAAGTGCGGTAAAATATGAATGTGTTTAGGTATCCAAAATAATATTTCCATTTAGAGAAATGTTGACAATGTTTGAATGCATTAAACCAGGTTTGAATCAGATTTACAGGAAATCTGGTCTTGTGCTCTATCATAAGAAAAAGTTTAATAGCAAATAAAATTATTTCACTAGTCAAATTTCTTAGAGATGAACATCTTTATATGCTATATTGGTATGATAGTATGATAATCAAAGTTTATCTAATCTTTTGCTGAATATCTTGCATCAGTATGATTGTTCAATATTTATTTCCCATAATAAGTAGAATTTTTAAATTTCAAATATGCTATTTGTGCCAAGATAAAAGTTAATAAATAAATAAACAAAACCCAAAATGCTTTGTTTGCCATGGCAACGCCTAAAGGCGATCCAACAGCCCAGGTACTTAGGAAGACCCTTAAGCCCCGTGGTCATCAAAATGTCTTGATAACAATGATACAATCACATTTAAACACCAAAAGAATCTCAGAGCAGATATAGTATTGGTTTCACCTATTTCATCAATAAAACATCTTGTTGGGAAATGCCATGTCAGCATTTGCCACATCAGCCTCTATTGGTTTTGATGATAATAAGCATGAATTACTAATGGCTATATTGAGTTATGATGTTTTAGTTCAAGATGAGAACAAGTGGACCAACTCCAAGTCAAAGCCATATGCAAGTCAAAGCCAAGATCATGCCAAGACAGACATGAAGATGGACATGAAGTCTAAGTCAAGATGACCATGCCAAGATGGACATGAAGACCATTGCACAAAATCAAGTCGAAGATCAAGTCGAAGATCAAGACTTAGGTTGAATTAGGGCTTAGGACACTCTCGCATACACATTCATGTAAATGCATCAATTATATGTAATTCATATTACTAGAGTGACCTAGGACATGTTAGTGAGGTGTACAATGCTTAGGGTTGACCAAAAAGTCCAAAAACCCAAGCCATGTCCCAGCCCCAACTTAAGTCAGCAAAATAGAGTTCAGACGGACAGCCGTCTGAGCAGACGGATGTCCGTCTGTACTGATAACTCTGTTTCTCAAAAAACAACAGAAGGCCAGACAGAATTTCCGTCTAGCAGACGGATGTCCGGTCGAGCCGGTCCGAGCTAGACGGATGACCGTCTGGGAAGACGGATGTCCGTCTGAGCCAGTCCAGGCCAGACGGACGTCCGTCTGGCCCAGATTTGACTATAACGGTTAGTTTAAAGAGAATATCCTCTCTGACTGTTTGCAACGGATACTTTTGAGACGGATGACCGTCTGACCAGACGGACGTCCGTCTGGGTTGAAAAACAGGACAAAAATGTGTCCGTTTTCTATCCATTGGGGATTGGGTTTTGGCACTCAAAGGTGCTCTACATAAACCCAATTCACCTCATTTGAGAGTAACAACACTCACACTTGATCACCCACTCCCCAAGTGATCCTAAAGCTCTCAAATTGCAAGAAAGCCTTGTGCTTTGCCTTTCACCTTCTCCCAACCTTGAAGAAATATACCAAGGTGTTTCTAAGCTTGTGGAAGCCAAGCTTGAGGTGATTGAAGGCGTCGGTGGTGCATACATTTCCATTTGAGCATACAACTCACATTGCATCACATTCACACAAGAGGTAAAGTGTCACACCTCTTAAGGTAACATCCTTCCTTTGTAACTGTTTCAATTCTAGTCTAGGTTGGTAGATTAGAATTGGTCATTGGGTGCTCTTGCCCGTGAACAAAGATTGCTTGGGTGCTCTTGCCCGTAAACAAAGATTGTTAAGGGGTGCTCTTGCCCTGCTTGTTAAACAAAAATTGTAAAGGGTTCTCTTGCCCCGCAACAAAGATTATTGTAAGGGTTTGATCTCTACCCATTGTATTGAAAGAGAATCAATAGTGGAATACTCTCTTGAGGCCAAGAGAGGAGTGGACGTAGACTTGTATAGTCGAACCACTATAAATCTCGTGTTGTGGTTGCTTGTATTGTTTAGTTTCATTTGAATTTTCAATTTACCGTGTATTTCCGCACAAACCGAAGAATTGGGACAATCCACTAGTTGCAACCTAATAACCCCCCCTCTAGGTTGCACCAACACATCTAAAGATGTTCTGGACACCAACGTAGCCCATGAAGCCCATCCATCAAAGATTAAAAATTTTCTTTTCTCTTTAAAACTGATTACAATAAGAAAATTGCTTCTCCTATGGTTTATGTACTCTTTACAATAAGACTTTTATAATCAAAATCTAACATCAAACATCAGACATACCACTAACACATTCAATTTAACCCAAACATGTTCATGAGAACCATCTTATTTAATAAATTCTCTGCATCTTTCCATGAATGGTTAACTTTAAATAGAAAATATAATTTCCAGTTAGCAAGGATAGAATGCTAGTTTCCAAGACAAATTGCTCCACTTGACATGTGCATTAAATTTGGCCAATTTTGGTGTTCTAATAAATGAACAGTGAGTTCAGGACTTCAGGCTGCAAGAGTACAAGAGTATAAGTGTAAGAGCCCCTAGGATCCTAACCAGAAACTTACTCGCAGGTCTGAGAACTGAGGATCTAATAGAAGATAGTTCTGGGCCATCCAAATTGAGACCATTGGATTGGGAGTAGAATCTACGGACACAGATGGTGAAGTTGGTGATTCTGCCGCTTTGCTAGAGTTTCAAGGAAGAACTAACTCAAACCCGAATGGATTTGGAAGGTGGATTTCCCGCTCGCAGATGACGGGGTTGGGAGATGTTCAAGTCCAGGTAAGAGCCCCTACTATGATCTCCAAAGCTAGGTAATTGTCCACGACAAACCGGACCGAAGATCCACCTTGCTATTGGAAAATAGAAGGGGCGGTTGGTCAACCGACTTGCCTCCACTAGGGGCAGTTGGTCAGGGACAGAATGGGCAATTCAGGCTTTTGACTCCCAAAACCCCTATTTAATGGTTCTTAATCTCATGGACGAGATTATTTTATTTTTAGACAGCAGAGAACCCTAGAATGAGTCAGAGCTCTTGTAACAATGAAGAAGAAAGTGGATCTCGCAGCACAAATCATGAACTGGTTATTGGGATGCGGATGCGATCTTAAGGTAACCAACCATCTCTTCTATCTATTTCTTCTCGTTTTCCTTTCATTATGTTTTCCATAAATACCAATCAGATCTAACACGTGGGCTGAATTTTCCCAAAGTAGACCTCAAAAAAATCCTCAAATCATTAGAATGTTAGATTTAGGTTGTGGTTTGTTTTGTGACTGTTTGGGGTTGATTAATCATGCTTTGGGGGCAGAATTCTAGTTTAAAATCAACCTGAAACGTAATGAAATGGGGTATCAAAGAAGACAACTTGAAAACTTCGGACCCAGGTGTTGTCCCGCACACCTGGGCGCTTGGTTATTGGTGGTCAACTGCCTTCTTGTGACTTGACTGACCACCACCCCTTTGTGTTGGGTTTTGGTCAGTCTTGAGGCTTGTTTTGATTCCCAACCTAAACCTAATTAATTGTACATATTTCTAGGGATTCCAGTAGCTTATTTGCATCTCTAATTGTGAAGTTTGTGAGTGCTTTGGAGATTCTTCAGCATTGATCAGATGAGGGAGACAATCCTCACATATGTGGTTATGTCTCATGTTTTGATTTTAATTTCTATATCATGCCTACGCTATTTTGTATTGTTGAACTATGTCGTTAGGGCATGCATGCATGGGTTGCGTTAGAAATTTATGTTTACATGTTCTCTCTCTTATTTATCTTCTTTGTACACATGAATTGAGATATATATATATATATATATATATATATATATATATATATTTTATGTTGGTCTGGGTAGTTGGTAGATGCATCCATATATGATGTCCATCAAAGGTTATGGTTTATGTCGTTGCCCTTCATGCTCCTTTTATGACGTTTAGTTTCGATGTGCATTCTTTGGGTGTCTAGATGCATGTTTAGGAACCCTTTTCATGTGATGACCCTATCGGCATGGGAATTGAGGCCGAGTAACCCGTAACAACGGTACCTGGGTTTGTGGGCATCCAGTAGCGGTGTGTGGCCGTGAGGAGACACATTCATATTGTCCTATCATTCATGGAAGGGTTGCATATGGTAGGTGTAGGGCTCGTGGGGCACCCAATAGCAGTGTGTGGCCATGAGGGGACACGAGTGTGTGGCCCTATTATATGTGGATGACCACAGGATTACAAGTGCCAATCTGATAGTTGGTAGACATCCATCCCCTGAGGATATATTCCCAAGGCTTGGAAAGATGTTGAACCAACAAACAGTCGATGCCATTGAGGAAAGGTATCTGGAGTTTAAGTAGCATGACCACGTAGATGACTGTCTTGCATTGGGCTAAGTGTCTCCCTATCACACGTCAGTCTCATACGAATGGTCATGGTGTGGCCCTATACCCAAGCCATGGTCATCATATGGACTTATATAATTATATCCCTATACCTTGGTCATAAAGCCTAACAGTCAATGTGTGGTCGTGAGGGGTCTGTGTGAGACTTCCCAAAGGGGGCTGGTGGAATCCTTAATGTTCATGCTAGTTTATTAATTGTATCCCTCATTGCATTGCATTTTTATTCAAGATATTTGTATTGTGGTTATGTGAGAGCTGTTGGTCTCGCAAAGTTCTTTGGAACCCACTCTTATTGGAAATATATTTTTAGACTGTGTTGCATGTTACGACTTACGACAACCAAGCCTTACAAGAATACACAGCACCAGTGGAGACATACGAAGTTTTAGCTATGGAAGACTATGAGCCACATGGAAATTCGTGTGCTCTGGAGTGCCCCTATGGCACTTAGCCCTTCCATTAGAAGAGTAGTAATTTATAGGAACACAGAGATCATAGAATGGAAAATCATTTTGTTAGGCTAATCAAAGGATGCAATTGAACTCCGCGTTTCCTTCTATTTCCTGTTGAATCAGTTGAGATATTTATTCCTTTTTGACATTTATGTGTGTATGTGTTATATATATATATATATATATATATAAAATAATGGATATGATTTGTTGATTATGGTGTTGTGTGGAATATTAACCTGATCTTGTGACTATGGGTCACATCCACGAGTATTCGAGTTGGTCCGATACCAGGGGTGGGACAACAAGACAAACCAAGCACTTGGCAGTAAACGTTCCTCTTATTTCCCTGGTAATGTGCACCCAAAGTCACATTTGATTTGTTATTTCCCAGCAACAACTACTCACCTAGCCACCTTTTCAGACTTATTCCCTCACGAAATCTTCAATTTAAACTGTTAAACCTACTACCCACCTGTTGAATCCTCCTTCCATGACAATTATGCTTAAAAGATCCTACTGATATATAACCAAAAAAATTGAAAAACTAACTTCTCTATAAACATATGTCAGCACACTGCTAGCAGGATCACAACTATGTCCAAATACCAAAGGAAAACGTCAACAGGAAAACACGATGGATGTCGAAACTAGTCCATAAAAATACATCAACAAGAAAACAGAAAATCCACCTAACATGAACCAAAACCTGAAAGAAATGACAAGTAAAAATCAATTCCAAAACTGCCTATAGAGTCTCCACATTGACAGCAAAGTTCAGTAACAGAACAAATACAAAGTTGCATCTGACACAGAAGCTAACCTTGATGCATAAAAACAGTCTCACAACAAAAGAAAAAAGTTTCATATCCATCAACAAACACTTGCCAAATAACAAAAGGTGTTGCCAATTAGTCAACTGAGCCCCTAGCGATAGCAAAGCAAAGGATTATCTGACATACCAAATGAACTAAGCAGCTTAGCTTCCCCTTGATGTGAATAAATCCTCCGCGCTGCTTCCAACTGAGACATTTCGGCATCAAATGTATTAACAAGCTCCAAAGCTTCCGGCGTACTAACAAACTGGACAAACCTGAAATCAGGATGCCCAAATTAATACAACAATAAGAAGCAATCCCCGTTTCACGATGAAATGACCACTTGCAAGCATACTGTTTGGATTATGAGGTGCATTAGTTTCAGTTGACCACAAAATTAAATCATATTGTACTACTATATAAAAGGAAAACTTGAAACAGTTGTGGTATGTTTTTTGGTTGACCAAAATACCCCCTTTGAATAGACATGTAGTCATTCACAAACAACATACCCCTCCCCAGAACAAAGCACTCCCCCAAGCGACATACCCCCCTGAATAGACATGTACCCGTTCGCAAACAACATACCCCTCCCCTGATCAAAAATATCATACTTCTATTATGTACCTGTTTTTTGGTTGACCAAAATACCCCTTTTGAATAAACATGTACCTGTTCACAAACAACATAACCCTCCTTTGTAATCGTTCACAAACAACATACCCCTCCCCTGATCAGAACAAAGCACTTCCCCAAGCGACATTACTCCTCGCCATGGAACCATGCAAATTTTCTTTTTTATGAAACCGTTGTGAATTTTGATATAAAAACAAAACGATAATAAATATCTAAACGGTGCAAATACTTATGGTAAAACTTGTATCTATTGCAAATTTATAGCAACTCTAAAACACAGGTAGTCCCATCTATTTGATTTTCATTATTTTATATTCTTAAATCTCGTTCTTAATTTAGCGTCGGGGTCAATGTGGTCAACTTGTTGGCTTGGATAAATAAAAGGGTTGACAAAATAATGCATCATCGATTCATAAAGAGTGAGTTATAAAAGGAGAAAGAGGAAAACCAAGTGAGAAGAAAGCCACTATCTCAAATTATAGAATTAGAGCTATTTCAATTATTTCTGAAGGGCTTTCATTGGTTGATAATCGATATGTGTAATTTGGTGAGTCCCTCCTATATGCTATATCTTCAAAGTATGTCATTTTCAATATCCTACTCTTAGTTTCCTATACAAAAAAAAATTGTCAAGTATTTCCTGTTTTGTTAGATATTTGGCATTATACACCATGGTAATTGAATTAACATATTTTTCTTGGTCAAATTAAAATGATATCTTTTGCCAAGAAGCTCACATTTTTAAACTAACTACAACCCTCATTGAAACCGTTTTATGGATGAAACCCCCAAAAATGAACAAATAAAGAAACTAATTAATTGAGTCATAATTATCTTAGTGTAAATTAATTCTCTCATATTCTCCTATAAACAAGAATTTCTATCAAAAAAAGAAAATGCCGAACCATGCATTACCACTAAAAATCAATATTCGATAATCTTCAACCTAATCAAAATATAAGCAAAAAGCCCACATGCAACTGCACATGCATATTTACTAGTAATAATAAAATAAAAACATGTTCCCCACCTCTCAAGAGTCCCTTTTGTGAACCATGTTCCAGCATTTTTATGTTTCTCAACTTCAAGTTTGATAGACCTAACTGCTTGAGCAACTTGTTCTTCTGCTACTGTTAAATGTGTAATAAACGGCTTTACCAGGCCTGATGTAAGTTTCTCTGTAATTCCACCACTGGAAACAAATAGCTCATATCTGCAAAAAGATGAGGAATTACATAAAATCAAAATTCTGCAATAACTCAACAGTCTGAAAGCTTAAACATTGGTTGAGAGTCTCCTCACTGTGAGAGCGTCGGAGAAAGCTGGAACACAGCATAATCAAGCAGTGTATCAGATTTCATTTTCTAATAATGCAGTCAACAGCACCACCACAATTCTTTCACGCAAAAAAGAGTTCTCAGCAGCTAATCGAAGTCTAAATCTTCTTAATCTGTCGTGACTTGAACATTCATTATCTAACTGTAAAAGAAAAAACATACGCCAAATCTTTAGCTAAAAATTGAATTATACAGTATCTAGGAGCAGGGATAAAGCAATAAGTGCAAAAAGCCAGTTAAGTTCTCATCAAATTTGCATCACCGGAAAACACAGAGGAATGCATGGTACTTTCATTTATAAGTCATATATAACATGACATTGATCCTAAATCTACATTTCACATCAAATTCACGTGAAGAACATGAGTTTTATATATCCTTCATAAAGTAAGAATTGAGGGAGTTCATCCGACCAAATGCCCATACAAAAATTCATCATGAATTTCAATGAACGACAGAGCTAAAGCTTTAGTTACAACGAGGTGCACCAAAATCTAATCTTGCCCGTTCAAATTGAAAAGTATATTCCATTAAGCCAGCATCCGAAAGGCCTCAGATCTAATTAAGAAGGACAAGATGAATTCACCGAGTGAATCCATAAAGTTTATATCACTAAAGTAACAAGACCTAACCATTAGGCTGATCAGTAGAAGCAGCGCAATAATTTGAACAAAATCGAGAAATGCTAATCAATCCATTTTCCCGCAATCACAGACAAGACTGAAGAAAGCAAACTAGGTGAGGAGCTCAAGTCTTCAAAAGATGTCAAATGGTGGCAAAAACCTAATCAAACACAGGGGAAAACCAAGACAGTAGTTACAGAAACTGGCAGGAAAATTTGAGTGAAGCTTCAAAATTGTACATTTCGAGATGTAAGAGATACGGAAAGATCGCCATTTTTTTCCTACCTCTTGTTCATGCTGCCTAGATCTCCGATTGCAGAACAGATCTTCGATTTCGTCGCTCAGAAAACCAGCATTGTTTCTTCCTTTTCTTTCCTCTTCTTCCCGGTTGAGGGCACTTTTCTGGAAGGAAGAGTGTGTGTCCCTTTTTCTTTTTGCTGTTTTATTTACAAAGCCCCACTATGAGTCATCGCTTTACTCTTCAGTACTCTCTCTCAATTGATATTCTCTGCTCCTTAGCAGTTTCTCTCCTTAGTCTTCTGAGAAATAATGTACAGTGAAGACCGCGGAACGAGAGATTCAAGACTCTTTTTTGGTGTGCTTCGAGTTCAGGCAAGTGACTACAAACTTATATAATCTTCCTGGTTAATGCTTAATCTTAATTAAAACTAAATTCAAATCTCCAAGATTAGAATAAAAGTGAATAAGACAACTGTCTCACTCTCACAGTAGTACATCAGCAATTTTTATTTAGTGGACTCTGTGAATTACTATAATATCCTTGTTATATAAGTTCTTGAAACTTTAAAGAAGGTTTTGAGGTTTGAAATTTTGAATTTTAATCAGTTTGGTTTAGGTTTATTTTATTTCAGTTTGAATTATAAAATTTTGAAAGAATGTATAATGGACCAATATGATTAAATCAAACTGGGTCATTGTTTTTCAATTTTTAAAAAATAAAATAAAATAAAATACAACGGGGTTGGTCCAAGTGGTAAGTAGCTTGAGGCGTGTAAGTTGTCCCCCTTTGAGGGTGTTGATGTTGTTTTGGTGTTCTTGTTCTAAGGGTTTTGTGGCTGTGATCCACTTTGGGCTTGACTCAACCCTTACCCTGGCTGACCCTGTCTATTGCATGTACGACAGTTTGGTCTTTTGCCGCTCCTTGTGTTCTCATGCAGGTGTGTTTGTACTTTGTTTAGTTATATAAATGAAGTGCTGTTTACCAAAAAAAAAGTAGCTTGTTCCGCTTAAGTAAGTAAGGTTCCGGTATCGAAACCTCATGGAGGCAAAAAACCCAGCTAGGAGACAGTTAGAATTTCGTTTGAGAGAGAATTCTTCCACATACAGATAGGTGAGTGGGAGATGTATATTAATATTATATGAATTACAATTCAAATATTTGAGTTTGAACTACAACTTGTTCACAATCAAACTCTACAAGTTGTTGATACTTTAACTATAACTCAAAACTCTTCTTGATCAGTTGGAGATAAGATCAATCGAGGATAGAGCTAGTTACGGTGGATTTGAATTTAAATTTGAATCTTGGAGCAGATAAGCCTTTGGTGAGAATGTCTGCAATTTGGTCTCCTGTGGGAACGAATCGGATTGAAAGATTTTTTTGTGGCTACTTGTTCACGAACAAAATGATAGTCAATCTCGATGTATTTGGTTCGTGCATGAAAGACCGGATTAGCAGCAAGGTAAGTAGCTCCAATATTATCGCAGTATAGCAACAAAATGATAGTCAATCTCGATGTATTTGGTTCGTGCATGAAAGACCGGATTAGAAACAAGGTAAGTAGCTCCAATATTATCACAGTATAGAGTTGGTGCAGAAGTGACAACCCCAAGTTCAAGCAGTAGCTGACGTAACCATATCAGCTCAGCGGTAGCATTAGCAACCCCTTTGTACTCTAGTTCTGTATGGGAGCGGGCCACAGTGGGTTGTTTCTTGGAACTCCAAGAGATCAAGTTAGGGCCCAAGTAGACACAATAACCACTTGTAGATCGTCGATCAATAGTTGAACCGGCCCAGTCTGCATCACTAAAGGCAGTGAGAGAAAGATTAGTTGTTGGCCGAAATAGAATTCCATGGGATGGGGTATCTTTTAGATAACGAAGAATTCGCTTAACTGCAACCCAATCATCAATTGTAGGGCGATGCATATATTGACAGACCCTATTGACAGCAAATGCTATATCAGGGCATGTGAGAGTCAAATACTGAAGGGCACCCACTATACTTCTATATTGGGATGGATCATCATAGAGGGGAGGTTCCTCAGTTGTTGCTTTGGTGATGGAGGTCGGGGTTGCTACTGATTTTGCTTCATGCATATTGGTCCTTCGCAAAAGATTTGAAGAATATTTTGACTGGCAAAGATGTAAACCCTGAGATGAGCGAGTGACCTCGACCCCTAAAAAGTAGTTTAAGTCACCAAGATCTTTGATGGCGAATTCCTTGCCAATGGCCATAATGACAGAGTTAACCTCAGAAGAACTAGATCCAGTGAGGACAATGTCGTCCACAGATACCAGAAGATAGATTGTTTGATGTGCTGAAGTACGAAAATATAGTGCCGTATCAGATGAGGATTGTGAGAATCCCAAAGTGAGTAAATAACTGCCAAGTCTATGAGACCATGCCCTAGGGGCCTGTTTTAAACCATATAAAGCTTTCTGAAGGTGACATACATAAGTAGGTCTCTCTAGATCAATGACACCCTGTGGTTGAACCATGTAAACCTCTTCAGATAATTCACCATTTAAAAATGCATTTTGAACATCCAATTGGCGAATAGTCCATCATTGGGCAACTGCTAGCGATAGAATCAAGCGTATGGTAGTAGGTTTGACAACGGCACTAAAAGTGTCAACATAATCAATTCCTTCACATTGATGAAATCCCTTAGCGACCAAACGAGCCTTATAACGTGAAATAGAACCATCACTGTTTCGTTTGATTCTGTAAACCCATTTATTTCTAATCAAATTCATGTGGGGCTGATGAGGAACTAGACTCCAAGTACCATTACGTAAGAGAGCATCAAATTCGTCACTCATAGCAAGCCTCCACTTGGGGTCTTTACTGGCAGTGGTATATGAGGTGGGTTCTGTTTCAGGATTATCAAAAAAAGAGGTGACTAGGAGGTTAAGTTTAGAGATGGGTTTAGGATGACCCGTTTTGGATTAGGTTTGCACATGGTAAGGTTGAGTTGGTTGGGATGGTGCAGGTGAGTTATGGGCTAGGGTTTCAGGTGGGTTATGGGCTAAGGTTTTGGGTGCAGGGAGAGGTTGTGATAGAGTTTCCGAAATTTTAAAATTTGAATTTGAATTTGAATTTTGACTGAGAAAGGAGAGTTCAAAATTTGAATTTGAATTCGAAGTTCGGGTTGGGTGGGAAAATTCAAAATTTGAATTTGAATTTGAATTTCGGGTGGGATGGGAGATTTCAAAATTTGAATTTGAATTTGAAAAGAGATTATCAACTGTAACTATGGTGGGAGTGGAGAGAGAGTGGGAAGGGTGGTTAAGAGGTTGAGTTGCAAAGGGAAACTTGGTTTCCTCAAAAACTACATGTCTAGAGATGTAGAATCGGCCAAGAGTTGGATCATAACATACATACCCCTTGTGTGAGTTGCTGTATCCAAGAAAAATGCATTGTCTGGAGCGATATTGCAGCTTGTTTTTGTTATAAGGTCGTAACCAAGGAAAACATGCACATCTGAATATTTTGAGAGATGAAAGATCTGGATCTTTGTGATAAAACACCTGAAATGGAGATTTATTCCCAAGTATTGGTGTAGGCATTCTGTTGATTAAGAAGACAGCCGTTTCAAAGGCGGCTGGCCAAAAAATAAGGGGGACTGAAGCATAAGCCATAAGAGCGAGGCATGTTTCTACTATATGTCTATGCTTCCGTTCCGCTCTCCCATTTTGTTCAAAAGTGTATGGGCATGAATACTGATAAAATATACCATTCTCTTTACAAAAATGATCAAAATATTCATATTCCTTGGCACCATCAGATTGAAAAACTTGAATCTTGGAATTAAAGATATTGGCTGCATAATAATAGAATTGCTTGTATACTAAAATTGCATCAGAACGACGCACAAGTGGAAAAATCCATGTAAATCTGCTGTAATCATCCAAGAAAGAAATATAACAACTATAACCTTGCGTAGATGGTGACGGAGAGGGGCCCCAAATATCAGAGTGCAATAATTGGAATGGAAATACTGCCCTTGATTTATTCAACTTGAAAGGCAATTTATGTGATTTTCCCATCTGGCATGGGACACACAAAACTGGTGAAATAGATGAAGGTTGGTGCAGGCCAGAACTGCGAAAGAGAGAGTCCAAAGTTCTCTTCGACGGATGCCCTAATCGGTCATGCCACACTTCTTGAGACACACGTTCACTGAGATGAACAGAGGGAGATGCAGATGGTGGATGGAAGCGATAGAGGCCAGCTTCAATTGATCCTTGAAGTAGAACAGTCCCCGTTTTGAGATCCTTCACAAAGCACGAACTTGGATGAAATTCCATATAAGCATCATTATCACGTGTAAATTTACTCATAGAGAGCAAATTTTTAGTAATAGAAGGAACAGGTAGCACTTTAGATAAAGTAAGAATTTTAGAAGGCATTAACAGAGAAGCACTTCCAATATTTTTTATATGCAAACCTGAACCATTACCAATGTGAAGTTGATCAATACCATGGTAAGGCATTGTTGTATCCATGTGGGTTACATTGGATGTAACATGATGAGTGGCACCTGAGTCAGGGTACCAAGAAGGATCAAATGAAGCCGTGGGTCCTGCCAAGAAAGCTTTTGGAGAAGAATTCAGCTTGGAGGCATTGTCACCTGGTGCATAGCAAAAATAACATTGCATCGCTGTATGATTAGTTTTTTTTGCAAATTTGACAAGCAACCATAGGGGTAGGGAGGAGAGGTGGAAGATGTTTTGTATGTCGACCACGATTGTAGTAACCTCTAGCTCGTCATCTGCCATAGCTGTGAAAGGGGCCACGATTGCAGTTAGTGGGTGGGGGGGTTGATTTGGTGGATAGATTAACTTCTAATGAAGGCAAGTCAAGTTGGTGTCTTGTTTGGTCTTTGAAGATTTCTTGATTCAGTAGAAGGCCTATGAAATCATTAAGGGGAAGAGGGTCAAGACGGGAGGTAATTGAAGTGGCAAAGGATTCATATTCATGGCCTAGGCGATGAAGCATTGTGAGGATAATATCTGCATCAGAAACTGAGTGAGCAGCAACGGCAAGATGATCAACAATAGATTTAATCTTCTGAACATAATCGGCCATAGAAGAGTGGCCTTTGCGAATTTGCAAAAATTGGTATTTCAATTGCATTATGCGGGCTTGAGATTGGGAGGCATAAGTCCATTCAAGGGAATTCCAAGCAGCGTGGGAAGTGGTGAGACCAACGATTTGAGAAAGAGCACTTTCAAAAAGGGAGGAGATGATCCAAGATAAGATCATCTGGTCTTGCTTGTGCCATTGAGAATATGCAAAGTTAGGAATGGAGGTTGATGTGGGTGATGTGGTGGAGGGATTGGGTATGCTTTGAGAAGGAGCTGGATTGGTTCCATCGACATAGCCATAAAGGTCATGTGCATGAAGTAGAGGAAGAAATTGCAATTTTCAAAGGAGATAGTTGCTTCGATCAAGCTTTACAGGTAGGAGAGAAACGATGTTGGTAGGTGAAATCAGAGAAGAAGCCATGGCAATGTTGGAGCTGGTCCTGAGGATCGTGTAGACGGCGGTCAGAGGCTGAAAAACTGATACCAAGTTAGAATTTTGTTTGAGAGAGAATTCTTCCACACACAGATAGGTGAGTGGGAGATGTATATTAATATTATATGAATTACAATTCAAATATTTGAGTTTGAACTACAACTTGTTTACAATCAAACTCTACAAGTGATCGGTTGGAGATAAGATCAATCGAGGATAGAGTTAGTTACGGTGGATTTAAATTTGAATTTGAATTCAGAGACTTATCATTTACAGAGACTCACCCACCATAGCCAAGTGTGCGACCCAGGTCAAACACCGGATTAGTCAGCCCTTGAAAACCGGAGTTGGCAACCAAAAAAAAAAAATATAATATAATAATAATAATAATAATAATCTGAAAACCTAAATCATTTCTTCTGTAGATCTATCCGCAGAAAACCTATCGTCTTCCATCTCAACTGCAAATTGATTTCTTCTTCAGTGACTCAGTCTAATCTAATATTTGAGCTTGCGTTACAGAGTTGAACATGTTGCTCACCATTACTGCATTACTTCTCTTATTCTTTGTTATTCTTTCGATCCTTTCATTTGTTTCTATGGGTTCCAAGCCCAGTTCGGTGAAGAAGAACTGCGTTTCAGTGAATATCTAGCTTGATCTCTTCGTTGTTGCTTGTGGGTTTCTCAACAGGAAAAAAACGAGGATAGCTCCTCATCCTCCTCCTCTTCTTCCAGCAGCAATGAAGCTAATGGCGTCGCTTCTCATGTCTCAAAAGCTGTCTTAAAATATCCGCTTCAATCAATAGCTGCAATTCAGTAAATGGTTTGAATATTCCTCGGTCGACGGATTTACTAGTCTGCCAATAGTTCTATTGCTTTTGATTCGACCAATTTGATTTCGATTTCAACGAACATGGTCCGTTTGAGGAGAAATTATCATGGGCTTCCAGCGACGAAGATAGATGGGTGCTTCTTAGACGATTTTAATGTCTATCGACCAGCGTCGAAAAATAAAAGTTTAAAATAAAGATGATAATATAAAGGGATAATTACTATTGGCCCCCTGTACTTTGATTTTATTACTACTGTATCTCCTGTACTTTTCAAAATTACTAATCCAACCTTTAACTTTATCTAGAATTACTATTGCCCCCTACCATTAAGTTCCTTTAGTTTACTATGATGTGGCATCTTTATATTTTCTCAAAAACCCCAAAATACCCTTATACTTATCTCTTTACTTATTTACCCTTTTGTCAAGTTATGTGGAGAAAAAAAATAACTATAATCCGTTTTATTCTAAAAACAAAAACACCAAATAAAGAAAGAATGATTAAATAAAACTCAAATAGAAACTGAAGAGGAAGGAAAATCGAATTCAACTCAAATTGGAAACTGAATATCGCCTAAAATATTTTCAAAATAAATGAAGTTTAGTGAAGGTGGGAAACCAAATCGAATTTGGATTTTGCCCATTTCATTAATTCAAAATAAATGAAGATTAGGGTAAAATTGACATTTAGTCTGGGTTTATAAATGGAGTAGATCATCTTTTGATTTTTTTTATTTTAATGAAGGGCAAATTAGACATTACATATTCAAACTTAATAGCTACTTAACACCGTTATAAGGAAGGGGGCAACCGTAATTTCGTAAAGAACAGGGTTTTATTAGTAATAAAGTCAAAGTACAAGGGGGCAAGAGTAATTATCCCTAATATAAATGTCATCCTTAATCATTATCTAATGGTTATCATTAAACCCTTAGGTTTAAGTAATAAAAAATTAAATCCATAGCAATGGGGTTTGTCCAAGTGGTAAGCAGCTTGGTCCGCTTAAATAAGGTTCTAGTATCGAAACATTGTGGATGCAAAAAATTCCCGCGGAAAGACTCACCCACCACAACTAGATGTGCGACTCGAGTCGAACACCGGATTAGTCAGGGCAAACCCTTGGAAACCAAGGTTGGCAACCAAAAAAAAAAGTTATATCTATTAAAAACTAACTCCAAAAAAAAAGTTAAATCCATTAAAAACTAACTCCCTTTTCATAAATTTCTCCTTATTTATTTTCTCATATTTTCATTCTTATTTATGCTCTCTTAAATCTCCTATTTTATTTCTTATTTTTTATCTCTCAAATCTCATTTAGAATTTCAGCCATCAATTTTATCAGATCTAATCATAATCACTTTATTTTATTTAATTTTTGAATCCCTAAACTTTAAATTTTAAATTTTATTAGTTGGATGTTTAGAATTTCAGCCCTTAATAATCATAATCATTGAATTTTCTTTTACTTTATTTATGGAAATTGATTGTTTTCCCATATTTAGTTAATAGACTTCAAATCTATCTTCTTCTTACAATTTCTCCAACAATTTCTTTCTCACCTTTTTCTTTCATGATTTTTTAAAGTTTTTCTCCCATAATTTTAGCCCCTAAGCTTTATTTCAATTTATTTTTTATAATTTACTTATAATTGTGGTATCTATATTTTAGTCCTCTTATTAATTTACCTAAATTTTTAATGTGGATAGCACGTTCGAATTATAATAAAAGAATTCAAATGTGGGACCCACAATGGGTCTTGCATTGGCCCACGTAATATATATGGTGAAAAGACATTAGTGTTTGTCCGACGAAAAAATGATCCAGAGTCCAGACTCATCATTCACCTCCCCCCAATATTCAATTCTGGCTCCACCCCTGTTGGTATCGGAGCGTTCGGTTCCACCACCACCATCAGCGCCACCGGAACGAAGACTTCAAAACCCTGTATCGCCTTTACCTCCTATCTCACTTCACCGCCTCCAACCAGGCATAGAAGTATCTTGTATAGTGAAAAAAGAACTATAGAAGACAATGGTTTAGGTTTTCAAACTATTATGATTATATTTTATTTTATTTAAAAAAAAACTGAAGAAACAATAACTCGATTTAGTTTAACCATATCGGTGCATTATTCAAACCATTTCATTGTTAACAATTCGTTTGAGAAATAAACAACTGAAAATTCAGCGGCTGAGATTTCAGCTATTGACATGCGGCGGCCATCTAAAGTGGCCGTTGGGTTTTGGGCCACATAAGATTAGAATCCTTAGCGTGGAGATCATAACACTACACCAATTATTTTGTTTTTTCACTAAGGCACCGTTTGTTTGCAAAGGTGGGGTGAAAAAAAAAATATGTGCACCCCATATTTAATGGGGTGAGAGAGCAAGAAAGGAAATGAATGGATTTTGTGTGGAAATGTTAAATGTAAGTCCCACATTGTTGTTTTCTACACCTTTTCACAAAATTTCACCTATTTTGTAGGGTTTTGAAAAAACATCGGGTGAAAAAGTTAGGATACCACCTCACTAGATGAGCTTCCTTACTTGTCTCCTAGCTTTCCCACCCCATGAATCAAAGAAACCACATTTTTGAGATTTCATGGAAAATTTTTGTTTTTTCAAACTTTTTCTCACCCCACCTTTATTCCAACAAACAAACAATGATGATTCACGAGTGTCTGGTTATCTAGGAAATGCATGGTGCTTAAAAAAGGAGAACCAACACCAGAAGAAGTGGCTAATAGAGCATGGCAAGCCCATCAGGAATTTCATAATGTTCATAAAGGTATTGGCCCATAGGAGCCCAAGAAAGAAGCACAAGTGAAGCCCACGTACAGCGTAGCAACTCAAACCACAACTAGATTTTTGTTAGACTTCCCTCCAAATGGGCTGATACAAAATTTATGGCGATGCTTCCCATAAAAAGGATCTGCCCCTTAATGGATTGAGTTATGTCATCACTTATTAGGGATAGACATGGAAGTGTTATCACGGCAATCTCTAGAACATCAACTTTTCACAGTCCTATCATGGTGAGTGTTTGGCGATGAGGGCAAGTATGTTGATGCCTTCAGGAAGGAATTGGGAAGGTTATTATTGAATCAGATTGTAGGGAACTCGTGAGCGTGGCCCAAAATAAATCAAAGTCAGCCTATTTTGAGATTCAATCCATTCTCTTAGATATTAGGCATCTTGTAGCCTATTTTGAGAGTTGTACCTTCTCTTTGGACGATCCCATGGTAGTTAATGACCTTGGTGATGACTTAGCCACTCTCCTAGAATTTAAAAGGAGAGAGAAGGTCAATCACGAAGACATTAAAAAGACTATTTTGGCACGTCAGTAAATCGATGAAGGAGAATCCAAACGACGAGGTAAATATACCCAAATGTAGATATTTCGAAAGACCTTTTCTTTCAAATCGAAATTAGACCTCGGATGATAGGGGGGAAACATGGACTGGTCATTTGGCCGGTTGAACGGCTGGTTCAACCTCCCATTCCCCAGTTGGGGCAATTTCGGGAAATTGGGTTTAAAAACCCCACTTTATGCCTCCACTCACCTTTGAACACATTTTTCTAATGCTATAGTGGGGCTCAGGCTTGGAGAGGAGGAGAAACCAAGAAGGATTCGAATTCCATTCACGCAGCGACGCTTTGAGACCCAAATCATCGCTAAAACGTTGAGAAAGGTGAGTGTTCTTCAACCTTTCTTCTCTAAACCTAGAATAATGGTGTTTTCTTCATAATGAATGTTAGATTTTGATAGTTGGGGTATATTGAATGCCTTCCATTATTTCTCTTTATGTTTCCCTTTTGTTTTGAGAGTTGTTTATGTGATTTGTTGCGGACAATTTCGTGTTGAACCTCTTAGAGACGCCCGCAGGCACTCGCGAGAGCAAAATTTGGGACTTTTTGTTTGAGGCCTAATTGAGACAAATTGTGAATACTTTTAGGACCCTATTACTGTTAATTAGAAGACCCCAAGGTCTTGCTTGATTTGATTTCGAATTAGAGGTGAAATATGGATATTTGCCCAAAACTAGGTGGACAGGGATTGAACCTGTTCAACCGGTACTGTAAGCCTATGCAACCGGCCGTTCAACTAGTCCTATATAGGAAGTGTGTTTTGAACCTCTTTTGAACCCCAATTGATTCGCAATTAATACTTACTCTTTCTCTTATGCAACTAGAGTTATTTTGAACCTTATTACATACACTTGGGTGTGATTTGTAGAACTTTGGAGAGCTTATACTAACTTAAAAGGTGAGGAATATAGTTAACCTTATCTTGCATGTTTAATGATGTTAATTAAATTCCATTATTGATATATTGCCTTACTTTAGTATTTATTATCTTGTGATTATGTGTGTGTGACTTTGTGCGAATGAAAAGTAAGAAAGTATGTTTGCTTTTATTTTTCAATTTATTTGAATGATTATATGAAAATGTGTGTGAGATTAGTTTTAAGACTTAGATTCTCTTATATCTATTTATCAACTAGGGTTGTGGGTTCGCCTATCACCCTAGTGAACTTACATGAGTACGCATTTAGACCTAAGTACATGAATACTAAGTATCTAGAAGTATTTGGCTAGATAACCTCATAAGTACTACTACCTTTCCGATAGGGTTGTTAAAACTAGTTAAGCCGTGATGTTAGTGGATGGGTCATGTGAGTATCATGCAGGCCCCCTGTGATCATGAGATGGTAGGGTTGCATATAATAGGTAAGGGCTCATGGGCACTAAATACCGGTAACCAACTTGTGAGAAGACATGGAGAGCATCATGTCCATTATATGTGAATGACCATAGGGTTGAGAAATAGAATCCAACAGATGCCTTCCATTGAGAATCCCATTTCTAGGTGGAAAAGGATACTGAACCAAGTTGATTGGTGCCATAGGGGAAATATGTGGACCATATATAGTACGGGACCGTATGACTATGCATTGGGCCTAGAGGAGTCCTTGACACGTGCCAGTTCTCATGCCAAATGCTGATGTGAAAGAGTGGTGACTTATATCCCTAGCCACAGATTGATGTGACTTGATCCAACAACCACAAAGAACCCAATAAACATCTTTTGTTAAGGGAGAGTGAATGACACCGCCCATAAGAGACTAATATATAATTTAATGCGTGTCTACCATAGAGGCTTCATGATAGAGTTAAGAGCATAATATCATAATCATTCATATATTATATCATTATCAATAATTACATTATCGATTTTTCATGCTATATGTGTGGTGTGGGATCTTGTGAACAAATGTATGATATGAAGTTGAGTTGACCTCGTTGGTTCTATTGAATTCATTCATTTTATATGTCTATTTCTATTAGAATATACTACAGGTTATGAGGACTCCTTCTAATGGAGGATTCGTCGCTGATAGACTTTCTTGAAGGAGTGAATGAAGAAGATGTAGACTCACATGGAACTTCATGCCTGTGCAGGACTATTCTTATGGGGTGGATTCCATTAGAGAATCAATTTAATTCCAAACAAAATATTATACGGGTATTCAGGTTTGAACTGGATCTGGCTGGGTGGGGTGTGACACTTTTATTACTGATTGAGCAACCCTTAAATGGTATGTATGTCAAATTTTGCATTTTAGGAGTCAAAATTGACAATTCAATTGCTTACTAGGATGGATTTTGTCATAGTAGTTCACTAATGTGTCAAATCTCATCCTAGTGATCGGAATCAATTGTTATGCACATAAATTAAAGGAAATTTGCACTCTAATAGCTAGCACGCATGTTTTGGAGCTCATAGAATATAACAATAGGCAATGGAAAAGACATGTGACCATAGAGATTTTTCATTTGGAAGATGCGGTTGTTGTGTCGAAGATCAAGTTGGGTCTCAATAGTGAATTACCAAGTTTGGGGTGCTTTTGGAGATGGTATTTATTGTACTAAGTCTGCATATCATGTGTTGAATAAATGTCACATCAGCCTCTAATAGTTTTGATGATAACAAATACAATATACCAGTACTTGAATTGAGTTGAGTCTAATTAGATCAATCCAAATGAATTGAATCAAGTATATGGAACTAAGGCAAGGGTGGTCAAGACACTAGTGAAGGCTCAATCCCAAGTGGATGACCAAGACACAAGTGAAGGCCTAACCAATATTATGTATGAAGACTTGATGCTTGAAGACCAAGTGACGATTGAAGAATCAAGAAAAATGAACAATTAAACTCAAGAAGATACAATGCATTTAGGACTTAGGACACCTCACACATGTGTATATTTACACTCACTTTGTAATCATGCTTATCACATTATTAGACTAACATAGGGCATGTCAAGAGTATCGTTTTGGACATAGGGTTTGTTAAGTTTTCTTTGCGGAGAGATGTCCATGGTGGTTAGTGATCAAAGCCATTGGGGTCAAAACTTTACGACAACGGTGCCGTGGAGAACTTATTGAAGAGCATAGAGATTGTGAGGAGGTTCCGAGCTGCCCAACTAGACATGGTGAAGGCAGGTTTGAAGGAAGAAGGCGAGGTCATTTCAGTGAACATAGAGTGCTTGAAGGCTGGGGCACCATCTCCAACTGTAAGCTAAAGTCTCAAAAAGTAGAGAATTCTTAAAGGTTGAATGAATATATTGATTCCAGACCTAAAACTCATTAGAAGTTTCAAACATAAACTAATAATTCAAATTTGAGCAAAACAAGGGAGCATAGAATGTCCAATTACCCAAAAAAACAACAAAAGAGAAGAATAAGGGGAGGAGAAAACTGTATATAAGCAATAGGAAGGGAGAATGATAGGCCCCAGGATCATGCCAAGTGGCAGAGAAAGAGAGAGAGGGGGGGGGGATTAAGGTTGATTATGGGTTATAAATACCGGTAAAATGTGAATAGTTAGCAATTATTTATATGAGTGCTAACGGTGTGCTTTGAGGGTGATTGACAAAATTATAACCAATTTATCATTATTTTATCAAGTACATAACATTAGTTTTTGTTGAGTATGGCTCGTGCTTCTCATTGTGTTGTCGACAGGCACGGGTCCCACTACCCGGTGAGTGGGCAGAGGTGTGGAGGCAACGCCTCCATAGCCTGTAGAGGGTCCATGTTTTTGTGGGCCTCGAAGTTTCTTTTTAGTTTGGGCATGGGCCTATGAATAGCGGTGGCTTAGGGTTTCTAAGCTCCTATGTACTTATTCTCTTGTAACTGAGCATTGTATGTAGTTGTTTTCATGAATAATATAGTGAAAAACCTAATGTTGCACGTAGCCTCACACTAAGGTGAACCAGGGTAAAATCCATGTCTCCTTATTCCTTGTTTTCTATTCGATTGTGTGTCATTGATCGCTTTAATATTAACAATTTTGCATTCGATTCGCGGGTTCCTAACAGAGAAAAAGAGTTACAGCTTTATTAGTTGGTCATTGTCTTATCAGTTCAAAATAACTAGACAATGAGCCCAGTCATCTTTTGTTCAAAATAAGATAAAAGTAATTTTCATCTGGACATTTGGTACAATTTCTCTCTCGCATAGGTAATTTGGACCTCTTGATTAGGGTACAAGGAAAGAAAATAAGACAAAAAGTAATTTTCATCTGGACATTTTGAAGTTTGTTACAGTCACCTTTTGTTCAAAATAGATTTCTTCTGCATTTGGTTCCCCTGTGGTTTTCAGAAATGAGCAACTATATACAACTTTACAAAAACTGTCGATTTACAATTTTTTATGACCAAAATACCCTTGTATTATTTCAAGTTTCTTTCTTTTATTTAACCCAATCATCAAACTAACTCCCTGCAAAAAACGGTAGGGTTTGAAAACAATGGTGAAAAACAAACCGTTCCTCTGCAACTTCTCAAACCGAAGAGGAAGACGAACTGTTTGCTTAAATCCACTGTTCACTTAAATCCATCATTTAGCTCTTCAAATAAATAAGAAGGAAAAAAACTCACTAAACCTACGACTTGCGAAAGAAGAACTTGTTCTCTGCAGTCAACGTATTCAATGTCAAGGCCCAGAGTTCAAAAATGCCTCTTCCCTTGCTGTTAAATCTCATTTTTATTTCTCATGGATTTTGACAACCAAAAGAGCTCGAGCATGTACAACACAAAACAAAATGAATTAAAATTTTATCAGAACATATCAAGTTAGGTAAATAGTAATCCTTCGATGTTGCAACCTCTGATAAAAATCTGGTCTTAGAATTGTTATGCTTTGACCCGAATTCTTATACCCGATTTGGAAGATGAACCCACACCGACATATTTTAGTGGGCGACCTGAATGACCCATTTGCGGAGATCTGTGGTGGAAAGGTGGGCTTGGGCCCGACCCGTTTACTTGATTAGAGTCTATAGATATGTATCTTATGTTCGCCTACCACATTACTGAGAGATTTGAGATTTTCGATTAGAGTTCTTGTAACTCCGTTCTTGGTGATTGGCTGTAATATCTCATTTTGTTTTCATCTACAAGGTGTAAAAACTCTTATTCTTCGCCTGTGGTCGTAGTATACCACATCGGTGTGTGAACCACGTTAAATCCCTATAAGTTTTCATTTTTGTTTCTTTTCCGATTCGCTATTTCACGGTGTTTGTTTTGACAATATTCTCCATAATGACTTAGGCCTCTACCGTCACCCATAACATATTCTCTTTCATGGTGATCAGAGCTCTTGCTGCCACCATTGCTCCCAAATCAAACTTTAGAACTCAACAAAGGATTCAAGAAGAGGATCAAAACCTTTGATCAAGTTGAAAACCAAGACTTTAATACCAAAACATGAAGAACTAAATCAATGGATTTGAAGTAGATTCTTGGCCTTCCGCCTTAAGTTGCAGAGGTTTGAAGCTTCAAACTGCACATTCACATGCGTTTTTGTGAGGGAATTTTTTGATAAGTTCTTATTTTTTGTTCTTTTTGTAAATTTGTTTGGCAGATCGTATAAAAGTAAGAACCCTTGCCAAAAAATAAGGATAAAGACAAAATAAAAGAAATGAGAACGAAAGAAAGATGTGATTCTGTTTAGTTTGGTAAGTTTTTTTTTCCTCGTATTTTATTTTGATTTGGTAGTATTTTTTTGGTAGGTTAAAAAAAAAGAGTTTCATAGGATCACAAACTAATGTTGGGTCCCCTTAGCGTAATACATTACGTGTGGGTCCCAACTAGACAAACATTGTTAGCCACCGTTAAATATATTCAAATTTCAAACGGAGAAGGACCAAAATGCCCTCATATTATTTAATACATTGTGTTATTATATATATTAACCATATAATTAACGCTTAATGACCAATTATCTCTTTTTAAAACCATCTATTAATTTTCTCCCAAAAAAAAACCCCATATATTAACACAATGTATTAAATAACCTAAGGGGCATTTTGGTCCCTTCACGTTTGAAATTTGAATATACTTAATAACGACAAATACTGTTAGTTTGACTGGGACCCACACATAATATATTACATTAAGGGGACCCAACATTAGTAAAGAAATAAACGAAATCCAAAAGGACACAAAGGTATTTTCATCATAAAATTTATTGAATTAACTGTTAACCAACTGATTCTTAGTTGGTTATACATAGAGAAATTGGGGGATGGAGGTATTACATATGCCGCAGGCAGGGTTGAACCCATGACCTCTCACTTTCGAGAGAAGTCAGGTTCCTAGCCATCCTACTAACCCTTCATTGGCTAAGGGGGGCATAGATTAAAATTATGGTAAAAGAAAAAAATCCTTGAATCGATATATTCCACCTGGCAAGATGTTAGATTTTAGTGGGCCCCCCGGGGGAGATATTCACCCTCTGGAGAGGAGCCGAACCCTACGTTTACAGGGTGGATTTACAGGCTGGAGGAATCTGGGTTCCAATATATTTGGCATTGACATGCTGACACGATGACGTAGTTGCGGTTCCTCCTGTTGCAGGTTCCAAGTGAATATCTTCAAGATTCACATTCTTACATGGCACCCCTTGGCTACACTCCAATGTCACCGCCACTGGAGAAGATGAAGTTCCTGTAATGTGCCTGAAGGACACGTCACTCAACGCAACTTTTGATGGTGCCTGCAATATTAATCCATTTGTCATGTTCCAAAGTGTTTGTTAAAACGCCTCAACGAAGCAAAAAAGTTGCAGCAATGAACGAATTTGGTGGTTTCTAGCTACTAACCTTGGAATCACATGAGGCGTAAGGACAATATGTTTGGTCGATGATGATTGGATTAGTAACACTTTTCATTTCAATGTGTTCAAAGGTCATGTTAGAAGCCGCACTGGCGTCAGGTGAGTTTTGCCATGTCTTGATCCTAATTCCATTCGTTGTTCCACTTAATTTACAATTTTCAACAGTAAGCCCTCTCACATCACCTTCCTTCGGGTACTTCCCCAAGCTTCCAACACTACAAGAAGCAATCAGATCAACAAAATTCGTGAATGAATTTGAGGTTTTGTAGCAGGATTTAAGATCAAGATCGATTCATGCACCAACCTGATGCCGTGACCAGGTCCGCAGGTGACACCATTGATGTGGACATTGGAATTGGCTTGTCCGATGGAGATGCAATCATCGCCGGTACCAATTACAGAATTAGAGATGCTAACACCACTGCTTCGTTCTATGTGAATTCCATCTGTGTTAGGGCTGTCTCCTGGTGCAGTGATTGTGATATCACTCCCTTGGAAGTCTGTGCAGCTGAGCAAAGCAATGTGGAAGAACTTGCTATTTAAAGACTTTATCCCCTTCACTATTGTTTTGGTCATGCTAACAAACTTCACACTCTACAACAAAATAAGTTACCTTTGTTAATGAAACCCTAATGATAGTTACACAAAACCAGCAAGTAAAATAGTTGAATCCATATCCACTTACAGTTGGAAGAACTTTACAATTGGTGAGACTTTTAGGGCATTTATTGGCAGGCCATGATACTGCGCCTTGGCCATCAAAAGTCCCACCTCCGGTCAATGTCAATCCGGTTACCCATCCAAACTCGACCCAATCATCCGAATCATACTTGCTCAAATCCGTGATTGCCTTCAAGTCACCCTATACAGATAATCGAAAACCTCATGTTAGGGGACAATCCAATATGTTTTGAGAAGAAATAAATGATTTTCTTGCTATAGAAATACACCTGCATCTGGACAGTAAGGGAACCAGTGTTTTTGCAGGGCCCCTTGAATTTAAGGGGACCAACTAAGAAGCTTCCTTTTGGTATGGAAAGTGTCGCTGAACCTGAAGATTGACATGTTTCTTTCCAAGCCGCCATGAAAGCCTGCAAAATTTAGGGTTCATAGTCTCTCTCTGCAAACCGAAGAAAAAAAAAAAAAAAAAAAAAGAATGAGAATTAAGAATTGATGATTGATTACGTTGGTATCGTCGCTTCGTCCATCTCCTTTAGCGCCATAACGCATAACGTCAAAAGTGCCGGCAGAGCCACCAGGTGCAGCTGCTGTTTCTTTAGGGGTCGGTGCAACTGCTTTTTCTTCAAGGATTCTTTCTCCATTAACAGTCCAGGTAAAAGAAGTTAAGAAAAGCCAGAAGAGAATAGCACCTTGCATAATTCTTCCCTTTTTTATTTGGCTTTTTCTTTTTCTTTTTCTTGGATGGAATTTAATTTGTTTTCAAGATGATCTTTCCTATTTTCCTCTCAACAGGAGATTCGAATTTATATGAAATTCAACATTGTGATACTTGGGTTAGATACCAACGGCCATAACTAACTTCTTCCAAGAATATCTACTTTTTCCTGTAGCCACAATCGTCAGCTAAAATATCCACCAGAAATCAGGAATGAACTACCTATTATCCCTCTCTTCCTCCCTTCCTTCTACTTCTGCGGATGTAAGCACTCTACCTTGGTGACATCTTCACAAAGCGAATCAAATGCATAAATTTTTATTTTTAATTTTGAAAAGAATCCTTAAATCGCTAAATCAAACAACATATATTTCCTGCATGATTATTGCATGCATCTTTTACGTTAACAACCTTCTAATGCATGGTTTTTGCTCAAATTAGTCGACTGGAAACTTTTGCTTCTGTTCCATGTGATTTCTTTTGCGTTGGTTTGATCTCTCGAAATCTCCTAGAGCAATGGTTTCAAACTGGAGAGTTCACCTCTTTAAAGACTGAGCTGGAAGAACAACTTCACTACTCTCAGTGCTTTCTCTCCTGTAAGAAAAAAAAAAAATGGAGAGAACTTCCATTATGCTCTTCTTCTTATTCATATCGACAGTAGTTGTTTCGTTACCAGATGATTCAACGGAGATAATCTCCAGGTTTCAACAATACCTTGCCCCTGAATACTATCTGCTGCTGATTTCATTCACTCTCAAGACCAAAAACCCATGGAAAAACAAGTTTTAACTTGTAGTCCAAAACAGCTTGACCGTTTAAGATCTATTTTGTAATGGCAAGCTGTTTCAACCCAAACGGCTCACCTCTGAACATCCAATGCACAACAAACATCACAAAGGCCATCCGTTTGGGTAATGACACGCTGTCTTGTAATGGCGATCTGTTTTGGCCAAAACAACAAGTTGGTTGGTTCCCATGGTACAATTTTAACGGTTATATTCTGAATGGCTTGCCATTTCGGCCAAAAAGTGACTATTTTCTATCTGTTGGGACTCAAACTAAAGGGCTTTTAGCGCTTTATATAACCCCAAACCCTCTCATGTGGAACACTATGAAGTGCACACAATATACACTCATGCTACACTCTAAAGCTCTAAAAAAATTTATTGTGTTTATAGCCTCTCACCATTACCCACTACTTGAAGCTCATTATAAGGAAGAAACACATCCATTCAGAATCAAAGTTGAGGTGAATAAAGGCTTGTTGGGCATTCAAATGTGGTGCATCAATTTCATTTGAGCATATATTATCATTTGCATCACAATCACTCAAGGGTAAGGTGTCACACTCCTTCATAGGTTATATCTTATCTTGTACTTTTTAATCTTGATGTCACAATTATAGTTTTGGTTTGATTATAATTGTGAGGGTGTTCTTGCTCATTAACAAATATTTTTAAAGGGTTTAAGGGTTTGATTATCTACGTGTTGTATTGAAAGAGAATCACTAGTGAAAATCTCTCTTGAAGCCAAAAGATGAGTGGACATAGATTTTCCAAGTCCAACCACTATAAAATTATTGTGTTGTAGTTGATTGCAATTTGTTCAATATATTTTCATTTGTTTATTAAATTTTCAATTTGCAATAAACAAAAAAAGTTTGTCTAAGCCACTAGTAATAACCTCACCCCCTCTCGATTATATTTGCGAATGCTTTGTAATTTCAAGGAGGAGGAACAACAAGATGGTAAGTGAGCCCCAACTAGCATCAAATACCAAAGAATCTTTCAAAAACATAGCTATTGCAAGACGGATTTTGAAGGATGTAGCTGGAGGTATTAACGATGTATTGGTGAAATCTAATTGCAAGACTTCAATTAAGGTAGTTCAAGATGAGGATATCCCTTTAACTATATTAGAAGTGGTCAAGGATATCAAACACATAGCATCATTTTTTTGGTAATGTAATTTTTCTTTTCCAGAGTAACAATGTGGCTAACTCACTATTTAGCTTGGGTATTTATGGGTTAGGTGGGACGGGCTGGCCTATTTCCAACTATTGGATTTTTGATTCTCGGATTTTCTTTTGTTTTCTTGTTGTTTGGAAAGCTTGCCAAACCCCCCCCCCCCACAACGGAAAAAAGAAAAATAAAAAGAAATGATGATTGAAAGAATAAATAGTGCTGATAGTGATTTCTCCTCTAAAAAGGAGAAACTAACAAAGGAAATGTGAAATAGGAGGAATCTTAAAAAGACAAAGGGATTGAAAAATGTTGCAATTGTCTAGCTGGATTTATTAGTCCATCAATTACATTACTCATAATAAACAGATCCTTCTCACATATATCATATAGTTTTTTTTTCCCCTTATGTTTCGTCTAATTGTGATTTTTTTTAATCTTCAAACTAATACAAACTCTACTATATTCAGTTACCTTCTATAACAAAGTATTGTTGTTGTTTTTTTTTGGGTGAGATGTAACAAAATATTTTTGATGGTTAGCAAACAGTTTTCTGAGAAAAATGATTTCTTTATTTTTTTTTTTTCTAAATAGTTTCCATTTATTTAATTGAATAGACCAGAATTGAAACAGTTTAGATAAATTTTAGGCTCTTGGCTTGTTCTCAGAAACCACGCGAGTCGCAACACATTCTACAAGATGGAATTCTAATACAGAGCAGACCTCGTTTCGTTGAGTTGTTCTTGACTGGATTCGCGTTTTGTAGATGGAGGGACTCAAGCAAGGGTATTCGTTCGCTGTCGACAGAAAAACAGCCGACTTCTTCCGTCACTTCCTCCAACAGAGCTTTCGCCGGCCCAACTATTTCCGCCGACCAGTCTAGCGTGTTGATCACCAGAGCTCCCAGGTACTCACTCTTCTACTCTTATTTCTAAGGTTATTATTCATTACTTGCAGTTAAGGTTTTAATCGGTCTGGGTCGTCACCTGGCTTTGTTTACCTGAGCTGAACTCTTGAGTAAGAATTTACCTGAATCTATTCGAATTTGGCGAGTTTGTTGACCCCCTCATGCCCTCCCATTTTTCTTTTTTTTCTTTCTTATGTATCTTAAGATTTTGAAGACTTGTACAGCCTTAATCTCTGGAACATTTTCAGGCTTTCTGTCTAGTATGTTCTATTGCTGGTCCGTCAATCCGTTTCCAGTTATCCCGATTACTGGGTTTCTAGTGATGAAACTTACACTTCTGAAAACAAATATGGATGGGAGTCAAATTAGGCAAATTAGGCAAATGATACTGTGCAATTCTGGGAATCTCGTGCTATGAGGACTTTTATGTGTGTCATTCAAAGACATAACGTGGTTTATATTCGAGGCACAGTTAGCAGTAGGAGCTGCATTGACTCCCAGCGGATCTGGACACTAAAGTTTTTCGAAAAAGGAATTCGATTAGGAATCCCTGCTAAGGAAATCCGGGGTTAAGTTGGTAACTACCCCATCACTTAGTATTAGGATTTTACACTCTACATATACATGCTGTGGAAAGTCCTCTTGCTTGCTCTCGTATTTGGTCCACAGTATAGTTGAGATTTTCCATCTTCCCTAGTGAAACAGTCTCTCTTGTTCTCTACCAATTTAAGATCAGGGTTTTGTAAAAATCAAAATGACTAGAAACATGTTTTACTCCAGGTTGATGTTCAATACCATGATTTGAACTCAAAATACTAGAAATTTTATCATCAAGAAACACTAGGAGAAAAGCTCGAGTGACGACCATCAAAGCTTGGATATAGGTCATGAGTTAGATGGGATGAACTCCTCCTCCCTCCCTCACCCTTTGCCTTTGGCACTCTCTCCTTCACCCAGTCGATCCCGTGCTGCCTCCTGCGCCTCCTCCTTGGTCATCGCTTTTTTCTTCCTCTCCTTTGACCCACATTAATGGATTTCCCCTTCGACTGATCCCTCCTTCCATCATTGAGGGCCAACTTATGCCCTTTTGCCTTGCAGGATTACTTGATGAAGAAGCATCTTGTTGGAGTCGAAGTCTTGTGGGACACTTCCTTGGTTCAGTCCATCCTTCCACATAGTCAACTCCTTCCTCTTCAAGCAATGGAATCCCAGTGGTACCATGGAGACCTTCCTTCACTGCCATGGCTTCTTTCTCTTCAAGTGCACTGATGATAACAACTGCATAATGCTCTTGAGGGAGGGCCTTGGTTGGTAGGGAAGCAACCACTCTTCCTTTGGTTGGGATCGGGACTGTTAGCTCCAACTAATCAGAGAAGATCATTCCTCTGTCCCTCTTTGGGTTACCTTCCCGAGCTTGTGCTTGCACTTCTAGTGTGAAGAGGGTCTTAGCATTGTTAGATCTGCCCTTGGTACGCCCCCCCCTTCGTCGATGCTTGAATCATGAAGAAGGATTGCCGCTCCTTCGCAAGGATTTGTGATGTATCCAGCCCCTAGGCAGCCCCAAAAGAGCCTAGAAGGGGCCCAACCCAAGCCCATCTGAAACAGGTTCCTAACAAAGGGGGGCTGAAACTGACCGAGGGGCAAAATGGTCATTTTTACCCCCTATAATTGAGTTTATTAGTAGGGTCACTTCAGAATTATTTCAGAATTTTTAATTTTGGTTTTATTTTCTAAAGTGGAGTCTTAATGTTTCCTTTTATCAAGAGTCTTTGAGTTGTAAATTAGGAAAGGGTTATTTCCTAATAAGGAGTCCTAATTTTTAGGTGCTAGTCTAGTAAGTTTGGGTTGCTTAGCAACCAAGTTTCCTTTTTCAGAGTCCAAGTTAAGTTGTGATGGGACCCTAACAATTAGGGTATCCCAGTTTGAGTTTGTCCTTTGCTTTAGACTATAAATAGCCTTTCTAGTGTAAGTTTTTTTGGATTGAATGAATTGAGTTTTGAAAAAATAGATTTGTGTATTGTTCTTCAACCTCAAGATCTTCAATCACCTAGTGAAGCATCCTACAAAGAGTTTTCTGCAGTTCGTTCAATATACAAGTAAGTTAAACCCCATCCCCAATTGCAGCCTACTTCCCCTTTATTCCGCAGCTATCCCAGTCACTTCCCTTTACTTTCAGACCTTAGGAGCACCCCTAACCCCATCGCAAATACCCTTTCACCCTTCCCCTTCAGTCTTCTGGAATTTCCAGCCCTTCCCCAAGCCCTAGAAGCCATCTCCTGCCCTCTTGTTCTTCCCCACGTCCTCAGTCCTAGCCCTAATAGGAAAATCACATTCCCAGCCCCAATTGAACCCTTTACCCTTTCCTTTTGGTTGCCCTTAAGCCTGGAACAGAGTCCTATCATTATTTTACCCAAAGCAGCCCTGTTTTCTAGGTTTTTGAATTTTCTGCACTTCTTCTTCTTTAAGTGCAAGTTGCAGGATTTTCAGAAATTCCAGAAAATTTCTGAAACATCTTAAACCTCATCCCTTCTTACCTGAACCAGTTCTGGACCCTAAAACATTCATCAGAATCATCACAGCCTCTTTGCCTTGCAGAACCAGCAGCCCTAGCCCTCCTTTCTCCTCTGGCCGAAACCCTAATCCCGGTCCCACCTGAGACAGGATTGACTTCTAACTTCAGTTTACCCATTACAGACCTAGTTCTGGAGTTAAGGAAAACCTGCAGTTCATCCCTTTTGTGAGGAAGTTGCAGAATTTTTTGAGACATTCTGGATTTCTTATACCTCAAATTTCAACCCTTAAACCCTGAGAATAACTTCTGAAATTTAAAGCCAGAATTGTTTCTAGTCAAGGTTGTCAGGGTGGCATGGCGACCAAATGAGAGTGGGGCTCCGCCTAGGCGATTGGGCTACAAAGCAGCGCCTAGGCGGCAATAAGGCGATAAACCAGTTGGGTCAATTTTTTTCAATACAACTACTTTTTATAATAAGTTAAACAAACATTCAATAGTCATATTCATCCAAAAAAGAAAGCATTCAAGAATCATAATTATGAAAAATTATCCAAAAAAAGAACACACAAACATAAGTCCATTTCATCAAGCATCATAACAATGACTATGTACGAACAAGGCTAACACGATAAATTAATAGATCTCATTATTCCGATTTCCAAGTCATTGTCCATTTAATGATTCATTGATTTTCGATGTTGAGTATGACTCATACTTCACATTCTGTTGCTGACAGATATGGGTTTTCGCTCCTTGGTGAGCAGGGGGTCTGGGGAAGTTGCTCCGGTGGGGGTGTGGGGGCAGCGCCCCTGGAGCTTGTAGAGGTCCTATGTCACTTTGGGCCTTGATTCTGAAATGACTAAGCCATTAAATTTATATTGGCTTTGTAGAATAAATTTTGATTTAAAAAAAAAGTTAAAGAAAAAAATATTATGTACAAAATGTAAAAAAAAGGGCTGCTTTACCGTCTAAGTGGCAATAAGGCACACAAGGTGACAAAATGACAAAGAAAACCCATGTCAATTAAGCGTTTCAAAACAAGACGATTGAAAAACTCTCTTGCCTAGGCAAATGCTTTGACAACACTGTTTCCAGTTTAGTCTCCATCCACATTCAACCCTAGGCCCTTTCCTAGTCTTGATCGAAACTTATTCCTATTCCTACCTGGTTTAGGATTGACATTTCAAATATGAATTTTGAGCTCTAATACAAATGCATATCTAGACTTCAATTCCAACATATCGAAACAATATTAGAGCCTTTAAAAATCCTAACTTAAACACCTAGAAACCCTAATTTTGTGTTGGTTCCAATTTAGAAGATCCTGAAGATTAACCCTAAACTTGGGTTTGCATTAATTTGCATTAAGGTCTTGGCTCTAGCTCCTCTTCCCTCTTCAATCTTTATCAAGGAGGAAATAGGTCAAAGCTTCAGGCAGGAAGTCAAGTTCGACTGGAGGCCCCCCATTGCTTGGTATGTAAATCATTCGGCCACTCCTTTTGTGAGAAAAGCTCTACACTTGCTTTGTCAAAGCCGAGCCCTACCCCTGCTGGAGTGCCCTCTCTACCACCCCCTTCTTGTGTGAACGCTCCCTTCATGCCCGCCTCTAATGGCCATACTTCTCTTCCCTTATTCCAGAGTCATTGGATGCAGTGACGTTGACGACTACCCTCCTTGCATCTTTGAACAGATTTGCCGCTCTTTCTTCTAACATTGACGGCCTTGATTTCGTCTTGTAGATGCCTTGTCCACGACATAGTTGTTAAGGCGTCGCCTAATCGTTGCCTCGGTGTCCATGTGCCTTCGGAGCGCCTCAAATCGGCGTCGCCTTATTTTTAGGCATATAGTTTTTTTTTCTTTTTTAAATCACATGAAAGATGCCAAATTGAAGGCATATATTCAATTACTTATTAGATTCCGATTGTAAAGTATCTATTGTTTGAACCTATATGCATATTTATAATGACGCTTCATGGGATCAAAATAAAAAAATAAAAACAAACAAATCGAAAGAGAATAAGTTCTTGACTCGAGTCTCACACTCTCACTCTCACTCTAATCCTAATCTCTTTCTCTTTTCCTCTCTTCTTCTCTTCGATTCCCGCGACGACACTCCAACAAGCAGTGCCCAGCGATAGGTGACTTCTTCTCTTGGTTTCTTCCCGCGACTTTTATTTAGGACCTACTATGTGTGGTTTGTAGTATGTTGGATGACTTGAGGTAGGGTAATATTAATTTTTTTATTATATAAGATATGATAGATTTATAATGGATTAGAGTGAATGAGATGTACACTAAAAATTTCACTTAAAACGCCTCAACCACCTTAAAAGCGCCTCGGAGTGCGCCTCGTCAACTCATCACCACAACTAGCCTAAACCGCTTCGTATTGTCACTTTCCTTGTGGCTTTTGTCGCTAAAGGCCTTGCTGTTGCAACCTCTCCTTATGCGGCCGTTGCAGAGCTGTTGACTGATTCTCCTCATCTTTCTAGCTTTCCTGCAAGTAGCCACTCTCCATTGTTGCTGATTTGCCCCCTCCTCCTCCCTCTTCTGTGTCTCCTACTTCCCCCCTGGTGCCAATCGTTGCTTTTTTCATCCTTGAGACCCCTCCCTTTCATGGAGTTTTAGTTGGTCCTCCCTTAGGTGCAAACTCGATCCACCCAAGGCGATCCAACTTGGGCCCCTCGGTGGTTCTAACTTGGTCTCTTGGTCCACCCATTCTTTATGACCCAACCTTCCTAATCATTCTTTGGCCTTCTTCCCTCTCAATTCCCTCTTGGGCCAGTGGGCCCTTTGATGGGCCTTGCAGCCCAACCCTGCTTTTCCAAGTCCTCTTCCTTGCGTAGGATGGGTCTCCCCCCTCTCCTCCCCTCCCCTTAGCTCCCCTACTCAAGACCCATCTCCCTCTCTTGGCCCATGTTGGATTCTATTAGGAGTCTAATAAGAGTTTGTATAGGAGTTAAATTAGAGTTTGCATTCACGTAAAATTCTATTCCTTGTAATAGTCTACTTTCCACTTAATTATAAATAGAGGGCTTGAGATCATGGATCAATAAGCCATTCTGCCAAACATTGTATTTCTGTTTCTACATGGCATCAGAGCCTAAATACGAGTAGGGAAGTGAGAGAAAAAGAAAAAAAGAAATCCATCTCCCTTTCTTTCTGGAAGCCTCGAAATCCAGTGTGTCGAAATCCAGTGTCGAAATCCATCGAAATCCAGCCTCGATTAGGACCTTTTTTTTTTTGCAAAACCCATCGCAGATTTTCTCCAATTGTTGCAGAATTTTTCTGCAACAGTCGCAGGAATTTTCTGCAATTATCACAGAAATTCTGTAACCTATTGTTCGATTAGGGAAGCGACCTACCTTCTTCTTTTGATTTTTTTTTCAAACCCATCGCCAATCTTCAGTTCTACTGCTGGCAGTTTTTTAGTCCCGTCTTGGTCGCCAACTGAAACAGAAAAAAGAAGAAGAAAGAAGAAGACGATGATTCAGTTCCGTCTCGATTTGATGAATAAGAACAGAAAATAGCGGAAAGAAGAAGAGAAGAAGAAATCAGCAACTTCCGCTGCTTCTGCAACTGCAACAGCTTCATCTTCAACTCCTGCAACTACCGTCGCTCTCCGCAACTTTTTTTTCTCTCTGATTCTTCATCTGAAGCCTGCGATTCTGAAGCCTGTTCTTCATCTGAAACCTGTGATTGAGGTTCTTCGATCGGGGTTCTGCTATTGAGGTTCTTCGATTAGGGGCTGTTCTTCTTAAGCCTGCGATTGAGGGTCGATTCTTCATCTGAGGTAATTTGATTAGCCTAAATAAAATAGATGTTTGAGGGTTATTTTGGTAAATTTGAATTGCAGGGACTTATATGTAAATTTGTATAAGTTTTGAGATTTATTTGCAAATTCAGATTTATCAGGGACATATTTGTCATTACTGAGAAAAAAAAAGGGGGGGTATTTATTCTTTTTTTTAGGTGGTTTGGTTGTTGCATTCTGCGACATTTCAGTTACTTTGAAGGGGTGAAGACTGAAGAACTGCAGACAATTTTGTCAACATGGCAACCACTGATGGTACTACTGCTCCCATTGGATCCGAACATTATCCCACTCTTCATCCTCTTTCGGTAAGATTTGATGGCACAAATTATTTGATCTGGTCTCGATCTGCTTACCTAACTATTGCTGGAAGAGGACTAGTTGGATACATTATTGGCACCACTATCAAACCTACTACCGCAGGTGCTTTACAGGATAAATGGATATCAAATGACTCTCTTATTATGTCATTCCTTTTGAATTCCATGCATCCAAATATTGGCCGAGGTTACCTATTACTTGATACTGCAGCCCAAATCTGGAAGGTTACTACTGAAACCTATGGACAGTTGGGGAATGATGCACATATTTATGAGCTACGAAAGAAGCTTCATGAGACTACCCAAAAGGAACTGACTGTGGTCCACTATTATGCTGAGTTGCGATCTCTTTGGCAAGAGTTGGATCATTATGGGGATTATCACCCCACCAATCTAGATGATGTGGCGACTTATAAGAAGCACATTGATAAGATTCGAGTATATGACTTCTTGGTAGGTTTGAACGTGAAGTACGATCAGATTAGAGTGCAAGTCTTAAGTCATTCTCCCTTTCCTACACTAGAACAGTCTTATGCTCTTGTTCAGTGTGAAGAAAGTCGTTGATTAGCCATGCTTCATACTCCTGTTATGGAGAAATCAGCTTTACAGTCTGTTCGCACTAAATCTGATCCGACTAAGGAGATTGTCAAGTGTGAGCGCTGTCACAAACCATATCATACCAAGGAAAATTGTTGGAAACTGCATGGGAAGCTTGCTGATTTTGAGCAAAAACGAGCACAGAGAAAGGGAAAACCAAAGGCTAATATTGAGAGGCACCTTTCCACCACACCCTCTGCCAGACATTGGTTTTTCACGAGGAGTTGGGCGGCCCGGCCCCCCGGTCTCTACCCCGACCGGTACATCCTCACTGCTTCCTTTACTACCCATACCAACTCCTACCTTGCTACTTCAGGTAAAACTTTTACAAGCTTTCAAGCTTCTTCAATTTCTACTCCTTGGATCATTGATACATGAGCCACAGATCATATGACAGGTTTATTCAGCTCTTTCTTACAATATTCTCCAACTTTTGGAAAGGATAAAGTTCGAATTGCGGATGGTTCCTATTCTTCCATTGCTGGAAAAGGGACCATTTAGCATTCTCCATCACTTTCTTAGTCTAAAGTTTTATATGTTCCCTCTTTCTCTATTAACTTGCTCTCTATCAGTAGTTTCACACATGACTTGAATTGTAAAGTGACTTTTTTCCCATCTTATTGTGTCTTCCAGGATCTGGTCACGGGGAAGGAGATTGGACGTGGTAAACTAGATAATGGACTTTATTTGCTCGAGCCGATTGGAGAATCTACGTCTGCTTTGACTACATCTTCTAATCCGGTCCATTCGGTAATATCAGACCTTCATCAGTGGCACTGTAGGCTAGGTCATCCCCCTCTAGGAACTCTTAAGAAAATATTTCCTGATTTGGTTTCTTCTTGTAATGAGGATAATATTTTTTGTGAAGCTTGCATTTTTGCGAAGCATACTCGTTTTACTTATTTACCTTTTCTTCATAATAGAAAACCTATTCCTTTTATGCTAATTCATACTGATGTGTGGGGTCCCTGCCGACGTGTGTCTATTACTGGCCATAGGTACTTTGTTACTTTTATTGATTGTCACTCTCGTTCTACATGGATTTATCTTTTAAAACAAAAAAATGAGGTTTTCCGATGTTTTCGTGATTTTCATAATATGATTAAAACTCAGTTCAATGCCACTGTGAAGATCCTTTGCAGTGACAATGGCACAGAGTATATTGATGGTGAATTTCAAAGATATCTCTCTGACTTTGGCATAATACATCAAACCAGTTGCGTTGATACGACTGCCCAAAATGGGGTTGCCGAAAGGAAGAATCGGCATCTCTGGAGATAGCCCGTTCCATTATGATTGCTATGAATGTACCTGACCAATACTGGAGTGATGCTATACTCACTGCTTCTTACCTTATGAATAGGATGCCCAGTAGAATACTTGGTTTTAAATGTCCTAATGAGATTCTTCAAGGAGCCTCTTCTTTTATTATTCCCCCAAAGGTTTTTAGATGCGTGTGTTATGCCAGAATCACAACCCACCAGAGTAAGCTGACTCCTTGCGGCCTACGCTGCATATTTTTGGAGTATTCTGCTACTCAGAAAGGGTACAAATGTTATCATCCTCCCTCCAGGAAAACCATTGTATCCCTGGATGTACTTTTTTATGAGTTTTGCCCTTACTATACACCTCTCCAAGGGGAGAGTCCTAGAGGAGAGGTGTTCTTTCGACTCTAGATCTTCCTATCACACACCAACACAACTTAAGAGTCCCAGAAGAGTTTCTTGACCAGGGGGAGACTTCGGCCAGTATACCTGAGGACTCTAATCCTCCCCCTTCGATTTCTGAACCATGTGAAGAACCTAGCCAGGGGGAGACCACTCCTGTGAGACACACTGTTGGGGTCTTTCAAAACCAGATTGACCAGAATAAGGAGGTGCAGACTTATCAGAGGAAGAAATACAACCGGCTAAAGCAGGTGGAGAAAGGTGATACATTACCACTTCAGTCTCCTACTCCAGAATCAGAATCTACTGAGGTATCTTCTTCCAATCTTCCTATTGCTGTTAGAAAAGGGGTCAGATCTTGTACTCAACATCCCATAGCTAAATATGTTTCTTATAACTCTTTGTCTGACTCATACCGTGCTTTTATATCCTCTCTGTCATCATCTGATCTGTTCCTAAAAGTTGGCAGGAAGCCTATGCTGATAAGAGATGGAAGGAAGCTATGGTAGAGGAAATGCAGGCAATGAAGAAAAATGACACTTGGGAGCTGATTACACTTCCTCCAGGAAAAAAACCAGTGGGCTGCAAATGGTTATTTGTGGTTAAACAAAATATGGATGGATCAGTCAACAAGTTGAAAGCTAGACTAGTTGCAAAGGGGTTTACCCAAACCTATAGGATTGATTATCAGGAGACCTTTGCCCCTGTTGCGAAACTAAATACTGTCAGAGTTCTGTTGTCTGTAGCTGTGAACAAACACTGGAAATTGCACCAACTAGACGTAAAGAATGCCTTCTTACATGGGGAGTTAGCAGAAGAGGTCTATATGGAAATTCCACATGGTTTTTCTGATGACAATACTGCAAGGAAAGTCTGTCGGTTGAAGAGGTCAATATATGGGTTAAAACAATCTCCTAGATGCTGGTTTGGACGCCTTCTGAAGGCAATGACTTCTATTGGGTACAAGCAAAGCAATGCTGATCATACACTATTTGTCAAGAAGTCAAGTACTAACATCACACTTCTCATTGTTTATGTAGACGATATTGTCATCACAGGAAATGATGGTGAAGAAATTCAAAAGTTGAAAGACTTTCTTGGCAGAGAATTTGAAATTAAAGATCTAGGGAATAATTCTTAGGGAAGTTACAGTATTTCTTAGGGATTGAGGTGGCTCGATCAAATAAAGGTATATTCCTATCCCAAAGATAGTATGTCCTAGATCTATTATCAGAAGTGGGAGTGTTGGGGTGTAAAGTAGTTGATACCCCTATTGAAGCTAGAGTTAAACTTAAAGAAAAAGAGGGAGAACTAGTGGACAAAGGAAGATACTAAAGGCTGGTAGGGAAGCTTATTTACTTGTCCCACACTAGGCCAGACATCGGTTATGTTGTAGGGATAGTGAGCCAATTCATGCATGATCCATATTTAGCTCATAGGAAGGCTGTTACCAGAATACTACAATATTTGAAGGGAACTTCTGGAAAAGGAATACTTCTGTCACCCACCGATAATCTAAAAGTAGAAGCATACACTGATGCAGATTGGGCTGGATCTCCAGACAGGAAGTCAATTTCAGGTTACTGTACCTTTGTTGGAGGTAATCTAGTTACTTGGAGAAGTAAGAAACAGAATGTGGTAGCTTTATCTAGTACTGGAACTGAATATAGAGCTATGGTTCGTGGAGTTTGTGAGCTACTATGGTTGAAAGGCTTGCTGCAAGATATTGGAGTCCAAGTTCCAAACCCTATGATGTTATATTGTGACAACAAGTCTGCTATTAGTATTGCTAATAATCCAGTGCAACATGATCGAACTAAGCACATTGAAATTGACAGGTTTTTTGTCAAAGGAAAGTTGGAACAAGGGCTAATTTGCATGCCTTTTGTAAGATTTGGAGACCAAGTAGCAGATGTTTTCACTAAGGGTTTGAAAGAAAGAGATTTCCTTCATATTGTAGGCAAGTTGGGCATGACTAATATCTATGCTTCAACTTGAGGGGGAGTGTTGGATTCTATTAGGAGTCTAATAAGAGTTTGTATAGGAGTTAAATTAGAGTTTGCATTCATGTAAAATTCTATTCCTTGTAATAATCTACTTTCCACTTAATTATATATAGAGGGCTTGAGATCATGGATCGATAAGCCATTCTGCCAAACATTGTATTTCTACAGCCCAGCTCAAGCCCCTCACTTTCTCGTTCCTTCCCCCTCTCTTGATCCCTCTTCGTCCATCTTTCTTCCCTCCCCTCTCTCTGAGTTTGAGGATTCTTCCTCTTGTGAAACCCCATCTCCTTGTCTTCGGGAGTGCAGGTGCAATAGCAAGTCAACTCATGGTCGTCACATTCTGGAACAAGACTTCGTTGTGGAGCTTTTCACTTCTAAGAAAAAGAAGAAAAATTGAAAACGCCGATTGTTTTCTTGTTTTGTCTCAGTCTTATTCGTCAACCTTCTTTGTCTCTTGATTTGCTTTGCTTAATGCTGTTTGGCTTTGTTGGGCTCATGCCTGGTTCTTGTATCTCTCCCCCACCTTTGTTTCCCCTTTTGGTTAATGAATTTTTTTTTTCATTCATTCATTCATTTAAAAAAAAAAGAAGTCAAAATGATTATGGAGGAGCATTTATACGAGGGAACACAAAATTGGTCGTGTGCAGAGACTTACTTTGGAAGGGCTAAGGTCACGTAGCGACTTCACATTTGTGAAATTTTGGAGGTACTAATTGAAACTCTTAAGTTTCGTTATGAGTTTAGAATAGTTTCTCTCTTTGGTTGGAATAATTTGAATTTATTCCACCAAATTGCACCTATGATTTAACAGAACTTACCTAGTCACATTTCAAGGGGGACTAATTATTGGTAGGTATAATGAAGATAGATAAGTTGTAGATCAAGATTTGTAAGTGGCAACCTATAGACCCACTAGTTGCCCAACTTTTAGAGTCCCATCAATTTCATGATCGAAAGATTCGCCCTTTGATCCTATTTGACTCTCACAAGCCTTCTTACATCTCACGAGGAAAAAAATGCGCTGAAGTAGTAGTCATGCATTGGAATTTTTTTGGATAGTTGAGAGTTCACCCGTGATTTCAATTTTCAAATGAAGGAGGCGAAACCTCAGTTTCGCACATCCTAGTCTGCATTGGAATTCTAAACAGAGGGAAAATTCTAGCCATCCTTTTGATACTGATTTGGATCAGATCAGATGGCTGGATTGTCTTTGTCGAATTCTAATTCTGAATCCCACCTTCTGTTTTAATGACAATATAATATTGCAGCACATAGCCATGGACTTCGTCTGAATTTTGAGGTTGTATTCTACATACCAAGGCAATTGTTATTCACCGTTGCCTATTTCCGGTTGGATGTTTGTTACCTTCTGTTTATTGGTTCCAACGGCTAGACTCTATTCCATACTTTACTAGTTATTGTAGGGGATATGCAAGTTGTTAATTATATGTACCGAGTAGTACATATGAGTTGTAATCGTAATTCGATAAATGAATCTCTCCTCTATCTAGATTGGAGTTTAAGTGTCACTTAGGGTTATTTTTAGCTGGTAGTTGAGATAAGGTTCATTTGTATGTCTGATTCTTACGACAAATTGGATTACAGACTTGTATTCAACATCAACATAAATAAAGGTTTAGGGGGACTTCCAGTGTTCGTCCTCCATCATTCCTTTCCCATCTCTCTCATATTGTCTCATGCAACTTGTAAAAAAGGGAGGGGGGGGGGGTTTCTGCACTATTGAGAAAATCTAAGCTATGCTCATCATAGAAAATATAAAAAAGGGAAAAAACAACATAGGGTTTCTTATCTGGTATCGTTTGCTGTTATTTTTAAAACTTATTGCTTGCATTCACTGAGTCTTTCTATTTGCTTACTGATTTCTGATCAGTGATTGCTGAGCGGCTGGGCTGAATACTAGCTTACAAGAAGACCTACTGATTTACTTTTCTGCTATTTATTGCCGAACTGATTTGGTTGTGGTTGCTATTGGTTGATCTTGTTTGATTGCTGAAAGTTCTTCCTTCTGCTTGCTATGTTTCCTTCATTCTGGTTGATCTTTCTTGTTTAATTGCTTTCTCCCTGTTTACTACACTGCTGTCTGGTTGAAATTGATTTACTGGTATTGATCCACCAGAACCTTTTCCCTCAATCCCCTAGCCCTGGCTTCATGAAACTCACAAGATGGTTCTCTGTTTTCCCTTTTTCCATCGATATTTAGGAGATAAGTCCTCATTTCTCATGGTTATCTTTTTAAGTTCCAATTCTCTAAACTATGCCTCTGCAATATCTCCTTTTGTCGTATCTTTACCCAATTTATGTGTTATTGGATACAATCTTATGTAGATTTTGATTGTGCTGAAACAAAACACAACTTTGAAATAACAAAGTGCAAAATTTTGGTATTTTGGTTTGTAGTCTTGAAATTCCAAAATTTCAGTTGAAATCTCAAAATCTTGGAAATTTCAGTTGGAATCTCGGAAACTTTGGTAATTAAGTGCGACTCCCACTCAAGGAGACGTACTGAATCAACTCTTGTCAACGGCATCTTCTTCTACCAAACCCACCAATTGTACATGCTATTAGCGGCATCATATGACTTGTATGATGTATCACAATGTAATGGGTTTCTTCACAGTTTCGTGATCCAGTACTTAGAGAACAATGCATATCAGTACCATCAACCTCTTACTATGTATGTACAATTGAATTAGACTTAAGGAGCGTGTGATGTTATGATGTTCATGAAAATTATTTACTTAATTGTTGTGTATCTTTGACTATATGTGTTAGTGATTTACTTCATTGTATATAATTTTAGTTTGCTTCTTTTATTATACACGTCCTTTAGTGCTTGAACAATGTTTAAATATGTAATTATACATGAGGATTCAACGGTATACTGCCAATCAAGGGTGTGGTTGACTATCATCTTGTCAATGGGCATATATTGTCTTGCCATTGAAGATTAAGCTTCACCATGGAGCTTCAGCCCAAGCCAAGTAAAGCTGGACGGTTACTCCCCCAGCTGGGTAGGTCTAGGTCTAGAACCAGCATCTACCATAGACTTGGGAATCTTTTGCCCTTGGAGCCACCTGCCAGCATGCTCCAGCTATTACGTATATATGATTATTGATTGTATTGACATCGATGATCAATGTGCTTCTCGAGACCGATCACTTTATCTATTCAGACGAGTGGTGAAGCTACTAAACTTTCGTCATCAGGGGAGATTGGGATCTTACTTGTATGTAGATTTATATCTACCATGGAAGGGTGAATTGGATATTATTTATTGGGATCATGTCATAGCGCTTACGGAATTATTCTATGTTCATTCTTTGAGATGCTGATTTATTGATCATTATTTTGTTCACGTGTAATGCCACAAGCGGGGGAGTTGAAGATGATTATGCTCTGCTATTGAAGGTCATTATTCTCTTATTTGCTCAAGCCATCAGCTCGGGACTATTCTTATCTGAAGGGCGTTCGTGGTGTATGAGGCTCTAGCCATTGTGGGGTTAGAGGATGATTGTATTGCACACAAACTTAACCTTGCTTTTGCTGAGAGGCTGTTTCTAGACTTGAACCCATAACCATAGTGTTGTAATAGAGTAACCTTACCATCATGGCACGGCCCATCCTCACCATTTATATAAAATTACTATTACTTATATGTTTGTGTTCTCAGTAACAATTTCACTTGTGAAGATTCGTGTCTACAACAATCTGAGTTTGTCTAGTTTGTGGTAACTTATATTTCTTGTCTGGTTCACAAGAACCTATACTGCATATGTGGTTGACAATAGCTTCTACGTTTTTTCTGATTGTTTGTTCGTCAACAATCTAATACTGTCTGTTTTGTAGTAAGCCCTACTACCTATTTATCATCTTTTTATTTTTATTTTTTGAATTTGATCCTTCTGTTTAGGGCTCTATATTTGCCTTTGTTTGATCAGAATACTACTTACTGGCTACCTTTCTTGAGATGGGCTTTTGATGTAGTTGTTGGATGCTGCAGTGTTATCTTTCTTCTAGAAGGCGATTACCTACTTCTTGACAAGTACCATGTACCACTAGCCTTTTGTGCGAAGTGTTTTTGATATTGATATTGCTGATATGGTATTGTGCATTGCAATTATTGTTCACTAATGCCTACTCATTGTTGATTGAATTCAAGATGATGGTTATTTTTTATTTATATTGCTAGTACTGACTGGCGTGCTTTAGTTGTTACTGTACTTATTTGATGTTTGACTTAAGTCTGCTCATTGGCATCTACAACTGCTATTAAGATTGGTACTACTTCTATTATTAATTCTTGTTGGTCCAAGCCAGAGCCTGCTTTTGTTATATGTATACTATAGCTTGAGGGGGGAGTGGTGTGCTGTGTGGGGTACATGGGGTTGTAATTGTTAACCGATAGGCAAATGTCTCCTCTATCAAGATTTGGGGTCAGGTGTCCTTTTCCCCTCAGTCTTATCTCTGTTGATTCTCTGGTTTGCTACACTGGTGTTACAAAAGTGATCTCTTCAATCAATTGTAATTTGCTCTTTGTCATGAGTTCATGTACTGTTGTTAAGTCTGAGCAGTGTAGTTTTGGGTTGTATTTCAGAGTTCAGTTACTTGAGTACACCTTTGAGATCTTTCCAGGTTTTCAACTCCAAAGGCCTATAAATTTTGTACCACCACGCTGTCTGTGAGTGAGCATCCAGGTGGATGAGTTTCTTAGAAACATCATGGAGATGCATTAATGTTTATTGCCACATTACTGATAGTAATGAACAATGTAACACAGCTCCTGATTGACACTATTGTTGTCTAGTTTCAACCAAGAGATTTGGTGATGGTTTTGCGTAGGTTCTGAAAGACTTCCTATGAGTAGAAATATCAAGTTGTGCCGTCATAAAAGGGGACCTTCTGTGGTGCTGAAATATATGGATCATATCCCCTGCATGTTAGAGTTGTTGCCAAACATGAAAAGCAGCAACTTTCTCAACATAGCTGACCTTGCTTTTATATGTAGGCCGTCATTAGCATGAAGGCGACACCGAACATGCATTTAGATACCCCCAATGTACAGTCCACATTGATAATGAGATAGATGTACTTGGCAGCGAGGTTACTAGAATGCAGCATGGCGAAGGCTACTAGCACTCATTCCTTGTCAAATGGAAGGAGTGACTTGAGCAGAGATATATCTTGATCCATACTATTTAGTTTCAAGCATATTTGACTCTACAAGCATTGGGGGAGCTGATGTAAGTCGGTTGCAGGAATTAACTGTAAGCTGTAGTTATAAAAGAGACAGTCATCACTCAAAAAGATGGGCCAGCCCCTGGGCTATAGGATCAACTAGCATAGGTTGGGCCAGTCCTATTGAGCTGATTGCTGTGACTCACTTAAAGGTGGTAATGGGGGATAACTTCCGGCAACCTTTTGTTTATTACTTTCTCAAGTTCCATGCTTGGCTACTTAGTTTTGATGTTAGTTGGTTGAGTTTTGATGTTAGTTGATTGAGGAACAAGTCTCAATTTCCCCTGTAAAGGAATGCTACTATATAATTTCCCCTTTTCTTTTTCTTTTTTTCTCAATAATTTTGTATTTCGGGAATGTAACAACTCCAGAATTTAGAAGGCCAGACCAGCAGGGACAATGATAGTGAGAAGAGAAGAGGAGAGGAGGGGGAAGAAGTAGAAGATGAAGAGAGAAAGGGGGGAGAGCTCGTGTGTGTATATTTATCACATAGAATCCAATCTCAGTTTAGGAAAAGTTTCCTAAACTGAGTAACAGCAAAGAGGAAAGAAAAAAAATACATAGTGCATAGAATCTCCCAAATCTACTAAAAAGGAAATTCCCTAGGGAGATCACTTGTCAGCCAAATAAGAAAGAAAAATAATAAGTCACAGAAATAGTAACCAAAGTAGAAAGTAACCGTCCACTGGCTGGAACGTAATATCTTCAACAGGGAAGTTTCAAGTATACAATTTAATGGACCTTAGGGGTCCTCTCCATAATTATTGAATGAAGAAAAAGGATGCACTTAGTTGAGAGACCTTGGGTGAGATGTGCTAGCTGGGAGTCTTCTGTGCTTTTCTGCTTCTCCAGAGGATACGCTGTTTCCCTGATTTGAGTTTATAACATATAATCAATTGATTTGAGCCTAATTGAGTTCTCTACGGAAGCTACTGGTTACCACTGATACTACAATCAGCTGTTCCCAAGCTCCATAGTCATTGCTTTTGATTGGATGACCTCCCCAGATGGTGCCTGCAGGTCTGTGGCTTAATCATCTCAAAGAACTCTGTTGGGATTTTCAATTCTGTCAATCTCCAGATCTGAGCATCAACTGTTGCTCATATTTGGAGACTTGATTTCTAACATAGAATCACCCCTTCAATACTGATTGGAGCACAGAGAAGACGGACATGTTGTCTATATTTGGTTACTTTCTAATTCTGAAACCAGCTTTCTACTTTCATGACACTGATATCTCAGCATCTAGCCATTTACTTTGTCAGAGATTCGGAGTTTGTATTCTATATACCAAAGGGTTGTTTGATGCTAATCTCATCCACTTTCTTGTACTTTTTGCTATATTTTTGGGAAGCAATTCATTCTCAGGTTTTGGGCTCCTATTCTGTCCTGTGGCTCCTGCCATTGTTGTTTGTTAGGTTCCCTATATTGTTTCCACTTAGCTGGGTTATTTCATACCTATACTGGATATTGTTCAGGGATACAAGATCCACCATAAATTGCTGTTTGGTACAAGTTCGTGTCCGGTTATTAAGCCTGAAATAAGTGTTTTCTGGTTATATTTGTGATCCTGTCTGCATTTGGGTTAATTGACGCCTAGCTTTACATTAAGGGGCCTTTGGGTCCTTCATATCTGTCTTAACTTGGTCATCTGAGGTAAGTTAATAAAGCCCCTGGTTCATTTGGTCTGTAATTAGTGAAATGTTATTTAATTGAGACCTAGCTTTACATTAAGGGGCCTTTGGATCCTTCACTGAAGACTGCTGTCTTAACTTCATCATCTGAGATAAGTAAACAGAGTTCCCTGCTTATTTGTATCATACTTTGTGTGGTGATCTGTTGGAATACCTGCTTTAGGTTACAGAGCCTAGAACCCTCAGATATATACAGAATTGGGTAGAAGGTAAAAAAATTTCATGTAATATCCTCCTATAGCCACCTGCTATTCTAGGATTTTAGCCTCAAGATTGTTATCCTCTTTGTCTTCTCTGGTGTGGTGACATGAAAGAAGCTAGTACTCCTTTTCCTGCTGTGCAAATCACTGAATTCTCTATTTCTGTTTCCAATGGGTTTTTTTTTGTCAAGAAGCTTTCATCAAGGCATGATCCTTGTTCCATAACTGCGAGGTAGGGGTGCCATGCCATGGATTGGCTGCTGAAGCCCTTCCATCTTTATAGCCATCTTAATATCAACATTTTGGGCATTAATCTTCTTCAACTGTTTTGGTATGGCCTAGGAGATGGCATTCTTATGAATTTTAAACATAACCTTTGATAGTTGTTTGCCAGCTCTCTTTAATAGCATTAACACAGCCTGGTAGGTTCCTCCATGTTGCTTCAATGCTGAATAACCTTTTCAATTGGTAGAGGGGAGTAGGGGCAATAGTCAGAATCATAGGCTGGTTCATGGACCACACTTGCATCACTGTACATGCTTCTCCCCTCTGTAGAGCCTAGAGACCTGTCGAGCCTCTCTCAAATGAAACCATGTACCCATCTTCTGTTAAACCATCTAAAGAAGGGGCAATTGGAGCCCATATTGATACGAGCACATATTCCCAGAAGCAATTAATCTGAGAAGTGAACTTTTGGTTGCCTGCTTCTCATTTCCATTCAGTACTTCCTTGAAACCAACCAAGGCCAACTTTGTTTACTGCTCATAGTGCTAAACGGCCGCCCAGAAAAAAAAGGGCCACATTGGTAGATGCCAGGACCTACAGTCAGAACTGGCCTCTGCTGTGCAGTTATCTGATATTGGGAACTATAATCAACTTGCAATCAGAGAATGTATCCAGAGTACACAGGCCACCGTGGAGCCGGGAAAAGAACTTGATTGAATTTAAATTTATCTGGCCATCTCTTTTTCTACATTAGAAAGAGCAGAGGGTAGATGCTTGGGCAGACTGGAGAATCTGAACTTTCAAGGAGTCCCTCAAGTATTGATAGTTCAGCTCAGGATTTTCATAATCCCTTGTGTGACTGAACAAGCATAGGTCTCACTTGATCAGAGTCTGGAAGCTGAGAGCCACCCACCCTGCCCTCCGCCCGCGGGGGGGGTGTTGGTGTTGCTCCTTATGGGGCATCCTTACCTAGTAGCCTTCTTCTATCTCTTTGAGGCGGAGAGTGGCCCTCCAGTCACAAAACTTCTTCCTGACAGAGGTCTTGATTGGTGCTTTAATCGTTCCTGTTTTATAGTAGTGTTCGGCTTATGATTCCATTACCACCTCTTTTTTTGGGTCAAGGACTCCATTACCACCTCTTTTTTTGGGTCAAGGACTCCATTACCACTTCAATTGCTATACTAAGTGCATTAAGATGTATATCACTGTGGATATTCTTCATATTGTTCCTTTATAAAATATAGTTAAGCGTAATTTTCCTCGTCTGCCTTTTTTATTAGGGACCTGGAGTTGGACAATAATGCATATGAATATTGATGGTAGTGTCATTCTGAAGTGCCAATCATTTGGTTTCCTATGTGTATTTTTGCAGGCAATTGGTTTCACTATGGACATGTACAAAACTTTGTGCCCTTGGCTTTGCTGTTGGTGTTTTTGTTGGTTTCACACTGAAGCAACGTCTTAAACGATGGGCTGCTAAAATTCTCAGGCGAATGAAGGATGACTGAAAGCGCTTGTTCTTTTCTTTCAGTATTTTGTTGTCTTCATCTAAAGACTCATTCTTGCCTTTCTGCACTAGCTGTTGGTTCGGAAGTTACTTTGTTGGGTCCACAAGTTACATGGAAGAAACATCTTTTGTAGGTTCTACTTCAGGTGAGAGATTTGATATAGCCATTACTCATGGTGTCTGAAAGTATTGGTTATTCTTGTTGCTCTTTTCTATTTTTTGCTGCCATATTCTTGTTGCTTGTTGAGCAGTAATCACTTTCCTTTTCTCTCTAAAGCAGTAACCAATTTTGTCTATTTAATATGAGGCTATTGTTTGTCATTAATGATGCTATGGTCTGTCATAACGAGTCCAGAGTCAAAGCTCTGGCGACTATAGCATACAAGATCCTTAAGGGCCTAAGGGGATACAATTTGGCTGCATCCATGTTCTTGCTGTCCCAAACATATATGTTGACATGGAATCCTGTAGTGTATCTTGGAAAATAATAAAACCTAGAATGGTATTTGGGAATCCTAGGGAAAGGAAATCAGTCCAAAGCCATATGATAGGGGTATTTGTCATAACCAAGTTGGTTTGAACTTTTTAACCCTCTTCAGCTCTCAGACCAATGCTCGTTAGAACTGGTAAGTTTCTTTGGTTCCGATACTGGCTTCACACTTCTGAACTGGGTTTCTTCCACTGAAAAACCGTGAAATTTCTCCAGCCATTGCTGCCATTGATGCATCAGTGCTGCGAGGATTTCTCTTTCCCAGCTCCCTCTCTTTTCTGCATGACAGCGCCAGTGTCGTGCTTCTCTGATGGCTTACTGGCAGTGGGTTGAGAGGAGAGGCCCAGGGAGCTTTGGTGATTAACAGCTGATCTTGGCACCAAAATGCTGCCATATCTTTGGGCGATGAATGTGCATACCAATTAACCCACAGTTCTGCACCGGTTGTTCTTAGCCTCAGCCTTAACTTGCTTGGATCAATGAATTGGTTGGTCTTGATGGCCTTATTTTGCTTGTGATGGAATTCGAGCAACAGCAGCAGCAGCTCCCACCGTCTTTTTCTGAGATGAGGTTGGAACAACAGCGGGTTGATGTGGCCCAAATATTGCTCCTTCACTTTCACTTTTTCCTTCCTGTTGCGTCTAGAACTTGTTGGCACTACCCAGAGGGCCAGAGTAGTAGGATGACTGTTTTAGAACTTCGTACATGTTACCTGAGTAGTAGGATGACCTGCACTCACAAGAAGAGTTAGAGCGGCCCAACCTGGGGTAGGTCGGAAAACTGCTTTCGAGGATCAAGTTAGTCTAGACACAACAATGAAGGTTCTGAGGAAGGTTCTTAGATCGTAAGCAATAGTAATAGAGAGTTGTTCATACCTCGTGAGTCCAAGAGGTAGGTTTATATAGAGGTTACCTCGAGCCGTTTACTCTGTGAATCTGTCCCCTTCATGAGACACAATGTGGATTTCCTTTGGCAGTAGACTCCCACTTTCAGCAGTTCCCATAATTGACTCCAATTGAGCCGTTGCTTCAAGAGTCATTTCCCCATATTTCACTATGGGCATACGAGGTAGTTATTTCCATAACTGGTGCTTTTGACTCTCCATGGAGACTTTTTGACTATGGTCTTAGCCGACTGGGGGTACTCATTTTACCTAAACCATATCCTTCCCGACCATTGCTAGCTGGTCACAGGTAGTACTTCTCCTTACAAACTGTATCTGGCCCGACAATGGGGGTACTCGGGCTGGTACCTTACCACTACCCTTCGCGTTCCCAATACCGCCTTCACATTTTCTTTCCTTTGCCAATCACGTTGCCATGGAATATGAACTGCCTTCTCTTGATTCCCTACCCATTTACTTTGCCATTCTGGGTCCAGTGTATAAACCTCACATCATTTCTCCCTCCCTGGTGCTTTCATGTACCTTCCATCTTTTGAAAGAGTGTAATTAGGTAGCTTATTCTTTGGCTTGAAACACAGTCATTTCTACAGGAAGGATCGATCCTGGTCACCCTGTCTTTTGGTTGTTAGACTTCTATGAGTCTGATTCCTTGCATTTTCCCTGTGCTTTTGGATGAACTGTCTCATACCCGAAAAGAAAAGAATAGACTTATTAACTTCATTGATGTAGATCCTATCAATCGAATCATTCTTTATGAGACATACGAGACATTAAAAGTATATAGATCCATTCATTGATAAGAGACATTAAAAGTATATAGATCCATTCATTGATAAGAGAACTAAAAGTGTAATTAGTAATTGGATTAATGGTAAAAAGAAAATCCTGGGCTGATGGATGTTAGCACTGAGTATATATTGGTGAATGTATATATGCAAATGGACTCAATTGATCCCTCCTCTATGTTTTTGATAAGTTGAGACGTTGAGGATCTTTATTCCCTCTTTGCCCAATCGAACAAAAAAGAGGCAAAAAATTGAATAAGGAAAAGAAAAATGTGAAATCAACCCAACGAGACTTGCCAATTATTTTACAGAAAGCATTATGAAGATGGCTTTGCTTGTGTGGATTTATTATCCTATATACATTTTACATTTCCATTGATGATGAATGGATATATGATGATAGGCATTTTCCTTTCTATCATATTTTCATTTACACAAAAAATAATGACTCTAATTATGGTGTCGTGTGTCCCATTGAAGTTGTTCAGAAATACTCCTTGTGGAACTCGAACCGTGTAGATGATTTTTTTGTTAGGTCACGCGATAATTTCTTCAGCTCCTTAGCTAATACTGGCATTCCACAGTAGAATACTCCTGCAATTGCCATTCCAATCATGGGACGTCACCACCACGCCCCAGACAAAAACAAAACAAGTGAACAAAGACACTACAGATTTCAACCCTGTGTTTTTCTTTGTAACATTATCACTGATCAGGACTCAGATGTAACAGAAATCCAACAAGTGTAGAAGATATATTGTTAGACTTACCAACCGTTGCTCCGGGATGCTTTGAAGCTATTCTTTTGAACACGTGTTTCCAGTTGGGCCGTGCGAAATGTGTTCTAACCTGCAACGAGTGATAACACAGAGATGATCATAACAATTTTCTAGCAAAAGTTGCCTTATAATCAGTAAATGAGGTAGCTAGTTTATAGCTCAACTAGTTTCAACATTTGTTTTTCTTTTGTCTCTTTCTAGTCCTACTGGAAATGGAAAACTGAAAAACAGAAGTAACAGAAAATCATTGATATACCCTAGTGCCAGAGAGGATGTCGACGCCGTGTTTGGCATGGTTCAAAGCCTGTACCATGGTGAGCAAGGTGGACCTCGCATCTCCTTCTTCATAGACGCTGGTGAGATAGTTGTGCAATTCGATCACACCCTGTTATCAGAAACCATTGTTAGTCTTTTAATTATATTGAAATAGATCTATGAGTTGGGTCTTTTAATTAAGAAGCTGGAGTAGTTAAGGAGGAAATGAACTGGGTTTAAGTAATAGTAACCTTTTGATCCATTCCGGCGACCTCGTTCATTACTCCCTTAAACCATTCGAAGGATCCAGTTTCCCTTGTAACCCAGTAGAAATGAGCGTTCGTAGTCCTTTGCGTTCTCTTCTTCCCTTGAGATGTGGACGTAGAAGGAGTCATGGAGCCCTGATTGCTCTCTTCCGACCTACTCGTCTCCGTGTTAGAATCCTAAAACCATCACCAAACACACACATATTAGTGTTTACTCAAAGAAGATAATTTTTGAAAGAACAAAAAGAAGCGATAATTGATCATACATTTTGGTCTTCAGCTTTACGTAGATTGTTAAGTAAATCTCTGAGGATGCTAATAAAAGGTGTAGCTCCAATGCCAAGACCAACAAGGAGGAGCACATCATAGTTTTTGTAGTCCTGTGCTGGAGCACCGTAAGGGCCATCAACCAATAATTTTGGTAAACTGCATTCATCCATTTTGTAATCGATATCAACCCACAGTAATTTATTGAACTAATGTTCTAATTAACGAGTTTGTGCAAGTAAAATTATTTGGATCAACTTACCCGCTCTTTTCCTTCATTCCAGGTTGACCAAATTTTGCTCTGCCAATGACTGATTGTGAGGAGGAGGCCCCACAAGTTTCGGTGAATACGCGTTTCAGCTCCTGTGTCCAATCTCCTACGCTACGGATATGTACACTAATATAGTCGTCGTCAGGTGCTGAAGTAATGGAAAATGGGTGCCTGCAGAGAAGTTTTGAAGGAAGGAGTAATAATTTTAGATTCTAATTTAAATGGAGATCGTACATGAAACCCTAGAAAAAAAGAGAGATTGAGATTCACCACTCAAATGGGGAGATTGCTGGGCATTGTAGAAATATGTACTGCCCACTTCTATACCTAAAGCCATTGGGCTTGGACATCATTATGCTCAGTACATTTCCTGGTAGTAATGAAACCTGGTGATACATAAAGAAAACCATTATAAATATATATAATACTTACAAGTAGATTCACTTGATTGATATGATATTCAATATAGATACTTTAAACCTTGCATGTTCATGTCAAAGAAAATCAAATCTTTTGACTATGAAATTTTTTAATGTGTAGCAAAAACCCAGTTGACTAAAAACCCAAAAACCAAAGATTGGAAAGAGACCATACTGTAAATTTAAGGAATGATCTAGAAAAGGTTTATAATACCTTTAAGCTCTTAACAGAATAACTTTTTGATCGAAATGCCCGTAGAATTCGTTCACATGCATAGAGGCAGAGCGGGATAGCTATGTACATCCATGTCTGTTAAATCAATACAAGACACTGTTAGTTGTTCATAAAATTTTTCTAAGTAGCTTAACCAGCTTCTTTACAGTCCAACAGTTGGTTTGAAATACTGGAAAGGAACCATTTCATATTGGGTTTTCAAATACTTCAGGCCTTCAGACTACAGATAAAGTGTATGGAAATGAATTTCTATCAACTAGAAGAAATTATCAGGCAGCATAAAGAATTACTGTAGACAATGAAAATGAGATGGCCTATCAAGTAAATATTGATACATATATAAATGGCTTTCTTGTACTTCTATTAGATTTTTCCTCATGGTCAGTCACACTCTTTTAAATGGAACTAGGTTAAAAATGAAAATCATCACTGTTTTTTTCCCCCTTTACTAAAAACTAATGTGGTACACAGATTCTGGATTTACCAAACCTTATTTTATGGTTATCTATGGCTTGCTCAGAGATGAGCTTCTGGCTAATGGCTGGCAAAACCTATCTTGGATCGCCACCAGAATTGAACAGAAAATGTATATCAATTCATGTAGTTGCTGGAATCAATTGGGATATATTATCTAATTTCAAATTTTTAATAGGTGAGCCAATCATCCCTAGTCTATGCATGTATAGAATATTTTTTATTTTCTTTGTAGTGCTATGGCTTCATGTATCGAGCGCAACTACTGCTGGCCTGGGTTATTTAAATATGAAATTAATTGAGTTTTCAACTCCAGGTGGCTCTCCTATATATGGGGTTGTTTGGTTTCATGGTTTGTAAGCTTGGAAAATAGAAATTTGTTTTTGAGTGGAAAATGCTTTCTGAGGGAAATAATAAGAAAGAGAATCAGAAATAAGAAGTGCATGGATGGATGGATGGATGTTACTTACCGTTTTGAGGTACCACCTGTGCTCGAAGAACAAGAAGTAGCCATGAGCGAGAAGAAGCGCGTAGACGAGAGTGAAAAGGTGATGGGAATACCAGAATGCGTTGAAGCCAGTCAATCGGTTGAAGGGTGGTGGGAGCCTCACAAGGTTCCTGCGGAAGCGGCGGGTGGCCAACGTGAAAGCGATGATCATCAGGACTACCATGCTGATTCCAGTCATGCCTTCTGCACCCCTCACTAGGTCCCTGTACGTTGGCTTCTTGTTGTTGAAATCAGGTGATATCAGTTCAAACTTCTCTGCTTTTGAATTCGCTATGCGCGGGAAATCGCATGCCAGGTGGGTCCCGGCATGTACAACTACTCCTGCTATCCCTATTGCTGTCGCAATCACCTACGTATAAATATACATATACACCTCATTTAACACCAAAATACATAAAACTAAAAATAAATGGGTAAAGTAAATCTTCTGTCAAGGTTTGCATTAGCCCCTTTGATTGGTAATGAAAAGAGAACAATGTGTTGGCCGGCGGGGGGCCCACATTGTTTTCTCTGATGAGAGAGGGGACTCTACTGTCATCCATCGTGGATGGCACTCTATCGTTAAAGGGAGTGCTAGCAAAACACGATTCACCCTCTGAGTCTTAACAAAATGAATCAATAGTCAAACCCCTAGGAGGTCTTACTTCTAATCGTAAAGATCAGGGGCGGACCTGTGAAGGGGCCGAGGGGGGCCATGGCCCCCCCCCGGGATTTTAAAATTTTATATAAATTCCTTAATTCCCTTGTTTTTCACTTTTTCTCTTCCTACATGTGAAATGGCTATTTGGCCCCCCCAAATATTGAGAACAAATTTTAAAGGTAAAATAATGGGCACATATGTCATTCCTAATTAAAAACTAATTCCTCAATCCCTATTTATCCCCCCCCCCTCCCCCCTGTTTTCTTTTCTTGACTGTTTCTATAAACATGGTTAAAGGACTCTGAAAAAACATCTTATCTAGGTATTTAAAAATTAAAATGTCATCCATAATTAGAAAGTAACTCTTCCATCCCTATTTATTCTCTCCCCCCCCCATCTTTTCTTCTTATTTATTCTCTTCTTTTTCTTTCTTTCTATTTAGTCTCTTCGCTTTCTATAAGCGATGGGTTAAGCAAAATTTGGAAAAAATGATCCACTCAAAAATATGATTTTATACTAAAATGATTCAATGGAAGTAAAAATCATTAGAGGAAGCCTTACTTACCTAAAAAAAAAAAACCACAAAATAAAGATCAGATAACAAAAAATATATATTAATATACCTTTCGTCAAACAATGTTCCCCAAAATACACGTGGGTATTCTTTAATATAAAAAAAAAGAGGGGTAAAGAGGGAAAATGGGAAAGGCGGGAAGGTTGCTCTGTCATGTCAAATATGGACAAGTCCCGTGAGTGTGGAGTGCATGAGTATGGGTCCCATGATTGAGATGCTAAATATGGACAAACTTTGTGAGTGTGGGAAGATAGGATTTGAAAACTTAATTTAAACTCACTGTATGATATTAAGATATGAGAAGAGCACAAACATCTACTCTCACAATAAAAAATTCAGAATATCATTTATGTAGACAGTGATATTTTTGTTATTGTTTACCTTATGGAAATTGATGTTGTCGTCGAAAGGAATAAATAACCTAGCATTGGTGGAGCGAAGCCACGTAAGAGTTTTGCGACACACAGGAAGCAAGATGAGAGCCATGTTGAGCTTGAGGGTCTCAGCGGCACCTTTGGCGGTGGTCAAGCAATAGCCCATCACATGGAAGCCCTGCCTGTTCCGGTACTGCACGAATTTCCAGATGAAGAGAGTGGCCATGGCCAAAATCCACAACCCCAGAATCCAAATTCTCTGCCAGTTCTCCAACACCACACTTCGTATCTTCCCCCAAAACATGCGCAACAGGTTCTTGGGTTTAAATGATTGCCCTGCTTCCATGTTCATATTCACGCTCAAGCTCTGACTCCATCCCATGCTCGTTGTGCTCAGTGCTCTGCTACTGTTCATGTAGTGTTCCTTTTGAAGCAGTAAGCCTTCCAATTGCCATAACTGTATTTGAAAACATGTAAAGCAATACGTCATACGTGGCATGTTATAAGCTCTATTTTTTCCCCATTTTTTCCAAAAACAGAAAAATCACCACCAAATATGTTATTTATTCATCAGATTAGTGGTACTCAACTAAGGATATATAGACGATCAAGCCAAAAAAAAGCTAGGGGTATAAATCAATAATCTTTTCAAAAAGAATCTGAATCCTTAATTTAAGAAAAAAAATCTACAGAATATAAATCTCCCACTGATTTTAAATATAATTTTATTATCCCAACGATTTTTATCCACCATGATATTAGAAAACTAATATTCCACTTAAAAAAGAAAAGAAAATAAATATCACTATCAGAATGATATAATGAAATATTAATATACTAATATAATGGTAGATAAAAACTATTATCACATCTCAGTTTTGTAATGGGAGAATTCTTTCAGAAGTGTCCCAGAAGCATCTGATGTCTACTGAACTGGAAACAAATTGGTACAGATGGTAGAACTAATGATCGGACCTCCAAACCCCAAATTAGGTCCCCCAGAGCGTTTGGTTTGTCATCAACTGCCCCCTCCCGACCATTACCTACTCCAGATCCCAATTCTAACTGCTCTCTTGGGATTGAATGCTTTCCTTTTTTAGTTTGTATTCAGTTAAATTAATGGAAGAAATGTTGATGAAGATAGCAGAACTAGGAAAGAGGACAAAAATATACTAGATTTATAGGGTGTCTTAGTCTTGTTTTGATCTGTTAATTACCTCGATATAGCCCAGGTCTTCTGGGTCTAGTTCTTCCATTATCAGCGCAGCATATTCTTCTGCTTGTTCTTTCAGTTTTGCCAGTTTGTTTGCAGAAGCACTGAGCATTATCAACTGCATACAACAACAACAAAAGGCACATCAGAAATTAATTAAAGAAGATTTAAGAATGTTCTAACGCATAAGACAGACAGTACCAGAAATGTCAAAGAAAGAGGAAAAAAAGAAATTGAAAACAGTTATGCTAATTACTTCTTTCACTTCCTCCCTTGTGATTCGGCCATCTTCGTTGCTGTCCGCCCTGCAAAAGGCAAGCTCTTTGTTAACAAATTAAGATTTCTGTCGTTTGATGAAGGGGTAACTTGAGAAACAGAGAGAGATTAAGAGAAGATTATTAACACTGCTCACATGTCGAAGAAAATCTGGAGGCGAGCGTCAAAGCTCTGGTCCGATATCTGTAGCCAGAACTCGTGAAGTTCTTCTTTGTTAATTCTCGTTAGCTTTTGACATCTCCGCCTAGCTAACACATCAAAAATCCCTACTGCGAACTCCTTCGAATCGTTCATACCTGCTCACATCGGAAATCAAAATGACTACGATCACAGAATTGAATCAATATTCAGATGAAATGAGAGATTGATTACTCACCTATACATTCGCCGAAATCTTCTCTGGAGAGGAAACCGTCGTTGGCAAGCCGTTCGAACCGTGACTCTACCATGCGCCAGAGTTCACTAGCATCCTGTGTTGCGGTGGTTTTACTAATGAATCTAAGACCTTTAAGCGCTCTTTGAGCGCTGGATCTAGTCCTTTCGAGCTTCGTTTTCATTTTCCTTGCATCTCGAGCAGAAATGATGAGTTCATCCGGCTCCGGTGATGAAGCTTGAGTTCTCGCCGACGGAGACCTCAGCCAGGGAAACTTCCGGAGACTCTTAGACGTAGCAGACAAGCTCCGGCTTAAGATACCGCCAATCCCATTGAATCTAGCCGAATCGGTTCCGTTCGTCGGAGTAACACTGCGTACGACGATGGAGTCATCTCCAAGCTCCAACGTCACCTGTACATAATCGTCGTCATTGTCGGTGTTTCTACTTAGATCGTTGAGGAAGATTGGCAACATTGCTCCTCCCAATCCATACTCCCCTGAATGTGGCAAATCGTCTTGGAAATCGAATCTCCTGCTGTAATTTGATATTCTAGAACTGCTCCCTGCTGGAGATGATGTTCTCATCTTATGTTTGTTTGTTGTTGGTCAGAACCTGTTCTGCTAATCTGCTTCCCAACCTCCAGCTCCAGCTCAAGCACAGGCCTTGGGCGCCATGGTTTGGCACGCTTGAGCTGAAGCTTCTTCTTTAAACAAACCAACAAACTAACAAACAAAACCCTCTTTAACTGTGATCGATCTACGCGCACGATTTCAACGCTGGTTGCTGTTGAGTGCTTATAGTCGTTGAGATTTCTTGAAGACAATTCCTCGTACTCATACGTGTATATATATATGCAAGAACCTGAATTAAATTTTTTTTTTTTTTGTTTTTCATAACAAGTGGAGAAAAAGGACAATATATTGCTGGTTCTATTCGATTTCTATAGATAGTATCTGAGATTCCTGCATTTTATTTCTTGTTCCTTCTTTCACTCGAAGAAATCCAGTCGTTTTGCTTAGGATATGTACTTCTTGCCTATTGTCGTACTGGAAAAACGTATCCCCTAGTTATCTGTGTGTATTTTTTTAATCAAAAAAAAAAAAGTAATCGCAATAGGTGTTTATATATTTTTAAAGGAATTTAATCACATTTAAAAAAGTACATTTCCCTACTGGGGATTGGTCCAAGTTTCGAAAACTTGTCCTGTAGCAGGTTTCGATGTCGAATCCTTGTGGATGAAAAAACCCGCTGGAGACTCACCGATCGATATGGGGACATATCACAATATGTCGGACGACATTTGGAGGGGTGTCAATGAAAAATTAACTCCTAGCTTGGAGGGATAATTTGAGGCTATTTTAGTCCGAATTTTATTTTATAGCCTAACTTGAGGCCAATAAATATATTGAAAACTTTATTTTGACCTAAAACATCACCTAAACTAATGTTCATAATCGACATATGTCCGGCTATAAGCGAGTGAAACTGAAAGTCTGAAAAACTTGCGGGGATTTGTATGAAATCCTGCTACAAAAAATGTAAAAGTCTAGAAAACTTGCAGGGATTTGTATGAAATCCCGCTTGATTGATACAAAAAATGTAATAGTCAGAGATAATGAAACAAGATATCCTTATAAAAGTCGAAAGATTGGAACAAAATAGGTTTAAAATGCAAGAAACATGAGAGAAAGCGACATTGGCCACATTTTAGTAACATAGCACATATCGGTGACATATCAACAACAATTGGTGACATATTGATAATCTATCGTTGGCTTATTGTTGACATCGTATCGGATGGGAGTGTCGTGTCTGCCCTACTCCGACACAACAATATATTGCCGAGACTTCAAACCATGCTTAGAGGTTACATGCTAAATATATATATATGTATTTTTTATTTATAGCCCGACAAGAATGAAAATGATACTAAAATCCATTTGAGTTCTTCAAGTTCTTTCATTTTCCGAATAAAAAAAAAACCTAATAAAGTAAATTTTCACACTTGGGATTGTAATCAATTTGTAGACAAATGTTATATATGATTACAACTTACTACAATTAGGCATTAGAAATGTTTTGTAATGGAATGAATCCAATCGAAATATCATTATCTACTGTATATATATATATTCTTTCAATTTATAATTAATGAAAAGGAGAAAATATAAGACATCATTATGAGATCAATGGAAGAAATACATACGATTGAGAACGTATAGCCCTCCAAACTACCCATAAAATATAGCCCACCAACCATAAGATACCTAACTGATATGACATTAAAATCAATTTAAAAATGTTATATTTTATTTCTAATGAGTTGACTTTTCCTTTTCGGGTAATTGAAATATAATATAACTTGATCGATTCAAATCATATCAGACCTAGACGATGAGTTTGCGTACCATATAGTAAAAAAGAGAAGAAGAAGTTGAGATTTGATGATGTAATATTCAACCAGAAAAACGCGTTCTCGCCAGGTTTAATGCCGAAGATTTGATGACTAACACTGGAGGTGGACCTTGAAAACTGGTGTTTATTCTATATTCTAACACTTGATCACTCTCAAGAACAAAATATAAGACCAAGACGCCATTAATTTCACTGATCCCATCTCTTAAAAGTTGGCTTCAATCCAAAACCACAAACTTGATATATAGATATTGTCAAGGGATGCTTCTTTCTTGTTAGTTTTACAAATTCTACAGTGTGTCAGCGATCATGGTGATATATTGCCGTGTTGTTGGGGGAGCGGTGACACGACTCCCCCAGCGACACAACTTTTACAAAAAGTCAACGATATATCGCCACCATATTTACAAGAATTTCATTTGTTTTTCACTGATTTTTCATTCGATTTTTGCCAAAGTGACGTAAGATCTTTACGGGCTCCGGGGGTCTTGCCCCCACACCCTTGCCGGGGTGGCTTCTCCGGACCCTTGCCTGCTCATTGGGGAGCGGGGGCCCTTCTGTGTCTGTTGGCAACAAAATGTGAAGCATGAGTTATACTCAACATAATTGCACAATGAATTGTAGAGTTTAATACTTCTCTTCACGAGTTGTGTAATTGTATTATCTTTACATGTTTACATTAGTTTACATGAGTTTTCCAAACTTTTAGTTTTGGCCACATATTAAGTAATGTTTTAGGCAAGAATAATGCTCCCATTGTGTTTATTGGCCTCAAAATTCAAGCCAAAACAACCTTAAATACCAGCCGAAATTGGGGGTTGAATTTTCATCGACACCTTTGCCAAAAGTCGCCGACATATCGGTAAAATGTCGCCGTGTTGGTGGTGTCGCCAGTCACCGACACGCGACATGACTCGATGTCGGACCTTGGTTTTACATTCCTTAAGAATCAAAGGTGTTTTGAAGTATTAATTTGTAAATGAACTTTACAATGGTTGTATCTAGTATACTTAATGCACAAAATTTTCATTTCTATAGATTCTAGGGATCAAGAGTCAAAATTTACATAATATATCTCTTATATGGACAAATGACAATTTTGTCACAATTCAACCTTAGCATTGCACTAGAGTTCGATTTCTTTCATTGAACAATAAAATGAATATTCCATCAAAACAATTGAAGATAAATAAAAATGTAGTTATATGTTTATCATCCATAACTAACTTTGGCATGAAAATAGACCAAATAAAATTTCATCCAAATTGATTATAGAAATACTCACTAAAATTTGGTTATGTTGTTGAGATATAGAAAATATTGTTTTCTAACCTAGAGGCTCTCATTCAAACTAGTGTGGATAAAAAATTTAGATTAAAATGAAATTGGGACCAGGGACAACTAAGGATATCCAATAATAATCCTCACCACTAAGTCCATCTCGAGAGGGGAAAAAAAGAAAAGCAAAAAGGAAAGAAGAGAATAGCTGACGTATCTACATCTTCCTCGTAGGAAAAAATGTATTTTCCTTACCCAAGGTAGGATCCACCTTTTTCAATTTGAGATTGGAGGGAATTAAAAAGGAATTAGATCCATGAGTAGTTTTGTCTCTTATTAATAAGATAATAATTAGTTTTATATATTATTTGTAATATGATTCCCAATTAGGAATTTGAAATAAATTTTAGAGAATTTTTTTTTCAATTGAATAATAAATCTTTTGCAAAGGGAAATTGAAACAAAGAATACCTTCATTTGATTTGGATGGTACATAGTATTTCCATAATAATGAGAAAACAGAAATTCTAGTATATTGATGTGACAAATCATATAAAAATGGTGACAGCATTCATTATATCATTGTTTGACTAACAAATTAATTGTCTATCTTGTGATGACAAAAATTGATAGTGAAAGAAAGAACTTAAGAAAAAAAAATAAATATTTTTACAGAAGAGAATTAATGAAGGAAACTATTCTACCACTTTTACTACAATAAAATAGTTAACAAAGATGAACGTATTATAATATTATGCAAAAGGAAGAAGGAAAAAGAATATAAAAATATATTATAATATTATGAAAAGGGAACAAGGAAAAAGAGACTGAAGGGATGTTTGATTACATTTTTAAATACTTCACCATTCATCAAGAAGGAAAAAAAAAAAAAAAGAAAAATTTATATTTTGGTGTTAAATTAAATAGAGAGATTGGGCTATAAAAAAGATTTTATCAATAATTATGGAACCAGTATATATATATATCTTTAAAGAAATTATTAGTTGATCCTTGTAGGGACAACCACATAGAGGTCCCTTATGAGATGTAATGTAATTGTTTTGGAGTCTTCCAAAAATTGTTTAATTTGAGAAACTCTTAAAATTGGATGCACTCGTTTTTTAGGAAGCCACTTATAGGAAAGTAAATTAATTTATTATAATTAAATATTTTATTTCTTTGGTTATGATTGAAATTTTGTGGTACCATAGTCCATGATTAATGAGAAAGAGAGATGAAAACTAATTTTAGTATACATTTTTAAGTAAACAAATTAACTATTTTTATCATCTAAGAAAATGAAATCAAAATTTTTTCCATCCTTGAATAATAAAAACAAGGGATAATTACTATTGCCCCCCTGTACTTTGATTTTATTACTAATGTATCCCCTGTATTTTGCAAAATTACTAATCCAACCTTTAACTTTGTCTATAATTACTAATGCCCCCCTACTGTTAAGTTCCGTTAGTTTACTGATGATGTGTCATCTCCATATTTTTTAGAAATCCCAAAATACCCTTTTACTTATCTCTTTACTTATTTACCCTTTTGTCAAGTTACGTTATAACCCTTAATTAATTGTAGAGAAAAAAATAATCATAATCTGTTTTACTCTAAAAAAAAATCACCAAAATAAAGAAATAATAATTGAATAAAATTAAAATAGAAACCGAAGAGGAGGGAAGATAGAATTCAACTCAAATTTGGAAACCGAATATCACCACTTCGCTTAGTTCCTTCTCCGGCAAGATTTTGTGGTTTCATCAATGGTGGGTTAGTAAAGCGGTTAAAAGTCTAAACTCCCATGGGGAGGTGTTACGTTTCGTTTCCAATATTAAAAAAGCACCGGTCCCCAAAAAAAAAAAAAAAAAATTGTGGTTTCCTTCTCTACGTATGCTAGAGGAGAAGGTGAGAAACCAAATCGAATTTGAATTTTGTCAATTTCTTTAATTCAAAATAACTATGTTTAGTGAAGGTGGAAAACCAATATTTTTTAAATTCAAAATAAATGAAGTTAGGGTAAAATTGACATTTAATCTGGTTTTTATAAATGGGGTAGTATTGTCTTTTGATTTCTTAATTTTAATGAAGGACAAAGTGGGCATTACATATTCAAACTTAACGGCTACTTAACACCGTTATAAGGAAAGGGGGCAACAATAATTTTGTAAAGAACAGGGTTTTATTAGTAATAAAATCAAAGTACAGGGGGGCAACAGTAATTATCCCTAAAAACAATTATTTTTGATCATCTAAAAATATAGAATTGATATAGAATACATATCAAACATAGTCTAAAGATCAACCAATGTAAATAAAAATGTGTGAAGAATATTCATCAATATGATTTGTGTACCCCTATGGTGGTGTTAGTCTTAGTCATAGCTCGTTGAGTGTGAGACAACTACAAGTGCACATAGTGGCACTACCTGTTTCTCGTTGAAAATAATTTGAAAACGATAAATAAAGTATACAACTACTTACACTTTTGGGAAGGTGGTGGCTAAATGGCCGTGTAAATTGTTTGGCTGAATAGTTCTAGAAATCATACCATTAAATTTGGTGAGATTAAATTTGAATCGTTTATCATAAATGGTTCTGATTTAATTCAATAATTTAATGGTAATATTTATTTACACAGCTTTCAGTCATATTTATGCCTATACTTTTTTAGTTTCACAATATATCTCCTTGATTTTCACTAATGCATCACACTCAACATGGTTGTACTGGTACAGCATCCATTTTGACTCCCAAGCATTGTAGCCCTAAGTTCTCAAAGATTTAGAACTTGAAATACAAGAACAGGTGGTACTGGAAAGATCCCATCTAGAGCTTCCACCCAAGGAAAAAAGAGCTATAGAGTTCTCATTTATTTTGACCAGATTTGAGCTGAAACAAGAATGACCTTGCCAAGTCAATCAATCTCAATGGGGGAGGGGATGAGTAATTTGTGGCTTTGTGAATTTCAATTGTTAACACTGAACCCAATGTTGACTAGAAAGAACTAACGAATTGTCAATTGCCACAACTGGACATCAATCAACATGATCCCATCACACCATCTACGTCCAACCATGAATTCCCATTTGCTTTGGTATTTTGAGTTCTTCCATGTTATTCCGAAATCTGATTGAGGACTCCCTAAATCTCCCTTAGTCTGAATCTGGCTCTGAAAACAAAATTAAAGTGAGAGTGGACTATCTTTTAGGATTGAAAACCACCTCCAATGATTAAGTCAGTAAATGAAAGAACTAAGATTTTTTTAGAAATGTGAGTAATGGCTTGAGATCAAAAGTTCTATATCTTTTATGATGCACAGTGGCGAGATATATAGCAGGTCCATACCTCAGAGGTGAGCGGATGCTCCATAACCTTACGTTTTCTTCGTTTAAAATGGAGGGTGATGATGGCCTTTGAATTGTAGCTTGATCAACAAGTGGATCTGATTTACAATACAACTAGACGTAAATATAATTAAATCAAGAGGTCAGTCTCACGTTGACATTGATGTGACATCAATCCCAACTGGACAGACAAAACCAGGGGTACTACACTCGAGGGTGGTTTGGGCGAATGAGAAGCTTTTTTGTCGACAATGAGTAATTAATGATTCTCAATGCATTAAATGCTGAAATTAATGTGATGATTGACGTTAATGAAGATATACTAGACCCTCTCACAATGTTACTTTGGCTGAGAAGCCCTGATGTGACAGCTGAGTGTCACCTTGAGATTCATTTCTTAGCAAGCATTCCCTAGAAATGTGTTTTGCCAAGAAGTGTCAAACGAAGCATACCAGACCAGGCTTGAGCCCTTAGACCTGATTTGAGTGGTCAATTCCGATTTAATGGCTTGAACCGTAATGGATATACCATTCCTAGATTCCCATTGTTAGTTGCCAAATGGTGAAACCTTTCTATGAAAAGAACGAAAAAAAAAGAAGGTTTAGAGAAACCTTAAATATTGCAAGTTTCAGGAAAAGACTTTTGCATCCGAGAAACTTCGGGGGTTTGGCTCCTGCATCAATGATGGAATCAACGGAAACAACTGGGAAATAAACAAATCTTGTAATTCATTATTTTCTTGTCGATGTCGATCGATGGACGATGGAGCTTCAGTGTGAACATGTGTTATCCTACTTTCCCTAAACAATGATTTCAAAGTGGAATGTTAGTGTTCTTCTTTCTGGGTAGAAGTGGAATGTTAGTGTTCACCAAACGGAAAAAAAGTGAACCCTAGTTGTCACATCTCTATCAAGTGTCAACTAAGTAATCACTAAGGTTCCTGCTTGGCTAATCAACCCTAGTTGCTGAAGCTCATTTTGAGGGTTGTACGATAGGTTTTACTGGGTAAGGCCTAATGATCTCCCTCTCTGTACTATCTGGTACTCGATGCTTTGAACCTCTGTGCATGGAAATGGAAATGGAAATGGAATGCAGCCAAATAAGTGTTTCTTTCTCCAAAGCGAAGATCATCATCAACATAAACTAACTTAAAAGCTGACAAATGAAGATCGATGTTAATTAAAAAGCATTTACAACTGCCGTCATGAGAAAGTCATGCATGATTAGGTAAAAGTTGCTTTAGACTCCTTTTGACTTCATGACTCTATGAAGATGGTTGATCAATTCTAGCTATGTATATGATTATGAGATATAATCTAACCCCAACTTAAATAGGAATCTTATGACAGTGGATGCATCTAGTTAATATAGAAAAGCCCCATTGGGTAATATTAATTGCAGACAAATTAATGGTGTAGAATGAGACTCGTGAATGGAGAGAGAAATCAGTTCAGATTCCTCACATATGGCTGTCCATCAAGTTGTAAATGTCAAGTTGTGATTCTTGTTTAGGGTCTGTTTGGTTATATGAATCTAGAGATTTGAAATCTTTGAATTCATGAGTCAGAAATTTATATCCGTTTGGTTGTGAAAATCTTTAGATTCATGAAATCTAGAGATTCATATTTTTATATTAAACACGTGAATCTGTAGATTTATGGGTATGAGGTGAAATCCAGAGATTTCATCCCTACTATAAAAACGCTAAACATTTGCGTATTCACAAAAATTACAGATGAATCCATTTATTCTGCATATTCGGTTAACCAAACAGTTAATTTTATAAATTATGACTCCATAGATTTGAAATCTCTAGATATTTGAAATCTCTAGACTCATGTAACCAAACATGCCCTAAAAATGTAAATCTGTAGATTTATGGGTATGAGATGAAATCCAGAGATTTTACTCCTACTATAAAAATGCTAAACATTTCAATCATGATTCCATAGATATATTTTTAGGATAAATCTACAGATTTCATTCCAAAGATTCAGGCTAATCAAATAGTTAATTTTATTAACCATGACTCTACAGATTTGAAATCTCTAAATTTTTGAAAGCTTCAGACTCAAATAACCAAACAAGCCCTTAGAGTTTTTGTAAAATTGTGAAGATTTAGTCGACAATATCTCATATTATAAAACGTTGATTTTCACTAAATGAACAACACTAGCAAGTTAAAAAGAGTATCATTTTTTAAATGAACTTATAAACATCATGCATGCTTGTCACCCAGTTTCTCGCTCTTATTGTAAAACCTCTTTAATTCCTTAATTTTCTTCTCCAAGAGACCATGTGAGATGATCCAACATTGGTGGTTAGCTACTTAGACATCATCGAAATTCTAACCTTAAAATCCTTCAAGCCTTTTGGAACACATTTTACTAAGAGTTGATCGTGCATATCCAAGGATTAATAAGGATTAATAAAGCCAAATGGCATGATGCATGTGAAGCTTTATTAATTTTTCATTTAAGAATTCTGGGTTGAATAAGTTTGTGATTTGATATTTGTCCCAAGTCAGAGTACCACCTTGTTGGTGTTCATAGGTTGATCAAGAGCTAATACTTAAAATTCTATAAGTACTTGATGGTCCTCTACTTCGATAACTTCTAAGCATTCCTTTGACTATTTCCTGTAATACTACTACGTACAGCTCTTCAATCAATTTCTTCTTCAAAGATTTTGACCTTATAAACATCTTCTTACCTTAATAGTTAGTCTATGAGCTGTCCACATATTTCAAACTCAAATCAACTTATGCATTGACAACCCTAGAAACACCTTTGTTCATTACAAAGGATTCTTTAAATAAGAGATTGATTGGTAGTCTATTCAAAATATTTCTTTTTTTTTTCTAAACTAAGCTGTGTCTAATATGTGAGAGAGATATTTTATCGATCATTCGGAAGGTGTGAGAGTTTTTATCAATCAACGCAAAAGATTCGTCTTCCCAGAATGTGATGCAGTAACCGTCAAAAGATGCAATGGGCACGTCAAGATATAGATGATTGAGAATATTCTTGTGGGTTTTTCTTCCAGAATGATGGCAACGCCAAAAAGGAGGTATAGAGGTTTTCGTTGATGTAGTTGTCAATGTAATTATTTTTTTTGCTTTTTAATATAAATGAATCAGAGAAATAATAGATGTTTTCATTCCAACGACGACTGATGGATGGAGAAAGACTTGATACTTCATTCGATAGGTCATATGCAAAATTTGATAATTTAATAAACTAGCATGCTTTGCTAGATTGGAGACTTTTTCGTCAATATTTAGGGGTACTAAATTATTTTCAACGTTATACACTTGAAATTTTTTTAATTAAAAATTTTAAATATATTCATCAAAAATTTTCACATGCATTGAGGGTGACATAAACTATGCATCTTCATGAATCTTGGATGCCAATCAAGCTTGCACATGAAAAAATTGTTGACCTTCATTGCTCATTGAAAAATTAAGAGTAATTTCAAGACGAATTATGAATCCAAAAGAACTGTTTTATTAAGAAATAAGTTGTGTTAGAATTTATGTTCTAAGTTATAATTGGAATGCTGTTCATGTGATTTCATGTCACCTTGTGTGAAAGCTGCATCCTACGTTTTTAATTTGTTCTTGTATCCATAAGTTGAGAATTCTTGACTTCAACTTTGAATGTGAACGATTTAAAGAAATTTTAAACTTAATCACTATTAATTTACTCCATTCCGCTAACTTGTCTTGTCTTTGCTTAAATCATCGCATCTCCTCATGCATGGATTAGTGAAGCTATCTCTCTGTGTTGCATTATCAAGTCACAGTCGTTTAGTAATTAAATTAAGACAGGTAGGTAGAGTAGGAAGAAACCTACAAGCAAGGGAAAATTTTGGCTGGTAATGCCTGCAAGCAAACGTATCTTTTGGACTTTTAAGAATAAAGATAGATTTGAGGTGGTTCTACCCATTGCTTGATCAAACCTTTATCCAGCTTTTTACTGCAGGAAAGAAACGTTTTTCATTAGAGAACAATAGAAAAACGTGTACGCTAGCACATAGGGAAAACTAAATAAAAAAGGAAGAAAGGTATCAGAATAGACCTGCAGAGTGAGTGGTTTCATGAGCTAAAGAGTTATTATTATTTGGGTAATCGATTTGGTGGAACGTATGTTTCTTCTGTCTCTCTATATGGTGAAAGAAATGGGTAATCCCTGACATTTTCTCATGAAGAGCTTCTAGATGGTTTCAGAACTAAACTGATAGAGATTGACGTAAAATCTCAAAAGCTGCACCACATAAGTAGAAGTTTGTTTAGTTAATCCTTCATATCTAAGCAACTTCGAAGCTAAATTGAGTGGTGTAGCAATTAACACATATAGGGCTTTCCGCTCGTCCCTATCCATTGTAATCTATCAGATGATAGCTTGTCTAAATCAAAATCCCTTGTATTATTGAAGGAATAAGAAACTCAAAATACACATACACATGCGCACACACGCAAGGAAAACGTGAGTTCTCGCACCCATTGGTATTATATGTGGTCTATATTCTTGTACCAGGCTTTGAAGATTGATTCTTATCGATATATTTTGGTGAATGATTCAATTAATGATCCATTTTTGAGATCTTTTAGGATTAGAGCGATCAATCACACACACAATCGAATAGAAAACAAAGAAAGAAACGGAGACATGGATTTTACCCTGGTTCACCTCAATGTGAGGTTACATCTAGCTTTAATTTTTTCTTCACTATATTCAATGTTCAATTACAAGAAAATATATACAAGCACTTAGAAACTCTAAGCCATAGCTATTCATGGGCCCAAGCCCAAACTGTAAAGAAATTCTAAGTCCTACAGAAACATGGACTTTCTAAAGGCTATGGGGAAGCTGCCCCCACACATCCGCCGGGGCGGCTTCCTCGGACCCTTGCCCGCTCACCGGGGAGTGGGATTGTTGGCAACACAATGTGAAGCACGAGCCATACTCAACAAGATCTTTGATAGAAGTAGAGGGCTTGTAGGGCATAGTACTGGACAACCCTACCTGATGGGTCGACTTGTTTACATGATTGAAACTTTGCAAATATGTACCTTATATTCTCTTACAGAGTATTGTGAGATTTGGGGATTTTACCATTGGGTCTTGGGTGAGAGTTTTGTAATGCTGTTTTGGCAATTGATGAGAGATTTCATTGTAACCTTCTTCCGTACTTACTGAAAGTTCTTCTTCACCCTTGAACGTAGTAGTTTGTGTGGGTGTATGAATCACGGCAGACACGCCAGATCTTTATATGTTGCTTCGATTTGAGATAGATTGAATAATTTATTTATTTATTTATTATAGAATAGAATAGAATGGAGAGGTCTTTCCATGATGGTTTATAGTTCGAAAATTTGAGGTTTTTAACAAAATCTAAGGTAACATATGACTCAAAAACCTAAGCTTTTAAGGCATAGAAATCATCTGTGAAGCTGTAAATTGATTTTTTTGGGTAACTATGCAATGGATGTCTAAAATAAATTACATTTCTGATCATAGCTTACTTAGATTGGAAACATGGTATACTTTTCGTAAATTTTCTTATTTGGTCTATTATTTCAATTGGGGGGGGGGGGGGGGTTCAAACTATGTGAATATTCAATTACAAATGTATGGCCCCATAAATACAAGATGAAGGCTAGAGCTACAAACACAGAAGGTATTGGAAATTTAAAGACAAACGATAAAACTATATATTAGTTTAAGATGCACTTTTATCCATAAGTAAAGAGACCCAATATATAGGTCCTTTATTTTTTTACTGAAACAGAATTAGAACTGAAATCGTTAGATTTCGTTTTCAATTCTAGATTTGATTAAAATCTTATTCAATTTCATGCAACATCATCATTCCTTGAAACCGAATGACTGACACTGACTGAACACTAGCTAGGCGATCTACCCCCTTACCACCAACACAAAAAGAAAAGGAGAAAAAAATATTAGAAGAAGTTTAAGCCAACATGAAGCAGGCCTCTATTTCTTGTGCGTTCTGAAATTCAACAGTCACAGACATATGTTGCCTACCTATCTGATATCCTATCAAAAATCCTTGCTTTTTAGAAGTAATGAAATATTTTAAGACAAAATAGTTATTCTTGTAAAAGCTTGTAAGCATATATATGTTCATTATAGACGAACCCATTTTATATTTAATTTTCACGATCAGCGATCAGCTACAGATTCTGTTTAACGAAGGTTTAGCAGCTTATGGTGGAAGAGGAGGAGCTTTGCAGTTGCATTCATCTCAGACTCACAGGTGAAATGAAGATGGGAAATAGTGAATTAGTATATGGAATCGAGTGGGATCAAGGGGAGGGCTTGGACCTGGGCTTAGAAAAATTGCTAATATGAGAGGTCTTAGCTGGAATGCCCAACTCGAGTTGGGCTTGGACCTCATAACAAGCCCTAAATAAAGATAGCAAAATGCGAATTGGTGGGTTTGACCACGAGACTGAAAGTCTCAGTGTAATCTAGGCCATAGTCCTGTGCATAACCCTTAGCCACTAACCGCGCCTTATAAAGCTCAATTGTCCCACCAGAACAACCTTAATGCGGAATAGCCATTTGCAACCTATAAGTTGACGATCCGCAGGAGGTGGTGACAAAGTCCAAAGTCTGATTGGAAAGTAGGGCATTAAATCATTATCCATTGCTTTGCGCCAAACCTCATGCTTTGATGCTTGAGAGTAACATGATGACTCAATATCAGATGTGACAGATGCAACTAAAACATGAGGGAGAGAATGAGGTGCAGTATGGAAACTCTTTGGGACACGTGGTATGCGAGTCCCATCTTGAGATCTAGTGACCATGGAGTGAGACCTAAGATGCTCATGAGGTAGAGCACAAACGTCGGAGGTAAGGGCCCCGACGTAAGGGCGGGTGGAGCACAAGGTAAGCCAACAATCATACTATTAGTAGGGAAAAGCCTAGATCCAAGAGCATTAGGATCAACATTTTACCAAAGAAGGCGCACTACTATTAGCATTAACCAAAGAATGTTGACTTGGAAGACAAGGAGGCCCATGAGAAGAAGGTAGTGCACCACTAGTAGCATAATGGGGCTCAAAAGAATCAACAACAACCGGATGAGTTTGAAAACTAGGCCCATGATCAACAACAACATTATGATCTACGGGAAAATTAGGTCCATGTTCATGTAAGTCCAGAAAACCATTAACACATGGCAAAGAAGAGGGTAGGGGTCCACATGCATCCGCAACAAAATTATTTTGTAACATATTAGTAGCATAATTATTAAACCCAGGATTGCAAAGTCCAACAGTCTTTATAGGTATAGTCCCAACAGACCCAACATGGGTACTATTGTCATGATTATTACAAAAATCAACAACTATAGGAAAAGAAGAAACAATAGAACACTAGATTTGCCAGATTGAACAGCTCCTTGACCAGCTCCAGGCAATGAACATGGTACCTGAAGTGCTGTAGAAGAGAGATTCTATGGGTGACCAGATGCCATAGCCGTAGTAAAAGACCTGTCCTTGTAGGGAAACAAAAACTCATAAAAAATCACATGTTTGGATAATACAACCTTCTCATTGACAGGATTAAAGCACTTGCAACCATGATGATGAGGACTGTAGCCAAGGAAAATGTAAGGAGCAGATCTGTAAGCCATCTTATGAGCATTATAAGGTCTAAGTAGTAGATAACAATTAACAACAACACCCAAAAACCTTTAAAAATGTATAGTTTGGCCAACGCCCAAAAAGTATATGACATGGGGAATCAAACTTGAAGCAGAGGATGGAAGTCTCTTCATGATGTAGACAACTACTTAGAAGGCTTCACACCAAAAAGAAAATGGAAGACCTGATTGTGCAAGAGGAGAAAGTCCAATCTCCACAATCTGCCTATGTCTCCTTTCAACCACTCAATTTTGCTCGGAGGTGTGTATCTTGAAAACAACATCAACAAAAGAGATTCAGTAACAATGACCTTCCTTAGAGACTGCATTAGACGAACCCCACAAATTAGAGTAAATAAGTTGGAGAGGAGCAATCGCATGAGAAATGCAAGTAACAACTGACAATTTATAGACTTTGCAAGTTGACATGTAGAACAAACACTAACAAACTTAGAACCATTGCAAGGTAAATGAAATTGGGTAACCAGTCTAGAAACTACAACATGTGCAACATGTCCAAGTCTAAGATGCCAAACATTGGAAGACTGTCTAACAATAGATGAAGCTATACCTGGAGTAGGAAAACACCCCACAAAATCAAGTTGATACACACCTCCTTCAAGAGGGCCTTGGAGAAGAAGATGGCCCGAACACAGATCCTTTACATAGAAACAATTAGAATAGAATTCAAAAAAATACATGGTTATCATCACAAAATTTGCTCACAGACATCAAATTAGAAGATTCAGTTGGCACATGTAAGACATCAGGCATTTTGAAGGTCGAATTATTAACAGAAAAATCAAAACGACCAATGTTTTTGATTCTCAAACCTGAACCATCCCCTATCATCACTGAATCTGTGCCAGAATACTCAACAGGGGCAGTCATGTGTCGTAGTTTAGGGGTGAGATGATGAGACGCTCCAATGTTAGGGAGCCATTGAACACCATGAAAAGGAGTAAAAGTGGCAATATGAGCCTGAGGAGAGTGGTGAGGCTGATACAACTGATAGAAGAACCGAAGAACATGTCCATAACGATCAAAAATATTATAATAAAGAGTTCGACTCCCTTTGTCAGAACCTCTACCATAAAACCGACCACCAGAGCCTCGACCTCGAGCAACTGAAGACTTGTTCGAGAAATTCTGTCTAGAGTTCCTCGGAGCAGTAGATGAAGCAGACCGTTGATTCTCATAAGTAATAGAGGTGTGTGCCAAATTAGTAGTAACATTATTTCTAATATCTTGAAGAGCCGTAGTAGACCTTGAAGATCAACGAGCTTAATCGGAGTCTCACGTGTAGTAACAACAGTAACAAAAGCCTGAAACTCAGGTCTAAGACCTCCCAAGATAAAAAGAAAAAGTTCAGGCTCTGAAACCAGCTGAGAGGCAAGAGCCAAAGAATCTATAATTTGCTTGACTCGAAGAAGATAAGCTGTAATATAATGGATTCAGATCCTTTCCACAAGCTGTGAAGCTACATCCTAAGCTGCATGATGCGAGCTTGAGAAGAGGATGTGTGGGTAGAAGCAAGAAAAGACCAAACACCATGGGAAGTGGAGATATTAACAACTTAGGAGTGTACAGACTCTGTTAAAGAAGCTAAGATCCAAGATAACAACATTTGATCATGTTTGTGCAATGTAAAACAAGCAGGATTAGGGGTCGGTGGTGTAGCCTCAGAATCAAGAAAAGGTGAGGGGCAAGGATTGGTTCCATCAACGAATCCCATCAAACTGGTAGTGCGAAGAATAAGGATGAATTGTGATCTCCAAACCAAGTAATTAGTTTAATTTAGTTTAATAGGGAGAGAGTGATGAGCATGAGACACTGAAAAAGAAGAGGTAGCATTAGATGATGGAAGATCAACAGATGTGGATGAAGAAGAGGCCATCTTAGAAGTCATAGCAGGAAAATCAAGGAAGAATCAAGCAAGAACCACTTGTAATTGAAGCCAAGATCAATGACCAAAGAAACCAAGAAACAAATCAAGAACAAATCTGAAAAATGCAACAAAGAGATTACAACATCTGTTGATAAAAAAAGGAGTAGGAGATCTTCAACACCAAAAACCACAGAAAAGAAAAACCAATTACAAAGAAGAATCGCAAAGTAGATTGAAATGATTCAAAGTAAAAACACAAAACACAGAGGTGATTTGAGAACAACAACCAAGATCTCCAACAAAAAAGAAAGAAGCAGCAAAATATTTGCCAAAGAAGTTGATGAATAAGTAGAGACAGACGAAGAACAAAATGGCATGAGAAAACCTAGAATCCAAGACCAAAAAACTTGTTGGAGAAGTGGGCAAACAAATAGCGATAGAAAAAAAACAAAATAGCCGGCAAAAAATTGCCGGAGAAAAAACCTAGAATCTAGGACCGAAACGCTCGATTTGTGATACCATGTTAGAGTGTGAAATAAGAATGAATCTTATGAATTCTTAGAGAGAGTACATCATATATATATATATAAGTGATCATGTGTATAAAATACAATAAACATCACTGTATATGGGAGAATACATAACCAATGCACCGTATAATACTAGTCTCTAATAGTAGCCACACATTGATACATTGCAGCTGGGGCTTAATGTGATTGACAATAATTTTCTTTATACTAAATTTTTCTACATTAATTGATTACACTAAGTAATAAGTATGGAGAGGAGGGAGGTCTGGTTTTTCTCTATTGAAGTTTTACTAACGGAAAATGGTATGTCTGACGCTACGGCGTTGAGGATTCTCCTGTAGGGGGATCCTTCTTCTTCTTTGGCCCTTGTTTAGGAGGTCGCTATTCGTGGCAATGCATCCATGTTTGATCCCCCCACTTCATGGGCAAACCTCTTTGTGGTTGGGAGGAGAAGTGAGGGCTTACTGAAGTTGTCTTATTCACCGTTGACAATATTTGATGGCAAGAAATGTGCTAGATGTAGAGAGGATGACTATTCTAATGGCGTTATGCATTGCGTAAGTGCCTTGGTGGGGTTTGTTTTGGAGGCAAACCTCCCTTCAGTGCCATGTAGGACTATGTCTAGGAACAATGGTCGCATGTCGGTTTTGTGGAGGTGTTCAAATTGAATAATGGTGTCTTTCTCTTCGACTTCAAGAGACCTCCTTGGCCATGCAGATAATGGAGGAGGGTTAGAGGACAATGGGTGGTAGGCCTTTGATTTTGAAACCTTGGTCGAAGAGAATGTCTTTGAAGTGGAGGAATCCACCTTTTTTCTCTGGGTCCAACTACGAGACTGAACCTTCATCTCTGGGAACTACAAGCTCTCAATAAGATCGCAAGCATGTTTGGGTCACTTAATTGCACGGACCGGTGTACTACCAAACGTGAAAGGTTGGCTTTTGCTCGATTTTGTGTTATAGTGAAAGCAAAGGATGGCCTACCTAACACAATTGAGATCGAGGGTGATGATGGTGATGTTTATGTTCAATAGGTCGAGTAGATTGGGTTCCTACTTTATGCACGCAATGTTCTATCTTTGGGCACATAGACTATTCTTGTCCCACAGTGAATCTCTCTGACTTTGCTCAAGATAACGGTGCCTCTCTTCAGATCCAACATCAGTAGATGGTGAGTAATGGTGTTGGTGATGATGGCTAGTAGGTGATTGCTCCTAGGGAAGGGGGTGGTAGGTGAGGAAGGGGTCATGGCCATGGGTGGTGGTAGACTCTAGGGGTTTCTTGCCAGCAAGGTAGGGCTTGGAAACCAAAATCCTAACTTGGAAAATCAATGGCTGAATATGCGGTGCCAACCTAGGATGGTAAGAAATTCAGATATGGATCCAATTCATGGGGGTTGGAATGGAGTGGCTTCGATGATGGTGGAACGTATAAGGGAAGGTTTTGGACAAATTCCAAGACCTAGCTTGCCGAATGATCCTAATTTTGTAGCTAATGATTCTAGAGGTTGATTTTATTTCCAATGAGATGAATAATATTGAAAGGTTTTCTACCACATTGGTTCAACAACCTTTACATAATGAGAACATGGAGACAGAGAGGAGTAATGAGAACATGGAGACAGAGAAGAGTAATAGTCAAATTAATAATTCTTTACTGTCTTTGTTGGCAAGTGGCATTGATTCTCACATGTTTTAAGGGTCAACCTTTCTACGGAAGGTATCCTACCTACTTGGAATGTTTTAGAGCGGGATCCTAGGCGTCAGGGCCCCAATTATAGTAGTGGGACCCACCAACCCCATCGGAGTAGTGAATCTATGGAATCTAGGAGCGTGACAAATTGGTTTCTATTCCTAGTACTGAGGAGGACCGCTTGATGATAACTCCATCTAGGTTTGACTCATGATGGAGTTCGAGAGCGAGATAGGAGCCCCCCAAGTGCCCCCTCCCACCTACTTCTAGTCCCACTTCTTCATGATGCCCAAAAGTTGGTGCTTGAAACCTACGAGGTGTTTGTAGTATGGGGAAACAAATGGCTGTTATGGAGTGGGTTAGGAAGAACCAACTTGTCTTGTGTGGTTTCATGGAGACTCAGGTTTGTTTTGAGAGCTTTAATTTTGTTTGTTGAGTGCTGTTACCTAACTAGTCATGTGTTGATAATTATCAGTCTTTTGAGTCAGGAAGAATTTGGGTTCTGTGGGATCCTTCGAAGGTGGTGCTTCGGTGCCTGTGGAAAGTTCCTAGTTAAATCGTCTTAAAATCTCTATCATTGGCGGACCCATTATATTTGAGATTTTGTTTGTCTATAGTTCAAATGATAAAGGTGATTGCCATGTTCTCTTTAGTGATATTCGGTGGATAGCTCGCACAGTTTCACATCGTTGGGTGGTGATGGGTGACATGAATGCCTATCACTCACCGAAGGAGAATATTGTTGGTGTTTCTTTTAGTGTACGTGATGGCCCCCCTCTCCCTTCTTGCATGGCTGATGCTTGGTTGCGAGACTTGTCTTGGTCCAGATGTAAATATACTTGGTCCAATAGATAGCAGGGTGATTCACATGTGATCTCTAAATTAGACAGGGTAATTGTTGATTATAGATGGATTATGGAGTTCCCTCACTCTTATACCTAGTTTCTTACACCCAATGTTTTTGATCATTCTAGTATGGCTTTTTCTCTTGGTGGTTTGGAGAACTCGGGTAGTTGGCGTTTTACTTCCTTAACCACCTGTGGGAGTCCTCCTGATTTTCTCCCCTTGGTATCACGGGTGTGGTTGACTTAGGTTGTGGGGACTCCTCTGCATATTCTTCTCACTCACCTAAAGATGTTAAAGGGAGAACTAAAGGGATGGATCAGAAGACATTTTTATAATTTGGACCATAGAATTTCTTATCTTGAGGATAGGGTGGATAGCCTTCAGTCTCGGATGGGTGCTAGTCATGTTAAGGATGACTTGGTGCAGGAAGAACAAGTGTTCTCCAAGGAAGTTCACACTTTACAACAAATCAGGGAGTCTGAAATTTGGAAAGGGCAAAGGTTAAGTGGATGAAGGATGGTCACTACAATTCTCGATTTTTTCATAACTCTATCATGGGTAGATACAATTCTAACAAAATTGTTGCTGTCCAAGATCTTGATGGAAGATAAATTTCTACGCCAACTAACATTAGGAGGGAATTGGCTCATTTCTTTGAGCAAATGGCAATGGGAACTCCCTAAGTGGTGTGCGAAGAGTTTGAATTTCCATTGAACCGAAAGCTAGCTATCACCTCATGAAAGTTTTCAGATGGTTAGATCACTAACAGTTGAAAAGAAAAAAAGGGTGGGTTTTGTGGCCGATGAAAATATCTCTCCGGGCACTGATGGGTTTGGTGCATGCTTTTATAAAAAATGTTGGCACATTGTTGGTCCTGACCTTTGTAATGCCATTTGGAGGTTCTTCAAGAACCCGTACCTCCCTGATTAGGTCAAGTTGTGTCGCATCACCTTCATTCCCAATGGTGATACTCAGAGCGCTTTTCATGATTATAGACCTATTGCGGTGGGGTTGTTTATTTATTGCTTTATTGCTAAACTGTTGGCCAATCCCATGATGGAGGTGGGATCTAAGTTAATTTATTTTAACTAGTCTATTTTTATGAGGGGTAGAGTTATTTCGGACAACTTTTTTCTATGCCAAGAGATCATGCAGGGTTATCACTTAGATGGTGGTGTTGGCAGGTTTGCAGCTAAGATTGATTTAAGGAAAGCATATGACTCCGTTCAATGGAGTTTCCTTTTCACCCTCTTGGTGTGGCTCAACTTCCATCCTACCTTTGTGCATTGGGTGGTCTAGTGTGTGGTTAATCCCTTGTTCATCATCGTAGTTGAGGGGATCCAAAATCTTCGTTTCTTTGCTAATAGGGGGCTTCGTAAGGGTTGCCCAATGTCCCTTTTCCTATTTAACTTTGTGCTTCATTTCTTTATAGATGACTTGACTAAGGCGGCTAGACCAAGATCTTTTGATTTCATCCACTTGTTTGACGGCCCTACGTTACATCTCTGTGTTTTGTAGATGATCTTTTGTGTTTGGTAAGGCCTCCAGGAAGAGTGCAGAAACTCTTCGTGACATTTTTATGAGGTTTTCTACCAACTCAGGCCTTATGATCAGCTAGGGGAAGTCGAAGATCTTTTTTCCCGGTGCTGCTAGTGATGAAATGGACTTTTTTTTTGTCACACTTTGGGTTTCTCTATGGGTTCCTTGCCAATTACTTATTTGGGGGATGTCATTGACTTCAAAGAGACCTAATGCTTTAGACTATATGGGGTTGGTTACCAAGGTAGAGAGTTGTCTAAACTCATGAAGAAATCATTCTTTATCTTATTTGGGGAGCTTAAGTCTCCTTCGTTCAGTCATCACAGGCATGATTGGGTATTGGATGACCGTTTTTGCCTCCCAAGCAATATTGTTAAGCTCCTCAATCGTGCCATGGCTAAGTTTCTTTGGTGTGGGTCCTCGAATCATGGTTCTTTCAAGGTCTCTTGGAAGTTGGTTTGTCAGCCACGTGACAAAGGAGGGCTTTGTTTCCTTGACATAGATTATTGGAATAAAGCTTGTTTGCTCCAGCAATTATGGAGATTGGTTAGCGACACTTCTTCGGGGTGGTCTAGATTTGTTCATCAACGGTGGTTGTGACAGCACTTCATATGGTCTCTTCCCACACCTTCTAGATGCTTTGGCTATTTCAAAGTAATTTTGAGCCTCCAAAGGATTGCAATTAAGTGCATAGGATTCTTCTCCATCATAGATTGAGAACCCTTTTATAGCATGATCCCTAGCTAGCAAATGGACCTCTTAAGGTTGCTGGCAAGCCCCTAGTTGCTGCTTTTGGTTATGAACCTTTGCCCAAGGTTAATTTGCTTTGCAACTCTAACGGTAACTAGCGTGAGTCGATTTCTAATAGCATTGTTCTTGGTCAGCAAGGATTCTGGGTATTGTTTTCATCGTCGCCTCCCTTTAGTAAATACACCTAGAAGTCTGCTATTTCTACATTTAGGGGTGACCAAACGATTATGAAGTGGTTTTCTGTGGTCTAGGCTAAGAAGTATCATGCACAATATAGCTTTGTGACATGGCTTGCTATTCTGGACCATCTTTCCATAAAGTGGCATTTAGCCAACTGGGTGTGGTGGATGATGCAGGATGCCCTCTTTGTGGTTCTGATATAGAGGATGTCGATCACCTTTTTTTTCTTTCTTTCCCTTGTTGTTGTTCTTCTTCTCTATCTCTGGTATTGCTAGTGATGACAGGGATTTTTTGTTGTCACACTTTGGGTTTTTGTATGGGGTCCTTGCCAATTACTTATTTGGGGAATGTCATTGACTTCAAAGAGACCTAATGCTTCAGACTATGCGGGGTTGGTTACCAAGGTAGAGAGTCAGCTGAACTCATGAAGAAACCATTCTTTGTCTTATGTGGGGTGCTTAAGTTTCCTTCATTTAGTCATCACGGGCATCATTGGGTATTGGATGAACCTTTTTTGCCTCCCAAGCAATATTGTTAAGCTCCTCAATCGCTCCATGGCTAGGTTTCTTTGGCGAGGGTCCCCGGATCATGGTTAGTTCATGGTCTCTTGGAAGTTGGTTTGTCGACCACATGATGAAGGAGGGCTTTGTTTCCTTAACATAGATTATTGGAATAAAGCTTGTTTGCTCCAACAATTATGGAGATTGGTTAGCGTCACTTCTTTGGGGTGGTCTACATTCTCTCAAAAACGGTGGTTGTGACAACACTCCATATGGTCTCTTCCCACACCTTCTAGATGCTTTGGCTCTTTCAAAGCAATTTTGAGCTTCCAAAGGATCACAATAAAGTGCATAAGGATTCTTCTCCATGATAGATTAAGAAACCTTTTATAGCATGGTCCCTGGCTAGCAAATGGACCTCTTAAGGTTGTTGATGAGCCCCTAGTTGCTGCTTTTGGTCATGAACCTTTGGCTAAGGTTAATTTGCTTTGCAACGCTAATGGTAATTAGTGTGAGTTGATTTGGATAGCATTGTTCTTGGTTAGCAGAGATTTTGGGTACCCATTTTCACTGTTGCCTTCCTTATGATACTGTTGTTTGGTGAATTCACTCTTTAGTAAATACACCCAGAAGTCTGCTATTCTTGCAATTACGGGTGACCAAACGATTGTGAAGCGGTCTTCTGTGATCTAGGCTAAGAAGCACCACCCACAATATAGTTTTGTGACATGGCTTGCTATTCTGAACCATCTTCCCATAAAGTGCCATTAGGCCAATTGGGCTGTGGTGGATGATGCAGGGTGCCCTCTTTGTGGTTCTGATATAGAGGATGTCGATCACCTTTTTTTGGATGCAACTTCTCTGCTGCCATTTGGGATAGGATCATGTCCTTGAATGGAATGAGGATGTGCAGTGGGTGGTGGATCACCTAGCGGATGAATCTTTGATGTGCACTGTGAGATGTCTTAGCTTTTGTGTTATTGTTTAGTTTATTCGGCAGGAGCGAAATGCTAGGGTGTTTGGAAGGGGGCCTATGTCAGTCGACCAAGTGTTCAGGAAGGTTGTTCGGTTGGTGCGTTACTGAAACCTAGACGAATAATGGAATATTGAAGATACCCCTTCAAGTCGAGTTTGTTTTGAGAAGTGGTAGATGCCGGTCATGTTCATACATTCCTTGACATCTTACCACAGCTGAAGGCCCTGACTTGGGTGGGTGGTGCTAAATATTGATGCTTCTGTCAGGAATAACCAAGGGGGCTATGGAGCCCTTTGCCGAGACCACAACGGCATCGCTATCTTTGCGGTCGTGGGAGGGACTGATGTTGCAGATGTGCTCTATTGTGACTTTTTAGGCATTCTCAATGGTCTCCCTGTAGCCATTGCTCGTGGGTATCATAGGATTATGTTGCGGTTTGATTCGATAAGTGCCGTGGGTTTGGTCCATGGAACTATGGAGAAACATTGGCATATGTTGGGTGTGCTTGAAGATATCTGGGAGCTTATTGCTGGGCTTTAACCGTTTGAAATTATTCACCAGTCATGAGGGAGACAAACCGTGGGGTTAACTTGCTCGTTAATTTGGTGCCATAAAACATAGAGTTGATCTTTGATCCCGGAGGGTTACCAGATCGCCTCCAGTCCATAGTGGAAAGGCTTTCCTTTGGGTGTAATCTGTATCCTTTATGTCTTGTATCTAACATGTTTATATTATATATTCTCTTCGGTTAAAAAAAAAAAAAAAATTCCTGGATTAGGATAACACCAGATCTAGGATATGAAAGATGGCTTGAGACAGAAATTTATCTCATTAATTTGGATGATCGCTCGCAAGACAGCATAAAAGATTTTCCAGGGAGTGATTTGATTCATCATGTATTTTTGGTTTCTTCATCAATTTGTGGATGACAGGCACTTAAAAATTGGAATAGAATGTCTGTAAATAGCTTCCATGGAATCATAAACCTTCTGTCTCAATCTCTCTCATGTTTTAGAGGGGGTTCTGGTTGATTGACTTTTTTTCGTTGTTTTTCTTGGCATCCAAAGTAGCAACATATATAAATTAACTTAATTTCATTAATAATTACATAATTGGTGATAGATATATATACCCTCCAGGGAGGTTCAAAAGAAGTACATTAATGGTGGGGATGCAGTAACAAGGCCAAGACATAATGACCCGATATCATCCTCCAGACCATGCAAAAAGAAAAGGAAAACATAATCAAAATTTTAAATACACCAACTCTCCAATCAACCGCATTGGAGTGCTGCAGATTAATGTACAAGAACTCATCTCTCAGATTTTAATCCCTAACTGTGATGCAACTGGGAAGGATGAAGAGGAGAAGACAGTGAGAGGAAAACTGGAAAACGAAAGAGATGATCATCGATCTGTCTTCCACATCGAATTCCAACGCTTCTACTCCCTTTTTCATTCGCCAGTCGTGAAAACTTACATTCACTGCATCATACTTATATAGTAGTAGCATCTGTCGCTGATATCATGGACAGAGATTCATCTATTATATATATACATCAAATACATATACAATTTTTTTTCTGTTTAGTTGATGAAAATCACCATTCGTCTCTCAGGAATCCAGTGCACTTATCACCACCCTGCCCATCACAAATAACTCGGACATGGAATCGGCTCCAACAAAACGACACATACATACATGCATAAGGGGGTGAAAGAGGGAAGATTTACCAATCATACATGGTAGGGTTTCTGGGCTCGTCTTGGTCGTAGGCTTCCATTGTTGATTTCCTCCTCGTCATTCTCTTCAGTTCTCTCGACGTAGCCGCTGGGTTTGAGGTTTAAACAATAAATAAAACATAGTTAAAACAATAAAGTGAGAAGAAAAAGGAAAGAGCTAGGAGATTTTAAAAGTGATTGAAAACTCACGCGAAAAAGGAGAATCAGAGGAAACGGAGGATGCAGGAGAAGAGGGAATGGACTTGGAACCGGCAGATGAGTCGCGAGAAGTAGCAGTCCTGAGGATGGTGATGCTTCGAGAAATGGGGACATCATCTCCGTGAGAAGTAATGGCGGTGGTCGGAGATAATCTTGGTGTTAAAGGTGGCAGAGACGATGATGTTGATGATGAGAAGGAGTGGTATCTGCGTAGCTTGCTAAGACCCGATTCAGGGGCAGGACCGGCCACGGTGTCGTCCCACAGCTTGTGAAGAAGACCCATTTTGTTTTCTTCTTCCTTCTTCTGTGATATATGTAATAATAAATATATGATGCAATAAGGAGAGAACCCTAATTAATCAAGGGCCGAGCAGAAGCTGCAAGTCAAGAGAGAAGATAGATTTCCTTTATCGATCACTCAAAGGGATCGGAGATATTCTCTGAATAGACTCTACAAAGAGATGAGGAGATGATTTCCTATACCAGTCTGAGGGATCGGAGCTATTCACAGAGATCCCCCTTTATTGATAAAATGAGATTAAAAGTTGAGATGAGCCAACTCAAGGCTTCCCTCTTTATAGAACGAATTAGGTAGCTTTCATTCAAATTTAGGCTTCCTGTACAAATCTATAGATAGATTATTATTTTAGAAGTTAATGGATTCACACATCTCTAGAATTTCTATTCCTTGCAATTTTCTATAATTTCCTGAAATTTTGAGAAATTTTAGAGATTTATTAGATTCAGTTTCTAATTGGATTCTACTTTTAATCATTGGATAATTAACTGCCACGTGTCGCAATCCTATATAAGAATTACAATGAATTGCAGGGAATGAGAATTGTAGAGGACGTGAATCTGAAAATAATTAGGTGTGACAAACAATGATGGTAGAGTTGAGTGTATTATTTGTTCTTGGGAAGTAAATCTTCCTCTTGAATTTGTGGTGAAAAAACATGAAGATAACATATTACGCTACCTCAAGTCTCAGGGGTTGAACCACACTTTTGCCATGCTTGGCTTGTGTGAATGCGAGCATTTATGTGGGCAAAGGAGTGGACTCAGAATAATCATTCCCAGCCAACTAAAAAATTAGAGGTTAAAGAGAAATTGGAGGCACCAATATATATTTGGTTCATCATTCCTCCCCAAGGACATCTTACTTGTGAGTTAAAAAGGAAAATTATTACCACAAATAAAATTTTCAAAAAGGAAAATCCAGGACAATGTTTAGTAGTCTGGAGATAGATATAAATGAAAAGAAAAGAAAAGAAAAGAAAAAAAAAAATAATAATAATAATAAAAAAAAGAAAATAATTGCCATAACATTTGTTTCATGTACAGTTTATTCCATTTAAATGGCTTCCATGTTTAGCTCGGGTTATGTAATCCAAGCTTTTACTACCACATTTTCTAAAATTTTCTTATTAACAATAGAAAAAAAATTGGACGGTAAAATACAATTTTCAAATTTAAAATCTTTTGGGAAAGAAAAGCCCAGGCAAATGGAAACACAAGGGCGGCAATAGGTAAAGAACCACCGCAGGGATGTAGGAGGACAGAGGCGAACTCGGAAACGGGGCCCACTCTTCCCCAAAGGGCAGATCCGCAGAGACCACCAAACCACGGCAGGGGGGAAACCCCGGATGGGAAGGGAAACGGGGGGCGGGACGGACGACGGAAACCAAGGGAGCGAACCGGAAGGAATTTTCCCCACAAAAGAAGAAACGATGTATACCACAGGCAGAGCCAGGCCCACGAGTCCTCCCAGAAGGGACCAAGGGAGGACAAGGGTTACGAACCCAGGGAAGATGATAGGGGGAAACCAAGGGATCGGGGGGACGTGGATTCCCAATGGAGAGCAGAATGATAACCAGAGAAAAGAAAAAGTGGACATGTGGGAGAGGGAAAACGGAGTCCGCAGAAAAATGAAAAGGGGCGGGAGAGGAGGGACGGGCGGCACGAGGGACGGGAGACGGAACCACGGGAGACGGGGGGGCGGGGGAAGACGGCACAGGCAGAGCGACGGAAGGGGGAGGCACGGGGAGCGACGGAATCGGGGGCGCGGCAGGGGCATAAAAGCGGACGGAAGGGGGCGGAGGCGACGGCGGGAGATGGATGGAAATGGCGCCGATTCGGATGTGTCTAACAGGACACCAAGGCCGACAGGTGATGTTTGGGCAGAGGGCCTATGGGGCCTAGTGGGAGCTAATGAGGTAGAAGTGTGGGAACCACCACCTCAAGCTTTAACATGAGCATGTTATTTTAATAAAACAATTTTATTTTATGGGTCTATCAATCATGTTTCTTGCACGAATGAAGTTAGTGTATAAGTCTATGTGGGTTTGCATGAGAATTTGATTGAATGTTTTTTAGCATCTCTTTTGGTTTAAGTGCTATCCCAAGGTTGACTATGCTAGTGTGATTTTGTTGCATGAGTTGTGTTTATGCAGATTCATTGAACTCATTCTTGTATGTAATATCTCAGAAAAAGGCGCACCAAGAGCAGTTGGACCTCACTAAAGGAGATAAGCGAATGAGAGGAATATGACCCGGCACCGAAAGGGCAAATCTCGGAAGAGCGGGATATGCAGAGACAAAACGGACCAGAACCCACCCGAGGAAGGTACCACGCACAACACGCGGGGACCTTGATATATACAATGCTTGGAAGAGGAAAGACCGGGAGCCGGGATTACAACCCGAGCTCCATGAGGGATGACCGATGCTTCGTTATGAGAAGCATAGGACGCAAAGTCTTTGTGGGAGGGTGAAGTTCCGGATGGAGGGACTCCACAACAAGAGGCCGCCAGCGGACCACTTTGGGTTATAAGATGCGCCGGGTCACACCATGAGGCGATATAACCATCATGCTAACATGATTAGTGAGTTGAGCGCAGTGGGCGCGAAGACGATGAGGAGCAAGTCTCCGCAGCATCGGTCATTGCCAAAGACTTGGGAGCATATGAAGATCTTCTTGACTCATGGATGAAGTCAAGACTTTCGATCAAGCGCCAAGCACCTGAGCGATGAGGACGGATGTTGGCGATACCCCTCAAACGATGTATTCGCGAAGCAAGCACTAGTAAGGGGCGGGCCAAGCGCAAGAGAGGAAAGCTCAACCCAGCGGTCCAAGCAAAGTAACCGGGTGGGAACAAAACAAGAGTGGGCCCAAGCGTCAAGGGGGACTAGCGGCAAGAAGAAATCAGCTTTGATTTGCTTCAAGTGCCGAAGCTGGTCATTTTGCTGTGATTGCACGAGCAAGAGGTATGTCTGTGTGTTATACCTCATCTTGTTATGTAACAAGTTCTACTATGCTTGTGAACTAAATCCTTTGTGGATTGTTGATTCGGGCGACAGAACACATAACAAGGGGAACGCCGAGCTCGTGGAATACCGTCGTATTCCAAGAGGAAGCAAAGGATAACGATGGGGAACGACTCAAGCGTGGAGGTTCATGGCATAGGCACATGCAAATTAGTTTTGCGAGGTGGCGGATGTTACTCCATGATGTCTGTATGCTCTAGACATTCGGCGAAATCTTGTTTCTGTTATTTATCTTTTAAGACATGGTTTTAGAATTGTATTTGAAAACAATTCTTTGGTTTTGTATCTGGGTGATACGGTTTATGGTTATGGTTTTCTTGATAATGGTTTCATTGTATTGGATACAATTGATTATTCATTTAATTCTAGTAATGTTTTTGTTTGTCAAAATCGTGTGTATTGATTCTAATTTGTGGCATGCTAGACTAGGACATATTGGCTTAGATAGGATGAACAGGTTGGCAAGAGAAGGTCTCTTAGGCCAAGGTTCACTATCGATTTGCCAACGTGAGTCATGTCTAGCAGGAAAAGCAACTAGAAAACCATTTAAAAGGCTTTGAGAGCCTCTCTTCCTTTAGAACTTATCCATTCAGATGTGTGTGGACCCATGAATGTGCATACTAGAAAAGGACAGTCATATTTCATCACATTCATAGATGACTATACAAGGTATGGTCACATTTATCTAATTTCTCATAAGTCGAAGCTCGGAATGTTTTAAGAAATTCATGAGCTTGGTTGAGAATCGATTAGATAAAAGGATTAAAACTCTTAAAACGGATAGAGGTAGAGAGTATCTCTCCGATATGTTCAAAGGGTTATGTGATGAAAAGGGGATATCTAGACAACTCACTATTCCGGGGACTCCACGCAAAATGGGGTTCTGAGAGGAGGAATAGAACCTTACTAGACATGGTGAGATCCATGATGGCGAGGCAAATCTACCCATCTCTTATTGGGGAGATGCTTTGCTTGATCGGCCTATATCCTCAACGAGTTCCAACCAAATCGGTTCCTTCCACACCATATGAGTTGTGGACCGGAAGGAAGCAGATTTGAGTTACTTGCGCGCATGGGGATGTGGGCATATGTTCACTCTACTTCTCACCAATATGGAAAGCTTGGACCCAGAGGAAGAAAGTGTATCTTTGTGAGATATTCGAACCCTCAAAGGGCCATGTCTTCATTGGACTAGATGAGAATGAGAGGAGAACGGAACTTGAGTCTAGGGATGCAACATTCTTAGAGAATGATTTTCCATCTCTTCAGGAGTTAACAAAGAATCATCGGAATTCTTGAGATACAAGATAGTGGTCTTGTAACTCCGGGTTGATCCGGATAATGAACACAGGGTTCATCCGGAAGATCCTAGTGGGAGTGGGAGTACAGATGTGATAGCACCTTAGACGGTGAGCAACGACATGCACTCGCCGAGTAGGCGCGGGCTAGCCTCATCGACGTCGACAAGAGGATGAAGCCACATGGTAACTCGAAGAGATCGCGAGATGATTTCGGTCGATGAGCATGAACCAAAGAGCGTGCAGGAAGCTCTTGCGGGGTCAAGCTCAAAGGAATGGTTAAAAGCAATAAAGGAAGAGTTGGAGTCGATGAAAGTTAATCATGCCGGGACTTGGTTGACTTCCGCCGAGCCGAAAGGCGATTGGGAACAAGTGGGTTCTCAAGATCAAAAAAAGGCGGATGGATCTATTGAGAGATTCAAGGCCGTTAGTGGCTAAGGGCTACACCCAACGAGAGGGCGTTGATTATGAGGAAACCCCCGTGGTTAGGTTTGCCTCAATCGCCTCATTCTAGCCATTGTTGCTTAGTTGGACTTGGAGCTTATCGGATGGATGTAAAAACTGCTCTCAATGGAGAACTTGAGGAAGAGATCTATATGGATCAACCTCAAGGCTTGAAGCACATGGACTTGAGCGCAAAGTGTGCAAGCAAGAAGTCCAATATGGCTAAAGCAAGCATCTAGACAGGGAATGTGCGCTTCCACCAAGCTATGATGGAAAATGGTTTTCCATGCTGAGGAAGACCACCGTGTTTACACCAAGAGACTCGATAATAATTATGTCATTCGACACCGACGTAGATGACATACTTATGGCTAGCAATAGCAAGGAGCTATTGGAAACCATTAAGAAATGGTTGTCCTCCGTATTTGATATGAAGGACATGGGTGAAGCAAGCTATGCTGGTGTCAAGATTGTCGAAATAGGAAAAAGAGATTACGGGTTTATCTCAAGAGACCTATATTGACAATGTCTTGACGAGATACCAGATGCACAACCGCAAACCAATTGATACTCCAGTGGAGAAGGGTTTGCATTTGAGCCTTGATATGGGTCCTAAGACTCGGAGGAGAGAACCAAGATGGAAAGAGTTCCATATCCGGCGGTGGGAGCCTATGACGCTATGATGTGACTAGGCCGGATATTTGTTATGCGGTGGGTTTGGTTAGTCGATACCAATCAAACCCGGGCATAGAGCACGAAAGCACAAGAGGATATTGAGATATCTCGGAGGAACGAGTAACTACATGTTGTGTTACCAAGGATCGGATTTGCGGTTAGTTGGCTATAGTGATGCCGACGGGCGGAGACATCGATGAGCGCAAATCAACCTCCGGATATGCTCTGCGAATCGGGGCCATTCGTGGTGTAGCAAGAAGCGAGGCTGTATATCCCTCTCGACCATGGAAGCAGTAGTGGCATGCTCCGCCGTTCAAGAGGCTGTTGGTTGAGGAGATTCCTCGACATCGGGATTGTGATGACATCCAAAGAGGCCGCCCTTGTCATTGTGATAGTACGGCAGCTCTTAGCTATGTCAAGGACCCCAAGTATCATGGGAAGACCAAACATATACAATTGAGATATCATTTTGTTAGAGACATTACATCAAGAAAGAAAGTTGTACAAGCACATATCTACTAGTTTGATGGTAGCTGACCCTCTTACCAAACCTATAGCCAAGGATGTTTATTTCTCATGTAAAATCCTTGGGCTTGCATAGATTGTGACTTATTGTCCGAGACTTTCTATTAATGAGTAATATGAGTTCATTCAGCATTACTTCGGGATTGTGTTTGCTAGCATAAAACAAGATATGTCAATAGGCAAGAGAATGGCTCACTCACACGAGCACGCCTCGGCCCTGGAGGCAAGCAGAGATGAGACAGTGGAATGACTGTGTAGGTCAATTCATAATCATGATGTCGCCTTGATTTGGAATCAAGATGAGTTCCCGTGAAGAGAATCGACATGAATGTTCCACTATCATGTTGCCTATAGGAGCAGGTGCGAGTACAGTGGCGCAGGGTGGCGACAATAAAGAACTCGGAGGCGCAAGGGGTTGCACCGGACTAAGACCCGATGGTGTTGAGATGGACATACGTCTATGTATATAGAATGCTCCACCAAGCACATATATCATACTATGTGTGCTTAGCGATCATTGGAAATGAGAGGATGGATCCCGCTCCTCTCATGTGTGAGTCCGGACCATGGTCCATTAGTGTTCTAGTGACCAAGACATCATGAAACGAAGGGTGATGTGGCTACGGGGTGTACCTATGGTCAGATTGATTCGACCAAAGGGGCACTACGGGAAAGGAGTCAACCAAGTGAGTGATGGCAGGCGAAAGGAAAGGTGATCAACCGCACCTAAAAGTGTCGGCCCAACGAGTGTACGGAGTGAACATAAGGACAAGAAGGTGACTCTCGGAGGGATCGAGATACCAGTCGGTGAGTTTGAATAAACCTAGGACACGGATACTAATGCTAGATGCAGAGTGATGTGCCACGGCCCGGAAGGCTAGGGGGCTCACGCGGGATATCACCGGCGCACAACCCACGATGAGTGGATAAGTCGGGACACGGGGCATGTACGGGATACATAGTGAAGAGATCAAATATATGAACGGGAATCAGGGCGGGACACAAGAGGTCAGACCGGGAACATAGCGAGAGATGAATGGAACGGGAAACAAGGGCGGGACACATGAAAGATTAACACCCCCAAGGGGAGCGTGGAATTTATTAATTAATAAAAATAAATGCCCAAGGGCAAAGAAACACAAGGGCGGTACAAAAAGGAAAAGAACCACCGCATAGAGAAAGAGGATAGACAGCAAATCCAAAACGCCCCACCCCTCAGAATGACAGATTTCTTCCTAGTATATCTCATCCAAACCACGGCATTGGGTGGGATATTATCCCTCCCGATGAGGAATCTCCGGTAAATCTTTGGTGGTGGAACGAGGACGTGAATCTAGACTTCTGCTGTGAATACTTCAAGTAAGGGAAAGCGAATTCAGGTAAGGAATTTTTTCCCCATCAATTAATTGAATTGAATTACTTTTGATGTATTACCTACAATATTGATACAACACAACAATGTTGATTTTTTTTGGGACATGATTTTTATTAAGATATCATCTCTTTCATTTGCCTTTACTTTAAAAAAAAAAAAAAATCTTTTTCATTCCCTAGCCATACACACCAGAGATGAGGGTTTCTCCAATGGGTTGTCAAAGAAGCAGTTCTATCTAGAGCACAATAATGATGAGATTCTTGAAGATTTCGGTGTACAAGTCCACTTCTTCTTCTTTACTTGATTCATTGTTTTTTATGTATTGTTGCTTATATTTTACTTGTCATTCATCTATTGCATAGAAATTTATCAGTGCCCATTGTTCATCATGTGCATTCAATGGAAAAATGTTGTGTTCTACGTGTACTACGAACCCAAAAAGGAAGCGTTGAGTATATTACCAATATGACAGAGAATCACGATTGGAAGAACTATAGTACCTATGAGGGCCGTAAGGAAACGAAACTATTCTTTCCATCCAACAATTTAATTTTGGGTTTTTTAGTTAACTTATTGAATGTTTTAAAGAATGGCTTGACCACGTATTAGTGAGTAAGTCACATTTCATTTACAGAGTTTCAAATCCCTATAGTTCGTCACTAAAAGTAATCGTATCCTCTTTGATTAATTTAATGTCTTAATTTTTAACTTTAGATCGATGTCAATAGATGATATCTTTATTATTGTCGAACAATAAGCCAATGTTTTCGTTTAGGCTTTATTTGTCCGTGTGATAATTTGTAAGATTTGTAGATTTTTACTTACTTAATTAGCGTTTGAAACCGTTAGGCACACATTTTGATTGTAAATACATTGCTTTACCATTCCATATCATTGGGAGTTTGATCATATCACATTTTAGGACTCATTTTCTTGAGGTCTACCAATTTATTTATTTTTTGTTTGATCCGTCCGTGTAATTTGAATAGTTTTATTCTTATTAGTTTAGCATGATCTTTCATATTTGCTTAATTTTCTATTAGGTTAATGTTTGGTTGGAAATTTAGAGCATTTTATTAAGGGATAATTACTGTTGCCCCCTTGTACTCTGATTTTATTACTACTTTATCCCCTCTACTTTTTAAAATTGCTAATCCAACTTTTAACTTTGTCTAAAATTACTAATGCCCCCTTCCGTTAAGCTCAATTAGTTTACTGATGATGTGGCATTTATATATTTTTTCAAAAACCCAAAAATAACCCTACAATTATCTCTTTACTTATTTACTCTTTAGCAAGTTATAATACTATCCTTAATTAACTATGGAGAAAATTTAATTTTAAATTAATTTTTTTTTAAAAAGAAACTACCAAATAAAGAAAAGACTTGATTTTTCTTTTCTAAAAAGAAATCATTGAATAAAGGAAATATGTGATTAAATAAAACTTAAAATAGAAATTAAAATATTATGAAATATCAAATGTAATTCAAAGTTGGAAATTGAAAATCTCCTAATATATGCTAACCATTACAAAGGTGGGTCCCACCAAAGCAAAATTTATTGTAAAATATAAGATTTTAAGGATATAATTGATATTCAATATAGTTTCTAAAAATAAGGATAATGTCATATTTTTTAACTTCTTAATTTTAATGAAGGGCAAAATAGACATTACATATCTGATGTTAACAACCAATTAACACCGTTAGAAGTGAAGGGGGCAACCGTAATTTCATAAAGATAGAGGTTTGATTAGTAATAAAACCAAAGTACAAGGGGGCAATAGTAATTATCCCTTTTATTAATTATTTGAAATATTGTGAAAAACTTATGATCATGGGTTTATTCAAGTGGGTGCTCAGTAACACATATTTTTCATTCCCCATCCATTCACTACCATGTGAACCTCACTCTCATCTTTGCCACGCTTTCAAATTTGAGAATAACAAGGTGAAGGATTGTTTGGTGATGAGGATTTCTCTAATGAATGGGTCACAAAAGATGAATGTCGCTAGAGAAGCAGCTTTACCTAGAGCAAGGCATTAGCAAGGAAGTTCTTGTAGACAAGGTTTAAAGTATCCCATGATACCATACGATACTAGCCGATACATATCCATATTTGACCCAACCTCTTAAAATCACCTGACCGATACGATACACGATACCGATACTTTAAACCTTGCTTGTAGATTTCACTATAGAGGTTCACTTCTTCTCTTTAAATCTTTAATAATTCATTGTTTCTTATGTATTGTCATCTTTCAGATTTTGAATGCTTAATTAAGTTTTCATTGCTTGGATCATTTTGTGTGAAAGCCCTAGGTGCCAAACATAATGCGATGCAACAGGAGATGCAATTGCAGGAGTAGCGTAACACACTTACGGAGTTGGTGTCCAAGTTTACTTCATTGGGGAGGCAATTGGAGCAGATGTTGAGGATGAGTACACTGGAACCAAGTTTTGTGGAGTGACCTGCAAGTTCGATGGGGTTATTACCTACTCCGATCAACAATCCGATTCACACCAAAACGATGAAGCTTGATTTTCTTCAGTTTGATGGCATAGATCTGGTAGGGTGGATTTTTAAGGCCGATCATTTCTTCACCTACCATGGAACACCAAAAGACTATATACTGGTGATTACCTTCTTTCACATAGATGGCCAAGCCTTGCATTGGTTCCAATGGATGGACAAAAGTTGCTGACTCAAAGAAGACATTCATGAGAGAAAACCCAAACTTTGTTCGTCTACCAGTCGGTACATCTACTGCCATAGTAATTTGAACTCCTAGCACCACTGCAAAACCTCATTCACTGCCCATTAGGTGCCTAACAGCCGCGAAGATGTAGAGACCGTGGCCAATGTTTTAAATTTGATGAGAAGTTCACACCGGCCGGGACATGGATGCAAACAATTAATTGCTATTGCTGGAATGTGAAGAAGATCCTCCACTGGTAGAGCCTGATCCACCAATTGAATTAGAGATTCAAGAAAATGAGCCTGTAAAAGCAACCGAATTATTGTATCACTCCTTAGTAGGCATGGCAACACCAACCACTATTAGATTCACTGCTTGGATGGCCGGATGACCTCTTCAGATATTGGTTGATGGTGGCGCAACCCACAATTTTGTGTAAACAACAGTAGCAAGGAGATTGGGAATGGCAGTTGAAGAGATTCCTCCTCTCTGTGTTGGTAGGAAGTGGGATCCATTTGGTATGTGAAGGGAAGATCTCTAAAATTCCCTTGAGCATTCAATGTTACCATAACGACAGTGGATGTGTACGTGCTACCCTTGGTTGGGGTAGATTTGATATTAGGGATTCAGTGGTTGGTTGGGCCTGGACCAGTTGTATTTGACTATAAGGCACTCACATTGGAGTTTGGACTGGACTAGGATAGAGTGAATCACAACCTCCTATAGAGTGCAACTACATGGATTACGTAAGGTACTTGAAGCCCAACATTACTCAGCTTTATTTATTCTTAAGTTTGAATCCAGTGGGTCATCAAATGAAATAGATGGGCCTGGGCCAGAATTACAAGCACTGTTGGATTGATTTGAAGATTTTTTTTCTTCCCAAGAACCAATGGGCCTGCCACCATAGAGAGCCCAAGACCACCAAATTCAGCTCAAAACCGGTTCTTCTCTAGTTAGCGTGCGCCTATACTAATAACCTTTTTGTCCGAAGAATTAGTTGGAGCGACAAGTACTAGCTAGGAATGTTACAAATCGGCTTTATTTAGCCTAGTAACAGTACATTTTCATTGGCGGTATTACTTGTAAAGAAGAAGGACGGTATATGGAGGTTTTGTGTAGACTATTGTGCCTTAGATGCCATCATAGTTCAGGATCGTTTTCCCATACACAATTGATGAGTTGTGTGATGAATTGTACAATGCTAAATATTTCTCTTGCAAGTGACCTCCACTTTGAAATCGATTGTTGCAAGAATTTCACTCCACTTTAATGGGCGGAAATTCAGGGTATTTGTGCGTGGAATGAGAAAGGTAATGCAAGAATTTGTGGCTAGTTGCATTCTCTGTCAACAGATGAAAAGCGTCATAGATCCAGCAACGGGATTGCTTCAACCACTACCTATTCCCACTGCAAGTTGGACAAACATTTCAATGGATTTTGTGAATGGCCTACCACTATCACAAGGGAAATTGGTGATTATGGTGGTAATAGACTGTCTCACGAAATTTAGGCATTTTTATTCCCTTTCCCCAAATTATACGAGTTCCAAGGTAGCAGAGGTCTTTGCACAAGAGGTGGTGTGGCTACATGGGGTGCCTAACTTGATCGTTTCTGATAGGGATCTCTTCTTCTTGAGTTCATTTTGGAAGGAGTTGTTGTGACTCCAAGAAACTACTTTGGCTATGAGCTCTACATATCACCCCTACGGATGGACAAACTGAAGTGGTCAATAGATGGTTGGAGATGTATTTGGTATTATTCTCAGCAGCAGAACCCTCCAGGTGGTCTCATCTCTTGTGTTGGGCATGAACCCATTCTCTTCCTCGGTCCTTTTGGTGAAAAAGAAGGCTGGCACATGGCTTTTTTGTGTTGACTACTGTGCCCTTAGTGCGATTATGGTTTGTAATTTGCTCTCAATCCCCACAAAGGAGCTATTTGATGAGTTACATGGTGTATGATACTTCACTAAATTGGATCTTTGCTCAAGTACCATCATATTAGAATAAGGATGCTAATATTGCTAAAAGGGCATTTAGAACTAATGAGGGTCATTATGAGTTATTGGTGCTGCCTTTTGGGCTCACCAATGCCCCCCATCCACATTCCAAGCCCTTATGAGTTCTTTTTCAAACCCTGTTTGCACAATTTTGTACCCTTTTTTTCCCGTTGCGATGATGTACTAATTTATGAGTTAGGATCCGTGATCCTGACGAGGGGCCACATGGTACCTTGGACACTTACCAACCATGAATACTGGGGGGGGGGGGGGGCACATGGTACCACTGTGGATCCCACCCCTCTTAATTTTTTTTATTTGTAGACCTCCACCTAATTTTGTGGTTGGGAAGTGTATGGGGGAGATGATTTGGATTCCTAATTTACAGTGCAATGTGGCATGCCCATTTGTAGCACCTTGAAACTGTGTTGGTGACACTTAGGCCCATGGGCTATTCGCTAAAAGGAGCAAATGCACTTTTGGGCAATAGATAATCGTATACTTGGGCCATATTGTTACAGCCCATGGGTTGGAGGTGGACGTCCATAAGATTGAGTCTATTCTGCAAAGGCCCATCCCACATTTGGTGAAGGAAATTTGGGATTCCTTGGGCCCAAAAGATTGATTTCTAAATTGTATGTTTTTTGGAATAGGTAGCTGATAATATTAGAAAAATAATGTACAAAAATTACATTCGATAATAAATCTTTCCCTCTGCATCATCATGAACAATATCAGTGAGGGCAGAAGGTATTCCCCCCGGATCAAAATGGATCAACGACGCCTTAAGAAGGAGGCTAGACAAAAGATCCACACCATAGTTTAACTCCCGGACATGATGCATGAACACACACTCCGTGAACTGTCCCTGCAGGGAAGTGATCTCATGAATGAGTTCTGCAGCGAACCAAGGGGAATGATGAGTTCTACGAATTATCAAGATGGCTTCTCTGGATCAAATTTGATTTGAACACACTGAATGCCCATGTGGATAGAAAACTCCATTGAACGGAGTCATAAGCCTTGCGAAGGTCAATCATGGCAGCAAAACGAGGCTTCCCATTGTTTGTTTGATAATCATGAAGAATCTCTTGACTAAGGAGAATGTTGTCAGAGATTTGCCTTCCTTCAATAAAGGCGGTTTGGTTCAAGCCAACGAGCTTATCAACTACCACCTTAAGTCTATTAGCAATGAGCTTAGCAATGAATCTATAAATGCAACTGCTGACAACAATAGGTCTATAGGCACTAAAAGAATTCTGCACTTGGCCATTTGGGATCAAAGTAAGGTGGGAGAGCTTCAAGGTATTAGGCATCCGAAGATTAGTGAAAAAAAATCCTAAGATACCTACGACATCAGCGCCCGTGATCTCCCAAGTCTTCTTAAAGAAAAAGGCTCGAAGCCATCCGTTCCCGGGTGAACTATCATCATCAGCCGAGAAAACAACATCCTTGATTTCCTCAATAGAAAAAGGCTTGATAAGAAGAGATCTATCATCCCAATCGAGGGACCTGTCAATGGGAAGCTCAAAGGGAGGACATATTGAGAAGATCCACAAAAAATCTTCTCAAAGAAATTAATTGCCTCAGCCCTGATACCATCACCATCAGTAATAAGGACATCATTCTCATCATGGATGGCATAAACCTAATTGCGAGATTTGCGAGATTGCATAGAGCGATGGAAAAAAGATGTGTTGCCATCACCTTCCTTCATCCATTTAATTTTAGCCTTTTGATGCAGAGAACTCTCATGAGCATTGAGGAGATTATTAAATCTAAGAATCTCAATCTTTTCTTGCACAAGGAGGTCATCAGAGGCCCCAAAATAAAGGATTAAGGACTGGGTACACTGGAGAGAGGAATCTGCCTCACTGATTTGGCCATCCAAATCATGAAGAGTAGTCTTACTCCAATTTTTAAGCTTATCCTTGAGAAGGCGTAGCTTGGCCATCAAAGCAAAGAGGGGAGACCCAAACATTGGAATTCTGCCAAACATCATAGAGAAAAGGGAAAAAGTCTTTCTGATTAATCCAATGCGAATAAAATATAATTGTTTACCCCTTTTCTTTGTCGGAGGGTTACCCAAACCTAACAGCGTAGGAGAGTGGTTTGAGATCCCACGATAAACAAAGTTGGCAAAGGAAGTAGGGTACTTGGTAAGCCAAGCCGGATTCACCAAGACATGATCAATTTTTGATGAGATTCGATTTTCACCAAGACTTTGGTTACTCCAAGTAAAGTGGTGACCAATCCTATGCAACTCAAGGAGAGAAGCATCATTCATGCAACTATGGAGAGGATGCCAATCCCTACTACTAACACCGGATCCACCATCCCTATTACCATGATCTTTAATAGCGTTAAAGTCACCAAGAAGGACCCACGGAGAACGAGAGTTGTCACTAATGTAACGGATATCATCCCAAAGGGGTTCCCTATCTTTCAAAGAATCATCTCCATAAATGAAAAAAAATGAGAAAGAAATCACTAGTAAGCTTACAACGGGCCCTCAAGTGAATAAACTGAGAAGTCTTAAGCAAACAACAAACATCAACTTTATCAAAATCCCATAAGACTCATATTCTACATCACAACAAGTATAATTGTTTTCACAACTCCATCGATTGCAAAATTGGTGAGAGAGAAAAGGAAATTAAGCTTGCTTCACATGAGTCTTAAGAAGACCAAATAGAGTAATATAAGCTTATTTGACTTCACCCAACCCATGACAGCACGTCGTCGACCAGGGTTGCAAATACCCCTAACGTTCCAAGCGGCGACCCTGGTTCGGTTCAAATGGCCATGCGTGGAACTGGAAGAGTGTTGAGGAAGATCTGGAGAAATCTTTGGATGGCCAATGGTGGATTAGTAGAGCAGTTAAAAGCCCAACCTCCCACGGAGAGGTCTTGGGTTCGCACCCATCCGGCGGCACCCATATTAGTAATATTCCTCCCACTCTATATATAAACTCTTCGCATTCGGGAAAAAAAAAAAATCTTCGGATGATGTGAGTTGGAGGCGACATGATCCAAGAATAGCATGCACCAATCCAGCCTGCTGACTAGTAGAGGAATGATTTTTAGAAATAATATGCTTATTATTTATTACCCGATTAACATCACCATGTGTTATATTAGGAAGAGCTTCTTGCATGTGACCACTTCTTCCGTTTTCTTATGAATGTGCAGCACATGTTCAATGTTAGATCCAACAACTGAGATTATATGGACAGGATAAAAATCCTGTATCGATCTGCTTGTCTGTCTGACAGCCCCCTTTCATCTCGATTGACTGGTTGAGAGAAAATTCTGGAGACGAGAACTAGCCAGTCCAAACAAACCGGAGTTTTCTAGGGTTGAAAAAAAGAAGGAAGAAAATAATAGAGATGAGAACCTCACAAAAGCTGATATAATGGATGTAATAACAGCTGGATTAGCGTAATAATGGTCATTAATTAACATCCTCTCTTCAATCTACTTAAAGCTTCTGTTCGTCCTTCTCTCCACAGACCCTTGCAAGAGTCTGAGAATTCTCAAACTCAAACAGAAAAACCCAAATAAAGAAGTAGAGGAAAGATGGCAAAGTTTTCTCAGGCTCTACTTGTCGCTGCCCTGTGCTTCATTGGCCTTGTTGGCTTCGTTTACTCCCATGAAGATTACGATGTGGTGGGTAAGGTGTACTGTGACACCTGCCGAGCCATGTTCGAGACTGAAGCCAGCATAGACATGAAAGGTGCACCGGTCAAACTCGAATGCCGAAACCGTGAGACCGGCACCATCACCTACTCTGTAGAAGGTGTCTGCGATGACAAAGGCTATTACAGGCTCCCAGGAAAAGGTGAGCACGAGCAAGACATCTGTGAGGTGATGGCCATAAAGAGCACAGTCCCAGACTGTGATGAACGTGTTCCAGGGCGTGACCGTGCTCGTGTGGTGCTCACACACAACAATGGTGTTGTCTCCGGCGAACGTTTTGCAAGCCCATTGGGATTCTTGATTAAGAAACCTTTGAATAACTGCTATGAAGTTCTGAAGAAGGTCGGCCTCCTTCCCACCGTCAACTTTGACTTCATTCCCAATTAGAGTTTTTGCTGTGTAATCTCTAATTAATTGACCGACGTTTAACCGTCTAGTTGACTTCATTTTTTTATTCTTCTATTTCAATAAAATTTGGAACCTCGTCATTCCTTTCTACCTTGATCTGTCTTCTTTTCGCGTACATGTGCTCGTTCATTCGTTGAAAAAAAAAAAAAAATCGCTCAAAGAAAGAAAGAAAAAGAGAAAGCGCTCGTTCATTTAAATGATTAATTTCTAAATTCATTTCATTTCATTTTCCCTTTTTAAACGGATAAGTGGTATATATAATTCATAGGAAATGCGTATGGATTATAAATACATAAGGAGTTTCAAACTCGTGTTCTCTTCACTAAGGGGTGTCGGTCATTATGGATTGACCAACCCTTAGATGGTAGGTTTTGATTCTTTGCCGATTGAAACCTCATTAGAAAAAATGGTTGAGTGGTTTTCATCGAAAAGAATTCTCAAATAATTAGAAAGCAATCCCATGATATTAGGGTAAAAATGAACAATAAATGAAAGTACAACATATCGAAAGATTTCAAATTACAATAGAGAAAGTTGAGAAACTGATCAAGCCAAACTAGGAAAGTAATAAAATGGAAGGAGGAAAATAATTCAGATCACCTTTATCATGCTTAATATGATGACAGACACACAATAGAGCAATAGGGAAAGTAGAGAATGATCAAGATCCCATGTTGCATGGAAAAATTTGAGAGGGAGTCAAAACCCTCCTAACTGGGGTTCCAAATATTGTACTCAGAACCAGTTGAGTAGTCATACTATATACATAGAGAGGTGTCGGAGATTTTCACGTATTCCCATATCATTGCACAATTTATTTTATTTTAAGAAAAATAGAGTACCATACAAATGAAACAAGATTTGACGTGGTTCATCCATAGATTACGTTCGAGGTGATTAGATGTGATGTTTCACCATGAGGAAGAAGATGAATAAAATCACAACCCAGTCATTGTTCTACCCCTCTCAGCCCTATTAAGAGACTATTAATAATCCCAGAGGTGAAAAATCTTACTTTCAACAAAAATACCAAGATGCCCCGTCTCAAAGAACTTGAACTCTAAATAAGACTCATCGCATCTTCGACAAGGGCCAACGTGGAAAAACTGCCATACGTGCATGTTGAGGCCCTGAAATAGACCTTAGAACATTTCAGATTGGTGAAAATTGGTTTTCATCACAACTAATGCATGCACGGGTATTCCCCAGAAGTACTTTCTTTAAGGTTTTTAGACACCCCATTTGTGCAATAGCCAAACCTTTAAGATTGTACTCCATAAAGATTACTCAAGGTGTAATCAGGTAATGTTAGAGTGCCTCTCAAATGGCATCTCCAGGTTTTCACCCAGCAATGGGCTTTCTGGAATAGGGCCCATGACAAGATGGGCCTTCCGGATCAAGGCTTATGACCCCAAGTCCCAAGTCATATAAAAATATTAATATTAATATATATTTATATAACCATGGTAGGGTCACAACAAGGTTTAGGCCTGGTTCAGGTTGCATAGGGTTCGAACCTTAACCCAAATTAATATTACATAGACCCTTCTATATATAAACGATATAATCAACTCCTCTCAACCTGATGTGGGACTAAATAAAACCATGGATAAAAGACATGATTAAAACAGACATTTATATAAAATAATATTAATAAGTTTTAAACATATTTACAACATTAGATAGGCAAAATCAGATGAGTAGTTACATAACTCACTACATCAAAATCTCAATAACTTCCCAATTTTTTTTTTTTGGCCACAACAAAAGAGTATCAACTAGATTAAATGAAAGAGTTTAGGTCAAAAGACCTATACAAACGAGAAGAATCCACAATAAACAACGGTGGTATACCCCACCAGGATCTAGCAAGAGATAACCTACAAGCACCCCCTAGCAAGGAAATCGGCAAAACCATTGCCAATTCTAGGAATATAACTAAAAGAAACAGGAAAAAAAGAATAGCGCTTCAAAATATCTACAACTAAACTGAGATACATCCAATCTAAAGATGATTGGAGACCTTGAAGAGTATTAATAACAAGTAAACAGTCCGAATGAATATGCAAATCAACCGCTCCTAAGGAGGAGCCCAGAATAATGCCATCTCTAATGGCTTCAAGTTCAACTAATGTTGCTAAAGCACTAAGTCCACATTTGCTTTGAGCTGCAACAAAACCGCTATTATAATCCCACATGATGCACCCTCTACCTCCTTTGTGTGAAATACTATCCCATGATCCATAAACAAAAATTTGAAAAAGAGTAAGTTTTTTGGATATAAGATGCCTATGCCTTTGATAAGGTTCCCCAAGAGCCCTTTGACTTTCCATAATGTGAGAGTGTATATCTGCATATAGATAAGAGAAAGTAGTCAATGTATGAATTATGGAGGCATCAATCCCTCTAAAGATTGTTGCATTCCTAGTATTCCATATACACCAAGCTAAGGCACTCCACATCTGATTCACTAGGGTTAAATTGTCATAACCATTGAACTTTATTTTGATAAATTCCATCCAATCAAATAAATTTGTCCCTCGAAAATCAGATGTATTAATACGGAGGGGAGATAGTCTCCAACACTCTTTTGCATGATAACAAAAAAACAAAGCATGACATACATTCTCCGAATCATGACCACAAATAAGACAAAGTGGGGTAAGTGAAACATTCCCCAAAAAGAGGGAGTTCCCAATTGCAATGGCCTCATATGAGGATCGCCACAAAAATTGTTTAATCTTTGGAAAAGTAGGAATCTGCCAAATATTTTTCCAAAACATTGAAGAAGATGAAGAAGAAGCAACATTACCTTGGTCATCAGCCATAGCTAAACAAAGATAATAAGTAGACTTCACAGTGAACTTATCATCCATTTTTTTGTCCCATATCCAAGATTCTAAAGTATTAGGAGACAAAATAGGGATTGTTAAAATAGCTTGAACCTCACTTGGAGAAAATAGAGACTGAAGCAAAGATAATTTCCAATGGCTAGTGTCCCAATCAATAAGCTCCTGCACCCAAGTTGGACTATGTCCCAAAGGGGCACTACTAATGCCATGAAAAGGCAAAGAGGGAAGCCATGGGTCCTTAAAAATTTGCACATTAGCACCATTTTCCACTTGCCTAATAATGACCTGTTTGAGAATATCCCTCCCAAATAAAATACTTCTCCAACCCCAAGAACAATTATTTGGAACACGACATTCAAAAAATGGAACATCTTTAATGTATTTTGCATGCATCACCTGGGCTCATAATGAAGTTGGATTGGTTAAAAGTCTCCAACTTTGTTTGGCCAGGAGAGCTTTGTTAAAGCAGTGTACATCCCTAAATCCCAAGCCTCCATCTATTTTGCCCTTGCACAGGGTTTCCCATTTTATCCAATGAATACCTCTTCCCTAATCATTTTTCCACCAAAACTGTTGGATCTTTGATTCATTTGTTTGCAAATTTCATTAGGTATGAGAAAACAAGACATAGCATAGACAGGAAGAGCAAATGCTACTACTTTGATTAATATCTCTTTCCCTGCAAGAGAAAGCAATTTCCCCTTCCACCCAGATAACTTAAAATCTAGATGCTTCAAAATAAAAGAGAAAGTCTGCAGTTTAGATTTTCCAATAGAAGAAGGGAGACCCAGATAAGTTCCATGAGAATTGACCTCTTTAATATCAATAGAAGAAACTATATCAGTCCGGAGGTCATAAGGGGTTCTGGTACTAAACAAGACAGTAGATTTTTCAGGGTTAATGTGAAGGTCAGAGACTTGTTCATAATCTTGTAACAAAACATTTATTTGTGATGTTTTAGAGATAGATGCAGGGGAAAAGATCATGCTATCATCAACAAAAAAGAGGTGGTTAATTTCTAGAGCTTAAAACCCGGTAGTCGAGGAACACCCAAATTGGAACCAAGCCTTTGTGAAAAGGTCTCTTGGCAGAGGATAAAAATGTAAAGGCTTAATGGGCAACCTTGTCTGATCCCTCTTTGTGGCACAATAGGTTTGGACATGGCACCATTGATTTTGATTTGATATTCAACAATGGTGATGCACTGCATAATCCATTGAACCCCATATAGAATCAAACCCTAGATGTCTCAAAGTATGTTCAATGTATGACCACTCTAATTTGTCATAGACCTTGCAAAGATCCAGCTTAAGAGCCATATACCCAGATTTGGACTTGGATTTGTGCATGAAATGTAAGTACTCATGAGCAAGATATATACTATCAGAAATGACACGATCTGGGACAAAAGCACTTTGAGTCTGACTAATAATGGACCTCAAAATGGGTTTTAATCAATTAGCCAAACATTTAGCTATGACTTTATATGGAATAATGCATAGGCTGATGGGTCTAAAATGGGAAACATCCTGAGGGTGGGTTTCTTTTGGGAATTAGGGAAATAATGGTTTTATTAAGACTACGCAACATATATCCCCCATTAAAGAAGTGTTGCACAGCAAGGATGAGAACATTGCCAATAATATCCTAGTGCCTTTGAAAGAATCTGATAGGGAACCATCATATCCAGGAGCTTTGGTGCCCTTCATTTGAAACAAAGTTCTTTTAATCTCATCCGGAGAAAAATGTGAGCAAAAAGTAGAGTTATCTGAAGTTGTAATGCATGCAGGAGTGATACTGAGAAACTCCTGGGGAGGGATAGGGTGAAAAGTGGTGAAAAGGGAATTGAAATGAGACCATATTGCAGAATTGATTTAAGAATCATCAAATAACCAATTACCTAGATGGTCTTTAATTTTTGTGATATAATTTTCTTGCCTCCTTTGTGCAGTGGAAGCATGGAAGAACTTTGTGTTTCTATCACCTTCTTGTAACCATTGGACTCTAGATCTTTGGCACCAAAATTTTTCTTCTGCTAATAGGTGTTTCTCAATTTCTCTTTTTAGTTCAATTTCTTCCTTAGCAGAAATCCTCGAAACAGGTTTGGATTGACACTCTTCCAACAGTTGAGATAACCTACAAATTTCCTTTGAGGCATGATGGAAAGTATCTTTACTCCATAACTGTAAGGATCTTGTGCAATTCTTGATCTTTTGATGCAATTTGTATGCAGGGGAGCCAAAGTTAGGTGAGTTCCAACCAATGGAAATTTGAAAAAAAAAGGTCAATGTGATCTTCCAATTTGGTCTCATAATGAAATCTCATAGGGCGTTTATTTGTAGGGTGTAGCGAAACTTCCAAAGGGGTATGGTCAGAACCACCATGGCGTGTCTATGGCCTTGAACACTCCCATAAAGATCAAGTGTCACACCCCACCCGCCGGTCTCAGTTATCCGCCCGACAACCCATGGGAGTGAACTGTCACAGGATCCATGGTCTTACCCATCAATAATAATAAACACAAGTATAGACAATCAAGAGCAAGAATAAGTGCAATAATTAATAAAAAGGTTACAAGAGTCCAAATACTCCAATAAATATCCAAGAAAGAATTAAAGGAAAGAATCAAGAATCAAATATAATATCGAGTTCAGCGGAAGCAAAATAAATAAAATAATAAGGGAACACGGACCCCCGAGGTTTGGCATGTCATTTTAGTCAAAAAACCCAACCTTCTTTCCCCCCCCCCCAACGAAAAGAAAAGGACAAGACACAAGACAAAACCCAAAAACAAAAACAAGAAAAAAAGAAAAAAAAAAAAAAAGACCAAAACGCACCGCAGAACAAAAGAGCCACAACCAAACGAACCAGCAAAGCCCGCACGGGACGAAAACGAAGAAACAAGACAAGGAAAAAGGAAACAAAGGACGAACGAAGAGAAAAAAGGGAAAACCAGGAAGAAAAAAACGAGAAGGGAGGAGGAGAGAAACCAGGAAAGGAAGAGGGAAGCAAAAGGGGAGGGAGAAGGGGGAGGCAAACGCAGGAACCAAAGCGGGACGGAGGAAACAAAAAAAACCAGCCGAAGAGACAGACCAACACGCAGGAAAGCGAGAAGACAAAAAACGAGACGAAAGAGGACCAGGGAAGAAAGACGGGAGAACAACAAACGACGAAAGAAAGAGGAAGGCCGAAGGGTAAGAAAACAAGGGGAGCGGAGGAAGGGAGATGTATCTAAACAAAGAAGGAGAGTTGATAAACAACCGATTAAACAGGCAAACCAAAGAACAAAGGCAAAATGAATTAATGAATTTTTTCATTTTCCCAGTTTGTTTAAAAAAAAAGAAAAGGGAAATGAAGGAATGCATGCTAGGGGGGCGGGTTTTGGCTATGCTGCCCCGGGGGCGATGAAAATTATCCAATAATTAATCTTCTTTCCGGTTTTCTTTTCTAAATCAAAACTGGTTTTCTAAATTAGCAAATAAAGGGGTCTTCCAATCTTTCTCCATACGATAATCAAAATCCTGGCAATCTGCCTCCGTCGGCCATCAATGGGTGCTAAAAGTGCACACAAGTATCTTCAGGAGGCTTCATGCTCTGCAAGTTCATGTACCACTTTGTCCTATCGGCCTTCATAGGAGAAGGCTCTTTCATACGAATCATCTCCAACTTCCGACGTTGTGCCACCATCTATACAACCCATATAATATATACAATGAAAGGAATGAGTTTTGACGAACTCAGTAAGGAACAAGAAATTCTCATATATATGCCAATACAATCCACGAATGTACATATGAAATGATATGGATGGTATGCAGAAATATGAATGCTACTAAGATCTAACTATGCAAGTCTCTAACAGCTGACATGCTTTAAGATATACACCATCCCTCCTCTGGGCACGTCTAGTCACTCTGATCCGGCAAGGACTGGTTATCTCTGTAGGGATCCTGGGCAAAGGGGTAAGTCCACACCTGGCTCTCAAACTATGGCTGGGGATAAGTCAACACTCTCTCACCACGACCATTGGCAATGAGTATTGGCGCATGTTGGGGTTTCTAATCCAATGCAAGTCATAATGGTAACATACTATATGAAGTCCAGATACTTCCCCTATGGAACCAACCAACTCGGTTCAGTATCCTTCGCAACCTAGGAGTGAGAACCCTCACAGACTGGTTACCGTTGTTGGACTCCACTCCTTCCTTAACCCTATGGTCATCCTTATATTATTGGGGCGGATGCTCTCATGACTCCTCACGACACCCGGTCCGCTCCTTGGACGTCCATGAGCCCAACCCTAACATATGCAACCCTACCAATAGTGGACCACTGAGTCTCCGCACGGGACTAGTTACTGCTGTAGGATGAAACAGAGTCATGTCACCATTGTCACGGGCCACCCGGCTTCAATTCCCCTAGCCATGCAATTCTAGACTCTCCTAGGTATGTCATCCAGTAATCATGATAGTGCTAGAGGCATCAGTGAGTATGTGTCCCATACCACATCCCTTTGATATCTCCGGCCAAGATATCCCAATGGAATACCCCTTCCATCACAACTACACTACAACACTCTTTATCATACCATGAACAATTGTGCAATATCATAAAAGATGAAGTACATCAAGAAACACCACAAACAACAAGTATACAATAAGATTCACATGCTTTATACAATTACAACAAGTTACATAAAGAATAGTAAATAGAACAGCTGAATCATCATGTATATGTAATTGCATATTAATAAGAATGCATGTTCTTACCTGTAATTTAGTAGAAGTTCTTTAAATTGCAATCCAAACACAATTATAAAACTTTAAGTAGAAATAGAGGACACTTATATACAGGGTTACAAGAATGTATAAGAGTCAAGAGTCAAAACAAATCCAAAATCAAACCAACACAGTTACTGGAAACTAGCCGGTCACTAGTGGCGGTTGCTTAGGTTAAGCGACCTCCACAAGCGACCGCCCTTGTTTCAGGCAGTTTCCAACTCCGAAAATCAGACTTTTTATCATCTGATTTCAATCCGTTTTGGGATGATCTAAGTCCGAATTTCAATCTTAAAAGCTCTAGAACAAAGGGGTAACAAGAAACCCTAAAATTAACAAAGATTTAATACCCAAATCATTCCCCTTGATTAGATCCATCCATTAACAAATGCAGGGATTCGTTTCTGGACAGGATCTCATCAAGAACATTGAAAAGGGAGATACAACTAATCAATTGGGTAAGCACTAACAAAATGGGGATGGGTTCATATCAATTAGAGGTTAAAAAGAAGAGAATCGCAGATGGAGATTCATTACCTTAACCAGAATCACCAAGAATAGAAGAGAAAATGTTCCATATCATTAGCAGCACTTCGCCCACCTTCTAGCACATTTCCACTGCCGCCTAATCGCCCAAAATAGCAATCCCGAACATAATAATGCGTTAATAGGGAGAGGGATGTTAACAGGGGGCAAAATAGGGCATTTTCCCGCAAGCAGAACCAGGCGGTCGCTTGGTTTAATCAACCGCAACTAGCAACCGCCCCCAAGTATATTGCTATATAAGGGTGCTTTGCTCCAGGGGTTGAAACCCAAACACAACCTAGCCCTAAACAACATATGGGAGAGATCTTACATTCATTCCGGACATCTCCAAACACCACTTGCCTTCTACCAGAGATCCAACTTCTCAGTAAGGCCGATTCTTCAACAAGAGAATTCAGATCCATGGGTTTTGGATATGGATCATGGACTTCTATCCGGACACTCCACAAAATAAGCCGACTAGACCTTCGAGTTCTCGGACCTGCAATACGGATTCCGGGTTAGAAATACGGGGGTTGTTACATTAAGAAACTCAATATTAAAAAAAGCCCTGTCGAGACATTCCTTTATCAATTCCCTTCCCTGACGCTTATTTGACCAAGAAAACTTAGGCCCGATACACTTAACCTTAAAGAGGTGGCAACTATCAATGGTCATTCTAAAAGCATCTAATTGAGATTGGGGTCTAGGGGTCCCTCCCAATTTATCATCATTTGACAATAATTCATTAAAATCACCAAGAACAAGCCAATGTAAACTTACATAGGAACCCAACTGTGGCAATTCATACCAGATCCCCTGTCGATGCTCAACCTGAGGGTGGCCATATACCAAGGTGATTCAAAACATTGCACCAGAGGATGAAATGGTAATTTGCAAATCTACAATATTTGAAGAAGATGAAAGAATAGTGACTAAAACATTACCATTCCATAATACACCAATACCATCTGACAAACCAATGGGGTTAACAGAGAAAAAATTATTGAAACTTAAGGTCCTTGCCATATGATGTATCACAGCATTGTCTTGTTTTGTCTCCATAAGAAAGACAATACTAGGCCTCCCTTTCCTGCATACTTTACGAGATACTGTTGAGTCAGAGGTGGGCCAAGCCCCTGGCAGTTCCAGGATAGAAACTTCATGACCCCCTTGTTTTTCAATCAAGGTCAGCCTGCCTCACCCCTAGGAGTTGTTTTTCAATCAAGATCATCGTTGTTGATACAATTTGAATTGCCCAATTTATGGGGCGAGGAACAATAGCTAAAGCAAACAGATAAAAATTTTCAGACCTGCAAAATGTTGAAAAACCTCACGAATCCCTGATAATTTAATCCCTAACACCAAATTAGTATTTAACCTACTACCCTTTTACAGACATATAGACAAAAACAAAACAAACAAAAAACGAAAAGCATGCACAATACAAAAACAGAAACTAAGAGCATAGGAATTGACCAAAAACATAGGAATTGAATAAACAAATTCTACCCATACACATACAGAATCATCAATCCAATCTCTAAACAAAAAAAAAAAAAAAAAAAAAAAAACGAAAAAAGAGCAAAGAATAAACTAAGAGCATAGGAATTGAATAAACAAAATTCTACCCATACAGAATCATCAAATCCAATCTCTAAACAAAATAAAAATTGAAAAAAACAGAGCAAAGAAGGGAAACAATATAGAAAATAAAAAGTTTAACTAGCTACCAAAAGATCCAAATAGCTAGATTTGAACAATAAACATTATGAAACAGATGATTAATAGTAGTCTCAAAAGCATTTACCTGTTGCACCATGCAAGGGGAGGAAACAAAAACGAAACCTACCTTTGGTCAACAAAACGCAAAGGGGCACTATCATCCTGTAAAGAACGTCTGAAAACAAGAAACAAATAACCAAATAACCTCACAATGGAAAGTGGAGGTAATATATTAAACCTTAGAAAAGGCTCAACACAATCATCAGCCCAAGGCCAAAGAAAGAAATCCCAGATTTGAGATCCTGGAAACTCCCACTGCAGGGAAAATGGAACCCTAAACACAGGGTAAAAACGGAACCCTAAATGCAGGGTAGATGGAAACTCCCACCGCCATTGAAAACCCAATACTATGGGCGGGAGACAAGAGACAATAGCATTATGGAAAGAAAAACACAAGTGTAGTGATGTAGGGTTGGTTAAGTAGTAAAGATTCATACTCTCACCCTGCGGACGGCCGCCAATAAGCCCCCATGCCCCTATGGAGCCTCCGCCAACACTTTCCATGTATATCCGAGGAAGGTCCACCACTGAAGCAGTGGATCACGACCTCGGTCTCGTGATGAGGTGTTGGGCTCTCTCAAATTGAATCTCCAATGTGCTCAATCATGAATGAGATTTCAAGTATGTATAATCTCGAGTGGACTGCTAGCTAGAAGTGGGAAATTGTGCCTTTGTCCAACTACAACCATAGTGGCAACAATCTATTGCTCTCCGTTTGCATCAGAAGCTCGGGCACCACTATTTGGGCCCTTGCAACTCAATCCCTTTTGTCACGACATCGCATGACTCACTTATTGACATGGAAGGGGGAGAAACACAAGCTGCCATGGAAAGGGGAAAACTATGACTACATATTGACATGGAAAGAAAGGAACCAACTATTTCTTTTTTTTGGGTAGAAAAAGCTCACTCGATTAAGCAACAGGCGAAGGCAAGGCTGAGGAACAAAGCTCAATCAGCTAGGGAGTTGAGATAGGCCAAACAGTCACACCCGTAAGTAACTGGGCCTTTCGAGTTAGGAAGTCCGCTACATGATTGGCATTCTTAGGAATAAAAGAGAAAATACATTGTGAAAATAGAGTCTGAAGATGCAAAATGTCAAAAATGATGGGCTCTACAAATGAGGGCCTTGATCTTTGAGGATGATGGATCAACTCAATAAGCTCAAGGCAACTTCTTGTAGATCTTCACTCAAGCCACAAAGCATAGCTGTTTGGATAGCCATAGTGTCCCCTTGGATTACGGATGTGCCACTACAAGCTTCTGAAACATCATAGATTGTATTGCCCAAATGATTCCTTATAACCAGGCCCAAGCCCAAAACCTTTTTATCCTTAAAGCATATTGCATCACTATTTACTTTAAACCAACTTGGGCTGGGTTGTTGCCAAGGGGGCTCAACTTTTGATTGCATACTTTCTTTGCTAATGAGAAATCGGTAAAATATCGATATTTCAGCGATATATCGCGAATCAGTGACATTTTGTATTTTCGAAATTCGGCTCATGTTTTGATTCGCCTTTCACTGAAATGACCGAAATCAAAATTCGGTGAAAGATTGTTCTGTGGTTATAAGTACTTTTTCTTTCTTAGGCTTTATTGGAGCTTCGTACATGCAATAATGACTTACAATAGAAATCCTAAAAAGATTATCAATATCTAAATCATACATGCAATTAGAAGCATGCATACATGCCCAAGAAACTAAAGAGAAAAGTTAGAAGTGAAACTCTTACAACTCCACAAAGTCTTAATCCAAATCTACTGAAGCAAGTTGTGGTATCAACTTAGGGGATTTGGTCATCTTGGGCTTGGGTGGCCTTCCCCCATGGATCCTAGAAGAAACCTAAGGGTCTGTTTGGTTACATGAATCCAGAGATTTGAAATCTCTGGATTCACAATTGAGAGATTTATACCCATTGGTTGTGTGAATCCCTGGATTCAAAAAATCTAGATATTCACCTATTTACACTAAAAATTTGAATCTGTAGATTTATGGGTATGAGGTGAAATCCAGAGATTTCATCCCTACTATAAAAGCCTAAAACATTTGAACCATGACTCCATAAATGTTTTTTTAGGATGAATCTACACATTTCATTCCAAAGATTTAGGCACACCACACAGTTAATTTTATGAACCATGACTCCATAGATTTGAAATCTCTAGATTTTAAATTCTTCAGACTCAAGTAACTAAACAGGCCCTAAGGCATTGCAACGTCGTTAGGGTCTTTAGGCTTTGGCGGATGACCTCTTCATCTTTGATAGTGGAGCAAGATATCCAGGTGAAAAAGGCTTCAGGCTTCAACAATGATCATGGATAATCTTTAGAAGGGGAATTAGGTTGCATGTAACTGTTCTTAACCAAGATGACCTGACAACACTTTTGAAAATCTACATTGAATCAATCATGCTCACGTGGCATGAACCTAAAGCCTTGTGGTACCCTATCATGCGATCACAAATAAAAATCCACTATGTTCAGACCATAAAAGACGAATATGTGAGAAAAAAATATTCAATGATTTTCAAATAGCCTTCTAACAAATTTGCTTTTCACAATCACTCTTACATCCCATTTTTAAATTTATGAATTGAAAGGACCTCCATCATAGTTATCTTTGTGATTTTATTTTCATTCTAGCATTTGCAATCCTTGGGGACTAGCATACTACTAAATTGTCTAAAACTCTCGTAAACAATGGTTGTGCTTCTTGCACTTACTAAGCTATTTTGAAATTTAGAACTTAGATCACATACACTGTGGTAGAGTTAGAGGCAACTCTTGTAAACAATGGTTGCATATGCTTCCTACACTCACTAAGTTATTTTGAAATTTGAGAACTTAATTCATAAACACTGTTGTAGAGTCAGAGGTGGACCTACGTTGGGGCTGGGATGCCCCCATTTTTGAAAATTTTGATTAGTTTCTTTGAATTTTCCAGTTTTTTTTATCTTCGCATGTGTAAATATCAATATTTGGCCCTCTTGAATATTGGGAATAGTTGTTCTTGAATAGTTTTTCTCTTCGCATGAGTGCCTCTTTACTCTTTCCTCTTTTTCCCCCTATTTACTCTTCTCTCTCTACAAACGTGGGCTAAGGAAATTTTGAAAAAAAAATCTTCTCCATAATTAGGTATTCAAAATATCATTTCTAATTAGAAACTAACTCCTCAATCCCTATTTATGTTAGCCAAAATTGATAATATAATCAAGGGAATAAATAATTATGACAAGAATTTGGAAAGACACGTAAACAGAATTTGAACCGAAAAGAGAAGAATAAAGGAAAACCGTCGAGGCGCATCAGACGCTTTCCCTAAAACAGATTTGTCCACAGTATGCTTGAGGATTCAACGGACGTTTGTCTCCCAGGATACAACGACGAACAACAGAATACTTAGCACAAAGCAGACCGCTACGACGAACTTGTTAAGTGTATTTATTTTATCACCGGAACACCACAAAATAACAAGACTCTCAAAGAATTTTAGTAAGACTAAAAATAGAAAGAAGGAATAAACCCAAAACTTTCTTCTTGTCAGAAAGAAGAACTTCAATCAACCATTAACAAGAACACCAAAACACTATGAAGACTTTCAAAGCTCTTTAGTAAAATTCTTAAAACACAAGAAGAAAAACTCCAAAACAACAACCATCTTCATCAAGGGGGAACCCTTATTATAGAGGAGGTCTATGTCTCTTTAACTAGCTTGATAGATGAAAAGCCATAGTCACTTATTGTCAAACTTAATGAAATAAGTTATGGAAAATGAAAAGCTAGACTTTAATAAACAAGCTAGGAAATGAAAAGTTTCTTGGGAAATCAAAAGTCCCAAAACCCTCCATTAATCACAATAGGAAAATGAGAAGTTTGTTTGTTAGGAAATACAAGGTCTCATAACCTCCAATCATGAACTCTCCTTGGGAGATGAAACACCAAATAGTCCATAGATATTCCATGCACTTATTTCCACAAATTCTCCATAATGAATGACTTTCATTCACATTTACTCATGCCTAAAGAGCATATTCTAACAACTCTCTCCTCTTTTCTTCTTATTTATTCTCTTCTCTTTCTACAAATGTGGGTTAAGGAAAATTTAGAAAAAATTTGTTGTTTCTTTATTCCTTCTACAATTCATGTTATTTAATTTTATATTTGTGAATAACATATCTATAGTTAGTAAGGTAACGGCTACCATTAGTTTGCATTTCTTATCAATTTTTTATTTTTTTTTTTTTTTATCTAACTTTTAGGGTTGAAATCATATGCCTTTTTTATTATTATTATATTTTTTTTATTGGTATTGTTGTTTTAATTTATCTTATTATGTTAGGAAAAAGATATCATTATTAATAATTTATCAATTTTTTAAAAATATATGTAAGTTATGATAAAATAATTCAGAGGTGGGACCCCAGTGGATCCTACATTGACCCATATAATATGTATGGTAAAAAAACATTAGTGCTTCACCAATGGTGAGGTGATCTAGATTCTTATCTTTTGGCTCCCTCAATGTTGAATCTTGGTTCTGCCCCTCTGTAGAGTGTTGCATTGGTGCAAGGGCTTTTTTCTGTCTTTTTGGCATTTAGTTAAGACTTATTGGCTTATGTATTTGTTATTTATGGGTCTTTTGATCTTTTGCTGGCTTGGATAAGTATCTTTTAAATAGATTAGGGATTCATTCTCTTTATTCGTGGTTTTGAACATTCTCTGAGTTTCTCACTTTCCCTTGGTGGCTGGATAGAGTTCTTGAAACTTCTTTGGTTTTCTTCTCATTTGCATGGAGATTTGATGAAGCTTTCTAGGCTTCGTTGTATGAGGAAGAAGGTTGTTCATGGTGTTCGTTGCTTGTGGTAAAGAGAGCAACAGTTGGGTGATTGGGAGATGTTTTATTTCCTTGTTCTGCTGTGTTATTTATTTACCTATATTGAGAGTTAGAGAGGTAAGACTCTAGGGCTGTATCTTCTATTTGGTCTGTTAGTGCAATACCTGATGAGTCATAGTGCTCATCTTGATGTAGGCCTCGTAGACCGAACCAAGTAAAATCTAGGTTCTCTTGTGTGTTGTTTCTTGTTTATTGTCTGTATTCTGCTGCAAAATTGGGTACATGTTCTCGACATACACATTTATGCTCTATTGAGCTTTTCTAAAAAAGTTATAATATGGGATAATTACTGTTACCCCTGTAGTTTGATTTTATTACTAATAAAACCCTGTTCTTTACAAAATTACTACTGCCCTCTTTCTTATAACGGTGTTAAGTATCCGTTAAATTTGAATATGTAATGTCTAATTTGCCCTTCATTAAAATTAAGAAATCAAAAGACGATGCTACCCCATTTATAAAGACTAGATTAAATGCCAATTTTATCCTAAACTTCATTTATTTTGAATTAATGAAATGAGCAAAATCCAAATCCAATTTGGTTTTCCGCCTTCACTAAGCTTCATTTATTTTGAATTAAAGAAATGGGCAAAATCCAAATCCAATTTAGTTTCCCACATTCACTAAACTTCATTTATTTTGAAAATATTTTAGGTGATATTCATTTTCTAATTTGAGTTGAATTCGATTTTCCTTCCTCTTGATTTATATTTTAGTTTTATGCAATCATTTTTTCTATATTTGGTGATTTTTTTTAGAATAAAATGGATTATAGTTATTTTTTGATCCACAATTAATTAAAGGTACTATTGTAACTTAATAAAAGGATAAATAAGTAAAGAGATGAGTATAAAGGTATTTTGGAACTTTTGAGAAAATATAAAGATGCCACATCATTAGTAAACTAACGGAACTTAATGGTAGGAGGCAATAGTAATTATAGACAAAGTTGAAGGTTGGATCAATAATTTTAAAAAGTACAGGGAATACAATAATAATAAAATTAAAGTACAGGGGGCCAATAGTAATTATCTCTTATAATATTAATGTTTAAGCATTAAAAATAAACTCACTATATAAATTTCGATGATTTTCTGCAATGTTTCACTTTTTATCATTGAAAATTTCAATAGTACATTTCTTTTTCAAGTTCAAACAACATGAATCTAGTTTTACGAGAGAATTAATGAGAACTTAGTATAACAAATACTTTGTTTTGAGTTGTTATACCCATATACCATCATAAATATGTATGCCTTTTATCCAAACGAAAAAGAATGCATGCCTTTTTAATTCTATAAATTTTATTGTGCAACTTGTAGTGAAATTCATTTTTTTTTGTGGGTAGCCCAAGTGAATTAGATGCTTGCCACATCGTCAATTTTCATCTAATGTTTCAAAACAAAAGTACTAGGGTGAATATGTAAATATATTTTTTAATTATATTTAAAGGTTTAAAATTTACAAATTTGCAAAAGCAATCCCTATAAACATCAGTTTTGAGTATATTAATTAATGTAGGTATGACATTTGAAACTGATACCATACCATACAAATAAAAAATTGTTTTTAAAAATTACACAGTATCATTTTTTCAAACGATTTAATTTGGTATGATTTTATACAGTTTGGTATATTTTAGTACCAAAATGGAAACTAGAGGTGGGGATTGGTCGACTTCTAGGTACGGAGTTGGGGGAGGTCATCTCCACTAAAGAAGAGCACTCCTACCCGAAAGAGGGGATAAAAAAAGTAAAGTAAATCAAAAAGTAGAGGGAGGTCATCTCTTAGGCATGACTTCCAGGTACGGAGTTGGGGGAGGTCATCTCCACCAAAGAAAAGCAATCCTACCCAAAAGAGGGTAAAAAATAAAAGTAAAGTAAATAAAAAAGTAGAGGGAGGTCATCTCTTAGGCGTGTTGATAACATGCCAATGAACAGTTTTTGGTTTTCTTTCATTTTCAAAACGTTGAAAAAAACGTTGAAAAAAACCTAAAAACATTTGATAAAATGATCATTCTTTCATTTTTAAGAAACAAATTAGTCCAATTTTCTTGTCTGAGAAGGTTTTTTGCAAAACTACTTTGACTTGTTTCGTCGTTCTTAAAAATAAAAAAACACTTCAAAATCACGTGAAAGAAAGACATTCATCCCAAATTTCATTCTCCTTCCCGCCTTCATAATATATTTTTTTTAAATCTCCATCACCTCAAGTGTTCTCAGCATAGATTTTAACAAACGATCAAATTTGCACTCAAACCATCGTTCTTGATAAAAAAATGCTAGAAAACAATTCTCATAAAGAATAGTGTTCTCAGAAAAAACTATTACCAAACGCGCCCTTAAACTTTTAGTCATTACTTTATTTACTTTACTTTTACATAAAATAAACATTTACTGCATTATGCTTCTCACTAAGGATTTGTTCCCAACTCGGACCATAAATTAAATAAAATCAAATCACATGAGATCATGAGTACTAAGTTCAGATTTAAAGACATATTAAAGGAAATAAAAGGTAGCCCAGCTGGCCAAAGTTAATATTGTATCTGCTACATAAAAAGTGTAAATCGGTTGATTGGTCTGGTTTTTGGTCCTAACCCAAGACCAAATATTAACGTTGGTTGAGTTAGATTGAGACCGAGTTGGTCTGTGTATTTGGACCGGTTCAGACATGAAGGCTGAGAATAAAGCTTGTGGGAGTGAGTGCGTGACACTTACACTTAATATTGACTGAGCAACCTCCTATAAATAGACTTGTAAATGGATAGTCAAAATCCGCCTCCGAATTCGCATTCGTATTCGTTTAAGGGTATCCGTATCCGAAAATTTTCTTACCAGGAAAATATCGGTATCCGTCCGCTAAGTAGCCGGATTCGAATCGCTTTGAATAATTGCTTATCGGATCGGATAATATCCGGATAAATATTTATCCGGATAGAGAAAAGTATTCAACATTTTTTTTATTTGAAAATGGATGATAATTGGATTCAGATACCAAGTAACTCGGTAATCGGATAATCGGAAATCAGAAAATAGCCAGTTCATCGGATCGGATAATTATCGGATATCCGATAAAGTTTCGGATTCGGATTCCGATATTAGTGTATCGGACCAAAATCTGATCCGTTTACAGGTCTACCTATAAATAAGCAAAAGCTATGGAAGTGTTTATAAACCGGGAACCAGACCGGTATGGATTTGGAGCACTAGAGAAGTTAAACTTGATAATTCATATCTACCCAGAGAAGAGAAAGTTAGAAAGTTATATTGTTCCTGTCTGTCTCCTAATTTAATCCTTTTCAGTTTCAACTATCTTTTCAAGTCTATAATTGAGAAATCATCAGAACCGCCCCGCTTATTTTAGAAGGAAGCTGAAAATTCGGTTCCATTCCGAAACGGTCGTCAGTGCTAGAGAGGAGGGAGAAGAAAGCAACCAGAAGGAGATGTTTCGTTATGGATGTACAGATTTATAGAATATTGAGAGGTTTTGTTTGAACGCATATCCTTTTTTTTTTCATCAGAACTCGTCTCTGAACCCTTTCTCTCTCAAACTCGGGAGCCCGCTCTTTGCAACCTTCATAGTTCTGATGGCGGATTTTCGTCAGTTTTACCTTTGACGGAGCACCTCCATTGCCAAAACAGGTACCTCCCCCACCCCCAGATAGATCTTCTACGTTTACTCTTTCTTTCGTTTTAATTCTAATTCTTTTGGTTTTTCTGATGAACTGTATCTATACATTTTTCCTTTCTTTTGTTGTTAGATGCACTGGATCTATAGGTTCTTCTCATTTAAAGTAACCGTTTTCATGATTTTCCTTTCGTCTTATGGTTTGATTTCTTCTCGTTCACGTATTTCTGGTGAAACTGCATAGAATTAGAGTAACTTCAGCCGAAAGTTTCTTTGGATCTGAAGAATTTCGCTGAATCATAACTGAAGTAGCATCAAAGAATGTAGCTTCTGAATCTCTCATGGCCATTTTTGTGGTTACTTGTTGACGATTCACATCATGGTTACTCATTAAAGATTCTAAATCTTGTCTAAATAAAACCCTATAATCCAGGGAAAGGAAAAAAAAAGAAAGGTGAAGACGATTTGATCCTATATTTTGTAGATATATAGTATGGTTTTCCTTCACCCTTTGGTTAACTGGCATGGTGGTTCTGGTCGGAGAATCTTTAAAAGCTATATTGGATTCCCATCAACTCCATTGTCTTTTTAACCTTAGACGATGTAATTTGATTAATATAATGTAATCTCACATCTGGGTTAGAAGTTAGAACACATATTTAATTAATATGTTATGTTGTTGTCGATTTTTTTTTTCTGATGCATACATATTTTCTATATGCATTTGCACGTTACTGCATGTCTCTCATTAACCTTCAGTTAATCCTGTTTTAAAAATATTTGAATAATTCTGACATATCTGATGGGAATCTCCTTGGCATGGGATTGAAAGCCCCAAGTCGCATTGTGGTGATAGAAAAGAAAGAAGAAAAAAAAATTTACAAGGTTCTTCACCATGGATGATGAGGAGGGAGGAAAGGTGAATGGAATCCGGCAAATGGTTCGACTGAGAGAATTGCTGCAGAAGTGGCAGTCCATGACCATAACGGAGAAGGAGAACAATAGCAACAACAACATCAACAACAGCCCTTCCTCGCCAGAAGACAGTAGTGGTCATGGAGGAATCTCACCGGCAATAAACAGGAGGCTCAAGAACTCATATGTGTTGTGTGATTCAGATGAGGAGAACTGGAACAGCCCAGAACCACCACCTGATGTTCCCAAAGGATATTTGGCAGTCTATGTTGGACCAGAGCTACGAAGGTTCATCATTCCCACTAGCTATCTCAGCCTCCCAATCTTCAAGTTGTTATTGGAGAAAGCTGAGGAGGAATTTGGGTTTGATCACAAAGGCGGGCTCACCATTCCTTGCGAGATCGAGACCTTTAAGTTCCTCTTGCAGTTCATGGAGAACAACCACAAGGATCACCAGGATCATTCTGATGCCCATGCTGGTAATAAATTAATATACCTTATTCATCACTTCCCAGTAACCACTCAGAATGAATGATTATTTTATGCTTGACTGAACTTAAATCTATTGCCCATTTTGCAGAAGGACAATCATCATCCGTAGAGGAATAAATGAAACCTTAGCATGCATGGATTTGTATAGAATTAAAAAGAAGAAAAAGAAGAAGAAGAAGAAGAAGAAGAAGAAAATAATCAAATTGGAGGGTTTTGGTGGTGTAAAGTAAGTTCTCCATTTAAGTATTAAGTGAGAAGAACGGAGAGCAGCAGGGTCAGGGGCATGTAGACAGGATTTCGTCACACAATTTGGTGCTAGAAAACTCTCTATACGGGGGAAGCAGTAGCATCAGTGAAGAAATTATTATTCACTGATTGTGAATTATGATATATTCATTGTGGTTTGATTGATTCTTGTAATTTGATGTTCACTTCAATGGAGATCAATCTATATATGTTTTGATTGAAAGATCAGCTGTGTTCACAATTTTGTACATGGTTAATGTAGTCAGTTTAAGCGGCTTGTCTTGCCATACATGCGTTGTGTGTCAAATTATTTGAATTGTTTAGCAATTATATATTATAGATCATGTATTCAATTTTAGTCCCTCACTCCCTTTCTTAGGGTAAATCCTGCCTGGTGCAATCATGACTTCCATGTTTTATGATTTCTATCTAGAATTTTCTTTAGTTGCTTTGTGAGCCCATCTTGAGCCCGAACAGAGGGGCTGAGCTGGACAACCTAAAGGGTGAGTATGTTATGTTGGGCTGGCCCATAAGCCTCAGTCTAAGCCCAATCCAGCCCAATGCAAGGAAGAATACTACAATTTTTTTTTTCTTCTTTCTGGTAATAGGTAGACACTAAGATGAAGTTTTCTTAAGACACTTAATTAAGCAGCATTACAAATTCGGAAATCTAAAAACATACAGCTAATTCATCATATAATAACACCCTGCTCTCATATTTTTTGTTAGTTTTTTCTCTGGACTCTCTTGCCTTTTGTGTTTTTGGTCATGTAAGTCTCTTTAGATACATTAATCATCTCTTTTGTAGTTTCAGAACCGACGCATTTTGGTGCACTTAGCAACAAGTAATTTTTTGAGTTTGACTGCTCAGAACTGGTTGGTGCATGAGTGCTAAGAAAAATCCTCTACTTTCTACCCTATTTCTCTCGTTGTAGTTTTTATTTTATTACTAGAAACTACAAAGTGGATATTTTAGCCCGGGTTTGATTGCATATACAAACATTTGGCCATACTAGTTGGAAGAAGTGTATATTTCGCATATGGAAACAGGGTTTTGTGTTTTTTGATAAAAGAATCTATTTACTCGAGCGTAGGGATCTGACTAAGGTTGATGAGCGTGTATCTTGAATATTCAATGGGCAGAAAGGTCATTGTGACTTCAATGTTGAATCCTGACTCTGTCCCTGTGCATCTGACAAAAACCCTTCCCTGACACAGTTCCACTCCATCATCTCTAATGGAACCAAGTGATCCGATCATGTTGTGATAGGCTTCACAAGGGCTTGCTTCCCTCTTGCCATACATTCACACAGCCATAACATGTGATGCTTGTGTCTTGCCCCCCTCTCTCCTCTCTCTAGATCAGATCTCGATGTAAGCCATTATTTTGCCACTGAATCGAATGGGGTCTGATCTCTCCTTCACACGTTGTCTTATTCATTCTCATGTTGTGAACTGGAGAAGGCATGCACGACTCATCTGCTGCTTATCTGACGACATTGATTCCCAGCAACCAAATTAAGCAAAGCTCGTTTGCCACTGTGGACCCTGAATGGTTGTCCCGGTGCAATGTAGCCCCCACATCCCATGTCAGCTGATATTGAGATTCATCAGCTTCTAGTCAAACTTTGATCAGTTCACATCGTCATCGTGAGCTCTCTCTCTCTCTGTCTCTCTGTGTCTCTGTGGATCGCTACATACATAAAGATACAACAAACAGACAGATCATCACCAGATAACGTAACCTTGTTGTCTTCCCCTGCCCACAGAATGCGTATGCGTTCAGTGGGTAGCTACAAACACCACTCCATCGCCACGCTTTCCTCATGCCTGCCTTGGCTGCCTACCTTCCTTGGTGATTTACGCTCGCCAAATCACTTGCAAAATGTACATCTAGTGCTAGTTCAGATGCATGGTACGTACGTGTATAGTTTATATATAGATGCATGATAAGTTACTTAAGGCGCTTTGTTACAGTTCAGATTTCGTCATCGTGAGATTTCAAATCTACTGATTCTCGTGTCTCTGTGGAGTTATAATTTATAAAATTAGATGTTTGATTATGGAATGAAATCAGTGGATTCATCCTCAAAAACTATTTGATCGACGTGATTTTTGTGAATGTGCAAATGTATAGCTTTTTTGAAATCCTCGGATCTCCACCCTTACCCCATACATCCTTGATTCCACGTTTTTAGTGTTAACGGTGCCAATCTCTAGATTTCATGAATATGGAGATTTGTGCAGCCAGACGGCATAATTCTCAACGTGTATGAACCGAGATTTCAAATCTCAGATTCATGAATAAGTTACCTTACTCCATCTTTGTTGCCTTTCAGAGTTTAATCAGATTACTTTTTCACTGTTGCTTTAGTAGAGGTAGAGCCAAGATATTTGAAAATTTGGTTGACCCACTGTGTGGTCGAGGGATGTTTAGACCCAATGGTCAAACAAAAAAGATGTGGTTTTGTCATTTCTAACTTTTCTTAGGATCATAGTTTGGAGCATAGGTAGTATACTGCATGTACTGTTTGAAGTTCAGGACCCTCTCTTCTTCTTTACTTTGAGATCAAAGGATGACGTGTTAGGGAAGTATTTGGCTTTCAGGAGTTTCATCGATATAGATTCTCGGGTTATTGATCATCTTCCAATCTTATTTGAGCAATAAAGCGTAGTTTATATTATCCATTCTTTTGAAGTCCAAACATCCTTCTTCTTCCAGTTTGCAGCATTTATCCCACGAGATGAGAGTTAACGGGTTGATTTCTGTAGATTTTCTAAGCCAAAATCTTTGACATATCGAGTCCAATTTTCTGCAGAAGATTTTGGAGAATCGTAGACATTGCATGTGATAGAATGGTTTTGGTTGAAGTACAACTTTCATCAGTACAGTACTTCCTACATATGATAGGTGTATGTAACGTAAAACAAAAGAAAGGAAACCCTTACACCACACCATGTCCCCACCATCATCCAATAACACACCAAAAATCCAGCTCAAGGTCTTTTTTTGCACTATAAATGTTTTGAAGCAGCACTCCTCTCCTACAGCTCACATTACTTGTTTCCTATCAAAAATCTATCCAAATCAGACCAAAAGATGATGTACCACTCTCACATCACGCATACTTAATTTAAAAATAGAATAAAATTCACATCCTTCCACTGTCACATCATTTCTAATCTTATTCATAATCTCTATAATACAGCATGCTTTTTTATATATATAAAGAAGTGTATTTCTAACATCATCCCTTTTATAGTGTTTCTATCTTTATTCTTTTATTCTATTTTTTTTCATATTTTTTCCTTTTTTAAGATATGATTTATACATTGTCCATGCAACTAATCGGGCACTAAAATTATACAAAAAGATGAGAATTTTAAGCAGGATTTGAATGATTGATATTGGCTATCCAATAAAGAAATGGTTATGTTTCGACATCTGATGATTGAACTTGGTAGGTAAGCTTTTCTTTTCTTTTTTTTCTTTTGTCTTCCACTAGTATTGGTTCCCCTATTGACCAAATTTAAGAAACTCAAAATTACTTACCTGTGACTTAATTTAATAGTTGATATGGTCGTATACCACTCCTTCAACCACCACCCATTAAAAATAAATAGGCAAAACCATAGAAGAAAAAGAAAAAGAATAGGAATCTTTACCTACCCAATCATTGGCTGAGTATTAAACTTGAAAGGGAGAAGAATAAGGAACAGAACCCAAATCATTCAATTCACATAAACAAAGTTGATTAGTAAGGAATTTGTATCTTATTAAGCTTCAGCAACACCTGCTCCAGCTCTCTCTCGCCCTGTTTTGCTTTAAAAAAGATATATATGGACCCCAAATTAACCTTCTAACACTCCTAATTACGTTAAGGTGTTTCTCCAACTGGCAAACTCTATTACTTCCTACCTACCCAGCTACCCCCAATAAAATCGACTTCACTTCACAGCCTAAAGCAGGGATGGATAAACGAATTGACAAATCATATCATATACAACATTTGATGTGTAAGCTCTATTCATTGATAATGAAGGAAAACATTCCCTTCAATTAATTAAGACATGCTGTGTATCTCTTAAGTGAAAAACAAAACCATATAAAATGGTGGGAGACAATCAATCCGGGCAAGTACTTGAGGATGCCCAACTCCAATTAATCATATGATTATGTTGGACAAGTAACCCTACAATTCAAGATGTGTACCATATTAAAGAAAATTAACAACAATGAAAAATGAAGGAGACGAGAGATTTGATGATGAAAGTTTTAGTCTTAACAATACCTAGGTCTCCGGGGTTCAAATACAAACCCAAATGCACTATAAAAGCCTTATAATCTTAGGAAAAATAAGTGTACAAATCATTAATCTCACACTAGAGATACTAAAAAGCACACCATTACCACAAGATTATAAGCACAGACCAAGAAATTACATCACAGTGAAGAGACGAAGAAGACAAAGAAAACCCTAGTACAAAGACCAAAATCACTAATTGCTCATTGCAAAATTAAACCAAGACAACAACATATTGACCCAAAATGGTTCAGCACAAATAAAAAGGCATCGGTTCAATATCACCATGGGATTTTGCTGAACCGTTAAGCGTGATTTTAAGCCGTTGGATCATGCATCTCGGTTGACATCCCACTTAATGGTTCAGCTCATTAATGGAGTTGAACCCAAGCAAAATCAATCCTTTAGAATCAAATATCATTGTCTCCTGCAGAGGAATTTACAGATTAGCTCCTCACAGGTTATATTTTGAAAATGACATCTCATGAGTATTGATCAGTTAAAAAAATGTTATGAATTGTCAAATCCTCATAGCATCGAATATTACTATTTGATTTAGATTTGGAATTAATTACATTCATGGTTATCCATATATCATTGAATATTAATTGCAAATTTGCTCTATTTCCTTCCATGGATGATATGATGAAAAAAGGAGACCAAATGGTAGTTAGGATAAGTCCTCATCGAATTGAGCTGTATGGGTCTTCTTCCTTCCTTCAAATATGAGCTGTATGAGTTGCACTTCTGAGATGAAAGACACCACCTACCTCATCTCTGATCATGAAAAGGAAATCCTAAGTTGATCTCTATAGTACTCAAAGTCATACTCTGGGGATTGATTGTATAACAAGAAAATGATTAATTGGAGAAAGATACACTAATAAAGAGAATTACAGAATCCATCAAGATCAGGATTCAAGATTGAAACACATACTTCTAATTCTCTAAAAATGGGTTAAAACATAATCCTCAGCAACACTTCACACTTGATGGAAATTGAATTCATGACTTCGTTTTCTTTCTTCTTCTAATTCCTTGGAGAAAGAAAACCAATAAGAACAAAGGAAATTAAATTTACAATGAAAATCATACTCGATCTCCTTGCGGCGACTCAGTAGTAGGGTGAGTGAATAGAACAGAATTAGAATCCTTCATGAGCAAGCGTAGAAGTCGACCAGTTCGTCTAAAGACTCCTGCTGTGGCTCTGCGTTCTTTAGCATCCAGAGCATGTGTTCGAACAACACCACTTCGCATCCGACAGTCATGGAGTCTGACCCGTCGGATTTCTCCAGAAGCTCGCGAAATAGAGGATGCTCAATGACGTTGGAGCTGATGACGTACCGCCGGCGAGACTTTCCGACGTAAACTTCCTGATATCCTACCGGAACGTTTTCTCCTCCTCCTCCTCTTGGGGTGGAGTCTTCTTCGGCGGCGATGGAATTGTCGCTGTTGCTTCGCCCAACTGACTTGTTCATTGACTGCAATCTCTTCAACACCGACTTCAGCTTCGTTAGTTTACCGCCTCTAGCCATTTCTCTTCTCTACCTTGGAGACGACGATAGAGAGAAAGAGATAACAGATGAAGAAGAAACTTAGAGAGGAGGGTTTTGGGGTAATGGTTGAAGTGAGAAAGAACGAGGAAGGTTCTTGTACATATATATATTATGGAGATAAACAACGACCAGAAAACGAAGCGCGAAAAAAGTTAGTTTATTTTGGAGGCGAGCGGCAAGATGTGGGGTCCACTGTTTCATAGCAGCGAGGACCTTTGTTGGCGGCCAAAGCTTGCCTGCTGACCCAAGGATGAGCCTTTTAGTAATTGCACAACAGCACTGAGCTGCATGCGGTGAGGATAGATTGAGTGATCGAGGTCGAAATCTTGACCACTCATTTTTTATATTTTTTCTTTTCCAACTATATTGAAAAAATATATAAAAAATGAGTGGTCAAGATTTCGACCTCAGTTCAATCGTGACCATGCGCAACTCAGTGCTGCACATTGAAGTTGAACCACTCTCAAAATGTACAGACTGCGTTGAACCCTGCACACTTGGGTTTTCAAATTCTCGTTCCCCCCCCCCCAAAAAAAGAACCAGCTTTCACCAAAAATAGAACAAATAAAATAAACCAATGAATAAGTGTAACATAAAATTTTACTCCTAATAAAAATATAGTAATTTAAAAATATAATGTATCATAGAGGGGCTATCTTCGTATATTTAGTTCTCCTAAACTTTTCAGGTGCAGAATCCAAAATATTTCAGTCTAATGGAACTCAAAAATATTGATAATACAATCTACTATGGGAAGAAAAATTAAATAGTACAATTCTCACCAAAAGAAAAAGATAAAAAGTAAAATCATCTTAGATAAATAGATTCTCTCTTCACCCAAATGGGGGGGGGGGGGGAATGAACCAAATGAATTTACAAAAGTACAAGAAAAATTTAGTCTTGGCTCAAATTTGATAATCAATCCATATTTATAGACTTAAAGAAAAGATGAAAATAAAAATCAATTGAAGCCACGGAAATGGGGGGAGGGGGAATAATTTATAGGTTTGGTACAAGTACAGCCTTTTAAAGTTCTTTTTTTGGTCAAAAACCTTTTAAAGTTCACCAACCAAGACCTCCGAGTATTGATTGTTGGCTCTTTTTAAATAAATAAATAAATAAATCTTTTAGAGTAATTGAACTTAGTAGAAAATTAATATATCAATAAACACAGGCAATATTTGAACCAAAAAAAATAATAATAATAATAAACACAGGCAATAATATTAAAGCCTTGAATTACAATAGGCTATAGAATCCTAATGCAAATATTTTTTCCCTCTACCATATATTGGTTTTCAAAAAAAGGTTGAATGGAGAGTTATAACTAAACTTTTCCAGTTTGGGGTTTTGATAACCATTGGTGGGCTCTTGTCAAAACTTTGATATCATCAGTTTCGTTTTCTGTAAAACTTAATGATAGTCCCTACCTATGATTCACTCAATATAAAGGGCTAAGGCAGGGATGCCTCCTGAGCTCGTATCTCCTTCCTATCATATAATAAAAGTTCTATCTAGAATTCTCACTAAATATGGAGAATTTAATCTCTTCAAAGGTATCTAAAATACTAAAAATACTTCGAAAATCTCACATATTTTTTTTGTAGATGACATCATTCTCTTTTGCAGAGCGAAAAATGAAGATATATTAGCACTACAAGCTGTCATTGACATCTTCTCTGATATTACAAGACAATAAATTAACTTTGAAAAGAATAATGTCTTTTTTCTCTAGAAATGTGGATCACGCAAACAAATGAGCAATTTTGTTAGTGCTAAGAATTAAAGAAATGAAGAAGAATGCTATTTACCTAGGAACTCAACTATTCCATGGAAGTGTTAAAACAAAAAACTTTGATCATCTCCTAGCAAAAATGGGGAACAAAACGGCAACTTGGAAAGCCTCATTTCTATCCTATGCAGTGAGGGAAGTGCTCTTGAAATCGGTACTCCAATCCCAATCTTTTTGTCTAATGCAGTGTTTTCGCTTTCCCAAAACTGTATGTAGGAAACTAGATGCAGTATGTCAACGATTCTGGTTGGAAAAAACAAACAAGGTGAAACAATTGACATTCATCTTTTGGGAACAATGCTACAAATCTAAATAGCAAGGAGGACTAGGATTTAAAAGAATGGAGCGAATTAACTGTGCTTTGTTTCTCAAACAAGGTTGAAGACTCCTCAATAACCCAAACTCACTCTGGAGAAAAATTCTCAAAGCAAGATACTTTCCAACTCAACACTATTTGATCCAAAGACAAAAAGAAATATGAATCATGGATATGGAATAGCATTACTAGAATTTTTCCTCTGAATTAAACAATTCAAAAATAATACTACAACCTACTTGTTTCAAATGTCTAAACTCATCTAATGACTTTGGAAACTCACCAATACTTAGGTGAGCAGTGTATCTAATGAACTAGACGGAGACAAATGGAGCGTATGACTCTTGTGGAATGGAATCATTCAGGAATAAGCACATGGAGAGCACTAGCAAGAAACCTTTTGAATGAAATACTACAGACCACTTGGACTATGATACGAAGGGCCCAACTGAAGAAAGTACAACTACAGTACCTCTGGTGTGATAACACACAACAAAATATCTAATCATAGGTAGAGAGATAAGCCACTTATCTCCTACCCTTTATCCTATGTTGGCAACGATACTACCGAGTTCATCCAAGTAAAAAGTTTGTAATCTAAGACACGATGCAACCAAAGAATGGCTACTTAGCTTAACAAATGAACATGTAGGATTTGCTTTATGATGGATGTAGTTTCAACTCTTAACTTAGAATATAAATTTAAAAAAAAAAATACTTTACTTTATTTTTGGTGAATGGTGTCACATTAAAACATACAAAACCCAAAACAAATTACTAGAACAAGAAAGGAAAAGCACTTTTGATTCAAATAAAATACGCTAGGTTATCCAATAGCACCACCCAGGGGTGGACTTACATTGGGGTCGAGGGGCCATGGCCCATCCCCCCCCCCCCCCCCCCCTCAATATTGAGAACAATTTTAAAAAGTAAAGTAATGGGTATAAATGTCATTCCTAATTAAAAACTAACTACTCAATCCCTCTCTGTTCTCTCCTCTTTTATTCCTGTCTATTCTCTTCCATTTCTATAAGCATGGATAAAGAAAATTTTGGAAAAAAATATTCTCTACAATTAGATACTCTTTCTCTTTCTCAATTTATTTATATTTTTTCATTTTTTTTTTGTTTTTTTATTTAATTTTACATTCTCTATTTCTTTCTTTTGCAATTTTTGTTGTTTGATTTTATATTGTGAATAAAATGTATATAGTTAGTAAGGTAACTAACTACCATTGGTTTGCATCTCCTAAAAAAAATATAAAAAAATGGTTTGCATCTCCTATCAAAGAAAATTTTGGTTGCATCCAATTTTTTAGGGTTGAAATCATGTGTGTGTGTGTGTTTTTTTTTTTTTTTAATTTACTTATATTTTTGTTAGAAAAAAATATCATATTAATAATTTACCCTTTTTTTTAAATGTGTGGGCCCCACAAAATATATGTGGGCTTATGCTTGAATATAATAAAATAATTTAAAGGTGAGACCGCAATGGGTCTTATAAGGGCCGACACAATATGTATGCGTAAAAACATTAGTGTTTCCTAACAGAAAGATTATCTGGACTTTCATTCTTCGGCCTCTCCTAATATTGAATTCTGGTTCTACCATTGGCTTCACCCATAACAAATAAAGTTCAAATAAAATACACTAAGTTACCCAGTAGCTCCACCCACAACAAATAACAAAATCAATCAAAAGAATAAAGAAAAGAAAAGGACTGACCAACCCCCTTAATTTAGGATCGGGATCATTTTCCCATTAGGAGCACTTTGTGCTCCCCAACGGCTTCCCAACCACAAAAACACAGTGGGGCCCATGGGTGAAAAAAATAAAAATTTTGTATTCAAAAAGTGTTTTTCACTGTGGGCCCCACTGTTTTTGTGGTCGGGAAGCCGTTGGAGAGCACAACGTCGGGGATCTGATCCGGACTCCTTAACTTAAGCATCTAGTTGTATCACGTAATAGAAATGATGTGATTGTTAATAAATTCCTATGTATTCATATATAATATTGTATGCATCCATTAAATGGTAGGAAATGTCATCCAGTGAATTTTGTTTTTCATATTCGTTATATGGTAAAGTATCTCAAGAAGAAGAAGAAAAAAAAGGAATTGCAACATTTAAATACCATTTAATTTCCCATGTACATTATTATGCATATCTTCAAGACGTCCACTCCAATTTGTATAAAACAGTTGATTGAAAATGTTTTGAACATTTAGAAAGAAAATTTTAATTTTGAAAGACATCAAATAAATTGTTTTATGAAAAAATTATGTGTTAATACAGTTTAATGACATCACTAAAAAAAAAAATAATAATAATTTATGATGCCTAGGATAAGCGACTAAAAAAAAAAGCTGACTTTTTAATTAATCAGTTTGTTTAACCTAACTATTCTTCAATCTATGAATATTTTAACACTTTTTGCTTCTAAAAAGATTCTTGAAAGGCTAACTAACTAATTTCATCAATTTCAAATGCCATTTGTAAGGTAATGGTAAGGTATTGCGCAAATTTTATATTAAAAATTGAGATAATAATATAATTAAGAATTTCCAATAAAAAAAATGAGAACCTAATCTGTTGGGAATAAAAAAAATTATATAAAAACGTCCACAATACAAGAAAAGTCTTGATAGTACTACTACTTTTATTTATCTAAATGATTCAATATTATTGGAATAAAAGAAGTAAAACATTTCATTCAATATGATGATAAAGAAATGTGATATAGTTTTCAAATAGTATATAAATTTAAACTAATCCCAATGTTTGATATACAGTGCAAAGAAATCGTTTCAAATTCATTTATTTGCATTTTTAAAAACAATTCTTGGTACGTCCTAGTATAGAAATAGTACCATGTAAAAAATATCTGTCATTGTTAGCAAAAGATTATAGCATGTCAGTAGAGCTAAATGTTATAATAGTAGATATGTTTATAATACAATGGTGGCAACCACTTATGTAGAGATAGTAAATCCATGGAGGTCTTGGATTGGAACATCCGTTCCTACAACACCTTCCCCCTCCCTTGGTCTGTGAGCCCCCAATCGGGATAGGGATAAAAGAAATTTCAACAAATCAATTTCAATACAGACCCTCGTGAACTTCCCCCATTGTGCCCGCTCTGTATTGTAGTCCACCTTTAATACCCTTCCAACTCTACTTCCTAACTTCATCAAGAAGCAAGTGTCGAAGTATTCAATGAAGATCCCTAGGAAAGGAACCCATACCACAAACTTGCTTAAATCAACCATCTCATGGTCAAAGTTTGGCTCCCACCATCTCAACGAAATGTAGTGATCAACTTTGATACAAGGTCATTCCGTCAACACTCGCTCAAAATCTTCATGAACTCCAAAGTGAGCAATGTAGAAATTGTATCCAATATCTATCAGATCCATGGTCCCTCTTGGCCTCCAAAGACAATTTAGTCGTTTGGACAAAAGGGTGTAACTCAAAGTCTTTCCCTCGAGCTTGATAATCAGGGATCACCGGCCTCCAGGGCCTTCTCAACCTCTCCATTTCCTCCTTCGACAAAGGAATAGAGGGGAAAAATTGGTTCTCCTCCCGCCTTTCCTCCCCTCCATTCTCATTTTCTTTGTCAAAATCCTCTTCTGAAGTATATTCTTTTGAAGAAGCACCTTTGTACAACATACCATCACTTCCCACCACCCCATCATCTTCCTCCGGTAGTCTATTGAGAAACTCCCTCTTTGTACCATGCATAAGCATATTTGCATATGCGTAAAGGGAACCCCCCCCCCCCCCCCCCCCCCCCCCCCCCCCCCCCCCCCCTTGCGGGGGGGCGGGGGGGCGCGCCCCCCCCCCCCCCGCGGGCCGGCCCCCCCCCCCCCCCCCCCCCCCCCGCCCCCCCCAATAACAACACCCCCCCCGCCGGCCCTGGGCCAACACCATAGAAGGGGAAGACAATTTTTTTACAACATATGTCACAACAACAACCAACAAGGCAGACCCCCCCAATGCATAAGCATATTTGCATATGACTGATTCAAAGGAGAACCTTCTTCCACCTCACATCCTCCCGTACCACCCTGCTTCACTTTCTTGGTGCTTCGTTGTCGCTGGTCATCCTCCTCTACAGAGATTTCAGGGTCTGCATCTTCTCCCCTACCGACGTTCACCATAGCTCTTCAATATTTAAAAGAACATAATAGATTTTAGGTCTACAATGTATTCTAAACCTTGTGCGCTGGAGGTCGCGGGTTCGAATCAGCCTCTCTGCAAAAAAAGTAGGGGTAAGGCTGCCTAGAAAGTCCCTTCCCCAGACCCCACAGGGTTGTTTGTGGAGCCTCCTCTCAGACGTCGATGGTACGCCCTTTGAATGTATTCTAAACCTTGATTAATATTCCCCCCCCCCCAATTTTCTTCTTTTCCTAAAAAATAATCTCCCCAACAGATAAGGTTCTCATTATTAAAAAACAAACAAACACAGCCGAATAAGTCATTAGGATAATTTATTTGAGAGTTGTAGAAATGTATACCATACTATCAACCCTTCGTAATTTGTGGCTCTTTTGGTGCCATGATTTAAGGTTAATCATAAAAATATTCATTTATCAACTCCATAAATGTTCACATTTTGTTGTCCTAAATTATAAGGCACCTACCTACCTATACTCATTAGAAAAATACAGTATGCTGGACTTTTGGTCCTTCTGATCATTGGATTTCTGATGATAAAAAAGAAATATACAGTATGAAACCATAGAAAGAGATTCTCTATTTCAGTATCAACTATTAATTAAATCAAGTAATAATCATTACAACGCAGCATGAAGACGAAGGAAAACATTATCCATTTAAATGACCAAGGACAAATGAAGTTTATAAGTAGCTCTCAAGATTCTATCATGTCTTGATCTAATCATTTGGATGCAATTCTTATGAAACCCAGCTTCTTATTTTAGAAGAAAAACAGTTTCTGGGCCTCAATAATTGAACCTATATATGTTTAGGAAGGTAATGCTATTCGATTCTCTTTCAGGAACACAATCCAATCCACTAATCAAAACCTGATAATAAAATGTTATGCTGGGATCTCTCTTTCTCTCTCTGGATCAGTAGTTGAATACTGTTAAGATTTTGAAAGCTTCTGAGCCATGTTCTTAGGATCATTGTCAGGATTTAGGGCTAATCTTATTCCTACCAGCAGCAGCAGATCGACATAATTAATGAAGATATTAGTCTAACGCTTTGTTAGTATTTACAAGTTTTGCTGATTCCAGAAAAATGCTTTACAAGCTGAATAGATGGATCCAAGTATATATTATTATTTTCATATAAAAGTAAGTTGCTAAGAAGATTAGGATTATATGAACAGTTAATTTCGATAAAATTCTGATCTCAGGTAGAGTGGTGATGACCAAACACGGGACATGTTGCTCTTACCATATCTGGAAATCGATCTGAAAGATCTGGTGTTTTGTCCACTTCACTCAACATTTTCTACTTTAGATCAAGTTGCATTGCAGGTATTTTGTTTTGGTTCAAGATCAAGTTGCAGATATGGGATCTTAAGGAACAGAACCACGTAGGAAATACGCACCTGGTGCAATTGAGTCTCTACAAAAATTCGAATAATTTTTTTTGCATTTTTCTCTTCAGCCTTCTTATCTATACAGTAATCGCAGGGATGATTGATTCGACTGAGATATTACCAAAGCAAGTAAGATAGGAGACAAAGATTTGATTACGGAGTTCGGTCCAAGTACCTACGTCTCCGGGACTCAAGTACGAATCCAATCTACTATGAGATTATTCGAATACACTTACAGATTAGAGGAAAAAACATATCAAGAATAATGGTAATCAAAGACTTAAGCACATAACATTCAATATATAATTTATAACTTCAAAATAGTTGACAATAAAAGGGAAAATACAACTTAGTGTTAAGAGGAGTGCCAAGACTAGATTCATCCTATGAACTGAGTAGTACTATGCCTATAACATCCTCTCCTCCTACCAACGAACATAGACACCCCATGACATTTTATGCCTATGGTTGTCAAGTTAATCGACAACTGTAACTTTATGAGTCTGGTCATCAATATGCTTAAGACAACCAACTTGAGGGAATACGCACTTTGGATAGGGAAGTCCTGATGGAGGGGGTATTTGTCGTGGGTATTGGGGGAAACATGAAATAAACAAAAAAAATTGAAAATTTGGGAAAGCTACAAAATTTACAGGAAAAAGTCCCAAGTTTCCACGAAATTTCCCAAGTTTCCCACGAAATTTTCCAAGTTTCCAACAAAATTTGGGAATTTTTTTCCTCATGAACCAGCTGGTCCAACTGGGTTGAACAAAGTTTCAACAATTTTCGAGGTTTCGACGAAATTTTGACAGTTTTGATCGAAACTGAGGACTTTTTTTCGGTCTTCATGAGTTTCGTTTCGCATTTTACAAAATGAGAAATTCCGATGGAAATTTTGCAATTTTGAGTTTATCAGTCTAAGCTAGAAATAATATGTTAAAAAGCTTGATATTCTTTAGAATTTTTTGAGCCAAAGAATCATTCCTTCTAGATTGAAAAAGAAAAAGTCAGTGTTATTGTAGTATAGTGGCGAGAACTCCTGCCTATTAGTCGGGTTCAATCCCCAGCGACAGTGATGTTAAATGATTTTAAATTTTAGAAAAAATTACTTGATTAGCTGTTTTTAGATTTTCTTTTACAAAAATAATCACTCAATATTTCACTTAATAAAACTAACTAAAATGAGTTTGGGTTTACAAAACTAACCAAAATAGTGATTTTTCATCTTTTTTGACATTTTTAACCCCTAAAACTAACTACATTGAAGAGGAAAATTACTATTTTGTTCTAAAGAAAAATTCACTAATTTTTCATATCCTTTGGACATTTTCACTCTTATATTTGTATGATCAATTTTAGGGGTAAAAATGTCCAAAGGAATGAAAATTCACTATTTTGGTTAATTTTGAAATGCAAATTCAATTTTAGCTAGTTTTGTTAAGTGAAATATTGAATGATTATTTTTGTAAAGAGAAACCTAAAAATAGATAATCACGTAATTTTTCCTAAATTGTAGGCACACAACATATCCTTATGAATAATTAAGAAATAAGGACAGTTGGATTGGAATCAAATCAAAGGGAGAGATGTTTTACTAGGCTCTAAGTCTCTAACTCTTAATTTGGGATTCATTCTACTAGAACCTCAACCGATTGAACTTCCTTTATGGATCTCTTGATCAGGAGGGAAGAACGGGGAGCCACACCGAAGGACAAGAAGGGCCAAGGAACCGGGCGGAAAGAATCCCACGGCACGGGGCAGCCAAGGGTTTAGGGAGAATAAAAGCTACCTTAAGGCTAGTGTTCATTTTTAATTATTCATGTGTTGCTGTGATGAGTGTAGGCTTTGGTAGGTGTATGGCAAGCATGTTGTGCCCAAGAAGAGGAACAAGAGAAAGCTGTAGAGGCTGCACTAGAGAAGCTGAGGATTCTGGAGAAGCAGGTTGAAGGGAAGAAATTCTTTGGAGGAGAGAAGATTGGATATCTAGATATGGTAATGGGTTGGATACCTTTATGGCTCAATGCCTTAGAAGAAGTTGGAGGAATGAAACTACTTGATGCTGAGACTCTTCCTTTACTCCATGAATGGTCTCAGAATTTCATCCAAGTTCCTTTTATCAAAGAAAACCTACCACCCAAAGAGAGTGTTGTCAGTTACTTCCAGTTTGGCCGAAACTACATGCTTTCATTGGGAGCCAAAAAATGATGCTTTTCATTGTTCTGTTTATGCTTTATTTTTTTTCCTTTTTTTTGCTCTATTTATGCTTTCATTTTCTGTAAGAGAATGCTAATAAATTATCAGTCAATTTTCTATATAATTAGTAGAAATTTTTTGAGAGAAGAAGAGATGGGTTCTCTTGATATAATTGAGAGGGATTACAAGGAACAACTTAATGCTATTCACAGGGATGTAGAGGCTAAAGAAGCTAGAATGGTTGAGATGGGATCATATAAGCATTTGAAGCTTGCCAAACTCATAGAACAGCAAATGGGTTCGTGAGTTCTTAATCATCACTTGAGCACCAACACCATCGTCACCATAACTGAGTAGTAAACCATCACTGCAACTCTAGAATCCAAATCTTCTCTGCTCCTTTATTCTTCTCGCTGCTTTGATATTTCCCAGATTCTTTTCCTGAAAATTTTGCCTTTCAACATTTACTGAATAAAATAATATTTAGGAGAATGTAGTTTTGAAATCCAAGAATGCTTTTCAAATTCCATTTAACGATTGGGGGAGGCTTTTTATTAGTTTTGTCAACTATTACATTACATCTTTTTATTGGAATCAACGTCGAAGAGATACAAAAGATGAGAAGGTATGAGAGAGACCAGACCATGAGACCAAACCGACTATCAGGAAGAAGACATGGAGGAAACAATATTGATCTGACGCCAGAGGGACTCACTTCACTCTGCATGATGAAAAGATTTTTTTTTTTAGTAAGAAATTTCCATTAACCGAAAGAAAGAAAAAAACTGTAGAATCTTAGTTAACCCCGGATCAAACATGTCAAATCATCGAGAAAATATTAAATGCGGAAATTCACCAAAATCCATAAGATTTAGAAAATATTCAATTTGGATCATTGATCTGAATCCCTGAGATTGAATGATGATTGTTGATCTTCCAAGCCTTAAATGCAAACCCTCCTTTTAAAAAGATCTTTGATCTTTCTATTCTCTCTCTAATGACGGGAGTTAAAGAGAAAAGCAATGCATTTGGCGTGGGGACCATGACCCTTTTATACTATTCAATATTAAACAGTTTCAATTACTAACTTAACCCATCATAAAGTTTAGTAATTATATTGATTTCATAAATAACATTAACTTGCATTTGGTTTCTACACATAGGAGGCCACACTTTACGATGCTTTATAACTAACTGATAACTTTAATATGTTATGCTATAAGATAACATAAATACACATTAATTTAGTTAATATATTACCCATAAATTAGATTTTACTCTAACAAAAATAACCCGCGAAACACCCTAGGCAACTAGAGAGCATAACTCCTGAAGCCAAGGAATGGAAATAAGTTAAACCATCGTACACGGGATCGACAGGACCCTCCGCAAGAGCATCCGCAACGTTTATCGCGCTCTTGGAACAAAACAAAAGGAGCACGAGAGGAAAAATGAGCATAACTCCCTAATATCCTCCACTAGAGGAACTAAGCATAGGGGAGGGGAGCTGGAAGCACTGTTTATGTATTGGACCAGTATCTTACAATTTGACTCTACCAAAAGATGATTACAAGCTTCTGAAAGTGCAAACATCAATATAGCCCTCATAGCGACACCTCCTTCCACCACTAAGTTGCATAGCACCGGTTAAGAGACTACTTGTAAAATTTCTCCTTTATGATTTCGCAGAACATAGCCGACACCACCTTTGCCACTTCCTTTACACCGAGACACGTCTAAATTTAACTTTAGTTTACCTTGAGGCGGAGGTTCCCATTGCTGTTGATTTTCATCAGGTTGAGTATTATTTATCACTTCCCCACCTCCTATTGTCTTGATTACCTCAAATTCAGCATATGTTATTTTTGGGCTGCCTCAATAATTTCTTTTGGGGTAGTTTGTTTTCTCCCAAAAATCCTGTTATTTTTTGCAATCCAAAGGTACCAAACAATAAAGGAACATAGGTTGAGTATCGATTTGCTTACCTCCTTTCTGATCCCTTTTACAACGGACCAACTTTTGATCCATTCTGTTAGTAATGGGACTTCCTCAGGTGGAATGTATGTAATTGAGCTACCAAACCATATCTGTTTTGCAATCGAACACTCAAAAACAATGTGATCCATAGTTTCCAGACTGCACCCACAGTACGAACATGAAGGATCAATTTGAATCTACCTTCTAACCAGCACTTCACCCGTTGCTACACCCCGTGCACATGCTCTCTATAGGAAATTTCTAATCTTTGGAAGTGTCTGGCAGCTCTAAATATTTTTCCATACAACATCTTCAACTTGTTTCCGACTTCTAGATGTGCTCGGTTGGTTTTCTAGCTTTTCTTCCTCAAGATTCTTTAATAGATGATATGCGGATTTACACGAGAAAAGCCCATTCTTTGCTGCCCCCACACCAACTGATCATCTCGATGGAATATGCTCAGCCTAATTCCTTGAATTGCCTTACTTTCCTCTAGAAAAAGAGTGAGGATATTGAACCCACCGGAAGTAGAAGAGAGCTTCTGATTAGCATGCGAGAAGGCCGATCGTCCCATGAAAGAAACTAAAGAGAAAACGTGTGGGGAAGGAAGACATTGAAGAAGATTGAGTATTTCGGGTTTAAACAATAAAATTAATGGACAAACAGACAGTAATTTGAGATTCACAGGAAAATGCTTTTTTAATTAAGGGTACTTTGGGTTTCTAAGAAGATATTTAACTGTAAATAATTTAACTGAAAAAGTTGATAAAAGGGACGAGTTTGATACATTTGCTTGGTAAGAGCCAATAAGGGAGGTAAGTGATATTATCCAATTAAGAAAGCTCTAAATGTCATATGGTCAACTAAGAGAGGAGGTAAGGGATATTTACCAAATTTTCTAAATTTTCATTTTCAAACTCCTCTCCATTCTTTTAACCTCTTTCTCTCTCTTACGTTTATCTACAATAAGACACGTTTGGCTAATTGCGCAACACTAAGCTGCCTACGCGTTTTGTTTTTCTTTTTTTTTTTGGTTTCAGTAGCAGAGTACAAAAAGTAAATAAATAAATAAATAAAAAGGATGGTCAAGATTGACAATTTAATTTAGATCAATGAAACTTGTTGTGCATTAAGTGCGCAACTCAAGCTCCAACCTCAAGCTTTTTAACACACCCACTAGAATCATGTGGAACTTTTATTTTGCCAATTGGTAATTAAAAAAAAAAATCTTTTTTATTTTTTATTTTTTGGGTTTTCAACGCCTTCCCCTTTTCCTTCCTGCTTCTCTTTTCTCTTTGATTCATTAGTTGTTTTCTATGGTTTTCAGTAGATCCGTTGGTCTATTCGATTCTTTTCTCTTTGTTCTTTCCACCCTACATTCCTTTGCAAACAAACTCTACCATCGGTGTGTTTTTCTGATGCTTTTTATTTTGATCTTGGTATAATACTCCACGACAATGAAAAAAATGGTAAATTATCAAAATACCTTTTGTGTAAAAGCTTTTTTTTTTTTTTTTTTGGCCAAACACAGAAAATGCATTCAAAGAAACAAGTCTGGGGAAATTCTCCCAGCAGGAACACAACACAAAGGATCAAGACCTCTAGGTAGTTGCCTCCACCAAACTTAGACATACCTAAACAACGGGCTCCCCTAGCCAAGAAATCTTTACTGTAGATTCTTTTTTCTGAAATATATATAAGACAACATAGTTGTCAAAACTCAACAAAGAGGTCTTAATAATTCTAGTTAGTTGAGGTAAAAACCAATCTAAAGCACTAAAGATCATGTAGACCAGAGACCACGAAGGAGAATTAGAAAAGATAATTAAAAGTGATCCCTTTTACCTTGAAATGCCACTTGAATGATGTCATATATCCTTCCGGTCAAATTGTTGTGCGTAAGCCCTCTCTTCTTCTATAACAGCCCGTAAAAGTCTTTATAATCCCTCAACGACCACTACTAGAATTGTTGGATCCCATGAACCAACTGAAAAAATATGAAAGAGATTTGTGTCATCAATATCTATCAGTTGCGTATTCAAAGTATTAAATAGAAAACTTGAAGCATGCAACATATGAGATTCAATCCACAAAATGGCCGATGAAGAAAAAGGATTAAAAAAAAAGGGACCATCAATCCAACAGACCATTTAGGGACTATGAAAACATACTTAAACTAGGTGTAAGCCCTTCAAACCAGTAAACGTTTCTTGCCTTCCAAATTAACCAAGCTACTGCACTCCAAATAGCATGCACCCAATCTAAATTACCATTAGGCCGATAGAAGGATTTAATGAAGTTCCATCAGTCCACAAAATAATTTTTCTTGTAAGTTTTAAAACTTCTGTTAGTGAAAACATACATATAAATTCGCTTTTACTAATTGTAAGTCATTCATAATAGGTTTTCATAAATTTAATATCAATCAACACAAAATACCAAACTTATAGGTATCAATCATATGTCATGCCGAGTAATAATAAGAAAACATTAATACATAAAAAATAAAAATAAAACCCAACTCCTAATGACAATAAAGAAACTAATAAAGACAAGCTCTCAAAAATCACAAGAAAACCTCAAAAAAGATGCACTCTACAAATATCACCCAACTTCCTTGGATCATAGTAGGGGTGTCAATTTTCAACCCGAAGCGTTAAAACCGGAATTTCCTTTGGTATTTTGTTATAACCCAATCAGGCCCAAATCCGATCATCTCCCCAAATGATGAACTCATTGGGTCGTCCCTTTACACTTTTTAACCACAAAATCATGTACGGCCCTCAAGTCTTTTACATAAATAAAATTAAAATATTAAATGTAATTACTTTCTTTTTGGTATTGTTTAAATGTAATTAATGATCCATGAATTTCGGTGTACGTTGAGACTCGAGTTTGAGTAGTTGAGAGTTGAGTGTTAACACATTTAACGGTTTAAGTTTTAAGTTTTAACTTTTTAATTTTCAAATTTCATTTAGTTTTATTATTTTAAAATTTAAAAATCTTAATTGATAACTCTTGACTCTTAAGTCCTAGAATATTTGGATTGCTTTTAAATCGGGATTGTCAATGACCCAATAACCATTCAAACGCTGGCTTGACCAGTTGAACCAGCAAATCACAACCTAAGAAAACAAACCCATCAGCCATTGACATAGCACTCAAGGTTTGCAATCTACACCATCATTTTACCAAAAACAAAATAATGTCCAGACTCTAGAACACTAACTTCAATTTAATTTGATATTAATCCATAATCTTTAATAAAAGCCTCCATCATCTCAACTTAATCTTTATAAAGGGTTGTTATAATACTCGATGGCACCTGCCCATTATAGCCTATTATGTATTTGCGAAATAAAAAAGTCAATTAACAAGCAAAATACTGCAAAAGAAATACTGTAGATTACATAATCTAATCAATTACAGCTTTTGGTCACAAGAAATTGGACTCTTTAGAGAAACAATGTCAAGGAAAAATTAGTCATTTTACATTAAAATAAAATAAACGAAGTTTAATACATGATTGACTTTGTTAATCTCATAGAGTATGTAAGGGACATCGATTACACTCAAATGCAGGACCGGCTCACAAGAAACTGATGATAAATATGTATTTTAAAGGAGGGGTGCGGAGGGAGGTGAAGGTGAGAGGAACTAGAACGCCTCAGGTGCATCAGTATGTAGAGGTTAATTGGGTTTTCTGTGTGATGGAGGTGGAGGTGAGAGGAAATAGAACGCCCCAGGTGCAGCAGATTCTAGAGGTTTAATGGGTTTTGCCTGTGATGGAGGTGGAGGTGAGAAGAAATAGAATGCCCCAGTTGCAGCAGATTCTAGAGGTTTACTGGGTTTTGCCTGTGATGGAGGTGGAGGTGAGAGAAAATAGAATGCCCCAGGTGCAGCAGGTTTTAGAGGTTTAATGGGTTTTGCATGTGGAGGTGGAGGGGAGAGGAAATAGAACGCCCCAGGTGCAGCAGATTCTAGAGGTTTATTAGGTTTTGCTTGTGATGGAGGTGGAGGTGAGAGGAAATAGAACGCTCCAGTCGCATCAGGATGTAGAGGTTTAATGGGTTTTGCTTGTAATGGAGGTGGAGGTGAGAGGAAATAGAACGCCCCAGGTGCAACAGATTCTAGAGGTTTATTGGGTTTTGGTTGTGATGGAGGTGGAGGTGAGAGGAAATAGAACGCCCCAGGTGCAGCAGGTTTTAGAGGTTTAATGGATTTTGCATAAGATGGAGGTGGGGGTGAGAGGAAATAGAATGCCCCATGTGCAGCAGGTTCTAGAGGTTTAATGGGTTTTGCATGTGATGGAGGTGGAGGTGAGAAGAAATAGAATGCCCCAGGTGCAGCAGGTTGTAGAGGTTTTTCGAGCCCTCCATGTTTATGAACTGGGGAATTAACCAAGGTCGGACGAATGCAAAAGAGCATTGAAAACTGAAGAAAAAGGATGAGAAAGAGAAATTGAAGAGCACACTTCCCCATCATTGTAAGGTAAGGTTCTATCCTTGATGCCTCTACAAATGGGAAGGGGAGAGAGAGGTGTATTTATAGAGTTGTAAGGTGGAGAAAATAGGAGTTTGTGGTTCTATTAATATACCCAATTTCACCACTTCACAACCACCACCAACACTAATCCACTAATGCAGTTCTTCTTTTCTATCAATAGGTAACCTATAGAGTCAGGAAATAGTTCCAGCTCACAAGATTCTCATAACCATTTTAAAGAACAAGTTTAGCAAAGAAATACAAGCTTTCATCTTCTATTTCATTATTAGACCTTAGCACATAAACATAATGTATAAGTTAAAGTCCTAGGCAAAGCTTTGTCCTGAATGACATTTACAGTTATTTAATCTCAAGAAGTCCAGCATATCCAGTAGTGTCTTTGTTCTCCTGGATCCTTTGGCTTCGCTTGAGATTCTGCAATTTCTTGAAACATTTTCACAAAACTTTTGCAATTTGCAACACAGGAAGAAGGAAACCCACATCAACAATCAATGAAAAGAAAATAATATTTTATAAACTGTTGGATTTTCGTTTTAAAATAAATAATAATATAATATAATATAATATAATATACTATTTAGATAAAGTTTCAAAACATTAAAACTCTATCTTCCTAGTTTTGTTTTAAGACTCTTGTTTATTCTTACTCTATAGAACTCTTCTGGATGTATATTAGGTAATTTAGATTACCATATGTGTTTAGTCCCACATCGGATGGAGCTAATGATTATATGATTTATATATACATATATAGCTCCTAAGTGGGGTGTATGCCGGTAGAGAGTTACGTGTAGATCACGCGCATGCACCGAGTTGGACCGAGTCGGGCGTGATTGCGGTAGTGGTCCGTAGACCCTAGTCTAACAAGGCCATGGGGCACTATAATATTATATAAATAATAAGTGTTTATGATGGGACTTGGTTTTGGAAACCCGGTTGACGAGGGGAGGTGACTGATCATACAGTCACAAGTCTCTGAAGGTGACCTTACGTACATATGTAGCTCTCTAAAGGTGTCCATACGAGCCTATAAATAGAGGTGAAGCTCTGAACAAAATACTTACTATGATTTTGGTGAAAAAACAGAAATTCGTGTTTCTAGAGTTAGAAAATTTCTTGCGTTTTTGTTTTCTTCATTACTGTGTTGTGTACTACTTTCGTATCTCCTTAGCAAGTAGTATCTGTTGGAGTGCTAGCCTTCAAATCTAGGAGTTGTTGTATCTTGGAGGTGAGAACGTCAAGGCCAAACCCAGTTTGCACTAAAGGGGGCGTTCAAATACCTTAAGGAAAAGTATTGTTAGTACACCTCAACTCACCCTGTTCGAGTTCATGCTGGTTTTCCTTTTGCTTATTCTACTACATTCGGGTAAGTGATTCTGACATAAGGTAAACTTTATATATTCGTTTCTCCTTGATTTTGTTATTGGTCTGTTTATACTGTGCCTCTGGTCTTATGGTTCTAACATAAACCAATCAAAGACAGAGAACTCACCATGATAAAATCATTGTATTCATTATAACGACATGGAGAAGTAGAAGTGCAAATAAGAAGAGTTTCATTTTTCCTTCCATTTGGCATTTTTAATTCCCACTGAAACTTTCGGTTTGGTGTGCAAAATCGGTCCAGCAATTGATTTGAAACATTGTTGAGCCGAATCAAAATACCAGTTTTACTTCACTTAAAACAACCACAATTTCACATGGGTTTAATCACCGGTTACTGGAGTTTTAGAACGTGATTTCATCCCACTGTTCGCAGCTCATTGTTGTGCTTCAAAATTGAAATAAGACAGCTGCAATGGGGAGTCTAAAAAATCAGGTCAATCGAAGAAACTGCTGACGTTTGAATCCATTTGAAGTGCATGCACCGTATCCAATCCAAGCTCATAGTGCATGAACCTATCCATGTCATCTTACACTTTCAAGGAATTTGCATGCTTTACTTATCCTGAATCTCTATAAATTGATGAAGGGAGGAGAGAGAAAGAATAATAATATAGATTCGCAAAAGGGTTTTGGAGATGAGAAAGGTAAAGTTGCTTGGGACTCCTGCTAGCCTTCCAAGCCGTCGGATTGAATGGGCTTTAAAGATCAAAGGTGTAGAATATGAGTACATAGAAGAAGACCTAGCAAACAAAAGCTCCCTTCTTCTGCAATCTAACCCGATTCACAAGAAGGTTCCTGTCCTCATCCATGATGAGAAACCTATTGCAGAATCACTTGTTATCCTCGAGTACATCGATGATACTTGGGAAGGGTATCCTTTACTGCCTGCAGATCCTTATCAGAGAGCTATGGCTCGTTTCTGGGCTAAATTTGCAGATGAGAAGGTAATATATTACTAGTGTAGCTCTTCTTCTTCCATGGATCATTTTTAGTTATTGTTTTACTGGTTGGGATCAAGAGATTCATCTGAACACCATTCTTCAATTTCCATTTACACATATGATGCTTATTGATCTTTAGCTACTCGATCTTGCTGAAATGGAAAATAAAATTAACGGAAGTTAGAGTTGGAGCTGGAGTGGGAATACGTGATAGGAGATTTGGGATGGCAAAAACAAAGAGAAAGGAGTTCAACCCTTGCCAACGACATCTGTTGAACTCCTTTCTTTGTGTTTTTTTACAACCCACATCTCTTATAAGGTATTCCCACTCCAATTGCAACTCCAGCTCTAACTCTTAATTTGGGATTCCTTCATCTACTAGAACCTCAACCGATTAAACAATAATATGTCTGTTCCTTTGGAAAAATCTACGAGGGTTTAGGGAGAATAGAAGTTAGCTTAAGGGTAGTGTTCATTTTTAATTATTCATGAGTTGCTGTGATGAGTGTAGGCTTTGGTAGGTGTATGGCAAGCATGTTGTGCCCAAGAAGAGGAACAAGAGAAAGCTGTAGAGGCTGCACTAGAGAAGCTGAGGATTCTGGAGAAGCAGGTTGAAGGGAAGAAATTCTTTGGAGGAGAGAAGATTGGATTTCTAGATATGGTAATGGGTTGGATACCTTTATGGCTCAATGCCTTAGAAGAAGTTGGAGGAATGAAACTACTTGATGCTGAAACTCTTCCTTTACTCCATGAATGGTCTCAGAATTTCATCCAAGTTCCTGTTATCAAAGAAAACCTACCACCCAAAGAGAAGGTTATCAGTTACTTCCAGTTTGGCCGAAACTACATGCTTTCATTAGGAGCCCAAAAATGATGCTTTTCACTGCTCTATTTTTATGCTTTCATTTTCTGTAATAAGAGAATGCTAATAAATTATCAATCAGCCAATTTTCTATATAATTAGTAGAAATTTCTTTTCTACATAGAGAACCATCGCGAAATTTTCCTCGAGAGACCACCACTTTGCCTTTTTTCCAATGGTAAAATATGGTCTCAGCCAACAGAGACTCTATCTTGCTGGAAAAGAAAATTTTTGCCTGACAGTACTGTTTATAAGGTGAAGTGATCCTTTAATGGCATTTGTGAATTCAATTTCTAATTTCGACCGCAAGGCCTTCCATGTGTTAAATTCATTGGATGCTGATATTATTCATATAATAATCAAAAAAATAGCTCAGACCTATCAAATTTTAGAACTTCTATCTAGAGAGAATGGTGAATTGTAACTTGAGCTCAAAGCGATGAGTCGCACATGATCCCTATAATGTGCCCAGAAATCCAACTCCTTCTTGGGTTACTCCTTTGCAACTTCTCTTCTCTTTTGAAGCTCTGATGTGTAAAATGCCCATATCTTCAAATTGAAGATGGGATTGAAAGATGAAGATAAACAATGAATTGAATGAATCATGAATTGCACATAAAAATATTTTACTTCCCAATACCATAATCCACCACAGAATTAAACCAATAAAATGAACTACACCTTACTATGGCCGTTTTCTGCATAATTTTATTTTTTTTATTAAATCAGCAATGAAATTCATTTTAGATTAAAATAAAATATAAAATAAACTAATCTGTAAAATAGTTTTTTTGCTGAAAAAGCATTATTTTTTTACAAAATAAATTTTCTTGTAAGTTTTAAAACTTCTATTGGTGAAAAGATATATAAATCCTCTTTTACTAATTGTAAGTCATTCATAATAGTTTTTCATAAATTTAATACAAAACAACACAAAATACCAAACTTATAGGTCTATCAATCATATTTCATGTCAAGTAATAATAAGAAAACATTAATAATTAACAAAAACCAACTCTTGATAACAATAAAAAAACTAATAAGGACAAGCTCTCAAAAAAGATGCACTCTACAAATATCACCCAACTTCCTTGGATCTGAGGGAAACCTTTGAATCCGAACAACCCCACCCCCCCGGAAAAAATAACAATAATATGAGGCAACCAAGGTTTAAAGTGTCATCCCATATTGTATCATATCAGCCAATACATATTGGTATTGCAAGCCTATGATACAATACAGGCCATTACGTATCTAAACTTTTGTTTTTTCAAATCATCTCTACGTGTCTCTCAACGTATCAGGCAATAAGTGCCGATACAATACGATACACAATGATACATACCCATAAGTATAGAACCAATTTAAAATAAGGAAAAGCTTGGTCTTTTGATGAGCTACAGATTCTTGTATTTCTTACTATTTGTGACTAGCTCGCCCATTAACATTGAATCTTGTACATGGGGAGAAATTTCCTGAATTTGCACATCCCAAAAACTTGGGTGCTAAAAGCATCTTCAAAGTATGGATGCTCAATAGCTTTCTTGGCAGAAATCAGCTTTAAGGGTTAATACTACAATAAGAACCACTGATGCCAGATTTTTCGGCTCCATTGAGACACTCATGCTTAGTATTGCTTATTCCTGGCCAAACTTCTTCATTTGGATTACCCATTAACCAGAAAATATGAAGCAATTCTTCCAGTTCAGGATCTCCAGGAAACAAAGCTCCATTAGTGACCAAATCAGCAAAAATGACACCCCATAGACCACATAGCCACTGGTGTTGAGTAGTGTGTGGCTCCAAGAAGCACTTCAGGAGCTTTATACCAGAGGGTCAACATCTGTGTGTATACTTCTTGAGTGGAACAATGACTGCTCGAGCGAGTCCAAGGTTTGTTATTTTAAGTGTCATTGTTTTATGATCCATTAGAAGATTGTGAAGCTTCAAATCCCTATGTAATACTTCATGACGATGGTAGAAGTTTTATTAAAAATAAAAAATGTAAATTACCGTATTCACCTCACTTATAACCATTAGAGTCATTGAGTCACATGTCTTTTAACAACAATCGCAAAAACAAATGAAAGTGATTTTCATGGAAAAATCAAAAATCGGTGGAGCCATGTTTTTGACTTTTGATTATATGTTTCCAACCTTTTTAAAATGGAAATAGGTTGTATAAATTGTACTAAACACTGTTATTCCTATTTATTTAGATAAAAATAAAAAATGCAAATCATGCCAAATACTACCTAAGTGAGAATAAAAAAAATATAATAAAGTGATGTTTTACCTTGAAATGTGCACTTCTGTGTTTCCTTTTGAGTTTTTCGTCTCTTCTTCTATAACATTCGTTAAATCAATTTCTCTTTTGATTTCGTTATCCTCAACTTCGGATCAAGATCATCTCCCTTGAAATCGGAAAAAATCTTCTGTTGTACACACATCTTGTTACTGTGCAGTACACCAACACAAGACGACATGTGTATTATACCAAATAAAAAAGATGAGAATAATTAACTACCATTTGTTATACGGGCTTCTCTCTATATTTATCAACTTCTACAACAATAGTAGCAAATCATAATACACCAAGACATTACTGGAATGCTGGAAGACCTACACAAGCTAATGACAAATTCCTAGCTAGAATTGTTAGTGCAGATTATGTAGGGGAAAATTTAACCACCTAGATCTTCCAAGTTCATATCCACTCTTATCCCTCACCAAAAAAAGGAAAATTCACTCTTATCTCATATCAAATCATCCCAAGTTTCAGAAGACTCTTATTTCAAGTCAACAATCTAAAACTCAAACGTAATCATAACCTTCTAATTCAAAGTGGAACTATATAGCTCCTCCTCAAGCCGTCGAATGCACACCAAGTCGCCGATTGCAGTTTCGATTTGCAGCGGCAAGAACTCCTCCTCCGATCAAGATCACAAGCCACAATAACCGAAGAACAAAGAAGAAAGAAACCTCGTGCGAGACCCAAAAAACCCCCAAATTGATTTGCGTACAATAATGAGAACCAAACCAGCATATTGGGATATATACAACATATGAACCAAGCCGGTCCAAGAGGAACGGCTCAACCCGAAAATGAACCAATTACCAGATTACCCTTAAATATACAAACTGATTCTATGGTTTCTTAGCAAGAACATGGGGATTGCTATTTACTATGGGCTGCTTGTATGTTAGTGCATGGGGTCTACTCTAGTGTATGAATGCTAGATTGGTCAGCTTTATATAGAAATAAGTTAGAAGACTTAACTGGTTCCATCAGCCTTGATGCTAAACTGGGCCTTGTAATACATTTGTTGATGATGGGTCTCTCAGTGATGTAAATGAATCTAGCTTATTGCATAATGGGCCTCCAGAACTTCTCTACATAATGGGTCACTTCTAAATCCAGCCTTACACGGGCCTGTGCTTTACTCAAATGGATTGACTAATTCTTTTAAGCAACTTAGCCCATTTTCTCATAATGAGTTTTTTATTTTGGGTCGATGACTCATATTCAGTCCGTTCCAATGAAGGAAATGTGTGACATGTGTTCTAACATCACATCAAATGATTGAGGTCCATTTACAACTCACATCGAATTTATTTAAGTTGATCACAATCCTTTGATGTCACTTGTAAATAAACTTCAACCATTTGATGTGATGTTATGACACATGTCACGAACTCACAATGAATGGATGGTCTTTTTCCTTGGATAAAATTTTATTTTCTATTATGGGTCACCATCTCTAGAGTCTGCTAAGCATCCTCTTGAGCCGATTCATACTCTTCCATTTGTATTCACTGTCAATGATCCTTGTGATTGTTGAGTCCACTTGTTACGCACAAGCCTACCAAACATCCTGTTTGGCATCAAGCACTCGATAACGAATTTAATGCTTTATTGGCTAATCATACTTAAAAAGCTCAGTTAGTTGGGTAAAAGAGTATAATCAAGAATCTGGCATAGACTATGATGAGATTTTCAGTGGTAGTTGTAAAACCTACCACTAGACAATCTTACTTGCTATGGTTGTCTCTTCTAGTTGGCGAATTCATCAAGTAAACTTGATGTTAATAATACCTTTTTACATGGCCCCTTGATTGAGGAAGTTTAAATACAACTGCCTTGCTACTCAAATGCTCAGTTCCATGCACATATTCATATCTGGAGACTATGAATAAAGCCAATTTGCTTAAACAATGTTGGAGGCTCTTTACTGAAACAAATTCGATATGGGTCAGATGTTTCAAAACCAAGTACTTCAACAATACCACCATTTTGATCCTAAGGTACAAGCAAAAGCTGGTTCCACTGCCTGGAATAGCCTGAGATCTGTCTTACCTTTTCTAAAGAAATTGGTCTTTAGGGAGGTGGGAAGTGGGAATGAGACTTCCTTCTGGTTTGACCCATGGATCAAGGATCCACAGGAAAATTCGGTTGGAGAGTTCAATATACATTTTGCTTCGAGAGGGGTAACTGTTGCTGAGATTATTAGGACTAGAAGGTAATTTGCTTTTGAAATTTCTCTAACTTTTTGTCCTAGAATTTCTGCAGCTATTCATAATTTACATCTTTCATTGAATATGGATACTTGGAAATTGAATTTCTCTGATGCCCCAAAACTGACAACTAAGTTGGCTTATCAGCAGCTTACAGTTGCTAATAGGGGATCATTATTCTTTGATAAATTCTGGTGGTTATTTCTTTGGAAATTAAATATCCATCATAAATCTAAACTCTTTTTTTGGCGCCTTCTAAATGCAGGAATTTCAGTCAATAAGATTCTCGCCAAATGGAGCACAAATTTGGATAATTGTGGGCTTTGTGGTACAAGTAGTGAATCGAGTTGGCACATCTTCTTCAATTGTGAATGGACAAGGTGGGTATGGGCAGCAGAACTGTTAGGCTTGAGAACAGAAAGGCTACCCTTCACTAATATTACTGACTTCTGTTTGGATTTATTTTATAATTCACACATTGAAAAACCTATGCTAAGATGGATGTTTGATATCATATCTATCACTTGTTTCAGTATATGGCATGTTCAAAATGACATGAAATTCAGGAATGAACTACCATGGCCCATGAAAGTGTTAAAATTTATTAGTAACTGATGTTGTGACCTCCATCTAGCACCACCGGGACCACTTGATAAGTTAAGTCCCAACAATACACCAATCTATGATCAAATTGATCATACACCGGACTTTATAACAATTCCTCTCCCTACTCTTACAATGCTTTTTTTTGCAGGTGATGTAAACCACAAGGGAAAAAAAAAACAGGATGTTGTTAGGAAATCACTGTCAACAACCAAGTTGTATATTGCTGGAGCGGTGTTTTTGATGGGGACAATTTCAATTTGGCTATTGTTAAGAGGCTGAGAGAAGGAATGGAGAAAGCAAGATCTATTGACTAATTGGGACCAAATCAATGACTTCATACCACGTCCTCAAAAGCCATGGCCACTGGAGTTAGTTCAAGATCTATTAATACTAGGATCATCCCTAAAAGAGATATCGATCATCAAAATAAAGCCAATCTATTTGCTGGAGATGGCACAAGAACTTGCCCATAAAGCCATAGATAGACAAAGTGATAGGATCTGAAAGACCTTTAAATGACCTTACTACATTGTAATCTTTGTTTTCTTTATATCAACCAAAAAAAAAATTCATCATATGGGCCTAAATAGGCCCTTTGGGCATGGCTTCATCATCTTAGTACTTTGTCTCCGTCGGATTTGTTGGTTCTAACATGGACACCTATCTCTTGTATTGTCATAACTTGAATGGCGCTCCTTATATGGTCTTATGTGATCTCTCATTTGGGTTTGCCTTGAAGGATCTTGGTCCAGCTAGGTTTTTTTGCGCATTGAGTTGATTCCCATGACCACTGGGTAACTCTGCCAACAACGTTACATCTATAACTTACTAGAATGTGTTGGCATGATAGGTGTTAATTAAGCCAATCTCTACACTCATAGCACCATCTCTTCACTTGTCCGAGACTCGTGGGAAGCCTCTTTCCAATCATGTCTATCTTGACATGATGCTTTATAGTAAGTCACCTTGACACAAAAAAAAAAGGCGCTTTTTATATATAGGGATAGGAATATTACATATGCCGCTGGTAGAAATTAAACCCATGACCTCTCCACTGAGTAGCAGATTTCTAACCATCCTACTATTCCTCCATTGGCCACATGCATCTCTCATACTTGGGTGAATATGTTATTCTAGTTCTAAGCAGACTCCATTTGTGAATGTGCTCAAACGGCTAGATGAGTAGTTAACAACAAAAAATGTTTTTTTATCGAGTGACCCCAAGCTTAAAGAACTCACATGTAATTTACCAAAATAAGATGGAAACTGCAAAGCCATGCAAGCACCATTAACAAACTCAAAATTGGAATTTGCATTAAGATCATGAAAGGAAAAACACACAAGCACCACAACAATTTGTGGGGAAAATGGGAAGGAAAAATAATGCTTGACATAATGGTAGAAAGTAGCAGTGCCAGTAAAATTAAAAAACGGGGTTGTGGGGGGAGGGAACACATCTCTTGTGGTTCCAAAATCTCAAACAAATGACATTTATTTCATTCACGGCTTATTTCACGGTTTACTTCCACTGCTTCCGTCCACCACCTACTCATCCACAGCCAAAGGAACTGATTCCGCCTGAAAACACACACACATCAAATGACTTACAGGAATGAACAAGAACAAGCAACACAAGTTAGAGAACTGTAACACAATTGAAGAGATCATAGGCAAAGAAACTCACCAACTTACGATACTTGAGAGCATAAAACATCTCAAGATAGCGCCGGGCCTCTCGGCGTTCAAGCTTAGAGACATGCTTCCAGAAGCCATAGACCCCAGATAATGTCATCAATCTCTCAGAGTATATCTGCCATGTATACCTGTGAAACAGAAAAGAAAAGCAGGAGAGTAAGTTAAGTTGTCATCTTCCTCTAACATATCTGACATGCAAGCTTTTGGCTTACTTCTCTTCAATTCGCCGAAGGCCTCCCTGTGAGATCTTCTCCCAGTGTGTTGGGTCTTCCTTGCACTTCTCAAAGAAGTTCACTAGAAGTTCAGCAGCCTGGTCCCCTTGGTATGGATCGATATGGAAGCCAGACACTCCATGAACTATGATCTCAGCTGGACCACCATGTAGTGTTGCAATTGTTGGCAGGCCACAGGTCATGGCCTCAACAACTGTTAAACCAAAAGCCTCATAGAAAGCAGGCTGTACAAAAACTCCCCTTGTGTCTGCTATATATCGGTAGAGCTCGCCGTTTCTCACGGAGTTCATCTGGGAAGAGATCCATCTGAACTGCCCATCCAACTTGTATGTTTCAATGTGATCATACATCTTCTTCATCTCTGATTGCTCCTCCAAGTCCTTTGATTCCTTCCTCCGATCACCGGCCACAACGACAAGGTTAACCAACTCTCTCAGTCGCGAATTCTTACCGTACAACTCGACTAATCCAGTAATGTTCTTCACACGATCCAATCTCGCCATTGAGAAAATGATTGGCTTGGTGTTGTCTTTCAAGGTACCTCTGCAGATTTCCCAATGAAATGACTTCAATTTTAGGGGGGCAAAAAAAAAACAACAGAACACTAAGGCAAAACAAACCAAAACTCACATGTGTTCTCCATTCTGAGCAGGGCTATAAAGAAGCTCCTCAATCTCAGGATGGAAGGCAGTAAGTCTTTTTTCCTTTTCTGAATAAGGGAAGTAGATTTTCATGTCTGCTCCTGGAGAAACAATGTTGAATTTGGGGTCGAATACATCAATACCATGGACAACCCGATAGAGTCCAGGGAGTGTAAATGCAGTGTGACTCTCATATTGTCCAACAGTATCCTTGCTGAAACATTAAAAGCATTAAGTATTAGGACCTCCAAAACAAGGTACTAAATTAGTCAAATTACACAAGATGACTGCAGAGCACAGGCAAAGATACCTTCCAGCAATCTCTTGGAAAGTACTAGTGATAAGAAAATCAGTATGATTCATAGCAATTAAATCAGCTGTAAACTGACAGGAAAAGTGATATTTCTCTTCAAACTTTTTCCAGTATATATCAGAATCTGGATACTTGGTCTTTTCAAGGGCATGAGCAATGGTGCACTACAGAGCAAAAGAAAACATGATCAGATCTCTTAGCTGCCGAAGTAAAATGTGATAAGCAGAGAGATTCAAAACATGCATCACCTGTGTGACTCCCAACTTGTGAGCCAGCAAAGAGGCAACAAGGTTTCCATCACTGTAGTTTCCAATGATTAGATCTGGTTTGCCCTGCATCTCTCCAGCTATTTCATTTGCAACATCCTAATAACAGAGCAAGTGTAACAGAGTCTTTTTTAGCAAAGCCAAAGCCATCAAGGCATAACACATGCATCATGAAGAACAGTAATCTGAATCACAGTTTACCTCTGTGAATGTCTCCAAGTATGGCCATACTTCAAATCTAGAGATCCATTTACGAAGAATCCCTTTCTCAGTTCTGAAAGGAACTCGGAGAATGCTAGTATGCTCTGTTCCAAGAACTTTCTCAAGATGTTGATTACAAGTAGTCCCTACTGCATCAGGTAGCAGTCGAGTAACCTAGGTTTGAAAGCAAGACCAAAGATCAAACAGGGAAAAGACAGAGAATGATATTAGACAAATTAACATCAAGACAGTCATGGATCTTACAATGAGAATTCGAGGGGTGACATCAAGTCCTTGCTGCTTGATGCGTTGAAGCATCTCTGCCTCCATGGCACGAACTTGATCCAAAATATAAACAACCTGAGAGATCCAAAATGAAGAATTTGTAACTCAATAATGTTGAGGTAATTGAGGAGGTCAAAATCTTCCATAATGTGTAGACATACCTGTCCTCCAGTGTCAGGATAGCCCAACACGTTAGACTGGGCAAAGTATCCATGAGGAGAAAGAATCACAACATTGAAAACCATCGGAATTCTCCCAAGGAATGTCTCAAGAGTACATGGATCAGGTGCCTCAAGAAGATCTAATAGCAGATGAATCATCTCAAGGACACGTTTAGCAGTATCACCCCACCCTTTCTCTAGGCCGATCTCTTGGAACCTGTGATGAAACTCAGAGTAAGGTGTTTCTGGAGCGAGAGTGGCTAGGTACTCCCCTGCCTTCCTTAAAACAGTTTGAAGGGAATTAAGGTTTTGTATCCTATCATTCAACATCATTGTCTGCAAAAGCCCATCAAAATAGTGTTAACATAAAATTCAGAAGCATCGATCTAAAGATAGACTTCAAATTTCTGCATTTTATAGTCAAAACTGAGAGTGAAGCATTGCAAATCTGCACTAATGAGCTTACCTTTCCCTTGAAGTGGTGTTCCTTCAGGAAATCAAGCAGTGGGTGCATGCTATCTTTGTCATGGAACATTTTTGCAGAGAGGTGTCGATTGAGGAACTCCACACCATTTCCAATGGACTTCGACAGAGTTGGTCGTGGAAAAGAATCAGTGAATGGTTCAAAGTCCAATTCAAGCATGAAGTTATTTTTCTCACTGCATGTATATACAGAGAAAGCAATTAATTTTCAGAGAAATGCAAGAGTTAAGTAAGTTAGCACATAAGGAAGTCCAAGTTACCTTCCACCATTCACAAGTTCTTCTTTGAACTGCAAATATTCAGGCACAGTCAACTCCTCTGCAACAAGCGCGTTGGTATTCACACGTAAATATTCCCAAACTCCAGGCCTTGGGCGAACAGCAAGTGCAACCCATGGAGCCGAGACTATGGCTTCCTAAATTGGAGAAAAAGAAGTGATCTTCACGCAAATTGATAATTCTATAAGCCTTGATAAGGTAGATGGTGCAATCAAACTCACCTGAGTGGATCTTAAAATATCCCCAAACGCCCCATCCTTCAGTTTTTGCTTGTCCCCTGTGGTTACTGCTTCAACCTCGGCCAACAGATGATGGGGTTGCAAAATTCCCTTCCCTTGGCTTTCCAGTCTACAAGATCAAATGACACCAAGTGGAGAATTTTAAACACCAAAACCATGGGAGGAAACAGAGGAAATATCAGCAAATGTAAAGGAAACCAAAAGCCAAAAGATGATGAGAAATCACCAATACCTTGACAGGAGGGCCAACAATTCGTTGGGATGAGCAGACAGTGTTTCGCTCAGGCGATCTCGAAGGCTGTGAGATCGAGTAAGCTCACGTTCGGCCATGGCCTTAACTTCTTAAACCTCGGACTGCAACACCAGTGAACAAGAAATAATTAAAAATCTGTACTTCCAGAAATACTGATTTTAAGGGAGCTGCGGCAAGGAAATCAATTTAAATTGCAGAAAGCAACCTTTTGAAGGGAAAATATTCTAAACCAAACTCCACATTTAATTTGAAAAACACAAAGATTGATCCTCGAGCTTATATACTTAAATTGCTGATTAGATTCACTAGAGAAGAGTGCAGAACAAGTTCAGAAAATGGCAATTTAGGAGCCCAAAAAAGAGGAAATTAAGGATCAAAATAAGTAACAGTTGCATGTGGGAAAGCAAAAGTCTTGCGATAGAAGAAAAAAAAGAAAGGAAATAAATGAGATACATTGAATCGATAAGGGTCCCATTGCTAAAAAAACGACTGCATGAGATCACCTTGAACTTAATTTTAACAAGAATATTCAGACGGATATCTTCTTGATTTGAATCTTACAAAGCTTTTGTCCAAGCTCTGTGTTTGTTCTTTTTTCTTGTAATTCAAGAAAACTTAAATAACTTTTATAGATGGATGATCCATGATCTTGTTACACCACTTTCCCTTTACGACCCTCCCCTTCTCAAACCCAGAAAAGGAAAATAAGAGAAAAGATGCTGGGATCAATTATCTAATTCTAACAATGGAAATGCAAAGCTGAAAACAAGAATATTCTGGAAAATGAAAATTAAAGCCACAGCTGCTGAAGCGAAACACTGTTTTACCTACCAAAGATAAAGAAACCAGTGAAGAAGACGACGATCTCCCAAATACAAATACAAAGAGAAAGAAACGCAGAAACGCAACAAGAATAGATAGAGAACAGAGAATAGATAGAATGGGAAGAAGAGCAGTTCTGGGTTGGTTTATATAGCAAATTTCAAGTTCTTAGAAATGGTAGTGCGGTCCAAGAGGAAGAGGAAGAGGGCCCATATCTCTCTTTCTCTCTCTCTCTCTACTGTACATGTGAGGGAAATTTTACACCTGCCAGCAGCTTCCTCTTGTTTCAGTGTTGCTTTCTCAAAACCGCTTTCCATTTGGAAACCGCTGCGCATTTATTATTATTACTTTTGTCTACAGTTTTTCATAGTTCAAAACAAAATTTCACCAACCTCAAAGATTAGAAATCCAAGAGTTGAAACTTGAGCGTGTTGAGAAAAGAAACAAAATTTGGCTATTTTTCATAATAAATTGTTTTCTGAATTCCATTAAAGTATACGTTCTACGGTATTGTGTTTAATGGGTATGCTTTGACTCAGACCATTGTTTCTTCTTTTGCTTCCTCTTGTAAAAGTTGAACACAGTTGAAGGGGAATGTCAAATAGTGTGATGACAAGATCCTCCATCGCCGCCGCTGGTCCGCCGCCCACGGTGTCGAAGTAGAAAACGGAAGACAGGTAGAGAAAGCCCGTGGTTGTGGAATTAGAAATTAGAAAAAATGGAAAAGGAGACCGGCAGAGGAGGGAGAAAGTGAACCCGTAACGCACGGAGAGTAAACAAACAGTGGGCTCCACCTCCACATTTGGTGTGAGATCTGCGGGTCCCACTTTATCCTTCACTAGATTTTGCAATTTTTTCTTATTCTTCTTCTTCAAGTCCGTAGTAGGACTGAAGTCACGTTACTTGTCTGCCTTGGGGAACAAGGAATGCTTAGAAGTTAGAACTTCGAACGTAACGGGAGAAGCTGGCAGCGTGGTGTGGCGTGGAGCTTCGTAGACGTTGGGGTTTGTCGATTACTACGAGCTGACGTCGAAATCCAATTGTATCAATTACGGGCATGGAAGCATACTTTTGACTTTTGACTAAGGATAGGATGGTGACAAGGTTAGAAACTTAGAACTTGGAGGAGGTTTAGAGAGAACGAGGAATTCATCAAGAGATTTTTGTTTTTCTTTTCATGTAATAGAGGATATGTGATGCAAAGGTTTTTCTTTGCTCGAACCAGTTGAGCTTGTAGATCAGTCTCAATTCTTCTATAAACACTCAAGAAAATCATTTAATGTTGATCGATCAGCATGATCGGTGAGCCGCCTCCAACAGTCAAGTCAAGCTACAGAAGATGTAGTCGTCTGCAAGAGTTGTAGGGAGCTCAAATAGAGAAAAGCATAGTGGACATGACGATGAAATTTCTAAGTCAATTCGATGTGATGTCGTATGACATACTTCTATTTCAATGCTTACCCTATTCATAGGTAGTTGGATACGTGTCTGATGCTTATGTCAACAATTTATCAGCTTGCACCATCGGATGTTCCTATTTGGACTTCATAGGTCAAATTATTTTCATGGTCCCAATTGAGTTGTTCATGGTCTAGATGTTGAACCTCCCGATGAACTGGTCTGGACTGACGGCTGACTAGTTTAACCATAATATTCATGTATATCATTTATGCATTATATATAATGGTGTGGCATCCTTATACTTTTTTTTTTTTTGGGGGGGGGGGGTTTAGAAGAAAACTCATTTATTAATACCAAAAAACTTCAAGGTGTCGAACCTACTGAAGGCAGACAACTAAGAGGTTGAAAGCGGCCAATCGGTCCTTCCTAGTAAGGTGACTGCCTTTCGGGCAAGGGAATTAATGTGTTACATCGTTACAATCACTTGGAATAAAAGAAAAAGAAGAAGCAACAAATGTAGATGCCAAGTGGTGGATATCCTCAACTATAGCTAAGAGGTCCATAGACATTGGAGCCTGAGGGGATAGCATCTGGATGAACTGCTTACAGTCACTTTCAATGAGCTAATTGTCAATGCCTTCGGCAATGGCTAATGGTAAAACTTCTTGAATCCCTGACGCCTCACCTTCAAGCTACGTCTGGAAGAGAAAGGAAGCATAAACAGTAGCAATGCATACATCATTAGCTCCTCAAATCAAATATACCAAGCCTCCTTACTCTCACTTGTAGGCAACATCGGTATTAAGGTTCATAAACCCCGAAGGAGGAGAAGATCAATGTTGAGAAACTGGTTCCTCCTCCAAAGGGGTAGGGTTAATAATCACCAGTTTACCAATTGTAGAGACATACTCCTCAAATAACCTTTGTGCTGCGTGCAAAATATATGTTGGAGATTAAAGTGAGCCTTCAAAAATCATCCTATTTCTGGCCTATCATAAACACGAACAAATGTGAACTACCATTCCTGAAAGCATGGAAAAATATTTGAGGGAAATTCAAGTTTCAATCAGGTGAAAATGAAAAACCTAGATGGGAAACTGAAAATTTTCGAGAAAACTTAGGACTTTTTGTGCAAGTTTCGACAGGTTTTAGGGAGTATTTTAGGGTGAAACTCTACATTTAAGCTATTTAGATTATAAATAGCAAATTGACTGTATTTTGCTAAAAAAATCGATGTAGATATGTCATTCAATGTTCATAACATCAATGTAGAGTTGTTTGAAAAGTACATTATAAACTTAACTACTTAAGTACATAACATTCAATAAATAATTTCTGACTTCAAAACATCAAACATAAAGTAACTGACAATAAAAAGAAAGTACAACTCAGTGCTAGGAGGAGTGCCTCGGTGGATCCATCATGTGGGATGAGTAGTACTATGCTTGTAATATCCTCTCCTCCAACCAACAAACATAGGCATCCCATGACATTTTATGCCTATGGTTGTCAAAGTAATCGACAACTGTAACTTTGTAAGTCTGGCCATCAATATGCTTATGATAACCAGTCTAAGAGAATACGGAATTTGGATAACGAAGTCATGATGGATGGGGCATTTGCCGTGGTATTTGGGGAAACATGAAAGAAACAAAAAAATTGACAATTTGGGAAAGCTACGAAACTTACAGGAAAAAGTCCCAGATTTCCATTTCCCATGTTTCTCATGAAATCTAGGATTTATTTTTTCTCATGAACCAGCTAGGTTAAACCAGGTTTCGACAGGTTTTGAGGTTTCAACAAGTTTCAACGAAATTTTAATGGTTTAAATCGAAACTTGAGATTTTTTCGGCCCTCTACTTTTTGTTTCAAGGTTCCCAAAATGAAAATTTTCAATCGAAATTTCACAAGTTTTGACCGAATTTTGTTCTATGCTTGAAAGCCTCTATCTATCCTTCTTATCTACTCCCAAGTGACTCCAAGCCTCAATCACAGATGAAAGAGGCATCTTTATACTTTTTAAAAACCTCAAAATAATTCTAAGATTTGTTATTATTCTCATCAAAATCAAACTCTTTGAATCAAAATGATTATAATATAAGGGCAAAAAATTAGTATTCTATATGATTTTTTAAAATGAGAGTAATATTATCTTTTGGCTTCTAATAAATTCTAAGACATTTTAAAATGGACATAACATCCAACATTAATAGCTTATCAACACTATTAGAAGGAGGAACAATAGTAAATTAGTCATTTCATAACGAACAGAAGTCCATTAATAATTAAACTATAATACAAGAAAACAAATAAACCAATATATAACAAAAAGGTAACCACCGGACCTCAAACAAGACAAAGGTAAAATGGAGGTTCCCACATCTTTCATTAAAAATATAGATGAGTTTATAAGCCAAGTAATGATCTAACAATGGATCAAATCAAAACTCATATTAAACATGTGAGACTCTTATCATATCTTTATGAGTTATCCTTCCACATATACATTTATTATGCATTTTGTATACATATATTTCTTATTTATTTTATATTATATTTTACATATTTGTTGTAACCTCAAATTGATAGGAATAGTTTTAAGAAAGATAATATCTAGTATTAGGAAATGAAATTTTCTTTTCATGTATATATTTTCCCCGTCTTGTGGAAGGGAATAATACAATGATCTAATTCAATCTTCACTACTCCTGTCAGCAGTTATGGCTTCTTCTTCTTCTTCTTTAGCCACTGCTGCCTCTTCCAAATTAATGGTGATTACTACTTCGATCATTCAGTTATCTTCACTTCTTCATTCTTCTGATCGGCTATGGACTACTCTTCTTACCTCTCCTCTTGATGGGGATAATTACCCAACTTGGCATTGGGCCATGCTGATGGCGCTCGAGGAAAGAAAAAAAAACAAGCTCTCTTCAATTTAACCTTACAAAACTCTTCACCAATCAGGAATGCTTTGCACAGGTGAGAGGGATCCCTTTCAATGGAGACTTTAGAAAGTAACCTAATTTAGGGAAGAACGTTTGACTCCTAAATTAGGCCTATAACTAAAATTACATCTCGGTAAAAGCTTTATTTTGAATAGAGAAAGATCATCACTACCAAAAAAAAAAAAAAAATAGAGAAAGATCATGTGTTTTTGTCATCAGAAAAAGCTTTATTTTGGTATTGGTGGAAAGTACAGGTAGAACCACTTAGATATTATCAAAATGGTGAACCATCAACAAACACGGTGTGCCCTGCCCACTGGATTTGTACATTCCGTCTTCTAATCTGTAGTAAACACTACTAATTTATTGGGTTAGGAGAGAGAGCTTAATTATAATAGGGTTATTAAGACTTGAGATTTGGCGGAAGCAGAATGATGACCAAATCAACCTAACTCTCTCTCTCTCTCTCTCTCTCTCTCTCTCTCTCTGCTTAGTGTTCAAGGGTTGTCCAATTGAATTCAAGTTTTCCCCACCAGAAATGACAAAATCATTCGTTGTGATGTAACATGAGGTCATCCCTGAACTAGATCGTCTTGATTAATTTGGATAATTGATTTTGAATTTCATTAAATTTTTTTTATTATGTTCACAAATTCATCCTTAATTTTTTAGGAGTGCAAGTTTGGCCTTAATCAGCCCTAAGCCTGCTTTGAGCTGGAATACGGCTTGAACTCAAGATTTTGGCCCTGAGGGCATATTAGTGCCAAAATATAATGGCCGGTATGACGGGCCTATGATAACTCTCTGGCTCGCCAAGCCCATTCCGATCCGTCCCTAATTTTTTGTTTGGACCTTAGCCTTGATTTTGGTCATGATTCTGGTCCTAATCATCTCTCTAATTTTGTCATTGATGTTTGATCTCAATGAATTAGGACATGAACAAGGATACACCCAATCAAGGCTAGGGCTAAGTATAGGGTCAACCAGGGCTAGGAACAAGGCTAGAGATAAGGCCAATTAGGGCTGAGGACAAGACCAAGTATAGGGCAAATCAAGGATAGGGCCAATTAAGGCTAGAAACAAGGCCAATCAAGGCAATAGACAGGGTCAATTAGAGCCAATCAAGACAAGAATGGGTTTGGCTTGACCCTTTAGGGCTTAGGGTCAGGGACAATAATCTTTAGCTTTGAATGAGGATCAGGACAAAAATGTGCATAATTAGAATATATAGGACCGGACTTGGGATTGCAAAAGCCTGAGCCAGCCCGGCCATGTTACAGCCCTGTAATTTTTCAAAACGAAAGTGTGAGAACCTATATATATGTGTTTCTCTTTTCTCATTAATTAATGCTTTTTGAAGAAATGAAATTACGTTTAATGGATAATTTTTTATTTTTTAAATTTGGTTAAAGTTTAATGGATAAATGATGTTCGCCCATTCGGTAGTTCATTGGTGAGTTAGTCAGTCAATCAGACAGATGACGGGTTACAAGTCACAACTAACATTGATTGAATTTTGAAAATAATTTGAACTTTGAATGTTTTCTAAGCAAGAAGGTGCCCAGAAATTTCAATAATTAGTTGTTCGCTCACGGCTCACCTACCATTTCATCCATATATGATAATATCCCACTCACACTACATTTATGGTTGCCGGATTGTCACTAGCTCAGCACCCTACGAAACTTACTAATTTTTGGATAACTCTTCGTTCATGTTGAAACCATCAAGCTCAGTAGGTGAACAAGTCAAGATGATCATAGTAAGTAAATCTGATGTTCTTGTCAACAACTAAGAAAAAAGGGCCTAAACTATTAGTTTGAAAACTACACCTTGGGTCTTTATCAATTGTTTCTGCACCAATTAAATTCGACTTATTTCGGATGTTATTCTGCATGTCTTCAATGTTAAGAAATCTTATTGTTAGTATTCTACATATTTTCAATATTAAGAAGTCAATTATCATATCATACTATCACGACTACATTTTATTTGGACTAAAAATTACATGAATCAAACCTTAAAGAATTTAAATGAAAATTACCCATCTTTAGAATTGGTTAACTAGAAGATGGGCATTGCAATCTTCTTCTAATGGAAGCTTGTAAGCTTTACAAGTTTCTCCATCCATGGATGGTATAAAAGTCTATTGATAACTAATTAGTGTCAAAATTTTCAAATATGGTAGGCCACATATGCATAATGTGCACCTAGGCACAAATATTAATATATTATCTCATACCTTATTTTGAGATTAGGTGGAACTCACAATTTTGAAGGACAGTTGTGTTTTTTTTTTTTTTTGGTAACTCAACTTTCATTCAACAAAGGCCAAACACCTAGCCTCAAAGAAACACAGATTTTGAAGCCAGGGAGTGGAAATGGCCAAGACGTCCTGCCTAAAATGAACGAGACCTTCCAAACTAGTTAGTCAGCTACACTGTTATCACATCTAGCAATAAAAGAAAAAGTACAATTAGGGAAACAAGGTTGTAAGGAGAGAATATCTCCAATAACCCCATCCACTACTAGCACAAGAGCTTTGGCCTTCAAATTCAGGATGTTGGATAATTCCATATTGTCTGTTTCCACTAAGATGTGCTAAAGGTCCTTGGAGATGGTTTGAAGAAGTGCATCCCTAATTGCCATTGCTTCACTCAACAGGACTGAATCAAAGGGAATGGGGTCAAAGAGTATAGTTAATGGAAGTCCATTATGACCCCTAAATACAAAACCCTCCCCCGAAGAATCCCCTTTTGAGCTAGCATCTGTATTAATCTTGATGAAACGATCTTCTGGGGGTCTCCACTAAGTGGGAAGGTTAATTTTAGATTTCATGATGGGAACTCCCGAAATCCTACCTTTATTTTTTCCTTGCATGTGCACTTCCCAGTTCCTTTGCGCTTGATAAGCCACCTTCAGTGGTGAGCTTGTACAACCTTCAAACAGTAGCTTGTTTCTTGCTCCCCATAGTTCCCAACATTTATATGCAGCAAGACCTTCCATCATTTTACCTTTTTCACCTTTCAGACCCATTTTCTTCCAATGTTCAATAAATTTATAGACTTTAGATCTTGAGGAGGACGATATCCAAGGATAGAAGTGGCCCATACCACTCTAGCAAATGGGCAGTCCAGGATAATATATATGATCAATAGTCTCTAGGCTTTCCTCGCATCTTAAGCATATCGGATCCACTTTCATTTGTCTCTTAATCAGCCCCTCTCCATTAGCAAGGCCTCTAGCACAGGCTCTCCATAAGAAGCTACGAGTCTTTGGCTCCAAGTCGCATTTCCAAATGTTTTTCCATGTATCTTTTTTCCAACATTTTTATAGGTTGGCAACTTTCCTCAAGCTAATTATAAATAAAGTAGTATGTTGATTTTGATGTGAAGATACCATTGTGGGCATGACCCCAAACTAGACCGTCCTTCCTTAGGAAATAAGTTGAGTTGTATATTGAGTATACCTCAGCATCTTCTAGGTGGAAAGATGATTTGATCAAATCGGACTTCCATTTCCTTGTCCTTGGATCAATTAAATCAGCCACACATTTCAACTGGTCATTCTGGAATTCCAGATGCTTTAGTCTTTGATTTGGGACAGGTAATAACCACTTGTCTCTCCATAGGTCTATTTTATCCCCTTTGCCCACCTTCCAACTAAGCCATTCTACCAGAAACTTTTTTCCTTCCAAAATTCCTTTCCACGCCCATGAATTATTAGCTTTTGGTTCAGCTTCAAGAAAGTCACATGTAGGGAAGTAGAGCCTTTTATAGAACTGGGCCCAATAAGCATTTGGATAAGCCCATAGCCTTCAAGCTAATTTAGTTAACAATATGCTTTGTTTTGAATTTCTGAGTCGCGAAAGCCCAACCCACCTCAATCCTTGGATCTGCATAAGTTCTCTCAAGAGATCCAACACATCTTATCATGCTCCTCATTACCACCCCAAATGAAATGGGTGACAGCCTGCTTTATCTTTTTATGATGAGAGTTAGGCAGTTTAAAATAGATGCCGCAAATGAATTAAATGCGAGAGCAACTGATTTGATGAGGATTTCTTTGCCTGCATGTGAGATGAGCGTCTTCTTCCAGCCTTGTAAGTTGTTGGCAGTCTTGTCTTGAATATCATTGAACAAATCCTTCTTAGTCGCTCCAAACTCAACCGAAAGCCTTAAGTACTTCTTTGGCCCCTCGCCATACCTAATTTTCAATGCAAGAGAACCATCTCTTGATTTTGGAGGGGGTGTCTGGGCTAAAGGTAAGGCATGTCTTCTCATAATTTATGTTCTGCCCACTGACTTTACAATAGAACTCTAAACAAGCCTTCAAATTGTGAACTTCCTCCAACTTCACTTCAGAGAATATAATGCAGTCATCTGAAAATATTAAATGTGATAACGTATATGATCTATTTCTCACCTTGATACCTTTAATCAACTGTGCTTTGCCTATTTCATGTAACATTGCTGATAGGGCTTGTGTACATAACACAAAAATAGCAGGAGAGAGGACCTCCATGTCTAATACTTTTTGAATGGCTTAATTACCTCCTATGGATTTCCGTTGACTAGGACTTGATATGAGACTATAGTGATAATTTGCATTATCATGTGAACCCACTTGTCACTAAACCCAAGGGTTGTCATAATGTTATCTACAAAGCACCACTCCATCCTGTCATATGCTTTCCTCATATCCAACTTCACATCCATTAGTCTTTTCTTCTTTAGACTTATGTTTGATATAATGGAATGCCTCATGTGCAATGAGCACATTATTTGAAATCAGCAAACTAGGGAGGGGAGATAATTTCATTGAGGTACCATTTAAGCATGTTGGCCAACACTTTACTCATGATCTTTGAAGTGACATTACAAATTGAGACATGCCTAAAGTGATCCACCTTCTCTGGTTGGCCAACTTTTGGGACCAACCATGCATAGGAAACATTGGCAGAAACATGCAAATTACCATATAGAAAGAAATCTTGAACTAAATAACAAATAATATTTCTTCACAAGGGGCCAAAGTTTTTGGTAAAAACCTGGAGAGAGGCCATATGGTCCGGGACACTTTAGAGGTGACATTCCCCATAAAGTAGCTTTGATTTCAGCTTCATCTAGCATTTGACATAGCTTCTCATTCATCTGATCGTTCACTTTCAATGGGACTGCCGAAAGTGCAAGCATCATAGCATCTTTGTATCTTTTTTGAATTCCCTCCTTCTCTTCTTTTTCCGATTCTATCCATCTTCCCTCCTCAACTTTTAGCTTCAAGATACGATTTTGCTTTCTTCTTTTAATGTTAGAAGAGTGAAATAAGTGGGTGTTACGATCTCCTTCCTTTGCCCAATGAAATTTGGATTTTTGAAGCCACATGATCTCCTCATTTTCCAATTGTTGCTTGAGAAGGTCTTGCAGTTCCTCTTCTTTGTTTTGATTTTCTTCTGAAGGATTGGAATCTTGAAGGATCATAAGTTCCTTCATGTAATGTTGAATCTTTAGATTCACATTCCCAAAGCATTTCCTATTCCACTCTTTAAATTTATCTTTGCAACTTCGGGTTTTTTGTTCCATCCTGTGACCCAATGTACCAAAACAAGGAATACTCCATGCCGCTTGAACAACTTTATGACAGTCTTCATGTGTAAACCACATCATCTCGAATCTAATAGGCTTCTCCCCTTGGGGAACATGACCAATGGTATCCAATAAAACGGGAAGATGATCTGAACCCCCCACTGCATGCACTGTGACTTCAGAATTTTTGAACTTCCTATTTCACTCATCATTAGAAAGTAATCGATCCAACTGCATTTGATATTCACCCTTCCCTTTCTTCTATTAGTCCAAGTGAACTTAGGACCATGTGAATTGCAATCCATCAGCCCACATTTATCCAACATATTTCTGAACTTGGACGAGGCCCTATAATCATGACTTAACCCACCTTGCTTCTCCCTCCACTCAAGCATAGAATTAAAGTCCCCTAGACAAACCCAAGCTTCAAATAAACATGTGGGCCCTATATGTATTTGAGTGGGGAAAAAGGAAAAGATTTTATGAAAAAATGTTAAATGTGGTCCTAAGGGTGTCAATCGGTATGGTTTTGGTATGTTAGGGTTTTGAATACAAAAAACCAGACCTATACCATACCCAATTTACACGGTATGGTACGGTTTCGGTATTTGCAAAAACAGTTCATTATGGATTTGGTATTAAATCAATGCAAGAAAACGGTTTAAACACGGTATCTAGTGTGGTATAATTTTGGTACAAACGATCCCATGCCACTTTTGTTATTAGTTCATTAAGATCCTAATGAAATTGCGATCAAACAATCGATATAATATGATATTAATAGAGACAAAGCAAGTAAATCTAAGAAGATGAGTGAAGGACAAAGCAAGTAAATATAATTAAGGATAGGGTAAAGGTAAAGTCTTTTAATTGTAAAATTACATTTATATCCCTTAATTTGGTACTGTTTCGGGACATACTAACGACGGTATGAGTACCTAAAATGGGAACTATATCGAAGAAATTCGGTTTTCGGTCGGTACATTTTGAATAGTGGTACGGTGCGGTTTTAGATGGAACAATTCAGTATGGTTAAACGGTTTTGGTACACAATTGATACCCTTATGTGGTCCCACTTTGTTGTTTTCACACTTTTCTACAAAATTTCATCTATTTTGTGGGGTCCTAAAAAGGCATGGTGGAAAAGTTAGCATGCCACCTCAACAGACTTTCTACCCCAGTGAACTAAATAAGTTATACTTTGAGATTTCATAGAAAATGTTGTTTATTTCAAACTATTTTCCACCCCACATTTATGCTAGTAAAAAAACGGTGCATTAAGGTTGAGTATGAAAGGGTAATTTAATCATAACACCCTCTTTATGGGCAAAATAGTAATTTTAATTGCTAAACTAATAGAATGGATAACAATGGGTAACCAATAATATTTGCTTTTGATGAAAGTGAGTCACTAGTACCAGTAAAAAAACTCTTTTCTAAATAGTTATGGTTTTGAGTTTGATACCATTTGCTTGATTATTTGATCGTGGTTTCTATTATACAAAATCAACTTCGAGGGTTTGCGTAATTAGTAAAAGATCAATACTTCATAGTATAAGGTTAAGAGTTTGAATCCTTCATGGCTAGCATCTGAAGCCTGTCATATATCTAAATTATATATAATAGAGCAAATTGTTTTAAAGCACTAACACCCCCACTTTATGTTTGAAAAACACAGACACCCCATTCATTAAACAGTAGTCCATTCTATTAGTGAAACCATTAACCCATTGTTTATTTATCTTTAATTCCAAAAATGCCTTACCAAAATATGAGGAGAAACAAATGGGCCATTAGATGGTTGGCATGTGTTTTATTCTAATCATATGCTCATTATTCTTCCAACACTAAACCATTCTTTCATCCCCAAATCTATTCTCTCTCCTCACTCGGCTCTCCTTTGCTTCACCTCTCCACCTTTGGCTCTGGCAGCAATTGCAGGACCATCAAGGATGGCCAAAATTGCCTCAACCATGATCGCCCAAACAAGGACTATATGTTTTGGAGGTGGAAACCCAAGCCAACGCAGGTTGCCTAGGTTCGAACCTTCCATCTTCCTCTCCCTTGTTTGGAACAAACACATTGCCTTCGTGGGTGACTCCATGGCCAGGAATCAGTCGGAGTCTCTCATGTGCCTCGTCTCTTCGACTTTCTCCTCGGATCTCGTGAATCCCAACGGCGACGACAACAAGTTCCGGCGCTGGCATTTTCCTTCTCACAACGTCAAACATCTCCAAAATGAGAAGACTTGAGAAGAGAATTTGATTGTTCATTGAAGTCCTCACTTTAGTATCCTGTCTTCTTGTGTTTTCTAGTTATGCTTAAATTATTTTCCTTAAGTTCTCTACTCTCCTTGATAGTGAATCGGAGGAACCCTAATTTGAAACTTGGATTTAGAGAGGGCATTTCGAGTCAGGCTTGATGAATATCCGAACGGAAGCTGGACCTTCAACCTCTTCGACAACAGCAGAGAAAGCTTTCTCCTTCATCTCAAAAGGTTTGAGGGAGTTGGTGATTTAATCGGTTTAAAAAAGGGGGGGAGCCGCCGGGGGAACGGAGACAATGAGGAGAAGAAGGGAAGAGAGAGGTAGATCTAATGCAGATTTGCTTGCTAGTTGATGAGGAATAGGGCCAACTCTTTCAAGAAAATCGCTACTTCCATTAACGGAGAGCTAGAGAACTTATCGATTCGGCTTCTTCCTTCTCTGTTCCAGCCATCCGATCTACTTCCCATGTTGAAATTAATTTTGTCAAGAAATTATAGCCTAAGCTATCTGAACTCCACCGAGCTTACTCATCTCTGGATTTTAGCCGCAAGGTTTGGGAAATGGACACCTAAATCTAGGATTCGGCTCAACTTGTCACGATTAGGAGTGCAATTGTTTCTAAACCTAAGGAGGATAAGGATGGGATTATTGCTTTTAATGATAGGGATAGGTTTTGGGGCAGAAGTAAAGTTATAGTAGAGGACTTCCAATGTGATTGGAAGGGAGATAGCACTGAAAGCCAGAAGGAATGGGAGCCTATTTGGGAGTTCAAGACAAGGCTGAGGGAATTCGAAAGTAACAGTTCTTCGGCGGAGGTATTTAGAAATATCACGAACAACATTTTAGGCATTGGATGTAACGAAAATAGCGTTAATGAGGCCGGACGGCCACCCTGGACTGTCTTGTTCCATTCACGAATGGAGTTTCATGAACGCATGCAGAGTTCCATTCACCCTCTCCACCTTCTGTTCTGCGAAGAGGAATAAGGAGGCGGTAATGGTGGTGGCAGTGCTGCCGAAGCCAAAGGCATAGAGGGTGAAGGAGAGGAGAGCCAAGTGAGGAGAGAGAATAGACTAGGGGATGAAAGGGCTTAAGTGTTGGAAGAATAATGAGCACAGGATTGGAATAAAACACGTGTCAACCATCTAATGGCCCATTTTTTTTCTCCTCAGATTTTGGTAAGGGCATTTTTGGAATTAAAAAAAAATAAACAGTGGGTTAATGATTTCACTAATAGAATGAACTACTATGTTTAATGAATGGGGTATCTGTGTTTTTTAAACACAAAGTGAGGTGTCAGTATTTTAAAGCCTACATTTTAGGTGCGAGTGCAATGTGCTCTATATATGAGAATGGGATAAAATATCCACCTAAAAACAAAGTTGAAAGGGCAAAATTGTAAGTTGGTGAAAACCTAAAAATGCATTCTAAAAACAAATAAAATAGAAGGCTGAAAATCTATTCGCCAATGAATACCGAACACATCCTGAAATGAAAAGTCTCAGTCAGATTGGAATCTTTGACATTGGGAAAATGGTAAGAGTCGGATTGGAATATTTGATATTCAAAGAACCCAGCTCCCGTTTTACTGCATGTATTAGGGTTTTTGCGTTTAAAGAGACGGCAAAGCGAATAACAAGTCCTTTTCGGCTATAAGCGATTTTGGGTTTCTCTTTACTCTCACAGGCGTTGAGAAGAGAAGCTGAACATCCAGAGGAGTACCTGCTTTGTTAGAGATCTCAGCAATCCTTGCCATGGCAACCACTAGGGTCTTGTCGCAGAAAGAAGCCGACATTCAAATGATGTTGGCTGCTGACGTCCACCTTGGAACGAAGAATTGCGATTTTCAGATGGGGCGTTATGTCTTCAAAAGAAGAACTGATGGTGAGATGTCCATTTAGAGTTTTAGCATCGGTGAAATCAGGTTTTAGGGTTTATCGAATATAATGTTACTCTTTTACGAGAGTACTGGAAGGGTACTGGACGCAAAAACTATTTATCCTTGCTTAAAAACTTGCACTTTTATTTCGAGATCAGGGAAATAACAAGTTTGGGAATTTTATTTCTTGAGGGCGGTTGTTGATTTTACTATAATTTTGTATTCTAGATTCAACTTTTATGTGTTTGAGGCATTCTAATTTCCCTGTCACCTTGACTAACAATCTAAACGGTGTATATTTACTTATTAATTTATTCTTATCTTTCAATGTGGTTTAGAAGTGTAAAACGCAGAAAAAGGCGACCTTTTAGTTTTGTCAGTAGCTTTTCTGTTTAGTTTTTTTTCCCTTAGTCGAGTTACCAGGAAATGCAATTTGTTGTAAGAATAAACATATCAGGTAGGTTTTTTTTTGTTATACAAGTAGGATTTATTCCAGACGCTTCTTGTGGATTCAGATCCATATGAATTGTATTCTGCATATTGGATGCTTAGAAAATTGGTTTGGTGGTGTTTTTCTGGAAGTTACCGATGGAATGAAATTGTGGTACAACATTAGTTGCTGGGTCCGTAGCATTATCAATGGTTGGCCAATATTCTGCATTCCTCATTTGTCTGGACATGGTTAATTTAAATAGAGTGGAGAGCTGCTTCTCTAGTGTTTGTTCCTTGTATTCTTTTTGAAATTTAAAGAAAGATACATGGAACAGTTGTACAGACTTGCTGTGATGCATGGTGTGAAATGTTGGACTATTAAGAAGTGTCATATAGAACACCCAGTGCAGCAGAGATGTGGAAGTAAATGATTCATGAGATACTCATCTGGGATGGCATGGCCATATTCAACAGATACCTTTGGATGACCCAGTTTGTAGTGATTTGAGTTAGATCAATCACGAAGAACTTAACAGAATTAGAAGCAAACCTAAAATGACCTAAGGGGGGAATGACATGCATAGCTTAGGCCATGTGTCAAGTATGACCTCAATACAGCTGGTGGAAGGGAAAGGATCCATATAGCCAACTCGTTGTTGGTGGGATAATGCTGAGTTGTTGCAGTTAATTATCTCTTGCATTTTGGTAGGTTAAGAGATTGTATGTTTACTCCATATGTGACCTGCACAGTACGGCTTCATTTAATTTGTTGTTGGATGACAAGTTAGAATTATTATCTGAAGTTTGACTCTGTGATGCCAGATGGAATTGTATGATCACCTCCTGTTATTGAGGTCTATTGCAGACTTATATGTGATATCTTTTTACCCAACAATAATAAGAGTTGGGCAGAGATTGGAGTGGGTGGCCTGACCAATCGGCATCCTATCATAATGCCAGCCCATTTTCTGTAATTACTTTTCTTCATTATTTTATGTATCTGTCCTGGCTTTCCTCTCTGATTTTCATTTAATTGCACAGGTATATTTATCATTAATCTGGGCAAAACTTGGGAGAAGCTGCAATTGGCTGCTAGGGTAATTACAGCCATAGAAAACCCTCAGGACATAATTGTTCAATCAGCAAGGCCTTATGGCCAGAGGGCTGTATTGAAATTTGCTCAGCATATAGGTGCTCATCCAATTGCTGGAAGACACACTCCTGGAACATTCACAAATCAGCTCCAAACGTCCTTTAGTGAGCCTCGGCTGCTGATCCTTACCGATCCTAGAACAGATCATCAGGTTAATCCCCTTAAAGATTGAGTGAAGGATAAATTTTGTCACTGTAGTCTAGTTTTGTGCAATATAAGCTCTTACTTGGATGTTTTTGTTCTTGAATTCTCTGCAGCCAATTAAGGAAGCTGCTCTTGGTAACATTCCAACCATTGCTTTCTGTGATACTGACTCTCCCATGCGCTATGTTGACATTGGAATCCCTGCCAATAACAAGGGAAAGCACAGTATTGGTTGTCTATTCTGGTTGTTAGCAAGGATGGTTCTGCAGATGCGTGGCACCATTGCTCCTGGGCAGAAATGGGATGTGATGGTAAAACTGTTTTTGCTTTTGTTTTTGTTTTTCTTTTTAATCCAGATTGCAACACATTTGACTCATCCTTGTGTTGGAGAGCATGATATGAAATATTTCTGGATCTACAACTTGCTCATTCTAGTTCTATAGAAAATATGAAATATTTCTGCATCTACTCTGCCTTGCTTCAGTAACTCAAGTCTCATCCCAACTAAATGGGTCATCTCCTGGGATCCTTGGTGTCCAATCAGTAGCAGTCCTACCCTATGTGTCTTCTTCCTCCCTATTTCTCCCTTGGATGTCCAATCCCAATAAAACTGATTGGTAAAGTAAGGATATCATCCTCCACTAATGAAATATATGTTAAAACTTGACACTTAGGCATTGTAACTTGTGAAAATGCTGATGTCAGGGAATATCCTAGCACAAGGATGTTTCCAACTGTATTTTGAACATTTGTGTCAACAAATCATGTTGCCTTTAGGTGTATCTTGTGGATGTTTCATGTATTGCTAGCATAAAAACGGAAAGCAAAACTGAATCGGTGATCAGCCTGGTGATGGGAGGTCAGCTAGGGTATTTTTATTACATTATTTTTGTTTGTTTGTTTGTTTGTTTGTTAAATCTTTGATATTGTACTCGGAAGCCTCTGGTGAACCTTCTGTTGCTGTGAATATCTTATTCCGGGTAAAACTTTGTTGCTGTGATTTTCTTTTGTGTTTATGGATAATTGTCTTTCTGACTTCTAACTTGATCCGTTCCAGGTGGATTTATATTTCTATAGGGACCCTGAAGAGGCTAAGGAACAAGAAGAGGATGAGGTTATGGCTCCTCCTGATTATGCAGCGCCAGATTTCACTAGTGCCACCCTTGGTCTTCAGGGTGATCAATGGCAGGATGCCCAGTGGAACCCAGAAGTGGCAGCTCCTGTTGGTGCCGTTCCTGTTGGTGCCATTCCTGCAGGTGCCATTGCTGAGTTGCCCCCAACTCAAGGTATAATGTTGATATCCATATTTTGTAATAGTCTAAATTCAATTGCATTTCTGAAACTGAAGTTGCAAAATCAGAGACCGGGTCTGAATCTATATAGCTAATGAACCTGTGTGCATAAGCAAGGAATAGAATATTGACCCGTAAGTGGACTTAAAAAGGTGGTGTAGGACAATAACTGTATACATGAACAACTGGTACATATTTATTTTTCCCCTTTCTGTTTACATATTTTAGTGTGTTCAGGTAAATCATACCTTAGAAATCACAAGATTTTTAGCAACTCAGACAATTATAGGATTTGGAAGAGAAGAACACATTGTCCAAATTTGTCTTTGGACCATCTTTCAGCCCTCTTGAAAACCAGTCTGAACTAAGGTCTTAGATGCAGTCATTCGGTTTGGATAAGACTTAAGAGTTGAGTTGTTAGTTTGTGCAGATATCAGTTGTTTATGTATTCGTAAGTTGAAATTTACAGCCCTTCACATTGAAGGGGAGTAGAAACTCAGTAGAGAAGTGTCAAGACGTTTTAGGTGACAAAAGTAATTGTGGAGGCACCAAATAGAAATCGAGGGTAATGGGAAAAAGAATCCCCCAGTTGGTTATTATTTTGGCCTTGCGACTTGTGAAAACCTAGTATAATAATGATTTACAATGTGTATTTTCTTATGATATATATTTTTTCTTCTCTCTTTTGATGTGCAGTCTCTGTGGCAGCCGAAGGAGGATGGGAAGTTGTAACCATGCCTCCCTCCGTTGCAGCAGCTGGAATCGTTCCTGCTGCCACTGGAACCGTTCCTGCAGCCACTGGCTGGGGAGAGGACTCTTAGAGGAGCTTATAATTTTGCATATCTCAGGGTTTTTTTTCTTTTTTTTTTTTTTTTATTTATGGGATTCGTCTTTAAATTTTGACCATAAATGTAGGTTATGGTGATTAAGCTTATTTTAACCTCTTGTTTTTTTGTTGTCCAGAGCTTATTTAGCAATTCTTGGCATAGTTTTGCTTGCTTCGGTATTATTGTACCCAAAGACGAAATTGATTGATTCAGTGAAGAGAATTCAATTGATTGATTGGGCCCGTTTTCCCAAAAAAAAAAGAAAAGAAAAATCCAATCCCTATTATGCTAGGTTTTCTTTTCTTGGATGTTGGGAAGAAATCTGCTCCTAAGCAAATGGGTCAAAATTGTAGTGTTTGGATGTGAAAAGTGGGTGATTTCGGTCATGATGCTTCTATCTTTTTAAGGAATCATGGAGACATGGATCGATTGTCTTCCGTTCGGTTGAGTCCAGTTGAGTGTAACTCGGCAGGCAAATATGGTTTGGTTTTGCGTTGGGATGCGCGTGATCTTTCTGCGTTCGGTCCTATCATTTTGATCAATTTGGTTCTCATTTACTGATTTCCACTTAGGTATCCCAGGCGTTGCTAAGAAGCTCGTCTTTATTACTGATATGAATAATATCCATATTCCAAATCCAAATATAAGAAAATGTGTACCTAATAAGTGCAGTTTCGTCTTAATGTTTGCAGTAGGAAATGGAAAATGTATAATAAGCCTAATGCCTTGTATGATATACCTCGTCTTTTACTTTTCTCGCAATGGCTTCAACTTTGTTTTGTCTCCTATCAGCCAAATGGGTTTTGGCTGGGAAGCTCCAGTAACATGACTCGCAATTCAATTTTTCGTTTCTTCGCTTTGGTGAGCACATATGTATGTTTATGTAGACAGTATACAATTAATTGTATTGAAAGAGAACTCTGATACCCAGGCTCCCTTGGTTACACATCAAGAAGTCTCTTCATTGTCAACCAGAACTGCATTTTATTAATAAAATATTAAAAAAGACCAAAATCTCAGATTTCTACACAGGGAAGGGTACTATGATATAGTAATATAAGTTTCCAATACCATGTAAGTCTACTTCAGAAAGGACGATCTCCAGACAAAAATGTTTTCAAAACAAGGGCACAAACTGATATCCTTGTAATCACTTTTAACGGTGCCCAGATTATACAAATTTACAGAGAGGCAAGGCTGCAAAAATAAAAAATTAACATGGACATGGACATGGACATGGTCAAATGGTGAATACCCAGTCGATCCAATATTTATGGTAAAACAACATTTTTAGCACGACAAGATGTTGATTAACTGAAAACAATCGAGAGCAAAGCGAAAGCTCCAATGAGCAGAATACATTACAAATATTTACAAGATTAGTAAACCCTGGAAACCATTTGATTGGGGAAAAGAGAAAAGGAACAATAAGCTCCTAAAGAATAACTATTACCTATTTCCGTGATATTTTCTTTATGGGACTCCAACCAAGGTTTTCAGGATCAAATAAATGCTGCAAATCATACACGAAAGGCAATCAGGCCTCTCTTACAAGGGGGATCTTATCTTACAAAAGAATGCCGGTACCATCGCCTTAGTTGCTTCTCCAGTTTTGCTTTTCCATTCCTTCCTTAGTTTCCACTCAAGGTCTGGCATCCTTGAAAAAGGTTAGGTTAGGTAAATCAAGGGAATAAATTGATGAAAGGAAAACTTGTAGGGCATCAATGGCACAGCGTCTCTCCATAAGTTACCCAACGCACGAAGCTGTCAGAGAATTCTCCAAGGGTTTCTAAATCTGTTTCTGTCTGCGCCCTTACCTGCAGATCAAGGGAAAACGATGAGGAAAAGTTTAGAGGCAGTGGAGTGTTTCTTCACCTAAGCATTTACCATGGGAAAGAATGGGAAAACAAAGATCAACTAAGAACTCTTTTTTTGATATAACTAAGACTATATCAGATGGATAAATTACAAATAATGGAAAAACCCCAAAATATCACTTTGACTTTCATTTCCTTCATATTTGCCTTCTATATGACCATTACACCTTTTCCCGAATAGATGGATTAATGCAATATAACAATATATCTTGTACGGACTGTATTCTAACTCAATGCAATCTGAGGAGAGGGGTTCTTTCCCTTTCTATATTGTTTAGTTTGCTACGACCCCCATTCCCATGGTTCCCCTTTCTTTTTCCCACTTTGACATTCTAGTATATGGTTGAAATGGAGGACTGGAACTACTCCCTTATGTGTCAATATGTCTCCCTTTTCTTCTTGTTTTGGTTTTCTGCTCTCTTTGCTTCTTCCAAGTCTAGCATCCCTAATTCTATTTCTCTATTTTGGTCCTTTCAATTTTTGTCATCAGTTTATCCCCTCCCCTCATGGTAATACATAATGTTTTACAACCTCCCTTCCAATGTAGCCTCAATAAACAAGGGCCACATAAACCACGATCATGTCAAAACTAAAATTTTACATTGCAAGGGCTTCTTGCAATTTTGGTAATGGTATCCCTGGGGTGAAAATAAAGAAGTCTAGAAAGAGAGGTCCTGAGGATGCCTGTCTGTGACTCTGAGATTAAATGACGTACCTAGAGACAATAGGATTGCTTTCGAGTAAAAACATGCTTCAAAGAAAAGTTAATACAGAGTAGGAGTTCTAGACCAGAGATCCTGATATTGGATTGACCTACAACATGGAGAAACCTAGGTGATATAGGGGGATGATACCTAATGTTCTGTGATGTTCCACTGGGTAACCTTGCCTAGATCAAGATTCTTGATTTTAGGCTTTAAGGGAGTGAAAATTCAAGAACCTGCTTCTTTCTAGGGTTAGGAGAATTTGGAAGAAAGGTCACGGGGCTGAACTGCTGAAGTGATTATAAGTTTGAAGTTTGGGACAGGTCAAATAGTCAGATTGGTCAACATCTAACCTTAAAATTTGGGTGTGATGGGAAATCCAAAACTTCAAGAAAATAAGGGGAAAAGAATGGGGGTGGGTAAGATCTTCATCTGCAATAAACCTTTCTAGAACAGGGATGCTTCGATGGATCAAGTGAAGACGGCAATTGCATGCTAAATTCACAACCTAAAACCAGAATCTTAGATTTGAACCACCAAGAATCTTAAAGCACCAAGGATCCCAGGCACCTGGACTAAAACCACCAAGAAATCCTAATCTAAGCTTTAAACAGTAGATAATTAATATTGAAGGGAATAAAACCCGAGCCAAAAGCTGGAAACCTCATAAAATGAACTCTATCCTTCTTTTGTATCTTCTCTCAAAGGAGGCATAAATGGATGGATAATCAACCTGATAACTTATGATAGAAATAGGGAATAAATGCCTGATAACTTATGATAGGAATAGCGAATAAACTCCTAAATGAAAAAGAACTTAAAAACCTATTGAACACAGGACTTAGGACAGCTATAACTGAACAAAACAAAAGAAAAAGAAAATTCTGCTTTTTTAAGTTGTGGAAATTGTTAACTTATAGTTGTGCAGAATTTACATTATTAGACCAGTAAACAAATTATTTTCGTACTTAGCCTAGACATTCAACTTTTAAAACCATAAAATAGGCTCATGACCACATATACCTATAGGACGCCAGGCCAACACATCACCCAATGGTACTGCTATTCTGTTCTTTTGATGTTCTACTGTACAGTAACTTTAATGGATAAAACCACAGCTTTAGGGAAACTGCTGACTAGCAGCAGCCCTAAAATCTGTGTTTTGTTTATTTCTCCTCCCTGATCTTTACTCCCTTTGATCTATTTAAATCCATATTTTCTTTATCTTGACATGAATGCAGGATTCTATACATTTTAGGCCTTTGAACCCATAGGTTTTCTATGTAATAGGCCACCCTAATAGGTAATTAGGTTTGATAAGATAATTAGGTACTTTATTACAATACTAAGTTTTTATTTTATGTTCTAAATTGACACAGTTCAGCCGGTTTGAACCAGTGGTTCAATTTAAGGTAATCTTGGATGTTCTGCACTTTTCCTTTTGGGCCAAAGAAATATTCCCATTTAAGTTACAATTGACTCTGTTTTGAGTCCATTTTAGTTTTCAAGTAATAGTTGACTCTGTTTCAACTGGTCAGGCATTTCCTATTTAGTGTAGGAGTCAAATAAAAGAATAGATAATTATTTCAAAAACTGCTTACTTTCGTGAGAGCAATCAGTTTTCCCTGCGCCTCAATCAAATTTCATCTCCCCAGGTTGCCAAGTTTGATCTCCATTGAGGACTCCCTTCAAGTAATGCTCAAAAATCTGCAAGTCCGAGAACATATTCCAATTTCCAACCCGCTGGTCATCTATAATCAGTAAGTTGATTCATCCCCCAACCCTCGTTTTTCTTTTTCCTCTTCTAATCCTCAAACACCCTAAATCCTTGATTCCCCTATTGTGTTTTGGTCTCCTCAAATTCCTCCACAGCTCATTGCCACAATCTAAAACCAACCAAATTTCACTTGAATCACTCCCTGCTCCTGCAGATCATTCAATCCAGCCCTCTAGCCCATCTTCTCACTTAAACACTAAAGAAAGAAGTATCAGTTCTAACAGGGACACCCTAAGTTTCACCTAACCTTGACTAACCATTAAGTTCGGATTGATTCACCCTCTCCTATAGTTAAAAACTTGATCCAAGCCCCATCCACAAGTCCAATTGTAAACCCTAATATTCCATGTTTTCCGCTTCTTCAGAACTCGACATGCTAACATTAAGTTGTTGAAACTTCAAATTCAGAATTATTCCTTCATCAGTGAAACCACAAACCTTAACTGATAATTTTATCGTTCAAGGACAAGACTAATCTTCAAACCCTACCCCTAATTTGACCCCAAAAAACCCCTAGTTCGGCCTTGTTTAGAACCTACTTGTTCATTGGATCCTGTTTATAGGTTCTAGTTGATCTCCTATGAATATAGGACCATTTACACTGTTTTTGTTAATGTAATATCCACCTAAACTGGATAGTAGTTTTAATAAAAATAATTTCAGTACTAAGTATAAAACCATAAGGTTTGGTATGCTACTCCCAAGTGCAAATAGAATTATAACGACTGTTCCCAGCTGTGCAGTGGAATCCATGTTATTACATGGGTGGCTACCAGTGCATGATCAAAGCTGTTTTGTGTTGTGGCACTTTCCATAAAATGTATACAAACCTTCATGCTGGATCCATATTTGCTTTGAGGTGGTGTTGTTTCAATTGTCATTCCATTCACAACATTTTCCGCAGATGCTCCTGTACTAGAAGAATTGATGAGGCCAGACCTGCATCAATCAGAAAACTACTCAATAAAACTCACCTTACCATAACATACCAGAGAATCCTAAGCAAAAGCATTGTAAGCCAACATTTTACTAAAGACATTCCCAGATTTGAAGTCCAGAATGCCTAGCGATAAATTCTGCCATACTGATATCCGTAAAAAAAGACAACGGCAATGGGATAAAATCATCTTAAACAAAAGTATATTTCACTGCAGTTTTCTTTAGCTATGTTTTAAGATATTACAATTTATGAAATTTTTAGATCTGATAAAAATTCCAACATTAGGAAATTGAATATTACATGGTCAAAAATCTATTTTTTGTTCTTGAATTGGAGGCTTGACTTCTTTTTCTTTTAGAGTCCGATATTTTTAATTATTTGATTGGATTCAAAAAAGGGCATTTGCTTATTGAAAAATATCAATGTTTCCAGCCAATGAAATTAAAAAATAATAAATAAATAAATAAAAATTTACTTAATGATACTAGGCACAAATAAGTGTATATCATGGTTTCCAGCCAATGTCCAAGAACAACATACAGTATCAAACTTGGGTCAAATTACTTGTGGTTTTTCTGAAAATGATTATTCAAATGATCAAATACAGGTGTATACAAAAAAGTTTGTGCCTTGAAACCAGCATCATGTGATGACTGCAAAAGGAATTCCCTGACCGTATCTCAGATTCTGGCTGGTTGAAAGTTCAGTTCTTCAACCTAGACTGTAACTAATGGTCAGGATCCATACTCGTCGTTCATTTCCCAACTAGGCAACCTCTAAACAAGCATCCTCTTAACTTACACACCAATCCTGACAATTAATATCAACAAACTGGTTCAATCAGTTCCATTCCAACCCCAAAATCCACTGGCCTAATGAGGCTTGGTTGAAAGTTGTAAGCAATCCCAATATCTGTAACCAGTACTGGGTTGAGAGAAGAAGAAAGAGAGATTGAGGGAGAAGAAGAGAGAACAATTGGAGAACAGGGTTGGGCAATAGAATCTATATTCTATCATACCAGCCAAAACATATATGTACAATAAACCAAAGTAGTATTAAATAAAGAATATAACTCCTAACTCTTATCTAATCAAAGCCTAAAGCTTACCAAGAAACTCACATAGGCTAAACACTGATAAGTAAAGACCTAAGGCAACAAGGAAACCACAATAGTCAGAGCCCCCCCCCCCCCCTTTTTGTGTTACATCATAATATCTCTTATCTTTAAAACTCCCCCTCAAGCTGGAGTATACACGAACAAAGCTCCAACTTGAACAAATAAAAATAAACTAGAAAGGCAGCATTAGTTTTGAACAGTGTAGCAATCAGACACTACCAAGCTCTACAATCAATTGTCATAAATCCATGTCTTCCCAAGAAAGACAATAAAATGCAGCATCTAACAACGGCATCAGACATTTTCCTCAATGAAGGTCATAAAATGCAGCTCCACTGAAAGCATAAGATTCCATCAAATGTAGCACCAAACGACTACAGAAAAGTCAACCAAATGTAGCATTCTCATGGCTACATAAAAATTCATAAAATTGCAGCTCCATGCCTGCATAAAAAATCTCATAAAACAGCAACTCTCATGGTTTCACAAAGATTCCATAAACTGCAACTGCAGTGACTACACAAAAGCCTATCCCAGGGAAGGCACTCCAACAACAGACAAACTCACTTTTGAACGTATAAAATCTATTAAAAAAATTTCGTAAAATTTGTTTTGCATGTAGTCAAGATTGAAAATATTGCTCTGCTTACTGCAGACAATGGAACTACAGATCTCCCCCCATGTGAAGCATTACATGTGGTCAAAGAAGACCATAATATCAAAAGAAAAGCCCCATATGTCTTCAACCAACCCCTCATATAGACAAATAAAATCCCATACCTATGCAGTTCACGGTCTATCAAAGTCAGATAATGAAAAATTAGTAATTAATCCACCAATCCCAACTCAATCCTTGGTTGAGACTAAGCAAACATACCAAATAACGTAACTTTGATCCCAAACCCATTTTGATAACTCAGGCTCACAAAATCAGAAAATTGGCGCAACTTAAAGAAATAATGACAATATTAAGGGGTTAATTTATTAAATAAAGGAAAAGAATGATAAATCTATAAATATTACAAAATTGAAATGGGAATGGCATGAATGTAATTATGAGAAATCTCCAAAAGTAACACAAACGAAAGCCAAAGGGTAAACTTGGAAAGGGAAAACTCCTAATGGCAACGCATAAATAACGTGGGGTGTATGGATACAAATTCAAGAAGGGACATCACATATTAAATACCAAATAAGTTATTCTGAAAAAGAAGAAGTTAGAAAAGGTAACTTGACTACTTTAAGAAGGGTTATTTTGGTGAAAGGAGAAAATCAAGGAAAGTATACTGAGACTAATTTCTTTCCGTCAAGGCCATGCAACAGCTAAGAAAGTCAAACAATTCACATCAACAAAAAAGGAAACCTATTCCTAATGGAACCCTCCTTATGAGAAACCTGAGAATCAAGAGTAAGTCTCTCCTCTCCAGCAGAAATATAGGAATCATGAGTAAGAGAGTTCATCTTCATCCATGATTCAAGAAAAAAATACCCCACGGAAAGCAGGGATGCAGTCATGTGCTTGGATCTCCCTCGTTTGAAGGTATTCTTCACTCCTAAGTCCTCTCAAATACAAAAATGGCTGGCGGGAAAAAGAAGCAGCAGAAGATGAGAGATTTGAAGAATTTTGCAGTTTGCAGGCTTGTGCTTAAAAGGTTATTTTGGGGAAGAAGAAAATCAAGGAAAGTATACTAAGACTAATTTCTTTCCGTCAGTCACACAACAGCTGAGAAAGTCAAACAAGTCTCATCAACAAAAAGGAAACCAAATGGAAACCTCCTTATGAGAAACCTGAGAATCAAGAGTAAGTCTCTCCTCTCCAGCAGAAATATAGGAATCTAGAGTAACAGAGTTTCATCTACAACGATGATTCAAGAAAAAAATACCCCACGGAAAGCAGGGATGCAGTCTTGTGATCTCCTTCGTTTGAAGGTATTCTTCACTCTTAAGTCCTCTCAAATACACAAATGGTGGCAGGGAAAAAAAAGAAGAAAGAAAGAAAGAAAGCAAAAGATGAGAAAATTGAAGAATTTTGTAATTTGCAGGCTTGTTCCCAGGTCAATTCTATTATCATGAACCAGGGAAGGGCCAAGGGGTCAGTGATCTGATCTGGACCGAGTTACTAAAAATACCCCAAAACTCATAGTCAAATAGTAGAACAATCCTTGCTTCCTATCAGATCCAAGGATTAAAGGGGTCAATGCCTTCTTCAATCTCTGGTAGAATAATCAAATAGACTTAATCGGTCAACAAAACCTTCAAACCACAAAATATCAAAAACGAAAGCAGCCACATGGAATCAAGAACCCAACACCATATTTGAACAAATATGTGAACCTCACAGTGTAAGATTGGATTGCAAGAAACAGCAAACCCGTTATTTTTTTAACAGTGGAGCAATTGATACATCTTCCCTTGATACACCAATAAGTTTTGATTTGCAATGGCAACAACAGACTGTGATGAGCTTGATCCATAAATAAAGTCGACAGTGACCAACAGCAATAAGTGTTTTCAGTATTCAAAAACCAGGAAGAAATTAGACAATAAAACCAAGCATGAATTCTGCAACCTGATTACTCCAATAGCAACAGTAAATATCAGTTTCAGGGACCAATCCATAACATCAAAACAATGTAGCATAGGTCAGCAGCAAAAACCAAAGAATCTAAGAATATACTTCAATCTTCAGAATACGAGTTCCTTTCTTCTATGAACTACAAATTCCTTCTTCAAACAGAAACTAAGAAGACTGAAAACAGCAAAAACAGAAAGAAACGGGTACTGATCACCAAAGCTTCGATACCATGTAAACAATCACAATATTTGCAACCAGTATTGGGTAGAGAGAAGAAGAAAGAGAGATTGAGGGAGAAGAAGAGAGAACAATATATTTATGATAAACCGGAATACAATTACACAAGGATATAACTCCTAACTCTTATCTAATTAAGCCTAAAGCTTAACAAGAAACTGACTTAGATTAGTCATCTGATAGCTAAAGACCTAAAGCAACAAGGAAACCATGATAGGGGAAGTCCCCCTATCATGTTACATCATAATATCTCATACCTTAACAGAAGCAAAATTTCAAATAGGCTAAAGGGAAAACACATGAAAGAACTGTGAAATTAAAAAAAATGAATGACCTGATCTCCCAACATTTATTAAAGGTTCTGTAAATCCATAATTTTACCATTCAACAGGCAATTTTTATGTCTTTAGGGGCATCCACATCATGATGACCCCAACCAATCTAATCGGTCAAATTTCAACCAAAAATGAGAATGCTATAGTGAATACAAAGTTATAAAAGAATTACAAATGCCACCAGTATTAAGAAAATGTTCAGCATTCTTCTAATTTGCATGACATTGAGCCATGTTCCTGCCGCAATAATAAGCTTGCATTAGGATGAAAATTGACATGTGACTCTGAGATGTGGCAAATCCTCTATTACCTGTGCCCACCTATGTCCACATTTTTCACTCATGGAAACTAGTGAACGTTATAGAGTTCTCCAATTTTCCAATGAATTAAAGTAGATACAATCACACAAGTACTGCTTAAGAACCAAGAAAAACGGGAGAAAAAGCCTCCAGCTTTCACTGTTCTTACAGAACAGCAAAGAGTTGAAGCTTAAATTGATTCTGAGAAGAGACAGCCTAGCTAGCTGGCGTCCAAAATGTCCATATGTTGCATGACAAGTAAACTAACACAAGACTGGGTCAGCCAAGTATGGGATAGGACTGATAGGTTAAGCAGCAGCAGCAGCAGCAGCAGCAATTTTGTCAAAACAGTTGGATTCAGGTACCTAACATCTAGTGAAAAACCTACCACAACATTTTTTATTCAACTCATGAAGAGACTACCTATGACAGAGTAAGATCCACAAGGAAAAGTCAACTCGCAGCCAAGCCAAGGATCCTGAGCAAAGTGGGGCCCCAAGGTTAAGAATGCTTGAAAAGGGCTTTTATCTGAGTCAGCTGTTCCGTATGACTGCTTTAGGGCATGACCGCGGAAGTCAGCTCTCCTGATTTGTTTTTGGATTGATTGACTGCATGAATGTGCTCTTTAGACATGGGGCATTTATCCTATCTCTGGGCCCCCCTTTGAGGCCTTGACTGCTTGTTCAGAAGCACGTCCATTGTTCAATCAATGTTTACTTTTTCACCGTCTATGTTCATGGTTCAAGAACTTGGTTTTTGGAAGGTAAACTCAGTGGTCCAAAAAACTGAGTTGGACTCGGGTGTCACGAATTTGCTGCACCTTTTTGGTTGAAATAAAAAATCGACTTTGGGCGGGAAGCATAAAATTACAGAAGAAAAAAAGGGAGAACCTGGTGCCAAGGGCTTCTGCACAAGCAAAGTCTGATGTGGGCAATTTTCCTACACAGCTTTGGCCCAGCAATTTTGGCTGAGAGGCTGTTCGATACCTTGACCTCAAGCTACAACTGTCCCCCACCGACCATTGCACCAAGGCCTGCCCCTCACAAAATTAGAGTGAAATCTCCAGATATTAACTCATATTCCATCTCACCTTGCAATCCCAAACAAATGAGATATTATCAAAGATAATTCTGATGTACCCTTTATTCCTTATGTTATGCACATAGATGATAGCTCTTTCCTGATGATACTTGTGGAGTCTTCTCAGTCAATGTGCTTTCAGTTAAGCAACCAAAAAGGAGAATCCCCAAACCCAAGGAAATTGAAGGCACTTTACTAAGTCTCCTGGGCTGACCTTACTTTTAAGGAAAATCAAGTGCATAACCAAGACTGGCATTTCACTTCTGTATTGTCTGGATGCAACAAGACATAGGCAGCAGTGTGCGGGCCGTCCTCGAGTGAGAGACTTGTAAGGTCCTTCCTCATTCAGTAGTCACAATAGTATAGGCGGGATAAGATAGCACACAAATCCCCAGAAAAGGCTACCTTTTGCAAAAATGAAAGCTGCCAGTGTAAGTGTGTTGATATCTTATGTGCCCACTGGGACCCAACTTGGGTATGGACAGTAGACTGAACTAGCACAACACAGGAAAGGTTATAGGATGTGATTTAACTCAGTCCATTTACCTAACTCTTTCAGCCTAGGTCACTGCACTACATGGATAAAAGAGACACTTTTCCATGTCTCGTTTAAATAAGAAAAGACAACACCCTGTACTAGCATAAACAAATGTGTAATGCAAGGTTTGCCAGACACTAGACATTGACAAGTCTGATGTAGATGTGACTAATTCACAAGGTCCCTCATGATTGTAATGATGTGGATTAGCCACATGGCCCACATCTGATGACAATGAAATGCAGATCAGAGCCAACAATACTGAACAATTCGATTTTTGCATTGCCGGAATCAACCACTTCACTAGGAAGATGAGAATGTAGATATCTTTAATCATCAGAATTTGAAGAGAAGGCTCAAGAACCTCGTAGATCCAACCGAGATGGTAAGTCTTTTTGAATATGTAGTCTTGGTGGCCAAATATGCATTCATGATGTATTTAGTTCTGCCGGTGGAAAAATGGCAGAAATTGGGATTGGTCCATGGAATTAGAAAAGAGTTGACTATTTCACACTAGCCAAATGCCATTGTTGAAACCTAGGCCGGATTAAATTTAACTTCTACTGGGTTCCCCATAACAGGAAACCTTCTCCATAAGAAAATTAGATTCAAAATTCACGAAAGAATTATTGAAAAACTTTACCCATCAGTTATTTCTTCCCCCCATGAGTTTCCGGAGGAAGACAGCCAGTCAACATCAAGAAAGTTTGAACAGCTGAATGTATCACGATGCTCATTGAGATAAATCTGGTTGCTTTCAATACATTGGTATTTCTGCATTTCTGTAAATAGCTGCTTTCCAGCCATTGATGGTGTGTACCTGCAGGAAAACCAGTAAGTTGAATCAAACATTTGAAGCCAGACAATTCAGAGATCACTACATTTCAGGATACTGAAAATAGGGTTCATCTGGGGAGTTGCCCATGAGTTGGATACTGGAGAACCGACTATCAGATGAATGGGATATCCACCATCTTATCAACAAAACTAACCAAATTCAACTTAGCAAAAAAAGAGTAAATGGAACAGAGTAAGTTGCAACATATAAAATAGGCAGTAATCTTGATAAGAAATTTCCATATAGATAAACCAAATAGGTAGAAACTCGGCAGTATAGACTTGGTTATCTATTTCTTAGATGTTTTTAATCTGATAATGACATCCCTGATATATGTCCCAGGTACCAAAGTGTGCTACGTAATGTAAGTCATTTCCAAATTATCATGAAAACCTTTTTCGTTCCCCCAGTTAAAGAGCTTTTACAAGTAAATAAATAACCTCTGAATTGACAGAATTTTACACCTCATCAAAACAAGAACTGTTGTTATCCCAGAAGGGGGAAAAAGCAAGATTGATAACTTATTTTTCACCATCTTTGGTTACAACCATGGAACATTGTGTCGGCTATATCGCCGACACACGGCGATATATCGCCGTGTCGCTGGGGGGCGACATGATTCCCCCCAGCGACACGATAAATTCACAAAGTCGACGATTTGTTCGACCGTTGGTGATATATCCCTGATTTCTCGGCGATATATCGCCAATGTCAGTGGAGGGGGTGGCGGTGGACTTGGTGGAGGTGCAGGCGGGGGACTGGGTGGAGGAGCTGGTGGCAGACTCGGTGGAGGAGCTGGTGGTGGACTAGGAGGAGGTGCTGGAGGTGGTGCTGGCGGAGGACTGGGTGGAGCCTGGAGGAGCTGGTGGTGGACTTGGTGGAGGTGCAGGCGGGGGACTGGGTGGAGGAGCTGGTGGCGGACTGGGTGGAGGAGCTGGTGGTGGACTAGGAGGAGGTGCTGGAGGTGGTGCTGGCAGAGGACTGGGTGGAGCCTGGAGGAGCTGGTGGTGGACTTGGTGGATGTGCAGGAGGTGGACTGGGTGGAGGAGCTGGTGGTGGTGCTGGTGGTGGTGCTGGCGAAGGACTTGGTGGTGTTGCTGGTGGAGGTGCAGGAGGAGGTCTGGGTGGTGGTGCTGGTGGAGCAGCAGGAGCTGGAGGAGGTGGAGGGTTTGGTGGTGGTGGAGTTGGTGCAGGAGGAGGGTTTGGAGCAGGAGGTGGTGTTGGTGGTGCAGGTGGTGGTGGCTTTCGGTGCTGGTGATGGATTTGGTGGCAGAGCCGATTTTGGCGTCAGTGCTGGTGGCGGTGGTCACTGATTCACTCTCAAATCACTACACGGTGGCGGTGGTCACTGATTCAAAAAATCGCCTGACATTTCGGCTGGTGTCGCCATGTCAACATGTTGAACCTTGGTTACAACTGGCTTTCCCATCAAAGATTTATTTAACGGTTTATTGAAATAAATAGGATAGGAAAGATAGTAACAACAGATATTTGATGGGAAACACCATTCAGCAGCCGTAATCAATGTTCAAGCTCTCACCAAGGTCTCGGTAAATATACTGGTTTTTCATGTACCAATACAAACAATCCATGAAATAACAGATGCACAGAATCTAGACTAAAATTGCGACCTGTCTCCATAATTTAGGCAAAATCAGGGTTTGCCGGTTTTGAGGGGTTTCGAAGCCGGGAATAGGATGAAACTTGGTTTGAGTACTTAATCTGAAGACAGGATATAACAGTCCAACACTCCAACCTAGGGTTAAAACCGGCGGCTTGAAAATTCACTTTCAGAAAGTGGGGTTTTAGGGATATCTAAGGCTTGATGGAACTTAGAGAGGAGACAGTTTTGGACTGAAAGTAGGACCAAGTCCTATGGTAATGGCGGGGATGTTTTCCACCCAAAATCAGTAATTCAGATTGAGGTATAATCTGCACCACTTTTTAGGTTTTAGGATAAAATTTAGGTAACCGGATTTGATGGAACCACGAGTCTAAGGTTAGGGTTTGTGTTGTGATTTTAGGTGGCTGCCCAGGAGTTTCCAGTTAAGTAATAGAAGGGTTTTAGGGGTTCCATCACAATCGAAGCCTACTGAAAGTAGAGTTCCAGATCTGAATTCTATAGGAGTAGAAACTCAGATTTGAAAAATGAAGTCCTAGGTCAACTAGGATTGGGTTAGGGTTTGGAGGAATGGCATTTCGGGTTTCATCGACTAGGGTTGGAAGAAGGGTTAGGTTGCTGGTTAAGTTTGACAGAACTGATTTCTATCACAATCCTCTCAACTAGAATGGATCTAATTGATTAGAAACTAACAAAATCAGATTTCTGGAAAATTAGAACTTTCTGCAAATCTCAAGGTTGAAGATGAAGTGCAGAATTTTCAAAGTCACTGAAAACAAATCAGATTTGCAGAAACTAAGGGTAGGACTGGATTCTAGGGCTTCCTGCGATCCCAATGGGTTGCATGGGGCTGGGATTAAAGGACTCCTAAAAGGACTAGGATATAGTAGCGCAGGGAAGAAGAAGGAAGGGGGAGGGTGTTACGGTTACTGTTTTATAAAGAAGAACTTGAGGAATAGAAAGGAGAGGCAGAAGAAGACAGTAGAAGGCTGTAGAGATAAGAGATGAATTTAATGCAAGGAAAGTAATTTCTTTCTTGTCCTCTGTTCAAGCTGTCAGTACATTTATAGTGGGCCAAGGCCGTTACAGATCTGAGATCTGGCATAAGAAACAAACGTGAAATGAAAAAAGGAACCAATACTCTAAATTGAATAATTCACCCAGCACTAACTCCAATTGCCATTCTATTCATAATCTTCTAGAACAACAGGCCTTTACAACACGAAGTCTTAACTCCTGAACTGTGTCAATTCCTGGTTGCTGAGCATGTTCCCAGCACTGTCCGTAACATTACCCTCTCCTGGGGAGAGAACCTTGTCCACAAGGTTCAAACTTGGGTACTGCCGGCGAAGGAGATGGAGATCTTCCCAGCTGGCATCTTCAGGTAGGAGACCATGCCACTGAACAAGAACTTGAGTGAAGGAGTTTCCGTGACGACGAACCTGACGGTGCTACAAGATGGCAAGAGGTGCCGGATTTGGGGGTGGAATTGCAGCAGGGATTGTTGAGGTAAGAGGTGGAAGTTTTCCAATGTATGGCTTGAGAAGCGACACATGGAAAACATTGTGTATTCTGGCATCAGGCGGTAGATCAAGCTGGTAAGATACCTTGCCGATGTGTGCCAAAATCCAGTAAGGGCCGTAGTAGTGCTTTGCCAATTTGTGATTGGAACCAAGAGCCAATGTCGTCTGTCGATATGGTTGGATTTTCACAAACACCCACTCGTTGATTGCATATGAGCGATCAATGCGCTTGAGATTGGCTTGGCTTTTCATGCGATCCTGCGCTCTCAGAAGATTGTTGCACAAGATCGTTAGGGCTGCATTGCTGCAAGCAGATCGTGGTCAATGGAATCATTTGAGGGGGCTCCGGCAATATAGCGAATGAGGGTTGGTGGAGAGCGACCATAGACATTGTGGAATGGTGTCGTTCTGGTAGCCATGTGAAACGCCTTATTGTACCAAATACTATGCCCATGGCAGCTGTTGTACCCACCGTGTAGGGATCTCAATCAGAGAAGCTACGCAAATAGGTCTTTAAGCAGCGGTTTAGCAACCTCTGTTTGCCCATCGGTTTGCGGATGGTATGCCGTGCTTATGGACAAGGTAGTACCTTGTAAGCTGAATAATTCTTGCCAAAAAGAGATGAGGCAGAGGGGGTCACAATCACTAACCAGAGTCTTGGGCTACCCATGAAGTCGTACGATGTCTTTAAGGAACACTATAGCAACTTTCAAAGCAGTGAAGTGAGGAGCGAGTGCTGTGAAGTGGGCATACTTACTGAGCCTATCAACGACCACCATGATTGCATTTTTGCCAGAGCTAAGAGGGAGGCCAGTAATAAAATCCATGGACAAGTCTTCCCAGATCTAGTTGGAACAAGCAATGGTTGTAAGAGTCCGGCGGGTTTTGAATGCGCGGGTTTTACGCGTTGGCAAACGACGCATTCAGCAATGAATTTATGCACATCATGTCGCATCCCTTTCCAAAGCAACTTTGTAGCAATTCGCTTGTAAGTGTGAAACCACCCCGAGTGACCTCCTTGTAAGCTACAATGAAACTCATGGAGGAATTGTTGTTGCAGGGCAATGGGGATGACGAGTCGATGTCGGTAATATAGAACGCCATCTTGAAACAAGTAACCCGCTATTGCGTTGGCATTGGAAGAGATGGCCTGTAAAATTTCTTGCAACTCTAGTGACATTGCTGTTTTTGCCTTCAGCTCAAGTAAAAAATCCCATTGAAGTTGACCCAGTGATTAATGATAGAAGTGTGGCGGTTCAAGTTGGTTTTGTGGACCAAGTGGTTCGCTCAACTTGCCCTGTGCAGATGAAATATGAACATTGTGGGCCTGATGGGCCAAATTATCTGGAGCAGATTCATGGGCGCGATAAAGGGCATCAGCAGCCCCATTGTCTTTACCTGGTTTATACCGTATCTCAAAGACATAACCCACTAATTTAGTTAGCCACTTTGCTTGTTCCGGTGTTTGGATGGTTTGGGCCGTGAGCTCTCGTAAACTTCGTTGGTCTAATAGAATGATAAATTTCCAACCCAATAAGTATTGGCGCCATCGATTCACAGCCTGAGTAATAGCATACATCTCCCGAACATAAGTAGAACTGAGTTGCATGGTAGGAGTTAATTTCTTACTGCAATAAGCAATAGGGTGATCTGCTTGAACCAACACAGCACCAATACCACTTCCAGAAGCATCGGTCTCCACAATAAAAGTATCTTGAAATTTTGGAAGGGCTAGGACAGGGGCTTGAGTAAGAATATATTTTAGCCGTTAGAATGTTGTTTGGGCCTCAGTCCAATGAAAGCTACCCTTTTTGAGAAGTGCGGTGAGTGGAGCTACTACCCATGCATACTGCTTGATAAAACGTCTATAGTAACCAATTAATCCAAGAAATCCCCTGAGCCCTTTTAGGGTGGTTGGAGTGGGCCAAGCTTGTATGGCTGTCACTTTAGATTAATCCACCTGCAAGCCTTGGGAGGAAACCACATGGCCCAAGTATTCTACACTTTGTTGTCCAAAGGAGCATTTAGAAAATTTTGCAAATAACTGATGGGCCTGCAATACCTCCAGGACTAACTGTAAACGTTGTAGATGGGCTTGCCAAGACAGGCTATAGATCAACAAATCATCAAAGAATATTAGCACAAACCGGTGCATATAGGGCCTAAAAATAGAATTCATCATGAAATGAAATGTGGAAAGGGCGTTCGTGAGGCCGAATGGCATCACCATAAACTCATAGTGACCTTCATGAATGCGGAACGCAGTTTTAGATATATTCGCTGGCTTTACTCGAAATTGATGGTACCCTGACCTGAGGTCCATCTTTGAAAAGAATTTAGCACCATGCAATTCATCAAAAAGCTCATCAATAGTAGGTATAGGAAAGTGGTCCTTAACTGTTACGGCATTTAATGCTCTATAGTCAACACAAAAGCGCCAAGTGCCATCTTGTTTTTTAACCAACAAGACCGGTGAGGAGAATGGACTGGTGCTAGGTCGGATTATCCCACTTGCCAACATCTGATTCACCTGGGTCTCAATCTCTGTCTTCTGAAAGTAAGGATAGCGGTAGGGTCTAACATTGATGGGCTCAATATCAGGTAAAAAAGGAATTGAGTGATCCTGCTCTCTAATGAGTGGTAGGCCCTTGGGCTCTTCAAAAATGACTATAAATGTCTTTAGCAGTTGGTCTAATGTAGGATCCATTGTCTTGGGTTCATTATGGGCCAAGGAATGAAGTTCCATTCGGAATAGGGCCCATCCCATTCCATTATCCTTAACTTTTCTTAGGCCTTGATATGTAATGGATTCGGGCCCATTAGGTCCATTCCAATGCAACTGTATCATATTGGGTCCACTTTGAAACTAGACAAGTCTTTGGCTGTAGTCAAATATTATTGGGCCTAAGCAGGCCATCCACTAGACCCCTAATACCAGGTCTGCCCCACACAGAGGTAGAATATATGCATCAATCCTCATAGAGTAATTTTAAATAGTAACAAGTAAATTACGTACCAGCCCTTCACAAATCAATCTATTCCCATCGTCGACCATAACGTGCACATTGGTAACCGCCTCTACAGTACGATTCAGGCGTTGGAGCATGTGGTTCAAAAGGAAATTGTGAGTGTTGCCACTGTCAAGCAAGATCTGAGCGGTTTTTCCAGCCACCATTCCTGTGAACCGTATTGTCGTTGGTGAGGAAATGCCAGTGAGCGAATGATATGATAGTTTAGTGGCTGCCTCTTCAGGGAGTCAGTCACTTGTCATTTGTGCATCGACATCAACAGGATCTTCATAACCTTCATCTTCACACTCCAACAAGAAGAGTTGTTTAGTCTTGCACCTATGTTCGGGAATGAACTTCTCGTCACAATTGTAACATTATCCCTTTTCCTTACGCTGCTGCATTTCCGTGGGTGTTAACCTCTTGATTGGAATGTTGGAGCTGGATATAGAGTTCTGTAATAAGGGTATTTTGGAATGGTAAGGCGCAGAATTGGCCAGAGGTCGAGTGGGAATCGTTGTTACCCTGGTGGATCCTCTTTTTAAGTCGTTTAACTTCTGCTCCTGAATTCTGGCCAACATTACCGCATCCATGAAATCCACTGGTGGGAATGACTTCACCTCACTTCTGATATCAGATCTGAGCCCGGACATAAAGCAACTAGTCAAGTAGTCAGTAGGTAAACCATCAACTCGATTGGCTAGGGCTTCGAACTAGGTCTGATAATTCTCCATTGTGGACGTTTGCATAAGTTTTGATAGAGATTCACGAGGATTGTCATACACCGTCGGGCCAAAACAGATTTCCCAAGCTCTCGTAAATGTCGTCCAAGTAGTGAACAACTTTGATTTGGTAATCCACTGGAACCACTACAGGGCGAGCCCTTCCATATGGATGGATGCTATTGACAAACGCTGATCCTCAGGCATACCATGAAATTCAAAAAATTTCTCCGCTCGAAATATCCAACCAGTAGGATTGGTGCCGTCGAATAGAGGGAAATCCACTCTGGCAGCTCGAGTTTGAATTGAATGGGAAGAAATTGAACTTGCAAATCCAGGAGGGGTTCCTAGGATTCCCCTATTATCGGTTGTTGGTGTCACAGGTGCAACTCTTCCATCCATGGTGGTAAGTTTAGCCATGATTTCTGCTTGGATGGTTTGTTGTTCTAACATCGCGCCATTTTGCTCCACCATAGCATATTGCAGCGAACTGATTTTAGTTGCATGATCTGTTGATGCAGCGCTCAGTTGACATAGGATCCCTTCTTTTCAAGCTCGCGTTCCTTCAGCCATGGCAGGATCCGGCAAGTCGGACCAAATGTTACGGTTACTGTTTTCTAAAGAAGAACTTGAGGAATAGAAAGGAGAGGCAGAAGAGACAAGGAGAAGAAGACAGTAGAAGGCTGTAGAGATAAGAGACGAATTTAATGCGAGGAAAGTAATTTCTCTTGTCCTCTGTTCAAGCTGTCAATAAATTTATAGTGGGCCAAGGCCGTTACAGATCAGAGATCTGGCATAAGAAACAAACATGAAATGAAACAGGAACCAATACAAATTGAATAATTCGCCCAGCACTAACTCCAATTGCCATTCTATTCGTAATCTTCTACAAGAACAGGCCTTTTGCCTTTTCGACACGAACGTCTTAACTCCTGAACTGTGTCAATTCCTGGTTTCTGAGCACGTTCCACGGCAGTGTCCATAACAGAGGGTCTCTAGTGCTAGGGGAACGGGCTGAAATTGCAGAAAATTTAAAGGAGGGGGTCGGGTGAATTGTGATGGAAGGGGATGGGTTTCCAGGTTCAATAGAAGGGAAGGGGTCTGAGGAACTACGGAGGAAGGAGGACTGCGCGTAAGAGAGGTGAAGGGGTAGGGAGGCTTGCAGACAGAGGATGGGGGTTAGGGATGGTGGGGAAAGGGCTGTAACTTGGTTGCTCGAATCTTGAGGAAAGCATGCTGAGATGACTGCTTGGATGCTTGAATGCTTAAGGCTCTTGAAGAATTAGAATACTTGAAAGCTTTGACAACTATCAGGGCCTACCCACACAGGAGATTCTGAACTCTAACACTCAATATTCTTTATTCTTCAAAAACTGAGAAGTAACATTACAAAGAGGCTATTTATAGCCTAACTGAACAGACTCTAACTTAACTTAGGAGATCCTCATCAGATAAAGATTCCTTTACTACTCCAACTGGACTCTTTAAACACTTATCTAATGGAATCAAATTACTACGTGATCTCAGCCCTAGGATCTGAAATCTCACACTTAAAGTTATCTTTAATAGCACATGCTAATAAGATAACTTAAGACTCAAGTAACCAACTTAACATCAAATTGGACTCTTTCAAACACAACTTCAACTAAAAAAAAAAACTCTACTCCAACACAAACCCAACTTAAGCTACCGAACTGGACTCAACTAAAATTCTGGAATATTCTAATAATAAATCCAGAAAAATAATAGAAAATAAGGGCCAAAATGCCCAAAATACCCCTCCAAAGGGGTTCAGGCAGCTCATGGGAGCTTCTTAGATCCATCCTGGGGGGCCAACTTAGGGTTTCGGACAGGGGGGCCATGTGTTCACATCAGGATTTTAGGCTTTCAAGGGTAGAATTAGAGGGGCTTTGGATTGAAGGCTAGGTTTACAGGGACAAGAGATTTCAAAATGGAGAGTTTGTGATGGTAGGACCCATTGGACCTGAGGATAGATCAGGCTAGGGTTTGGTTTGAATGGTCTAATGGAGTTGATCCAAATAAAACAAGGCAGAAAGAGAGTAGATGGGAATGAAGGTCTGCTTACAGGGCAGCAGGCCTGTAATGGCAATCAAAGGTGAAGACTGGTTCCACAGTCAGCTGTAGGAGGCAGGGTTTTAACCACCTAGCATCCAAGGGAATTCCACCTGGGCTTTAAACCACCAGGAAACATCAAACACCAGAAACGTTCATACACAAGAAGGGATCTTGCAAGCAACTGCTCAAGCAATATAACAAACACTGGAACTAGTTATATGCAGCTATTGAGTGGGGCACAAACAGAGGGCTAGACAGCCTTACAAAAGGAGTCCTAGCACTGATAGGCCTTGACTTATAACAGGACTGAATAGAGTCAATAGACACAAACTCAACTTAGGACAGCTCATAAGTCATAATCTCCCACACGTGGAGGCGTACATACTAGACTAGTAGGCTAGTCATGTGACACCGCTAGTTGACCAACTGAAATAATCATAAGTGCTGAAAAAACTGCTATGTATATAGCCCAACATACTACTAGTTTTGGTACAAATGTTTGTGGTACTACTAAGGCAGCTTCTCGTATTTTTCTTGTGGATGTGAGCCTGTGGATCTGCATCACCCCCTGGTCGAAGGTCCCCTTAAACTAGACCTTGAATACTCCAAAACATAAGCTAGATCTGATGGTCAAATCTACCCAATTGGGTACTCATTTTGAACTAAAAACTGCTCTGTAAAGAAAGCATCCACAGGTCAGAAATCAAAGCTATTCTATAAGAAATCAATACCAACAGAACAGTATACCAGTAGATGGTTGAAGTCTGAACTAACATAAAAAGAGAAGGGAAACAAGCACAGAATAGAGCAACGTCAATTGATCAAGGAACTAGAACAGCACCTTATTGAAGAGACAGAGAGAGAGAGGACAGGAAGAAAAGAGATAACTATGGCTTCCCACCAAGGATACGGATACAAATATGTTTTTCAAGGATCTCCCACTCTGTGCCAGATCATACAGCATTCCGTTGAAGCAAAGCTCAATTCTGTTATCCATCTAAATCGTGTATGTAGCTAATGGCCATCACAAGTATTTATAGAAATCTGAATAACATTACCATGCTATCCAAGAAAGTAGAAGAAAATTGCTAATAGGAAGTAGGAGCACAACTTCAGAAATATAATTCTAAAGGAGAACATCTCATACAGTGATACTCAGGTCACAACATTCAAATCTTACTAAATAACTAAGCAAGCCAAATTCCACGGGCATACATCAACCCATTTTCCAGGGCCAGAGAAAACACATGGGATTGAAGGAACCTAAGGTTGGTTTCTGAAAAAAAATACATCAACTTTATAAGGGTTATCTGCATCCTTAATTTCTTTCCATTCTTCTTTTTTCTTAAATCATGGTCATTGCATACATCACCAAATTCATCATCGGATCTTTAAAGAACATTGAAAGGAACTGGATGTTTGGATAGCAAAAGAAGCACTTCATGGGCAATTTTTCAGGAAAGTATAAGCCAACCTTGAACATGATAGATCACTCCCACAGCTTGAGATTTCTGGCGTGGACTCTGAAAAACCCTTGCAACCTCCTCCTTGAATACTTTCAGGCACGGCCGAGTTAGAATGTTTCTTCCGCACAACATTTGTTGCTGATACAGGTGTGGTACTTTCACTAAGTATGTTGCCATCTGAAAAAGACCTATTGAAATTTGACCTACAAATAGAGGAAACTATCACTAACAGAGCTGCACCATCTGACAAAGATCTTTTAATCGAATAGATATGATTACTAAGTAAGCTTCAGCCATGTAAATTAACAGGAAGAATCTACAGGTCAGAAGAGCCAAATGCGCAAGGGGAAAAACATATAGAACCATTTGTCAGCTGTGAAATGCCCAGCATGTAGAACCAAACTTCACACTATCTATAACTTTTGGTGTGCATGTTGACTATGGCTTAGCCGGCAAGTGAATGATCAAATTGAATTTTATCCAGAACTCCTCTGATTAAAAACTTCTAACTCAGTCTCAAGTATAAATTTGTTCTAAAACTGAAAAATTAATGTCTACAAAATTTAGACGCATCTGAAGATTTCCTACAAATCCATAGCTCCTCTTCTGCTTGCAGCCACATCAAACTAGAAAGTCATTTATTGGTATTGCAAATTGCTGAGCAGGTAAGGAAACTACTGCAGAAACTTTCCCAGCATCAACACAATTAAGGCATTATCAACATCGACTAAAATTACTTTGCATATAATTCATTTTGATGGTAATAAACTAGAAAAGACGAATTTTCATCATCCTAATACCCTTTATTCTGCATACGTAAAGACATAATAATGGCTGACTAATAGTCATGTAAGCACAAGAATGGTCAACAAACTCAGATATACCGTTGGATGGGAAACAACTCCAGGATATAATGAGAAAATTTTAAATTTATAGGGAACATATAATTGAATATACATCATACAATGTAATTCAAAAATCTCAATGAATTCCAATGGATGTTGTTTTTTTCTATAAAAATTCAGAGTTTGCACTAAAATATAATATATTTTAATATTTACAACTTTGATAAAAAGTAACAAAATATAAAGGCAATTCAATATATATATACAAAAAGTAACAAACAGCATATTCAAAATTATATTTCCAAGAAACTGCTAATATTGGAAGAAAACCTCATTTTTTAAAGGTTTTCTAAAAATACTTTGCACTAAAATTAGCAGAAAACATACACCTATAGAGTGTGTATGTATACTGCAGCATTTTAGATGTAGAATAATCTGCAAGCAGCTAACACATAGCTGACCAAGGAAGACATATCAAATAGACACCTTTCAGAACACACCTAGAGCATGAGGCTCCTGCCACTGCAGGGTCCAGGGAGGCTTATATCAGAATATAGAAGGGCAACAGGGGACAGGAGAAGGGGTGGGGGTATCCCAAGAGGGATTCCTTGGGCTAGTATCCTTCTTTTTTTATTTGTTTTCCTTGTCTGGGTGGAACTTTCCCACCATTATTTGATCTCTACTTATTTGAAGGTTTTGAGAGTGCTCCACATCCAACATGAAGCCTCCTTGGTTCTCACTTTTTCTTTTGTTCTCTTGCTTAATTTACAAGGTTATTTTGTACACACCTTAACCCAGCTTCACAGAGAGGCACTTTCTCGACTGAAACCCATGACCCACTACGTTGCAATGAAAAAATCTTACCATTGTTCCCAAGGTTCGCCCTCTTTAAAACAGATGGCTGTAAACTATAATATTTTATGCAAATGGTCCACATAGGATTACAGTTAACAAATTCAGACGTAGAAATTATTCACAAGGCACAAAATGCATATCAATTGGTTTTATTAATTTAAGAATTTGATCAAATTCACGTCAATCAAACAACTTGGATATTAAATTTTTGGGAATTTCCCAGGTTTGGCCCAAGTCATTTTTAATCCCAAAAAAGTGACATTTTGCATTTGCCTCCCTGTTGTATCCAAAAAACACCAACAAATAACACATCATTAATGATCAAACAGTTTCTAATAGTTTAGTCATCTTTATGACAAAAATGTCCTTACACCTATTTGATTTCCTTTCGTTACCAAAGTAAATATTACCCCCAAAAAAAGGAAAAAATTATTTATAACAAACATTTTAAAAAATAGTAACTTCCATAATTTGCTTAAAGTAATATTTTATTTCATAAAATAATAGTCTTTTAACATCTCAAATAGTTAAACTTAGAGTTATTTGAAAAAATAACGTTTAGATTCCATTTATTGAGAGATTAAAGATGTAATATGTTCCTAAATTCATTTGACAACCTTACTAGGGTTATTCTTTATTTATTGCACTACAAAACTCCTCTTTTTCAATGATAACAAGCCTTGTCAAAACTAAATGGGATCACCTATATGGATCCTTGCCTTCAAATCAACTATATTCAAGGTCATGCTAGACATAAGGCCTAAGCTATGCACAATCTCTCCCACCACCTCTCCCAAGGTTATCTTAAGTCTACCCCAAGTTCTAGTTCCTTCAATATGGATTGAATCACTTCCCCCCACATGGGCATTTAAAGGCCTCCATTGAACATGACCGTGCCACCTCATTGACTTTCTTGTAACTTATCACTAGTTGAAGACTCGGAGCTACTTCCAAACTAACTTTAATATGATCATTCCATACCCTATCCTTCCTAGCTTTACCAATCAACCATCTTAGCATCTTCATTTTTGCTACACTGAGTTTATTTATATGATGCTTCTTAATAGCCCAACACTCTGCACCATACCTCATAACTAGAAGAATGACAACCCTATAGAATTTTGCTTTGAGCCTAACAAGAATACGTTGATCATGCAAGACCCCGGAGACACCTCTCCGCCTCGCCCATCTTATTTCAATTCTTTGGGAAACATCAACTGCTATATCACATTTTTTATTTATGATTGAACCAAGGTACCTAAGGTAATAGTTTTGCAGAATTTCTTACTCATCAAGCTTCACCACTTTGGAATTTCTTACTCATCAATCTTCACTGCCTCATCATCCATCTGATCATGGCCAAAGTTACACACTAGATTTTCCGTCTTCATTCCACTTAGTTTAAAGCCTTTTGATTCCAAAGTTACTCCTTATGAGTCCAACTTGGCATTAATCCCTATTTGTGTCTCATCTACTAAAAGAATATCATTAGTAAAAAGCATACACCAAGGAATCTCATCTTGAATGTCTTTGGTTAAATTATCTATTATAAGTGCAAAAAATATGGTTTTAAAGCTGATCTTTGATATAGCCTAACTGACTCAAGAATTCACACCTTGTCCCCCCCCCCCCCCAAATCCTTTATATACTTGTCACTGAACCATCATGCATATCTTTAACTATGTACACATAAATACTTGCAACACTCGTTTTCTCTAGTACTTGCCAAATTAGTGTTCTCAAGAATTCACACCTTGTCCCTCCCTCCACCCTTTATACATTTGTCATTGAACCATCATGCATATCTTTAACTATGCACCCATAAATACTTACAACATTTGCTTTCTCTAGTACTTGTCAAATTAATGTTCTAAGGACTCTATCATAAGCTTTTCTAGGTCAACAAAAACCATATGAAGATCTTTCTTACACTCTCTATACCTTCCCATAAGTTTCCTAACAAGATAAACATTTTCCGTTGTAGATCTTCCTAATATAAAACCAAATTGGTTTTTTGTAATACTGATTTCTTGTCTCAAGCAGGTTTCAATTACTATCTCCTATAATTTCATAGTATGACTCATTAATTGTATGCCTCTATAGTTATCACAACTTTAAATATCTTTTTTTGTTTTATGTCTCAAATGGGTTTCTTCTGTTCTTCAACATCATGTAAAGAAAGAGCACTCAATACCACTCAACACCAAATTGCTCACAGATTGAGATGCTCAGCTATTATTCAGGAATTTCCAGCAGAAGCAGCAAGGAAAGCAATTTGCCAAATTTGATCGGTGGAGCTTCTTCAGACAAGGGAGGGGACAGCTTGGCAACTAGGCATCCCCTCACTCTTAGCTATGCATCAGAAAAGACGAGTTGATCTGGAAAAAGATGATTCACAGCTGACTGAACCGACCACAAGGTCTTTTAGAAATACCAGTATAGCCCCCATAACCACAGATGGAATGAGTTTTCTTTAATTAATTTAATTAACACTAAATCCTAATACTTTGTATAATTCAACTTCGGCAAATAAATTTGATAAATTATCACACAGCATGTGGCGCAATGGGTTCGTTCCAGGTTGAACTAGCCAACAGGAAATAAAATGCCTGAAAAAGTTGAGCTAGGAATCTAATCCAAACATGACCAATTAATCAACCAATCATATTCACCTTGGCTCAAGTATGACCTGCTTTAGGTCAACCAAATTCAAATACATAAAATTTACCCCAAAAAATGAAATACATAAAGCAAATAATTATGACTGTGAGCATGAGCAGTTGGATACTTGGATATACTCAACCAAGGTACTGGCTCTGTGGCATTCAGATAGAATGCATACAACACTAATTAAATTAGGACAAGCCAAACAGGTTGGGTGGATTACAAACACTTGGCCTAAACATGTCCCATTTACTAAACAGCTTGGCCACGTCAAGACATGACACAAACACTTACCAACCCGACCTCCCCTCCAAAGCATCTTGTTCATATCAATATATCATAATAGCAGATTCAACAGAAACTTCCACCCCTACTGAAACAAACTCAGTAATTAAACATATACTTCATGTCTTCTCTAAATAAACCTGACTGAAAACAACAGAACAATGAATTACCATATCAAATGGTATTACATAATGAACTAAACAAGAAGCAGCCTTGTCCCAACTAAATGGGGCCGGCTTCATGGATTCTTGCTTTCCAATCCGCTCTGTTTGAGGCCATACTTGATGCAAGGCCTAAGCTATGCATATCATTCTCACCACTACTCCTAATGTAATCTTAAGTCTGCCCCTAGTTCTTCTAATTCACTCAATCTGAATTAAATCACTTATTAGTCACTTAATAAACCAACAAACAAGAAAAATGGATATACAGTCAGTTAGCTTTGTCTCAAACTAATAATTATTGAAAAAATATAAAGATTGGAAAAAGAGCGCCACCTGGGAGTGTGTGGCACACTGCCCCTGACCCAAACAAAGTAGCATGCGAAGTGGCCAACGCACCCCAATGGGAAGGCAGATATTCCCAGGTATGGCAATCATTTCACAAGCCCATGTCTGGACACAGAGGCAGTGCACTGGAATCCCAAGGTAGTATTCTTTTTCCCTACAAAATAATCCAAAATTTACGGAAAATATCTTACCTCAATGACCTTGCACACACAACTCGACAAGACACACCGAAAAAGTGCCTTGAAATACCAAAGTTTTTTTTTTTGGGGGCAGAAAACACCACAGCATAAAGGCATATATTATCAATCCTACATTGTGCATCATATTCTCAACATTTCAAAGATAAAATTGCAGATTTAATGATTGCGCATATTCGGAAACAATGGTCATATCATGCATTACCTTGCTTTTTCATCCCCAGATGGATTTCCATGCCTCCCAACATTGTAATGCTGATCCGAAACTAGTTCCCAAAGTGCAGGTTTACCCTCTTGTGGTTGGAAGTGCCCCAGGAACCTGCTTGTTAGTAAAGCCAAGGGCAGAAAATAAAAACAATAAGTTAGCAGTTCATATTAATGGCCTCCATAAGGAAATAACTGAATGTGAAAACTTCCAGTTGAGATTAATCAAAGTTTTCAGTTAATAAACCAAACAGTACACTTTGCACATTGCATTGTGATTGAAAAGTGTTCTGTCAAGGATCAGCATAATTGAATCAAGAAACTGGCACTTACACATTTATTGCGTCTTGCTTCTCAGCATCCATGTAGGCATTGTTATAGTATCGTTGAAGAGTTCTGAGGAATTCCTGGGATTGAGTTGCTGCCTTCCATTGACCTCTTCTTTGAGAGAATATCTGTTTAGCATTGTAAAACCCAAATTTTAACACAATGCAGAAGGATTGACATATGCTACAAGTATAATTGGGAACTAGAAACGAAAAGTTGCCTACAAAATCATCTTATGGTGTGTTTGGTCGCAGAGAGAAAAACAGAAACTGTAAAAAGCCTACAATTCTCTTGCCTTTCCTTGCCCTACATTTGGTTGCAAACTGTCTCTGAAGATCTCCCTTCAAAGTTGAAATTTGTATTGTAATAAGTGCACTTTTTTCTCGCCATCAAAATACGATTCTCTCATCCAACAGGCATGAGAATACATCTGTGCAAGATAAATCTTGGTTTTGTCAATATTGTAACAATCATCCAGCTTCATTTCCAGGTGTCTCCTCCGCCAATAACACCATTGCCTCTGTTGTGAATGACAGCCTGCTACATCGCGGGTAGCAGCTTCCCTCATCTTACCTATGAGTTACACAAGCGGTGCCTCCACACTCAAGCACTTCACCCTATAAGAGGCTATTGATCTTCATATTCATTGGAGAATTAGAAACTATAAACCCTGCCAAAAGCAGGGAAAAAAAGAACGGATATGCTTTCTCCTTTCTCTTTCAACAATTTATGACGATAACTCCCCCACTCCTCAAGTGCAGCAGCTCTGCCCTGTTCTTCACTTTCAAGTGGCTTAGCCACGTCTCCTCTCAAACAAGGTTTTACGCTAATGCATCACTCGGGACAAGTTCACAATTGCTATTAGTGAATAGAGGTGGTTCACAGGTTCTGAATAAGACAACAGGGTCAGATGAGAGCTTTTGTACCCCATCCGATTACAGCCTTGTCTCTGTTACCATGCTGCATGCAAAACCCACTTCTCCTATTCTCTGGTAACCCAAATGGGATCAAATTCTCTCTAGCATACTCGGGTTTTTCAAGTTTTGAATCAAAATCTCCACCTTCCGCTTTTGTCTTTATTGCCTTCCATTTCAAAACCCCTAACCACTAAAGATGATAGACCAATTCTCAACTTAAAACAAAACAATATCCAGTCTCTAGAGGGCCCTCCCAACAACCACATCTGTTCTCAAGCACATAAGTAATGGCTTCAACCATTTGTAACGTTTCCCAAGCAGCACATCTTCTACTTGCACATCAGACAAAGGCATTAGTGACTCCAAGTTTGGCGTTCACAAAAATCTGTCTTATGTCTGCCCCATCACTCTTACTATTGCTTCTCTTTTATAGTAATTGTATATTGAAATCAATGAGAAATGGTGATAACAGTGGGGATTTTGCAATTTCCAGTCTCACATTTTATTTTCTTTTCTCTTCTATACCCAAACAAACAGCCAGAAAGCTACATTCTCTTTTCTTTTCTATCCAACTAAAGACAGCCTTATCGTTAGTCTATTTGCAGGAAGACAATCACAAATTGATTTTCAAAAGAATAGAACTCAGTAACTGAACATGAAATACAGTGAATACCTAGGAGATATTGATTATTAAGCATCAAAAAGAAGGATCTTATAAGCATCAAGCCAAACACTATAAAACACGAAGTTGATGCTGAGAAAGATGCAGGGAATAACTGTACATGCCATTTTATACATCAGGAACCCATGGATGTGTGCCAGGAGGCTAGAAGAGGGGGGGGGGATGAAGCCAAATAATTGAGGCAACACGTATTGATAAGCCAAATTAGTTAGAAGCATGGTTCAAGTTTCAATCTAGATGAGCCGAAATTTAGTTAAATCTCAGTTTCCCAAGAGACTGAGACGAAACAATAGATAGATCAATTTTAAAAGTCCCTTGTTTCAACAGGTTTCATCAAGTTTCGACAACATTTCAAGAAAAATCGATGGTTTCGACCAATAAATAGCAAAGTATGACCAATTCTCGACCAATTCATTTTAGTGGTTTCAATTAATAATGAAAAGTTTAAATAGTTTCATCCAGTTTGATGCTTTTTTGATCAGTTTTGAGCAGCCCATCACATGTTAAGTTTTACTCAAAAAATCTCTGGTTCCCATGCATTCTGGCCATATCTCAGTTTACGGCTCATTGAAACATCCTTGAAACAAAGACCTTGATCCTTGGTTTAAAGAGACAACACACCTCCTAGAGAGTTAATCTGGCAAATACTGGAGAACAGAATGGCGTCATATAGATATGTGGACATCATTAGAGATGTATTAGTGTAATGACTAGCATAAGCATTATGACGAGTCAAGGTAGTGAATTACAATTACAATCGGATTACAACAATAGCTAGGCTTAAGCCCTTGTTTTTTTGTGGGAAACATGGATGATTTTACCAGATATAAGATGAAGTTGCAGATGATATTGGTCTAGGCCTCTAGTAGATGGGACAAGGCAAGGATTAACGGCAAATTAGAGTTGTGGAGATCAACCTTGGAGTCAAAAGGTCTTAAGATAAGCAAAACAAAGACAGAATACATGTTGAATTTTTAGCCACACTAGAATGGTAAATGAGGTAGTGGATATTGATGAGAAGGAGATCTCATAAAGTGGTTACTTTAGATATTTAGGCTCAATCTAGTGCAAACCTGCAAGTGAGACAGCCTAGATTGAATGTGGTATAGTGAAGGATATAGAGAAACCAAATTGTAGGAAGTAGGGAAGGAAAGAAAGTTGTTGAAGTGGGATGAGGAGAACTCGCATGCTTGCTGATTTCTTGACAAACTTGACAATGATAGACAAGCGAATGACAGATACGAGGAGATGAAGGGGATAGACAGAAGCAGCCAAGAGTCCCATAGTTGCCTCACCATAGGAGTCTCACTTAGGCACACTTGATACACTCACAGGTAGTCTCATAAGAGAAAAGGCTTAGAAAATTCTCAGTAGTGTTTCTTGAGCTCATCTTATTTATAGGGTAACCCACCAGGCGACAAACTATTACAAAGTCCATAGAAGTTACTCAACTACCACCTAACTCACCTTTAACAAAGGGACTCCCCTTTGAAAATGGGTCGTCTTTTATCGACAAAACTCCCACCAACTAACTAGTTGCCTGCCTTCCATAACATATTTTCAATAATAATAAAATACAAAAGTTCAACTTTGACTAAGACCATCATTTGGGCTACGAGTTGACCTTTGTCAAGGGTCTACGCCAACTCGTTGCTTAGGCTGGGCCTCATGGCAAAGTATGGATCAGGTTTTCCTGATGGCGGATTGTGACTGGGACCATAGCTGCTTATATATATAGGCAGATGTCAGCAGGAGGATTGATCTAGGATGGATAAAATAGAGAGATGTATCTAGATTTATATATGATCGACATATTCCATTAAAGCTTAAAAGAGAATGTATAAAGACTGTCATGACCAGCTATGAAGTATGGTGCAAGATGATGATCATTTAGAAGCGCCATATAGATATATACTAAGATGAGGATGTTAAGGTTGATGTATGGCAAAATTAGAAAGGATGATATATAAGGAAGGATTAAGGAATAATCACGCGGGTTGTGACTTGGACCATAGCTGCTTATATATATATAGGCAGATGTCGGCGGGAGGATTGATATAGGATGGATAAAATAGAGAGATGTATCTAGAGTTTTATGTGATCGACATATTCCATTAAAGCTTAAAAGAGAATGTATAAGGACTGTCATGACAAGCAATGAAGTATGGTGCAAGATGATGATCATTTAGAAGCACCATATAGATATATACTAAGATGAGGACGTTTAAGGTTGATGTATGGCAAAATTAGAAAGGATAATATATAAGGAATGAACAAATTAGAGCTGATTTGAGAGTTACCCCTGTTCCCTTTTCCACCGCCTCAGCTTGGAACTTGATCCGCTCACCCTCCCCCCGATTCCTTGGCCTCCCTTGCTTTGGTTTAAATGTCACATTCCCCGCCACTCTCTCACCCTTTGAAGAGCTCTAAACCTTGCCCTCCCCACCCAATCTTTCCTCATTAGCTGTCATATCCCAGTTAGCCCAAACTGCACCCTTTGTTGGAATGGTTCAAAGAACCTCGACCACCTCTTCTTCACCTGTCCCTTCTCCCACTCCCTTTGGTATAGAGCCCTTGCTACCATTTGGCCCCGTTCGAGGCGTTCTCTTGGTTTTTCTCGAGATTGGTCTTGGATTTTGAGAAAATATTTTGGTTCCTCCATTTGCAATCGGATTGGTAAGCTAGTTTTTAGTGCCATAATCCACCACCTGTGGTGGGAGAGCAATCTCAGACGATGGATCTCCAAATCCCATTCACTAGATATGTTATGGAAAGCCATCTGTTTCTATGTTTCTGGGAGAATTATTTCTATTCCCCATCCCCCAGCTGTAGATACCCCAAGGAACAGGCTCATCGTTGTATTTTGGGGTCTTAGTTCTCCTATTCGGCCTCCTGCGTGAAGGTTGTTCTCTCCTGTATTTTAATTTCGCTTTGCCGTTTAATATATTTCTTTATTCATCAAAAAAAGAAAAGATAAAAGCTATGTGTGAGTCGTCGTCTGAGGTGGTATAACCATGTTCAATGGAAACCTTCAGATGCAACACTTCGGAGGAGTGATTGAATCCAGATTTAACGTGTTAAAAGTGCAAAGGACAGGCTTGAAATGAGTAAATGACTTTGGGAGAAGTGGTGAAGAAAGATATGAGCCTTGTTTCAAGCATGATCTTGAGTAGAGATGATTATAGTGCAAAGATCCACATTGCTGATCCCTTCTTGTTAGAATGATCCTGAGATGTGTAATCTTCTCTTCTTCTTTTTGCCTTTCTTTTTTCCCACTTTAATCAAACTTTTTATCATAGCAAGTTCCCATGTAGCCAGCGCCATGTAGTTGGGATAAAACTGACTTTTTTTCTTTTGTTGTAGTCTTGTAGATGACAGTGATGAGGGCCATGCTTTTGAAATACCATATTAATTAACAGTACGATAGAAGTTCAATTCTTTGGAAGTTTGGGTGAAGATTTTACAGTTTTGTAATCGCATAAATGAAGATCAGGGCTAAAATTGGAGTTCACAAGGGTTGATTAGAAATTTGTTACAAGTACTCAATTAAATCTTAAATCTTAAAAGGTTGAAAGGGTAGAGATTTAAATGGATATATATCTCCAAGTAAGACATGCTGATTTTAAATAAGAATACTAAACTTCAAAGTAGGACAAGGGAAGCTTTGACTTGATACTATCCATAAAAATTCGGAATGTGTGTTATTTTCATTATTTCCTGCTATTTATCTGGTGATTCAATTAAAATCATTTATTTTTGGGTCATATCAAACAAGTCATAACAACCAGGGGACCACAGGCCCGGGGGGAGGGGGAAGGTGTGTAGGGATGGAGGTTCAAACCCAAAACCTCCTTGGACTTACTCTACCTATAAGGTTGCCACCATTGTGCTAGAAGCACATTCATAGTTAAAATCGGTTGAAAGAGCACTTACACCACCATTGCTAGGTAGGAAGGGAGACTTTCAACTATCGGTGCTATAAGCATGCACGTGAAAAGAATTGCAGTGGATGTGAGATGAGAACTCTCCGAAATAGTTCGAACCCAGTAGACCTGATGTAGATCAGGTCCTAAATTTGAGCATACACCTGACCCATAATTTGAGTAACATTCAGCCATTGATTTTGTCAAAAGACAAGATTAATATTGCTGACTAATGGGAGAATAATTTTCCAGATATTGTGCGGCCAATTCAAGTCAATTGCATGGAGATGCTGTTATAAACCTAGGTTTAGGGTTAGATAATCAGGATCATCTAGAATGGAACCAGCACTCAATTTGGTGTTCCAAAGGCTTTGGCTAAGGGTTTATAAGGCTGCTGGGTTTGGAAAAAGAGGTCTGAATTTTGTTGAATTTCAAAATTCAAATCTGAACTTTGGATTTTTGGGCAAATTTAGGGTTTCAGTTGGGAGGGGGAAAGGGATAGGGCTGCTGGTTTTAATATTCAGAACTGTTTCCTATTGATGTTTCTTCAACCAGGACCAGATCTGATGGGTAGGACCTGAGAAATTTCAGATTCTGAAATTCTGGAACTTCAAGGAAGAAGATGAAGTGCAGAAATTCCGTAAACCAAAATTTGGGGCTGCTTTGGAGAATTTAAGATTAGGAATGGGTTTACAGAATTAATTCTAGGGAGGGTAGAATGATAGGTTTTAGGTCAGGGAATTAGGGAATCCTATTGTGGCTAGGAGCCTAGGACCTGGTATCACTGGAAAAGGGGAAGAAGGGGAAGAGGCTAGGGGATGGGGTGTGGAATGGTTGGAGATGTAGGGGAAGGGTTGGAAGGCTTTCAAACTTACTTGTGGATGATGAACTTGCTGGAATCTGCAAGTGGTTGCTTGAAGAAGACAATGGAAACTCAAAACTGAATAATAAGTACACTCCAACCCAGCCACAGGGTCCCAAGGGGAATCCCACGACTTCACAAGCCAATCTTCAACTCAAATCAATTCATTAATCAAGACCGAAAAATTGCATGAGTAACTAGGCTATTTATAGCCTCCACTGACCATCCTAGACTCAACCAATGAATCCCTACCAAATTGGGATCCAATTACATACTAAAATAGAACTCCTTTTAAGATAAGTTTCCTAAAATTAGGGAATCCTATCCTCACCTACTAACAATCCAACTAACAATCAAAAAACCAACAGTAACTGAAAAACTAGGTCTCCAAAATAGAAAATAAAACAAGAATTAATTTCCTTAAATGAAACTGGAATTGGTCAACCAAATGTAGGAAAATGATTGTTCTACCCCTGGACAAATCCGGCTCTCCTGGGTGGTCTCTTGCTCCCAGATGGGCTTGGGCCTCCTTTGGAGGCTGCCTAAGGCTGGTTACATCAGATGCACTTCAAGAGAAATTAGCAGCCTAAGTAGGCCCATGCCCAGCTCACATGGAGGAGATAATTCAGGATATCAGCTGGCAGTTGCATGAAATATTTGCTGGAGTAATTTCTACCTTGCAGTAGGAGCCAACTAGTAGATCTCTAGTGGGACCCAACAGCTTGGGTGGAGAATTTTTCTAGGGGATAAATGACCAGCCGGAAAATATCAAGCTTGGCGCATTTGCTTTAGGTTGTAATTGATTCTACAAATAAAGCACAGGGCTGAATACAGCCAATGAATAGAAAGAAAGAGAGATTTAGTTTCTGAAACCATCCAGATGAGGGGTGAGACGCCTACGGGGTCAGGATAAGAGGTCCAACAGAAGTGAAAAACTCAACCGATTCTATCTTATTATATTTCTTATCTTTATTTACTGCTTATTTCACTGGGTAATCTGTCCCTGAAGATTCTGCACATCAGTGTATCATTCCTCCTGTAGAGTTGGTTGTTAGTTAAACCGGCATCTATAAATTAAGATCCTTCATGCCAGACTCTGGTGTGATAGCCATCTAAAAGAAAGAAAAGTTCAATGTACTTATGAATTTCCTAATTCTTCTGTTACCAAATAGAATGCAAAAAAGAAAATACTGATACAATTATCATTTGGGTTTACTCTGGCTTAGAAAGGCAGCAACCCAGGCACTGAATCAACAACAACATGCATAGTCCAACTAAATGGGGTCGGCAACTCAGGCACTGAATCCTGGCTTGAAATATTTTTAGACATGAAAACAAAACAAACTGAAATTATTAATGAAATACAACCTCCAGAAATTACCTTGTTGTGAGCAGCAGACCCACCATATTGAAGTGCAAGAGTGTCACCCATTCTCTCATAAAAACTCATCAAATCATCAGCTAAAGGGTCATCCAAATCTATTTTCGGTACGTCAATCAACCCCAAGGCATGAAGTTGATGCCCAAAAGCAGCCAAACCATAAGCATACTGGGCAACATTTGTGCGGTCCAAGCAGTCGATGCAATTAGTCCTTAGGACACCCTTTTGAAACATGGGTGACTTGAATAAATGATTGCCAGCATCATCGTTGTCTGCACTCTGTCCTGCTTTCAGGTTATGCATGTCGTCCTTGTTATTGTTGCAATGGTTCTGACCACACCAGTCAGCAGCATTATCTTTCCTGTCAATGAAACCAAAATCTACAGCTAAGAAAATGCAAACGACTTGCACTGGGGCCAGTTCTTGTTAAATTCAAAAGCTTCACTGTCAAATGCCCAAAAATATCTATAGCAGTCATCAACAAAGACCAGAAACAGTTATGTGCAAATTTTCAGGAACACAATTACAGAAAATGACTATTAGACATGGAGGGAAGTTGAATCATCCTATAGCCATCATTCTGTTATCATGAAAGATGCATTCTCACAAATACCAGACTTTGAACACATAATTGCACAATGTTTGACACTTAAATAGCATAATGACAAACCAACAAATCAAAGCTTTATACATTTGATCCAAACTAACCAAGCATAAGCCAAAAGTAGATAATGACATTAAGACAATTTCCCCATCCACATCACGTTAGGGCCTGTTTGGTTACATGAATCTAGAGATTTCAAATCTCTGGATTCATGAATTTGAGAATTATACCCGTTTGGTTGTAAAAATCTCTAGATTCATGAATTCTATAGATTCACCTTTTTACACTAAAAACGTGAATCTGTAGATTTATGGGTAAGGGGTGAAATCCAGAGATTTCAAAAAAGCTATACATTTGCACATTCACAAAAATTACGTCGATCAAATAGTTTTTTAGGATGAATCCACAGATTTCATTCCACAACCAAACACTTAATTTTATAAATTATGACTCCATAGATTTGAAGTCTATAAATTTGAAATCTCTAGATATTTGAAATCTCCAGACTCATGTAACCAAACAGGCCCTTAAGGACTGAACGATTAGTGTCTCCTTCAGAAACATGTAGTATTATGTGGGAATTTTGACTCACAATATCATAACCCATTATATTTTTGGATCACAGACTCTAACTTTATGAGAAGCATTAGTAGTTACTGCCCTGTGGCATTTTACCTTTCAAGATCTTCCAAATGGAGGTAATGTGCAGCTCCATGTTGATGCAGTCAATAGATAGGTCCATCGATTTTGGTCCAATCCCAAAAAGAACCGGACTAGGGGTTTGGTCCAACAAGAGTTGGGACTTGATTAAATAAACTATTTCAGCTTCGATTTTGGCCCCTTAATTGTTCTATTTATCTCTCGTATGTAGGACTGAGTTATATTTTGGTTTGAACTATGATTTTCAATTCCATATTACAAGTTTTCAACCAGGATCTGTGCTTTTATTTCATTTAAATAGCTTGTATTAGAATGCAAAGGTGGAAAGGGCAAGTTTTAAAAAAACTCATGGGCAAGTTTTTCTCAACACCAAGACATTTGATGCAAGATAGATAGACTAGTTAGATCGATTTCAGTCCAACCCCAGAAAGAGCCAGTCAAATAAGGTCGTTTAAATAAATTATTTCAGTTTTAATAGCCTTTAATTGATTCAGCTTTTCTACATACGAGTAAGTTAGATTTTGGTTTGAAAAATACACAAATTTGTTGGTGAAAGTATATGTGGTTGGTGTGTTACTGTGAGCGCTTTCTTCCTCTTCCTCCTATGGATTTCTCTCTTCATCCTCTTCCTATCTTCAAATCCTCTTCCGTGAAAGCCCACCATAGCAGACCATTCTGAGGCCTGCTACATATGACCAAAAATGTGACACCCATCTTACTGGTAAAATTTCAGCCCAAAGAGAGACCAGGCAGGGGGCTCAAGGTTTGCCCAAATTTTCATAACTGCCAGAGGAAAATGAAAACCTGATTAAGAAAAATGGCATAGTAGTAATATTGAGTCGTTTATCAGATCATTAGAGCTGAATGTTGTCAACGAAAAAAATCAAATCTGTGCAGAGAACTTTTTAGCATGGTCAGAGAACTCTCAAGATCTCGCAAGATATCTCTTTTTACGTTTAGTGAGACAAGATGATGTGTGAGACGAGACAATTCTCTTATAGCACATAGAATCTCAACTCTCAACTCTCAAACTGTAACTTCGATGACTAGATTCTCATCTGAACTTTGTGATTTGAACTATGAAGATGTTTGTTGTATTAGACTCTTTTGAATTTTCAACATTGGGCATTATTGTATGAGAATATGAAGTGTACAATAGGCAATTTAAGGTTTGACTTCAGCCTAGCAGTTTTCCATTTTGGGTCCGAAGTGAGACTCACACTTACACTATTTTCTTCCTAAAACTGTTGTCACCAGTATGTTCAAAAGGGCCAGAATAGGAAGGACAACAAGTTTCAGACCTAAATGACCCCTAATACCCCTTGAGTTGGGAAAGAAAAATCCCCCAACTCGGCAAGATCTCATCAAGATCTCAAGCTGATTCTCTTTTTTAAGTTGGCAAGATGGGCCTCAAGATCGAGATCTTGAACCATGCTTTTTAGCACATAGACCAAGTCATGTATCAACAAAATGTCAGGTTCTGAAGTGATTAAAAGCACCACTAACGCAAAAGCAACATTTGGATTTTCCCAATTTTATCAGAAAGTAGGAAAAGAATATACAAACAGTGAGACCTCATTCTGTGGTATCAAATGCAATGTTCTGAAGACAATTTCAATGGACACATGGGTGAAGCTGACTAACAAATTACCACATAAACCAGCTGGACTGGTCTGAATCAAGAACAGGAAGCTCTGCACGCGATTCTGAATCAAAAGCTTAAAGATTCAATGGATAAAATGAGCTACCCATCAAAAAGTAAATTAATAACATTCCACTCCCAAGGTTTTTCAACTGCTTGGCTGATATAAATACACTTTGGCCACATGTGAACATAACATCAATTGAGGATTCAGGGGCTCCCTCAAAGGGAAAAAGTCAGGTTTGGGTGAATTCCTCCACCCTGCCTTTGGAATCTAACGTAAGAATCACCTCAATTCCGAAATCAGACAAAAGGCGACAGATTCTCAGACATTCACAGTGGTTTTTCTTGAGGTTGACTGGCAAATCCTAGAATCTGACTTCTCATGGATCAAAAATCTGAAACCTGGTTGGTCCTTGCAATAATACCCTATTCGATGTCCATTATTCTAAGTGCTGGTGTAGGTGATGTAACCCAGGGTCTGGACCAGTCTTCAGGATCCTCTCAAGTGAACCAGCAGTAGAATAGGGGTTAAAACCCTGCTGTTTGGTAAGGTTTGAAGGTAATTGTCCAGTGGGCAGCAGCTGTTAGGGCTAATACACCCTGCGGTAGTGGGAGTTTTGCTTCCAACTCTTGTGGCTAGGATTTTCTAGGGATCTAGGGTTAGTATTGGGTTGATAGGGTAGGGTGCTAAGGTTCAGCCAGGTTGAACTAGGATTGGAAAGTAAAGAAGAGAATTCTGGTTTTTTAACAGAGTTTATTTTCAGAATTAATTATAAGTCCAGGATCTTGGAGATTAGAGTTTCTAGGATTAGGTTAGGTTGACTTGGGCACCATTTGTTTGCAGAATGGGGTGGGAAAAAAAGGGATGGAAAAATAAACATGTGGACCCATATATAGTGGGGTGAGGGAATAAGATAGAAAATGATTTTATAGAAAAAGTTTCACATGTGGGTCCCACTTTTGTTGTTTCCCTCACTTTTCCACAAAGTCCCACATATTAGTGGGATTTTGAAAATGGATGGAGTGGGAAAAAATAGCATGCTACATCAGCAAACAAGATTCTTTAATTTAAAGAAGTTTGTCTGCCAACTTCTGTCAACTTTTCCACCCCATCCAACCAAACAAGCCATACTTTGGGATTTCATGAAAAAGTTGATTTTTTTTTCCCACCCCACTTTAAAAGATTTAGCAAACAAACGATGCCTTAGGGCTGGAAATTGAGAGATTTAATCTGTTTTATTGTTCTGAAATTTCAGAATTAATTCCACAAGTAGGTTTCCAAGTTAGTTTAGGACTCTTGGGGTTAGGGTTCGGTTTGATTGGGTTGAAATTAGGAGAGAAGGTCACTACGGTTAGGGGAATAATGCCCCTAAAGTTAGGGACAAATATAACGGTTAAATGGCCGTAGATCTGATCTTGAATTGTAGGTCTTGAAAAAGTCTGAAAATCCCAAAAAAAATTAGAAAAATATAAAAGAGGGTGATTTGGGAATTAGGATTATGGTTTTAGGGGTTTGGGGATTGGACTTAATTGATTAGGGAAGGGGCTGTTGTCGATGATCATTGAATAGGTTTTCAACGGCTGCTGCAAGTTTTGGAGAAGAAGAAAATAATCTGAAATTGCAGAAAAATAAGAAAACTTCAAAAACCCAGGTCGTGGGCTCTTCCCTACAACTGTAAGTCTTCCTTCATTGATCTCTTTTTTATTCATTCAAATCTGAATTGTTTACAGGGTGTGGGGGCTCTTTTATAGCCTCATTACATCGAAGGAATGCAATTAGGACTCCCTAACTTGACTCTAATTAGAAAACATACTTGGACTCTCAGCGAATCCAATTTGGAATAGAATGCCCTGATGCAACAACACTTAACTTTCTAACTAGAAAGGACTCTTAAGTAAGAGTTCCTAACCAAATACAACTTGCAAAATAAACAACTTCTAGAAGGAACCCTACTTGAAAATTGGATTCCAACTAGGACTCCTACTAAGACAAAGAATCTTCAATAACTTGTTAACCAAGACTCAAAATCAAAACAAAAAGTAGATCTAGACTTCTTGTAGAAAGTGGAGTACAACTAAGGAGATCCCTTCTCCAATTGGGACCCCTAACAAAACTAAGGACTCTAACCACTTGTCCAATCGAAAAACAAAGAGTAGATCCTTGCTCCTAAAATTATTCTTGATTCTTCTGGATCATGTGGTACTTCATCATACGATTCATATAGCATCCATCTGTCTAGATATCATCATATACATCTAGAAAGTCGTATGCTTTGGAAGAAGCTTGTACAGTTTGGGAAGGGGTTTTGATTGATCAAAAAGAAGAATCTACTTCAACCAATATGCCCTTAGGCATGGCCATACATAACATAGAAATCACACTCGGAAAGGGTGGACAATTAGCTAGAGCAGCGGGTGCTGTAGCGAAACTGATTGCAAAAGAGGGTAAATCGGCCACATTAAAATTACCTTCTGGGGATGGGGAACAAACAAAATACCCCTAGCATCATTCGGCCTACTCTTGGTGTTGCATGATTGTGGGCTAAATTTGGGCCTAAAAGATGAAGGCCCCTATGGTTGTCAATCCTGCTTACGTCAGTAGGGATATCTTAAATCTAATGGTGCTAATGAAGGGAGATACCCCTACACCTAAAGCATGTTTTGACAGCCAAACTGCAGCACTTTACATCTGCATACTGCATAGCATCAATTCCACGCAATTGGGTATTTGTCTTTGGCATGGTTGGTTTGGGCTTTGGCACTTGGGTCTTGGGAATGTTTCCAAAGGATGGTTGGGAAATTTGGGTTGAGAAGGTGCGACGTTGGATGAGGCTGTGATGGTTTTGAGAATGATACAGGAGATGTATGGGTTCTTTTGTGATGATTTGGGTCAAACTTCTTGAGGTCTGGGCCTGGGGGATGGCTGTTTTGTTTCGTGTTTTGTCCAGGAGATGGTTGTTTTCGTTTGGGATGGATTAAACTTATTAAGGCAGGAATCCTTATTTGAATGTAGAAAGATGAAAAAGGATTGAATATTCATCTTGGATTTGAACTTGAACTCAAGGGAATCTTCAAAATTTTAAAAAGAAAGCAGCAACACGAACTTACTGGACTTCACTCTGAAAGCTGTTGCTTGTATCTGTCAAAATTATTATCAAGATCCCCTTGGATCTTGATATTGGCCTGACGCTAATCAACGTCAGCCGTCAAGCACTGATATCGAGATCTATTGGTTGGGAGAGGGGTAATTTTTGTCCTCTTGTTCCTTTATTTAGTTATAATATTGAATTGAATAGATCTCGGGAGTTCAAAAATACTGGTTGAACTTCAAGACTGGCAGCATCCATTGTTCTTGTCTTCATCCCTTTCCTATTCTTCATCCTATCATATTGGATTGGAGAATTCCTACTATTACTATTATCTCTCTTCTCTTAATTGAAGAAATATTGGAAAATTAAACAGCAAGTACAAAAATGAGTAATAACCCCCAGCAGAGACCAGTACGATTTAATCCAACATCTTGTCCGTCCAGGTTTGATTGGGTCATAGCTCAAAGTGCTACATGTATTAAATTAGCATGACTGGCCCAGTGTATAAGTCATAGTTATCAACGCAACAAGGCAAGGTGAGGCGATAGAGGACAACAAAAACCAAGGTGGCACCAAGCAAGGAGCCAAGGCAACTTGACCCAAAGAAGAGGTAAGGCGCCTGGGCAATGCTTAGGCGGACACCTTGACAACTATGGACTATAAATTAGTTGGTTAATGGACTGGTTATAAGAAGCTGCTAAGAACGTCTATAGTTTCAATCGAGGTAATTGATACAATGATCTTCCTAGGCCCTCCACTGGAAACAAGCTTCATTTGCTTCTTCATTTGCTTCCGATGTTTTTACTTGTTTTCCTTCCCCATTGTCGGTTCTTCATCTCATTCCCGGGTGAATAATCCATAGCAGTTTGACGCTTCCATTTGATTTAGTTTGAAAGGGTGTTCAGCACCCAATGCTGTTTGTGTGACTTTTCAGAGACTTGTTCATGGTTCAGATTGAGAACTAGTTTATAAGGTATGATCAGTTAGTTGTTTGAAGACTCTGATATCCATCAAGCTTGAACTGACTTTTTAGGTAGCCTCTCTCAGTGAGTTTTTGGGAATCGGTTGTTGTCTGAATAGATTTTTCTACAATTTCTGGGCACCTTTCTTTCCTCAATTTTTCTGGGCAGAGCTGTCGGTGGCGGTTTCTGCATTTTCTGGGCAGATTTTATTTCTGAAAAACATACCTGCAAATTTTCTAGGGGTGGGCTTTGGTGAAGCGGTCGGTGGACCATAGTTGTAACCCCCAGGTCAAGGCATCGAAACAGCCTCAGCCAAATTGCTAGGGTAAGACTGCATAGGAAAATTGCCTCCTAGACTTCGCTTTTGGAAGCCTCCAGCACCAGGTTCACCCTTTACATATCTGCAAGTTTTCTGCTCTTTTCCTGGACCCTTTTCTACAGCTTTTCTGGGCAGAATTTGTTCTTAGACTATGGAAGAAGGCTGTTATATTTAATGATATGGGTGAAGAGAAGAGTAATGTTACAGAAATGACTCTAACTAGCCTCACAAAGTTTTGATGATCACAAACACATAAAAAGAATCTAACAGTTACTCTTGTAATTAAGATAAGCATAAACAATACATGACAAAATGCACAATCTGAGAGCATATGTTGCACTGAAGCAGTCCAAAAAATATACAAAGACCCAAATCAAAGCATTCACGATATTGAAGTCAACATTGGACCAACACACATGCAAGTAAAACTTGAGAGCTCAAGAATGAACCAAGAACAAGCTAGAAGACCCTGCATTTAGACTAGGACAAGTGGCACTTTGTAAATGCATGAAAATTCAAGTTTGTAATTTTATAAGAACTAAGAGCATGGACAAAAGGGAGTGTGAGTAAATTTACGGGGCAAAAACCAAAACCCAGAAATAATTTTGAAAAGCCCTTAAAAAAGCCAATGGTTGGCGATTGGCTGACACCCAAAATGGCCTGACGACTGTCACAATCACAGAAGCTTCACAGTTTCAACCACAAAGGCCTTCTGGTCAACCGCCAAGGCTGACAGTCAACCAACAATTGACCATCAGGCCAGGTGGCTTTCGACGGCTATATTGCATATCAGTGCTAAAATATGATTGTTTTCTATCCATTGGGACCCAACTCAACTTTAATCTTTTGGCTATAAATAGGGGTCTTAATGACTCTCATTAGGACAACTATTAAAGCAATTATAGGCCCTCATTAACCGAAGACATAGGCATTTTCTTGCTTCCATCATCCTATCAGCTCTTTTTAACTAGCCTGAAGCTTAAAGACAAATGGTCATAAAGAACGATGAACTCATCAAACAAATGCCAGTTAGCCTTGCACTTCCTTATTCACTCTTGAACTACAAGAATGCTAGACTGAAAACCGACATGCTTTGCTTCAAGACGAGGTTCCTTGGTGTATGCTTTTTGCTGATGATATTGTGTTGATAGTTGAGACTCAAGTAGGGATTAATACTAAGTTAGAATCATGGAGAGCAACTTTGGAATCAAGAAACTTTAAACTAAGTAGAACGAAGACAGAATATCTATTAGTCATGATCGGGCAGATGATGAGGTGGTGAAACTTTATGATTAAGAAGAGTCCCCAACAGTGATTTTTAGGTACATTGGTTCAATCATAAATAAAATTTATGAGGGGATATAGAAGATGATGTTTAACAAAGAATTAAAAGAGCATGGATGAAGTGGAGAGTTGCATCCGAGGTCTAATGTGATCGACGTATTCCTTTAAAACTTAAAGAAAAACTCTATAGGACCATCGTTCGACCAGCTATGATGTATAGTGCAAAGTGTTGGGCTATTAAAAAGAACCATATAGATAAACTCAGTGTAGCAGAAATGAGGATCCTAAGATGGATGAGTGACAAAACTAGGAAGGATAAGATAAGGAATGATCATATTAAAATTGGTCTAAGAGTCATTCCGATAAGTGATAAGCTACGAGAAAGCCGTTTTGAGGTGGTGCGGACACGTTCGACGGAGGCCTATAAATGCCCTTATACGGAGAAGTGATTTAATCCAAATTAAAGGAACTAGAAGAGCTAGAGGCAGACCTAAGATAACCTTAAGAAAAGTGGTGACAAAGGACATGCATCGCCTAGGCCTTGTATCTAGAATGGCCTCAAATAGAACTGATTGGAAGGCAAGAATCCATGTAGCCAACCCCATTTAGTTGGGACAAGGTTAGTTGTTGTTGTTCTTGTTGTTCTTGTTGTTGTATAGGCCCTCATTAACGTGCTTCTAGTATAGCGTTGTGTCTCCCAAAATCCAAAACCCCTTTGGAGTTTCATTCCCTTTTGACAAAGAAGGTGGAAGTAGAACTCAAGGAGGAGAGCTTGGAGCTTGGACACTTGTAGTGAAGTGCATCACTTGAACATATTCATACAAGGGTTTGTGCTACGCCCATGGGGTATTTATTTTTATTTATTTCTTTTATTTATTTATAATTGGGTACTTTTGTCCGAGATCAAGATTCTTGTAAAGGTACTCTTGCCTATATCATAGTCTTCGATTTCTTTTTAAAACCGAGACGAAACTCCTTGACCAAATATTTATTCTAGGTTTCTACACATCTTGGTCGAAATTTCAACCAAGAAAGGGCGAAACCAAACCACTTGAGTATGCTTCAAAATGCCCAACAGTCGATTGAATTCTGCAAGATTTCAGAGAACTCCATAGGTACTGCCAGCGAGATTTCGACACTTCTCACCCAGATTTTGTGATTTTTTCTTCTTTCAACCCCTTTTTCACCCAATCCAAGTGACTCCTTTGTCTTCCATCACATTCTTTGCTCCTCCTTTAGGGATTTTAAAAGATTTTTGCAAGGTTTGTTCCAAACTCCCCATTTTTTTATTTTTGCTTCCTTGATGGCCTAAATGGTGTTCTAAGCTCCCCACTTCATTCTATATCTTGGATACTAGCTCCTAGCAATCAAGGACTCTATCACAAGGTAAAGGGTTCACAATTCCACACATAATACAGTATAAGGTTAGCCATAGTCTGCATTTCAGAAGTTTATGGTTTAAAACATACCCCAACTTTTGCTTATATCAATTGCACCAGTCATTAAACCTGAAACATCTAGAACAGAGGTTCCAAAATCATATTGTGTATTCAATTTGATGGGTTCCAGAAGTTTTCTATAGGTTTAAAATCCAATTAAATAAACCAGAATAAAAGTAGGTTCAGAAACCACATTTCAGGAGATTTTTAACTCAAAGGTCAGTGACCAGATCTTCTGATCAGATACTTCATTAAGGGTTTCCAAATGATATATCATTTTTTTCCTTGTAAATCAAGAAATCATAATCCTTTTATACTAAGATCATCAAGTAATGGATGATCGTGATATCAAAAAGATCCCAGAAATAACAACAGACTATCAACCTGGTCCTGAAGCTGAAATAAGAGCCACACTGGAAGCTAGGGCCACTAAGGAATAAATGTCAAACCAAATTTAAAAAGCAAAATGTAATCAAACCAGAACCAATGCCTGTTCTGGCAACCAGAGTTGCAATTTCAGTTTTAAAACTCAAGAAAATCACAAAGTCAACTTGAAAGACTATTCGTAAATCAATGAAAGATTGGTTCTTAAATGACTAAAAAGTAGCAGAACAAAGCAGAACTAAAGGAGATGATCGGCCAACAGAAACATAGGATCAAATAACCATGGTTGTGAAGGCAACAAGGCAAGGCGAAGCAAGGCAATAGAGGGCAACGAAAACCAAGGTGACACCAAGCAAGGCAACCACACCAGGTCGCCTTGACCCAAAATGGGCCCGCATAGGCATGCAAATAACTAGATCCAGTAGTCTGTACACACATTGGAGAGAAACTTCAGAAATTAACTTGATTAAAAGATGGACAATAAGAATGGACCAAGCTTCTCACTCGGAAGTGGACTGGAATTGCACCAGCCTCACCTTAGAATTTCAGAAGGTTGCTACTGCATCTTACAGCAGCCATTCTGAATCTCACAGAACATAAGAGGGAAAAGCCAGCTTAATCAATTAAAGAAAATCGTGGGCAGGCTCTATGGCCTTACATGTAGACATTGATTAGACCAGCTTGTATTGGCTTTAGATAACTACTGCCAATACGAAACAATCTTTATCAAAATAGGAGACAGATAATCAAAACAGTACATCGACTCAAAAGCCAGCTTAATCCATCAGAGGTTCTACAGCCACACATATAGAAATTGATTAGACCTAGTCATATTCGCACCAAGATATCTACCCCAAGTACAAAAAAAAAATATTATGTGAATAGGAAATCAAATAATCAAAATGGTCCATAGAGCTGAATCCATCAACTGAAATTGTGGCTAGGCTCTATGGCCTTACACATACAAATTGATTAAACCGACTTAATACTCGAATCAGGATATCTACTGCCGAGTGCCAACACAAAACAATCATGATCAAAGCAAAAAATTGAATAACCAAACAAATATAGACGCAAATCCAGCTTAATCCATCAACTAAAATCATGTGTAGGCTCTACTGCCTTTCACAGAATGAGTAGAGTGAATCATATTAGCTTCAGGATATCTACGACCAAAACAGCAATCACTCTCAAAAGAGGAAATCAAATAAGCAAAACAGAAAAAGAAATCTCTCTTCCATCTGCAATCTACAGAGGAGGTACATCCTGAGAAGTCAAGCAAACTCATTTATATGGAATATTCCAGTTTACCAAGGAACTATTCAAAGAATAACAAACTGAAAACTGGTCTAATACCCACAATCTGGTTTTGAGTGAACTAAAACAACCAAGCCACATGGCTTGGCCTTATCTAGAAACTGGTACAGTCGAACCACAAGGTTCAAGTGGAAGTGGACCTGCAGGCCTTTCTTGGACTTGCAAACCTTTGATCTCCATCACAATGATTTGGTCGGCCAATACCACCACCAACATCCTATCCCTTCCCTTAACAGCTCAATTTCTTCATATGATTAGTATCCACTTTCCTATTCAGACTAAATTTGAAATCACCAAACTATACTCACTTTATTGCACTTTCTGACTGATGTAGCCTCAACTGAATGAGGGCCAGTTCTACAATCTTTTAAGAGAACCAACTTGTATGGGGTCGACAGATTTGGTCCTGGGTAAAAAGGGTAAGTTGGAAGTAATGCACTTTTAAATGATATCTAAGGTGTCATAGTAACTAAGCCATGGGTGGATCTTAGAATTATGGGATGATGTTTTAGAGATGGTGCCCTGGGGTCTATAGGTGTCAGAATGGGTTAAAACTTGAGAGGGAATGTAAGTAATGACATACCAAGTTTAGTTGGAATAGGACAGTTGGAATAGAATACATGAGGGTTCAAGTTTTGGGGTTTTAAGTTGCACAAAATTCCAGAAAATATTAAAATTTTAAAATTGGCTGCTCAAAATGGGGTCAAACTAGGAGCTAAGGCCACTAGGATTGAAGGATGGTGTACCTAAGTTTGGGACAGGTCTGACAGCTAGATTGGTGCAAATCTGACCTTGAATTTTGGTACATTGGGAATTCAAAAATTCAAGAAAATTTTAAAAAGGAATCATACTATTATAAAAGCACGAACTCCAGAAAGATGGCTACATTTTTCTTCCTAAATGCCCTCAATCATCATCATCATTTACTAAGTGGATCTGATTAGTAATATCCAAAATTGTAATTCTAAATTCTCATTTATAATTTCAAAATGACTAAATTTTTACTTCCTAAAATACCCTCAATCATTAAGTGACTATATGATTAATATGTTTATAATTGTAATTGTAACTTCATATTATATTTTCAATAATGTCAATATTAATTGTAAGAGAAAATTACATATCTTAAATTTTATTTTATTACATTTATACCCCTTATTATATCTCTAAAGCACACCTGCTATAAGAATAATAAAGTTAACTGATGAGTCATCATCTACTGTAGTTTTTTTCAATTGTGCCATTCTTTCCCAAATTTAAATTAATAAAATAAAATAAATTTAAAAAAAAAAAAAGACAAAACAAAACCTGAAGCACAAAGCAGTTTCATTTTGGGCTACGACTGTTTACAGCCACCAGCTTCTTCTTCCTCTTCTTTTCCTATGTTTGTATACTATTTCACCTTCATTCGTTTGACCACCTACCCCTATACCCCCCCCCCCACCATTGTCCTCGCCAACTCACCTTTTCCCTTGCAATTCTAACCTATTCATCCCCCTTCGGCACCTTCGACGGCGATTTCCACGGTTGTCTCCGCAGTAAAATGTTACAATTTTCTCACTTTAAGATGTTCCTGAATTGTGGTGTCTAAACTTGAAATGAATGTTTCAAGTGGCAGGGATTGTGATGCTTCTACCAACAGTCAAATACCAACGAATCATTGCAACGTTAGTTGGGGGGATGGTCATCTAGGTTATCTGCAAATAATCTTCTTCCTTTTTAGTTTGACGTACAATTTTCATCTACTACAAATTAAATATCAAGTTGGATTTGGTTGCCACATCCCCCACCCCTTTCCCGAAAGGTTTAACAGGACACCGCGCTGAAACAGTTAGTTTGGCCATTGAAGCTGCACAGCATCTGGAGGGAAAGGAATTTCAGATCACTATATATAAGTATGATAATATGATATTATAGTATGATGTGTTCGTTGTTTAAAATAAAACTTCTCTTGTTTCATTGAAACTGCTGAATAATACAAAATCTGTGCATTTACATGTGGGTTTTTAGTAGTAAAAATAAAAAGGGATTGGAATGTAAACTACGAGATATTTGGATGGGAGCCTTGTAGAGTTTTGGAATGAATATAATGGCTTCTTAAAGGCTATCTAATGTAAGCTGCGAGATATTTGGATGGGAGCCTTGTAGAGTTTTGGAATGAATATAATGGCTTCTTAGAGGCCATCTAATCAGCCATACCAAGGATCTAGTATGATTTCACCAAGAACCCTAGTGTTTCTTCAGTCTTGGACCTACCAAATACAAGGAAACATTGTTGCAGCAGCAATACTCACAAAAGGGGGTCTCTAATTGAGATTACTATATTAATAATCTGAGTTGGTTGTCTTTCCTATCAAGTTGGGGGCCTTATTTATACATAATAAGCTGGAGTTCTAATCTAATATGAACTCCTAATTGAACTCCAACTCAAAACAGAAACTAACTAACCTATACTGGAACAGTTAAAACTGAAATAAAAGCATAAGAAAAGCCTAGTCTATCCCCGTAACTTTTAAGTTGGAGAGAATTTTCCTAATAAGACCAATTAAGCTAAGTTAACTCAACTATTTCTGCACTAGAACTATTGAACTTTTGGGACCCATTAAAATGGCCACAACCGCACAAACCTATAAAACAAAGGCTCAACACCTATATCTATCAACCCTAGGTTGATTTCAAAGGAAATAGACCAATTCAGTGCTGGATCTGCTTCACTGAGAGCAAAAGTATATTGGAAAACAGAATTTTTTTGCAATTTTAGGATTGTTTCCAACTCTTCCCAACCACCCACCCCTTCCCACAGCCCAAAAGAAAAAACACTGCCTATTAATGATGCACATGCCCCTAGCTTGGGGTTCAACAAATGTATGCACCCTCCCTTTGGTGCTTGGAATTTGATTGTGGACAGAACCGCACTTTGATGGCACTTCATATCAGAAAATTGGAGGACAACAGGAAAGTTGCAAGCAAAAGTGATGAAGATGTGTTCCACCACTACCATCATTACATGACAAGAATTTCCTGTTCTTGCCAATAGGAATGCTAATCCCCATCCAAGAGGAACAATTACAGAATGCTGTACTCACGAAGTCATACAGGCTCAAGAAAGAAAAACCACACCATATAGTCTGTTATTTGATAAATGCAAAGTTCAGAAATACAGACAGTCAATACAATTTGAAGTAACACTTACTCAAATTGGGCCAGCTTCAGAAATCCCTCAGGTCTCAAAGATGGAGTTGCTTGACAATAAAAGAAACCCGTTAGGTTCAAGGCATATGTAGCCACTTTGCCAAGTAGCTCCAAAACATTTGCAGCTTTGCTGAAAATTAACCATATTTCTTTAAAGTCAGAAGCCTACTCTCACAGAAAAAGAATTTGTATCAGGTTTAAGAAATAGATGCCAAAAATTGAGCAGAGAAGCCACATACTTCCTAGAATGTTGGTGTAAATCCCAATGGAGAAACTTTAGGCAGTTCTCCCCTGATAGCTCTTTGTTAATACATTCAATTGCATTAGCAAACTCTACACGAAGTATGGATTCCCGAGGCCTCTTCTCTATTGTCTGTTAAAAGTAAACAATGGAATTAGCAAACAAACAAAAAAAAAAAGTTATATATATATATATAGGAAATGCCCACCACAATGATATCAAGTACTGTTGAAGAGCTTTAGCATCCTAAAATATTTATAAGAAGCATACATGTTACCTTAATTAAATTCAAAACAATTATTGGGTTGCCATATCTCGTGACAAGATTCTCAAAATGAAGCCTAGTAGCTTCATAATTTTGATCCTTCTTAGACACTGAAAGAAGTAGAAAAATATGAGCAAAAACATTTATAAGGAACCACTACTGTAAATAACAACTGGAAATAAGGAATCCTCACATATGATATCAGGTTTTAAATTGAACCGAGAAGTTTCTTGGGACCAAAATAGAGGAATTGATCCCCGGTTCTGCACAACAGAACTTATTTGTGTTGGACATCCTTCAGGAACATCTTCAAATACAATCTGTTCTGTCTCAACATCATTAGCCACTCTACCCTTCTCATTTATACCTCGTTTGAGATACCTGCACCAAACAGAAGAAGAAGGAGAAATGATAAGCACCTTGGCCTCCAATATTGGCACCATAGTAGAAAAACAAGGACATTGTCAAGAGAGGAAATTTTTATCTTCCAAATTGTACTATACAAGCTGAGGCATCATGATTCCACCATCTGTAATCCTAAGCCAAGAATCAGAACCAACCATTTTGATGTGGATACTGTTAAGAGTTTACGATATAAGGTGGTTGTAAAACTAGATTGTCCTCTGGCTGCCTTATATTATAATTTTTCTTAATTTACCATTTACTCCCTAGGGAAGTGTATCAAAAGTTATATAGGTGTGGATACTCTTAAGCTTCTACTTTCATCTTTCTCCTTGTTTTCTTACATTCTTTAACTTCCAAACTGACTTTCTTCATCAAAAGCTATGGTTGATATCCTAATTTGGCCCAACATGTAGTGCTTCCCAGCCCCTTCTAACTGAAAAAATGTAGAGTATAAGCACCACAGTTCTAAATATATGAAATCTAGTAGACCAACACCCCACCCCCCACCCCCAAAAAAAAAAAATACTCCAAGAGCAGTCACATTTCCTTGAATGAATAGGCTTGCAAAATATAACAGCATCTCACATATATTTAAAACGTACTTAACAAATCCTAATTAATCACCTGGTGCCAGCAAAATGGCGTGAGCGCCTAGCAATGAGAGTGAACTTAAATTCCCTTCCAGAAATTGAGAGTTTAGCCTACATGAAGAATATGTAAATCCATCAGTGACAAAACTGCTTCCAATGCTTACAGAAGAAAATAATTATACATTTAATTTCTACAACAAAGTCAAAGACCATTGGATCCAATGAACCTACAAAACTTAAACCAAACAATCTACAAAAGCCTGGCAGGTTGGTTGGACGAAAGAAGCCCTACGCTATTAGAAATTTCAGTCACACGACTCACACCATCATGCAGAAAACTGGATTGCAATTAAACTCCATTTGGATGACAAGAACCCAAAATCACATGAAATTGGATAGGTTTTACATTAAGTTTAGTAACACTAAACCATCCAGCTGGCAGATTAGATTCCAACAAAGGCAAATAATTTCCACACCTTGAAAGGAAACTCCACAATTTTGGTGCATACTGACCATATGAACTGAAGCAAGGAAACCAAATACAGAGTTTCCAGTATACCAAATATCTGCATCTGATGGAATGCAAATCAAGACATTCCCATATTTTTCGATTTTAGAGGTTAGGACCAGTACTTGGAAAGCAATCTCGCACATGAACAGTAAAATTGGACAGGTTATGTCTTTCTATTTGCTAGATCATGTACAAGTAACGTAAATCAAAGTCATTTTCCAAGGTCCTTACCTGTTTAAAGAAGCCATAGACCAAAGCAACAGTCCAGAGAGTATTCTTCAGGTGATTTCGTATTCCCCGAGTCAAGTACTCGTTCCAGACAAACATAGTCTCATAAAGAACGTGTCCTGTCTGATTATCACATAAATTCTTTTGAAGACTACGCATAACATGATATGAGTAGCTGAAAAAGAAGTCCTTTGTAAGATCCACTGTGCATAGGAGCTTCTTGTATCTATGCCAACAATAAGAAAAACAAAAAATGGAAAGGAAAAAAATCTAGTGAATATGCAATACCCAAAATTAACCAAAACAAGGAAAGTTTAACCAATTGTAAAAACAGCTGCTTTAAATTCTAAAAACCATACAAGAAAAATAATAAATCAGTACATGTCAACCCAGATAATACCTTGTCATATTCAAAACGCAATATTAACCCCACAACAGAATAAGTTTGTGTTGGGACAATTGCAGAAACTGAACTGCCATACGGCATCTATGAAACTGTAAAACTAAAAAGGATGTAAAGATGGGGGCAAAATTTAATCCTTATTTTTACGTTACAATTCCACTGCTTCCTTTCATTTTTCAGAAACACAACTACAGAAATGACTATTAGAAGTGGAGGGAAGTCGGATCATCCTAAAGACGTCATTCAGTTATCACGAAAGATGCATTCTCACAAATGCCAGAGTTTGAACATATAATGGCACAATGTGACACTTACATAGTATAAATGTATAATGACAAAACAAGAAATCAAAAGTTTATATATTTGCTCCAAATCAATCAATTATAAGCCAGAAGTAAACAATGACATCAAAACAATTTCCCCATCCACATTACATAGGGACTGAATGATTAGGGTCTCCTTCAGAAGCACCATGGGTATTATACATTCACATTTAAAACGGACAAAGACCTGTTCTCAGTCTTAACATTAGCCATTCTTGGCTGCAGAGAAGGATTTTGCAGTGGAATCATCTCGCTCTTGGTGACCGCATATACTCTATGGCCACAAATTGCACCAATCTGCCTTCTTTTCGTGATAAGCAGCATGTAGTATGGCCCCAAAAATTTAATGAACCCTAAGGAGAGAAAAAAGCAACTTTAGTACTGCAACAAATATATCAAGAATCATTTAATAATACACGATTTTGCAAGTAAATGATATATACCAACAATTCCATAACAAGTGGTGACAAACTTAAGTCCACCTGTGGACCTGTTCCCTTCATGTATCCGCTTCAACAAATCATAGCATTCACCTTCTGAGTATGTGGTAGAATCCTCAAGAATATTCAGCTCAGAGGGCTCTAATCTGTCTATCTTCAATACTCGCCAAAATGATCTACTCTTGTTTCTACCTACCATGTAAAAGTTCTGTGTACAAACAGAATTTAAAAACCAGGATATGTAAATTGTCCAAAAATCAAAATGAAAGATGCCTAAATCAAAGGGAAGATGAACACATAAAGTTGGGAAATGGTGTAATGTACAGATAATAAACTTAAACTGTGCAAAATCCAATGCAAAAACTCATGAATGCAGTCATTACCTAAATAAAACCAGACTGAAGTATGCATGCCATTAAATGAGCTAATATACAAGCTTGGTTAGCATCAAGAATCTCAGAAAAATCCAGCATCTTGTGTTTTATGATTACACCAATTATGAAGGATTTGTCCACGAAGTACTAACAGAAATGCAAAAAGCTTCAAATTACCAGGCTGGATTGGGAGTATCTATTGAAAAAAACAATTACATAGGAAAACTACAAGTAGACCCCTAAAGCTAGACAAATATACAAATATACACAAAAAGCTTGAAAGCTCACATTCCAACACTTCCTCCCTCAGGCTGCTGCGAAATGTCACACATGCCCAACTTGCACTAAATAGAATAAAAACACCTAAGGACTGAGCCCTTGGTGAAAACACAACAGATTAAACAAATGGGATACAGACAAGTCCTTAGTTAAGCGTCTCCTTGCATCCTTGCTGCAAATGATGATCTATTTCCAAATGATTTGTCCAGTCATGCTGCTGTAGGTAATACAAATAACAGCTTTGCAGCCGCAGTACAGCATTATAGGAGAATTGGAGCTGACATGAAGATCTTGTTGAAGGCCCTTGAACCATAACAACTATCATATACCCTATACCATGGCACAAAAATCTGGCTTGATGCTGGAAGAGCAACCACACCTTGTTTTCCATTGCCCAAACCAAGAAACAATAGCTAGATGTAGACCTACAGGCATCTGAGAGCCAGACAAAACAATATCTCTGAATTCCTCTACATGCAGGAGGCCATGAGGAGAGAATAGAACCCCTTTTTCCTAAGACTGACTTCAAGAATCTCAGAATACAACATCAAACCAAGTGGAGCTCAGACATGCATATACAGACTCAGAAGACTCCCAAATGAGGAATACCTGGCCAAGTATGGGATAGTATATCAATCAACCTACAAGACGTTGATAGGCTCCTTTATCCACCGGTTCCCATCTCTGTCTTTCAAATGTAGAGATCGCCTCAAGTAGAGTATCAACAGGGCAACAAAATGACAATCTACGATAGAAGATCTAATGCATACTTCCTTTGAGAGAGGAAGATCTTTTTTGCGGATCGAGCAACTTCGATTCCAAGAAGCACCACAACTGTCCCAATCTTTGATCTCAAATTCATGGCCCAAGTAAGGTTTTAAATTCACCATCTCAATTGTGTCACTCTCTATAAGGACTACGTCATGACGTAATCCATATATACACATTGAGAACAAAAATACCCCCAATTCTTAGATGAACAAGGTATGATCAACATAACTTTAAGTGTACCCTGTCATACTCATAGCTTGTAAAAGCACCCAAACCATGCTCTCGGGCACACATTTCAGATTGCCCACCTTCCCTTGAGTTTCCTCATTAGAAAATTCTTGGGGAACATCTATATAAACTTCCTCTTCTAGTTTGCCATCAAGTTTACCATCAAGAAATGCAATTTAATATCAAGCTCTTCTTGAGGCCAGCCCTTGTTGACAACATGAGAAAGGATGACTCAAATAGAATTCAACTTCACTGCATATGTGAGGCTCTCTTGGATGTCAAAATGAGTTGAACATTTAAGGGCTAAATCTGGTTTAGCTGTTGAAACTAGACGAAGACAAAGAGGAAAAATCATAACCATGGGGCGGAGATGGGACTCTTGACTTGAAATGTGGCTAAATCAAATGGAAGCTTCCTACCTAGTGATTAGTTTGGAGAGAGGAGCATTCCAAATGGCTTGAAAAGACAGACCATCAAGGGAACACTTCTTCAATGGCACATCTTAAAGTATCATTTCGAAGTAACAACAACAAAACATTCTAGTAATGAAAAATGCTCAAAAAGCCTAGAAATTTAAGTTGGGCCACAAATCGAACCATTGTTCAGGCAAATGCAACATCAAAAATAATCAAAATAAACCAAAAAGTATGATTTATGCATGTAAGATATTCAGGTATGACTGCGCAAGCTAAAGTTTCATTTTCAGATGGAACTATCAATGTTTTGCTACGTTGCCTATGTTTGCAAGTTCAATAGCTGCAGCAGCTCATAAGACTTTGGCATACAAAAGAAAAAAGAAGAAGAGACAGGATCTAATCTTGAGATAGTCAAACTTAACAATTGAAGCCAAATCTCTTTCTGTTTTAATGTCCATACACATTCTACAGAATTATTCAATCTTTTACCAACAGACACCATAGTTATGGTAAATTATGGTGATTTGCGTATATATCTCTAAAAACTAATTAACTGCCAGATATCATCATAACTGGCATTCGGAAAAACAGAAGAAATAAATATACTATCGGATCATAGGAACAACAGAAAGTTAAGTGGTACGAAAAATATGAATTGCAAATATGATATAAGATAACACTAATAGACGAATCCAAATACAGAAAATTGAAGAAGTGGATAACCACTCATTATACACGACTTGACTTACAATTAATAATCCCAAACAAGAGGAGAACTTTCAGCAGTAAATAGCAAAATTGATCCCAATACGGAATCCATGAAAGAGGATTGAAATTTCAAGACAGACCCAACTAAACTTTTGGGATAGAATTATTTCGAATTATTTCTCAATTCAAATTCAACATCTAAAAAAACTACCATAAATTAGAACATACATTCCAACCCAAAAGAAAGAAATAACAACAAAAGAAGTCGTCGAAGTTGATTTACCGATCGAGTCTCATAAAGCTTGAATTTCTGCAAATAACAACAAGTAGGGTCCGGCTCCTCCTTCTCGATCCAAGGCTGAGACTCGTTCTCTGACGCCATGCTACTGAACCCGAGCCTTAGGCTCGGGAATGATTACACGGACATGCGTTCGACGAGATCACCGGAGCTCCAAAATCCAAAACCCTAAAACAACGCTGGGTTGTTTCAGATATAGCATTTTCCTCCAAGGCCACTATATACCCTTTCGTTCCATTCACAAGCCAATACGCAATTGAGCAAAAACTAATGACGGGAGCAATTGAGAGAGACGGAACCTCCCAATCTACAAAACCTCTGAAATGAAACGTTGAAATTCAGAAATGGGAGAAATGAGAAACAACCCAAAATCAGAATTTTGAAAATATGATTGATATCTCTCTCAATCTCTCTGTCTCTATAATAAAAAATGAAAACCCTTTTTATTTCCCGGAGAATACATGATAACTCTGGAAGAAAACAACCCCGCACAAGAAAGAAAGCTCCCTTTGCTTATAAAAAAGGGAGAGAAAAACAACTACGATCGATCAATCAATCAATCAAGAGTCGTAAAATAGTGGAAAAATTAATTGACTACATTTCTGAAAGAAAGAAACATTCTGGGATAAAAGGAAAACCACAGCTTCCGTGAACGCTGAGTCCACAAAAATAAATAACAAACAACGGAAGAAAAATAGTTGTATTAACTTTTCTATTTTTGCTATAATATATATCCGAAAAAAGAAACAAACACATGAGCCAAAATAACGACATAAATAATTACATGATAAATGTAAATCAGACAAAAATTGGATAAACAAATAGAAATAAAAATAGATATTTTTAATAAGGTTAATGTTTCATCCAAAATTAAATCAGTAGACATAAGGGATTAATGATTTTTTTATATTTTATAATTTATAAATTTATACGTGCTAATTACCCAAAAAAAATCATTAAAAATTCTTTTTATCCAAAACGTTAAAAGCTTGAAAAGGTCAACATAACCTCAAGAGGCCATGACTCATGAGTTCAATTAAGGTCGGTCTTATTTAAAAACAAAAATTATATAATATTATATTTATTAATAATAATGAAATAATATATACTATAAAATATGGTTCTTGTTAATGCCATGGATCTAGATTAATGCTCTAATCTCAATGCATGTAGGTTAAATGTAAGGTTAATATCAAAACTTGTGGTCCCACTTCTCAAATAATTTTTATTTTTTTTTAGAAGCTGAGGTTCATCGAGACCATTTTGCATGTACCTTTGATTATATCCTCATGGGGGAAAACTGTCTGAAAAGATCGAACCCATGACCTCTCCATTGAGAGTATGAATCTCTACCACTCTACCAATCTTGCATTGACAAAAATATGAATATTTGAGTAATTGGAAGAAGCTCAACAGGTCAGGTAATATTTGCTGCTGCAAAGGGGTCAGATGAAGTTAATATTCTGAAGCAATTTTTTGTGGCCTTACTCAAGCCGATCATCATGGCGTATCAAATTCGATCAGACTCCCAAATAGCTGTTTGAATCGTTACGGAATCGCTAAGCACTCCCTACGGTGCAAGATATTTTTTTATGATATTCAGGAGATCAAACAGAGATTTCACAAGATTGTGTTCTTCCATCATGACCATGAATCTAACATGTGTGTTGATTTTCTAGTTAACTTTGCTACGGTTTCTTCGGAAACCTTCTTAAACCCCGGTAACCTCCCACATGGCTTGTCCGAATTAATTTTAGAGGACATTCGTGGGAAGCGTTATTAGATGATGCAATCTCTCTTTTCTTTTCAGTTTCTAATTCAAAACACCTTTTACCAAAAAATATATATATACATGAATATTGGGCTTGCCCTATTTATCATTTTGAGTTTTGTAAGTAAAGATGTCCACTTCAATTGAAGTCAGACCGGCTTTGTACGTCTCTGTAATTAAGTTTTGTTTTGATAAACAATAGTGCTAGTCATCACATAAGACTTACGGAATGTGTCTTTATGACATGTTTATTGTCTACCTACCTATGTCGTGTTAAAGAGTACTATGACAAATATCATATCTTTAGATATCTATGATGGACATGATTGAAATTTTGTGTTTTGCTTCAATTTTTTATTTTATACAACTTCCTTAAGCAATTTAATTTTTAACACCAACTACGTTGAAGTTATAGTTTGAGAAATTAATAAATGAAGTTACGATCACATGTACATAATTTTGATTATTATGATTATTATTTTTAATTTCTTGTTTGGTTGGGAGGATGGGTGGTTTGGGAGGTGAGGTGAGGAATTAAAGAATGTATATTGAATTTCTATCACATCTAACATGCCACGTTATCTTAGAAATATTTATGTCATCCATGAACACTAAAGTGATTTTTTTTTTTTGGATAATCAACACTAAATTGACTTCCACAAAAGTTTACTTGTATTTGATTATATGTTACTAAACTTAAAAATTTGTGTATATATACGCTTTTCTGTCCACGAATATTTTTTCGGACTTTACTTGGATCCTGTGCAATGTGCATTAACCGTCAAGCCAGTCGTCAGATCAGCATTTCGATCTCAATCGTTGAAATTCAACGGTCAAGATTCAATTTCGACAGCGATTTCGGATTTGACGATCCGAAAGCTTCACAGTCATACGCATGACCCAAGCAAAATTATATTTATTCCCTAGCTCAATTATGTTTTTTATTGTTGAATTGGTAAAAGGATTATTTATTTGTTTTTTAATTGTAAAACATTTTTCTTATATGGAATCATATATTGACCGATTCTATTGGGATGCCAATATATTAATACACCTTATGTTGCATTTGTTTAATGTGAGAATAATAAGCATTCGTCATTCACCCTAAATAATAATAATAAGTAGTCATCATTAATAATTAATGTAATTTTGTATGGCAAAAGTTTCATGGGAGAAGCTTTTTCTTCCCTAGTAATATCAATACATTTGCAGCCAGATGTCATACTATCATACGATTATTATAAAAGCATCAACTCTACGGATAAAAACCCATAATTATAGTTGACATCACTAAATGATGTCTACAATTGTAATTATATGTAGTAAATATGTAATCAACTAATGTTAATGAAATTCTATAATAATTAATATTATAATGATAAATGGCAAATGAAAAACTCAATCAAATCAAACAATAATAAATATTGAAATATAGTATTCTAATTCTATAGCCTCAATCCATCATGATTAAATAAAATGACTTACATAACAAAGAAATAAAACAAAGTAGTATGTATGTATCCCTGCATATTTGAAAATTTTGGTATCCTTCGTATCCATCCTTACCAATTTGAAATTTCAATAAAGTAGTTAAAATTGATGCTCTCTCTCTCCCTATTGTCTTCCTCTTGTAAGTCTTTTATGTATGTATCTGACATGATCAGATTTGCATGTGATTAAAAATTTGCATGTGTGATTGTGTTCAATCCCAAGTTTTTTTTTTTTTTAGAAGAAAATATTCATTAAAACTAATAACAATTACATCCATAGATGTTTGAAACAGTACCCTCATCCATTGTAGTGGATAAAGATATAATTGCTTCTTCAAAAAAAGATTGGAGCATTGAGGATGGGAAATTATCAAATATTACAGACTGGGTTGCCTTAGCAACCTTCATTGGCATAGTAATGTTATTTAGAAGCCATATCCCAAATTTTGGTTTTGGTAGGAGATTTGGTAGCTCTTGTAGGTTGCTCCATATCTCTTCTATATCAAAACCCTGAGCTGTTGCATTTTCTAATCTAGCTTGGATCCCAAAAAGTATTGCCTCTAGTGTATCTGTCAACTGCATACTTCCAAAATCAATGGACTGTATATGTCCATTTCTATATATCCCAACGCTCCATGCTACAGTCCCTAATTGTTGTTGGGATACCCTTGCACACATTAAAACATTATTGTTAGTTCTTGGTATACTATAACACAAATTTCTGTCTAGTACTATTCCCTCATTGCGTTGAGCGAGTGGGTTGTGGAATCCAACTTCCTCCTCTTGTAACTTTAGAGCTACAATCCAAAAATTCAATTTTTTAAGGACGTTGATGGGATTAGGAGTTTTCTGTTGGAAGACCTTCAAATTCCAAGTTACTAATCACTATTAACTTTTTAACCGTTGCAGAAAAAACTTTCACGAAATAACCAATCAATGTTTGGGGGTCTTCCCAATTCTTAGCTTCTTCTTCCATTGAAGTGACCGATAAAAATTCAACCACCATTCAGGTACAATCACCTTCATCAAACTGTAGACGTACACTAATATTCGCTTCATTGGTTAAGGATATTTTAGTTTATTTATTATTGTTATTACATATTTGTGATTTGTCTAACACATCACACGTGTCATTACTAGCGTGTGAAAAATGCTTACATCTAAGCCACTTAGCTTAGATGTAAAATTTCACCCAAAACAAATGTGTCAATTGTAAAGTAGGGTTTTAAATTTTTCAAAAAGTTGAAGAGGGTAGTATGAACTACATATACAAAACATAAAATACATCACATGAACATGTGATAGAATTTTGCTACGATGCTAATTACATATAGTAGTTTCTCACAAACTAATGAAAAAATACAAACACTTAGAAAAACAAAAGGCTAAAAATTGTTGTTAGAGCAAAATTAGGGACCGACTCTTCTCTTTATATAGAAAAGGAAGATACACCTACAAAAGGGTATTATCTCCAAAAAATATGTCCCAAGTCATTCCTTTCCCTCAAAGTTTGTTTGTTAGCCAATCAAACAAGTTTTTCCATAGAATACCCATTGACTATTTAGGTATCTAATAGAAAATAACACCACCTCTAACTCTTCACTATAAATCAAATAAAATATAGGGATAATTACTGTTGCCCCCCTGTAGTTTGATTTTATTATTAATAAAACCCTGTTATTTACCAAATTATTGTTGCCCCCTTCCTTATAACGGTGTTAAGTAGCCGTTAAGTTTGAATATGTAATGTCTAATTTGCCCTTCATTAAAATTAAGAAATCAAAAGACGATGCTACCCCATTTATAAAAATCAAATTAAATGTCAATTTTACCCTAAACTTCATTTATTTTGAATTAATGAAATGGGCAAAATCCAAATCCGATTTGGTTTCCCACTGTTGCGTCTAGAACTTCTTCGAGAGCCGGATATTGAGATGACCACCTTAAGAGCTCTCCAACCAAGTTGGAATAACTGGGATGCCTGCACACACAAAGAAAGCAAGAACGGTCCAGCCTAGTTTTGGCCGGGGAACCGCCTCCGACGCTCAAGTCAGCCTAGGCAACAATAATGGTTCTTGAGAGAGTTCTCAAGAACGTAATGAGTAAGTACTCAGATGAAAGTTCTCGTACCTTTCTCCATGTAGGAGGTGGGTTTATATAGAGGTTACCTGGATGAGGCGATTCCTTAAGTTCCGGATCGATAGTTGAGGAGTGAGTGGAGTAGTGGAATAACGGCTCCTTCTTTGTCGCACCTGATAATGCCGTTATGCTGACTCACCTCCCCAATCTTCGGAATAGATATGCTGAGTGTTTATGCGTAATTAACTCTTCTTGACTTAGTCAAGAAAGTCTTCTGAGAAATGCTAGAGTTGGATATAGATATATATTTTTTCCCAAGTGTGGCACTTCTCCAACGAAGAAATGAACCTGCCCAAGAGGGAGGTATCTCTCCCAAATGAGGCCCTCGGGACCTTCTTCAAGGATGAGGTGAGCCATCCCACATGGGAGGTGTCTCTCCCGAATGAGGCCCTCGGAACCTTCTTCAAGGAAGAAATAAGATAACCCAAAGGGATGCATCTGTCCCGAGTGAGGCACTCGGGACCCTTTATGAGGGAAGAGGTGCACCAGCCCGAGGGAGGTGTATCTCTCCCGAGGGGGGGGAGGACTCGGGACCTTAGTTCCCCACAACACCCACCTTCACTAAACTTCATTTATTCCAATTTGGATTCTCACCTTCACTAAACTTCATTTATTTTGAATTAAAGAAAATCCAAATCCAATTTGGTTTCCCACCTTCACTAAACTTCATTTATTTTGAAAATATTTTAGGTGATATTCAGTTTCCAATTTGAGTTGAATTCAATTTTCCTTCCTCTTCGGTTTCTATTTGAGTTTTATTCAATCATTCTTTCTTTATTTTGTGTTTTTTTTTTTTAGAATAAAACAGATTATAGTTATTTTTTTCTCCACAATTAATTAAGGGTACTACTGTAACTAGGGGTGTAAACGGATCGGATTCGGATCGGATAGTGGTAATACCATATCCGCATCCTATTATATTCGGACGGATTCGGATAATATCCTATCGGATTTCGGACTTATTCAGCCGGATTCGGATGATAATCGGATAGTTATTTTCTTGAATAAATTATTCTAAATGGCAATGAATATAGATTGAATACAAGTTTTCGTCTACTTAATAACATCTTTACCACTTTATTTGTAAGTGTTAGGTTTCAAATATAAGAATTTAACAACTTTAGTAGTTATTTTAATAAAAAATCTAGAAAAATACTCACATATTTCAAATAAAAAATATATAAAATAAGAAAAACAAATCCAAATAAGTAACTTAATCGGATAATTTTATCGGACGGATAATAACCGGATAGAAAGGGGTATACCATATCCGCATCCTATTAGTAATCGGACGGATTCGGATACCTCTAAACGGATGCGGATGCGAATTCGGAAGCGGATTTCGGTTATCCATTTACACCCCTAACTGTAACTTGACAAAAGGGTAAATAAGTAAAGAGATAAGTATAAGGGTATTTTAGGGTTTTTGAGAAAATATAAAGATGCCACATCATCAGTAAACTAGCAGAACTTAACGGTAGTGGGGCAATTGTAATTGTAGACAAAGTTAAGTTGGATTAGTAATTTTGAAAAGTACAGGGGATACAGTAGTAATAAAATCAAAGTACACGGGGCCAATAGTAATTATCCCTAAAATATTTTGAATCTCACATTTTATAATCGTTTTAAAATTTCAACAAAATAAAAAAATTGAAAAATTAAAAAAACACAATGCCTAATAAACATTACAATTACAATCAACAAACTGTCAAGAGCATGATGAAGGGATCACAAAGATTATAGGGGTGATCATCTTTAAATTTCCACAATTAATCATTAGCAATAATTAACATGACAACTAAATCAAGATAGGGTAATTACTACTACATTGAATTTTATACTCTTTAGTGGAGTGGAGAAAATGTTATACCAAAATAACTCCATCTTTTATAAGGGTACACATGGTATAAGATAAACCCCTTAAGTAACTCATAAAGTATCCAACCAGTCCATGTAGCAGAAAAGCCTATCTCAACAGTGCTTGACACTTCCAATCAAATTGCCATTTCTATTGGCAATCATTTCATATACCTGAAAAAGGTAACTCAAACTATAAAGTCCTTTGATTGATGAAACCATGCCTCCATAAACACTAAACCCAAGCCACCATTAATGCGAGACTCGTCTCCTCGAAGCATTATTTTGCTTATAATTAGCATAATGGTCATGTTTCTTACTCTGCCATATCATCCAAGACCTCTTGGATCAAGGAAGATTTAAGGATAGATTAGAACCAATCCAGTGTGTATATGGATCCACTATGTACCTGTTGATCTAAGATGTGATGAAACACAAGAATTACAGAAAAAGATAGTAAGAAGACACAACAATTGATTACGGAGTTCCGTCAATATGACCTACATCTCCTGGACTCAAGATAGAGTTCGATTCCAATATGAAAAGTAGAATTCTTACAGATTTAGGGTATAATGAATGTAATAGAAATGGGTGATCATGGTGAACTAGTTAGCGCCTCCATCGCTGAGAACACACACCGATCGCCGGAGAAAAAACCCCTCTTATTGCAGCGGCAACACCTCCGTCGGCGCCAAATCACATGAGAGAGAGAAGAGAGAAGAGAAACCCTTGAATGAAACCAACGTATGATTTTCTTACCTCTCTCAAACCAAAACCCAAATAATATATATACAAAGACATGAACCAAGCCAGTTCAACCAATGGTTCACCCAAACCATAAAATTACAGATTATTCCTTACGGTACCCATGATATATACTCTTAATCCTTTAAGATGCTTGAAGAAGGAGATCCAGAGGATCCATCAATTTTCAGTTCAAGGTGAGTTAGAAATAACAAAGCAATTGGATTGCAGTTAGTACTAATATCAACTAAGGTAGCCTTGATGCACTTTGACGATGATAAAGAAGATTACGATTTTTACTAAAGTGTGTTGTTTTCTGAAAACCTGAAACTAAAGATAGGATCCTTTAAGGTACATGACTGTTATTGTGAGCCGAAGAGGAATTGAACCTTTATGCTAAAACTGAAAATTTGACAACTCGATTTGATGTTGGGTTATAGCTAAATTAAGCCTGACTTCTAAGGCAATCTAGTAAGTAAAGGCATTAGTGCTGGCCCTTAAGCATGTGATATGGTCAACGTATGAAAAAAAGGGAAATTGAGGAGAGAGAAATAATGAAGGAAGGAGAGGGAGATTTGTGAGATGTTGTGATCAATAATGTAAAATAACATAAAAAAGTTTACAAAGGTGTCTTAAGAAGTCTTTGTATGAGTTGAAGCAATTGTCTTGGGCATGGTTTGGCCAATTCACTTCTGTGGTGCTAGATTTTGAATTGACTCACTGTAATAGTATATCATCAATATTTTATCGTCACTCTAGCACGAGAAGTCTATTTCTTATTGTTTATATGTTGATGACATTACTATCACTATAAATGTTCTAGGATTGATATATTAATGTTACACTTACAACAACTTTAGACTTAGTAATTGGGAAGAGTGGAATAATTTATGGGTATATAAGTTGCTTGATCCCAAAAAGAGATTTTCTTGTCACAATGAAAGTATTTACTTGATTTGTTGATAGAGACTGACTTGCTTTGATCTAAGCCTCTAGATACTCCCATGGGTCCTAGTGTAAAGCCTGTGCCAAAAGGTGAAAATGTTCTTGATGATTAAGAGAGGTATTGAAGGCGGGTGGAAAGTTGAATTGTCTTACTATGACTCAACCTAGGGGGGGAAAAGACAAATGGTGCACAAATTGACTTATTGCCACCTATCGACCTCTGTTGTTGCCTTTGACCAAGGAAGGGAAGAGAACGGATTGAGTCAGGACACGATCGATTGAGATAGAAGGGAAGCACTAAAGATAGCAGGAACATAGCATTAACAAGCACTTGGGTGGAGTAAAGCCTAGTTGATAATAGACCTTGCTTTCCAGTCAGTGTTGTGAGTCAATTTCTATATGCCCCAAGGACATCTTATTGGGATGTGGTTCTTTGGATATTGACGTACCGTAAGAAGCCTATTGGTAATGGACTACCATACATATATAATGGTCATAAAAGAGTTGAATAGTTTTGTGATGCAAATTGAGGTGGATGATCGCCGATTGATAGGAGGACAACCACGTGCTACTTGTTGGAAATAAGACATGGGCAGTTAATATAAGATAGGAAAATAAAGTTACAACACTTATCTGATTGGCGGAACATAATTTCTTTGTAGAATTTGAAGAAGACATCGGCAACATCCTTATATATCTTGTGATATAAACACGTACATGAGTTGAATCGTACGAAAATGTACTTTCCTTAAGGCATTTGAACATCCCCTTATTGTACATACTGGGTTGGAGTCCTAATTGTAATATAAGGATCGAAGATGTGGTATTCTGCTGTTGGTAGCTTAATTAATTCATTGGAATGGAAGATGAGTAGAACTTGAGCTACATTCTTCTTTACTTCTCTCTCTCTCTCTCTCTCTCTCTCTCTCTCTCTCTCTCTCTCTCTCTCTCTCTCTCTCTTTGTGGGGGGGGGGGGGGGAGGATTTAGGATTTTCTTTGTTGAGTTCTTAAAAGTTGTAAGTCATCTAATGGAAATGAAGGCGGCAATATTGACAAAGTACTAATGTACAGCAGGTTCACGAAGGACTTGACTCAAGACATGATCTTCGTGAACTAAGTCTAATGCTGATACTGTCTTGAAAAATGGGGTAACAATTGATTAGAGGATCCCACTCTCTTGCGTAATGCAGTGCAGTTGCTAAGGGTCTTTTTGAAAATTATATCAGCTATAGTGGCTATAAATGTTGAGCTCATGCTATGATGAGTAATAATTTTATTTTTAAATATTGTTTAGCCTATTGAGAGCTATTCTACTTTTTATCGGTTTACTTTGTCTCTGTCATTGCAGGGTTAGTCGAGTGGTAATACACACATCTCTTAGTGAAGAGGTTGTGACTTTGATTCCTTATACATAAAAAGCGTTTGTGCCAACAAAAATTCACTCTATCTCCCACTATGAAGTTCTTTTACTTTCTTCTTCTAACTTGTATATTGCATGCTTCTACTGTGGGTCTTCATTAGCCTCATAAAAGATTGATATGATTTGATATAGTAGTGTATGAAGACAAATGTGGGAGAGTACATTATATAATTCATACCCAAAAAAGAAAAAGAAAAAAAGGAAGAAGAACATTGTAGAATAAGAGTCTTGAAAGACCCATTTAGTTCTTGACCATGCGAACATTAATTGGTAAGCTTTGATAATGACCAAGCATTGCTCATTGCAAGAGTGTAGATTAGCACAATAAGAAGGGGATTCGTTGCTACAACCAAACTCAGCTTGTGATGCACAAGAAATTCTGGAGAAGTGGCTCAAATCGAAGATAATGGATGTTGTAGTCAGTCTAGCAAAGAGAATGAAGGCCCCGATGTCATTCTCAACATAACACAATTGTCAAATTATCAAAAAAGTTGGATGTGCATCAGTTTACTTCAGACTCATGCATGAAAGAAAGAAACAAAAGAAAAGGACTTCTCAGCAAACTGTTGAGTCAATTATAGATTCCTGTAGACATTATTCTACCATACACGTATTAGCTTTAGATTGTGATGCTTGGAGGAGTCACTTCTACCATCCCATGAATATTGTTAATGATTTTAGTTGGGGAGATTTGCAATTCCATTTGCATTAGGCTGTGTTTGTTTGCTGGAATAAAGGTGGGGTGGGAAAATTCTTGAAAAGAGTGTAAATTTCTTACTTTTCCCTTAAATCCCAAAATGGTAGATTGTTTGGTTGCTTGGGGTGGGAAAGTGGGAGACAAGTTTCTTTGAACAAGAAAACTTGTCTGCTGATATGGCAGCCCAACTTTCCCACCCCATGCCATTTTAAAACCCCACATATTTGGTGGGACTTTGTGGGAAAGTTGGGAAAAGTAAAAAGTGGGACCCACCCCTATTACTTTTCCACAAAATCCTTTCATTTCCTTTCCTTCTCCCTCACCCCACTACACATGAGACCCACATGTTTTTTTTTTCCCACCCCACCTTTGCAAACAAACGCAGCCTATAGGCAATCTCTGCTTGAAAGCAAAGGCATGAACTTCCAATGCAAGCTCTGTTTGTAGACCAAGCTGCATCTCATTCAAACATGATAAATCAACTTGGATATGAAGTGTCATTGTTATGAGTCTGTTATACGAGTTTGGGTCATAGGTGAGAAAGCTTTAAGGTAATTCAGGTTAGGGAACACTAGGGGTAGAATGGTCTTAAAAAAAAGAAGTGGTCCTACTACAAATATAATGAGATTAAGGCAATTTAGACAATGAAGAATATTGTTACTCCCGTAGCCTAATTCTCTCTCAGTGTTCATCTTCTTCTTCACAACCTTGATCTTCCAAATTTCTCTTCTTCCCCTCTATATTTCTTTCAGCTCTCAACATCTAAAATTTGGATTCGTAACAATCATATTGTGGAAGTGTGAAATCCCTCACAACCCTAACTCGAAAATCTATATAGTAGGTCCGAAAACCTGAAGTGAAGGAAGAAGACAGTTGTAGGCCACCCAAATTGAAACCATTGGATTTGACTTGAAACCAATGGAAGTAGATGGTGATAATGCATGATAGAAACCTTGTCGGAATTTGGAAGAATATCTAGCTTGAATGATGATGGATTTGGTAGATGGACCAAGAGTACAACGATGACACAATTGGAAGGTCCCGAAAAACCAAGTAAGACCCTTCTATAACTTGGAAAATTACACAAGAGGAAGATAGAGCTTTCGAGGACCAAAATCCAATTTTTGACTAAAGTGGTACAAGTTGGGAGCCTGCCTTGGTCGCCCCAAGCGACCAACCAGTCCCGGGACAAAATTGTCACTTTCTGGGAATTAGGTTTTTTAATGCTTATTTAATTAATTTTAATTCTAAATCGTGTCATTGTGTCATAAGGCTGTTGGAGAACATTAGAGGCACCCTGAGCTCTCTCTTCAAGGCTAAGGAAGATTTCAAAGTATCCGTGAAGTTTTCTGCTCGACGAATCTTCTTCTTCATGGTTAGTGATCATTCTCATTCTTCTAGTTCTATATTCTCTTATTAATTCTACCGACTTTGAGAGTTTGAAGGAGGTCTTATGCTACTATAGAGACCTACTCTTCCATTCTCTTAGTTCTAGAGTGAATCTCCATTCAAATTGGTATTTCCGTGAATTTCACAGTGTGATTTCGGTAAAAGCCTAGCATGAATCTATATGGTCGTATTATTTTTGATTAGTTTGATTTCCAATCCATGCTCAACAATATTCTAAGTTGTTTTTAGACCTTGATCTACTATTTTTTTAGTCCTAGAGTGAATTCTCATTCACTCTCGTCTATCCATGAATCTGCGATTTGATTTCGGATGAAACCTAAGTTGAGACCTGTTAGGTTTTCGCTCCATTGACCATGATTGATGCCTAAATCATATTAGATAGTGCCATACTATTATTTTTAAGTTTTCTTATGAGTTTCGGAGTGTTTGGAACCCAAACGATGAGTTTCTAATCAATTTTAGGTTTTACTGTCCGTACACAACACGTTTGGTCGATTGCCTTGGCAGCCCCAGGTGACCAAAGGGTACGGAGAAAGCAAGTTGCCCTGTTTTGACCTCTTTTCATCTTCAAACCTCTAGGTTCGTTCCTAACATTAAACCTTCGTATTATTAGGGTTTCTTTGGCAAGTGTGGACCTATCTTTTGGCCTACTTTTCGAAGGTTTAAGACGACAACAAAGTAAGGACGTTCACTTACAAATAACATAAGTTACTTTCTATTTTTGATTGCATGATGTATACTATTGTTTCAGGACTTGTTTATGATAGATATACCTTTGTAATTTCAGAAAGTTATTCGTTATGATGCTATGCATAATTATAAGAATGTGAATATTTGGAACGTGAATGGATTATGATATGATGTTATTTGGAATCATAATGTAATGTGATTGAACTAAAATGGGAGTCACGAGTTTAATGGCAGGTAGAATGTATATGTAAAAAAATTAAACTAAAAAAGGGCAAATTGGTCATAAAAGTGATAATTTATCCTTAAATTGACATTTTCTATAGTACAAGGGAGGCAAATGCAAAGTTTTGGTTTTTTTGGATTAAAAATGACATAAACCAAACCTTAGGGGGTCCAAATGAAATTTGTCCCCAAAAAAAGAATAAAGGCAAATTGGTTATAGAAAAGATAATTTGTCCTTAAATTGATTTTTTTCTACAGCAAAGGGGAGGCATATGCAAAGTCTCAATTTTTTTGGACTAAAAAAGACATATACCAAACCTCAGGGGTCCATATGAAAATTACCCAACGATGAAATTGGAGAGAAGTCATACTTGTTGCCCCACCACAAAGGAGGGAGATTATTCTTTCCACAATTCAACGCAATATCCATTCTCAAATTAGATTATTCTTCAGTTTTCCCAATGATTTGATAATATGTCCAAGCAGCAATGAACTTAGATTGTTGTTAATGGATTATTTAGTTTAATAACCGACGCTGCATTATTTTCATACCATCACTTAATTTTGTAGTGTTAACCGCATTTAATGTAATTTGTAATACATCTGAGTTTTTTAATTGGTTTAAGATAATAATGAAAAAGAAAACATTTCTATTTCTTTTGAATCATACAAGTTTTTATTTTTCGTTTTGTTAGAAAAATCTTATTTTTTCTATGCAACCATTTCAAGACTTGAAAACAGGGAAAATGCAAAGAAATAAAAGGGAAAAAAATGTTTCATCTTAGGAATTAGGAAAGAAATATTCTTAATAAATAAAACAGTTGACGAAGAAAAAAAAAAATCTCTCTCTCTCTCTCTCTCTCTCTCCCTCTCTCCGCTCATGAAATGTTCCATTATATACGCAAATGCAAAAAACATATACAAAATTTATGGCAATCAAATTGGACATGCAAAAGGCGTATGATCGTGTTGATTGGGTGTTTCTGGAACATTTGCTACTGAAGATGGGTTTCTGTGATAGACTTGTGTGTTTGGTGATGGGTAATGGGTAATTTGCATTCTATCTCTTATCATATTCTAATTAACGGAGCATTTCTGGAAGAGGGATTTGTCAAGGCGATCCGCTATCACCTGCTTTTTTTCACTGGTCTCTCATGCCTTTAGTTGTCTTCTTCAACATGCTCAGACATCAAACCAGCTTCAATCTATTAGAGTTCATGGTCGTGCTCCTGTGGTGTCTCACCTATTGTTTTTTGATGACTCTCTCTCATTTTCTCAAATAAGTATTGAGGAGATCTATCAATTAAAGGACCTTCTTCAACTATATTGTCATGCGTCTTGTCAAGCCATTAACTACCATAAATCAAATATAACATTTTCTCCAACCACACCAAATCATTTGAAGAAGTGGTTCTCAAGGGTACTTTGGATGTCCTATTCATCAGGTCCTAAAAAATATTTGGGGTTACCAACAGATTTTGGGCTTACAAAGAAAGAGTTGTTCAAGGATATTACCAGTAAAGTTGAAGGGCATATAAATAGATGGAAATCAAAATTTTTGTCTCATGCTGGTAAGGAGATTCTTCTAAAATCTGTTGTTTCATCGATGATTTAATTACGCAAGTATGCACTTCAGATTGCCTACATCTCATCATCAAAAATTAAATCGCCTGTCTTCTAACTTCTTCTGGGGAGACAAGAATGGACATCTGAAATTGCATTGGCTATCATGGGATCATCTTTGTGACTCTAAGGAGTCTAGTGGTTTGGGTTTTCGCAACTCTTGCTTCAAAATCAAACTCTACTGTGCAAAACAACAATACAAATGTGGGCTTATCCAAATTGGTTTTTTTTTTTTCCACCTTCATGCATGCAATATATTTTCATAGATCTTCTTTCTTGGAAGCTTCACTTGGGTATAATCCAAGTTGGGGATGGCACAACATTTTATGGGGTAAGGGGGCCCTAGGGAAGGGTCTTGGTCGGTCGATTGGAAGAGGAAACTTAATTGATTCATGGAGGGATAATTGGATTCAAAATGAGGTTGGAATGGATGCAACAAAGCTGTTACTGAATGCTCCAGACAATTTATTAGTCTCTGATTTTAATAATCAAGATACAATGTAGTGGAGAGCAGATATACTACAAGCTTTTGTAGTTTCTAATGATGTGCAACATATTCTTAAGATACCTCTTCATCTTTATCCTGAGGAGGACCATCAGTATTGATATGCTGCTAAAAATGGCCAATTCTCAGTTCGAAGTTGTTATATCATATGCTAAACTCTTTATAGGATAAGGCACAAAGTCAACAACCCTCTACTCAAGCTGTTTGTCATGGTTCGACTTTAGGTTACAACCCTCCCCGTCAGTTCATCACCTTCTCTTAGAGATTTCAAATATCTAGAGATTTCAAATCTATAGAGTTATAATTTATAAAATTAGATATTTGGTTGTAGAATGAAATATGTGGATTCATCCTAAAAAACTATTTGATCGACGTGATTTTTGTGAATGTACAAATGTATAGTTTTTTTGAAATCTTTGAATTTCACCCCTTACCCATAAATCTACAGATTCACGTTTTAAGTGTAAAAAGGTGAATCTCTAAATTTCATGAATCTGGAGATTTTTACAACCAAACGGGTATAATTCTCAGATTCATGAATCTTCAAATCTCTAGATTCAAATAACCAAAAGACCCTTAAAGTCAAAGAGTGGGAATCTTCCAGTTGAGGTTGTGGGGGGGGGGGGTTTGGAGGATTTTCTGTTGTTGTCTGCCATTTGTATCTCTAGTATTTTTGTTCATACGTGACAGGATGCCAATGTGTTGGCTGATTCCCTTGCTAGAAAGGCTCCATCTCTATTGGGTGAGACAGTTAGACCATTATCTGATCCCTGGTTGTTAAGTGTTGTTCTAACTGGGTGGTGTACTCGATAGTTCTCTCTTTTTAATAATAGTATTTTAATCATACTTTAGGGTATAGATTTTTTTATTTTTTTGGAATGAGGTTCATCCGGCCAGCTTGCACACACCAAGATTACATCCTCAAGGCACTTTTTATATAATTAATATAGGCGGAGCTTCGCCCCTGCCCCGAAGGGTTTGAACTCTGACCTCCTATGTGGAAGCGTTGGGCTTTGTCAACTGAGCCACCCCTGGGGATTTACTTTAGAGTATAAATACTAGGTTTGAAATCACCCTACTTCGATCTGACCGTCGGATTTCTTTGCTGATCCTAAACCTCCGAGGAAGCGGACCAACAGTTCAGAACCGGATCAACAGATAATTTGGCACTCGTAGACCCTAAACCCTAAATCGAAACATAGCAGCTGATTGTTGGCTTGTTGCTTGCATTGCTTATATTCGACGAAGTCACTTTCCATCGTCTCCTTCGGTTTGAAGTTTGAACCCTAAAACTCGTGGAGGGCGACAATGGTTTGTGAAACTTGTTTATCTTCACCTCTTTAATCTGTGAAGAAATAAAATCTAAAAAGCCGCCTTCTTTTCCATCCCTCCTCAGATCATCCTGAAAGACGTTTCATTTTTTTAGGTTTAGATAGAATGTCAAGTCTGCTTAAAGCTCCTCTACTTTCCATAATCTGACAATTTGGAATTTTCCTTTGATTCAGGGCATCGATCTGGTTGCGGGAGGCAAGAGCAAGAAAACTAAGCGGACGGCTCCAAAATCTGATGATATTTATCTCAAGCTTCTCGTCAAGGTTAGGGCTCTGCGTCTCCTACATTTTGTTCTTTTGTTTTTCCTCGCTTTACCGCTTCCCATCTTACCTGTGTGTATCTGAGGTATTTTGCATGCAAACATGGCATTCTGGTCCTGTGGCCTTTGGTGGAATTGGTATTATTGTTTGAAAAAGTAAAGAATTAGGAAGCCTGATTTTTTACATTATTCTGTATGGTGTTTAGTGGTTCACTCCCATTTTGGAAGTTTTATTTTTTTGTTTGGTTATATTACTGGCGGAATGCTGTAGATATCACTATGAGACCACCCTCTTTTTTGCAATTTCTGGTTGGTTGGTTTTCAATTCTTTTTTAATTTAATTTAATTTTATTTCTTTCGTTCCCAGCTCTACAGGTTTTTGGTTAGGAGAACTGAAAGCAAATTCAATGCTGTCATTCTGAAGAGATTGTTCATGAGCAAGGTGAACAAGCCACCCCTGTCTCTCTCGAGGTTGATTCAGTTCATGAAAGGGAAGGTAAAGATGTTAATTTTCTTGTGAGTTTCATTAGTTCTGTCTTGTATGAACTGCTATTTGTCTGTTTGTTAATAATATTGACAGCTTTAGTCCTCCATTTCACTTTATAGAGTACTATTTGTGGGCAACCAAAATTGGAATCTATACAGTACCTGTGCATTGAGTTGCATACTCCTTCATAATTGCCATGAAAATTTAAATGAATTTGCTGTTTGTTAAACTTGTTCGGCATCAGTGTTCTCTCTTTTACTCCACGAATGCATAATAGGTAGATTGAAGTTTGAAGTGAAATCTTTAACTTCATATCACAATGTGTTAGCTGTTGCTCAAACTCAAAAGTAGGTATTCTGCTAGACTAGCAGGTCAGCTGGGATATGGTAAATGATCTCCTGGCTAAGATACCAGCTGTGATCTTTATCATCTCATATATGGGCATTATTTGTGATTTTAACTTTTGCCTCTCTCCTTTTTCCCTCTCTCTCTCTTTTTATATATATATAAAATATAAAACCAAAGCACCATAGGTAGGAGTTTTTAATAAACTATCCATCAATCAAACAAAATGAAATTGATGAGGCACAAAATAAATAAATAAGTTGAAGGTGGATTATCTTCTATTGGGTGGTTTGGAACTCCACTGATAAAGAAAGATCAAATTTTGCATTTTTTGAAGGACATATAATGAAAAGTTGCTTTAGTTTGAAGCTGTGATAATAGTAAAGGTATTTTCTATATGTTGTCAACATTTAATGTTGCAATAATTAAAAAAGAATGATGATGACTTCTTCCTTTTTTTAAAAAGCCTTCATAGTGTTGCAATAGTTCTCTTATTGCAATGCTGGAATACTGTACTCTAAAAACATTTGTGTTGATTGGTTGTATCAGGAAAATAAGATTGCAGTGGTTGCTGGGTGTGTTACTGACGATACTCGAGTTTATGAAGTTCCTGCTTTGAAAGTGACAGCCCTAAGGTTCACAGAGACTGCTAGAGCTAGGATTTTGCAGGCTGGTGGTGAATGTTTGACTTTTGATCAACTAGCTCTAAGGGCACCTCTTGGACAGAACACGGTGAGATTCTACTTCTAGCTTGTCAATGCTTTTATTTTATAACTTGCTATTGAATGTGGTCAGTTTTTGGTATGATGTGTTCAGTTATTAAGACTAAATTTGGTACATCAATTAATTTGCATTTATCCAAGTGAAGCCTAAATAGGGTCCACATTTTTTCTCAGACACATGGAAAGTTTTGGTACTACAACATAGCCATGGGCTGTTGGATGCCATCAACATTATTTTTCATCTTACAGTAGAAATTGGTGAAATACAAGAGGGACCATTCTCCCACAACAGTATACTATGCCGTGCTGATTTTTTGGTATAGGTACTTTAGAGTAGTTTAAGCTTAGCATCCCCTTTGAGGTGGATGCTTTGATCTGTAACATCAGTGTTACTCTTGACAGATTTATATCTTCTCTTTCTGTTGGCTTTATGTCATAATACAGAATCAGGATCAACTTTTATTTTCTTGTAGTTATTTTTTTATTTTCTGCCTTTTCTAGTTGATATGTTTATTAATTTACTTACCTGCAACAAAATCTGGTGTGTAAAATGGAGATGGGAGTGAAACTTGGAAATTGAGAATTGTACATGGTAAAACATCCAAAAACTGATGCAAATTCATTATCCTAATAGCCTTTTTTTCTTCGGGAGTGAGTCTAGGATGGGGGTTACATACACGTTGGGCCTTTTGGTCCCAAGGGTTTCTTATGTTAGTCCTATAGAGTAATTAGGCCTGCATATGGATTTGGTTTCTATACCTAATCTTGTATCTCCCTCATATTTCTAATTGAATTAGGTTTGCTGCTTTGAACTGGTAGTTCGAAGTTTTGGTCGTTGGAATATCACCTTAGTTCGAGAGGAAATCTTCTTCCTCATTTCTAATAGAGACATTCTCTGGCAGTGTTACCCTTCCACAAATTTGAGAGGTATGTCTTGCTATACCCAGCTTGGTAGTATGATACTTAGTTGTGTAGGACTTGGGCCTTGTAACCATATTAAGTACGGGAGATCATGGGGAGGGGGCCTCAACTCGTATTTCAATGTTCTTTTATGCTAATTGCTGCCCCTTCCACCTTGTGAATGGTAAATTTACTGTTGGATCTGAACTCTGGTGGGATTGGTGTGCAACCGACTCCATTGCGGTGAGAGTACCCAGGAGGTTTTAATTCAAGCTTTTCTCCAGCCAGGTTGAAGTCTTCTGTGACACCCCTAACCTTCATTGTTAGCTTCTCCATCAATCGACTAAACCCGGCAGTTAAACCTCAACACAATCCTAGCTCTCAAATAGAACCCCTTATTGTATTCTGACCTGCTCTGTGCTAGTTCATGCATGTTCCTGGTTATTGGCCCTTAGTGTGGATCCCTTTAATTTAGGGCTACATTAGACACCTAATAACTGGTTTAGTAGAAATGTCCCTCCCTAAGATAAACTGCATTTCATTGTATGTTTTGTTATTGTTTATAACTAAACTAAGCAGGTAGCCAGCCATGCGTTAACTTCACTTACAAAGAATTTCCTGCACCCTTACCTTTTGTGCATGTTGTCCTGCGGAAAAGCTGCCTTTTGAATGGCTTCAGTATGTATTAAAAACCTCAGTGCTGTATGCGTTGGTTGAGTTTTGCCCGTATTTGGTTTTACCATTGTTGAAAACGTGTTTGAATTTTTTTTTAAGGTTTCTGATTGCCTGTCGTAAATTTCTTTCTCAATCTGAACATTTTCCCACTAATATATTACTGTTTATTCTGGTTATAGGTTCTTTTGAGGGGCCCCAAGAATTCGAGAGAGGCAGTGAAGCACTTTGGAAAGGCACCTGGTGTGCCCCAGAGCCACAGTAAGCCATATGTTCGTTCCAAGGGCCGGAAGTTCGAGAAAGCTAGAGGGCGTAGGAACAGCCGTGGGTTCAGAGTGTGATCCCTTGAGCATGGACCTGACTGGTCTGCAATTTTGAGGAGTTTCTTTGGATTGTTCGGCCTAAGTTCCCTATATGTATTTTCCATAATTGTTTGAAGATTTTGGTGCGGTTAGTTTGAATTTCACTAATTTGAGTGATATTTACATCCTGATGAAAAATGAGGTAATATCCATATAATTTGAATTGAAATTTTAGGGCTAATTTCTTATAATTTTAGGACTAATTTCTCCTTTTACGGCCCAATCCAACTCAAGTTAATTCTTTTTTTTTTTTTAATTTAAATCTTGAATCGGCTTGGCACGGCTTTTTGTGTTTCAGGTCGGGGTTTATTGGGTTGCACTAAAAATTGTTAAATGTTTCGACCGGGGTGAAAGTGCAACATTTTGGCGAATTTCAGCCATTTCGAGGGTGGGCGAATCGAAATCCGAAGTTAAATGTTGCTGGAATATTTCTGAAAAATTGTCAACTTTTCGGCAATTCAGTGAAATACAGGCGAATATCGCCAGAAATGTCAATCGATCCACGTTCTTTTACTTCCATTATTAACTATTATCTATAATCATATAGACAATATGAAAACAAAATCCAAACAAAGAGAGAAAATGCAACATTTTAGTCAATATTTTCCAAGAATAAAAGATAGATGTTGGAGGAAGGAGGAGAGAAGCTTGCAGATCCGTCATGGAAGAACAATAGAAATAACAAACAAAATTGAACAAATAAAATGTTGAAATTACAGAGACCATGATCACAAACTCTTTCATCACAAATAAAATATTGAAAAAGTGAATGATCTTCGCCTCCACGTAAAATTGCAAGGAAGGAGAAAAAAAAACCTGAAAACCTCCACGGCTCCACCTTCATCTACAACAAAGGTTTCACGAAACTACCAAAGGAATTGTGATTAAATTTATTGGTTTTATTCTCAATTTGATTTTCCAATGTGGTTTTGTATTAAATTTTGATTTTTATTTTCCCATGCATTCCCATCCCATGATGTGATGTCACATCATTGCTTTTTCATTATTTATTTATTTATTTATTTATTTTTACTTCACTTGAGTAGTGATTACCGATTTTGTGTCACGTCAGCACAAATTGTGCTCAAAATTATCGCAAATCTTGGGGAAACTTTCGGCAAAGTTTGCCGGCGAACTTATTGCCGGCGAACTTAGTCGAAACTTCACACTTTAATATTGACCAGGATGCCAGATCGGGTTCAAGAAAATGCATTAAAACCAAAAGGAAAAAAATCTCTTGATTGTTTTTTTAACTTGAAGGGTAGGCTTTGATTACAAAATAATGAGCCCTGAAAGAGTTGTCCTTAGGCCAGCCTAACCTTATATTAGAAATTTATTAAAATTATAATTTAAAATAATATAATACTAGAGTTTTATGCTAATGCAACATTGCTCAGTAGGTAAAGCAAACAGCTTTCAACAATGAGGTCATGGGTTTGAGTATATTTGGTGGTAATATTATTATCACTTGCATTTTTCATTAGAAATTAGGGTCAGGGTTTGGGTTAATTAGTTCCAACTCGACCCTATCCAGTGCAGGCTGATTGGGGTTTGCTAGGGTTGGAAATTTTTAAAAACTCTGATTGGGTTGGGTTGGATTGGCATGATTTTCAAATTCAGTCTTCAAGGTAGGGTTAGCAATCAAGGCTAGCCGGACCTAACCCAAACACTCAATATGAAAAATCTCTTTTGTCGGGGTTTCAATGCAAAAATTGTGAGCCACTAGAATTTTGAGGAAAACTATGGAAATAAACCTGAGAAATTCTGCTCAAGGGGCCAAACTTGTGGAGTATTTGTTGTGCTGAAATTGGTCATTCGTCTTCGATGTAATTGCCTGTCTGTGTTTTCAGTGTTATTTATTTAGTTTTTAAAAGACAATTAAAATTTGAAAGTAAATTTTTACCTCCCTTTCTCTCACATGATACTGATGCGTCCAAAATCTGCTCAGCCCTTAGATCTCCTCGTGATGTCCTGCAAAACGAAAGCGTCAGATGTGGCCCGACCGCTGGGGTCGGGAGTCCACCTCCGAAGGCTAAGTCAGTTGATGAACTTAATCACAAATGGCTCTGCTAGAAGTGCAGAGCTTAAGGAATGAAGAACTGGGAAGGGTGACCTAGATAGCAGATCGCTGATAGTTTAGGTCTATCAGTATGTATCTGAACCTGAGCCTCAGATAGTATTCTTTTTTCCATCCCCTCACCTTGTATGATAGTGAGGTTTATATAGAGTGTACCTTCGAATCTCCTTCGTTGGATGCATTTGAGCCTTCTTCGGGTAGTCGTTGGATCTTATCGGTTAGATCCGTTGAGCAATAGACTTCTACTAGTTTGGGCTAGTAGAGGACTCTGAGATAACCTTTAGGTTATGAGATGATTATCCCTTCGATAATGATTATCCGGAGCCGTCAATTCGAGTCTGCCATTATTAGGGTGATTACCCTAATCCATAAGTAGGATTAAGGCACGCTTGTCGCCGAATAAGCTTTCTTCTTCAGAAAGCCATCTTCCGGATCCGGTTCGCTTTGGAGAGTAGTCGGATCTTCTGGTCTCGACCGGGGTCGAGGGTCGGAGAGAAGGTATGAACCCGGTTCGATCATAATCTCTGTATTAGATACTTATCTTTTGTTTTTATCTCTTTATTAGTTTTTTATATTATTTGAATAATATATATATATATATATATATATATATATATATATATATATATATATATATATATATATATATATATTATTTTCTCCTTCTTTGTAAGAATTTATTAAATGTGATTAGATGTATGTATATTTTTATCCTCCATTTTTTTATATCAAATTTCACTAAATATGGTTAGATGTAATTATTTAATTTTTCCCTCTTCTATAAGAATCTATCAAAGGATTTATAAAAAAAAAAAAAAAATCAAAGGAAAAAGGAAGTTCAAATGAAAATTAAATTTTAAAAGACTTCTATAAAACAGGGGAAAGAAGGAAAAAAAAATACACCTTATCACATATAATTTATTTTTATGGAAAAAAAGAAGAGAAAATAAAGAATTGATTTATTAAAAAAAAAAAAAATTTAAGTGTAAAAATAAAGTGTAATTTAACTATCTTAAAATATCAGGGAAGAAGTAAAGATAAAAAATCACTTTTTTCAGAAGAGTAGAAATAAAACTATTGAGTTTGCTCCGAGAGGGGTAACTGTTGCTGAGATTATTAGGACTAGAAGGCAATTTGCTTCTGAAATTTCTTGAACTTTTTGTCCCAAAATTTCTGTAGCTTTTCATAATTTACATCTTTCCTTGAATATGGATAATTGGAAACTGAATTTCTCTGATGCTCCAAAACTGACAACTAAGTTGGCTTATCAACAACTTACAGTTGCTAATAGAGGATCATTATTCCCTGATAAATGCTGGTGGTTATTCTTTTGGAAACTAAATATCCATCCTTGTTATAAAATAAAGAGAAAATATATAATACAAAGAAAAAAGACAAGATGAGTTCTATCAGAACTAGTCCATTTAGTTGAGTGCATTACATATTTATAGTAGAAGGAACATCTACTATGAAATGGAAATATCAGAGTTTACAAAGAAATATAATATATGATTCTTACACACAATAAGATATTCTTGATATGGAAAGATAGATTGCCACCAAAGATAGAAGGTGTATAAAATGGAAATATTGATTGCCAACAATGTGTATTGAGATCACTGTAATCTTCAATTAAGATGGGAATGTGAATCACCAAGATTGTATGCTGAGGTGGTTGAGATCTTCAATTGGAAGTGTTGTCTATTGGGGGGTGATGGATATCCACAATCAATATTATTTATAACACTCCCCCTTGGATGTCCATCAATAGATAATGTACCTCGTTAAAACCTTACTAAGAAAAAACCATGTGGGAAAAAATCTTAGTGAAGGAAAAAGAGTATACATATCTAAATAATACGTATTGGTAGCTGCCTCATTAAAAACCTTACCAGAAAAATCCAGTGGGACAAAACCTTGGTGAAGGGAAAAAATAGTGCAAGCATGTATTTTACTCCCCCGATGATAACATCATTGAATATCTTTGAATACCCATATTTCAATATCATGCAACAGTTTTTCAAACTTTGAAATAAGCAATGCCTTAGTAAATAAGTCTGTTAAATTATCAATTGCATGAATTCAATGAACATCGATTTCACCATTTTGTTGAAGATCATGAGTGAAGAAAAATTTCGGTGAAATATGTATCATTCTATCTACTTTGATGTATTCAATTGAGCTATGCATGCAGCATAATCTTCATATAATATTGTTCAAACCCCTTCTTTTAGTAGAAGACTGCATGCTTCCTGAATGTGTTGTATCATTGATCTAAGCCAAATATAAAATAGCTAACATTCACTTGTGAATAAATAGTCTGTTTAAGATCTAGTTGTATATAGATTAGATAAAAATCTTGCATCTGCATAACAAGTAAGTTGATGTCTACATTTATAAAATAATATCATGTCAATAATTTCTCGAATATACTGAAATACATGTTTTATAAATTTCAGTGTCTTCGTATTGGAGAAGAGATAAATTTTGTTAATACATTTATAGAAAATGTTACATCCGATTGTGTATTATTATCAAGATACATTAACGCCCCATTTGCACTTAGATATGGTACTTCAAGACCAGTAAGTTCTTCATATTTTCATGGGGTTGAAATGAATCTTTTATTTATGTTAAACGATCTTACAACCATTGGGGTACTCAATGGATATATTTTATCCATGTAAAAATCGCTTCAAAACCTTCTTTATAAAAGTTAATTGATGAATGAATATTCTATTTGTCAAATGATCAATACTTTGTCTCTCTAAGATCTTTCATTTCAAATTCTTTCTTCAAATAGTATACTGCTTTTGGAAGCTCTTTAGGAGTTCCAGTGATACTTAAATCATCATTATATACACTTACTAAAATTAGATCCATGTCCTTTAATAAAGGCACGGTAATAAATTGGATCATTTTTATACTTTTCATTTAGTAAACATCCACTAAGGAGATTATACCATATATGCCCTAATAATCTTTGAAGCCTTATTGAACAAACTTCCTAAGAATTTTTATATACTTCAGTCATTTTGAATCCTTCAAGGATTTTCATATATATTTCATACTCGAGTGAACCATATAAATAGGCTGTAATAATATCCAATAGACGCATGTCAAAATTTTCATATACTGTCAGATTAATAAGATATCTGAAGGTGATTGCATCCACTACAAAATAACATGTTTCTATGTAATCAATGTCAGGCCTCTGCGAAAATTATTGTGCCATAATTCATGCTTTATATATCACAACTTCATTCTTTTTCTCATTTTATTTTTCGCACGAAAACTCATTTGTACCCCACTGGCTTTATATCTTCAGATGTTGGACTACAGGTCCACTTTTTCAAGCAAATTCAATTCTACTTGAATTGTGTCTGTATATTTTAGCCAATCATTTCTTCATTATATTCATCAACAATTTTATATTCAAGATCCTCGTTTTGCATTATTTCAACAAAAACATTATATGTAAAAATTGTTGTCGACAACTTTATATTTTTTGTTCCATCTTTTTCCTGTAATGACATAACTAATCGAGATCTCTTCATTATTTTCAGGTCCCTGAACCTTTTCGGGGTTTTATAGAAAGTTATGTTTTCAGGATCTTCATAATCAATTGTCTCCATACTATGACCATCTTGATCATTTGCTCTTTTCCTTTCATAGGATTTTATCCTTGGAACCAATTGATCTTCCACATTTTAAACGTGGTTTAATTTTATTTGCACTGTTAGATTGTCTTGCTGGTACATTAATTCTAATTGGAGCATTTACAGCTGGAATATGAGATTTAGTAACTCTTAGCAGGTTAACAAATCTGGCAGTTGATTCATAATATTTATTGCATTATCCTTTGAACTTCAAGTTCACAGTGCTCAGTGCGAGGATCTAATGAGATAATGATAATGTATACAATCAATCTCTTTTTCCAACTGTTTATTCTCTCCCCCACATGTTGGAAAAACTAATTCATTAAATAAATCTCCTATCATTGGTAATATATTGAATTATATAAGGAGATTCAAAAATTTTTAAGATGAGAAATATTTTGCTTCTAACCACAAAGCCAATTGTAATAGGGAGAATTTATGACAAATTTTTGGCCTGATGCATACAAATGATGATTTGTTTTCATAAACAATGGTTTAGCTATTAATTGGAGACATTTAATAAATAATTTTACCAAACCATTTTGGATATAAACATGAGCAACATGCTATTCAACTGTGATCTCAGTTATACAATAATCATAAAGCCTGAGATGTAAATTCACCAGCATTATTAAAACAAACTGCTTTTATCTTATAATCCATAAATTATGCTCTTAATCTTATTATTTGAGCAAACAATCTCGCAAACACCAAATTGCAAGTTCATAATGAACATACATATGACCACTTTATAGATGCATCTACTAAAATCATATATTATTTGAATGGTCCACATGATGGGTGAATGGGCCCATATATTTCATCATGTATACATTTCAAAGACGTAGAATGTTCAATCTCAACTTTAGCTGGTGAATATCCAATAATAAAATTCTCTTGAGAACAAGCAACACAAGAAAATTCATTTAATTGAAGAATCTTCTAGTTCTTCAATGGATGACAATTGAATTTTCAATAATTCTTCGCATCATATTTGATCCGGGATGGTCCAACCGGTCATCCAAATAATAAAATTATTGGAATCAATGTTCATTTGATTTACCCAAGCATGTGTTTCAACCATGCGATATTCGTGTAGTACAAATTGAGATAAAATATCTAATACCTTTGTATAGATATTCACTTTTACCATTATTTGTAGTCTCAATCTGATAATCATTTTGACAAATAGCTTCGAAACTTAATAAGTTTCTTTGAGACTTACTACAAAATAATTAATTATTCATAGCCAATTTTATCTCCCAGATAATAATAGATTAGTTTTTCTAGAGCTTCCAATCAATGTTGTACTACCAATTTTTATATGAACATTGGCTTTCGCATCATTAAATAAGAGAAATATATATATTTTTCTCTCAGTATAATATGCGTTACAGTATATAAGAGAATATTCACATTCTTCATCAAAATGAAACAAAATATATTAAAAGATATATAGAAAGTAAATAAAAAAAAAGGGAAACGGACCCCAAGGGAAGCAAGCTAATAAAGTGGACACCCCCCCAAGACAAAAGGCAAAAGGACAAAGAACGACAAAAACCGGACACAACCAAAAGCAAACAAAACCCCACCACCGCCAACCGCCACGGACCAAAACCAGCGGCACAGAACGGCGGAGGCGAAAGAAAGGGGGAGAGGGGGGGCGGACCCACCAAGAAACCCCACGAGACCGGAGAGAAGAGGCGGAAACGCCAGAGGGCCAGGCAGGCGAGGCAGGAGGAGACCGAGCGAAGCCGGGGCCAAAAGGGGACCCAAACCGGGGACCACAGCCGACGCGGCACAAGGCCACAGAAACACAAACGGCAAGACGAGGCACGAAGCGAGCGGGAGGCGACCCAGAAGAAACAAAGCAAGAAAAACCCACGGGCCCGCCCGGGGAAAGGGCAACCAAAGGATCCCCGAAAGAACACGAACCAAGGAGGCAGACCGAAGAAACGTCAACAAGACACACGGCGAGAAGGGAGAAACAGGAGACGGGAGAAGGAGAAAAAGAGAGAAAAGGAAAGGAGAGCCAACCGCGCGTAAAAAACGGATCCGGGGAGGAGGCAAAACAAGAGGGTTGGACGGAAGAAGGGAAGCGGAAAAGGGAAGGAAACAGAAACTGCACTATTATAGATATGAGGGTATTGGCAAAAATTACAATTGTCCTAATGATTATTGGATATTCGGGGAGGATGAAGGCCATTTATTTGGACTAAAATGACTAGTCAAACCAGGGGTCAAGTGAATTATCCAAAAAATTATAGAGGAAAAAGATTAAATTTAAGATAAACTAACATATGAGATGAGATTTGAAGAGAAAAGAATTACAAACTAATATAATATTAGTTGAATTCTACTAACATAATCAAATCTTCAACTATTATCTTCAAAGGAGTTTGTAGTATCTAGATGTGTAGTACTTGTGAGACCATCAAAATCATCACTTTTATAGTAAAAAATTGCTCAAGTATCATGATTTTGAAAAATTCAATTTATCTCCACATTATTTTTATTTCTTTAATTAAGGCTTGACAAAGCTTAATTTAATATTGTGGAGTACGACAGATACATGTCTAATGGCTTTCATATCACATCAGTAACAAATATTATCTTCACTCATTGAATTGTTATATTGAGAATCCTTATTATTCTCTTATTTATTTCCATAATAATGATGGTAATTATTCCGTCTTTTGCCTCATCCTCTTCCACAGTCATGACCATAATTTTGATTTTGTCTTCTTTCAGGCATATTATGAATCGCTACATTCACTTCAGGGAATTGAGCAAAACCAATAAGAAGAGCTTCATGACTTTTTATTAATAGTCAATTATTTTACTCAGCCACAAATAGGCATGATATCATTCAGAATATTTCTTAAAACTCATTTTACAATATTACTATTGTAACAACAAATCTGAAACTTGAAAATTTGCTGGCATATTTTCATAAATAATATTTTCTCCTTATAATTTTAATGGAGAATTAATTTCAAAAACTACAGAACTGTATTTATTTTTACGTTTCAAATCTTGCAACTTCATGTGTATCTACAGAACTGTACTCATTTACAATTTCAAATCTTGCAATTTCAAGTGCATCTGCAAAACTGTACTCATTTACAGTTTCAAATCTTGCAACTTCATGTGCATCTGTAGAACTGTATTCATTTACAGTTTCAAATCTTGCAATTTCAGGTGCATTTAACAATATTTGTGGTGCAAGACTAACAACCACTATGTACAATAAATAAAACCGTTATTTTTAGATTGGATAATGACAAACCACAATTGTTAAAGTAACCTAATAGTTATTTGATTCTTATATTCAATAAAATACATACATTTTTATCACGATGCACTTACATTACGAGATGGACAATGTAGACTCCATTGTTTACAAAAACGTACGAGGAGATCATCATCATTTTCATTTTGGAATAGAAAACATAATGATCCATAGTCTGCTGTCTTTCTTCTCAAAACGCAATATTTTGAGAGGAGTCGGTCACAATTACTTCGAGCGGAATCGTGCTGATAACGTATTATAAAATAAACAGAAAATATAGAATACAAAGAAGAAAGACAAGATGAGTTCAATCAGAACTGGCCCATTCAGTTGAGTGCATTACATATTTATAGTAGAAGGAACATCTACTCTGATATGGAAATATCAGAGTCTACAAAGAAATACAATATATGATTCTTACACACAATAAGATATTATTTATATGGAAAGATAGATTGCCACCCAAGATAGAAGGTGCATAGAATGGAAATATTGACTGCCAACATTATGTGTTGAGATCACTGTAATCTTCAATTAAGATGGGATGTAAATCACCAAGATTGTATGCTGAGGTGGTTGAGATCTTCAATTGGAAGTATTGTCTATTGGGGGGGGGGTGATGGATATCCACAATCAATATTATTTATAACAATCCTAAATTTAAACTCTTTTTTTGGCGTCTTCTAAATGCAAGAATCCCGTTAATGAGATTCTCGCTAAATGGAGCACAAATTTGGATAATTGTGGGCTTTGTGGTACAAGCAGTGAATTGACCTGGCACCTATTCTTAAATTGTGAATGGACAAGGTGGGTCTGGGCAGCAGGACCATTAGGCTTGAGAACAGAAAAGCTACCCTTCACTAATATTAGTGACTTCTGTTTGGATTTATTTTATAACTCACACATTGACAAACCTGTGCTAAGATGGATGTTTGCTATCATATCTATCACTTTTTTCAGTATATGGCATGTTCGAAATGAAATGAAATTCAGGAACAAACTACCACAGCCCATGAGAGTGTTAAAATTTATTAGTAACTGGTGCTGTGACCTCCATCTAGTACCACCGGGACCACTTGATAGATTAAATCCCGACAATACACCAATCTATGATCAAATTGATCATACACCGGACTTCACAACAATTCCTCTCCCTACTCTTACAATGCTTTTCTGTGCAAGTGTTGTAAACCACAGGACAAAAAAAACAGGATGCTGTTGGGGAATCACTGTCAACAACCGACTGGTACATTGCTGGAGCGGTGTTTTTTATGGGGACAATTTCAATTTGGCTACTGTTAAGGGGCTGAGAGAAGGAATGGAGAAAGCATGACAATACAACATACACGTCGAATCTATTTGGACTAATTGGCACCAAATCACTGACTTCATACCACGTCCTCAAAAACCATGGCCACTGGAGTTAGTTCAAGATCTATTGATATTAGGACCATCCCTAAAAGGGATATCGATTATCAAAATAAAGCCAATCTATTTGCTGGAGATGGCACAAGAACTTGCCAATGAAGCCATAGGTAGACAAAGTGAATGGATCTGGATTGAAAGACCTCTAAATGATCTCACTATATTGTAATTTTTTTTTCTTTGTATCAACAAAAAAAAGAAAAAAGAAATAAAACTATTGAAAGAAAAATAAGAATAAATAGAGAGGACATAGAGAGAGAGAGAGAGAGAGAGAGAGAGAGAGAGAGAGAGAGAGAGAGAGAGAGAGAGATGCTCCTTTTAAAAATACAGTACATGCAAACTCAGCATCTAACAGGATTTTTACTTGCAGCAGCCGCTATTGGCTGCTGCCGACGATGGTGATCGCACCACGTAATCAAAATAAGATCGAGTGGTTGAGGATTAGATGGCAGGGGTTTACTTGTAAATATTATTTTTAGGGTTTAAAAAATTTTAATTTACAAAATCAGCCCTACAATTACCCAACAAAGATTCTTGACTGCTCGATCGCAGCAATTAGCTCCGTCGGGATTTGTTTGTTGCCCCTCGTGAAGGCGTGAATCCTAGCATCAAGCAAGGCATCGTAGAAGTGATTGGCAAAGCTAGTGCGAGTGTTCGATCTTTTTTTAAACCCTTAAAATAATATTTACAAATAAACCCCTAGCATCTAATCTTCAACCGTTTAATTTTATTTTGATTATGTGACGTGATCACGTCCCAATTGCTGCTGCAAATAAAAATCCCATCTAACCAAGCTAATCAAACAACAGAGATTTATTGCTAAAATATGTTAAACAACAATCACTCCAGGCAGTTTCCTTACACGGACACCTGCAACCATTTTTCTAATTTTAGATCACCGTCACTTCACCCATCCAAGTTACTTCTGCGTGGTTATGCCTGGAGCAAGATTTAAGAAACACGCAAGCCATGCAGTGGCGGACCCAGGATGCAATAGTGGGGGGGGCCGAAGAATGAAAGCCAGTAACCATCCTATTTGGGGTCCCACCGCTAAATTATTTTATTAAATTAAAGAATAGACCCACATATTTTGTGGGGCCCACACATATTTAAAAAAAATGATAAATTATTAATGATGATATTTTTTTTTTGACAAAATATAGGTAAAATTAAAGCAACAATATAAAAAAAATATACACATGACTTCAACCCTAAAAAGTTAAATGCAAACTAAAATTTTAGGTAAGAGATGCAAATCAATGGTAGTAGTACCTACTAATTATAAACATTATTCACAATACAAAATCAAATAACAAAAAGCGAAGAAATAAAAAACAAGAAATAAAATCAAATTAAAAAGAATAACAAAAGAAAAGAGAGAAAAAGAAACAAGAAAAAGAGAAAGAGAAAGAAACAAGTGGAGTAGATTTTTCAAATTCAAGCCACACATAGAAGGGAAGAGAATAAATAGGAAAAAAGAGGAAGAGGAAAGAGATAAGAGAAAAAAGGGATTGAAGACTTAGTTTTAATTAGAAATAACATTTGATTTTTAAAACCTAATAAGATTTTTTTTCAAAAATTCCTTTAACCCACGTAGAGAAGAGAATAAATAGGAATAAAAATGAGAGAGAAGAGAGGGGAGAATAAATAGGGATGAAGATTAGTTTTTTATTAGGAATAACATTTATACCCACATTTTACTTTTAAAATGCACAATATTGGGGGGGGGGGGGGCAAAAGGACATTTCACAGGGGAAGAAAAAACCGGAAAATTAAAGGAATTAGGGAATATGGATAAAATTTTAAATGGGGGGCATGGCCCCCTCCGGCCCCTTCATAGGTCCGCCCAAGCCATGCGATCAGATGGTAATGTTCTCAACATAAAACTTTGAACGAATAATATATGATCACATTTTCTCAAGTCACGGGAAGAAATTTCCACGGTAACGTTGGAGATTTAGAATGATTTATCCACATTATTGAATGAATATAGGGCACTCAACCTTCTTAAAGGAATTAAGGTGGCAAAAAGAAGAGTCCCTAAAATCTCTTATATTTTCTTTGTTGATGACACTTTTCTTTTTTGTCATGCTGAAAAAGAAAATACTGTAACCTTAAAAGCAATCTTGGACTTGTTTTCTGATGGTATGGGACATGAAATTAATTTTGATTAAACTGAAACTTTCTTTAATAGAAATGTCTTATACCTTGACAGACAAATCATCCTGTCTATGCTCGACATCAAGGAAATGAAAAAAATATGTAGTCCATTTGGGAACAAATCTGCTTCATGGACGAGCAAAAATGAAAACGTTGCAGTTTATATTCAACAAAATAAAGAAGAATATGACATCTTGGAAAGCAACCAACTTATCGTTTGCAAGTAGGGGTGCCAATGCAGTCAGTTCTCTAATCCCAATCTCTTTATCAGTGTTTCAGATTTCCAATCACTTTTTGTAGGAAAATTGATTCCCTATGTCAAAAATTCTAGCATGGAAATCTTGCGAAGAAAAAACAGCTTAATTGATTCCTTGGAATCAATGTTGTCTCCCTAAAGAACATGAGGGTCTTGGCTTAAAAAAAATGGAAGATGTAAATATAGCACTTCTTTTGAAGCAGGGATGGAGAATGATCACAAATCCTTATGCACTTTGGTTACAAACACTCAAGGCAAAATATTTCCTCAATACAACAATTTTTGACTCGAAGGTCCAATCAAGGAAGGGATCCTGGACATGAAATAGTATTGATAGCATCCTCCCCCTATTAGAAAAAATGGTGGCAAGGAAAGTGGGCAATGGAAGTGAAACGTCATTCTAGTTTGATCCTTGAGTATAATAGAATCGAGTCCATAAGGAATACACTCGAATTTAGGAACCACATAACTATGAGTTGTGGGGAAGAACTGCTACGGTGGCACAAGTAGCATCTTCGTTCATCTGTTTTTAACAGGAGTACCTTTCTAATTTGAATCTCTCTTCCTTACTTTCCTTACACCTTTGCATCTTACCTCTGAATTTGACTCTTGACAATCTCTTATTTCAAGAAATGGAACGTTCACAGTCAAACTGGCAAGGAAAGCGTTGTCAAAATAAAAAATCATTGCAAGAAATAACACCTCGAAACCACGGTGGAAGTTTTTTTGGAAACTACTCTTACATCCCAAATTTACAACCTTCTTCTGGCGTCTCTTGAATGTAGGACTCCCAGTAAAGGTAGTACTTGCTCAATGGACAACATCATCTAACTAATGTGAATTATGCATGAATGGTGAAGAGTCATGTTGGCATACTTTCATTTCATGAGATTGAACTAAGAGAATTTGGGCAGCAGACCCTCTAGGTTTGAGAACAGAGGGACTTATACACCAATCCATCCTGTAGCTATGCACATATTTCCTATCAACCAATACTTAGAATAAAAATTCTAAAGAGGTGGTTGATATTTGCGTTATAATAATATGCTACTATGTATGGCAATAACGCAACCAAAAAGTCTTTAATAAACAAACACCCAACCCCACCAAAGTATTGCACGATATCTCCCTATGGGATTGTAGATTCTGCAAGAATCTAAAACAATACAATGGATTATATGCACAGATTGGCCTGTTTTTGCCAGAATATGCATTCCATTAACTTGTTTCAATCTCCCATTTTATTGTATGTAGGGGTACATAACTCACAACTAAACTTTGAGGATGAGTGTGGGTTTGTTTTGGGAAGACCAGGTCGACTAAATCAGGACAAGAGGCTTAGGGAATGGAGATATTATTGAGGCTTCTATTGTTGGATTTTGCACCGGAATAGGTCAAGCCTAAAAATCACAACTCTACATTACCAATGTTTGGTGCAACACGCAAGAATCAATTGATTTAATTTGAAACTTGAAGAAAAAACAATGGCGACTTGAACATGTCCCCCATTTGGCAAGTCTTGCCTCTTGTATTCCAAAGATAGACATCACTGGCTTTAAGGACCTCACACTCTAGCAATGGTTTACCTATTTAGCATATAGATCATCAATAGAACTCTTGAATAGTTGGAATGTACTAGACCTAAGTAAACTATGTAACTGTCTTCCTTAGTTTTTGCTAATTTAATTTTCTTTTAATAAAAAAGAAAAAGAATGATTTATGTGATATTTTGCCATAAGGAAGAAATTTCAAGGGTCACGTTGGATATCAGGATGACTCACATGATATTTTGTAAATTCAAATAGTAATGAAACAAATATCTTTATATATATAAAAGATATTTAGCAAGGATTAGTGAACCTGGATCCTTGGCAGCATGGGCATCTAACCTTTGGGGGCCTGGATTTTTATTTGTTATAGCGGCTGCAGCCTGCAACCAACCGTCCGGATTACACCACTTGTACAAGAAATGATCCGACAATGTAAAATCAAAAGAGGGGTGCATATGTAAATACAATTTTTTTATTTTTACATTTACAGGTTCGATAATTTACAAATTTTCAAAATGAAACCCTAATTCCACCAATTTCAAACCCCTATTTTGCTTCATTCCATGTCATGAGCCGAATAGCTAAACTCGACGAAGATTCACCTCAATGATGTCGGATATTTGGTTCTCGCCCATTTTGGCCATTAATTTTGGATATTAAAATTTCAGGCTATAGTATGCATTTTCCGATGGTGCATTTTGCCAAAAACTCTTTGATACAATGCTATGTGGTGTTTCTCGATACCATTGTGATGATGTGGATTTTGTTGGATCACCTGTTCAAAAGCCGTACTAGAAGCAACAACAGAAGAAATCAAATTCGAAGAAAAATGGTGGATCAGAGAGGTTAAAGGAGCTTTCGGACCTGTCGGAAGGGTTAGAAATAGGAGCATGTGAAATGGAGGTAGAGAAACAAAGAGAAAAGTTGAGGTTTTTGAGGAACTTCAACAACTTGTCAAGAGATTGCAATTTGAAGAGGGAACACTGTAGAAGGAAGCAGCTCATGCCTCATGGAGAGATTCCTCCTCTTCTAGGAATGCTTGATTCTAATGATCAAGATTTTCAGGTAGTTTGTTAGGGATAATGGATGCACAACCGAGAGAAGAACACAAACAAATCACACAAGGGGAATTTAACGTGTTTCGGCAAAACCCTGCCTACGTCCATTAGAGAGAAAGGAGTTCCACTATTTCAGAAAGCCTCACACGACTCTCACACCCACAAAGTATTACCCTTTGCTTGCCCCCAATCCTTATCCTCAGGATGGGTTCCCCAATCCCCTACAGGATTGATGCCCCAATCTCCTACAGAGATTGATGCCTATATGTTATCCACAGAGACTATTTATAGGAAAACCTGAAAAAATCCCAATGTAATTACAATTTTACCCTAGTACTAGTAATTGACCCACGGCATACAAGACACCCAAACCCCGGAGCCCCAACGGGAGGGAAAGAGGAAGAGCGAGTGCCACCGGCCGAATTTTTGGCCTCTCCATTTGACGTGAACTAAACCATAGGCGTTTTTTGTTCCTAAAAATTGCCACAATTGCGAAAAATCCCAATGTAATTACAATTTTACCCTAGTACTAGTAATTGACCCACGGCATACAAGACACCCAAACCCAACAGTTTGCTTTATGCTCTTCTCAACTTAGGGATGGGAAATGATGAGTAAGTTGCTTGTAGTTGTCTCATCTGCCCGCTGTAGCCTTGAATTTTTGGCCTCCTTTCCATTTTGACTGTGCTAATACATAAAAACACATAGGCCTGTTTTTTTGAATTCCATAAAAAAATTGCTCACAATTAGCAACGCATTTTCCATGCTTTTTTTTCTTTCTTTCCCCTCCTCCTATAGATTAGCATCAAACTTCATCTTGTTCTAAGAGTTAGGAAGAGTTTCCGGCAAAATGCACCACCAAAAAATGCAGACCATAACCTAAAATTTTAACTGCTAGAACGGTTGAGAACCGAAGATCCAACATCGTTACGGTGAATCTTGGTCGAGTTTGACTATTTGATTCATGACGCATGAACAATGCGAGATGGAATCCGGATCATCACCCCGTCAGGTGAGCACTCTATGCTCCCAAGACGGTTTTACCACCACAAAATTAGTGGCCCCCACAGGTAAAAAATATAAAACAAAAAAAAAAAAAAAAAAATCCCTTCACCCAACCTTGGGCCCCCTGTAATTTGTGGTGATAAAGCTGTCGGGTAACACAAAGTACTCCCCCAACGGGTTCGAGGATTTGGACTCAGCGAGATGGGGGTTTAGCTGCAAATAAAATTCCAGGGGCCCGCCAAGATCAACCTCATATTTTTCCTAAACTATTCGTCACTGAAAAACAAATCCTTATGCACAACAGTACACTTAGATACCAAACCATAAGTTGAAATTTAAGGTATAATTTCAAAAGTTCATAATAGACTTATAAAACACGGACCCCGAGGAGCCAGGCACAGCCAGAAGCCGCAATGGCTCCCCGAGTTTAATAAATGATTAAATAAGGAAAAGTAAGAAATTGTTAATTTAATAAATTGGTGACAAAATACCCCGTTGGAATTTTATTTTATTTAACTACAAAATAAATACTATAAAATAAATATATAATAAAAGCACGATCCCTGAACAGGATCCGCGGAGTCGGAAACACGCCGCGACGAAGAAGATTGGTGAGCCACATGGAGATCAAACCAACCCGTGATCCTCATGCACCGCCAAAAAAGAAAATGAGGACGATTACTCTCGCTACACGGGCCCCCGCAACAAGGGTAACCGCCTCAAAAGTGTACCCCATGTTCAAGCTGGACGGCATTCTTGGAAGTGGATCTTTGCTTCATTCTTTAGAATCGCAGAGGTAAGAATGACAACGGCTGCGTGGGATTATTGAATACATGAATATAACCATTCTAATTCAATTTTCAAGTCGACTGTTTGACGATCTACGACGGGCTTTGTCGATCTCCTATTTTAGAATGGATTCGTAACGAAGAAAAACAGCTTGGCTTTGACCTTTATCGTTTTGTGCTCTTGTTTGCTTTTTGGGATTGTAGATCCATCAGAACTCTCAAAGAACCCGGAGAAAGAGGATCCGAAATAATCCATCTCAAACAAATCGAATTGAAGTTTGAAATTTGTTCCTCAGATTTCCATGATGTTTTAGGGTTGAGAGGTGGATGAACGAACAAAACGAAAGAGCAAGATGCGCAGGTTCCCTCTCGCTGAAAACGAGGAGGAAACCTGTGGGACGAAACAAAATAAAAATAAAACAAAAATCAAACGAGGGTATTGCACCAATTTATTAAATTAACAGTTCGTTAACTGTCCTTATTAATCATTTTTAACTACAGGGAAGCCAATGCAAGGAAACTTAAACTGGATTAAAAGTGACCTGGACCAAACCTCAGGGGCCAGATGAAAATTACCCTTTTTTTTTTTTCCCAGCCTATTATATCACATCCTCCACAAAATGTTTTCCCTTCGTGACGCGGATTGGTTCAGGTTTTAATAAATCCTTATTGTAACTCGTTTCTGCGCATCTTGTAGCATATCACCACCGACCATCCGTTTACCTGTGTCACAGTGATTCTGATTCGGTGGAAAAACCCATGAAAACGTTGGAACCAGGGCAGTAGGACTTTTCGACTCAATTACCAAATCGGGAAAAACCAACGCAAGGGGAGAGAAAGAAGACACGGCATCCGGGTGACAGATACTTTTACCAGAACGAACCATTGAACCAAGTACCGTGGCCAACAAGGAAAATAGTAGTAGCCAACTTTTACTGGAAACGAAGTCGAAGTCCATTCAAATAAGTAATAACAACTTCGCCGAACTATTTTTATGCACCATTCACCATCCACCATCCACCATCCACCATCCGTCATCCGTCCACTATGGTTAGTTGGGTTGGGTTAGAGTGGGCCCATCAATAATTTACCATCACGTGTCTGATGACTCGTATTCCAACTCTCTAGGCTTTAAAAAGACTTTTTTTTTCTGGTTATGGAAAATTGGAAACGTCTAGAGCTTGGGGATTTTGATTCTTCTTTCCTCCTCGGCCGCTACACGCTCCAACGCCCAGCCCCACAGGCCACACCCCCAGGCCCCACCCACCAAACAAACAAACAAACACGTTTGGTTTGTTAGGTCGGCAGACACTCAGAAGGGGGTACAGATTACATGTGGTAGGTCCCACCCAATTTCAATTCCAATTATCAAACAAAGTACAAAAATGGTGACTTCAACGGTGGATTCCTCGTTGGTTCAGGACGATCGCATCCGAAACATTTCCAGGTGCACCGACCGAATCTAGGCAGACACAAACTCCTACTCCCACCACCACCACCACCACCGCCACAAAAATTAAAAAATTAAAAAAATTTAAAAATAATGCATTTAACCCCCTGTTTCACTCCACCATAACTCATGCTTATCCTCTTAATCACTCTTATTAAATTACATTACACTCCATTAAATATCATACTTATCTTCTCAACCAACCCCCCACAAACACAATCACGAGCTCAATGCAGTCGAATATGGCATCAACAGAAGCAAAGACATGGAATTCTCAAAACAAGGTATGAGGTTGTTTCTTTTGTTGGGGGTAGGGAACACTCCCAAAAAAAACAAAAAGGGAGAAAAAAATGATATAAAATGAATACAAACTAACATGGATCAGTATTTCATCACATAACACCAGTCATCAAACAGACAAGACAGTTTAATACCCACACACAAGCAGGTCAAATTACAAATTCGAAGACACAAATCTAAGAAATGATACCTACATAAATGATTCCATGTAACCCAGAAGCTACCAGAGAACTCTCCATGGCTGAAGCATATGCACCACCTTATTCTCCATCTCTTGTCATCAGCTTCTACCAAACCAAACAAACAGAAAAGAGAACACTTTGATCAGCGGTTATCCCACAGAAACAAAGGAAAACTACACTAGAAAGCTCTAAAAGACACAAAAACACCAACATTCACGAAGAAAATTAAGTTTATATAGATTACGTAACTCATCGAATAGGAGCTACAAATTGTGAATATTGTTACTAACATGTCTTATTTACATAGACCCAGCATGAAGACCAAGACACTTCAGTAGACGCTTCCCATAATCGAAGGGAACTCATCAAAATTCCAAAGCTCCCACGAACCATTGAGAAGGTTTTCCATGGATGTCTCTGCTTCCCAGCTTCCATCAAGATATGGCATTTGAAACATCTTCGACTGAGATTCAAAACTGGACACTTCCTCTGCAACTGGGAGTTTCTTTGTGGCGTTCTCCTCAATCTGGATCACCTCATCCTCAGGTATTGTCTTCATTTTTTTGTTTACTCGAGAGTCCTCCGAAAATTCAGACACATCACTTCCAATTGCATCTGAAAAAACTGATGATATCTCTGGAGTCTTGCATTCTAATTCTCCCCAACCAAAATCAGAACAGTCAAAGGAATTGCTCCCTTGATCTGAACTAAAACAAAGGGTGTCGCCATCAGAAGATGTGAATGATTTGAATCCATTTGGCTCTCCAATGGCAGGGAGGGAACCCATACATCCAGATCCATTTGTTCCATTCACTGGAACTTTCTCTTCCGTAAGATTGTCATAGAAATCAGAAGCTGGGTTGCTCATGTAACTGAAATTTTGGTTGATATTCTGCTTCTCGTATGAGGTGTTCACTTTTGGTATTGCCTTCAGAGGGGTTGACTTCCCAGTGCTCTTCTGAGATGCTGCAGAAGAAGACCCTTCTGGGAAATTCACCTTGGCCTTACTGCCTCGGATCCTTCGAGCTTCAGCATCATAAGCTCTTGCAGCTTCTTCAGCAGTATTGAAAGTTCCAAGCCAGACACGGACACCCTTTCTAGGGTCTCTGATCTCGGCAGCCCATTTCCCCCAAGGCCGCTGCCGTATCCCTCGGTACTGGTTCTTCCTCTTTCTCTTTGCAGATTTTTCAGCAAGCCCCTTGAATTCCACGGGTTTCACGGCAGTTGAAACTCCTATCGTTCAACAAATAAAAGAACCAACAACAATTAATACTCCCTTCAAGGAGAGAAGACTTGAAATTAAGGATTTCTAAAGCATAATTTCCATAAATCCATTCAACAATTAATTGTGAAAAAATTATCTGTATTCTTCCCTCGTATTTATTTTCCATCCTTCTAAATAGATGGATTAATCAACAATTTCAAAGGAACAAACAAAATCACCAATTTTTAATTTTTTTACTGAAATCCGATGGTAGAAAATTTTTAATGAAAAAGAAAGCCCGAGATAAGACAAAATCAGCCAATAACATTTTATATCAGGACAAGGTTAGGAAGCGGAAACAAATCACTAAATAAACTGCTTTTAAATAGAAATAGAAAAGAAGGAAAATGGAGAGTCTTCAGGCATCGCAATAAGTAAGAAGGCTCTAAAAAACAATTATTTCTTCAAATCGGCGAAGGAAAGATTGATCGCTGAAAGCCAGTCGAAAATGCCCCGGATTAAAATAATAAAATCACAGGATGGCTGGAAGCACAAATCTGCAAGGGCAAAGTTAGAGTTGAAGTGACAGAAAGGATCAAAGCGAACCTCAAACATCCCAAATTCGAAATAGTAGATTAAACGTGAAAGAGAAAATTCCAAACAAGAAAGGATTAGAAGAAAAAGCTAGGAGAAATAACCTTCTATCTGAACCAAGATCGAAACTGGAAATTGATCGATAACACAGAGATGAATGGTATACCTCGTGAAGAACGAGACGAGGGAGCGGAAGCAAATGGTTTGACATCCTCTACTTCCTCTTCGGACTCGTCTTTAAAGTGCTGAAAGTCAGCCTCGAAATCTTCGTCGACGTTGATAACCTCGGATCGCAGAGGCTTGGAATGGTAGTTGGCGGAGTTGGAGTTGCTGTTAAGATCCCAAAGTAAATCTGCAGCGGTGAGTCGCCTGGACCGACTGGTCGGAATGAAATCGGAGATAATCGCACCACCACACATCTCGGTTTAGCGGATCTTCCGATCAGATCAGATATGAGTGAACAGAGGTAAGAAATTATAAAAGAAATGTATAAGCACAGAGATGACAAGAAACGAAAGGATTGTTCGCTTTTCGTTCACAGAGCTCAACAAGGTAAAGCAGGAAGAAGAAGATGAATCAAAGTGTACGCTTTTGTTAACTTTGCGCTGTCGCAGTAGGCAAAACGCAAATAAGGGTTTTATATATCGAAACGGAAACGGAAGCGCAGATGGTGAGAAACGTGGCCGTCAGGGAGAGAAATGGAAATACAGGAAGGAAATAACGCGGTCTGTATCTGGCTCTGTTAAATGTGTAATTATGAAAGAGATGATATCTGAATCTTCTGGACCTACAAAGATTTTCGTATATTTGGTTGGTAAAATAGTAAATCTGATATCTTGAGTTGAGGAGGAACCCAATTACGGTAATACCCTTGTGACAGCGGCATATTACATGTGTAGGTTGGACTTGCGACCCTCTGACTGCCCACTCCACTTGACCCACTTGACACTAGGGGGGATGTACATCAGTACATCCGACACCAGCGTTTTACGGCATCTGAACCGGTATCAATCGCTTTCGCCACCAATATTATATCGATAAATATCATCTCCCCGGCACAACAACCTACAAATCATCGTGCCGGAAAGATGATATTTATCCGATTTCTGATGCCTTACGTCGTGACCGTTTCCATTCGTAACACTTAGTAAAAGGATTATCAGTAAACAAAAAATTTTGGAAGTAGCACTAATAGTAAATTTACCACCATTAATGGTGAGGTTTGAAAATATAAGAAAAAGGATTTTCTTTTTGTAGGACTAAAATACTCGGAAGCTTTTCAACTTTAATTTTTCGACTTGTACTTTTTTTTAGTTTAACCAAAAAAAAAAGACTTTGTACTTTTTTTTAGTACAAAAGCATTTTTTATATATATACACGGACAAGAGATATTATTTATGCTGTTAGTTTTTACTTTGACCTAAGGTCACTAAAGTATACCAACCCAATTGATAATCTCTCGTTAGTAGATAAAGAAAAAACCAGCTTTTATCTCTCCTTACCCATGCTGAATGCAACCCTAACTCCCGCTGGTTGAGGTGGAGAGACTCGCTTATGTAGTCTCTCTACCTCTGTCTCTCCCGTCTCTTGTCTCCGTCTCCTCTGTTCCTCTCCCATCTCAGTCTCTCATGTCTCCTTTTGCTCCTCACCCGTCTTTGTCTCTCGTATCCATCTCCCGTCTCTGTCTCTCCCGCCCCCTGTCTCCCGTCTCTGTCTACGTCTCACCCTCCTTTGGTTCAAAAACCAGATTTGGGATTTTCCCCTTCGATCTTGTTTTCTTGCCAATCTTTCTCATCGCCTCATCCAACTCTTCCAGCTCCCACTTCTCTATTCTCCTTTTTTCGGTTCACAAAAAAAAAAAAATAATAATAATAATAAAATTCTGGTTGCAGCGAGCTTTGGTGCATACCGCATAACAACCCAGCTCTGGAGTTCAAGTTCTTCTGCAGCGGGCTTTACAAGTACGCATCTACAGCAATGATGGATGGCAAGCCAGACATTCTCCGCAATATTGATTCTCCCAACTCGACAACAACACTTCCGCCCTTGTGGATTGTTTTTGTATCACCCTTGTGGCGTGTAAATCTCCGCATTTGCGATGTGTTTCCCCTATGTGGGTGTTGGTGTTTAACTGTTGTTGTATTTGTTACAGCTTTAGTTCTAAGGGTTTTTTGGGCTTGACCCATCCTTTATCTTGGATGACCCTGTTTATTGCATGTACGACAGTTTGGTCAATTTTTGCTCATTAGTTCGGACCGAACCTTGTGTTTTCATGCATCTATCTGTAGTATATTTCCTTTTTTTTGTGTGTTTGTTTTTCTGTCGTTCATGAATGAAGTGTTCTTTACCAAAAAAAGAAAAATATAGAATTAGACATCTTTGTTAAGAAGCATTGGTCTTATCAACCGAACAACCATGCGATGATTTCGAATTGTAATTTTAATTTACCAAAAGAATATTCAAAGTTGGAACACGTGAGCATGTGATTTTTTTGGTTGTCTGTGCAAAAAAATGACCACGTGCGGGAGTTTACAAAATAAGGCATTGACCATTTTATCAGATGAGGGGAAAGCTGTTGGTCAGATTACTTGGGTGGGCGTTCCACCTATTTTGACTGGATTATTCCTTATGGGTGGGAGATTCTTCTTTGTGTTGCTGCACCTAACATGTTTTTAATTTTCTCTTACCTGCCCTCTTTTTTTCTTCCCCCCCTTTTGAAGAAAGATTGCATACGAAAAGAGCTTTTCTTACACAACATTCACTATTATTGGATGAAATTAATATTCACTTATTATTATGGCTTAAATGATGTAGCATTCACTTCTAAAATTACAAATTATTATCTACTATTAGAATTTTCAATTGAGTGGGGTTAAATGAACTAAGTGTCTTTTAGACAGTAAAATAACTTAATTATTTTCATTTAATAGTTTTTTATACACAACTCTTAGGTGAGTGACCTATCTTCTTTCTATCCCTCGCCAAAAACCGCCCACCACCGCCGACGATCGCATCCCCTCCTCGCTGGTGACCATTGTCCACCCCTATATGGTTACCCCCATTTCTCTCGCTTAGATTTGGATGAATAACTTGAGAATTTCAAACAAGGAATGGTGTTGTTTGAAAACAATGAAATTCTATAGAAAAGAAGAGAGATAGAGATAGAAAATTGCTGATGGAGACGAAGAGTCAAAACTCACATATCACATAAAAGCATGTTTGCAAAATAAAATAACTGCAAGCGCACAGTATCGTGTAGCTAACGGGTCGATCTCAGGGAGATATGCCACCTAGAATTCAACTTCTTAATAGTAATGCGAGAGTAGAATGATTCAATTTTTGTTAACTAATTACTTAAACTAAACCAACGATCCTAATCCATACATCTAATGCAATCGAATTGAAACGAAAAAAATAAAGCAAACATAACTAATGCATAAATAAAAGACAGGAAAAAAAATGCAGATGCAACACCACCCGTCACCAGAAACAGAGGCACGACTGTAGGCTTGCTCCGGTTATGTGGTCCGAGATAATGAATGAATATGCATAAAGTAAATAACAGAAAGTAAATAACAAAGCAATAAAAGGAAAAAGAAGCCTTAACCAAAGAGAGGCACGACTGTAGGCATCTCTGATCAAGGATTCAAGGGAAGGGAGAACAATAAATAATGCTGAAAGTAAATCCTAAATTAAGAATATTGAGGGGTAGATAGAAGCGGGAATGGAGGGGGGAGAGAAGACTATTGAAGAATCTTACTTACTTGCATCTTCCAAACAAAACTTGAATAAACAATTCGAATCTCAACCAACCCTAACAACCGGATCTAGAATAAACTAGATCTCGCAATTGCTAGACCCAGAGAGAAAGCAAATCCTCTTGAAACTTGAACATGAACTTGAACTTGAACTGATAAAACTAAAGGAATTACACTTGCATAAAAGAAAAATTACACGACTTCAATCTTCCTAAACGTTCAATCTAAAAACTAGAACTCGAGCCCACAAATTAATCAAAGAACTAGAGAAAACTAGAGCAAACTAAAGAGAATAGAAAGTGCAAGACTAAAGTAAAACTAAAGAGAAAGTAAAGTCTAAAACTAAAGAGAAAATCAAGTGTGTTAGACCTAAGAGGGAGGTAATATTTATAGAAGAATGAGAATAATTTACAAACAAGGAAAAATAATGATAATAATAATAATAAGAGAAAAATAGAAAGAGAAAAAACAAATAAAGAATGTTAGGTTTTTTATTAAAATCTATATTATCTATATATTAAGTTTCAAAATTAGTTTTTGCATTTCTTTTATTTAATTGTTTTGTTTGTGTGTGGGACCCTTGAGGTAAGGGTGGTAATGAGGCACCATGAGTTAAGGAGGCCCTTCATGACCTTGGTTAAAGGAGGCCCTTCATGGCTTTGGTTATGAGGCTCTTCATGACATTGGTCATGGGTCTTAAAGGTCTTGATCATGGTGATGAGGTGGGCTAACTTGAATGGTGGAATTACTCAAATTCTAACTCTTGACCTTTATTTCTCATTTCAACTTCATGACCATTCATGGCCATTACCATGAGTGGGGGTTAAGGTCTTTGAATGGGTTAAAGCCTATTCATTCCAAAGAAGTGAATATGAGAGTTACTTCCCCAAGTAGTGGGGAGGTTAGGTCAAGGGGGTTTATTCACATTAGTGGAGGAGGGACAAACCATTGATTCTCCATTAGTGGAGAATTGATTCTCCCCTTGTGGGGAGGTGTGGTTTGGGCCTATATAAACCCAACCCTTCCTTGCATATTGTGTGCTATTGTGACTCTCCTCACTCACATTATTTGTTTTACAAAGTTCATTTCTTTCTTGAGTTGTCTAAGTGTTGTGCTCTAGCTTTTGGCTCCTTTAAGGGACTAGAAGAACTACCTCATCTTCTAGTTGGAGGTTGCTTTATCTTGGAGGTGGTGGTGCGAAGAACCCTTGGTAGTAGGGTGCATCAATTACCTTAAAGACAGCATCAAGGTGTGACTCAACCTCATCAATCGGTGGTTCGTTCGGTTGCTACTTCAAGCTCTTCAAATTTGCTAAAGACGATCTTCATCTCTCAATTGTATTGCGATTTCATCTTTGTATGTTTGAAGAATTTGTAATACAATTACCCCAACAAGTTTAAGGTAATTGATTTGGAAGATCCAATGGCAAGTCTTGGAGATGGCGACTTCAACAAAGGCGGAGACAACAACATTGAGGTTGTTGATGGAATTAACACCGGAGGAGATCCTTCAAACAATACCGTTGAAGGTAATGTCAACAAACAAGGTGACGACACTTTCGTTGCCATAGATGGTATGAGATATCCATTCCTTGCTACTCATGATTCAATCCCCACTAATGTAATTCCAACAGTGACAGATCTTATCCCGGATTTGGGTAAGCTGAGGATTGTCACTGAGTTCGACAAAATTGAACAGTTTGGAGGGTCAAAACTTCAAAGGTGGAGGCAAATGTTGCTATTTGCCTTAGCCCAAATTGGGGTGGCATTTGCCTTGGTGAACCCATGCGAGAAAAAGTATTGATCTGTTAAGGAGGGCAAAAGGGTGGCTTGGATTCAAGCGGACTACCAATGCAAGAATCGAATTCTGATGCATTATCTAATGACTTATACCATGTGTATAGTTCATTAGAATATGCTTATTCGATTTGGGATGCTTTGGTTAAAAAGTATTCTCTTGAAGATGCTGGTTCAAAGAAATACTTGGTGGCTAGCTTTCTAAATTTTACTATGAAAGATAGTGACACAATATTAATCCAAATTGATTTATTTCAAATTGTGGTTGGGAAGCTAGCAAAAGAGAAAATGGTCTTACTGAAGAATTTGTAACCGGTGCCTTGATTGAGAAACTTCCACCTTCATGGAATGCTTTCAAGATGTCTATGAAACATAAGAAGGCAGGATTGACCTTAGACCATTGGTTGTAAGGATCAAGATTGAAGAAAGGAACGGTTCAAAGACAAAGGTGAAAAAGACCTTGGAGAAAGTCGCTAAGCGAACTTGGTGGAAACCAACAAGCAAAACAAGAAGAGGAAAAGTCATCAAGAATATGATGAGTCTTCTAAGAAGAAGAAACTGACTTGTTTTGTTTGTGGAAAGGTTGGCCATTTAAGAAAGATTGTAGGTTCAAGAAGAAAAAAGTTGAAAAGGTGAACCTAGTTGAAGATGATGTGTTTGTAGCTATGATCACGAAGCCAATTTGGTTGAAAAACCAAAGGATTGGGTGTTGGATAGCGGTGCTACAAGACATATCTGTGGTGATCTCAAGATGTTTTCCTCCTATTCCATGGGCTCAAATGATGAAAAGGTATTTATGGGAAACTCCCAAAGTGCCCTGTTATGGGAAAAGGTAAGGTGACTTTGAAACTTACTTGGGAAAAACTATTGTTCTCACCAATGTTCTCCATGTGCCGGATATTAGGCGAAATTTAATTTCAATTCCTTTGCTTAATAAAGTAGGAATGAAGTTGGCTTTTGAAAGTGATAAGGCAATTATCACTAAAAACAATGTATTTGTGGGAAAGGGATATCTTAGTGAGGGATTGTTTGTACTTAGTATTTCCAATGTTGTAATTGAAAAGGCTAGTACCTCTTCTGCTTACTTTGTTGTTTCGTCTAATTCTTTTGATTTGTGGCATGGTAGGTTAGGTCATAGTAGTGTAAAATATATCACCAAACTATGCAAGTTAGGGATGATCACCGAAAAGGTGGAATCTCCCAAGGACAAGTGTAAAACTTGTGTGGAGGCTAAGTTAACCAAAATGCCTCACAAGACTATGGATAGAAAGAGTGATCTCTTGGAATTGATCCATAGTGACTTATGTGACTATAAGTCATATGAGTCAAGGGGAGGAAACAATTATGTTATCACCTTCATAGATGATTATTCTAGATATACCATGATTTATTTGCTCAAATCAAAGGATGAGGCCGGAAAGGCATTTATATCTTACAAAATGGAAGTTGAAAATCAACTTGGCAAGAAGATTAAAAGACTTAGAACCGATAGAGGGACTGAGTATTTTAATCTTGATAAGTTTTGTGAGGAAAATGGAATTATCCATGAAACGACCGCTCCTTACCAACCGGAATCAAATGGGGTAGCGGAAAGGAAAAATAGATCTCTTAAAGAGATGATGAACTCCATGTTGTTGAGTTCTAATGTACCACTGATATGTGGGGGAAGCCATGTTGACTTCATGTTATCTATTAAATAGAATCCCACATAACAAGACCGGTATGGTTCCATTTGAAAAATGGTTTGGTAGAAAACCAAGTATAAAACATTTACGTGTTTGGGGCTGTTTGGCCAAGGTGTTATTACCGGATTCCAAGAAAAGGAAACTAGGTCCCAAAACATGTGATTGTGTGTTCTTGGGGTATGCGATAAATAGCACGGCATACCGATTCATGGTAATTAAATCCATGGATGATGTTATTGAACCAAATAGCATCATAGAATCAAGGGCGTTGAGTTCTTTGAAAGAATTTTCCCCTTTAACTCCGCCTTACCTATAAGTAAGGAGAGCCAATTGATCAATGGGGAGTTGGATCCAATTGAAGAGAATATCAATCAATTGGGTATTAGTGATGGAAATCAATCAAGAACAAGCAAGCGACTCAAAAGACCCAAATATAAGGTGATGAGTGGCTTGTTTACTTGGTAGATAAGGATCCTCTTAATTATAAAGAGGCTATCACATCACTAGATGCCATCTTTTGGAAGGAGGCAATCAAGAGTGAACTTGATTCAATCTTGGCGAATAATACTTGGGAATTGGTAGATTTACCAATTGGCTCTAAAACTTTGGAGACCAAGTGGATATTTTGAAAGAAGTTAAAAAGTGATGGGTCCCTTGATCGTTTCAAGGCTAGACTTGTTGTCAAGGGATTTAGGCAAAAACCAAACATCGATTATTTTGACACATTTGCCCCCTGTGTCAAGAATTGCCTCAATAAGAGTTATGTTGGCAATTGCGTCAATACATAACTTGGTCATCCATCAAATGGATGTAAAAGCTGCTTTTCTAAATGGTGATTTAGAAGAGGAAATTTACATAAAACAACCAGAAGGTTGTATTGTAAAAGGACAAGAGCAAAAAGTTTGCAAGCTTAGAAAATCCTTATATGGATTGAAGCAAGCGCCTAAGCAATGGCATGAAAAATTAGACAAGGCTCTAATTTCAAATGGTTTTATCATCAACAATGCCGAAAGGTGCTTATATAGCAAGTTTCACGGTGGTAAAGGCGTATTTATTCTACTATCGTAGATGATATGTTGATAATGGGGACGAGCTTGGCAATAGTGAATCAAACTAAGCATATTTTGATGTCTAATTTTGACACAAAAGACTTAGGGGAAGCTGATATGATTCTTGGGATCAAGATCATCAAGCAAGGGAATTGTATTTCACTATCTCAAGCTCGTTATGTGGAAAACATACTTACAAAGTATGGCTACCATGAACTTTCAGCGGTCAAAACACCTTTTGAGGTGGGATGTCATTTGAAAAGGAACTTGGGTGAACCAGTGAACCAGAAAAGGTATGCACAAATCATTGGTTGGGTTTCATATCTTATGAATTGTACACGTCCGGATATTGCTCTTGCGGTAGGAAAGTTGAGTCAACATACTCAAAATCCAAGTAAAGAGCATTGGAGTGCAATTGATAGATTACTAAGGTACCTAAAAGGTACTATAGACTATAGTTTACACTATAGTGGTAAACCAACGATTTTAGAAGGGTATTGCGATGCTAATTGGATTTCGGATACAAGCGAATCCTTAGCCACTAGTGGGTATGTGTTTACACTAGCCGGTGGTGCAATCTCTTGGAAGTCCACAAAGCAATCATGTGGAGCAGGTTCTACCATGGAAGCTGAGTTCATAGCTTTAGAGAAGGCGAGGACGAGCCGAATGGCTTAGAAGTTTAATGGCGGATATACCATTGTGGGAAAAACCGACGCCATCGGTATCACTACATTGTGATAACCAAGCGGCTATTCACTTAGCCAAGAATAAGGTGTACAATGGTAAAAGGAGGCATATACGCCTTAGACACAATCTTGTGCGACAGTACATAGATGAAGGAATGATAGCTATCGATTATGTGAAGTCAGAAAGGAATCAAGTGACATGTTCACAAAGGCTATGTCTGTCAAAAACTTGTGTTTGCATCTACGGGAATGGGGTTAATGCCTTATCCTCGGGTCACATGATGGATACCCTACCTATGTGAAGAGGCTAAATACTGAATTAGGTTCAAGGGGTACAAACGAAGTCATGGGAAGACCGGTTCAGTACTACCATTTATAATTATTCCATTCTAGGGTGTAGATGAAGGTAATAGTACTACCACAAGGGTAAGGTTGAGCGAAGCTCTTAATTAGTCTAATCCCAAGGAATGTGGGGGTGTGTTAGTTGTGGTGCACATCGAGAGACTAACCTAAGTGGATGTAGGTGGTTTGGCCGCTACTAATGAGAACTTATAGGCGAGTGCTCTAAACATTCATGAATCCAAGATAAGGGACATGGCCGGTTCAAAAGTCCAATGTGTAGTGTAAAAGGTAGCTCCAAAAGTCGACCTTTAGGACATGGATGATGGGGCGGTCAGCTACACTAATGAGGAAAGGTTCAAGGAGTCGACTCTACCCGTACTTTGTAGCGCGACTCATTAGACCTAGTGTAGGTTCAAGTCCGAAAGACACCTACAACGATGTGTCCTTTAGTGTCTAATAAAGTCACAACACGAGTCCTTTTTTGCAATTTTGAAACTTGTGGGGGATTGTTAGGTTTTTTATTAAAATCTATATTATCTATATATTAAGTTTCAAAATTAGTTTTTGCATTTCTTTTATTTAATTGTTTTGTTTGTGTGTGGGACCCTTGAGGTAAGGGTGGTAATGAGGCACCATGAGGTAAGGGTGGTAATGAGGCACCATGAGTTAAGGAGGCCCTTCATGACCTTGGTTAAAGGAGGCCCTTCATGGCTTTGGTTATGAGGCTCTTCATGACATTGGTCATGGGTCTTAAAGGTCTTGATCATGGTGATGAGGTGGGCTAACTTGAATGGTGGAATTACTCAAATTCTAACTCTTGACCTTTATTTCTCATTTCAACTTCATGACCATTCATGGCCATTACCATGAGTGGGGGTTAAGGTCTTTGAATGGGTTAAAGCCTATTCATTCCAAAGAAGTGAATATGAGAGTTACTTCCCCAAGTAGTGGGGAGGTTAGGTCAAGGGGTTTATTCACATTAGTGGAGGAGGGACAAACCATTGATTCTCCATTAGTGGAGAATTGATTCTCCCCTTGTGGGGAGGTGTGGTTTGGGCCTATATAAACCAACCCTTCCTTGCATATTGTGTGCTATTGTGACTCTCCTCACTCACATTATTTGTTTTACAAAGTTCATTTCTTTCTTGAGTTGTCTAAGTGTTGTGCTCTAGCTTTTGGCTCCTTTAAGGGACTAGAAGAACTACCTCATCTTCTAGTTGGAGGTTGCTTTATCTTGGAGGTGGTGGTGCGAAGAACCCTTGGTAGTAGGGTGCATCAATTACCTTAAAGACAGCATCAAGGTGTGACTCAACCTCATCAATCAGTGGTTCGTTCGGTTGCTACTTCAAGCTCTTCAAATTTGCTAAAGGATCTTCATCTCTCAATTGTATTGCGATTTCATCTTTGTATGTTTGAAGAATTTGTAAAAAAAGGGGTGGTGACTGCATCGGCCCCGCACGAGAATTTGAACGGACTTGAGTGTAAAATCGATGTTCTCTAAACTCGATATCGAGTCCTAAATCTAAAATCGAAAACAACTAAACCCAAGGTAGCTCCACTCAAAGTGTTAAAAATGCATGATTTATGCCCTAAGATTTCACACATAAATGTGCTCATCAAAGCATTTGAGGAAAGTGAAGTGTGTTGAAACGTTGTTGAGGAATCTGCAAATACACTTGATCTTACAAAACTTCTTGAGAGCTGAAATGTACCAAAGGTACTTTCTTTAAGGTATTTAGACACCCCGATTTGTGCAATACGGGTTCTACAGTGTCTTCACCCCAAGATCAGTCAGCTCAACCTTTAAGGTTGCACCCCAAAAAGGTTACTTAAGGTGTATCAGGTAATGTTCACTGCTTGACAGAACAACAACAGGGAGAGAGAGAAAGAAAGAGGAGGAGGAAATTCATTGTTCAGAATGAACACGAAAATGAGTTTATATAGAGCCCCAAAGGCTGCGGGTGAAAGGGTAAGGTCACCTCTCTTTGTGAGGGTATCTTTCAGCTCAACTCCCTTCAGGAAGGTACCTATCTAACTGACCTCCCTGCATGAGAGTGCCTCTCTAATGGCATCTCCACGTATTCACCCAGCAGTGGGCTCTCCAGAATAGGGCCCATGACAAAATGGGCCTTCCGGATCAAAGCCCACGTCCCCAAGTCCAAGTCCCAAGTCATATAGATTTAATAATATTTATATATTTATATACATCTATATAATCATGGTAGGGTCACAACAAGATTCAGGCTCGGTTCGTGTCGCCCAAATTAATAATACATGGGCCCTTACTATATATAAACCATATAATCAGATCCTCTCAACCCGATGTGGGACTAAATAAAACCATGGATAAATGACACGATTAAAACAGATATTTATATAAAATAACATTAATAAGTTTTAAACATATTTACAACAAAGTGTGCGAGTTATACTGAAAAAATGCGAAAGTGTCGCTTCTGCTATTGGTCAGAGTAAGTTAACTCTCCTTAGTGATCCAAAAATGAAGAAATTACCTCTTTTGATTTTCTGATTGGCTTACAAACATAAAAATAGAAAAAAGCTCGGATCTTCGGACAAAAAAAAAAAAAAGAGAAAGCTCAAATCTACACATGTGTGTGAACCTGAAGGTCTTGGTGCTGATCTTTTTTACAATCAATAGCCAGTTGAGATACTAGACAAGAAAGACAAGCAGTTGCAGAATTGGACATACCCTTTTTAAAAATCCAGTGGAAGAATCATACTCCCGAGGAAGCTTCTTAGGAGAAGGAAGATGAAATGAAAGTGAAGTATCCCAATCTCTTTGAAAACCCAAGTACGCTTCCAATTTCTAGGATGAAGTTTCTCGTAAGGGGGGAAGGGGGGGGAGGATGTGAAATACCACACAACCCTAACCTAGAAATATATGTTGTAGGTCTAAAAACCCGAAGTGAAGGTAGAAGACAGCTATGGGGTATTTCATTTGAACCCATTGGGTCTGACCTAGAACCAATGGATTTTGATGATGAAGATCCTATTAGAAACCTTGACTGACTTTGGAAGAAGATGCAACTTGATTGATGATGGACTTGGAAGATAGACTTTGAGTACAATGTTGACACAATTGGAAGGTCCTACAAAACCAGGTAAGACTCTTTCATAAGTTGGAAAAGGACCCAAGAGGAGGTTGGGATTTCAGGGACCAAAAATCACTTTTTGACCCAAAGGTACTATTTGGTCGATTGCCTTGGTCGCCTCAAGCGACCAAACCCACCTCGTGAAAGGGTTTGGTATTTTTAGAAATTAGGTTTCCAAGGCTCTATAAATTCAAACTTCGTTCTAATTCGAGCAACTTGCCTTTGAGATTTTGGAGACTCTCTCCAAGGCCAAGGAAAATCCCCAAGCATCCATGAGACTTTTCACTCGAAGACTCTTTTTCTTCAAGGTTAGTAGACATTCTCATTTCTTTTAGATCTATATTCTCCATTAAATCTACCCATTGTTGAGATCATGAGTAAGGTCTTATGCTACTGTAGTGGCCTACTCCTTTGTTCTCTAAGTCTTGGAGTGAATCTTCATTCACTCTATTCTTCTCGTGAACAACATGGTATGAGTTTGGTAAAAGCCTAGCGTGACCTTCATGATCTTATTCTTGTTGAGTTATTTGATTTATAATCCATGCTATATCTATTCCTAGGTTATTTCTGACCATGATCTAATGTTTTCTTATTCCTAGAGTGAATTCCCATTCACTTTAGTCTATTCGTGAAATTTATGGATTAATTTTGGATTAAACCTATTATATGATCCGTTGGATTTCTATTCTGTTGACCATGTTAGATGCTTAGATTATGATAGATAGTCTCCTTATACTATTTCATAATTTTTCTATCAATTTCGGAGTATTTTGAAACTCGAACGATGAGTTTTCGATCAAAATTAGGGTTTTTTGTCCATGCATAGAAGGCTTGGTCGATTGTCTTGGTCGCCCCAAGCGACCAAAGGGTACAGTGAAAGCAACTATCCCTGTTTTGGTCGTGTTTCATTTCCGATCCTTTAGGGTTTGTACCAAATACTTAATCCTTGTATGATTAGGGTTTTTTTAGTAACTTTGGACCTACCCTTTGATCTTTTCTCCAGAGCTTTAGAATCAAGCTTAAGGTGAGTATGTTCACTCACAATTAACATGATTACATTCTTCATTATGTTAGAACTTGTATACATAATTTAACTACTGTCTTAGGATTTATTCATTATTTTTATATCTCTATAATTTCAAAATGTGATTCATATGTTGATTTACATACTTGTAAGAATGTGATTGATTATATTGTGAATGGACCATGATATGATGTGTGTTTCGGAATCATATTGTCATGTGATTGCCTAGGTTTGTTTTGAGAAAAATACGATCTAATTGGTTTTCTAAATATTATTTCTCTAATTTCTGGAGGTAGCTCTAAGTCTTGTTGTTTTCATTCCAATAGCAAGTCAATATGTTTTATGACATCTTTTAGATATCTAAAATAGATTGCATATCCATATATTGTCTTTGAATTTAAAAATTATATTGAAAATACAAAAAGACTTCAAATGTTTCGTATACTTTTTTCATTTTACGGTCACATTGTTTTAATTCTTCTAATAATTTTGTCGCTGCCTCTTTTCATTCAATATATTCTTTTGTTGGCTTAAATATTTGATATAATTATGGTGACTCTAAAGCTTTAAAACTATATTTTTTTGCTTCTATTAAATTTCTGATTTTTATTAATTTTTCTTAAATCTCTATTTTAAATATTTTTTTGCTGGTTTTATGAGCCCTTGCATTTTATAAAACTTTTCTTGAACATAGTCATATGATTCTTTTAAAAATATTCTAAAATTATGTAATTATACCAAAGTTTTAGGGAAATGATTTTAAGTTTTTTTCTAGAATAAATAATTTGATTTTTTCTAGTAGATATTTTTTATTATTTTTGTAATTCTATATTTTTTATTATAGAAATACAATATTGATAATATGATTCAAAAACATAATTTATATATGATAATGACAAATACATATAATGATTGAAAAGAAAATTTTCAAAAACATGCAAAATTTTCATGGTCCGAGTTTGATTTAACTATATGAATAAAAAATAATAAGAATAACACAAAGTCAACCAGTGATTACTTGTCCTACTTAGTACTTTCAAGTTTAGTAATAGATAAGATTTATGCCTGGTGCAAATGCAATATTACGTATAATGCAAACATTTTTTTTTTTTTTTATTGAGAGCCATAGTTTTCTCTTTAATTCTTATCTAATTCCATATCATTTACCCAAGTCCTTCTATCTTGACCACCTTGCCCTTTCTTATCGCACACAACTAATAGGGTCTTACAAGAATTTAGGCATAGTTCCTTAAAACTTTCAATATACTTTCTAGAGCTAAGCAATAACTATTTAGAGTCAAACCATGCTTTGATAGCACTACAAAGAGAAAAAGACCAAATTTGTGTAGGTTTGCATACAATTGAGAATTTGTACAACTATGCAATGCAACCTAAATGAGAGTATGGAACAAAAATTATTGAAGGACCTAGGAGATTGTAAAGTACAACTATAGGTATGCCATCTCAAATCCTCCATCTATGAAATTAAAAGAATAAAATGAAAAATCATGCTATAGATCTACATATTTACCATACTTAATTGGATTATCTTTCGGGTTCCTGAGATGATTTAAAATAATTAAAAGAATTGAGAAATCATATAATAAATTTTATTTACAGCAGATAAAATTTACACAGACACATTTTGCTTGTAAAGATGCAAAGACATTTCTCGTAGTAGCTTAAAATTCTTTAGAGAATTTCTAAGAACTATGAACATCTATTTATAGGTGACAGACTTGATCATATAGTCTTCAATTGTATCAAAGGTGAAAGCGAGACTGAATGGCTAGAAGACAAGCTGCCTTTCTCTAGCGGGGCGTGTGACATTAGCCATGTCAAACTTGATGACTATTCCTCTTTACACCATGCAATCTTGTTTGATTCCTCAAGGTATTTTACATGAAGCAAAGAGAGTCACTTGTGGTTTTATTTGGAGAGAGTATGGATTTGTTAAAAAGGCTCACTTGGTTAGTTGGGATGTAGTTAGCCAACCCAAGTTGAAGGGTGGATTAGGATTTAGAAAGCTGGCTCTAGTAAATGATGCTTTCATGATGAAGGTGGCTTGGGGCTTTTTAAAACAAAACTCACTTTGGGGGTTTGTTCTTAAAGCTTAGTATGGATCCTCTGGAAGGAAGGGAGTTTTTATAGTTTTGGCCCTAGATTCCTCTTTGTGGATAGCGGTTTGTAATGTGGCTTCGTTGGTTGTTTCAAACTGCAGTTATAGTTTAGGTAATAGTACCTCTATTTATTTTTTGGCTTGATGATTTTCTAGGGATGGGGTGCAATCTTGAGGAGGCTATAGTTCAACAGTTCCCTAATAATTTGAAATGGGAGGTAGTGGCGAAGTTTGTCAATTCGGAGGGCGAATGGAGGAGAGAGGTTCTTGATAATTATCTTGATGCTCAAACGGTGGAGAGGATTTCTGCTATTGTTCCTCATTCGGTGATTGGAGGTTGTGATGTGGTTGCTTGAAGCCAATGTAGGATGGCACTTTTACTCTTCGATCAGCTTATGATATCCTAGTGGGAGGTGGCCAAGTGGTGAGAAGTGTGGGAGATGATCAACTATGGGAAGTGGTCTGGATGCTTCAAGTGCCTATGAGGATTTCCTATTTCCTCTAGCTAGTGATTCACGGTAGGATCCTTACTAAAGCTTGGTTAAAATACTTGCATCTTTCTTCACATGACAGGTGTAGTTTTTGCATGGTTGGTGTAAAAGATACTCTATAGATCTTAAGAGATTATGGTTTTGCTAAAGCTGTGTGGTGGGAGATGTTATCAGAGGCACAGGGGGGTTTCAGCTTTAATTTTGAGGAATGGATTACTCTCAATCTTGTTGGTGCGATGGCACGAGCTAAAGATGGTTGGGATCATCTTTTTGCTTGCATGCACAGTGTCCTTGCTCTGCTTTTGGAGGAATAAATAATTGCATGATCATGACTTTATTAGGCCGGTTAATGGGCAAAGGCTGGCTTTAGATTTTGGGGCATTTGTGATGGAGGCTTGGGACACATGCTCTCGAACTATAGGGATCAAAGGTGGTGTTGTGAAAGGGAGGTGGTGTCCACCACTAGCTGGGTGGATAAAATTAAATGTCGATGTTATTGTGAGTAAGAGGGCAGACAACGGAATGGTGGGAGGTGTTTTCCATAATTCACAAGGTCAATTCATGGGAGGCTTTGCTAGACGGGTACCCTCTGGGAGGGTTCTTGAGTTTGAATTGAGAGCTATTTGGGTTGGCCTGTGTGTGGCTAAGGAAATGAGTTTCATGCCTCTTCATTTGGAGTCGGACTCCTTCAAGGCTATGAATCTTTTGGACCTTGGATGCGTGGATCGGGGTAGATTCAAAGGGCTAATAGATGAGATTGGCCTAGTGCTTGATGGTGTCAATTGTATTAGGAGTTGTCACGTGGGACGTGACTCAAATAAGGTTGCCTGATTGGATGTTTGAAGTGACACTTAGTCTTATGTGTTCTTCGATGTTCATTCATATTTGGAGGAGATTCTCATGGTGGATCATACTTCTTGTTGTTCTTAGTGCTCTTCTTGGGTCATTGACCCTGTTTAGTGTAACCAAAAAGAAAATCTTCCTTGTAGCAAACTTATTAAGTTACCCGAAGGTTGTGATTGATTTGTTGTGATTGATTTGTTTTAGAGGGTGAGGGAACAGATGGTGGATCGTACTTCTTGTTGTTCTTAGTGCTCTTCTTGGGTCATTGATTTCGTTTAGTGTAACCAAAAAAAAAAAAAAAAAATCTTCCTCATAGCAGACCTATTAGTTATACCCAAAACTTGTGATTGATTTATTATAGAGGGTGAGGGAACAGATGGGGACTGTCCTGCTTGTTCTTGCGAGAGAGATGGCCATCTAGCAAGAAATGTTCTAACTCATTTGGTCTATATGATAGAAGTAGTTTCATTTAAAATACGTCATATCTCATACTATATAGAGTTTAGTTATTAATTCTTAAAGATAAGTTGTATGGAATATATTCTAAAGGTTCATTATATTGGATTCCAACAATTCTTCTCATCATAAAATTTAATTCATACTCTTTTTCCTGTATTTTCTGTTCCAATTTATGAATTATTCTTAGCATTTTTAATCTTTCTTGTCCACTCCTCCTAGATCTCTTAAGATTTGGTTTATTCTTGATAAGAGATCGGTAGTTTTGTTGTCATTTCTTTTAATATGTTCTATTTTGACTTGATATCCTGTATTATATAAATAAATTCTAAAGACAACCCATCTTCTGTGTTGTATCTATCTTTTATTATAATTATGATAAGTTTTTACTATAGCTTCATAGTCGATTCTTATTATAAATGGCCTATTTGTAAGAAACTTTTCCATCTTATTTGATTATTGTTAAACTTTGATAAAGAATTTGCATGAATTATATTTATATATTTGTTCTGTAGTTCTGATATGATATTTAGATAGTTTTATTCTAAGGACAACTCCCATCCTTTTTTACATTCATCAGTTTTTAGAATTCTATAATCTTTTTCGTAAGGAATTTTAAGGGTATCATATTTTTAAATAATTTTTAAAATTTTTGTATTAATTTAATATATTGATTATTCAATTTTTGTTCTCCATTAGGGGTAGTCTTTTGGTATAAATGGACTTAATATTTTTTCTAGATTTTGTATAAAAGGTCTAGCTAAATTTGTTAATCTTAAGAAGGACTTATTGGGAGTTATATTATTAAGTTTAGGAAATTCTAAAACTTTAGTAGCAATGTGAGGTTGTAATTTTATTGTTTCTTTTTCTAATTCCATTCCTAAAAGTTTTATATATGTATTTTTTTATTTCCTAAAGGACTTATGGGAGTTATATTATTAAGTTTAGGAAATTCTAAAACTTTAGTAGCAATGTGAGGTTGTAATTTTATTGTTTCTTTTTCTAATTCCATTCCTAAAAGTTTTATATATGTATTTTTTTCCCCTATTTTCTTTTTGAAAAGAATTATTCTATGATTCATAAATTCTGACAATATAATTTGTAAATAATTAAGATGTTCTTGGGGTGTTTTTTTCTTTTTTATATATATCATCTATATATACTATAGCGAAATTTTTATATTTTAAAAATATTTCATCTATTATATTTTGTAAAACACTGGAGGCATTTTTTGAGACCAAAAGGTATTATTAATAATTCATAATGTTCTTCAAGACGCTTTCAATTCTATGGATTTTTTTGTGTATTTTTATTTGGTAAAATCTTGATTTGCAATCAAATTTATTAGTATTTTACAGACTTATATATAGCTGAGAAGACTATATCTTTGAAAATTTATAAGTATCTTTATATGATTATCATTTAATTATTTATAATTTATTATCATTCTAGCTTTTCCTCTAATTTATTCAGCATGTTTATTAACTATGAAGCAACATTAGAGTCTTTAGTTCAATTTTCTAAAAAAGTCTTTCATATACATTTTAAATTCTTCACTTTCATTGGCTTTATATTTGGCATGTCATGTATCTATTCTATGTTTTGAGTTAATTATTTCTAATTTACATAATAACTTATATATTTTCTAATGTTTTAATGGGTTTTCAATACTTATGATATCTATTTTTTTATAAATTTTTTATAATTTGTTGGATATTTCTATTGTTCTTTATACTATAATGTAAGGATTTTCTTGTTACTATATTTTCGAAATCATGTAAATTTATTTGACAAAAACCTTCAACATATATGTATTTCCAGTTGATATTCTACATAAGCTTCTAAAAGTTGTCTAAAAGGTAATCCATATTATTGGTTTCTTGTACAAGAATATTGTTGGATTTGTGAAATTTTATTTGTTGGAGTTGTTAACGGGTTAAACTTTATATCATTTACTTGGGTTACAACATAGTATGAGGAAATCCCTATTGTAAACTATGATTTAAAACTTCAGCTAAAGAGTGTTGAAACAAGTTCTCAATAAACAAAGGATCTAGAGGTTGAAAGGGATAAAATAAAATCTGAAAATGAGGAACAGATTTCCGACTAACTTAGGAATTGAAGTAATAGGATTCCCCTCTTGATTAAAGATTATTGCGAGAGCATTATTGGCTCAATGAATGTTCGTTATCTTGTAATAATATATGGTATTGTCAAACTTCGGGATTTATTAAACCAAAAACACCTTGGTTTAAAATCCATTGAAGATGTATAGAAATTGAATCTAGCAAATGAACTTTGTTATCATTAGGGCTGAAATCCATGGAAGAGGAGTTAAACAAAGATTAGATAGCCCTGAAATCCATGAGGGTTGAAATCCATGTATTAAGGTGAAAAATTCTTGAATACATTCTTGTTCCAATTTCTCAAAAGATTAGATAGACAAAATAAACTTCTGACTTTAAATTCAGATCCATCAATTTAGGTGATTTTTGGATGATTTCTAACATATAGATCATAATTGGATTTAGATTTCAACATTCATGTATTTGTTTCTGATGGGTTTCTGGCCTTGTTTCTTTGAATAATGAAAGCTTTTAGATCTTTTCAAAAAAAAAAAAAAATATTAGATTTAGTATTTGCATTATCATCAAGTATAAATATTTCAAAATTTCAATTTGGTACTAGATTCCTAAGGAAATACAAATTTGGATATTCTGTTTATCCTTTCATTTGTTTGGATTTGGCATCTAGGTGAATTTTTGACTAGAATGTTTTATTTATTTATTATTTATTAATTTTTTATTTGAGGTTCATCCGAGCTAGCTTACGCGCACCACGATGACATCCTTAGAAGATCTTTTATATAATTAATATAGAAAGAGGCTTCGCCCTTGACCTCGAGAATGACTAGAATGTTTTCGGCACTAATATTGTATCACCTACATCATCAAGTGATACTTATAATATCGATTTATATCGATTACATGGTACAAACAATGAGTACTTTTGTATTACATTTATCTTTTTGGTCAAAGGAGTAATACATTTCAAAAATCTATTTCTTAAATAATACTAAGGAGAATCTGTTTAAGAGTATAATACCCATAAATACCTAATCTAATACCATATCGGTTTTACATGTCGATGATATCCGCACTAACAGGATGAATTAAAACCATGTTGACTAGTACTCCTTAGTTAAAAGGATGAAAATTAGTCACTCAGTTTTCAAAACCAACCGGATCCAACTCGAGTTTAGACCTTTTACTCACATAAAGAAGAAAATTTTCAACTTACGTGATTGGATTCTTGACATACGTCCTTCTTGTTCTTTTTCTCAATGAAGGGCAAATGTATAAAACGATAATTTTTTATTTTATTATTATATTTTGTTTCATTACAATATGCTTTACCTTAGCATATTTTATTGGAGAGAAAGCTCACCTTAGTTAATGCTTAAAAAAAAAAAAAAAAAAAAAAAAGACAACTTGAGAATTATTAAAATTTTTATTTTGTTTTTAGGAGAAAGATTTATTTGGTTCCAAACAATGATTCTTTCATTTTAAATTAATTTTTTTATCTTTGAGATGCGTGTAGGTGTGTGCGTCTTACGCGCTTAGTGGACGTTGGTTTCTTGACTTGAGGGATTTCATTCATAAAATACAAAAATATATCGGAATTAAATGTACTATTATCATAAAATTTAAATATAATTTAAGATTAATCAATAATGCATGCATTTTTAATAGAAACAATCCAATTTGAAGTGGTATGTACAATGAATGAAGATGATCGAGACATTGTGGTAGACACATTCTTAATGATACTTAAAAAAAATTAAAATAATAAATAAAGAAGAGAGATTTAAGTGCCATTTGCATGAAGTCAATGGATGCATACGAGAATATGTAAATCACTCAAAAGGAACCTTATTTGCTGACACCGTAAACAACCCCCTCTTTCTACCAAAAAAGAAAACCCCCACACGTAAAAAGAAATATGTTATTGAATGTTTTAAATATATATGTATTATATGATTTCTGTTGTATATATTATATGGTTTTTGGTGGATTAACTCTCCCTCTGTCACCTGTCACAAATCTCTACAACAAAGTTATAAGGGCAAGTGGCAAGTTTTTCTTATATGCACTATAGTTTTATAAGTTATAATTCATATGATTAACCCCAAGTTGGAGACATAATATTCAAAAAAGACCATGAATTTTTTACAGGGTGTCTACTTAAGTGAGTTTATAATTTTTGACTACCCACTTAAATAGGTAAATTTGCACTTTTTGTTAAATTACAAGTTACATAGGGTTAACTTTTCTATTCAAGGTACGAAATATTGCTGACTTTCGGGGTTTCGCTGGCTGGTGAAATCAATAGAACCCCGAAATGTCGGCGATATTTCGCGGACATTACCCAAGTATTTTGGTTGCAGGAGTTGTTCAGAGTTTAGACCTAAAATAGGTGAAGGGCTATTACAGAAAAAAAAAGATATAAAATGAAGGGATTTGTGGTGTCCACGCTTCCGCACACTACACCTGATGATGTAATCTACAATATTAATTGATTCAATTCATTTCAATTGATTTCTAGACGTTTCTCGTGAGTGCCAAAAAGAGAGTTCATCGGTTTCCTTTACACGATGGAGCGGTTTAATTCAGTTGATTTGTTATTAGTAAAGATACAAAGGATGATAATTTCGATCAATAACATCCTTCAAGACTCGATTGGCCAGAGATCACATCGTGGAAAGATGCCACCAAGACCTCCTTTATTGGAGAGATTAGAGCATAATTTCATATGCACTGTATATTGGCTTTAGGTGTTGATGATGCAATGATATATTATAATTTAGTTGCAAAAAACCAAGATTATTTCTCATTTTTTTTCTCATTATAGTTTAGCTGCAAAAAACAAATGCTCTTTTGTAGTTGTCCATTATTACTTATATACCATCTCCAATTTGTTTTATTATAGGGTAAATTGTATTTTTTTTTCTTCGTAAACTGGTGAATTGTAATTAAAGCATCTTTAAAACACGATGACATGGGATGAAGCATGGGTTCTAAATTTCTAATCTAACGAGAAAGTGACATAAAATGCTTTTCCTTTTTTACTTCTCTATATTTAAGAAAAGCAATGACCATGAGTAATGAGGACGGGTCTTTCTAAAGCAGTCTTTATGGGTGTCTTTTATCATCCACAGTTGTTTGATTGCAAAGAAGCAATGAATCATCTTCAATGGAGCAGTAGTTATTTTTAAATTTACCACAAAAAAAAGAGAAGGTGTTGGTGTCGAATTTGTTAGAATTGCAGACCACAATTCACACCAATCGGTTCAAATCTAGCTTCGATCTGATGCGAGAATCACTCACCTGCAAGGTCACTGAAGAGTGGTTAGAAATGGAACCGATTAGCTGGATCGGCGCTCCGTTTCCGATTGCCAAGCCAATAAGAAACGAAGAATTGCTGTAAGAGTGCGGGAGTTGCAGGGTTTTGAATGAACGAAATTGTCTTACCTCTTGCTTATGTCTGATATCGATTTATAGATTTTCTTTACTAACTAAGTCTTGTCTGGACTGTCGATTGAGTGCTACGAAATTTATGGTTATGATTAGATTCTTACGTGGCTTGTGGTCTAACTTCATATCACTTTTGGACTGCTGGTTGGTCTAACGTGAACCGGTGATGGATGATTTATCCACAACAGGAGTTGATGCTGTGGTTTGGAAGAAGAGGCAAATCATGTGGGGTTGTGAAAGTTAGAATATTTATTAATGTACAGAATTGGTAGGTCCATGTAGGGAAGGGAAGTACGGGATGATGAATCCGGATCATCACCCCGTCAGGGGAGCACTCTGTACTCCCCGACGGGTTTACCACCACAAATCTTGTGGTAGGACTGGACTTTAAAGAAGGGGATCCAGAAATTAAATGAATACCTAGAATAAGTTTTACAAATATGGATCAAGGTCACAGCCCACCACCAAGGCCCACGGGACAAGCCCACCAGCCCATGGGCATAGGCATTGGCCTGATGAGAGGAGGTTCTCCATCTAGAACTCCCCAAAATTGAATTGAAAAATCTAGACATTCAAGAAGTCAGGAAAGTAATACAAAAGCTCCTGCAATGCATGGCTAGGAATGGAAAGGTTTCAAGAACTGTCCAAATTGATTCAGCCCTCTGCTAGAGAGGTGTGAATTGGAATTGGATAGTAACCCAGGCTATAGAGTTTTTAACCATTGGATGTGACAAATTTACATATCCTAAGCATTCTTTGTTGGAAATATGATGTATTGTATAAGACAAATAAAACACATTAACAAATAGCAAGCATGAGAATTGATCTGTTTCAAAAGCATAAACACCTTATTGAAAACCATAGTTACACACATCTATCTAGTGATACACAAACAAAAATTGACAGAATCGAGACATACCGGTGGTGGCCAGCGCTTTCTTTAAGGTATTTAAATATCTTGAATAGTGTTAGATGTGTTCTAAGTGTGGTTTTCACTCTCAAGATCAATCAATTCCTGCATCGTAGATGGTGCACTTTGTAATCGTTGGCCAATCTGTTTGATGACACAATTTAAAGAAAACAAATATTGCTCAAAACAATGTTCACATACGAATAACAATCTCCCCCACCTTTATATAGGAGAGTAATAACCACCATTCAGGTTATCGCCAAAAAACTCAGCTCTTCCCTTAAGGCTTGTTTGTTCGTTATAAAACTAACCTCCCAAAAGAAACACTTATTGGTCATTAGATGTCTTTTAAGAAAAGACCCTGTTGGAAGTTATTAATATAATTAATAAATCAGATGCCCAAGGACAAATCTGGAAACTCACATATTAGGATGGTTACAGAATATAGGTTATATACTTGAGTAAGGGTGGTTTCATTCGTACGAGATTTCTTTCAGAAAAAAGGCGGCTCTATCTCTCTCCCTCCCTTTTCTCCAAGAAACACAGGAAGAGAAACTCATTGGAAGTTTCCTTCCTTTGCTTTATATCACTCATCCATCCTTTTTCTACACAGTATTTGGGTTATGGGAATTATTCCCTTTCTTAGTGATTGTGAAATCTCCCCGGTAGATCCTTGGTGGTGGAACGAGAACGTGGATCCAGATTTACCTTCCCTGCGAATACTTAATTATTTACGAAAGTGAATCCAGGTAAGGATCTTTTCCCTGTCAGTTAAGTTGAATTGATATATATGGAGTATTACCTATAGACCCAATCTTTAACAAAATGAAAATTTTGAATTTTCCAAATTAAACAACAAAATTACAAAATTATTTCGGTGTTATATTTGTGTTCTCTTTCCATGTCCTTTGCTGGAGTTGTGATAAAGCTGATTTAATGTTAAAAGAGTGTTGGGTCAGTTTGGTTAGTTCAGAAAAATTAAAAGTAGTGACAAGTGAGGAATCAAAGTTTGGATTTGCAAAACCATCCATGGGATACTCTCTCTCTCCCCAAAAAGGAAAAGAGTACTCATGCATTCGACATATACTTTCACTCATTATGGTATTTTCCATTAAAATCCACACAAAGTTGCACAGAAAGGAAGAGGGAGAAGGCAAAGATGAAAAGAAAAAGAAAAGAAAGAAAACCTACACAATTAAAAGAAACCAGACTTTTAACTTTGGCAATCTCTTTCCTCATTACCTTAATATGAATTGGAAGAAGCTTCTCCATGGGTCGGCCTTTCTCAATCAATCAAGCTGCCCGAAACCAAAAGTAATTGTAAGCAAAAGATTAGTGATCTGAACAAAGCCACAAACACAAAAATCATAATTTCACCATTTCAACCTTAAAAAATATTTTTTTGACTTTGAAAAGTGTTGTCTCCTCCCATCTTCTTAATAATGAGAGAGGTTCAATAATTGCCAGCGACTCCTCTTTGTTTTGTTTTTTTCTTTTTTCTTCATGAGCTCCATTCTTCTCTTCTTGTTGCTTCATAATTATCTTCTGAAATCATGTTTTTGAAACTTTGCAGAAATAGATGGACCATGCATATAACTGCTTGTTGGCAGGCATCTTTACTTTGAACTTTGAACTTTGAAAGTGTCCTTTTTCCCTCTTCTTCCAAACTTCTTTAATTTCTAGCTTTATTATTATGATTATCAGTCCTTTGGACTTGTGTCGGTACTACTTTTCCTTGAAACTGTTAGTTTAGCAGTGGTATCAAGATATGAATCATCATGATATATTATAATAAAGAATGGAAAGTAAAATTAGATTTGGAAAATAAACTCAGATTAATGTTTGCTTCTTGATTGTGGAGCCGCGACTTTAAAAAAACAACCCCCACCAGACTTCAAACGAGGGAAGGATTTTGATTCTGATTTATAATTAATTCATTATTAGGTTTGGAGTTTTCAATTCCAACAACTGTCCTTTGTGATAAGTGGGATACCATTTATCAGGGAAAGAAATTTCGGAAATTTCACCCGGTTCGCTCGAACTGGCGAAATATCGCCGATATCGCCCCCTATAGAAATTTCACTCCTAATTTTTTTGAGTATTTTTACCCAATAAGTTTGGTAAATTTGATGCCTATTGATGCAAATATGTGGTAAATTTGAATTATTTCCTAAAAATGATTCCATTTAAATTCTCTTACCTAGTCAGATTTAATATGTTACCTTATGATGCCTACATCATTAAGACATAATTGGAACGATTATCAAATCACTCTGAAGATTCTTTTATAAGCTTCATTAATAATTAAATTGTTTCATAAATTATTTCATGTATACACTCTCCCTAATCACATTTGGCATGTTGACTTTGATAATTTAAATTATTTCTTAATAAATATTTCCATTTAAATCTCCTGTCAGCCACATTTAAGTGTTACCTCAAGGCTTAAATCATTGGGACATAGTTGGAAAGATTAACCGACGATTCTATTACAAAATATCTTCATAATTAAATTGTTTCCATAAATTATTCATGATATATCTTCCCAACCACATTGGCATGTTGACTTTTGAGGACAGATCACAGAATATAGTTGGTAAGATGCCATTAACTGATGATTTTGCTATAAAAGTTTTTCTATTTATAAGTTATCAGTAGATTTCTCCAATTACATTTAACACATAACTTGAGTCTTGAATCATTGTGATAAAATTGGTAAGATTGTGATACAATCGCGAGAGAAATCGCCTAAAAAGTGCAAGAAATAGTATAAAAATCACACAATAAAAATTAAAAAAATATTTTTTTCCGAAATATCGCGATATATCGCCGATTTCTTAGATATCGGTAAATACCTTCGGTTTCGTTTCGGCGGGGGGGCAAAGCTCGGCCAATTTCGCCGATATTTCTTTCCATGCCATTTATATCCTCCCTTTGCGGCTTTGAGCGTGTAGTGTTTGGGCAACTGATCTAAATTTCTTAAATGACAGGGTTTTATTGGAGCCACTTATGCACATCTCGTCAAGATTTCCAAGAGAAAGAGAGAGCTTTTATATAAATAGTATAGCCAGAACTTCGGCTTCGTCTCAGAGGGAATCTAACTTTGACCTCTTACGTGAAAGTGTTGGTCTTTACCAATTGAGCCATGTCTTAAAATTAGCATTTGCTTTTTTCATGTAACTAGACTAAACATTTATGTGTTACTTCTAGGATTGATAACGAGTTTCTCTACCTTCCCAACCATAAGGGTTTAGTGTCGTTTGAATGCTTGATCTTTCCTTAAAAACACGATCTTTAAATTCATGATGAAACAGATTCAATTTGGATTCTTAATTGTGCTTCCACTGAGAAATATGGATTTTACCACTCTACCATCGTTGCATTAGAAATTCTAAGCAATATTAATCAATAGTGTTATATGACATTCATATGCCCCTCCAATTATTGTAGCTGTTTTCTAATTTTTATTTTTTTAAGTAAACGTTGTCGTTGTATTTCTTGTTCTTTAATAACTTTCATTTTCTTGTCTTGGTCTGTAATTCTTCTTTAAATTGTGATGGTTGTTTTCATTGTTGAAAACAGGTTGGTTGGAGTCTTATATTTTGGTGGAAGTGGAAGTGGAAGTTATCGTTTTCCCTTAAAATTTATAAATTCATTAAGCAATGGAGTCTAAGAAGTAAGAAGTACCTTCCTCATAGGTGAGCTTTTAAATGATTAGAATGACTTAGACTTGGTGTATGACTTGAAAATCTCTCTCTCTCTCTCTCTTTGTGTGTAGTGAAAATATAGAATTTCATTGCTAGATAAAACTGTTAACATCCATATTTACAGAGGACATTAAAGAAGGATTTCAAAACAAACAAAAAAAAGACACAGAAGAAGGATTAGAAACAAAAACTGGAGGAACTCCCCTCCAATGCCCGTGAGCCACTGAGATTTGTTGAATTTGTTCATATTTTTGGGATTGATTGGTTCTCCGTTGTACATGCTATTGCTGGAGATTTCTGGGAGTGTTTTTGTCTCTGACTCTTAAAAATCTCATGTAATAGCATGTACGAACGAAGAATCAAGCCAAAAAAATGAACAAATTCAGCAAATCTTGCTCCTAGCACCTACATAGGTAAAACTGCACAAGTCTTGGTGAGATCAAATTAATATATGCATGTCAACTCAATCAAGTTTGTGCCCATATGAATTGGGTTGAGTTCAAATCTTGGTTAGGGATCTCAACTAAATCAGGGTTACTTTATTATTTGATCAATATCCTATTGTCTTGGAAAAATAAGATTAATTCTCAATTTATGCTAACTAAGAGATATTTTAATCTATTTATTTGGTAGGGTTTTATTTAAAGCACTTGAAATAATACTTTGAAAAATTGTTGAATTTTTTTCAAGTTGCAAATTATATGGGTACTTCACTTTAGTGGCCTAAATTATAGGTTACACACTTACGAAATTACAAATTATACACTGTTAGACTTTTAACTAAGATTCTGTTAAGTCATAAAAAATGATCAACATAACTACACCCTATTTAATATCCTCTCATACGCAATCCTTAGGTAGGTGAAGGATCACTCATCTTCTACCTATAGCCTACCGGAAATCGCCCACCGTCGCCTGCAAAACCACCCTATACCCTTCCCTTGTTGGTGATCATTGCCCCACCTTCACCTGCTAGAAAAATATTGCCTGATGGAGGAACCCGTACAGCTCTACATAAGGAGGAAATTGTCCTTTGACACCGGCGTTGTTAGTCCGATCATAATCTTATGCAAGGTTTAAAGTATTGGTATCGTATCGGTCAGGTGATTTTAAGAGACGTATCGTTCTGTATTGAGTATTGTATCGCTCTGGTTAATGTATTTCAGTGTAATTCAATGGAGAGATGTATTGAGATGTATCGTATCGGTTGGGTCAAATATGGATACGTATCAACAAGTATCGTATAGTATCGTCGGATACTTTAAACCTTGATCTTATGTTTAGTGACAAAGAAAAGAGATGAGAGAGAAAGGAAGCCTTTAGTTTCCTCCTAGGAACTTCCTTCCTCTTTTCTCCTTTTGAGTCTTTTCTGGCTTTCTTTCCTATTAATTACCTAATTTCTTTCTCTAGAATCGTCTCTAAACATAAACTATGCCATAAATCAGGTAAACTTTATTTCATTTCCTTTTGTCTACTCTGATCAAATATCAGATTGATTTTATCATTCTAGGGTCTTTTCATTTTTCTTTGATTCATCCAGGTGAGTCTTCAATTGCACGCATTTCGAACAAATATGTTTCTACGGATCTGTCCCTTTCTTGCAAATTACTAGTTGTTATAAGCTTTCTTGGTTATTTTTCTGAATTTATTTCGTTTTTGGAATTCTAGTTTCATGTTGGAACTAATTCTAGATTATTGATCTTTATGAATCACATGGTTCATAGGACAACCATGTAAATTTATACATATTTGTCCTTAACCCTTGATCCAGGCTATAACAAGATCCATGCTAGTACCAAGCATATATAATATTGGGTAAATTAGGTCAGGCTAGTATAAAACTCGGTTAATCCATAACACAGATTATAAAATATAATGTCGTATTAACTTATATATGCTAAGGGTAGTAAGCATACCTAGCAAAGGCTTTGCAAGTAAAATATGGGTTAATTTTTTGAGCCAAATTAATGTGAAAAACAATAGTATCATATTATGTAGAATGCTACGATGATGTTCTAGAAGAAATTTCAAATCTACGGTCTTCAACAAATATAAGCTCTTCACAACTCTATGAATAGAAGATGTCACAAGAAAATATCTTTGCAAATAGTTGATGTGATATTTCAAAGACAACTTTGTAAATATTAGTAAAGGACTAAGTGCAACATTGTCCCCTAAAAATATAAAAAGGTCATTTTAGTCATTTATTTTAGAAACACCGGCCCCCCGATATTACTAAAAAACCCGCTTACAAAATACTGTCGCCCCCTTCCTTATAACGGTGTAAGAGCCGTAAGTGAATATGTAATGCCACTGTCCTCATTAAAATTAAGAAATCAAAAGACGATACTACCCATATAAAAACCAGAAAATGCAATACCCTAACCAAGAATTATAAAAATATTGGTTCCACCCACAAACAAGAATTAAAGAAAGGCAAAATTAAGATGGCCCACCCCCCAGCAACGAGGGAAGGAAACCACAAAGGGGGACGGGCAAATGGAAACGAACGAACACCCCCCAGGGAGAGACAACGCACAACCCACCAGATGAAACACAAAACGCGAGAAGGAAAACGAAGAGGGAACGCAAAGAGGAACACCCCCCCGGTCATTAACTATTCAAATTATGTCTTATGGTGATTTTTAGAGTAAAACAGATTATGATTATTTTTCCTACAATTAATAAGGGTAACCGAACTGACAAAAGGGTAAATAAGTAAAGAGATAAGTAAAAGGGTATTTTGGGATTTTAAAAACAGGAGATGCCACACATCGAAACTAATGGAACTAAGAGGGGGCATTAGTAATTATAGACAAAGTTAAAGGTTGGATTAGTAATTGCAAAATACGGGGATACATTAGTAATAAAATCAAGATAGGGGGCAATAGTAACCTTTATTTACTATTTATATGTCTATGGTGACAAACCTGTGGTAGATTACATTAAGAAAAGAAACAGCCAAAAAAGAGAGGAAGAGAGAAAAAAAGGAAAAAAAAGGTAAAAAAAAAAAGGGGGGGGGCTAAAGCAACTATGAATGGTTCTTTGTGTGGTTGTATGATGTGTCTTTGTAAACTCATTTACAAGTGATCAATAAAGCTCTCTTTTATGATAAGTTCTTTTTTATAATCCCTTTAATTTTCTTTTAATCTTTTGGGGGATCTAAAAGGGAATCCAAGTAAAGTAAGAATGTAGATCTATGGTATGCTTTTGTATTTTTTTTTCTTTTAATTTCATAGATAAATGATTTGAGATGGCATGCCTACAGTTGTGCCTCTACCATTTCCTAGGCCCCTATTTAACTTTTTGCATCTCATGCATTTGGTAGAATTTCATTTGTAAATTCTTTAATCTTCTTGTAAGTATTCAAGCACACCACCAATCGTGCTAAAACTAGTCATTTGGGTGTGGTTTTACTTCTACATGATTTTAGTCTCACCTCCCAAAATATTGGTATATATTAAATCTTAGATCCTAGTTAGAAATTAATAGTCGGAAGATATAAAATCTTACACTGGCTTTGAAAATCATTAGAATTTGAATAACCTCCCATTGACCACGTTGCCAAGCTTGGATGAAAGTAGTTTATTCAACCTGATGAGTAACTCAATTATGAATGAGAAGGATAAAAAATAAATTTAAGTAGTCTGAAAACTAAACATAGTGAATTAGGATGGAAACCAAAAATCCAATCTAGTGCAAGAAATCTATTCAATTAATAACACTAACAAAAGAAAAGACTTGCAAGAATAATAATTAATTTGGATCTTCTTTGTCCAACCAAATAGAAAAGCATACAAACACAATAAGTTCTTCTACATTTTTTCCATGATTCAATCATTTTAAATTAACCATATTGAAAAGAAATGATGAAATTCTCGGTTAAATACTAATACCAATAATCAGAACTTGAAACAAAACTTACAAAGAGAGGAAATGGTCTCACTAGTATGTTGTTCAGAAACAAAATCCTTGTTCACCAACGTCAACTAAACGTACAGAAAAGAGTAGTATGTTGACTAGAAACAAAATCCTTGTTCATTAGCATCAACAAAACGCACGAAAAGTGCATAACAACATTACAAACATATCTTCTTCCCGTTAGGGTTTGGTTGCTGGAATGTGACAAGCTTAATGCTCAAATGCTGGCTAGCTACAAATAACCATTAGTAGTTATTTTTCCAAAAAATAAAAATAAAACAAAGGGTTCGCGAGGCATTCCTAGTTTGTTTGCATGAAAAGTGGTATGAGGGAGAGAATCAAAGATGGAGATAATTATCTATGTTTGATATTTTAAAAATAACGGATAGGTTTTATGTAACAAAAAGAGAAAATACCGGTTAGATTTCTAGGAGAATGATTAAAGGGTTGGATTTGATATTTATCTATGTTTGATATTCTAAAAAGAACGGATATGTTTTACTAACAAAAAGAAAAAAGGCTGGTTAGATTTCTAGGAGGATGATTCAAGGGTTGGATTTGAGAATAAAGAAAGGGCAAAGCAATGAGAATACAATCAACAACTCATGAAGAGATATGAGCTTGGTGCACAATTAGTGCTTTACAATTTCTTCCAATGTCCTAGGAGAGGACAGATTCAATTTACCTTGGGGAATTGTGGTTCATCTCTAAGAACTCCTCTTCCTTGATGCCAAAAAGCATTTGGGCACATTTCCAAGCAAGGCTCCTTCAGGGATCTTATCCTCTGCAGGGGGAGGAACTCCAAATTGAAAATGCAACAACAATTGAAACCTACGCCATAAGTAGTGAATTCAGATGACAAATGAGGTTATACAAATAACACATGAGCTTCATCAACTAGATGATTTTTAATTTCAAATATCCATCAGCACAAGCAAGACAAGTGAAATTGTCTTGTCAACAGCTAGCACATCTAGTTTAGATAGAAGAGTTGACTAATAGTTTTTCAGAACATAAAGGTGGCAATACCAGCAGCTTCAAATTGAAATAAAAATTACCAAACAACAGCAAACATATTACATATATTACATCTAAAACTTTCATAATTGACCGGGAAACCATTTTACCTATCAGCTATAGTCAATGAAGTTAGGTTCCATTAGCAAAGGAACACCTATGTAGTCCTTGAAGAAAGTCTTTAGCAACAAACAAGTAAAAGCAATTTCAAGGAATCAAATATGAGGGTATCTCTTAATAATTAGTTTAGATGCTAGAATATTCATCCTAGAAAAAGAAAATAAACGCTAACTTGTGTAGGTAGCTTACATGTATTTATGCAAATTGCCACACATTTGCTTTCTTCCAAATATTTGCATCTTTCTACCAAAACTTACATGCATAGTCCCATTGACAGCAAAGGTAGCTTCACTGAATTAAGAACAACCATATAAAACAAAATAAACCAACTCAATTTTATTAGATGAAATGCTACAAACTGCTAGCTACTACCCCGTTTCTACAAGATGGTCCATTAGGAAGATGAATGTCGTTAACCACAAGGCATTGGCAACAGAGTGTAGTTACCCTTGCTTCAAAAGACAAATTTTAGTGATCACTACACATGGAGAATATAAAAGAGCGAATTGAACAATAACTCATCGGGAGACACATATAATAACACAAAAAATAGCTCTCAGATGCAAGGTAGGAAAGATTGACTCACCAACCATCATGGCAGCAATTTTTCCACTCCCTAATGGCGCTATCACCATTTTAAAAGTTGTAACAACAATGGAGGAAATAGTGATCTCAATACGTACCTGCCAACATTCACATAAATAATGGGACAAAACTCTTAGATTTCCAATGAAATCCAAATCACAAGAATAGATATATCTTAACCAAGAATGTTAGCTAAACGGCTCTAAATATCCATCATCAGATTTATTAACTAAATCTGAATCGTCCAATAAAATTCTTATTTTTCCTCCCATTATTTATGAGCATCCACTGAATCCGAACGCTACCTAGATTTGATGGTTTCGACCAAGGGCTGCCGCCACTAGGCACCGTCACCTCCTGGTAGCCAAGGATCATACCACAAAAATATACCTGCCTAGTGCCAATGAGATATCTCACCCCCTTGATAGTCACATCCCTTGAGCTCAAAATGAATTTGAATGAACCTAAGCAATTGTGCCAATGAGATATCTCACCCCCTTGATAGTCACATCCCTTGAGCTCAAAATGAATTTGAATGAACCTAAGCAATTTGACGAAATAGAGATGGACCAAAATGATCTTCACTTGCTTATTCACCAAGTTTTTCAATCAAATTCAGATTTATGATCTTCAAATACAGGGTCACAAAACCCTAATAATTCATTTAGCTCCTATATTATTACCCCAAAAATAATAATTTAGCTCCTACACCAACATAGGAACAGTAACATTATGCATAAAGACATTAATTTGGGTCGAATATTCCACTTCGCCGAGGCCTGAAAGGGTTTTAAATAACAATTAATTAAGCTATAACAAAGTTGTCATATTAGTAGTAGCAGTAATTTTTTAGAACAAGTAAAAAGTTATTATCTTTTTACTGTACTCATGCTGCTTTTTGGCAGAAGCTAGGTGCTAACCAGTGGATAATGGCGACCACACAACGCTTGTCTCTCTCTCTCCCATTCTTTTGTTTTATAGATGACAGTTGCTTCAATGCTCTGCTGGAGCCCGGAGAGCAGCTCTTAGCTTAGCTACTCCCTCCTCTCACTCTCACTCTCACTCTCACTCTCACTCTTCTACTGCTGTTCGCCTCAGCTCTAATGGCACCTTCTCCACCTCTCACCCTTCCCAACTCCTCTCATCTCTCTCTTTTTACTCTTCTTACATTATTCTTCTTCTTCGTCTTTCTCTCTGTTTCCGCTGTTGCTGACAAGCCTAAGACCTTCATAGTTCACGTTCAACACGACGCCAAACCCTCGGTTTTCTCCACTCACGAGCACTGGTACGAATCTTCCCTCAAATCCATCTCTTCCCAAATCCCTACCGCCGACGACGGCACCACTTCTGATGGAAGCCGTATCATTCACACCTATCAAACCGTCTTCCACGGTTTTCTCTGCAAAGCTTTCTCCTTCTGAGGTTCTCAGGCTTCAAGATCTCCCAGGGATACTCGCCGTCATTCCCGAACAGGTTCGCCATCCCCAAACCACTCGATCTCCTCAGTTCCTCGGGTTGAGAACTGGAGACAGCTCTGGTTTGCTCAAGGAGTCCGACTTCGGCTCAGATCTTGTGATTGGAGTCATCGACACCGGAATCTGCCCCGAAAGAAAGAGCTTCAACGATCGGGACTTGGGTCCCGTTCCTAGCAGATGGAAGGGAGATTGCGTGGTTTCGAAGGACTTCCCAGCCACCTCATGCAACCGGAAAGTCATCGGAGCTAGGTTTTTCTGCAATGGGTATGAGGCCACCAATGGTAAGATGAACGAGACTACTGAATACCGTTCTCCCAGGGATTCCGATGGTCACGGCACCCACACAGCCTCCATCGCCGCCGGCAGGTATGTCTCCCCTGCCTCCACTCTGGGATACGCAAGTGGGATCGCCGCTGGAATGGCCCCTAAGGCTCGCCTCGCCGTTTACAAGGTCTGCTGGACTGCTGGTTGTTACGATTCAGACATCCTTGCTGCATTCGACTCCGCCGTCTCCGACGGAGTCGACATCGTATCACTCAGTGTCGGTGGAGTTGTTGTGCCTTACTACCTGGACTCGATTGCCATCGGCGCATTTGGCGCTACTGACCACGGTGTTTTCGTCTCTGCTTCCGCTGGAAACGGCGGTCCAGGCGGGCTTACAGTTACCAATGTCGCACCCTGGGTTACCACTGTGGGCGCCGGTTCTATCGACAGGGACTTTCCCGCCGAAGTGAAGCTCGGTGACGGGAGGGTTGTCTCCGGCGTCAGTGTCTACAGCGGCCCAGGTTTGGCTCCGGGCATGTTATACCCACTAATCTACGCAGGAACCGAAGGCGGCGACGGTTACTCCGCTTCTCTCTGCTTGGAAGGTTCATTGAATCCGAAAGTGGTGAGCGGGAAGATTGTGTTGTGCGACAGAGGAATCAACTCCAGAGCTGCCAAAGGGGAAGTGGTGAAGAAGGCCGGTGGTGCAGGTATGATATTGGCCAACGGTGTCTTCGATGGGGAAGGATTGGTTGCAGACTGCCACGTCTTGCCGGCGGCATCAGTCGGGGCTTCCGGAGGGGAAGAGATACGCCAGTATATCAGTACGGCCAACGCTGGAAATAAGAACGGCCGCGCCTCAAAGTCGACAGCTACGGCGACGATCACCTTCAAGGGAACCCGTGTTGGGACAAAACCAGCTCCGGTGGTGGCGTCGTTCTCTGCCAGAGGCCCAAACCCGGAGTCTCCGGACATACTGAAACCAGATATCATAGCGCCGGGACTGAACATACTGGCGGCGTGGCCGGCGGGGATAGGGCCGTCGGGTTTGCCGTCGGACAAGAGAAATACCGAGTTCAACATCTTATCAGGGACGTCCATGGCTTGCCCGCATGTATCTGGGTTGGCGGCGCTGCTGAAAGCAGCTCACCCGGAGTGGAGTCCTGCGGCCATACGATCGGCGCTGATGACGACGGCTTATGTGGTTGACAACGGCGGCGGAATGATGCTGGACGAGACCTCGGGAAATACGTCGACGGTAATGGATTATGGAGCAGGGCATGTGAATCCGCAGAAGGCCATGGAACCTGGTCTGGTGTATGACATCTCGACATACGACTATGTGGATTTCCTCTGCAACTCCAACTACTCGGAGAAGAACATCCAAGCAGTCACCAGGAAGAACGCGGATTGCAGGGGAGCTCGGCAGGCAGGACACGTAGGCAATCTGAACTATCCATCATTGACGGCGGTGTTCGAGGAACAGGAAGGGCGGAGGAAGATGTCGACGCACTTCATCAGGACGGTGACGAACGTGGGTGATCCGAAATCGGTGTATCGAGCGACTGTGAAGCCACCGAGTGGAACGACGGTGACGGTGAAGCCAGAGGAATTGGTGTTCAGGAGAGTGGGTCAAAAGCTGAGTTTTCTGGTGAGGGTGAAGGCCATAGCCGTGAAGCTCTCTCCTGGGAGCTCTATCATGACCAGCGGCTCGCTGTCATGGTCTGATGGGAAACATGTCGTTACCAGCCCAATTGTGATCACAATGCAGCAGCCTCTGTGAGTTTATTATGATCTTATTATAAATCTGAGGGAGAAGACGAGTGAATGAATGAATGATCAAATCACTCTCGCAACCCATTGACTGAGAGAGCCAGAGACAGAGAGAGAAATAGTGAAAGCCGTTTCTTTCTTTTGTGTTTGAGATGTTTGAGATGGAGATCCTTAATTAAAATTCAGTGATGATGCATGGAGGAGGAGTCTCTACTAGTCGTTCTCTCTAGTCTCTAGTAGTGTTGTACTTGTAAGAGGCATTGTAGCATACGTTTCTTTCCTGTTAAAAGTTTTTCCGGTTTCCCTGAGAAAACTGAACAGTACTAGTGGGTTTTGGCGGTGGTGTATGCAGAAAAAGTTTGGGTAATTTTATTTTATTTTGAATGCTGAATGTTTATATTTAAAATCAGAGTCGGTGAAAAAGAATGAATGAATGTGTATCGCAGCAGGGATGTTTGTCTTAGGTACCACACACGTCATATCCAAGGGCTAGTCATATTATTTTTGAAGAGCTTGTTCTTTTTCAAATTTTTGTTGATGGATCATGGAGATAATATTTTACACATTGGAGGTAGATGGTGCATCATGTGGGACTATAATGGTGGCTTTGTAGCGGCTCAAAGTAAATGTGGATATAGTGCTTCAGCAACCTTAGTTGAACTTGAAGCCATTAGAGATGGCATCATTTTGGGCTCCTTGAAGCTCATTAGAGATGGCATCATTTTGGGACTCCTCCTTAAGAGCTGTTGATTTGCATATTCACTCGAACTGTTTATCTGTTGTTAGAGCTCTCCTAGGGCTCCAATCATTTTTAGATTGGATGTGCCTCAGTTTAGTTGTAGATATTTTGAAACGCTGTTATTTTTTTTCTTAGGGTTGATTTTAGTTATATTCCTAGACTTGGCAATGGATTTGTTGATTTTCTTGCTAAAGGTGCTCGTAGGTTTTCTCTGGTTAGATCCTGGTGGGGTATTCCGCCTTTGTTTATTGTGAATTTCTCTTGGATATATAGGTCTTTTGACCTAAATTCTTTCATTTAATATAATCGTTGTTTTTTTTGTTTTGGCAAAAAAAAAAAAAAATACCGCACACGCACAGAGAACAAGAGCAACGCAGCCAATACAGTAGGTCCCCTCAGGCGAATCTCACGCTTTATTTCCAATTTGGTTTGTACTCTTATCTTCTTCAATCAGGCGGGAAGGAATCCAGAAGGAATTGGTGGGGGTTGGTTCATTGCTGCCGCAAGTAATGTGCAGTACCAAGCTGCGAATGGTGAGGATCAAAACTTGTGGTCGACCATTCATTTTGCTTTTTTAAACTAAAGGTAAAAGAAATTGTGGTCAAGATCAACTTTGGAGTCCCAATCATAGGCAGCCCAATGCTGCACATTAATTGCGAATTGATTGTGGTCGAGTTGAATATGGTAGATAGGTGTGGATATAAATGTATACAGGACAAGCCCATTCTCATTGTGGGAACCCCAAGTTGATTTATGGAACCCAGTAAATTTGGGTTCATAAAAGAAAACGCGTATTGGTATTGGCTTCAAGTAATCCAAGTGGTGAAATGACCAACTGGACTTTCTTCAATTTCTTTCTTTCTTTCTTTCTTTTCATGATCAAACCATTCACAGGACTCTAGACTATAGGGCCTGGGGATGGCTAGAAAGGGGGTAACTAGGTGTCGGATCTCCTTGGTTGTAAAGAATTGTCTTTACATGGATTGGTGATTCCCTTAACTTTTTGAATTTCTCTGACTCAAAATTATCTCCACCATGTGAAATTCTGAATTATTTGTCCAATCCAATCCAGATCCTAGTCAATATCATACCATACCCTTTGGGGATGGGGATAGCAGTAAAATATGAGATGGGTTTGATTATTGCAGGTGCTTAAGTTTTCTGCTATAAATGGATGGCATAGGTTGGATTGCAAGCAGTTCAGAAGGCAGGGAAGTTGAGTTTTTCAGTCTTGTCTGAAAGCAGTGCTGGATGGAATTTTGGTGGCTGTACAGTTGGTGAAGCAGTCGAAAGTGGTTATCCAACATCAATGATTTGGTTGCTCAAAACTCCAATTGATGCAGTGATATTTCTCCTCATTGGATTGTACTAAAATAATTACTAAATATAAGCTGATGTGTTTTTAAAAAAATGTACTAAATTTGAACGGATATGTTTCTTAAAATCATCTGATGAATATGATACTTAATAATGATATGTTAAAGATCCCTTGAATAAACTCAAGTAAGTCATTTATATATTTTAAATGCCCCTTTCATGTAAAATGTCACGGGAACTAAAGAATAATTTTGTTATTACTATTCTTACAACCATAAAGGGTTTTTGTCTCTTGGCAGAGCAAGAGGGTTATTGTTTATCAAAGATCCACATCCTCTATAGTTTCCTCCCTACAATTTCTTACAATTAGGGTCTTGTATTGTGAGATGTGGTGCGAAACTAAGTAATTCCTAATATTTCTCTCTTTTTTCCGTCTCCTCTCTCCTTACAAAATCCCTAAAATTTCTCTGTCATTCTATCTCGTCTTTCCACGAGAGAGTAAAGGAGAGTAACCATAGGTTTCTTTAGAAATAGAGGAATTTATGCATTGTAGACAATTAAGGGCAATAAAACCCTTGCATTCACCTCGATCTCCTTTAAACAATTTCAAGCCTGGATTCACCAGTTATCTAACTTGGCAACATCATGATCTAGTTGCCCAAAACCCCAATAGATACATATTGAAATTTCTCTTTAATTGGAGTGGTGCTGGATGGAATTTTGGTGGGTCTACAGTTGGTGAACAAGGCTCAGTCAATTTAGTATTGAATATCAAGAGTCCAACATGAGCATATTTTATAATCCGAGTGATCATGAGAGGGGTCTGAGAGTTGTGTCTAGAACCAACCTCTTCATCGTTAGTTCAATTTCACTTAAAGAATAACAATAGAGTCTGATGTAGACTCAAAGTTAAATTTGAATCATACTTGAGTGGTCGAACCCAATATGTAAACTAGGTCGAACTTGACCTTCTAGTTCTGGTTCGAGCATGATATCCAAATTCAACCATAACAAGATTGCACTAAAATGAGTAGGTCAATATGATACCATACTAAATATGAGATGATACGTCTCTTAAAAATCATCTGATCAATATAATACTTAGTATTGATATGTTATACATTTTAGAATATTTTTAAGTCTGGCTCTCTATAGTGGATCATAAACTAATGTTGGGTCCTTTTAATGCAATATATTACGTGTGGGTCCTAAACATAATAATATTGTTAGTCGGCGTTAAGTATATTCAAATTTCAAACGTGAAGGAACCAAAGTGCTCCCTCAAGTTGTTTAATACATTGTGTTAATATACAATTTTTAAAAGGGAATAGTTGGTCATTAAGCATAATTATATTGTGTAAAAAAAAATAATCCAAAAATAGGGGGAAAAATATAATTATACAATGTATTAATAATTTGAGGGACATTTTGGTCTTTCCACATTTGAAATTTGAATATGTTTAATGGCGACTGTCAGTGTTAGTCTGGTTAGGACCTACAAGTAATATATTTGCACTAAGGAGACCCAACATTAGTTTTTGGTCCACTAAGGGGACTCACACGTAGAAATCTCTACATTTAAAACATTGGCCAACCCCATCCATGGTTGCTTTATTTAGTCCCATTTCATGTCGAATGTCACGAGAACTATAGATTACTTTTGTTATTACCATTCTTACAACCATAAAGCATTTTTGTCTCTTGACACAAAAAGAGGGCTGTTGCTTATCAAGGATCCACATCGTCTATAGTTTTTTGCCCTACAATTTCCTATAATTAGGGTCTAGGATTGTAACATGTGGCATTTAATAATCTAATGATCACAATTAGATGTTAATTAGAAACAAAACTAAGCAATTCCTAAAATTTCTCTCTTTTTTCTTCTCCTTTCTCCTTACAAAATCCCTGGAATTTCTCTTTTTTAGTCTGCTCTCTCCTCTCCTCATGAAATCAACAAAATCCATGGCTACTCTCTTTCACCTCTCTCTCGTCTTTCCATGAGAGAGTGAAAGAGGGTAACAATGGATTTCTCAAGAAATAGAAGAGTTAATGGATTGTAGACAATTAAGAGCAATAAACCCTTCCATTCACCTTTAAACAATTCCAAGCAAACAACATTTCAAATCTCTATTCTATTAAAAAAAAAAAAAATGTAGAAGGTGTGAAATTGATTTAAGAGTATTCATATAATTAAAAAGTATTGTTCGGTTGGTAAGACCAACACTTCTTGATAAAGAAGTCATGGGTTTGATTTTGCCTAATAGTATATTACGTGATTTGAAGTGTTGGTCTTACCTCAGTCAATATGATACTTAGTATTGATATTTTATACACTTAAAACACCAATTTCATGTTGAATGTCACGGAACTACATAATACTTTTGTTGTTACTATTCTTACAACCATGGAGCGTTTTTGTCTCTTGACACAACAAGAGGGTTATTGTTTATCAAGGATCCACATCCTCTATAGTTTCCTTCCCTAAATTTCTTACAATTAGGGTCTCAGATTGTGACATGTGGTATTTAATAATTCAACGATCACAATTAGATGTTTAATTAGAAACAAAACTAAGTAATTCCTAATATTTCTTTCTTTTTCGTCTCCTCTCTCCTTACAAAGTCCCTAGAATTTCTCTGTCACTCTGTCTTGTCTTTCCACGAGAGAGTAAATGAGAGTAACCATGTGTTACTTAAGACATAGAGGAATTTATGCATTGTAGACAATTAAGAGCAATAAACCCTTCCATGCACCTTTAAATAATTTCAAGCAAGCAACACTTCAAATCTCTATTCTTTAAAAAAAAATTGTCCCAATAAGAAATAGTTATTTATATAGGCAAAATATATCGCGTCAGGTTTTGATAGAATACAATGTAGGACGTGTGAAGTTGATTAAGAGCATTTATATAATTGAAAGGATTGTTTGGCTGGTGTTGTGGAGAACATATAGCCCGAGGGTCCCCTCGGGAGAGACACACACCCCCACTTGGGAAGGTGTGTCCCCCTCCCTCAGGAAGTTCAGAGAAGACCCTCGGGAGAGACACACACCCCCACTCAGGAAGGTGTGCTTCTCTCCCTCAGGAGATTCAGAGAACTCCCTTGGGAGGAACACACACGCCCACTCGGGTAACTGTGTCCCCTTTCCTTGGGAGACTCAGAAAGCCCTTTTTAGGAGAGAGCACATACCCACTTGGGAAGGTGCGTTATCCCCTTGGGAGCTTTGTTTGAGAAGAGTACGAAAGATAAGAAGACCTTCAATACCAAGTGTGAAGTTGAAGAAGACCAAATCAAAAGAGTTAGTTACAGATAACTACTCAACATATACGTTCCGAGAATTGGGGAGATGAATAAGCAAATAACGGCTCTATTGGGCCCGCCAAAGAAGGGAACATGATTCCTAACATATCTCACCCACTCTTCAACTGAATATGCGAAATCCGAAGAGACGCCGCCTCCAGGTATCTTCTATATAAACCCTCATCCTACAAGGAAAAAGGTACGAGATTCATCTTACCATTATTCACTACACCTCCAACTGAATATGCGAAATCCGAAGAGACGCCACCTCCAGGTATCTTCTATATAAACCCTCATCCTACAAGGAGAAAGGTACGAGATTCATCTTACCATTATTTACTACGCCTTGAGAACTCTCTCAAGGTCTTCTATTGTTGCCTAGACTAATTTGGGCGTCGGAGGCGGTTCCACGAACAATACTAGGCCGGCCCGTTTTTGTTTTCTTTGTGAGTGCATGAATCTTAGCTATTCCTATTCGGCTGTAGAAGTCTTCAAGTGGTCATCCAAGTATCCGGCTCTCGAAGAAGTTCTAGATGCAACAGCTGGTAAGAATAACACCTCTTGGTGAAGAAGTCATGGAGTTTGATTTTGCTTGATAGTATATTATGTAATACCGCAATCCCCAATATATACAAATCGCCTGTATTGAAAAAACAAAAGATAAAAAATACAAAATTGAAGATTTTAAAATTCTAGGGACCATACTCCTGATCTCCAAGCTCTGTTAAAAAGAGGAGAGGGAGAGTAAAGAATTTATATTGGGATCAGTTGCCTAAACACATGTACACGTGCAGAGGGAGGTGATGAATGGTAAAATACTCATCACAAAGGACAGTTGTTGGAATTCAAAACTCAAAACCTAAATTAATTAATCAAACCAAAATCCTTGCTCTGTTTGAAATCTTGTGGGGGCTGTTTTGTTAATCTCAGTTTGTTTCCCAAACCTAGTTTACTTGATCAGTCCTTTCTTTATTGTATCATGATTCATATCTTGATTCCACTACTACATTAATAGTTTCAAGGAAAAGTAGAACCGACACAAGTCCAAAGGACTGATAATAATAATTAAAGCTAAAAAAAGGAATTTGGAAGAAGGGGGAAAAGGACACTTCAAAGTTCAAAGTAAAGATTCCTGCCAGAAAGCAGGTATGTATGGTCCATCTACTTCTTCAAAGTTTAAAAACATGATTTCAGAAGATAATTATGAAGCAACAAGAAGAGAAGAGAAGAAAACAAGAGAACTCACTGGCAATTACTGAACCTCTCTCATTATTAAGAAGATAGGGGGAAGATACACTTTTGAAAGTCAAAAAAGTATTCTGTTAAAAGGATGAAATCATGGTTTTGTGTGATGTAACCTTGTTCATATCACTAATCTTTTGCTTACTTTTGCCCTTGTGCAGTTTGATTAATGGAAAAGTGCCCATTTTCATATAAAGAAGAGTCTCCCAACATAAAAATAGTTTTATACAAGAATTGATCTCTTAGAATGGAAACTTTACGAGACACATACTCGAAACCAAAACTTTGATACCTCAGTTGTCACAGCTTATATTTTTCTGGACTAACCAAACTGATCAACATCAAATCAGCTTATCACCCAACTCCAACAAAAGGTTTGGAAAGAGAACACAAGGACAACACCGAAAGAATGTCTAGGTCGGATATGGTTAAATTTGGACAATTCTTGAAATCTTTTCATTCCTAGCCATGCATGAGCTTTTATACTACTTTTCCTATCATCTAGAGGTTCCAGAGTAGGGGCTCGACTTCAGTGCTACACAATTAATGCGTGACACCGTGTTGCGAATTGTGGAGATAGAGATCTCGACCGTTTGCTGCAAATGCTGTGCATTAATTATGCAACACCCAAACAATTTCCTCTAGAGTGTTACATTTTCTATTCAATTCTGGGGACTTTTAGATGGAGAACCTCATCTCATCAGGGGCTGGAGAGCTTGGCCTCGTGGTCCTTGGTGGTGGGTGTGACCTTGATCTCATGAAGTGTTCCACCAAAGTCAAGCAGCACAAATATTTCCATGTACCACAATAGTAGTAGTAGTAGTTCGTCCAGTCTCAGCATTGCTATTCATCAAAGGAGAGCTTGAGAGAGACAGGTTACATATGATTCATGTAAGAGATCGAAGGGATACCAATATAATTAATGTTGAGAAATGATACAAGTGTAAATCATTTATCCAAACTCCAACTTGGATTTGGTTTTGTTTCAATTTTTATTTCTGGTAGATGATTTTGTTTCATCTGATCTAACTATTTATGACTGTAAAGAAAATCATACATGACATTAATTCTCAGTTCAGAGCTTACCACGTGACTGAGCTCTCCAAGAATTCTATAAAACAAACTGCGAATCCATACAAAATCTTTGTTAGATCGTCTGTTTTGAGAGAAGTAGACGTCTAATTTGTTCTTGTGACTCGTAAAGTTTTGGAACTTTTAGAACTATTTATCAGAAAATGATAAAACCTTTCTTGTTTTAACCAAGCTGGCAGGGCAAATGCATAGATTACTCTCGTCTTTTGATGCAAATAATCCAATTGTTCTTTAGCTTGCTATCAATCATTCTGCCATATCAACCTCCTAAATAAAAAAGAAATGCACCGGCATGAAAATTATTGATGGATTTGAAGAATTCATGTGGAAAGAATTATTTTTTATTTATTGGTGGTAGATGAAGGGAAATAATTTTTCACAACACTAGTGACTTGAATAAACTTCGTGAGCAAAATGATGAAGAAGGTGGTAATTAAACCTTTTAAGCCTTTTGTCTCATCTACACTGTTAGAAGACATATGTGTTTGATTTGTTCTTATTGACCTACCCTGGAGTGTGATTAGATTCACCTGGTCTAACAAAAGAGAGGAGCCTCACCTCACCTCATCAAGGAAAAGTTTGATCATGTTTTTTTCCAAGTTAGATTTGCTTTCCTCTTCTTTCAATTGGATTCTGAAAGCTGAACAACTCTTTTGGTTTCAAAAATCTCGATCAAACTTTTATATTACCACAATTCAGTTAAAATTAGAAGATCAGATTCAATTCCCTTCGAGATCTTGTTGATGATAGGCTTATCTCTTCCCCTCTAGAGGTGGCCTTGATGTTTTCTTTTGTTCTTTTCCTTTTCGGATATGTTCTCTTCTTCATCCACTTTAATCCTTCTTTTGTTGAGGCTCTCTTTCATACTTGTATTTCTGCTGAAGATAGTTTTTAGCTCACAATTCCCCACCTTTGGAAAATGAAATAAAAAATATTTTATTTAATTTTGGCCCTTTTAAGGCCCATGGGCCTGATGGCTTTCAAGTTGCTTTTTTCCACAAAAAAAATTTGGAGCTTTTGAATTTTGATTCAATATATATATGCTTCAATTTTTTGTTCATGATATTTTGGCACTTGGGTCCAATCATATTTTAATTTGTCTCATCCCTAAGATTGACTCTCCAACCTTGACTTCTAATTTTTTTTCCATTAGTCTTTGCAATGCTCATTATGGTAAAACTTTTGGTGAATAGACTTAAGCCTCTCCTCCTGTAATTTATTTCTCGCCTTCAACTTGCTTTCGTGTCCAAGCATCAGATCGTAGATAGTATTTCCACTGCGCATGACATTTTTTTCCTATCTTAAGAATAAGAAAAAGGGAAGCTTGACTTTGCAACCGTTAAACTGGATCTGTCAAAAGCCTATAACCGAATTAAGTGAAATTTTTATTATCTATCTTTAAAATTTTGGGCTTTAGATATTTTTGTCTGTCTCTTATTTCCATTCTGATTTCGACTTTCTCTTTCTATCAAGCTTGAGGGATTATCCTTTGGTATTATTTTTTCCATCCTCAGAGAGGATTATGCCAAGGATGCCTCTTAAGCCCTTATCTTTTTCTTTATGCTGTAGAAGCTTTGTCTCGAATCCTAGGGGTTTATAGAGAACTTGATTTTTCCCATGGTATCAAAGGTTGCAAGACATGCACTCGAAATTATCCACCTGTTTTTTGCAGATGATGCCTTCATCTTTTTCAGTGTTACAACAAAATATTTTGCAACTATTAAAGCATCTTTGGGTCTATTCACTAACATTTCCAATCAAGAGATCAATTTTCAGAAGAGCAGTGTCAATTTTAGTCACAATGTGCCATTGGAGGTGCAACAAAATCTTCGTAACCAAATCAATATCCCAAGGATGAACGACAAGAGCAAATATTTGGGAACAAATTTGTTCTTCTCATCTTCTAGAGTGCAGGATTTCAATTTCATTCTTGAAAAGGTATCAGCTGAACTTGCATCTTAGAAGGTTATTGCCTATGACATGCAGGTAGGGGCACATTGATTAAATCTGTGTTAAATTCCATCCCTACTTACTTCATGCAAGTTTTTCGTCTCCCTAAGCAAATTTGTCAAAATTTGGATTCTATGTCCTCTAGATTTTGGAATGGTAATCAAATGAAGAGGATGAATCCTTCACTTATTTGTTGGGAGAAATTTTGTTAGCCTATATCAGTTGGGGGTTTAAAAAAAACTGAAATTTAGAACTAGGCACTACTTCTGAAACAAGGGTGGCACTTTTTGAATGAGCCCAGTCCTCATAGGCACGGATCATTAGAGGAAAATACTTACCTTCACAAGCTTTTTTTGACCCACAAATTAAAAAAAAAAAAAAAAAAAAAAAAAAAAAAAAAAAAAAAGAAAAAAAAGAGTTCTTTTATTTGGAACAATATAGTGTCTATCTCAAGATTGCTAAGAGACAAGGTTAGTCATAAAATAGGTGCTGATAATACTACTTTTTTTTGGACTAGCCTGTGGTTGTTTGGAATTATGTAGGAAGGATGATTTCTTCATGTTAATTCTCCCAATACATCTTTCAATGGTGTGGATGAAATCTTTATTTGGCACTTCATTTAATACTACCACTAAGAAACACCTGGATATACAAACTCCTCAATCTAGAGAATGGAAATGGGCAAATCTGTCATCCGCGGAAGTGACAGAGCCCTCCTTACTAGGGAGTCTACAATTTAGGTTGACACCCTTGGGACATGAACAGAAACACAAAAAAACAAGAGATTGCATAGTTCAAATATGTCATCTAAAATATGTTCATTGGATAAGGATCTGCAACATTCTAGTAGATCACGCACCTCCGCTAGATTGTCGAAGCGAAACCTCTAGCTGTCGCATTCCATGCCCTAACGCAAATCGCATTGCTACCCAAATTGATAAGGCATCTTCCATAAGAAGATGTTAGATTTTTTTTATTTAAATAAATAAGATTAAGATATTGATTTTTTCATAACTATGATGTGGCCCAAACTATTAGTGGTACTTATAATTTAGTTCAAGGTAAACCGCCTTGATAACTGTTTGGCAACAGTTACCTGGAGGTGTTTGATGGAAAAATTGTTCTACAAGGCTCATTTGAACATATATGTATTCTAAAAAAAAAACACTACGGGAGTTTTTTGTGAACTCTGGTCTTGGTTTTGTTAGCAAGAAAAATTATCTGTCTCTCCACCATTCGGTTACTAATGAAAAACTGGAAGAACTTGATTTCTTCGATATCGTAGACGACAATCTTCTCGGAGAGAAACTCACAAATGACTTTCAGAAACAAGTTTCCATGACTGGAGCTAAATACCTTATCTTGTATTCCGCATGATTGAACAAAGAACATGACTAGTTTAATTATTAAATTCAATATTAAATGAACTTCGAAGAGAACCAAACCAATGCCTTGAAGATAGGATGAAGTTGTTAGGTTTTGTGATTGCACAACAGTGACTGCTCCTAGTTTTTTTCCATATGGTAACGGATAAGCATAACTAACTCCTCTACAGTTGCCACGTGTACCGTCTTCAACCTGTGGCTGATCTGCCACCAATGTTTGCGAAAACTGCCAATTAAATTCCTTGAATTCCATAGAGGTGCTCTGAATAAAATGAAATATCGCGCTGAATTGCTCCTTTTCCACGCTCTTGAAATCTCCCAACGAAATCATCTTTTGAAGCGTGCAAAAATAATCAATATTTGAGATGCACCAGAATGAAGAATCCCCAACTGAAAGACCACTTTCCCCATTAAAGAGACTGGGAAAAATGAAGCACACGCACAGGATGGACAGTGAAGCGCACGCACAAAGTGGACTGAGATACAATATATTAATGGTTGGGGGTTCATCACTTGCGGTCATCAGCGTTGGACGAGTCCGGATCAGCGACCCCGACGGAGAGCACTTTGTGCTCCCCCACGCTTCCTGACCACAAAAACCAGTGGAGCCCACGGTAAAAAACACTTTTTGGAAAAAATAAAAAAAAAAAAACTTTTTCACCAGTGGATCCCACTGATTTTTGTGGTCAGGAAGCCATGGGGGAGCACTTGTGCTCTCCCGGATTCGAACTTATGTACCTCTTTCAATCCCAAAACACATAGATTTTTTTTTCAACAAAAAAAAAAAAAAACTCAGATCTTTTAACTAGGTTGTATTTTTTTTACATCTCCACTCCATGCATTTTGGATAGGTGTTCATGTATTAATCCAAACGTTATTAAAATTTAACCATTCTATTTGGGATATTTATTGTTGTCCCTTGTATTATAACTTAATTATTATTTTATTTCTTATATTTTTTGAAATTACTAATCTAACCTTCGACTTTACCTGTAATTATTGTTGCTCTTACCGTTAAACTTTGCTGGTTAAGTGATAACTTGACAATTTTTATTTATTTAAAACTCCCAAAATAACTCAAAGGTTTTATTCTAATTATTTATACTTTATATTAAATTACACTATTATCTTAGTAATTAGGAGAGAATTAACCCTAATTTGGTAGCTCGCTTTTTTATATTTGCTTTTTAATTTAGTATTATTTATTATTTTTTGTTATTTACTTTCTAATTGGATATTATCAATTTTAAGAAGTTCATACTTCCATTAGGTTTTCATTAATTTAGTATCTAATTTGATGTTATCAATTTTAAGAAGTTCATTTTCTTAGTGGAAAAAAATAAGAGCAAATTACACGATACTTGCTATATTTGGGGCAAAACTTTTGACCACCCACTATTGTTTCGTAAATTACATGACACCCACATGTAAATTACAAGTTACCCACAATTAACTTTGCTATTAAATAGATTATGAAATTACCCAAATGCTTTTGCTTTTATTTAAAATATTTAAAATGACCAATTTTTAATTCTCTCATATCCAACCCTTAGGTGGGTCAAGGGAGAATCCCTTCACTCATCTTCTACCTATACCTCATTGGACCACCACGGTCGAAAACTGTTTTTGCTGGATATTCCCCCCTTCCCCCTCTCTCTAGTTCATCTTCCATACAATGGTGGTGAGCCTGCACTTAGAGAGAGATGTGATGTAACAACCCACCGTATTTTTAACCCGGGATCCGTATTGCAGGTCTGAGAACCCGAAGGTCTAGTCGGATAAATTTGTGGAGTGTTCGGATAGAAGTCCATGATCCATACCCTGAATCCATGGATCTGGATTCTCTGACTGAAGAGCCTGCCTTGCTTGATAGTTGGACTTCTGAAAGGCAAGTGATGTCTGGAGATGTCCGGAATGAGGGTAAGATCTCCCCCATCTCTTTTTTAGGGCTAGGTTGTACTTGGTCATCAACCCCATGAGCAAAGCACCCTTGTATAGCAAGATACATGGGGGAGGTTGCTAGTGGCGGTCGATTGAACCAAGCGACCGCTTGGTTCTGGTTGCGGGGTTTTGCCCTATTTTGCCCCCTAACTTCTATAAATAGTAACCCTCGCTTATTTTACGAATATTTTATTCGTGGTACGGGAGGTAGACGGCGCGAAGGCGAAGGGTTAGGTCCCGGGCCACAGCAACCGGGAGGTAAGTGGCCGCACATGTTTCACCACTCTATGATTAAGGTGTTCGTGTCATCTTTGGTTGTTCTTGATCCTTCCATTGCATTGCCTATCCTTTTGATGATCTTGGTTAGATTAGAATCGAAAACGAAACCCTGTTTTCGTGAAAAGGGCTGATCTGATCAAGGGAAGGTTTCTGGATAATCCATTTATGATGATTGTTAGGTTTCCTTTCACCCATTGGCTATAGGAGTGTTAGATTCGAGATTCGGACTATGATCACTCAAAATCCGGATTGAAAACGGATGATCAAAAGCCTGAGTTTCAGATATGAAACTTACTGCTTTTGGGGCGGTTGCTAATGGCGGTTGCTCAACCTAAGCGACCGGTGGGTACACAGTGACCAAATGGCTTTTGGTTTTGATCCGATTTGATTCATTTGACTTATAGCTTATTGTAACCCTGTGTTTAGGTGTCCTTTGTTTGAAGATAAAGTTTTATAATTGTTTACGGATTTCTTTTTACGGACGAGTTACTTATATGCAGGTAAGGGCATATAATCCTATCTTTATTAATGGACTTGAACATGCTAGTCCAATGTTTGTTAGTATTAGCCTTTCATTTTATATGCCTCTGTAATCATGTTTCACATGTTGATCTTGTTATATTACTGCTGTTTATCTTGTTTATATATACACTTTGTTGAATATGAATGTGATATGATGTTGATTGATAGCATGTGGTTCTGATGGAATAGGTATTCTATTTGGATATCTTAGCTTGGGATATCAGAAGGCTGTGGTATGGGACACATGTCTGCTGATGTCTCCAGCACTGTCATAACTATTGGATGACATTCTTAGGTAGAGTCTAGAGTTGCATGGCTAGGTACCCCACATGCTACTACCCTTTCGGTAGGGGAATTGAAACCGGATGACCCGTATGACAGTAATGTGACGTTGGTCCACTGTTGGTCATATAAATGGTAGGGTTGCATATGTTAGGGTTGGGCTCATGGACGTCCAAGGAACGGACCGGGTGTCGTGAGGAATCGTGAAAGCATTCCGCCCCAACAATATGTGGATGACCATAGGGTTATGGAATGAAGTCCAATAGTGGTAGCCAGTCCGTGAGGATTCTCATTCCTAGGTTGCGAAGGATACTGAACCGAGTTGGTTGGTGCCATAGGGGATGTATCTGGACTTCATGTAGTGTGTTACCTGTATGACATTGCATTGGATTAGAAACCCCGACATGCGCCAATACTCATTGCCAATGGTTGTGGTGAGAGAGTGTTGACTTAACCAGCCAGGTGTGGACTTTCCATTTTACCCAGGATCCCTACAGAGGTAACCAGTCCTTGCCGGATCAGAGTGACTAGACTTACCCAGAGGAGGGCTGGTGTATATCTTAAAGCATGTCAGCTGTTAGAGACTTGCATAGTTAGATCATTTTGTAGCATTCATACTTTGCACTCATACATATCATATATGCATTTTTGATTTGTTGGACATATGGATGGGAATTGTTATTGTTCTTACTGAGTTCTCCAGAACTCACTCATTTATTTGTATATGTTTTATTAGCCTGCGCAGATGGAGGAAATGTGTCGGAAGATGGATTGGTTTCCTATGAAGGAACCTTCCCGTATGAAGAAGATGTGGCACCGACAATGGGAAATGGAGATAGCCTGTGTGGGAGCTCCTGTGAGTTCATGGAATGCGCTTATCGCACCTATTGATGGGCGTAGGAGACAAGTTGCCAGACAGTTTGCTCAGCGAATGGAGAAGAACTAGAGGATCCCTTTTTTAGAAATTCATGAAAAACATTACTTAGCTTTAGAAAAAGAAACTGAAAAGAAAGTAATTTAACTCTTTTTGAATTGCTTCCGCTGAACTCGTATTCATTTTGATTTATTATTCTTTCATTGATTATTTTATTGGAGTATTTGGACTCATGTAATCCTTTGATTCATTAATTGAACTATTCTTGCTCTTGATTATCTTTATTTGTATTTATTATTGTTGATAAACTAAAACCGTGGATCCTGTGACGGATCACTCTCATGGGTTGTCGGGCGGGTAACCGAGACCGGCGAGTGGGGTGTGACATGTGAACTGCATGAGAGGAAAGAGAGTGAGCTTGCAAAATTAGTGTGCCCCCTCCTCCATCTTCACCTTCACCACCACCGCTGCCGTTGTCACATTCACCACCACCATCGCCCCGCTCCTCTGCCATCTCCACAGTCATCCTAGCTCACTTGAGGGCACAAATTATGTAGGCTCTAAGCCTCCACCTCCTCAACATCTCAATGCAATTGCTATTGTTAGAAAAATCAATATGGGGAAGAAGATAAGATTTTTGTTTGCTGCCATAGCCATTATATTGCAAGTCGCTCGTATAGTTGATGTTGCCATTCCCTTTTTGACATTCTTATTCTCATCGTTTTTCTGTGAACCGAGAGTGAGATTGAAGAAGAGAGGAATAGAAGAAGGGAGCAGAGGAAGAGAGAATAGCTATGATGGAGAATTGAAATCGGTGGTGATCTCAGAGAAGCTGGGCTCATAAGGCTTTCCATCAGCCATGGTATTATCAGTAACGTTAATCTTTGTAGGTGAAGATTCAAATCCGTGATTCCCGAAAAGCTAGGTTGAAAAGGCTTCGCGGCAATGGCTAAGTTTTGAGTGGCTTTGTGAAACTTTTCAGGAGGAGAATCAAAATCGGCGATTCTGACAAAGTTAGGTTTGCAAGGCTTTGTGGAAACGACTACGATCTGGACAGCCTCGTAAATCTTTTTAGGAGGGGAATCGAAATCGGTGATTCTAGCTAAGGTAGGCTCAGAGGGGTCGTCGGAATAGTCATCGTCGAAGGAGGAGAGCTTGCAGAGGCCGGCATCGATCTTCGAGTCTGACCTTGGAGGGTTTGTCTAGTTTGGTCGATTGGCTCTGAGAAGACAGAAGATGAAGGTGCCTTTGGTTGAGACTCATGGGTTCTTCCTTCTCTGCCATGGTCACCGACATGGGAGGGTTGTGGTGGTTTTCGGCGGTGGTGGTTCAGTGAAGTGTAGGTAGAAGATGGGTAACCCACCTAAGGGTTGGCTATGAGATAATTAAAATGGGGAAGATTGGTCATTTTAAATGTTTTAAATAAAAATAAAAGCATTTGGGTAATTTCATATTCTATTTTAACAACAATATTAAATGTGAGTCACTTGTAATTTACATGTGGGTGCCAGTAATTTATGAGGTAATAGTGGGTAGTCAAGAGTTTTGCCCCAAATATGGCGGATGCCACGTAATTTGTAGGCAATCTTTTTTTGGAATTCAAAATAATAAGAATACAACTCTAAAATTGGCACTTGATATGGTTTTTTTCTTAAATGAGGATAATTTTGTGTTTTGACTTCTTAATTTAAAAAAAAATAAAATAAATATTAAACATTCAATTGTAACGGTCCCTTAACATTGTTAGAACTAAGGGGGGAAATAGTATATTCATAGAGCATGATTCTTTTAGTAATTAAGCTATAGTACAAAGAGGCAACAATAATTATCCTTTTCCATTTTTTTTCTTCTTTTTGGTATCAGAGAACTTTTTATATATAGGGGATGAGAATATTACGTATGCTATAATGCGAAACAATACAACCTTTTCAGTAAGAGGTGTTGGTCTTACCAATTGAACAAACTCTTCCGTCTCTTATACAAAATGAAAATAAAAATCCAGCATATTCTTTGGTTCAACAAGTTGGTGTTATATCATTTCGGAGTTTCTCCTTGCATCTATAGGATATTGTCATTTTTTTTTTTTGATAATTGATCCATGTAGAATTGACTTCTCATTAAAATAGGAATCGTAAGCTATGACATGCAAAAAATGAAAAATCTAATGAGATGGGCCAACATACAAATGCTTGTTTACATTATCGTATTGGGGGAAGGAAAGACTTTGAGAAAGATGACAATTAGAAAGTAAATTGCATATACATCATTGACTTGAAAATAATTAATAAATAAAATAAAAAGTTCGCCTATAAATATTCTCATCCATTAATGACCAATCATGCGTTTTGTTTCGTATGCAAAACCATGTTATTTTATAATATAAACCCTTTCCAATAGAGGGAGACAAAAGATCAAATATAATATATAAAAAAAAATGGAAAGGGTTTTTATTAAGAAGTATTTAAAAAAATGAGAGGGGCATGACTCCTTATTATACTATACGTTGAGACCCAAAATCTAAAATAAAATACCTGCCACAACCTAAATGATAATAAGAATTTATGATTCAACTAACCAAAAAAATGATAAAAAAAATTTATGGTTCAAAATGAAAGTTATGGAGAATACATAAATACAAATGTAAATAAAAATATACATAGTATGCTTTATTTATTAATAAATAAATCTACATTATATTTCAAATCAATGATTGAGATTTACTTAATTATACAAATCATGTAAAAAAAATTCTTTCTTGACAAACCTTAATTTTATTAACTTTATAATGGAAAATTTTACTATTCAAGCGATGTGATATGGACCGCTAGATGACAAAATTCATAATTAAATTCATCATTTTCAAGTCTAACCCATAAGTCAAATATTATAGCTTAAGAGATTTTTATTTTTATTTATTATAATTTTTTAAGAAAAGGGAGACTTATATTAAATATAAGGGGTGTTACATTCTGTAGAAATGCCGACCTTGTCTATCTTCATGAACGAAGATGGCAAGGCGGTCAGGAAGTATGCCAAGGTCAAAAGCAATTATTTGCTCAACATTAAGAAGCCCTGCACGTAAATCAGCATACCTATTAGTCTCCCTAACTCCATGACGAATTACACAATTGCTGAAAGAACCTTTCAAATCAATAATGTCTTCAAGGATATCAAGGGTTGGACCAATAAGTCTGATAGGTTTCCAAAATAGAGTTAACAACTACCAACGAATCTGACTGAATGATGACATTGGGTAATCCACTTTGAGAAGCAAAAATCAAACCAATCTTTGTTGGGTTTGGGTGTCTTGTATTCTCGTGGGTCCATGTAATTATGGTTTTACTAGTACTGGGGTAAACTTGTAATTACATTGGGATTAGGGTTTTAAGTTTTCCTATAAATAGTCTTTGCGGGATAACCTAGTAGACACGGAAGCAAAGGATAATACTTTGTGGGTGTGAGAGTGGTGTGAAGTTTCCTGGAAATAGTGGAACTCTTTGTCTCTTTGGTGGACGTAGGCAGGATTTTGCCGAACCACATTAAATTCCCCTTGTGTGCTTTGCTTGTGTTCTTCTCCGTTCGTGGTTGTACATCCATTATCCCTAATAGCCTTAATGGCAATCATCTTAGCCTGAAGAATATATATGTTCTTCATTCCACCAGCAACAACAAATACAAATCACCATTAGAGTCTCTCCCTATTGTACAAAAACCACCAAAATCTTCGCACAGGGATCCGTCACAATTAATAAGAACAACTCTAGATTATGGGGGTAGCCAAAAGTGAACGATCCCCCGACTGAGTGTGAAATTAACTTGAATATTCCAGGAAGTAAAGAAACTTTGGTGATGAGGTGAATCAACCATAGATGTTCTGATATTAGAGAATCGGGATCGGATCACATTGGTAAGTATTTGAAAAACAGCAACCGATGATCGATTCTTCTGTTGATATAATCTTCTATTTCGTTCAACCCAGAGATAGTAAATAGTTGTGATTAAACTAAACTGGCGTATATTGGCTAACGCATCATCACCAATGAAGTGATCATATAACCATTGAATTTCATATGTCCACCTGAAGGTTACTGTTTTGTGATAGCCATGAAGATCCAATATCTGTTGCCAAATTGCAAAATAGTATAAGCATTTAAAAAAGAGGTGATCATGGGTTTCACTTTCCATTTTACATAGAGGACAGATTGGGTCAGTTGATCAACCCCAAGATATAATACATTCCTTAGTTGAGAGTCGTTGGAGGCATGCTAACCAAGAGATGAAGGCATATCGTTTCTGAGTTGTTGGGAACCAAATTAAACGATGCCAAGAAACTTTCGGTTGATGTTCTCGAGTTAAGTCATAGGCAGATCGAAGAGTAAATTTACCTGAAGGTGAAAGTGTCCAAATAGGAGTATCTTCAGGTATTCTCCTTAGAGTCGTGATGTTAGAAATATCATTTCATTTGTGTTGCAATATAGGATCATGCATATGTTTGATCCAGACTCGATCATTTGTGAGAATATCCTTGACATGGGAGTATGAGTTTCTAGCCGAGAATCATCTTGCAACAAAATCAAGACTTGGGAGGAGAGGACCATCTTTAGGCGATGGATCAAACCATAAAGATAATTTATCACCATTTGCAATATGTTAGCGGATGTATCTACTTGCCTTGCTTCTCGATTTAAGAATTGTAGTGAAAGATGGAGAGCAATTTGAAGGTAATATAGTGACCATATAGCGTGCTTTCGAAGCCATCTCTGATGAACAAATCGTTTCCAACATGATTCTTTATTGGTACAGAGAATTCATAATTGTTTGGTAGAGCGGCTTGATTCCATTCACGAATACTTCGAATGCCCAACCCTCCTTCGTCAACTGGACAACAAACTTTTTTCCAAGAAACCTTGTAGGAGCCATGGTCATTCGCACCCCACCACAAAAATTTTGCCATTGATCTCTCCAAGGATTGAATCACTGTGAGAGGAAGATTAAAGCATTGTATCCAATAACCTATCAAACCAAAGAGGACTGATTTGATTAGGGTTACCCTACCAACATAAGAGAGCAATTTAGCTTTCCATGAGCTAAGCTTGATTTCAACTTTAGAAAGAAGTGAGGTGAAGTTAGAGGGAGATGGTCGCTTCGCAATTAAAGGTACACCAAGATACCGAATTGGGAATGTGCCGATGGAGAAACCCAAAGTATTGCAGAATAAATGCTGGATAGTCTCTGTAGTGTCGCAAAACATCAAAGCAGATTTATTTGGATTCATGTAGAGGCTAGATTGCTTAGAAAAATTCTTCAGAAGAAAATGCAAAGAAGAGGCGTTATTAGGGGTAGCCTTCCCAAATATAAAAAGGTCATTAGCAAAACATATAGAAGAAATCTTAGGTTTTGCACATAGTTGATGATACTGAAAGGCCCAAATAAGCTGCTTTTGCAATTGTGTTAGTAAATACTTGTAATACAAGATTGAAAACATGGACGAAAGAGGGTAGCCTTGGTGGAGACCATTGTTTACTGAGAAACGTCAAGATTGTTTTCCATTTAAAAATAGCACGTATTGGGGGTTTATTGCCGATTGCTCAATCCATTTAGAGAAAATTGCAGGGAAATTCATCTTGTTAAGGAGCGTGAAGAGAAAACTCCATTGGATAGTATCATAAGCTTTACGTAAATCCACTTTCGCTGCAAACCTAGGCATTTTGTGATTGAGATGGTAACCATGAAAAAGCTCTTGGCAGAGAAGAATATTATCAGTAATCAGACGACCTTCAGTAAAAGCGGTCTGGTTATCCCCAATCAATCTGCTAGCAACTTTTTCTTGTCTTACCTATTTTCATTATCCTGTTCTCCATTATCAGAATTAATTAATAATTATAACTTCTCAAAATCATCTTTGCATGTTGTTATGATTCATGCTATTTTAGGTAGTCTTTTATTTTTTTATTTTTTTCATACAAGTAGTCTTTTATTTGTTAAGAATTTCCATGACCTCTCCACTGAGAAGTATGGATCTTACCACTCTACCAACACTGCATTGACAAAATTATGAATCGATTTTAGGATAGATGGGATTAACAAGTGATCTTTCTTTAAGAAATCATGAGATCTAGCAATTAGATGCTTGTACATACAATTTTATCATGCTGAAGTTACTTAAATAATATTTTTATGGCTTAAAATTTTACTCAGGTTAGTTGATAACGACTAATGCCTCTTAGTGATTGGGTCATGAATTCAACTCTATCTGGAGGCATGCATCTTTACTTTATAAACTTTTGAGGGGGTGGCAATAAAATTGAGGGGTTGGCAATAAAATTTACAGTAGATGAGAATAAAATTGATAGGTGGATCAGATTGTGATGTAACCTAATTTGGTTTTGTTTTGATTTGGGGTAAGGTAAAAATTGTAACATAACTAGTTCATGCCTTTACGGTGGCATTTTCGATAATATAAGCCTGCTTTTCCATCTCCATTCTCCTTTTTTTTTTTTTTTTGTTCCTCTCTCACTAACGAACGGTTTTTCGTCAAAAGACTGAAGCCTGTTTTCCAGGTGTTTCTTCTCGTCGTCTTCTCGGATGCTCCGAAGCTTACTCTGTGAGTTCTATGTCGTTCTTAGTTTCTTGAATTTCTTCCTCGCAGATGAATTATTTTCTAAAATTTTTAATTCTTTTTGTTAGCTTGTTGTATCCTGTTATTATTAGTAAATTAACGAGCATTCGGTTGAATTTTGGTCGAGAAAACGTTGTTTGATCATATTTTTCTGATTCAATTTTTTGTTCTAGTTTAGCTAACAGTTCTGGAAATTTTAACTTTATGCTGGATACTCTCCTTATTTATCCGAAGGGTAATGATTCAGTTTATTTGGTTAGGCATTTTAAAGTGTGTTTGTGGATTTCTTCTTCTTCTTCTTTTCCTTCTTTAAATTATCTTGTTGGAAATGGTTCGACCTTGTTTGTTTTCTGTACAATTTTGGTTTTACTTCAGAGCTTTCCGAGCTTAGAAAGCAAATATATTTCTTCTTTCCTCCTCTTTTGAAATTCTGTTCCCTTCTATGTTTAATTTGCAGTAGTTTTATGTCTTAATCATCATTCTTTAAGTCATGTGGCTCGTGTTTTTTCTATTGACCAGGATCAACTTTCGTTGATCATGTTGCATTGACACTGAATTCAGTTGATCCCACTGATCTTTCTCTAGGTGTTTCTGTATTTCTCTTCGGTCTGCAAATTGTATTACTTTTTATGCATTTCCTTTTGTTTAACATGATAAAACAGCATCAAGGGATACTAAGTTGTTACAAGTGTGATCTCCTTGAGTTCTTAGCTTTCTAGTGGTGTATGATGGGCAATGTCTTAGACTCTTAGCTTGCTACTGATGTTGATCCCCTTCAATTGTTGTAATGACTTCAGCATTTAAAACTTATTCTTGTATCTTTCCGAGTAAGACTTCTTATTTCTGAACAAGAGTTTATAGCCGATGGTTGGTGTCCAATCATCTGGTTGAAGCTTGCCATTTCATTAGGAAATCCACAGTTTGCGTGTGCACAAAATATTAATATATTTCACTTTTGCATGATCATGGACAGCATAATTAGGTGCCTGGTTAGGATTCCATTTTGGTAGCCTCAGCATTCACCACATGTTTTCAATATACTATATTATTGCCGTTCCTATAAAAAAGTTAAATATCATGTTCAATTAGATAAGCATGTCCAGGAAGAAGATAATATGTGATATATCAGTGAGGAAATCAAAGTGAAAATTTTAATTATGCTCCATGGCATTTGAGTCACATATATAAGCTCTGGCTGTTTGGAACAATTTTTCTTAGGTATGGGACAGAAGAAGAAAAGTTTGCAACCTCTTTCTGTTTGAACAGCCTATTCCAGCTAAATGAAGTCAGCTACATAGATCCTCTATCACCATTCATATTTTTATTAGCTAAATGCTTTACAGAATTTATTTAATCATGTTAGTAGTTGTTTCTGTTGATGGTCAGAACATGTAGATGTTCAACATGTCATGGCTGGCATCTTATATTTAGATCCATCATTATACCTTTTTGTTAATTAGAAACCTCACGGGAGTTGCCTCTACCAATGACAACCCCATCTTACCAAAATGAAAAGACGAGCCCCAAGGAGTTGTTTAAGATGGTATGATCATATTCTATGGAGGTCCAGGGACACCTCAGAGAAGTGATATGATGTTGATTGAAGGAGCTAAAAGAGCAAGAGGCAGGGCTAAAATGACCATTGAGAAGTGGTCAGTGAGGAACTGCATAGTCTAGGTCTAGTCCAAGTATGGCCTTGGATAGAACCTATTGGAGGGCTAGGATCCATATAGCAGACCCCATTTAGCAAACATTCTCCTGATGTGCTGGGATATGCCTTTTTCCTCTTATTATCTTCTATCTTCCATTTGTCATTTTCAATCCTTCAACCCACCCCCCTCCCCTGGGAAAAGAAAAAAAGAAAGAAAGAAAGAAAGAAAGAAAGAAAAAGGAAAAAGAACACTGTTATCTCTTTCCTCATCTCTCTTGTCCCACCTTTTCTCCCCCTTTCTTAGTTAGAACTCAATTTTTTCCCTACTTTGTTCTGTTTGGATCCATGTAGCTGTCCCATTGCGTTGGTTTGAGGCTGAGTCTTGTTGTTGTTGTCTGTCATATACGCAATGCAAGACCTTGTGTGGTTCTTCTATCATGCTTCATTAATTATGTCTGGATTTCATCATAGGCGTTCCTTGTAAAATATGGTGCCAATACAAGATATCAAATTTTTTTTGTGTAGATGATGGACATTTAACTATTATTTTCTTCACTTTTATTGAGTTGGTTGGGGTTGTGACTTGCTCATTTGCTGATACTATTGCCTGGAGAAAAGCCTGTCAAGAAGGAGACATTCTCACATCCAACCATTAAGCTGTAGTGTTTGCCCCTCTAAACTGCATAAATAAACTAGGTATTATTATCTGAGCGCATGTCCATGATTTGATAAACGAAATTGTCAGTTTGTCTTATGATGAAGCTACCATTTTGCAGTTTGATAAACAATATTTATTGCTTATCTTGTTTCATCTTTATACCAATTCATATGCAACGTTCTGAATAAATGGTTTTCTTTGAAATCAGAGACCTGTATTGCAAGGACTTAATGAAAAGCTGATGTTTCTATGGTTTTCCTCATAGGTAGGCTGGAGCCAAGAGAATTTGAGGAGATATAACTCTACATTCCATTTGAACACTTCTATGATAAAGAAAGAAATTGAGGGGAGTTATTTTGTGACGTGTAAATTGTGGTTAAGTGCTGGGTTAAGCGAAGCTTCTAGTGTACAGATAGTCTTTGTAATGGATGATTTCATTGATCACCTATTATCATCCTCATCATGGCCAGATGTAACTGCAACTGAAAAATCTTGGCTTTGTAGTGGATCTGCTCAAAGCAATGGTTTACTCCCTGATTCTGTAAGTTTGCTTCCCGCTAATCAACTTATCGAGAATATTGCTGCACAAGATGCTTCAACTGTTCTTGCTGCTGATGGTTCCAACTGTGTTTCTCGAATGGGTCTGATTCCTGGAGAAGAGGTGCTTCATTCAGCTGGCAGTTTGGCTAAGTCACCTACTACAATACCAGAGTCTGATTCTGTTGGAAGCAACAGCAATGAACTATCTGCATGTCAACAAGCCCTTGGAGATTCTCTGGTTGCACAGATTTGGCCTTCACAATCATACATGACTACTCCTTCTTCCTGTCCCGTCTTAGCACAAGATAAACTACAAGGACTTGGTTTCCAAGAAGAATTTGTAGATACTGATAATAGTTTTTTGGGGAGCAAATACCTTGGTGATGATAAAATTCTGAAAACGGACAATTTTCCAGCATCAGTGTTGATAAATGTATATATTCTATGTCTCTTTTATAATCAACTTTCCTTTTCTTTGATGTGGGAAATATAGTCTGAAGCTTGCAGTAGTTGATGATACTGCCTTGGTTGTCTTTGTGATCATTGATCAGTGTAATCCTGTCAATGGGCTCTAACACGGGAAAACCATCTAGTTGATGTTCTAACAATCAACCCTTCCTGTTATTTGGTTTGGTTATTTTGATATGCCATCTAATGGTAGCTCTATTGATTGGATTCTCTGAACCGAAGGGCCAACCAACAAATGCTGTAAAACTAGCTGATCTCAACTATCAATAGCTGATTGTCTTTAAGTGCTGCATTTCACTCATAGATTCAGGAACTTTATCTTATATGTGATATGCTTGTTTGATATTGTAGGGGCAAGATGAGCTACAAAATCATCATTTGGCATCCTTTGCCACTGGGCCCCTGATGACAATGCCGGTAACAGCTGGGCTTAATTCTCAATTGGAGGTGCTGACATTAAATATTACAGAATTTATTTATTTTTTGGGACAGTTGTTTTGAGGCTCTATCTGGCAACTTCCTCTTTCTTGACTGTTATTTTATTGTCATCATCTTCAATGCTCAGTTGTCACAGTTCAGTGAAGGAAATTCCACAAAGCAGTATACATACCAGGGTCTTGCTTCTCCGTCAGCCCCCACAGTTGGAGTTTGTAATGGAACTGTAAAGCCTCGTGTTAGAGCACGTCGTGGACAGGCCACTGATCCACACAGTATTGCTGAACGGGTCTGTAATTTTATCTTTTTGGTTTAGTCTGTTTCCATGTTCTTAGCTTGGATTTTAAATTCATTATTTTATTCTTTAATATCATTGAGTTCTTATGCAGCTTCGGCGAGAAAAAATTGCTGAAAGAATGAAGAATTTGCAAGAAGTTGTACCAAATTCTAACAAGGTAGCCTTGTGCATGAAGTATATTTGAGATGTGCTCATTTTTGGTTTTTTTTTTCAAGTACATTGCCAGAAACTTCTTTTTGCTTTTATCAACATGCAGATTAAATTAAGGGGGAAGAAGTAAAAACCCTTGGCTGGCAAGAATGGTAAATACTGGGCAACATAGCGACTCCTTTCTAAAAATCCAGCTTTAACTAGGTCATTTGTCATGTTTTTGACCAGTCTGGGCATCTAATGTTCTAGATGCTGAAAATTTGTGCTCTATTAAAAAGGGCATCAGCTTCACCGGGTAATCTGCCAAATGATTTAGGCTCTCCATAACTGTGTCACCCATAAAGAAAGAGTGCAAGAAAGCACTGAAAACAACACCCATGTTTAATGGACATGATTGCCAATATCGTTGTGGATCTCGGACATGGTTTTCAATTAGTGTCTATCAATATTTGAGTTGTTTCCTAGGATTTGTGGACATGGAGGTGTATGGGACCAAATTTTAGAAATGGAGATGTGGCTATGTGAATTTAGTTGATCTTCTAGCCTTATGATATTTTAAATCTTCAAAATGGACAATCCCTTCTTCAAAGTAAAAGGAGCACTAACATGAGGGTTTTCTGCTTAAATTATGAAAAAGTACTTTATGTGCCCTTGACCTTTGTATAATATGAATTATATTGTTCTACTTATGGGCAGGAAAAGAATAAAGAAGGATAAAACTGTGTTGGTGGCAGGTTTATTGGTTTCACACAACATGTGAGGCAGATGATATGCAAGAGATGAGCGAATGCATTCAAATGAGTGCTTAACTTTATCTATGTGCATGTCTTACATGATGTATCCACTAGAGGTGAATGTTCTACTGATCGTAGGTTTGCCATCAAGAGGTTCATTGGATGCTTCTTATCAAAGTGATATGTCATGAAATTGCGGATGAGGACTGGCTTAGGGTTCTAATGTATACCTATTAAAAGTACTTCCAAATTTATGTAGCCTATTCATGGAAATCCAAAAAAAAACATAAGAGAGATTATTCATAACTGAAGCTATCTAGAGGCTGACATGGCACACTGGTATCAACTTAAAGTGGCATATGCACGATTTATTTCTTGAATGACCAAGGTAACTTTTAGTTCTTTCTGAGTCTGATTGTCAGATGCAGCAGCATTGCACATGCTCTTGTGTATTGTGCCTATTGGCTGAATTATGGCATTCAGTTTGGATCTAATTCTTTCTCACATTAAACTTGCTTGATTTGTATCTGATGTGCTGTTTTATTACCTTTCTTCTATCAGCATTATTAAAAATAAAATAAAAAATTGAAACATGGTTTAGAATGTCTTGGACCCTGGCTCTTTAGGTAAATGATTATTTTTTGCAAAATCTTAGTCTCAGTTCTGATGTGATGATGGTAAATATCCAAGAATTTTTTTTTCAAACTCCTTCCTGCTTGATCTGATGGGGGCTTCAGTATTAAATTTTTTATAACTTGTTCATAGAGCAATTGGATAAACCGACCTATATATATTATTTCAATGTTGACTTGACAAAGCTGTTCCTGGAAATGGAAAGGCTGATTCATAAACTCAAGTCTGGACGCTAGTTGGTTCTTTATAGTATTCCTAATGACCAGCTTCTCAGATCTTTATGCTCTATGCTTCATGATGTCCTTGTTCTTTTGAAGTGCATGGAGTTTGAAGTGACATCTCTTGACCCTCTTCGTGAATGGTGGAGCATAGAAGGGTCACTGCTTCCAAGGCAAGTGAAAGGAAAGCTAATATTCGTCTTCTTTTGTTCAGACAGATAAGGCATCAATGCTGGATGAAATTATTGAGTATGTCAAATTTCTTCAGCTTCAAGTCAAGGTATGCTTAAGATAATTTGTCTTGATAAGTAATTTATTTATTTATTTATTTATTTATTTATTAGAAGACTACTTGCATCACAATCATTGGCAACATATAAAAACCACATTCTCAGCTTTCTCCACTCTTGCAGGTCTTAAGCATGAGCAGGCTGGGGGCAGCAGGGGCAGTTGTTCCTCTCATCACTGACAGTCAAGCTGAGGTGCTCAATCCTTACTTCTACACCTCTACATTTCACCTAAGTTCATCCTCTTATCAGTTTAAAATTTAAAATTATCTACTTATTTTATTCTGTTCACTTCATATTTTGGGCGTGGGGTTCTTTTCTGGTTATCCTGACTAGAAGGGTATCTCTGGGTTCTAGGCTTCTAGTTGTGCCATATGGAAAGTATTGTGGCATGAATATTTTATATCTAGGAAATGGTCTGTGCTGACTACTGTCAAAGGTCTTGAATGCTCGTCAAGTGATCTGAGCATCAGTAGTAATGTAGGGGTTGTAGTTGTCAATTGAATTGCATCTAAATGATCTGCGATTTTGACCCAAAATTTTTTGGTTCTGAACTTATCAGTCTGTCATCCAATTTATGTGGGGTAATATGAATATGAACTCATAATAGTGTGTCATTAACATCTGGTAGCAACTGAAACTGATTAATGGGGAACAGGGATCTCTAGACAAATTATTCTGTGATCAAGCTGGAGATTTTGCTTCCATGTTATTGAGTTAATGTGATGATGTTAGTGTAGGGATCAAGTGGTATACTAGTGTCATCATCAACTGGTCAAGTAGCTGATCCTTGGAAATGCATAGACAATATTGCCTTTGAGCAGGAAGTGGCAAAACTGATGGAATCCAATGTCACCGCAGCCATGCAATATCTTCAGAGCAAAGGACTCTGTCTCATGCCAATTGCTCTTGCAACTGCCATCTCAGGTAGCAAGCCATCATTGAGCTCTGTTTCTGGTGATACGAAGAACCCCAGCTTCACGCATGGTGTAGTTCCTCATAACAACGGGTCTCTTGGTACTGGGTCTGGGCAGATGTCCTCTGTTAGTGAGGTTTTGACCAAGGCCAATGCAATGGATAGCTACGGTGAACAAGGCATCACAGCCAATGGTTGCACTGTTGTCAATCAAGAAGAACTGAACACTTTATGTAATAGTAGAGAACTGAAACCTGAGGCATAGCTGGGATATCTCTCTCACTCACACCCCCCTACATTTTTGTTGACATTATTAATCCGAAGAAATTTCTCTCTTTTTGGTGGCTCTTTTCTTAGTATACAGGGAGTCAAGTAGGTACGGAGTACAGATTATCAGTATATATCAATAAATACTTGTTTTGACTTTCCTGACTATGTATCTGTGGCTGTAATTGCTTGTGATGCAATGAAATAGTCTCGTCAGCTTGACCCTTTTCACCTTATTTCCTTAGTGCCCACTGTCAACGCATATTTGATCTGATATGTGTGTATATATTGCATAAGCAACGACACTAATCTTGCATTGATGGAATCTTTTCATAACTAATTGGTGGTGAATTAAGGAATTTAAGGCATTATCAAGGCATTATCATATCAGATTTCCAGTTGTTTGTCAGGAATTTCTACTTTGAGGCGGAGGAGACCTCCAAGACAAAGAGAAGAAAACGAGAATTAACACTTGAGAATTCTTTATTGATAAAAATTAGATTTCAATTCAACCATTACATTATATATGTTTATGAAGGAAAAGGTTCCCAAACTAACTCTGGGGGTGACTTTCTGCTGTTGTACCATTTTATTCTCTGCTGATACTAACTCTGCCACTTCATTTGAGCCGTGCAAATAATCCCTCAAGGTGAGGTGATCGATCTGATGTCATGTTAGGCCTTCTTGCTCGCTCGCTCGCGTGGTTGAGTCTTGTTCTCCTGTGCCAAGTCCTCCCTTGTTTCGTCTGTATTCATAACAGTGTTTTATAATACTGATTAGTTGACCAATAAGAGATCATTTAAAATCCAGAGGGTGGTTGCTCTGTACTGTTCCCTCGTTTAGAAATAAGAAATCTATATATATTTTTTTGGGTAAACCACCTTTCATTGCGACACAAAACAAATATCCAAATTACAAATCTTGGAAATCCAAGTGTTTGAAATAGGTCAGTTAGAATTACTCGGTAAGGAGACCACCTTCCTAGCTAGGAAGTCAGCTACACTGTTAGTCACCCTAGGAAAGTATAAGAACTTACATCAAGAAACATAGAGGCAAGAAATGTGATGTCCTAGAAAATGGGGTCAATACATCTATGCACATCACCGACCCCTTCGATAACTTTCACTAGACCTTCACTATCCGCTTTTGCTGCAACCCAGTCATACCTTTCCCCTAAAGAAAGGAGTAGACCTTCCCTAAGGGCCAGGGCCTCACCCTTAAGAACCTCCGAGAAGTCTGTCGGAATAGAGACCGCTGCCAAAGGGAAACCTCTGTAGTCACAAATAATCAAGCCCAACCAACCTCTTGAATTAGTACAGGCTATATCAGTATTTAATTTATGGTACAGGCCCACTGGAGTAGCCCATTTAATGTGCCCAGCATTGTTCATCTTCTTCCTCTTCATTTCACGATGGGGCTTTGCCGCCAGTTCCTTGAATTCACAAATCTCTACTACTGCTTCATGGCCTTGTCAATAACTTGCTTGGGAGAAGAGGGATGGCCTTTAAACACCAACTCGTACCTATAAAGCCATAAATTCCAGCAAATTAACGCTTCCAAACCCGCTCTGTGACCTTTATTCTCACTCGGGACTGACAACGTCACACCCGACTTGACGACATTGGATCCGCCTTGACAACCCGTGGGCGTGATCCACAACAGGGCTGGTCAACCGGTCTTGGTCGACCGCCAATGTAGGGCTCCGGCCAAAGACCTCAGTTTTGTCCCCAATTCGAATTTAACTTGAAATGGGACTTTGGGGACTTCAATTTAACGATATTAGGGTTCCCAAACTACCTTTCAAACACCCCAATTGGTTCTCAAACGAAACCACCAATTTAGGCTCTCAATGTCTACTTGCAGGCGTCTCTGAAAGGTTCGAATCAGTTTCGAATGCAAAGGATTGCATGAACCAATTCTCACAAAGATTAGGAAGCATTAATGGGGGTAATAGGAAGCATTCAATGTGACCCAGCAATGAAAACCATCACCCCAATGCAAATGATTTTATCATAATTGCATTCAAAAGAGAGTTATCAAGTATCCTTATCTTATTGCGTGATTTCCTTTCTTTCTTGCACTTTGGCACCACCCAAGGAGTGAAGAAGCTTCAAAATCATGAGCTCTCCTTATTTTCCACTTTCTCAGCCTCCTTTTTGCATAAACAATGTGTTTATGAGGTTAGAGAATCATAAAAATAGGATTTTAAACTCGAAATTCCGAAGCTACCTCAAAACTGGGCAAGGGTGGTTGGTCTAGCCGGTCAACTGCTCTGACCAATTGGCCCTATGTCTCCTTCATGAGAAAGCCAATTGCGATGGGCTTCGAAGGGTGAAAAGGACCTTTCAAGGGCTGATCATTAGTATAGTTCACCTCGAATTTCGAGTCCTCTAGCATCGATTTACGGACATGCCAAAATCTCATTTTTATGCCTTCAAGACTGATATTCTCTCTTCTTTTGAAATCCATCAGAGTGATCGGGTCTTCATCGTGGTCATCCATCTCCATAGGTTCAATTTTCGAACTCCGGGCTCAACTCGTATGGTCCAGAGTTGTTGCTTACTTGTACTCCAGATTTGTGGACCTGAAACCAATGGGTTGAAGTGTCAAAAATTGGGGGATTTCACATCCTCTCCCCCCCCTAAAAGAAAATTTGTCTTTGAAATTGACGTCCCTGAGCCTCCAAAGAGGGTAGGATACTTTGCTCTCATATTGTAACAACCCCCGTATTCTAACCCGGGATCCATATTGCAGGTTCAAGAACTTGAGGGTCTAGCCGAGTAAACTTGTGGAGTGTCCAGATAGAAGTCCATGATCCATACCCTGAACCTATGGATTTGAATTCTCTTGTTGAAGAGCCTGCCTTGCTTGGTAATTGGACTTCTGGAAGGCAAGTGATGTCTGGAGATGTCTGGAATGAAGATAAGACATCCCCATGTGTTCATTAGGGTTAGGTTGTACTTAGACTTCAATCCCCTGAGCAAAGCACCCTTGTATAGCAATATACTAGGGGGCAGTTGCGAGTGGCGGTTGATTGGACCAAGTGACCGCCTGGTCCTGGTTGCGGGATTTTGCCTTATTTTGTCCCAGACTCCTATAAATAGCAACCCTCATTTATTTCACGAATATTATATTCGGGATTGCTGTTTTTTGTGGTTAGGCGGCTGTGGAGACATGTTGGAAGGTGATTAGTGCTGAAGGTGATGTTAGTGTTCCAGAAGCTTCTACTGTCTTTTCTAGCTGATCTGGTTGAGGTAAGTGATTCCCTGTTCACTCATACTCTACCTCTAGCTATGATTAAAGTAGATTAGTTTCCCTTTTTGGTTGTTCATGATCCTTCTATTATAGTACCTACCTTTTTAATGATCTTCATGAGATCAGGTCCGAAAACGAAACCTTGCTTTCATGAAAAGGACTGATCTAAATCAAGGGGAGGATTCTGGATAACCAAATTGATGTCATTTGTTAGGTTTCGTATTACCTTTGGTTGTAGGGGTGTTAGATTTGAAATTCGGACTATGATCATCCAAAATTCGGATTGAAATCGGATGATTAGAAGCTTGAGTTTCGGATTGAAACTCACTGTTTTTGGGGTAGTCACTAGTGGCGGTCGCTCAGACCAAGCAACCGGCTGGTTTCCAGTGACCAAGTGACTTTTGGATTTGGTCCGATTTGATTCATTCGATTTACATATTATTGTAACCCTGTTTATAGGTGTTCTCTGTTTCCAATAAAAGTCTTATAATTGTTTCTGGTTTGCAATTCAAAGGATTTCTACTTATTTACAGGTAAGGACATACAATCCTACCTTTATGTAATGACTTGAACATGCTAGTCCAGTGTCTGTCATTACTGTTCTTTCATTTCATATACTGCTGTAACCTTGTTTAGCATGTTGATCTTATTATATGCTTGCTGTTTGTACTGTCTTTACATATACTTTGTCAATTATGAATGTGATACGATGATGGTTGATGGTTTGTAGTTCTGATGGAAGGGGTATTCCATTGGGATATCTTAGCTTGAAATTTCAGAGGGCTGTGGTATGGGACACATGCTCGCTGATGTCTCCAGACCTGCCATAACTACTGGATGACATACCTAGGTAGAGTCTAGAGTTTGCATGGCTAGGTACCCCACATATTACTACCCTTTCGGTAGGGGAATTGAAGCCGGATGACCCATGACGACAGTGATGTGACTATGGTCCATTGTTGGTCATACAGTGGTAAAGTTGCATATGTTAGGGTTGGGCTCATGGATATCCAAGGAGCAGACCGGGTGTCGTGAGAAGTCATGAGAGCATTCCGCCCCAACAATATGTGGATGGCCATAGGGTTATGGAATGGAGTCCAATAGAGGTAGCCAATTTGTGAGGGTTCTCATTCCTAAGTTGCGAAGGATACTGAACCGAGTTGGTTGGTGCCATAGGGGATGTATCTGGACTTCATGTAGTATGTTACCATTATGACTTGCATTGGATTAGAAACCCCGACATGCGCCAATACTCATGCCAATGGTCGTGGTGAGAGAGTGTTGACTTAACCCTAGCCATGGTTTGAGAGCCAGGTGTGGACTTTCCATTTTACCAAGGACCCCTACAGAGGTAACCAGTCCTTGCCAGATCAGAGTGACTAGACCTACCCAGAGGAGACTTGCACAGTTAGATCTTAGCGGTATTCATACTTTGCATTCATACATATCATATATGCATTTCTGATGGTTTGACATATGGATGGGAATCATTGTTTGTTCTTACTGAGTTCTCCAAAACTCATTCCTTTATTTGTTTATGTTTTATTAGCCTATATAGATGGAGGATGTATGCCGGAAGATGGATTGGTTTCCCATGAAGGAACCTTCTCGTATGAAGAAGACGTGGCACCGGCAATGGGAAATGGAGATAGCCTGTGCGGGAGCTCCTGCGAGTGCATGGGGGTGCACTTATAGCACCCATTGATGGGCGTAGGAGATAAGTTGTCAGGCAGTTTGGCCATCGTCTGGAGAAGAATTGGAGGACCCCTCACCTTGATAAACTTGAGTCTAAGTTTTTAGCTTTAGAGAAAGAGACCGGAAAGAAACTTATTTAAACATTTTGAATTGCTTCCGATGAATTCGTATTCATTTTGATCATTTATTCTTTCTTTGATTATTTTATTGGGGTATTTGGACTCCTGTAATCCTTTTATTTAATTATTGAACTTATTCTTGCTCATGATTGTCTTTACTTGCATTTATTATTATTGATAGACTAAAACCGTGGATCCTGTGACGGATCACTCCCACGGGTTGTCTGGCGGGTAACCGAGACCAGTGGGTGGGGTGTGACACATATATTCTTTGTTCTCTCACGAGGCTTCTTCAAAAGTACGATTTCTTCCATCAAATCTTCACCAATGGTATGGTTCGATTTTGGAGTTGCTTGTCCTTGCGGTCCAAAATTTCAGCAAGTTCTTCTTTATAAGAAAGATCAACACTCAATCCTTCAGGCTCTTGTGGTAAGAGTTGTTATGGGTTCTCTATGCATTGACGAAGCATAGAAACATGGAATACATCATGCACATCTGACAAGGATGATAAGAGTGCTAACCGCTAAGCAACTACTCCCACATTCTCTACAATTTCAAATGGACTGATATATCTTGGACTAAGCTTCCCCTTGATGTTGAACCCCATTACACCTCTTATTGGTGAAACCTTCAAGAAAGCTTGTTCACCTACTTGAAACTCAAGGTCTGTCATTCTCTTGTTTGCATACAATTTCTGCCTAGACTGAGTTGTCTTGATCAAATCAACCATAGCTCATGTGGCTTCTATCAACTCAAGGCCCAAAATCCGTTGCTCTCCAGCTTCATCCCAATAGAGGGGAGTGAATGGTGCCATGCCAATGGTAGACTGATAGCTATTATTGCAAGAGAACTCCATCAATGCTAAATGCTCATCCCAACTTCCGCCCACGTCAACTACACAATCTCGAAGCATATCTTCCAAAATCTGAATTGTTCTCTTAGATTGTCCATCAGTCTTAGGATGATGAGCTGTACTCAGATTTTGCTTGGTGCCCAAAGCTTTCTACGGACTCTTCCAAAGTCTTGAGGTAAATCTTGGATCTCGATCCAACACAATGCTAACTAGCACACCATGTAGTCTTACTACATTCTCCACATACAGTTTTGCCAACTTATCCATGGTGAAAGTAATCTTCATAGGGATGAAGTGTGCCGACTTCATCAATCTGTCTACTACTACCCACACTGTGTCATTTTCCTTGTTAGTCCAAGGCAAGCCCGTGACAAAATCCATTATAATGTCTTCCCACTTCCAACTTGGCACATGAGTGGTTGTAAAAGACCTGCAAATGATTGTCGAACGGCTTTTACCCTTTGGCAAGTTCCACACTTGGCCACAAAATCCTCAACATCATTTTTCGATCCAACCCACCAATAATGCTCCTTCAAGTCTTTGTACATCTTGGTGCTGCCGGGATGTACGATGAACATGGAGTGATGTGCCTCACTCAAGATTTCTTTCTTAAGTTCTTCATTCGATAGCACACACAATCTCTTCTTGTACATCAAAGCATTATTAGTAGATAAGGAAAAATCTATTACCTCTTGAGGATCTGAAGAAATCTTCTCAATCTTCTCCTTTAGGACTGGATCCAATGGTTGCAAGGTGATGATCCTATTTCTTAATGTAAGCCTCGTTGTTAAGGCGGCAAGGATCACATCGAAACTTTCAGGCATAATTTCTAACTCCAACTCCATGAAAGAGTTCAACAAAGGCTTGTTGAGTGCATTAAGGTCAATCACTTCTCGAGTGCTCTTTCTACTCAAAGCATCAACAACTACATTTGCTTTACCTGGATGGTACTGGATATCACAATTGTAGTCATTCACTAGCTCCAACCACCGACGTTGTCTCATATTCAACTCCTTAAGGGTGAAGAAGTACTTCAAGCTTTTGTGGTCAGTGTAGATGGTTATTCTCTCTCCATATAGGTAATGGCGCCATATCTTCAAAGCAAAGACTATAGCCACCAACTCAAGGTCATGAGTGGAATAATTGTGCTCATATTTCTTGAGTTGCCTTGATGCATAAGCAACCACCTTTCCGTGCTATATTAGAACACAACCAAGGCTAATCTTCAATGCATCAGTGTAAATAGTCAAGCCTCCAGAGTTATTAGGCACAATCAAGACGGGTGCATTGATCAACCTCTTCTTAAACTCTTGGAAGTTCTTCTCACAAGATTCACTCCATACAAATTTCACACCCTTCCTTACTTTAGGTGTGCATATGTTAGGGTTGGGCTTATGGGGCGTCCAACAGACGGCTTTAGTATCGTGAGGAGACATTAGAGGCATCTGTCCCAACATATGTGGATGGCCATAGGGTTGAGGAATGGGGTCCAATAGATGCCTCCCTTTGAGGATATCACTCTTAAGTGGAGAAGGATATTGGACCAACAAGGCACTAGGCATGAGGAAAGATATCGAACCACATGTAGTACAAGACTTTATGACTTTGCATTTGGCTTAGGGTTATCCCTGACACGTGCTCAGACCAATGGTGATGTAAGAGACTGGTGACCTAATCCCCAGCCACGGTTTGATATGACTTGACCCAACTATTGCGGAGAACCCAAGAGACGTCTCATGTTGAGGGAAGAGTGACGAGACCACCCAAAGGATTCTAGTGTGTACCTTAATGCGTGTCTACCTTAGAGACCTCATGGTTAGAGTTAGTAGCATACTCATTCATTTATTCATCTCATTACACATATATACATTGATTATTACTGGAATGTGTATTGGATACATGATGTATGGTCATGTTGACCTCATTGAGTTCTGTTGAACTCATTCCTTTTATACATATATGCCTTTGTAAATCTTATAACATATTCTTACCCAAAAAAAAAAAAAAAAAAAAAAATCTTATTAAAGGTTATAAGGACTCCATTCAAGTGGAGAGTTCGTTGCTGCCAAAATTCTATTAGGGATCGATTGCGAGGAGGGAGGAACGCATGGAGACTTGTGACCATGTTCGGGTTGCTCCTACAGAGTTGAGTACCATTGAGGCCACATAGATCATTTATGACATAGTAGTTGCCCTTGTGACCATGTGCTATATTCTTTTCATCGAATCGATAAATGAGGGCGCTACTTAGTATTTTGAGCCTCTCGAGAACATAGACTTCCGTTGATATACAATCTTTTCTTAAACTCTGATAATTGGTTTGACTGGACTAATTTGGGATAATGATTTTATTCTTAAATTATGGATAATTGTCATAACATTTTAATACTTGTCACTTTAATCTTTTCTTGCTCTTTGATTATACTATATCGTGTTGTGTTATGAATTTGGCCATGAACCTAGATCATGTAGTGTATCACCCCCACAGGTATTCGGGTATGACAGGATCCGGTTGAGTGGTGTGACAGGCATAGTTGGAGTTCTTTCCCCCTATCTTCTTTGAATTGCTACTGACAGAGGAGTTATCACTTCTGCACTTCTGCCATCATGTATTGTGCTTCCTCAATCTGTCTTGGGAAAGGGGCATTGGCTCTCAGTAGTGATTGGAACATATCTTGAGGCTACATCAGACACTTCATACCGAGATAGTCTCCATGATTCTCCAGGTGAAGCTCCTGAGCTTCAAGAAACTTCTACATGGTTTAGTTTCATGACCCAAACATGCACAGAAGGAACAAAATATAGGGAGTCTTTCGTATTGAATTTTAACCCTAATTTGAGTTCCATTTCTTCTATGAAGAACAATCTCATTCTTTAGAGGAATCCTTAAAACAATCTGAACCATGCATCGAAGATATGGCTTCCCGTTGTTCCCATTATCACCAATTATTAGCATAACCTTACTAGGTACACCAAATTTTGTTGTGAGTTGCATCCCTAACTCCACCTTCAAAGTCTCCTCGCCAAAAGGCCAAGGGGGAAAAAAAAAAAACCCCCTTTTGGCCTTCTTCCCTTAAAAACCCAACCCCCCCCCCCCCCCCCCCCCCCCCCCCCCCCCAATCATCATCCCCCTTTCCCCTTTTAGTAAAAACAAAAAGCAGCGGCCGTCTGTGGGGGTGGTCAAGGACCCCCCCCCCTTTCACCCCAAACCATCCACCCCCCCCCCCCCCCCCCTCATTATAGGGGTTGGTTTTTTACAAAAAAAAAAAAAAAAAAAAAAAAACAATAAGCCTTTTCCCAACTAAATGGGGTCGGCACATGGATTCTTGCCCTCCAATCGCGTTCAAGGCCAGCTAGATACAAGGCCTAAGCTATACATATCCTTCTCACCACTTCTCCTAAGGTTATCTTAGGTCTACCCCTAGCTCTTCTAGTTCCTTCAATATGGATTATATCACTTCTCCGACAGAGCATTTATAGGTCTCCGTGAGCGGGCGTGCCACCTCAAACGACTTTCTCTAAGCTTATCACTTATGGGAGCAACTCCCGACCAACTCTAATATGATCGTTTCTTATCTTATCCATCCTAGTTTTGCCACTCATCCATCTTAGCATTCTCATTTCGCTACTCGAGTTTATCTATATGATTCTTTTTAACAGCCCAACACTCGCACGACATCATAGCGGTGGGACAACGGTCCTATAAAATTTTCCTTTAAGCTTTAATGGAATACGCCGATCACATAAGACCCCGGATGCACCTCTCCACTTCATCCACCCTATTTTAATTCTTTGGGAAACCTCATCTTCTAAATCACCTCTTTTACTTATGATTGAACCTAGGTACCTAAAACAATCACTCGAGGAATCTCTTTATCGTCAAGTATCACCACTTCATCATCGCCCGATCATGACTAAAGTTACAAACTAGATATTCTGCTTCGATCTACTAAGTTTAAAGCCTTTTGATTCCAAAGCTACTCTCCATGATTCTAATTTGGTATTAATCCCCACTTGGGTCTCATCAATCAACACAATATCATCCGCAAAAAGCATACACCAGGGGACCTCATCTTGAATGTCTTTGGTTAATTCATCCATTACCGGTGCAAATAGATATGGGCTTAAAGTTGACCCTTGATGTAGCCCAACTGTTATCGGGAATTCCTTACTTTGTCCCCCACGTCTAACACTAGTCACCGAACCATCATACATATCCTTAACTATATCTACATATTTACTTGCAACACTTCTTTTCTCTAGTACTTGCCAAATTAACGCCTAGGGACTCTATCATAAGCTTTTTCTAGGTCAATAAATACCATATGAAGGTCTTTCCTACATTTTCTATACCTTTCCATAAGTCTCCTAATTAAGTAAATAGCCTCCGTTGTAGATCTTCCCGGCATAAACCCAAATTGGTTCTCCGTGAATCGTAGTTAAGTGTCTCAACCGGGTTTCAATTATTCTCTCCCATAATTTCATCGTATGGCTCATCAATTTAATGCCTCTATAGTTATTACAACTTTGAATATCTCCTTTATTTTTGTAAATTGGAACCACAACACTTCTCCTCCAATCATCTGGCATTTTCCCTGTGCTCATAATCTTATTAAACAACTTAGTCAACCAAACTAGTCCATGGGTTCCTAAGCTCTTCCATACTTCAATTGGGATTTCATCGGGACCTTGTGTCTTGCCGAGTTTCATCCTCCTTAAAGCTTCTTTTACCTCGGACATCGAAATTCTACGATATAAGTTCGGACACCGGTGCCTTGGTGAAAAGTGTAATCGTCCGAAACATAAGTGCTTGAAGAATGCTCATTTAGGTAAACTAGAGAAATAGGTTTCCCATCTTTTCTTAATATCCTCCTCACAAACTAATACTTTACCATCTCCATTTTAATACATCTAACATGGTCAAGATCTCTACTCTTCCTATCCCTCATCTTAGCTATCTTATAAATAGATTTTTCCCCTTCCTTTGTGCCAACTTATTGTATAACTCTTCATACTTTCTTTCCCTTGCTTTTCCCGCAATTTTCTTAGCTTCATTTCTATCTAACCTATACCTTTGAAGATCCTCAACATCCTTAGTTCTTTGCCATGTCTTAAAACTAGCCTTTTTATTCCTAATGGCAGCTTGAACCTCACTATCCCACCACCACGCTCTCTATAAGAATGGATCTTTCCTTTTGATTCACCTAGAACATCCTTAGCCACCTTCTTAATACACATAGCCATCTCATTCCACATTGCATTGGTATCCCCTTTAAAATCCCATTTTCCTTGTTTGACTACTTCATTAACGAAGGATTTAGAGTACTCTCCTTTCAAATTCCACCATCTTATTCCGGGATAGTTTACCTTAGACCTTTTATGTGTTCTTGGGACTAAGCACATATCCAAGACCACAAGTCTATGTTGTGCGTTAAGCTTTCCCCGGTATCACCTTGCAATCCTTGCACAACAATCTATCAGTCCTTCTAGTTAGGAAGAAATCTATTTGGCTTCTATGCTGTCCACTTTTGAAAGTAATTAAATGCTCATCTCTCTTTTTGAAGTAAGTATTTATAATAGATAGATCAAAAGCGTAGCAAAATCCAAAATTGAAATCCCCTCGTCATTCCTTTCTCCAAAACCATAACCTCCATGAACACTCTCATATCCTCTTTGATCTTTTCCAATATGTCCATTTAAATCACCTCCTATGATAATCTTTTCTCCTTGACGAATTTCTTGCAGTAATCCACCCATATTTTCCCAAAATTCTAGCTTTAGACTTTCATCTAGTCCTACTTGAGGTGCATATGCACAAATTATATTTACGAACTCTTTCTCCATTACAAGCTTGATAGCAATAATCCTATCACCCACTCTTTTAACATCCACCACATCATTTTTTAAATCTTTATCCACTATTATACCCACTCCATTTTTATTTGTTTTATCCCAGTATACCAAAGTTTAAAGTCATCCAACTCTTTGGCTTTTTTACCCCTCCATCTAGTCTCTTGAATGCAAGCTACATTAATCCTTCTTCTCCTCATAGCATCTATCAATGCTAAGCTCTTACCGGTTAGAGATCCTATGTTCCAAGATGCCAATCTAATCCTATGCTTATGGACTAGCTTCTTTACCCGACTCGTCCACGGCGCGGGAACCCTTGCCTACTTATCACCGCATCCGGGCGCCGATGCGACGCGTCGCCGGGGGACGCCTAGCTAACCCTGCCCACTTATCACTACACCCGGGCCATAGTGTAGCGCGGCGCTTCTTTTGTCGGGGAACGCCCTAGCATAGCTTTTATCATATAAGGTCGAATCCATGAAAAAAGGTTTGGCTAGATTTTTTGGGGCACAGCAATACACTTTTGTACCAAATAGAAGGTAGAGATTAAAAGCTTAATTTAAAATTTTAAAATCCACAATAGTCTTGTATTTGCTTTGTTCCCAGCCAACCATTTGGTACAACAATGCGCTACTAAGCACAATAGAGAGATGTGCACAACAGAGGATGTTTACCCATCCAAAATCTTCCCCATCAACGTAAGTTCATCTTCCTATCCATAATCTCATCTTCCTACTCTCCCATAAGAATGTTGTTGTTCATTTCCACCGGTGGGAGATCTAGAATAGGTCTCTATGGATTGTTGGATGATTCACCGGTCCATTCCCTTCTCTGCACTTTGCTAGACTTTGCCAACTCAAGAAAGAAGCAAGAACTAAACACTGTTCACACCGAGAACAATGGAAAACCTGACACGCTGCTACAAGCGGACTTTTAACATCTAAGGTTCATATTATATCAATCTATTATCTAAATTAGAGTTCTACATTTAATGGTTAGGGAGAAGAGAGAGACCATTCAAGTTCCCACACAGTTTGCAAAGAACATTTAATGGCGAGAGAGAAGGGAGAAACCATTGAAATTCCTCAGTGTAATCAAGAAGAGAAGTAACGATTTGGACCTACCAGATGTGAGGAATTTGTTGGTCAAGGTGCGAGAGTGTGACAAGAGGAAGAAGACGATGAGGAGAGAGAGAGAGAGATGATGATGATGATGAGAGCATGGAAGAGAGGCAACTCAAAGAAAGAGTTTCATCCCTCATCTTATTCACAATAGTCTTTATATAACTACAATTTTAGTAAAGTTTCCCAAAATATATGAGAGCCCCTACCTTTGTAACCAAATTACATTCAACCTATTGAACAAAAATTGATTCCTTGACTAGGTGGGACCATCCATCGTTTACTTCTTCAGCAAGAAACACTCCTTGTTAATTAACTAAAAAAAAAAAAAAAAAAAAAAAAGAAGAAGAAGAAAGAAAAGAAAGACTTGTTAACAGGTGTTAGGCACTTCTACTTAACCAGAAGATAAAACTTCCGAACTAAGCAATATCATCCATCATTCATGGCAGAATCAACATCAATGACTGTTTCTGATACTGGCTTCCTCGTGGATGATTTTTATTTCTCGGCAGTAACTAATGAAGATGAACACGAAGAAGTTTTTCCAATCTCCGACGAGAAATATGCAACACAGTTACAGTTTCAGGAGGTTCTGATGTCCTCGTTGATCTCTTCCAACCTCGTGAAACCGTCGCCATCATCATCATCACCATCCAACATGGATGTTAACCTGGATCTTCTTCTGATGAGCCAATTTCAACCGACTACGAGTGAGATTAAGATTCAGAAGGAAGTCGGTGAGTCTTCTGAGTCTCAGAGCTGCTTCTGTGAGATATGCATGGACGGAAAACCTGAAGAAGAAATGTTCAGGGAAGTGTCCACCTGCCGCCACTCTTACTGTAGGCACTGTATCGCCAAACACGTGGCATCGAAGATCCAAGAAAACGCATACCAGGTGAAGTGCCCCGATCCCGACTGTACAACAGTGTTGGAGCCGCATCACTGTCGTTCCATCGTCCCTGACCAAGTTCTCGATCGGTGGTCGACCACTCTGTGCGATTCTCTCATACTTGCTTTTTCCAGGTTCTACTGCCCTTTCAAGGATTGTTCAGGAGTGTTGGTAGTCGACAGCGTTGAAGGTAATGGAGGGGGAACTTCAGCTAACAATATCATTAGGGAATCAGAGTGCCCCTATTGCCGTAGATTGTTCTGCGCACACTGCAACGTTCCATGGCACGCTGGAATTACCTGCGAGGAGTTCCAGAGGTTGGACAAAAATGATACCACAAAACAAGATTTAATGGCTGTTGAACTGGCTAATAAACTCAAGTGGAAGAGATGCCCAAAGTGCAGCTTCTTTGTTGAGAAAAGAGAGGGTTGTCGTCACATTATTTGCAGGTCTCTCCCTCTCACAACTCATGATTGGTTAGCTAGTTATGTATATCGCTGAAATCACATCTTCATTCCCATACTTTTTTGGGTTAATTGTGGTTACAGGTGTGGGTTTGAATTTTGCTATGGCTGCGGATCGGCATGGTCTAATACTCATAATTGTGGCCAAGAACAGTGAACTTCCAAAGCACCAAAAGGTAAGCGGGAGGTGGTGGTGGTGATGGCCGTGGTGGGTTATTAATTAGAAGGAGAGAGTGATTAGGAGCTGATCGAAGTATAAATAAACTAGATCATAATCTCTTAGTCCTACTAGTTGTTTGGGTGAGCGGATGTTACTATAGCATTTGTCGATGATGTGCTACCATTAATGGAGCTTAAAAATTGACTGGATCAATAGATCCTGGCTCGTAGTTCATTAATGTATGCGTCAAGAATTTACTTTTCTACTTTTTTCCCCCTGGATGTATTCTGAAATAGCAAACGTGAACAGCGGAGGGGCTCTCTGTGTCTTCTTTTACAGGTTACATACAGATGGAGAGGGGTGATAGAAAGCATGGAAGGAGGGAATTTAGAATGGGATAACCGACCCACTTCTACTACGCATATCTTGAGCAGCCACAAAAGAGCCAAAATCATCCCATAATATGAACAACCCTTCCACCTTTCATTGAAACTTTTTCCCAGGAACCATCTGTGTAGAGATGATGTGCATTCTGCAGAAAAGGTAGATCCCCTGATGTACCAGCGGGGGTAACCAAAATAGAAGCATTAGAGGGTGACCTATCTAATTTCAGCACTTCATCTACCTGAAATGAACATCGATTGATAATATATGGCACATAGAGAGGCCGTCCAGTAAAGAAAGTAGCATTTCTTGCATGCCAAATGCTCCAACACAGTGAACTACAGATAATATCAACCGTGTTCCTGTCACTGAAATCCTTAAACTTGTCATGAACAAAATGCATCCAATCAAACATATTTTCACCCAGGAACTGAGAAGTATCAATTCGAAGGGATGAAGTACCAGCATAACTTAGCATAAGCACAATGGAAAGGGCAGTGACATGTATATATTTTCTACATTTAAAGCACATATCGGGCACAAAGGATACTCTATTTACGGAGGAGGAGAAACCCTAAGACCTGCTCTAAAGAAACCCTCAGCTCAGGTTGCTGTTGAGGCGGAGAGAACCTGGCGGTCCCCGCCACTTTCTCTTCCTCTTTCTCCTTTCTTTTTTACCTAAAGAAATCCTGAAGAAATCCTGAAGTGCAGGTAGCTCTTTCTCCTTTCTCCTACCTCCTCTTTTACCAATTTGCCGCCGCCTGGATGTGCAAGAAACTCCCCTACAACTTCCTATGCATAAGCCCATGCTGCAACACCATCCACCAAAGATTTGGCTAAGGAAAAGTCACCATTGCCAAAGCACTAGCTCCTCCGTTCTTCTCATGAAGTCAAGTCAAGCGGTGGATTCCTTGGCATCCCTGCACTTCCATTCTCCATATTGATCCAGTAGTTCTTCAAGATGAAGCTTCTTTGCCCCTATGGTATGTTTCTTCTCTGGCCTTGTGGCATGTCAGTCTCTGTTTTGTGGCGAGTATTACTTATCTTTTGAGCTTATTAATTGTCGTTGAAATTATAGCTTTATTTTTCAAATTTTAGTGGGATCGACCCATATCTTAGCCTGGATGACCTTGTTTAATGTATATATGACAATTATGTCAAATTCCTCTCCTTGGTTTGGAACGTTTATGTTCGAACCTTATGTTTCCATGCATTTAGGTATCTCTTTAAATTTTAATGAATGAATTTTTTCTTCTTACCCAAAAAAAAAATCAGGCACAAAGGAGACAAAATAGCATCCCGAACAAATAATGTTGATCCTACTGCCACACCCTCATGACAAAGCCTGAAGAGAAAATGTTAAAATTTGGTAATTGTGGGGATAGACCAAATAGATTTCCAAACATTAGGTAAGTAAGATGTAGAGGCTATAGAACCCTGTGAATCAAAAACATCTGAGTTCTAGATTTAGAGTGGAGACAATTCCACTCCTTCGGTATTATATCACAAAATATAAGGTTTAATTGTAGGTATGAAAATTTGAAGTCTAACCTAATGTACCATCAGAATTAAAAGTATCATTTGTACTTAGGACCAAGTTATACCCTTGCCAGGTAAGGGGAAAGAAAAAGGACCTCCTCGTCTTCTTGGGAGAAAATACTAATTAATTGTTTCCATCTGAATAATAAGTAAAGTATTTAGTTTCATTTCCTTGGAGTAAGGGTTTCAATTGCGTACCGAAACCGTTTAACCATACCGAACCGCGCCGTCTAAAACCACATCGTTCCGCACCATTCAAAATTCGGTATGGTACGTATCAAAATTGAATTTCTTCTAGTACAGTTCCAGTTTCTAGTACTCATACCATCGATATATACTGAAACCGTACCGTATTGGTACCGTACCAAATTAAGGGATATAAATGTAATTTTACAATTAAAACACTTTACCTTTACCCTGTCCCTAATTCTGTGTTTCAGTTTTTAGTTTCATCCTTCACTCATCTTCTTTGATTTACTTGCTTTGTCTTTGTTAATATCAGATTCTATCCATTGTTTAATCGCAATTTCATTAGGATCTTAATGAACTAATAACTGAAGTGGCATGGGTTCGTTCATATCAAATTTGTACCGCACTAGATACCGTGTTTAAACCTTTTTCTCGCACCGATTTAAAATTTAAACCATACCGCACCGTTTTTACAAAAACCGAAACCGTACCGTGTAAATTCGGTATGGTACGGTTCTAGTTTTCGATACACAAAGTTGGTACCGAATTATCAAAACTGTACCGATTGACACCCTTACCTTGGAGGGATTATCTTGACCAACATCTTATAAGCAATACTCTTATTCTTAATACATAAAAATCATTTGTTCTAAAAAATAATATTTTAATTAAAAAAAAAAAGTCTCTTACAAGCATGGAAACATTTCAGCGAATTTCGCTTGAAATTTGGTGAAATTTGCCCAATTCGATAGTGGGCTAAAGAAAAATTGAAGCGAAACGATTTTTGCCAAAAGTCATGGGATATCGTCGATTTTCCGATGAATTGGCGAAATACTGACGAATATCGCCTGAAATTCCGAATCTCCATCAATCCAAGCCTCCATTCTTACTGGTTATCTGCAGTCATAGATAGAATAGGAAAACATAAACCAATAAAAGCTAAACAAAGAGGGAAAATGAAACGCTTTAGTCAATATTTCCCAACAAGAAGAAATCGATGTTGGAGCAAGGAGAAGAGAAGGATTTGCAGATCCGCCATGGAAGTAGCAGGGGAAATAACAAATAGAGGGTTGAATTGAAATTGCTGAGAAGAAGAGACCCATGAGTCCAAGACCAAACTCCTTGATCACAAATAAAAGGTTGAAAAAAGCAAAAGGATTTTTACCTCTACAAACCTAACGATCGCAAACAAGAGAAGGAGAAGAAGCCCGAAAAATGTTGACCTCGGTCTGCAATGGTGGTCTGCAACGGTGGATTGACAAAACCATGAAACCCTTCAATAATACCACATTAGGTTTTGGATTAGTGATTAAATTTATTGCTTTTGATTTCCTCACTTGACACATGTCGATTAAAAGCATTTTCATCATGATGTGGTGTCATGTCAAGGCTTTTAAGCTATTTTTTCTTCATGGGTTACTGATTTTACCCTTCATGCTGCACAAATGCGCTCGCGAATGGGTGAACTTGGCCAAAACTTCACACCTTGCTTACAAGTCAGGTGGTTCTTCTTTTCTTCTCCTTTTTTTTTCTTTTTTTTTTATTTTTTATTATTATTTTTTAATTACTAAAAGTTGAGACTTACTCTAAAGTATATCCCTCGGGGGGGGAAGCGGGGGGGGGGGGGGGGGGGGGGGGGCGGGGGGGGGGGGGGGGGGGGGGGGGGGGGGGGGGGGGGGGGGGGGGGGGGGGGGGGGGGGGGGGGGGGGGGGGGGGGGGGGCCGAGGACCCCCGTGTGGGAGGTGTTGGGCCTTTGCGGGGGTGGGGGGGTGTGTCTGGGGGGGGGGTCTGGGTTGATGTCTTTTGGTGGGTGTGGTTGTTTGGTGGGTTGGTTTTGGGGGGGGGAGGTGGGGGGGGTGGGGGGAGGGGTGGTGGGTGGGTGTGGGTGTGGTTTTGGTGTTTGTTGTTTTTTTTTGTTGGTTGTTTTTTTTTTTTTTTTTTTTTTTTTTTTTGGTGTGTTTTTTTTGGTGTGGTTGTTGGGTCTTTGGGGGTTGGTTTGGGTTGGTTTTTTTTTTTTGTGGTTTTTGTTTTTGTTTTTTTTGTTTTTTTTTTTTTTTTTTTTTTTTTTTTTTTTTTTTTTTTTTTTTTTTTTTTTTTTTTTGTTTTTTTTTTTTTTTTTTTTTTTTTTTTTTTTTTTATTTTATTTGTGTTTGTTGGGTTTTTTTTTGTTGTTTCTGGACGCGTGATGTTAAGCTTTCTTGATTTAGTCACTTTCTCATGTGCCACGTAATTCATAACATTGTTTTGCTTTATACGGATTAAACCAATCAGAGAGGAGAAACCATTCAGGAAGAAGCGAGCTAGAAACCATTTAAATTCCTCAGTGTCTGTGGGAGAAGCAAGAGGAGTTAAGCACTTGTAATACTGTAACCAGAAGATATTTGTTCCGAATTAAGCAAACATCATCCATCATTTCTGATAACGAGAATATATAAAATGGACCGAACCAGATGTAAGTTGGACCGAACCAGTTCTGAACGGACCAAATTGACGATCGACCACAGTTATGGTCGATCTACGAATGAGCAATATGGGAGAAACCTGAATACAACCCTAGATGGACTCAACAACAAGAGTCCATATGGGAGTCTAAACAGGATTTTAGTTCGAGACAAAACACTACGAAATTTTAGTTCAAGACAAACTTGAACACTACGAAATCTAAAGAACCCTATAAAAAGCAGATAAGCGAGGGAAAGAGGTACACTAAATAGAGATACTGTTACTATTTTATTGTTTGTTGCATTCCTGTTCATTCCGATTGAGGAGAATTACGCAGCAACAATTTCATGGCAGAAACAACATCAAAGGTTGTTTCCGATGATTTTAAGTTATCGGCACAAACCAATGAAGAAGTTTTTCCAATCTCCGACGAGAAATATAATTTCATGGCAGAAACAACATCAAAGGTTGTTTCCGATGATTTTAAGTTATCGGCACAAACCAATGAAGAAGTTTTTCCAATCTCCGACGAGAAATATAATTTCATGGCAGAAACAACATCAAAGGTTGTTTCCGATGATTTTAAGTTATCGACACAAACCAATGAAGAAGTTTTTCCAATCTCCGACGAGAAATATAATTTCATGGCTGAAACAACATCAAAGACTGTTCCCGAAATTATAATCGTCGATGATGATTTTTATTTCTCGGCACAAGCTAATGAAATTGTAATCCTCGATGATGATGACGACGAGAAATATGCAACAGAGTTACAGTTTCAGGAGGTTATGACGTCCTCGTTGATCTCTTCCAACGTCAGGAAACGTTTGCCATCATCATCATCATCACCATCCAACATGGATGTTCTTCTGATGAGCCAGTTTCAACCGACTAGGAAAAAGATGAAGATGAAGATGAAGATTCAGAAAGAAGTCGGTGAATCTTCTCAGTCTCAGAGCTACTTCTGTGAGATATGCATGGACGAAAAACCTGAAGAAGAGATGTTCAGGGAAATGTCCACCTGCCGCCACTCTTACTGTAGGGACTGTATCACCCAATACGTGGCATCGAAGATCCAAGAAAACGCATACCAGGTGAAGTGCCCCGATCCCGACTGTACAACGGTGTTGGAGCCACACCACTGTCGCTCCATCGTCCCTGACCAAGTTCTCGATCGGTGGTCGACAACTCTGTGCGAATCTCTCGTACTTAGTTTTTCCAGGTTCTACTGCCCTTTCAAGGATTGTTCAGGAGTGTTGGTAGTCGACAACATTGAAGGTAATGGACGAGGAACTTCAGCTAACAATATCATTAGGGAATCAGAGTGCCCCTATTGCCACAGATTGTTCTGCGCACACTGCAAGGTTCCATGGCACGCTGGAATTACCTGCGATGACTTCCACAAGTTGGACAAAAATGATACCACAAAACAAGATTTAATGGCTGTTGAACTGGCTAATAAACTCAGGTGGAAGAGATGCCCAAAGTGCAGCTTCTTTGTCGAGAAAAGAGATGGTTGTACTCACATTATTTGCAGGTCTCTCTCTCTCTCTCTGTCAATGTCACGACTCATGATTGGTTAATTAGCTAGTTATGTATATAGCCGAAATTAATCACATCTTCATTCTCATATTTTTTTGGGTTAATTGTGGTTACAGGTGTGGATTAGCATTTTGCTATGGATGTGGATCGGCATGGTCTACTAAACATATTTGCCGAAAACCGAAAATTTCCAAAGCTCTAAAAGGTAAGCGGAAGATGGAGCTTACACATTGACTGCTTCAAGAGATCCTAGCTCGTAGTTTATTTATGTATGCGTGAAGAGTTTTCTTTTATACTTGTTTTCCCTGGATATAATATGAAATGGCGAATGTGAACAGAGGAGGGACTCTGTATCTTCTTTACATGTTATTGGCATCGTACCAATCCTTGAATCCTTTACTTGTGTTTGGAAGTTCCCAATGGCTTTTCTGACTCAATTTCTCAATTTTACTCCCCTCAAAAAAAATAAAAATTACACATTGTTGATATGGTCTATTACAACAATTCTCAATTTTTATCGGTTGTTATGCCAATATATTTGATTGATGCATATGAATAAAACTGGATACATAGGATACTAATTACATACTAATATGTTCGACATCAATATCTTCATGATGGATAAGGCATTTAGAAGACCCATGTCATTATTAGATTATGATTCCATCACAGATTCAAGCACTAAAGATTGATATTTTTTTTGAGTTTTTACGGTTTTGCCTCAGGTGAAATTTGAGCCAGCTACGTTGGTGTCAAAAATTACTATTTACCTTAAACCCCAAAAAAAAAAAAAATTACTATTTACTCAACTTCAAGACAGTTATTTGATTCTGTTATGCATAAGAAGAGGGAGGAAGGTGAGAGGGCGGTGGTCACTATGACTCACAGGGGAGGAGGTGTGGTGGTGGTTTTTGACGATGGTGGGCGCTTTCCTACAAGGTATAGGAATAAGATGGGTGAACCACCTATGAGTTGGGTAAACCGATCATTACAACCCCTAAGGGCATTATGGTCATTTACATAAAAAATTTGAATGACTTAAACAAAATCAAGTAGTTGTGGATAACTCGTAATATAAAGTGGTAAACTATAATTTTTTGCACTATAAGTGGGATGCCAGAAATTTTACATAAATTATTAAAAAAACTCTCTTTTTTAATTTAAGCAAAGCATTTAAGATTTTATTAGAATTATAATAAATAAATAAATAAAAGAGAACTCACGATTTACATTTAGGCCAAAGAATTGGAGCTTTTTACATAGCACCCATTATTATTTGGGTGAAACTAGTGTTCCCCTCCCCCATCTCCCACTATTGTGGCTTAAATTATATGATATTCACATTTAATTACAAGTTATTTGCATTTAGGAATTTTTGTTAGGGCCTGTTTGATTGCATGAGTCTAAAGATTTCAAATCTATGGAGTCATAATTTATAAAATTAAATGTTTGGTTGTGGAATGAAATCTGTGGATTCATCATAAAAAACTATTTGATCGACGTGATTTTTGTGAATGTGCAAATATATAGCTTTTTTGAAATCTCTGGATTTCACCACTTACCCATAAATCTACAGATTCACGTTTCTAGTGTAAAAAATTGAATATTTAGATTTCATGAATTTAGAGAATTTTACAACCAAACGGGTATAATTCTCAGATTCATGAATCCAGAGATTTTAAAATCTCTGGATTCATGTAACCAAACAGGCCCTTAAGTAAAGCCATTACCTCCATTTAACTCATTTAAAATTTGAAATTTAAGTTACCGAAATACACTGTGTAGTAAAATTATCTAAATACCCATAAGTGAATATCTCTTTGCCCATCGCTTTCCTATCCCTCACTAAGAACTACGTAAAAAACCACCACACCCCCTCCTCTACCTAAGATCATTGCCCCCATTGATTTTCACCCCGCCAAAATTCACCTATCGAAAATCACTCGATGTTTCAAGTGATTTTTCAATTATCGAAAGACAAACGAATAGTTGATGGAGATGGAAACCCAGTAGAATGTTCAAACTGAAAAGGATTGATTTATTGGTCAATATGGTTTTGTAATTAAATCACATGATATTGTTTGTTTGTTTGCCAATCCCCTCCCATCCATATCCATAGGAAGTTTCCCGCAGTTCTCCACTTGACTTGGGTCCTCCACTCCTCCTCTCATAGGGTCTTGTGGAAGAGGACGAAAGAGAACACTAAAAAGAAGAGAAAGTTGGAAGGCAAAGACTAGGAGAGAATGAGATAAGTCATCAATTTTGCCTTTTAATTAAAGCGTTTAGATAAAAAATTCTTCTAGGCAATTTGGCGAACACCTCACCTGCTCCACCACGAGTTTGGTAATTTCTTCCAAAGTTCCACCGAAACCCCAAAGACCCACAAAATAGTGAAACATTGATGGAGATAACTGAGTCCAGATCTGCAATCTTGATGGAAAGCACATTGTACTATCTGGACGACTTTTTACATTGTGTTCCCCCGACGACCACAAAATAAAAGTGAGGCCACAAGGTACTGTTGTGAGTCCTACCCCTCTTAAATTATTTTATTTTATTTTATTTTACTTGTAAGTCTTACCTGATTTTGTGGCTGAGAAGTGTAAGGGTTATCAAGAGAGATGATCCAAACAGAGATTACAAGCAAGAATTTTTGGGAATTTATCACTCAAGAGACTACTCATGATTGTAGATGGGATTCTGACAATAGTTCAAACCTTAGCATCTACTGCATTGTGTGGAATTATACACTTGGTTATTGGAGGACAACCTTTGCTGATTCTTGGAGTTGCTGAGCCTACTGTGTTTATGTACACATTAGTTTTCTTTTCTAACCTAAAATTACGATCATGCCACAAATGTTGGAAACTTGCCATCTAGTCATTTAGGGTTCAAAAGTCATGTAAAGTGGGAAGCCGGAAGAGGAGGAGAGAGAAGCTCTGACATCAAAATTTAGGGTTTTCGTTTTCCCTTGTTCCATCGTTGGAACATGAAACCCTAACTACATTTTGCCTCCATTTCTCCTCTGATGAACCTTAACGTTTACACTTCTTCCTCTCCCTATGCCTACTTTGTGAGATCTGGATAGCATTTACTCCACTGCTTATGTTCCCGAGCACGAAGAACAAGATTTCGTTGCCCGGATTTACTTGTTGTTACATCTTCATTTTGAAGTTTGGCGATTGGAAGGTGATCTATTTCTTCACTGTACTGCCTCCTTTACTTCAGATCTGACATTTTGAGTCCCAAGATACACTTGTTACGGATCCAGCTTCTTTACCTCCTTGGTATTTTCACATCTCCCCTTTCCATTTACCACTTGAAGGATCAAGGTCAGCATGCAACCCTCTTTCTTATTCTTTTTGTTTGTAATTTCTTACATCTTATTTTCATCTCGCATGTATTTTTCAATAAATTTTGCTTTCCCTGTGCATGCATGATCTTCTTGGAAATGTTTTCTGTTGCATATTTACCTGCATATATTTCTTTGTGGTGCTTGATGAGTTTTTAGAGTATGAATCATCATGACCCTATACCATCTAGACTTCCCCTCTACCTCTCTTCACCATCCGGGACTCTACAACTTCTCCCTCCGTTCACCCTTCACTGAACATGACGGCGATAGGATATCATCAACACCTATGACCTATTTTCAGCATCTCCTAATCTCTCCAAGGTCCCTCAAGATGTCCACATTCATCCGATGCTGTTTCCTCCTTGGTGCTATATTTAGGAGGAGATGGATTTGCTCTCCTCATCACTTAGAACTACTACATCAGTTCTTCTACACTTTTTGTGTTGATAAAACGGTGGTCAGAACCTTTGTTGATAAGGTATTTATGGCAAATGCATCTTCTTCTTCATCCATCCCTCACATTCATTCTGATTACCTCCACTTTCTCCCCCAACGATCCTACTACGAAGAGATTAGCCACTAACTTTGCAGCTAAAGTCGATATCCCTGTTCGTCCTATCAGTAAAGTGCCACTATCCTCACAAAAACTCAATGAGATTAAGCAGGATCTCAAATTTACTATCATCCGTTGGGTCCCTGATGGAGTTCATATTACTTATTCGACCTTCCAGAAGATGGTCCAAGGCGGCTGGAAATCTAAATCAGTCAAAGTCGATGGATTTCACCTTATCGAAGGAGCTCATGACAAATTCATCATTAAGTTCGATCGAGCCAGAGATTTGAATGTGGTTTTATTTTCTCAACCTTGGTATTATAAGAATCACATTATCTTCCTGCAGCCTTGGGATCAATCTATTCCTGCTCACCTATCAACCTTCTCCTATGGCATTATGTGGGTTCAGATCACCAATCTCCACTAGAGTCTTCACAAAAATGAAATCCTCCTGGATCTCTTCTCTACTGTTGGCCATGTCCTAGAAATTGAAAACCTTGTTGGTATTGTTGCTTCTAACAACCTCCATGCTGCTCGAGTAGCCATCCCTCTTAAACTGGATCTTGTCACCTCTGTCATTTTCGAAATCACACCAAACAAAAAACAAGTGATTTACTTCAGCTTTGAATATCTCCCATCTAACATTTGTCCTAATTGCATTAGAATAGGACATAAATGTGTTGAATGCCCCTTCAAAACTACTAAGGAATTGACTCAGTCCATTTCCTCCATCAAAGTAGCCCAGAATCTGAAACTAGCTCTCCCCAAAGTTGCCATACCTGCGAGAATAGCTAGCCTTTTTGTTGAAATCGCAAGAATCTATGATGATCTATTTCTTGGTTCCCTACCTTTCAACCCTACTGATTTGCAAGACATCCCAAATCCACCCATCGAAGCCCCATACTCCAAGGAAAGACAACTCAGCATTCTGAAAACATTTATGTGGTTAGCTCATACTCTTAACCTTGAAATTCCCAGATATCTTAATCTGAATGATCCCATTCCAGTCAACATTATCAAACCTTTAAGAGATTGTGGACAACCAAATGACCAGAAACTTACTGATTTTGAGAGCATGGAATTCTCTATTGCTCAACCCTCTGAATATAACTCCCAACCCTTTACTAATCTCACTCTGGCTACTTCAACTGATCCCCACCCCTCGAGCAACCAATGCTCTGCTCCCACATTTCAATCCCCACTCTTCCAGCACTTCCAATGGATGATCCAACAGATTCAAAACCAAAGTTCTCAATCAAATAACCCTTGACATCTTACAAGCAAGAACTTTGTTGACAACCAGAGTGTATTTCGAGCTACCGGATCATCTACTGTCACACAAGTTCCTCCAACTCTTCCTCAAGCCAAAAGAAAATGTGTTATCAAAGAACTTGGTAATGCCCCTGAAGCTTCTGAGATACTCCAAAGGAAGTTAAAGACTGTTCATGATGTTTCTGAGGTGATGATGGCTGACCGCAAACTGCCATCAAAGGAGCCATGATTCTCTATTGCTTGAATTGTCGAGGGATTGGCCAACCCTCGACTCAAAAGAAATCAAAGTCAACATCCAGAAATTGAGGCCACAGCTTGTTTTCCTTTCTGAAATTAAAAGCTCTGCATTCAACCCTTGTCTTTTTTCTAGAACATTAGGATTTGATTCCCATTTTGCTGTCCGTCCACTTCATGGAAGTGGAGGACTTTTCTTATGTTGGTCATCTGAGATCAAACTTGATGTATTGTGGTCCTCGGATTGGTGCATTCATACTCTTGTAACTTACAAATCTTTTCAATGGACTACTACTTTTCTTTACTTGAGCTCTTATGGTAACATTAGGAAATATCAATGGTTAACACTTCACAACTTAGCACAATTTGTTGATAATGCTTGGCTTTTGGGGGGAGACTGGAATTCATATCTTTTAGGTAAGGATAAACTTGGGGGTTTATTACTTAAACAACATCGCACAAAAGAATTTCAAAACTTCACCTTCGATGCTAATCTCTGCTCCTTACAAGCTCATGGTAACCAATTTACATGGTGTAACAAACAAAAAGGTAGAAAGACAGTGGAAGCTATCCTTGATAGATACCTAGTTAACCCCCTTTGGATCAATTCTTTCCCTGAAGCCTTTGTCAAACACCTCATTGTAACAAAATCTGATCATTGTGCCATCATTCTTCACCTTGATCCCTTACCTCCCAATAATAGAAAACCCTTCAGATTTGAGAAATTTTGGTTGCTTGAACCTTCTTACTTGAATATTGTGAACAAAGCTTGGTTGACTCATTTCCATGGATCTCCTTCCCACATACTCACATCCAAACTTCAAATACTTCAACAACATTTAAAAAAGTGGAACTGGTCTCATATTGGAGACCTACATAAAAAGGAATCTCAGATCAGATCAAACATTGAAAATCTCATGAAATGTCCACTGAATCTCCGAGATTTAAATTGGGAAATTCAAGAAAGAAAACTCCTTGCTTTACTTAGGTTGATACTCAACCAAATTGTTCTCAAATGGTCTCAAAATCTAGAACTCAGTGGGTGCAACTGGGAGATAGGAACACCAAATTCTTCCACACCACTACCATGAAAAGAAGGGTCAGAAACAGAATCAGATTCATCAATTTTAATGGCATCAGTTGTGATGATCATAAACTGATTGAAGCTACCTTCATTTCCCACTTTAAAGCCGTATACACTTCCTCTAAACCTTGCTTTGAAGATACATATTTTGATCCCATCAGAAACAAAATCTCAACAGATCACATCAACATTTTGAACTCCCTTGTTACTGATCATGAGATCCATAAAACTCTACTTAGTATTCCTGATCAAAAAGCCCCTGATCCCGACGGTTTCTCTAGTGGTTTCTATCACTCATCCTGGGAGATTTGCAAGAAAGACATTACAGACCATGTCCACAATTTCTTCAGAACTTCATCATTCTCTACTTCCATCAATCACAGCTTTATCTCACTCATCCCTAAAGTGGACATTCCATCTCCTGTAAATGATTACAAACCAATCAGCTTGTGTAATGTCAGCTCCAAAGTCATCACTAGAATTATGGTCAATAGAATCAAGCAAATCCTTCCCAACATCATCTCTTTCAACCAAAATGGTTTCATCAAAGGTAGACACATTTAGGATAACATTCTGATTGGACATGAGATGATGCACAAAATACATCAAAGAAAAAAAAGGGAAGAGGGGCATCATGGCTGTCAAACTTGACATGAGCAAAACATACGATAAACTTGAGTGGAATTTCATTGAGAGGGTGCTTAAAGCCTATGGGTTTCCTTCCAATTGGATTAGTTGGATTATGTTCTGTATCACATCCCCTCAGCTGTCTATCCTCATTAATGGCAACCCTTCCAACTTTTTCAAACCTGAGAGAGGTCTTAGGCAAGGAGACCCCCTATCCTCTTACATCTTTGCTTTATGTGCTGAAGTTCTCTCCACCCATATCGAGGAAGCTAGATGGAAAAACAAAATTAGAGGTATCAAACTCAACAAATGGAGGTGAAAATTTATCTCACCTCACATTTGCTGATGATCTTATTCTCTTTGCTCAAGCAAATCATAAAGAGGTGGCTTACTTTTACAAAATCATTAGCCAGTATTGTGCGGCTTCTGGTCAAGCTTTGAATACCCAAAAAACTAGAGCCCACTACAGCAAAAGTACCCCCAACCATATTCGAAATCAGCTTAAAGAGAAATTCAACTTGACCCCCACTTTTGATTTGGATCTTTATTTGGGTATTCCTCTTTTCAGTGGGAAAATCAGGCAGTCACATTGTTATAATCTTATGCAAAGGGTTAACAATAGACTTCAAGGTTGGAAGGCCAAATTATTGAGTTACCCTGGGAAAACAATTTTGATCCAATCTGTTACTCAAGCCATGCCAAGCCATTTCATGTCATGTTTCATCCTCCCAAAAAAAACAATTGCATCATTAGAAGTTGCCAACAGAAAGTTTTTTCTAGTCTAATGGAGACAAAAGCCACATTCATACAATTGATTGGAAAACAATCTGCCAACCCAAATGCAATGGTGGATTGAACATCAAAGACCTTGAAGCTTTCAATTTTGCCCTCATTGCAAAGAAGGTTTGGGAATTGATTACTGAAAAAGATTCTTTGTGGTTTAGAACTATGAAAAACAAATATTTCAAGAATTGCAACTTTCTTCATGCTCAAGTGAAAAAGAATGCATCCTGGGGATGGAAGTCTTTGATTAAAGTTCGTGATGCCATCAAGAATAACATCTTCTATCAGATTGGTGATGGACAAAACACTGACCCTTGGTCACATAGATGGATTGATCCATCTATCAAGCAGCTATCTTTACACCCCTTGCCTATGAATGCCCCTTGCAAGATCTCGGATTTTATCAATCAAGATACATTTTCTTGGGATTCTGAGATCATTCACAAATGGTGGAGTCCAGAACTTGCTCAATACATCTTAAACATTCCACTTCCTCTTTCAAGAAAAAGGGATCGAATCATTTGGGATCAAACACATTCAGGGGACCTTACTGTGGCTTCAGCATACAAGCTTCTTACAAATCATTCAATGCAGCTGACACAACTTCACTGGAGAAAACTATGGAACCTCCCTCTCAATCCTCGAGTCTCTCATTTCACCTGGAAGCTGCTGCATAAGAAACTTCCTACCCCTTCTCTATTAGCCAACAGAGGATGTAATATCACGGATAAGTGTCCACTGTGCCCATCCGTCAATATTGATCTTAACCACATCTTTTTGAAATGTGATTTTGTTAAACAGATTTAGAACAGATACAAGATCGGTTGGTGGAATCAACACTCAGATACTTGTGAACAAGTAGCCAATTGGATCTCTAAGTCCAAGCATCAGTTGCTCAAAGTCCAAGTACTTTCCCTCCATCTTACAACACTCTGGATTATTTGGTCCAATTTCAACAAAGCTGCATTCGGCGAGTCAAGCAAAACAGCAAAAAAATATCTGATGGCTTGCTCATACCCTGAACACAGAATTTCTGCAAGCTATAAGTCATAGAAGTGGTGACATAAAAAGAAGAAAGTACATTCGTTGGAATACTCCTCCTAGAGACCACATCAAATTCAACACTGATGGATCATCTATGCTTGATCCAAACTACAGAACTAAGGCTGACATTGGAGGCGTTGCTCAAGATCACAATGGTACTCATCTTCTTAGCTTCGCTTACCCATGTGGAGACATATCTGCACTTCAAGCTGAAGCTGAAGCCTTAAAGAGGGCTATCCAATTAGCCATTTCAAACAAGTACAGGAAAGTTATCTTTGAAGGAGATAATGAAGCCATCATACACCTCATCAACCAGCAGCAAGCGCCGGTTCCTTGGAAAATCAAACACATTTTGGATGATATATTACTCCTAAAAGATAACTTTGAATCTATCTACTTTGCTCACACCCTTAGAGAAGGAAATTTCGTGGCTGATAGACTTGCTACTTTTGCAGCCATTTCACAATCCCCCATCCCCCATCCCCCCCCCCCCCCCCTCTTATCCACTGGTTCTTGTTTTATGATACTTCTGGCTGTAACTTCCCTCGTGGTTTTTCCTTTAAATAAATTCCATTTAATACCAAAAAAAAAAAGTGTTTATGTACACATTTATGTTTAACTTTGCAAAAGATAGACCTGTTCGCAGTTCAAACCTTTTCCTAGCATAGAATTCGTTGGCATCTTTCCCCTAATGGTCCTAGTCTGGACTGTTGTTTCCTACATACCAGCTCGCAATGTCCCCAAAAGAATTCCTTGGTGTCTTTCCAGCCCAAATCCATGGTCACCTGGTGCATGTGAGAATTGGACTGTCATTAAGGCATGCTTTCTTACTTAATTTTTTGGGTAAATATCAATTACCTCCCCTCTTAGCTGGACAAATAGCACTTACACCCCCTCTTAGCTGGATAATATCACTTACCTCCCCTCTTACCTAGCAAATATATCAAACACCTCCCCTTTGTTAACTTTTTCGGTTAAATTTAACTTTTACCGTTAAATAATTTTCTAAAATCCTAAACTGCCCTTGGCTAAATATATATATTTTTTATTTTAAACCCTAAATTACCTTAATTACGCTAACAATTAAACTACTAAAATTTCCTCAATTAAAAACCAAAAACCATAATTAAAACTTAAATTATTAAAAGCCCAGCATACCCTTTTTCTTCTTTTTTTTAAAACACGTATTACTATCAAGTAAAATTAAAAACACTTACTACTATTTGGGTTTTTTTTAATTGTTTGATAAATTTTTTGATATATTGGGCTTTTAATAATGAAAGATAATTTGGGTTTTAACTATGGTATTTTGATTTTTAACAATTATTTTAATTGAGGGTAATTTAATATTTAATTGCTAGAGTGATTAGGTAATTTAGGGTTTAAAATACAAAAAATATTTTTAATCCAAGGGTAGTTTGGGGTTTTAGAAAAATATTTAACGATAAAAGTTAAATTTAACCGAGAAAGTTAACAGAGGGGAGGTGTTTGATATATTTGCTAGGTAAGAGGGGAGGTAAGTGATATTATCCCATAAGGGGTGTAAGTGCTATTTGTCCAGCTAAGAGGGAGGTAAGTGATATTTACCCTAATTTTTTTTATCCCATTTCATAAGCCAACAAATTATAGCTAGGTCCATTTTGCCTTACTAGGTATTAATATGACTAATTTAACTCATAAAACTGATAGGATATGCCAAATGTGCCTCTTCTTTACATAATTGGAGCTTTTATTCCAGCCACAATGATTGCAGTGTTGTACTATTTTGACTATAGTGTAGCTTCTCAACTGACTCAGCATAAAGAATTCAATTTGAGAAAGCCAGATTTTTCCATTATGATTTACTTCTTTAGGGGTTCATGATATGAAGTTCTCTCACATCATATGCTTTCATAGCTCACACAAGTGTTGTTTTTAATTTTTATCATACATGTATTATAGGTCATATTACCACATCTTTGGAATTCACACAGAGCTAGGATCTATTTGATTGTTGAGGATCCTCTTGAGTTTATCCACCAGTCATGGTTGATCCAGTAGTTGAATTGAATGTTACTTGATGTTCTCGGAATTATTACTTTTGTCTATATTTAGCTGAAAATTGAGTCACTGATGTATTTTTCCATACAAAGCTCAATTCAACAGAGCCTTATTACACATAAAGGGGTTTAGCTACATAAATCCTATTTTTTGTTCCTTTCGATTTGTTAATTGTGTAATCAAGGAAAAAGATGTGAGATTTAGGAGGAACAAGAGGAGATAACGTGGTTCGGCCAGAGGCCTACGTCCACGGGAAAAAGGAGGCTTCTTTAGTTTTCATTTAATACTAGGGTTTTACAATGATCCACAATTTATAGGCTTATTTCCACCGCCTTACCCTCTCTACCTGGGTACGGGTTATGACCCGACCCAATACAATTTAACACTCCCCCTCAAGTTGGAGCATGAACATCATGAACACCCAACTTACTAAGAAGAAAATGATATTGTTCTTGACTCAAAGCTTTAATAAAAATATCTGTCATTTGATGCTTAGAAGAAACATAACTTGTTTGAATTTGCCGAGCCTGAAGTTTTTCACGAATCACATGACAATTGATCTCAATATGCTTTGTTCGCTCATGGAAGACTAGATTTGCAGCAATGTGTATAGCCGCTTTATTGTCACAAAAATAGATCCATAGGTTCTGGAAGCAAAACTCCTAAATCCTTAAGTAAATAGCGCAGCCAAGTTAATTCACAAGTTGTTGTGGCCATGGATCTGTATTCTGCTTCAGCAAAAGACCGGGAAACAGTTGACTGCTTTTTACTCTTCCAAGAGATAGGACTTGATTCAATGAAAACACAATAGCCAGTAGTAGAACGACGAGAAGTGGCACAACTTGCCCAATCTGAGTCACAAAAGGCATTGATGTGTAAGTCACTAACAGAAGATAACAAAATGCCTTTCCCTGGACAAGATTTTAAATAGCATAAAATCCAAAATGCAGCATCCAAGTGAGGTTTTCTAGGTTTCTCCATAAATTGACTGAGAACTTGCACAACAGAAACAATATCTGGTCTAGTGACTGTGAGATAAATTAATCTTCCAACAAGTCTTCTATATTCTGTTGGAGTAGCAAGAAGTTTGCCATCTTCACTGTTCAATTTTAAGTTTAGCTCCATAGGACAATTGATGGGTTTGGATCCAAGTAGACCTGCATCATTAAGCATCTCCAAGGTATATTTCCTTTGAGAAAGGAAAATACCTTTAGTTGATCGAGCAACCTCAATGCCAAGAAAGAATTTGAGAGTGCCCAAGTCTTTGATATGAAAGTGACTATGAAGAAACAATTTCAAAGCATTGATGGTAACTTGATCGTTGCCAGTAATAATTATATCATCCACATAAACCAAAACAATAGTGATGCTAGACCCACTAGAAGATACAAACAAAGAATAATCAGCTAATGATTGTTTGAATCTAGCAAGTTGTAGAGCAGAAGTGAAGTTGGAGAACCAATTGCAAAAAGCTTGTTTTAAACCATATATGGACTTGTGAAGACGACAAACCAAATTATTCTCCCCCTTTCGGGAAAAACCAGGTGGCAAAGACATGTAAACTTCCTCATCTAGATCACCTTGAAGAAAAGCATTGTTAACATCCATTTGAAAAAGAGGCCAACCTTTAATTGAAGCAATAGCAAGGAGGCATCGCACAGTGACTAATTTCGCAACAGGGAAAAATGTCTCTTGGTAGTCAACACCTTCAATTTGAGTAAAGCCTTTGGCAACCAAGCGAGCTTTGTAGCGTTCAATAGAACCATCAGCTCGATATTTAATTTTGTATACCCATTTACACTGGATAGCGACCTTGCCAGGGGGAAGAAGTTGCAAGCTCCAAGTATGGTTTAGCTCAAGAGCCTTAATCTCATCAGCCATTGCAGCACACCATTTGGGATTATGGGAAGCCTCAACAAAGGAACGAGGTTCAGAATCAGTAGAAATACTAGAAAGGAAAGCACGGTGAGTAGGGGAAAAAGCCGAATACGAGAGGTAATTATTGAGAGGATAAGGGCAAGAAGGAAGAGAAGCAACATTGTATTGATAGTCGTGGAGGTGAGGAGGAGGGCAAGTAGGACGAGTACTACGATGAAGAGAGATGCTAGGATCATCAGAGTGTGATTCTAGTAAAGAGGGGGTGGGATAGGAGGAGGAGGGGATATTGGATCATCAATTGCAGGGCAAGGAAGGACAGGTGGAGAAGAGGAGTGGGGAGAAGGAACGGATTGAAGGAAGGTTGCATGCTGGTATGGAAATATCGTCTCATGAAATATGACATCCCTACTAGTGAATATCTTACGAGTGATTGCAACAGATATCCAACCAACACAACTGCTTGTGGCTGACACAATAGTTTGTTTTTTTTTTTGGTTGCCAAAGATGACTGCCACATTGGATGCTTCAACATCTACTGTCGAATTGGGTGGATATCATTCACCTTATTATATTCATCCATCTGACAATTCAGGTATTACTCTGGTCACTCAAGTTCTCGCTGGCGATAATTATCATACTTGGCGACGGGCTGTGAGGATGGCTCTCTCTGCCAAGAATAAAGTTGGTTTCATTACTGGCACCTTATATAAACCTTCATCCCCACCTTCCACAGTTGATGCTTGGATTAGATGCAATGACATGGTCTTATCTTGGTTACTTAATATTATTTCTCCAGAGATCTTATCTTTAGTGGCTTTTATTGATACGGCCTATGATCTTTGGAATGATTTGGTGGAGCGTTTTACTGAAGGAAATGCTACCCGCATATATCACTTGAAACGGACCACTAGTAATCACACTCAAGGTCAGTCTTCATTTTCCGTTTACTTTAATAAATTGGAAGCCCTTTGGGATGAGTTGGCTTCACTTTCCATCATTCCACAATGCTCTTGTGGGGCCTTAAGGGAATTAACAACATTATAGCACGCAGAGAAGGTATTAAAATTCTTGATGGGCCTTAATGATAGCTACTCTATTATTAGCAGCCAAATTTTGGCCATTGAACCTCTTCCAAATATCAATAAAGTATTCTCTATGGTTATTCAAGAAGAGCGTCAACAAGAATTGTAGATTACTCATTCTGTACCTACTCATCCTGATGTTGCTGCACTTCAGGCTACTCGCAATAATTCTAGCCGTGCGACTCGTTCTTCTGGCACTCATCGATCAAGACCTAAATGTGATCAATGTGGACGTGAAGGGCACTTGAAGGCTCGTTGTTATAAACTTCACGGTTTTCCTCCTAAAGTTCCAGATTCAAATTCCTCCTCATCCAGTGTTGCAACTTCTACAGTGGCTCCTAGATCTAGCCCATCTCTCACAGCCGAACAATACCAACAGTTTATGCAATTTGTCAGTATCGGAAGCCCTCAACCTTCTGCCAATTTGTCTAGTGAGTCTATTTGTTGTTCCTCCATTTCTTCATCTCATTGGATCATTGATACAAGTGCTACCAATCATATAACACACTCTTTGCATCTTTTAAATAATGTTTTACCTTATACTCATTCTAGACCTATTCGTCTACCTAAAGGTACATCTGTCCCAGTGACTCACAAAGGGACTGCTCACTTATCTTCTTCTATTCACCTTCATGATGTGCTTTATGTTCCTGATTTTCATTATAATTTATTGTCTATCAGTCAACTCACTAAATCTCTACATTGTGCTGTTATTTTCTTTCCTGATTTTTGTGTTTTTCAAGACCTCCCCATGAAAAGGGAGATTGGGATTGGTGAAAAGCATGCTGGTCTCTACTTTTATCGTGCTCGTGGTCATTTTGCTTCCTTTGTTTCACAATCTTCACATAAATTTGACATGTGGCATTGGCGATTAGGTCATCCTTTTCATTTTCCTCACAATTTTTTGTCTCAAATTTTTCTGATGTTACCATTTCACCTCGACATTGTGCTTTTTGTCCTCTTGCTAAACAATCACGTTTACCTTTTCCAATGCATGTTGAACGGAGTAATTGTCATTTTTCTCTTTTACATTGTGACATATGGGGTGATTTTTCTATTGCTTCTTTTTCTAGTGCTCATTAAAGCAGCCTCTGTTTTGCAATAAAGCAACCTCAAAGTCAACAAATCAGCAAGAATCCATATGCGTTGCAATAAAGCAACCTATTTTATCTTGTATGCTTTGCAACGGATCACCAAGAAAGGTTTGGAATGATGATTCCCAAGCACAAGAAAGTCCGATCAATATAGTCCGACGACTACACCAACGACGTCTTCAACAACGACGTCGTCTCCAACGAAACTAGAGAAAAAAAAATTTTATGCAGCAGAACAAAGATTCCGACGGCGGCAGTGGGTGAGAAAAAAAAAGGAAAAAATATTTGCAGCAGCTATGGAAGAGACGGATCGAAAACCTTAACTGATTCCATGTGAATTGTGTAATCAAGGAAAAAGATGTGAGATTTAGGAGGAACAAGAGGAGATAACATGGTTCGGCCAGAGGCCTACGTCCACGGGAGAAAGGAGGCTTCTTTAGTTTTCATTTAATACTAGGGTTTTACAATGATCCACAATTTATAGGCTTATCCACCACCTTACCCTCTCTACCTGGGTATGGGTTATGACCCGACCCAATACAATTTAACACGATTTATTTAATCTATGCAGTAGCCTTTTTTATATGATGTTCAAAATTACTTCTTTCAATTTAAACAAAACCTATGTATTTACGCAACTGACTTGTGGCCACAACTTGCAAAGCTATGGGTAAGAATGCAAGCTTGGGGCAGTTATATGGAAGTATGCAAGAGGCTTATCAACAAATGCGAACTCCATTTATCTACCAGCAGCTCTAGTATGTGTGATGTCTTCAATTTTGAGTTCTATTAACCATAAATTTACTGCTATTTCTGTTTTTCTTCTCTTGAAGCAATGGATAAAAATCGTCAGAACTCAAAAGTTCAGTTGACGACCGAGAAATCATCAAGTCATTTTTGAGATGGTCTATTTCGAGAATGATTAGCAGCTAGGAAATCCAACAGTGACAACTTGTACATGGTATTTCTTTCTACAGCTTAGGCTTTTGTGACTTGGCCTGAAACATCAGTTTCTTGATCAGGGACTAAAGAAATTGAAGGAGTCTACAATTCAATTGGCTTCAAGCATGGGAAATATTGATGCTCCAGTTGACGAGACGGTATATGATGTTGAGAAGGAGATTGATGATCTTCTGCCTATTGAGGTGCTTCAATCTTTGATGGTGGGAGGATGTGTTGCAGCCATGTCTTTTCTTAAGATGATTCCAACCTCAGTACTTTGGGGCTATTTTGCTTTCATGGCTATTGAAAGTTTACCCAGCAACCAATTCTGGGAGAGGATCCTAGTGCTCTTCGTTGCTCCAAGCCGAAGATACAAGTATTGTCATTTGTCTTCTTTTCAATTGAGCATTTCTATATTATCTCCCCAACTGAGTTTCTAAAGTGAAACAGGGTGCCACAACTATTAAAAGCAAGTCAGTGTCGTTCAAGTGTGGAAGGAGATTCTTTTGTGGTTTGAAAGCAAGTCAGTGTTCAGTGTTCAAGTGTGTGAAAGCAAGTCAGTGTTCATTTGGGAACTTTACCCTCGACTAGATTTTGAAATTATAGTGGCTTCAGCTATCATACAATTTCATGTAACACTTTTATTCCAGTTATCACTTTTGCTTCTTTTCTTGGTAATCTTTTTGGAAACTATATTAAGCTCTCCATACCAACTTTTTTTGGAGGCAGGAAAACTGGAGTCTACAAAAAAAATAGAGGTGGTATACTCCACCATATCCTCTGCACATTTTGTGGCAATCTCAAAACCTTTTGTTGAATTAGAAGCATGACTTGCCAACTTAACAAATGTTTGGCAAAGAAACTTGTAACGCTGTGTGTGACTCAAATTAGTATCTTCTATGACTTGTTTTTGTTTATTATCCTCCACCAACAAACTTCTTGTTCCCCGTGTCCATCTTCTTAAAATATACTTCTCAGGAATAAACTTTATTTCTAGTTCATCAAACACTTTCCAAGCATGACAACAAAGAATACCAAATGTCTCAAATTTTCTACAAGTGCATAGTATTGATTGTTTATTATGACTGTATGTAAACTATATATTCTCCTTCTATAAGATTCCCATTTTCATCTCTTAAATGAATTGTGTACTCATTAAAGACATCATCTCCATTACGAATCACTAATGAGCAAGCACCGAACCAATTATATTCGTCTTCAAACTTTTCATATATATTAGGGGTGCAAATTTTTGCTACTTGTATCACAATTGATGCTTTTGATTTCAACCTAGGAAGTGTATTCATTGCTTTATATTCATCACTCAATTTATTGGCACGTTTATCCTCCACTAACCGTTCAAAATGATTAAAAAATTGTACTAGATCCAAATTTGGTCTGAAATACCTCTTCAAATAAGCATTAATACTTTCACTAAGTTGTGTGCTCCTCACACCTAGTGTGAAAGTATTTTTCATGTAACAAGCTGCCCATTTCTCTTTAATTCCATAAAGTCGATCTAACCATGAATTATTTTGGACTTCATAATCATTTTGCAACTTTTCCAGGCATTTTCAAACTCTTCTTCAACTTTATAACCATAAATACACCTTGTAAAATCCTTAAAAAAGGATGATCCATTCTTCATTAGATTACCAAGGTGTGTAACCCCATTTTGCATTATGTGCCATGTACACAACCCATGCCATGTCTTAGGTAAGACATCACTTATAGCTTTCGACATTGCTGCATCTTGATCAGTAAAAATAGTTATGGGTTTCTTTTGACAATTTGCTTTCAAGAATGCCTCAAACAACCATTTGAAAGACTCAGCTGTCTCATCGTATAGCAATGCTTCTCTACATATAGTCGCACCTTTATGATGATTGAACCCCGCAAAAATACTAAATGGCATGCACTCTTTATTAGTGAAAAATGTTGTATCAAATACAACAATGTTGCCAAATAATGCATAATCAATGATCATCCTTGGGTCTGCCCAAAATATGTTTGTTATTTGTTCTTCATTATCTAACTACAAATCATATATAAATGATGGGTTAAGCTTTGTTTGCTTTTGAAAATATGCTAATAAACTCCCAGCTTCACCATAAGCCAAATGTCGTTGGCATTTAGTTCGAAGATAATTTTGTATATCTTCCCTGGTATAACTTAGGTTTTCTCTACCCCCTGCTTGCTTACTCAAAAGATCATAATTTGCTTTGGTCCTGATACCAGAGTCATCAGCCAAATCTATTGCATATGCAGAGACATCTGTGATTTTCCATTGAAATCGCATTAAATGAGTAGTAGCAGGTGTATGAAGTAAATGATTGTGATTATCATCAAAAGCTCGACATTCATAAAGCCCATTATCCAACCTAAAAATACACATTCTTGCATAACATTCTTCTAGGTTCTGCACGAGACTTGATTGTGCAATTATCTCTCTTGTCCTTATCCCGATGTCCTTCTTTGTTACATGAAAATCTCTTTTGTTTTACAATTGTCTTGTCTTTCTTACTCTTATGTGCATAATAGTGCATAATATCTCTTAATACTAAAACTAGTTATTCTTCCATACTGGTTGTAAAAATCATATGCCTCATTCTCTGAAGTGAAAGTCAAACCAATCCGTGGCTTATAATCAGCATAATTATCTTCAATAGGTGATATCTCTGGATTTTCCATGTCCAAGCAATTCACAAAAGCTACAGTAATAACATCGCTTTTTTAGCATTATATAACTGATCTTTTAAAGAAAATGAACTATTTTATGTATAAGAAAGCTCAGATTATACTTAGAGTATCAAAATAGTAAATGACAAGGGCATATGACTAAGATCAATTAAATAAATCTTACTATAAAACAACAACCTGACTGAATACAAAGATGCAACATTGAGGGAAAGGATCAAGCATCAATGCCAATGAACAACTCGTACCAAGATTACAACCATTGATAGGCCCTAGGTACCATATTTGCAGACCATTGAATGGACATAAGGTTGAGACATGCAATCAATAGTGGAGACCTTGGCCCTCAACCACTTTTTGGTGATTACAAATGGTTTGGTTGGTCAACCAAACCATTGGAACTCATTCAGGAATGCTTTGATAAAGCAGGTAGAAGAATTCGTTTAGAATATAAGTGTCTGCGTTGGGAGCTAAAATGTTTTGGTGTGTAAAGAGTTGCCTGGGTGAATCAAGCTAGCTCCCATAACACTGACCCCCCCCCCAAAACAAACCCACACGCACACTCCCTACGAAAAATCATTTAAGTGGCTTTCTCATGATAGGATAGAAATGAGTGCTTTCTTACCATTGGCACTCCACTGTAAATCTTCAGGATAAAGGAGTTCAAGAGGATCCTTGAAACACCTTGTCATCATAAAACTACTTTATTTCTAATGCCGGTCTAAAAACCAACACCTCAAATGATTAAAGTTGTAAATCACAACTTCCTTACAAAGACAAGTACCATACTTTTATCCTTGTTCAGCCTCCCAAAATTGACAAATCCATATTTTGTGCCATCACAATCCTCCAATTCCTTTGGTTTCCCAGTCCACGATGTGCTTTTCTAGAAAGAAAACCCAATCACTATAATAATATTGTTTGAGTTATAGACCAATCCAATGAATACCAGACATCCAACTAAGTAAAAAAAGAAGAGGAAGAGCATAATTGGTAAGCAAGCACCTAGCATAATTGAGATTTCAATGCCAACTTGGTTTTCAAACTAGGACAAAACCCATATATTTCATTGTATGCCATAAGAATACTTAGATACAATTAACTTAAAGAAAGCTAGTGTTGCACTGAAAGCAACTCATGTTATTACCCTTAATTTATCTCATGAAGTGTTCTGTTTCTTAAGGTCGGCTGTTATTAGAAAGAATTCCTCCTTATGCTTTTCCAGAAATATATATACAAGAAGAATGAGTCTTAGTTTCCTGATTCATTATTACGCATTTACATCACATACCTCTACTGTAAAAATACGATCTTCATTCAATAAGCTTCAAGAATTTGTTGGGTGGAATTTCAAGTACTATATATAGCCAATTTCATCAATAGCAAATGTGTCATCAAGAGGAAAAATACGTAAGTATCTGATGTTGCATTGTTTAAATTTTGAGTCATCTTATGCATTATGCAAAATAATAGTCAGATAAATAAGGCAAGTTGGAGTCTCTTTTGTATGTTGATATGCATAGAAATGACTAAGCATGCAAAAAGAGAATGTGGAAACGATATGCAAAATAGAAGCATCAGAAACCAAGACTAAGAAACTTTAGATGTGAAGGGAATCCAATCCTCCCTATGCATGTCCCCTGATTTCCTAATATTTCAGAGGACTTGAAAAGCAAACCAATCCCATGTGTAAACAAAATTTTCCACATTGTATGTATACACACACCCACATGCACAATCTACTTAGAAATTTTACTGCATATTGGCCCATATGTTTATGGATACAGTTGGCTATGGAGCATGATAATTTAACTAGGTGAAGCTTAAATTTCAAATACTCATGCTAAAAGAAAAATCACCAAATTTGGTTGAGCATCAAAGAAAATCATATGGGGAAAATTTACCACTCAATAACTTTAGCAAAGTTAAGCTCGAATAGGGTGATCATGGAATACAAAATCCAATACGTGAGCCATTGTTGATCATTCACTATAGACTTGGTCTCAATAGCCTTGACTGAGGCATGCCTGTGAATAAGCCAATCAATAAACCATAAACCCATAATTTAAATTACCTAAATTTCATAATATGAGAAATAAGAGGAAATCCCACTTACAGAGGATGAGCCAGGGTAACCACGGGCATGTGGATTGAACAGAGCCAACAAAGTTAGATAACAAAATAACACATTTTCGTTCGCAAAGCAATAGTTCAAATGGGTTTAAAAATTTGTACTAAGCAGCTATGAATTCATCATCAAGAAATAAAAGTGGAAAAATAGACATACCCAGCAAGAACATCAAAATTCTTTGCAACCATGCTGGAGAATAATACTTACCAATTCAGGAAGTTCGGTTTTCTCTATCAATCTTGGTCGCAATCCTTCGCCGGAGACAATGTAGAGAAGTATCTTCGTGCCATCTTGGTCTCAGTCATTCCCCGGAGAAGACAACGGTGATTGAACGAATAGATTTAGGTTTAGTATATGTTATTTTATATTTTGAAATTCTGAAGAAATAATGGACCGATTTGGTTTAACCATATCGGTCCATTATTAGACCGGTCCACTGTTGTTCAATCCTTAAAGCTATTTCAGTGTAGAATGCCAGCCGTTGACATTCAGCCGCTGACACGTGGCGGCCATCGAGCAGCCGCTGGATTGCCGTTGGGATGTTGGCCGCAGAAGATTAGATTCCTATTAGTTGATGTTGTAATTATAGTTTTATTTCTAATGTTTTAGTGGGATTGACCCATATCTTAGCCTAGATGTTTTAATGCATAATGCATAAATTCCTCTCCTTACTTTCAAATGTTTATATTCAAACCTTGTGTTTCCATGCATTTTTGTATCTCTTTAAATTTCAATGGATTGTTATAAATAATATTTATTTATGGATGTCCATTACCCCCAAAGAGATCATACCAAAATATATAACATCCAAATGAAAATCTCAACCATCTTAGCGTGCAATCTTGGCGATCTATATTTCCATATTAACCAAAGATCTTAGCAATCCATTATTCCATATCAATATCATCTTATTGTGTGTGAGAATCATATATTATATTTTTTTGTCGACTCTAATATTTTCATATCAGAGAAGATGTTAGTTCTATTATAAATATGTAATGAATAACTAAATAAAAAAGTTAAACTGATCTTGTCCTCATTTTCTTTCTTATCTTGAATATATTCTTCATTTTATAACACGTTATCAGCACAACTCCTATCAAAGTATTGCGTTTGGAGAAGAAAGACGACAGACTGTGCATTATTATGCTTTCTATTCCAAGATGAAAAGGATGATCGACCTCCCCACGCATTTATATAAACAATGGAGTTTGCCTTGTTTATCTTGTTATGTAAATGCATCGTGATTAAGGTATGTGATTAATTGAATTTAAGAATCAAACAATTTATAAGATATTAGGTTGCCTTAATAATTGTGGTTTGTCATTACTTAATCTCAACATAATAGTTTTATTTATTGTATATAGTGGTTGCTAGTTTTGCACTACAAATATTGTTGGATGTGCTTGAAGTTGCAAGATTTGAAATTGAAAATGAATACAGTTCGACAGATGCACCTAAAGTTGCAAGATTTGAAACAGTAAATGAATACAGTTATGTTGATGCACCTAAAGTTGCAAGATTTGAAACTGTGAATGGATGCAGTTTTGTAGATACACGTGAAGTTACAAGATTTGAAACTGTACATAAGTGTAGTTCTATTTTTAAAAGTAGTTCTTAATTAAAATTATGTGAAGAAAATATTATCAATGAGAACTTATTAGAAAGAAAAACATTTTTCAATCTTTCATGCTTCAAATGTGCTATTACAATAGTAATATCATGAAAAAGGTTTTAAAAGATTTTCTGAATTAATCTCATACCTCATTGTGACTAAACAAAATAATGAATTATTAACAAAAAATTATAAAGTTCATCCATTCCCTAAAGTGAATACAGTAATTCATGATAAGTCTGAAAGAAGACAAATTTATAATCGTGGTTATGACTATGGACGTGAATGATCCAAAAGATGAAATAATTATCATTTTAATGATGAAAATAAGTAAAGAATAATAAGGATTCTCAATGTGACGCTTGAAGGAGTAAAGATAATATTTATCATCGATGTGGTATGAAATATCATTAGGCATATATCTGTAGTACTCTTTAATATTTTGATAAACTTTAATTAAAGAGATAAAAATAATGTGGAGATAAATGATACTTTCCAAAATAATGATATTGAAGTAAAATTTGCTGTAAGAGGATGATTTTGATAGTCTCACAAATACTACACATCTAGATGTTGCAGACTCCTTTGAAAATATGTTACTGAAGTTCAAATAAAAATATAATTAATATTATATCAGTTTGTATATATATATATATATATATATATATATGTGTGTGTGTGTGTGTGTGTGTGTGTTTTTTATTATTATGTTGATTTTCTACATATCAATTTATGTATTTTATTGCATTTGGATGAAGAATATGAATATTTCTTAATGTGCTATGACATATATTTTACTGAGAGAGAAAACAATTCTTTTATTCAATGATGCGGAAACCAATGTTCATACAATATTCGGCAGTACAACATTGATTGGAGGCTCCGGAAGAGTAATCTATTATTACCTAGGAGACAAAATTGGCTATAAATAATGCATTATTTTGTAGTTTCAAATAAACTTATTAAGTTTCAAAGATATTTACCAAAATGGATTATATTGAGACTATAAATAATGGTGAAAAATAAATAAATAAATAAATAAATATATATATATATATATATATATATATATATATATATATATATATATATATATATATATATATATATAATTATTACAAAAGTATTAGATATTTTCTCCTGATTTGTACTACACATATATTCACATGGTTGAAACACATGTGGTAAATGCAAAGAATATCGATTTGATGGCTTTATTATTTAAAATGACCGATTGGACCATCTCGGATCAAATATGATGTGAAAAATTGTCAAAAATTCATTTATCATCTATTGATTCTTCAATTCAATGAATTTTCTTATGCTACTTGTTCTCAAAAAATAATTATTACTAGATCATCACCAGCTAAAATTGGGATTTAATCTCCTACATTTTTTTTGAGAGTATATAGAGTGACATATATAAACTCATTCACCCATCATGTGAAATTCAGATATATATAGTTTTAGTAAATGCATATATAAGATGATCATATATATGTTTACTAACTCGTAATTTGGTGTTTGTGAAATTGATTGTTCAAATAATTAGACTAAGAGCACAATTTATGGATTATAAATAAAAATAATTTGTCTTGATAATGCTGATGAGTTTACATTTTCTGCTCTAAATGATTACTGTATGACAATTGAAATCATAGTTGAATTGTTTGTTGCTCATATTTGTATCCAAAATGGTTTGGTAAAATCATTTATTAAACGTCTCCAATTAATAGTTAAACCATTACTTATGAGAACAAAATCTCAAGTGTTGGCATGGGATATGTTATTTTATATGCAACTTCATTTGTACGCATCAAGCCAACAAATTGTCATAAATTCTCCTTAATACAATTGATTTATGGTTAGAAGTCAAATATTTTCAATTGCTCCACCACAACACGCAAAGATGAGTCCCCAAATAAAGTTGGGAATATATGTTGGATATGAATCTTCTTATATATTTCAGTATCTTGCCAAAGATAGGAGATTTATTTAAAGCAAGACTTACTAATTATCATTTTGATGAATTAGTTTTTCCAACATGAGGGGGAGAAATAAATAGTCGAAAAAAGAGGTTGATTATAATGTATTATCATTATCTCATTTAGATCCTTGAACTGAACAATATGAACCTGAAGTTTAAAAAATAATGCGTTTACAAAGTATTATGAATCAACTATCAGATTTGCTAACCTGCTAAGAGTTACTAAATCTCATAATCCAGCTGTAAATACTCCAATTTAGGTTAATGTCCCAGCATGACAATCTATCAATGCAAATGATAATAAACTATGTTTAAAATGTGGAATGCTAATTGGTTTCCAATGCTAAAATCTTAGGGAAAATAAAGGAGCAAATAATCAAGATGGTCATAATATCGAGAAAATTTATTATGAAAATCCTGAAGACATAACTTTCTATAAAACCCCAGAAAAGGTTCAGGTACCTGAAAATAATGAAGAGATCTCGATTAATTATGTCATTGCAGAAAAAAGATGGAACCGAAAAGATTTAGTTGTTAACAATATTTTTGCATATTATGTTATTGTTGAAATAATGCAACAAAATGATGATCTTGAAATAAATTTGTTGATGAATGTAAATGAAAAAATGATTGGCTAAAATGGAAAGACGTGATTCAAGCAGAATTGAATTCATTCAAAAAAATAAAATTTTTAGTCCAAACATCTAAAGATATAGAGTCAGTGGGGGTACAAATGAATTTTCATCCGAAAATTAAATGAGAAAAAGAATGAAATCATGATACATAAAGCATGATTATGGCACAAGAATTTTCGCAAATGCTTGGCATTGATTATATGGAAACATATTCTCTTAAGGTGGATGCAATCACCTTCAAATATCTTATTATTTTCTCAGTACATGAAAGTTTTGGCATGTGCCTAATGGATATTATTACAGCCTATTTATATGGCTCACTAGAGTGTGAAATTTAAATAAAAATTTCTAAAAGATTAAAAATGTTTGAAGCACATAAAATTCTCGAAAAATTTATTCAATAAAGTTTTAAGAATTATTATATAGATTAAAACAATCATGGCATATATTGTTTAACCACCTTAGTGAATATTTACTAAATGAAGAGTATAAAAATGACCCAATTTATTATTTTGCTTTTATTAAATTATATGGATCTAATTTTTTTATAATAAGTGTATATGTTGATATCATCGAAACACCTGAAGAGCTTCCAAAAGCAATAGATTATTTGAAGAAAGTTGAAATGAAAGATGTTGAAAAGACAAAGTTTTGTCTAAGCTTGCAAATTGAACATTTGATGACTAGAATATTTGTTTATCAATCAATTTCTATAGAAAATGTTTTGAAGCGATGTTACATAACTAAAACACATCCATTGAGTATTTCAATAGTTGTGAAATCTTTTGACATAAAGAAATATTTATTTCAACCCCATGAAAACAATGAAGAACTTATTGGTCTTGAAATATCATATTTAATTGTAATTGGGGCACCAATGTATCTTGCTAATAATACACAATGGGATATAACACTTTCTATAAGTGTATTAGCAAGATTTATCTCTTCTCCAATACAAGAACACTGGAATGCTGTTAAACATATTTTTCGATACCTTCGAGAATTATTGACATGATGTTATTTTATAAATGTGAACATCATTTAATTATTATGCAGATTCAGGATATTTATATGAAACTGGATCTCATACAGGCTATTTATTCATAAGTGGATGTTAGCTATTTCATAGTGTTCAATAAAACAAACTATAGCTGTCACTTTTTCAAATCATACAGAGATAATAATGATTCATGAAGTAAGTCGACAATATATTTAGTTAAGAGAATTTTTTTTTCGCTAAAAGGGTCATTTTATAACGAAAATAAGAAAAAGAAAAGAAATACAGCAATTAGTACCTACCTTGCTCACCCACAACAACAGTTGCCCCCATTACACCCTTCCTCACCGGTTCCTACTCATAATTGACAACAACTAAGTCATCAGAAACGAAATGTAGGACGTCTAGATGCATCCAAATCAAGATCTTTAAGAAAAGCTTCATAACAATAGTTACATAGCAGCACTATCCTCTCCTAATGGGAGGCACTGATGCACTGTGGATACTTTCGCTAAAGCTGCATCTACCTTCTTGAATTCCTCTGCTATAGAAACCTTTTTACTTGTTACTACTTTCTTCACTGCATGAGCCTTCTTCTTCGGACGACCAGGTTTCCGACGAGGAGAACCTTCAGCCCGCACTGATATAGACGAAGACAAAAGTGGAAGAACTACTTTCAATTGCAAAGTTTCATCATTGGCCGAACTCTCCAACCTGGCCGAATTCTGATCGGCCCCACAATAGTCCAAATCATCCTCCGTAGTTCCTTCAATGGCTGAACTTCTAATAATATTTACAACTTCTAGTCCCACCAATGAACACTCCAAAGAAGGGTTTCCAATTTGCATAGAACTCTTACCTGCAACAAGCACTTTTTGAAATTCAAAAGGAGTGGCCGAACCACTTTCGAGCTTATCTGTAGGTCCCACTAGTGAACTCCCCAAAGGAAGTTTACCAATTGGATTAAAACACTTTGCCGCATCTAAGGAATTTTGAATTTCAAAACTAGAGTCCACGACCAAAGAAGCTGCTTCAAAATTATTCAAATTCTGTTGGGCCCCGCATGACCCCACTTGAAGCTCCAAACTAGAGTTCACGTCCAATGCAGTTTCTTCCAATCTAATCGAATTTTGTTGCGTAGAAAAGTCTTCCACATAAACCGAATTCTGTTCCATAGAAGAGTCTTCCACTCTAACCGAATTCAGCAGGGCCCCACAAGGCCTCTCATGAAGCTTTTCAAACCGTTCGAAAGAGCCAATATCCTTAGTGGCCCGAATTAGGTGGAAGTTGGTTAGTCGTGGGACCAACAGAGGTAACTACGTTCTTTGAAAGATTACCAACCAACATCGAACTCTTGCCTTTATCTAAAATTTTTTGAAGTTTTTAAAAGATCACTTTGCGAGAGAGAAAGATCAAGAGAAGAGTTCTCGCTAGACACGATCACCACATCAGAGGGAACCAACCTTGTAGATTTGAAATTTGAATTGAAATTTGAAATTGAATTTGTTGCACCCTCATTGGATGAAATAGAGTCCTCCAAACCCGCCACCTCTAGAGCCACACGAATCTGATGTTGGAGTGAGCTTGGAGTCTGCACTCTCACACCGTCAATAGGACTCCCATCCACAATAGGATTATCTGCTGGGAGGTTTTCTGCAAGAACGATAGAGGGCTGAACCTACAAACCATCCACAGAATCGTTTGAAGCAAACCTACAATGAAGACCCAGGTGGCCTTCTCGATTACACCGTGAGCACCGCAGAATATCATCCTCAAAAATTACCTTCTGAAAAAAACTAAAAATTCGAAGAGTTCCTGGTTCAAGGTGTTCAATCTGAACCTCATTCACTTGAACAGCATCGACCTCCAATTCAACCAAAATTCAAGCATAATGACCAATAGAACCAAGACGAGTTCGTCTATCAAGTTAAACAGGTCTCCCAACAAATTTTGCTATAGAAAGAAGCACTTTCTCATGCCAATACTCAAGAGGTAAATCAGGGAAACAAACCCACACCAACTTACCTGCTGGTTGAGGAGAGTGGATATTAAAATCCGGCCTCCATCGTTGAAAACGAATGTATTGCTTTCCAACATTCCAAAAACCTCTGCACCACACCTCAGTCATATCTGCCTCACTATGAAACTGAAAGATGATAAACCCTTTCCCCAATGAATGTAAGATCACCCCTTGAGAAAATTTCCAAGCACCCCTAGCTAGCTCAAAAAGAGTTATTCTCATCTGGAGATGCAGGGTTAAGAGATACAACACATTCAAGAAGCATGCGGTCTTCTACTAAAAAATGGGTTTCAACAATATAATATGAAAATAATATTGCATGCATAGCTCAATTGAAGAGATGATACATCAAAAGAGATAGAATGAAACATATTTCACCGAAATTCTTCTTCACTAATGATCTTCAACAAAATGGTAAAATTGATATTCATTACATTTGTTCAAGTCATAAATTAACATATTTTTTTACTGAGACATTGCTTACTTCAAATTTTGAAAAGCTGGTATATGATATTGGAATGTGCGTACTCAAAGATACTCAACGATGTTATCATCAGGGGGAATAAAATACATATTGTACTCTTTTTTCCTTCACCAAGATTTTGTTCTACTGGATTTTCCTAGTAAGGTTTTTAATGAGGTAGCTATCAATACGTATTATTTAGATATGTATACTCTTTTTCTTTCACTAAGAATTTTTTTCCACAGGGTTTTTCTTAGTAAGGTTTTAACGAAATACATTATCTATTGATGGATATCCAAGGGAGAGTGTTATAAATAATACTTATTTATAGATGTCCATTACCCCCAAAGATTTTGTTGGTGCAACCTAGAGGGGGGGTGATTAGGTTGCAACTAGTGGATTGTCCCAATTTTTCGGTTTGTGCGGAAATACAAGATAAATTGAGAATTCAAATGAATCTAAACAATACAAGCAACCACAAGATAAGTATTTTATAGTGGTTCGACTTTGCAAGTCTACGTCCACTCCTCTCTTGAACTCAAGAGAGTATTCCACTAGTGATTCTCTTTCAATACAATGGGTAGAGATCAAACCATTTACAATCTTTGTTATGGGGCAAGAGCACCCTTTACAATCTTTGTTTATCTTAGGGCAAGAGCACCCTCCTCAATCTTTGTTCACGGGCAAGAGCACCCAACCAATCTTTGTTTACGGGCAAGAGTACCCAAAACCAATTCTAATCTACCTAGACTAGAATTGAAAACAGATACAAGAGAAGGATGTTACCTTAACAAGAGGTGTGACACTTTACCTCTTGTGTGTGTGTGATGCAATAAGAATTGTATGCTCAAGATATGAAATGTATGCACCACCAAAGCCTTCAATTACCTCACGCTTGACTTCCACAAGCTTACTTTAACACCTTGGTATGTTCTTCAAGGTTGGGGAGAAGATAAGACAAAGCACAAGGCTTTCTTGCAATTTGAGAGCTTTAGGATCACTTGGGGAGTGGGTGATCAAGTGTGAGTGTTCTTACTCTCAAATGAGGTGAATTGGGTTTATATAGAGCACCTTGAGTGCCAAAACCCAATCCCCAACGGATAGAAAACGGACACATTTTGTCGTTTCAGCCCAGATGGACGCCGCGGTGACGGCATCCGTCTCAAAGTATCCGTGCAAACAGCGTAGAGGATATTCTCTTTAAACTAGCCGTATAGTCAAACGGGCCGACGGACATCCGCGCGGAGGCCGAGGACATCCGCGCCCAGGACGGCATCCGTTGGCGGGGCTCGACGGACATCGCGCGACGGAAATCGTTGGCGAGAAACAGAGTATGACAGACGGACATCGCAGAGGGCGTGAATCTATGCGGCTAAGTTGGGGCGGACATGGCTGGGTTTTGGACTTTTGGTCAACCCTAAGCATGTACACCTCACTAACATGTCCTAGGTCACTCTAGTAATATGAATTACATATAATTGATGCATTTACATGAAGTGATGCGAGAGTGTCCTAAGCCCTAATTCAACCTAAGTCTTGATCTTCGACTTGATTTTGTGCAACGATCTTCATGTCCATCTTGGCATGGTCATCTTGACTTAGACTTCATGTCTATCTTTGACTTTGACTTGCATATGGCTTTGACTTGGAGTTGGTCCACTTGTTCTCATCTTGAACTAAAACATCATAACTCAATATAGCCATTAGTAATTCATGCTTATTATCATCAAAACCAATAGAGGCTGATGTGGCAAATGCTGACATGGCATTTCCCAACAGATTTCATACCAAAATATGTAACTTCTAAATGAAGATCTCAATCATCTCAGCGTGCGATCTTGGCGATCTGTATTTTCATCTTAACCGAAGATCTTAGCAATCCATCATTCCATATCAAGATCATCTTATTGTGTGCGAGAATCATATATTGTATTACTTTATAGACTTTGATATTTCCATATCAGAGAAGATGTTAGTTCTATTATAAATATGTAATGAAAAATTCAATAAAAGAGTTGAACTCATCTTGTCCTCATTTTCTTTCTTATCTTGAATATATTCTCCACTTTATAACATGGATGAAGTTTTTCTTCTTACCCAAAAAAAAAAAAAAAGGCACAAAGGAGAAAAAAAATAGCATCCCAAGAAAATATAGTTGATCATACTACCACACCCTCATGATAGAGCCTCAAGAGAAAATGTTAAAATTTGGTAATTGTGGGGATAGACCAAATAGATTTTCGAACATTAGGTAAGTAAGATGTAGAGGCTATAGAACCCTGTGAATCAGAAAATTTTGAATTGTATATTTAGAGGGGAGACAATTCCACTCCTTCGGTATTATATCAAAAAAATATAAGGTATAATTTTAGGCATGAAAATTTGAAGTCTAACCTAACATACCATCAGAATTAAAAGTATCCTTTGAACTTGGGACCAAGTTATACCGTTGTCAAGTAAGTAGAAAGAAAAAGGATATTTTTGTCTTCTTGGGACAAAATACTATGGGATAATTATTGTTGCCCCCTATACTATAGTTTAATTACTAAAATGACTCTACTTTTTATGAAATTACTATTGCCCCCTCAATTTTAACAGTGTTAACAGACTATTCAGTTGAATGTTTAATGTCTATTTTTTCATTTTAAAACTAAAGTAAAAATACAATACCATCCTCATTTAGAAAAAAAAATATCATATCAAATATCATATTCTTATTATTTTGAATTCTAAAAAAAGATAACCTAAATTTTTTTTTTTTTTTTTTTCTGTTAAGAAAATGAACATCCTAAAATTGATAACGCCAAATTAGATAGTAAATAAATGAAAATTTAATGGAAATGAGAACTTCTTAAAGTTGATAGCATTAAATTGGAAAGTGATTAACAAAACTAAAAGCTAACACCAAATTGAAAGGTAAATATAAAAAAGCTAAAAATAAAAAAAAAAAAATAAAAATAAAAAGAGCTATCTAATTAGGGTTAATTTTTTTGTAATTAATAAGGTAATAATGTAATTTAGTATAAAGTATAAATAAGTAGAATAAAACTTTATGGTTATTTTGAAAATTTTAAATAAATAAAAATTGTCATACATTTCTTAACTGACGGAGTTTAACGGTTAGGGGGCAACAGTAATTACAGGTGAAGTTTAGGTTGAATTAGTAATTTCAAAAAATATAAATAATAAAATAGTAATTAAGCTATAGCATAAGAGGACAACAATAATTATCTTAATTGTTATAAATAATATTGATTGTGGATATCTATCATCCCCCAATAGACAATACTTCCAATTGAAGATCTCAACCACCTCAGCATACAATCTTGGTGATTCACATTCCCATCTTAATTGAAGATTACAGTGATCTCAACACACAATGTTGGTAGTCAATATTTCCATTCTATGCACCTTCTATCTTGGGTGGCAATCTATCTTTCCATATCAAGAATATCTTATTGTGTGTAAGAATCATATATTGTATTTCTTTGTAGACTCGATATTTCCATATCAGAGTAGATGTTCCTTCTATTATAAATATGTAATGCACTCAACTGAATGGACTAGTTCTGATTGAACTCATCTTGTCTTTCTTTTTTGTATTCTATATTTTAGTTTTTTTTCTTGGAGGGATTGTCTTGACCAACACCTTTTAGTGAAGAAGTCGTGAATTTGACACTCTCTGATCGTATATTAAGCAATAATCATATTCTCAAAACATAAAAATCGTTTGTCTAAAAATAATATTTTCATTAAAGAAAAGCGTCTTACCATTAAGGGTGTCGATTAGGTACCGAAACTGTATAAACAGCACCGTAACGAATTGTTTCAAATTTGGTATGGATTGTACTGAAACCGAATTTGGTAATTCAGTGAGGTATGGTTTTGGTATACGGCATCAACCGTTGGTATATACCGTATACCGTACCGCCATACCGAATACCGCATACCGTTTTTTATACCGAATTTGGTACCGTATACCGTATAACTATAACCCTTAATTATAATAACTTTAAACCCTAAACCTGGCTCGTTGTTTGTCACATTCTAAGAAAGTAGCGAGAGTGCGAGATTGCGAGAGCTCTTGCCTGAATCCTAATGCCTCTCATCTTCCTTCCTTCTTGTTTAGTTCGTTCTTCTACTCTTTCCGCTTTTTCTTTTCTACAAATCTCGTTCTTCTTTCCTTCTTAAAGCACATCGCCTCTCATACTTCCTTCTTCCAAGTTCCATCTGGCTGGGTAAGGCCGTAAGGGTAAGCTGCAAGCAAGCCTGCAACTGCAAGTCTGCAACTACTCTGTTCGTCAAACTCCGGTAAGCAGCTTGAAGTGAAATTTTTGTTTCTTTCATTAATCAACTATTTGATTTTTTATGTATATGTTACGAGTTTTATTTTTTCCCCCTTTTTGTTGAGTTGACACCCAGATAGAATTTTTTGATTCTCTATAGGGTGGTTATGCTTTCTTTACTTCTTATTATTGGGAAATACTATGAATTGTTATTGCCTCTTTTCTATAAGAGGTCTAAGAAGTTCCTCATTTGTTAGTTTGGTCATATAACAGCACCCCTGACGTTGTTCTTTGTAAAATTCCTTGAAAACTCAACTACCCTCTATGGGTTTTATGGTTTACAACCTGTTCTGTTTGAAGAAAGAAAAAGAAAAAAAAACCACCAAATTTCCCTTTGTAAAACAGATAGATGGATGACTATGTAACATAGTAGAGAGGGAGGTGGGTTTCCTTGAGATGACCTAACATACCCCTGTTATTGTTTCAAAGGTGAATGGTTTAAAAGAGGCTCATGTTGCTAGGCATACTCTTACTTCCATGTCTCAGTTTCACAATATGAAGAATGGGTCGAATGTTACTCCAATATTGTTTTTGATGGCATGTTTCAGCTGATGGGTCTTCACATTTACAATATGTTGGGTCTCACATTGTCACTACTGAGTTGCATATTAATGGTCGCAACTGTTGTTCAAGCTAATGGATCATCTAGTGATGGATATTTTTGAACTCCGAGCTACAGGTGGTAATTGGTTAGTTGAGCTCGGTCACTTCAGTTATATGTCTGTTGCAACCTATTGAAGCTGATTTCATGTAGGGCATAGCCCTTAGTAATGCCAACTTGTAACCATCCTCAACTTTATCTTGTTGGGACTTTTTGTTGTCTGTTATGCATTCTAAGTTGATCATTTATTGGGCTATTTGTATGATCCAAACTAGTTTATTGACCTAGAACACATTCCAAAAATGATTATCACACACAACTTATATTTGGCAGAGTTACTACAAGTTAAAGGCTTGAAGCCTATATTGTTGATGCTATGAGAAAGCAATATGCATCCATAAGAGTAAATCTTTTTGGTGGATTAATGTTTGTTTGTCTTTGGTAGTCATTCTTTTGGTGGGATATGCTTGTGTGTTTCTTAAGAGTTTTGGCTCTTTTAAGGTGGTCCCCAGTAGTGAGTCCATACTTCTAACAAGTTTAGATGGAGTTAAATATTGGCTTTTCTAGAATGTTACATGTTATAATGATAGAGCGTTAAGTGGAGGTTTACATCAATAGTTCAACATTGTGGCTCTTAACATCAACTGTGTGCATTTTTTTGGTCAAAGAAGGTAATTGTTTGTTTGATATATGAGGAAGTTGAAGTATGGCTCAGATGATGACCGAATGAGATAAATGATGCGTGATTATCTGTTGGATAGTTTTTTCACCCGACATCTTGAAGCCAATCTAATATGGCAGTGAATCCCATTTAACGTATAAAATATTGATTTAATTCTTTAGGTGGAAAATTATGGTATAGAATTTAGTTGTGCACTTGTCATAGGGGATTTGTTGAGTGTTTGCAAAATAAAAATAACCGCAAGCGCACGGTATCGTGTAGCTAACAGGTCGATTTCAAGGAGATATGTCGTCACTTAGAATTTAATTTATTATTGGTAATGCGAGAGTGCAATGATTCAAATTTGTTAGCTAATTAATTAAACTAAACAAACGGTCCTAATTCATACATCTAATGTGATCGGATTGAGACTAAAGATAATACAAATATAACCAACGCATAAATAAAAGGCAGGAAAAAAATTACAGAAATGAAATAACAAAGCAATAAAAGAAAAAGGGAAACTTTAAACAAAGAAAGGCATGATTGTAGACATCTCTAATCAAGGACTCAGGGGGAAGGGAGAACAATAAATAAATATGAGAAAAATAAATTGTAGAAAGTAAATAACAAAGCAATAAAAGGAAAAATGAAACCTTAACCAAAGAGAGGCATGAATGTAGTCAATGATTCAGGGGGGGGGAGAGGACAATAAATAAATGCTAAAAGTAAATTACATAAAGTAAATAACAAAGCAATAAAAGGAAAAGAAAACCTTAACCAAAGAGAGTTACCACCGTAGGCATCTCTGATCAAGGACCCAGGGGAGGGGAGAACAACAAATAAATGCTGAAAGTAAATCCTAATTAAGAATATAGAGGGGTAGATAGAAGCAAGGAATGAAGGGGGAGAGAATATTATTGAAGAAGGTTACTTACTTGCATCTTTGAACTTCAAATAATAAAAAAGAATTGAACGAACGATTTGAATCTCAACCAACCTTAACAACCAGATCTAGAATGATCTAGATCTACAATTGCTAGACCCAGAGAAAAACGAATCCTCAAACTTGAACTTGAACTTGAACTTGAATTTGAAATTGCATTACATAGAAAAATTAAATCTAAACATTCAATCTAGAAATTAGAATCCCACAAAAGCAATCAAAGAAAACTAGAGAAAGCCTAAATAAACTAAAGAGAAAAGAAAGTGTACTCCTCCGAAGCTCTAAAAAACGTTCTCCCTTGCTGGAATAAGGTCTCCTTTTATAGAGTTTACATGTGATATAATTCTTGATAGAGTTTGAATCAAACTCAAAGTTCCTATCTAACTCAACCACGGAGGGTTTTGGTTTACTAATCGGATTGACTTAGAGAGATCAAATGCACAATTCCACCATTGGATTTGAGGATCAAGAAGTCTTGATGCTCTCATCCAAAAATCAGCTTAATCAGACATCGGATGACCATTCGATGAAAGGATTGATCGAAACTGGACAAAGATACTCAAAAATGGGATTTTTCCCACTTCCTTCTTTGAATAGGATTATTTTTCCTCTTTTTCCTTCTTTGATTTAGTCCCAAATAGGAAATAAAATATTGAAGAATTCAAGGACTCTTTTTCTCCATTTTCTTCTTTATTTGTAAAATATTTTGGAGTTGGCCCATAATCACATCTCTAGCCCATCATGCTCCAAATTAGGCCCATTTTTGCACTTGAGAATTTGAACGGACCTCTTGACTTGTAAAATTGCATGTTTCATACCCAAAACTCCAAATATTTGATTAAATCTGAAAAGTCCTAAAATCTGCAAAAACAATATAAAACCCAATGTATCTCCACTCTAAGTGTGTAAAATGCATGTTTTATATCCTAAAATTTCACACATAAATGTACTCATCATTGAGTAAAACCATAATGCTTATTTGAGGTGGAAGGTGTGAACAAAATTATGCCATATGGGTTTTATACCAATTTTCATACAGTAATAAAGCCGAATCATATACCGAACCGTGTCATTTTTTTAAATACCATTTTCATATCGTACCGTATAAATTTGGTACGATACGGTTTTTAAGTTTGAGGTTTTCAAATTCAATACCGTACCATATCGAATTACCAATACCATACCGAATCAACACCCTTACTTACCAGGCAAGTGATTTTTATTATTATTATTATTCCCTTTTGGTTTGTTGAGTTGTTTCTTTACCATATAAAGCTTCACATTTTTTGGCGTGTCCGATTATCCGATGCCGATGGAGTTGATTCGGTAAATGAAAAAGAAATCAATTATAAAATGAATTAATCGGAGATGAATTAGGGAACCTAAGGCATTATCATGTTAGATAATCACCTTGTTTGTTAGGAATTTCTGCTTGGAGAGCGTAGGAGACCTCCAAGCTCCAAGACAAAGAGAAGAAAAGGGAGATTAACACTTTAATTCTTTAAAAAGTTAAAACTTCAGTTCAACCATTACATATATATGTTTATAGAGGAAGAGGTTCAATCCCAAGCTAATTTTGAGGGTGATTTTTTGCTTCATGGTATTTCTAGGAGGAGCAAGGAAACCCTAAAGCACCGGCCTCTTGAGGCGGAGAGAACCCAACGGTCTTTTGTCTCCTCTTCTTTCTCTTTCTCCTTTCTCCTATCTCCTTTTCTTCTTCTTTTTTCTCTTTCTCCTTTTTCTATCCACCTGAAAGTCGAGACTTGCTCTGAAGTCAATCTCTTGGTTTGTAAACCTCAACTGCAGGAAAGTGAGCGAGCGCCCATGTGTGGGTGTTGGTGTTGTTCATGGCAGTAGTAGCTTAGTCGATTGTGGGGTTAATGGCTTCGGATCCAAATGGGTGTGAGGGGACCCAAGAACCCCTATTGGAACCATCAAGCCTCACGCTTTTTCAATCATTTTGACCCCTACACTGGCCATAGATTACCTCAACTCAGTTTTCTCTGAGTTGAAGTCCAATCCTCAAGCTTCTACCTCTGGAACATCATCCGGGCCAATCTAGCGAAGGAAAGGTCAACGCTGTCAAAGCACCAGTATGTTCATTATTCTCACGAAGTCAAGCGATGGAACTTCCCTGCAATTCCGTCTTTCAGATCAATCCAGTAGCTATTCAAGACGTAGCTTCTCCACCCCTGTGATGTGATTTCCCTCTGCCTTTGTGGCGTATCAATCTTCGTCTTTGTGGCATATTGAGTTTGTTCGTTGCTGTTGTGGTTACAACTTTATTTCTAAGGTTTTATTGGGTAATACTATATCTTAGCCTAGATGACCCTGTCTAATGCATGTATGATAGTTTGGTCAAATTCCTCTCCTCGGCTTCAAATTTTTGTCCAAACCTTGTGTTTCCATGCATCTTCTTTTTTTTTTCCTTTTTTTTGGTATTCTTTTTTATTCAATGTGTTTCTGTAACTTTTTTTCTTTAAACTAATAAAAGTGTTACATGCAAATGTACAATGTATTTTTCATGTTTTGGCCATGGAAGTTGAATGGCCTATGCATAAGTGAACCTGTTAATAACAACTAAGGTTGGAATTTGGAATAAGTTTATCTTTTAGATGCGTGATTTTGATTAAACATTTTTTATGCAATTTCTTCTTCCTCAATTATCATTTTTGGTTGTTGAAGAAAACCCTTCATATTCCTTTGGTTGCTAATGATTTTTTTGAAAAATGAAAAGATGATAAATTGATAATTAAATTGATTCAAATAATTTTAAAAAACTTTCATTAACCATTATAGACATCATTTGTTACTAATACAAATGTCTAATTAATTGAATACAGAAAGATATTTGAGGGAAATGAAATGTAACTAGGTCTCTTGAGTTCATACTTTTATAATAGTAGTATGATAGTATGATATGATATGATAGTATGATAGTATAATATAATTTGATATGATAGTATGATTTATGAATGAATTTTTTCTTCAGCAATAAAAAGAAAAAAAAATTCTACTTTTGCTGATGGTTTTCTGTACCGTTTTATTCTCTGCAAATAACAAACTCTGCCACGTCATTTGAATCACGCCAAATAATTCCTTAAGCCAGTGATTCCATATTAAAGTGTGGAGCATCTCCAAAGTAGATGGAGCTTACAAATAAAAAATAAAAAATATATATAAAAAAATAAGACTCATCATCACTAGCACCCTGTGGCCCCTTTAGTCTATGGTTAAAAGTCAATCTGGATGGGTGATGTTAGGAGTGTGGATCATCTTCTTGACAGGCAGCTCCCCCAATAACTTTACAACCTAATCCTGTGGGCCTCCTGTAATTTGAGGTCGGAGAGATGATCGGACTCTGATGTTAGGCCTTCTTGGTTTAGTTACTTTCTCATGTGCCACGTCCTCCCTTGTGTTGTCTGTATTCATATCATTGTTTTGTTTTATACAGATTAATCCAATTAGAGAGGAGAGACCATTGGAACTCCAGGGTGTGGTGGCTCTGTTCCTTCGTTCCTTGCTAAGAAATAAGAGTTTTACATTAAATGGTTAGCGATGCGATACGGAAAAGAGAGAGAGACACAGACCATTCAAATTCCATGCGGTTTCCAAAGACATTCAATGGTGAGTGAGAAGGGAGAAACCATTTAAATTCCTCAAAGTGTCTGTGGGAGAAGCAAGAGGAGTTAAGCACTTGTAGTATTGTAACCAGAAGATATTTTATTTCAAAATTCCACACAGTTTCCAAAGACATTCAATGGTGAGGGAGAAGGGAGCTAGAACCATTTAAAGTCCTCAGGATCCATGGGAGAAGCAAGAGGAGTCAAGCACTTGTAGTACTTGTAACCAGAAGATATTTGTTCGGAGTAGAGCAATATCATCCATCATTTCATGGCAAAAACAACATCAATGGTTGTTTCCGATATTGGAATCCTCGTGGATGATTTTTATTTCTTGGCACTAACTAATGAAGAAGTCTTTCCAATCTCCGACGAGAAATATGCAACAGAGTTACAGTTTCAGGAGGTTCTGATGTCCTCGTTGATCTCTTCCAACCTCATGAAACCGTCGCCATCATCATCATCGTCATCACCATCACCATCACCATCCAACATGGATGTTAACATGGATCTTCTTCCACAATTTCAACCGACTAGGAGTGACATTAAGATTTATCAGAAAGAAACCGGCGAATCTTCTCGGTCTCTGCAGAGCTACTTCTGTGAGATATGCATGGAGGTAAAACCTGAAGAAGAAATGTTCAGGGAAATGTCCACCTGCTTCCACTCTTACTGTAGGCACTGTATCGCCAAACACGTGGCATCGAAGATCCAAGAAAACGCATACCAGGTGAAGTGCCCCGATCCCGACTGTAAAACAGTGTTGGAGCCACACCACTGTCGCTCCATCGTCCCTGACCAAGTTCTCGATCGGTGGTCGACCACTCTGTGCGATTCTCTCATACTTGGTTTTTCCAGGTTCTATTGCCCTTTCAAGGAGTGTTCAGGAGTGTTGGTAGTCGACAGCGTTGAAGGTAATGGAGGGGGAACTTCAGCTAACAATATCATTAGAGAATCAGAGTGCCCCTATTGCCGTAGATTGTTCTGCGCACACTGCAAGGTTCCATGGCACGCTGGAATTACCTGCGAGGAGTTCCAGAGGTTGGACAAAAATGATACTACAACTCAAGATTTAATGGCTGTTGAACTGGCTAATAAACTCAGGTGGAAGAGATGCCAAAAATGCAGCTTCTTTGTTGAGAAAAGAGAGGGTTGTCTTCACATTACTTGCAGGTCTCTTTCTCTCATGACTCATGATTGGTTAGCTAGTTATGTCTATCGCTGAAATCACATCTTCACTCTCATATTTTTTAGGTTAATGTGGTTACAGGTGTGGGTTTGAATTTTGCTATGGATGTGGATCGGCATGGTCTAATGCTCATCATGGTTGCCAAGAACAGTGAACTTCCAAAGCACCTAAAGGTAATCGGGAGGAGGTGGTGGTGGTGGTGATGGCCGTGGTGGGTTATTAATTAGAAGGCGAGAGTGATTAGGAGGTGATCAAAGTATAAATAAACTAGATCGTATCTCTTAGTCCTAGTTGTTGTTTGGGTGAGCGGATGTTACTACAGCATTTGTCCATGATATGCTACCATTAATGGAGCTTAAAAATCGACTGCTTCAAGAGATCCTAGCTCTGTAGTTCATTTATGTATGCCAGCATGCGTGAAGAGTTTCCTTTTTTACCTTTTCCCCCTGGATATAATCTGAAATGGCAAATATGAACAGAGGAGGAATTCTCTGTATCTTCTTTACATGTTATTGGCATTGTACCAAATACCAATCCTTGAATCCTTTCCTTGTGTTTCGAAGTTCCCATTGGCTTTTCTGACTCAATTTCTCAATTTTACCGCCCCCACCCAAAGAAAAAAAAAAAAAACTCAAGATTAGTAGATTATGATTCGATCATTGATTCTTTCTCTTCACCAGCCTCAAAATTCGATCATTGATTCAAGCACTCAAGAAGTCAAGATTTTTTTTTTTTTTTTTTTTTTTTTTTTTTTGAGTTTTTTACGGTTTCCAGTTTAGTGGAGTTGAAACTCGAGCCGCCTTTCGTTAGTGTCAAAAATTACTCTTTTACTTATCCAAGAAAGAAAAAAATACTGATCACCCACTGACCCACTTCAAGACAGTTACTTGGTTCGGTTATGCAAAAAAGAGGGAGGAAGGTGAGGGCAGTGGTCACCCTGACCCGCAAGAAGAGAAGGTGTGGTGGTTTTCACGGTGGACTGTTTCCGACAAGGCATAGGAAGATGATTGGTGAACCAACTATGAGTTGGGTAAATAGATCATTACAACCCCTAAGGGCATTATGGTCATTTACAAACAAAATTTGAAGGATTTAGACAAAATCAAGTAGCTGTGGATAACTTTTAATTTTTATGTTGGTAAACTATAATTTTATGCACTAAAGTGGAATGCCTGAAATTTCACATCATTTATAATAATAATAAATAATAATAAAATAAACCTCTTCTGTTTTTGTTTGTTCCAATACATTTAGGCCAAAGAATTGTTGATGACCACACTTTTATCGATAGATATATTTTGAGCTTTTTACATAGTACCTATTAAATTATATGACATCCACATTTAAAATCACAAATAATAACATTATTTCCATTTAACTCATTTAAAATTTGGAATTTAAGTTACCCAAATACCCTTTGTGCAGTGAAATTATTCAAATACCCACAAGTTAATATCTCTTTGCCTATCTCTTTCTTATCCCTCACCAGGAATGGTCTATTACTGTCAAAAACCACTACACCCCCTCCCCTACCGAAGACCATTGCCCCCATTGACTTTCGCGCTGCCAAAATTCACCATCGTAAATCACTTAAAGTTTCAAGTGATTTTCCAATTATTGAAAGACAAACCAATAGTTGATGGAAATGGAAACCCAATAGAATGTTCAAACTAAAAAGGATTGATTGATTGGTGAATATGGTTTTGTAATTAAATCACAAGATATTGTTCATTTGCCAATTCCCATCCATATCCATTGGAAGTTTCCTGCGATTTTCCAGTTGACTTGGGTTCTCCTCTCATAGGGTCTTGTGGAAGAGGACGAAAGAGATCACTAAAAAGAAGAGAAAGTTGGAAGGCGAGACTAGGAGAGAATGAGTTAAATCATCAATTTTACCTTTTAATTAAAGTGTGTCGATCAAAAATTCTTTTGGGCTGTCCGGATTGAAGGTAAGACATCCCCCACATGTTGTTTAGGGTTAGGTTGGAGTTGGAGATCAACCCCTTGAGCAAAGCACCCAGGTACTGAAAAGTACTATGGGGTGGTTGCTTAAGGCAGTTGATTGGCCAATCAACCGCCTCAAGAGACCCCAGGTATGCATGCGGGAGTTTTACCCTAATTTTCCCTCTATTCCATATATATAGCAAACCTCAACCTTTTTACTCATTATTTTACTCGAGATTGCTGCTGTGGATGGTTAGGAGGCAAAACACATGCTGGAAGGTGAAAGAAGCGAGGATTGTGAAGTAGAACCAATCCTTCGTCTGTTTTGCAAATCTTGAAGAGGTAAGTCATCCCCACACTCTCCATTCTTTTTCCTCATCTCTTGTGTGGTGTGGATCTATTTCCCCTTTCATTGGTGGTGACTAAATTGTATTAGTTCTATTCCCTACCAATGAATTTGAGTAGATCTTGTCCGAAAACATATCATTGCATTCGAATAAAGGATGGATTTGATCAAAGGAGATGAGTTGAATTATGAATCTTTAGAATTTTAGGGTTGCTGCTTCGTGCTTGTGTTGTAGACTTCTTAAGGATGATATTCGGATCTAAATCTTCCCAAAATCGGATTAAAATTGGGATATCAAAAGTTAGAATTTCAGATTTGTAGACTGTTTGTAAGAGGGGCGGTCGCTCAGGGCAGTCGCTTGACCCAATCAATTGGCCCAAGCGACCGGCTAGGTCACAGTAACGTTGTGAAGTTTGGCTTTGCTTTGATTTGACTCATGTCTTCAATATATTTTTGCAACTCTATGTTTAGGTATCCTCTGTGTTTACTGGAAGTGTTGTGGGTGAAGTTTAATTGCATTCTGGCACTAATTCAAGCGATTCAGTCAGGAGTAAAGTCATCTCACTGAACATTGGATTATTTACAACCTCGTGAAAATAACAACGCGACAAGGGTAAGAGACGATCTCCCTTCCTCATCCTGCTACTCCTAGATCCGCTCCTCCTCATTCTTTCCCCGATCCGCTGGAACCTTCGGGTTCAATCCCCGGAGGGCAAGCTTTTACGTATTTACAGGTAAAGATACACATTCTTATTTATATGCAATGATATGCTATATGATGAAATTTTTAATTCTTATATTATTCATTGCTTATGTAATTTGCTATAGTTGTTTAAGTCATTGAACTGTAATTGTATGTATGTTGTAAATGATGTTTTTATATACTTTTTTATTTTATGATATAGAATGAATGATTATGTTATGAAGGTGGATGATGTGATGTAGTTATGATGGAAGGGTATCCACTTGGGTATCCATTGCTTGGGATATCAAAGGGTTGTGGTATAGGACACATGCTCACTGATTACCCCAGCATTATCATGACTACTGGATGACATACCCAGGGAGTCTAGATTGCATGGCTAGGTACCCTTACATGCTACTATCCTTTCGGTAGGGGAATTGAAGCCGAGTGATTCGTGATACTAGTGATGTAACTCTATTTCATCCTATAGCGGTTACTAGTCCGTCCGGAGGTTCAGTGGTCTATTGTTGATCAAGCAATGGTAGGGTTGCATATGTTAGGGTTTGGGCTCATGGACATCCAAGGAGCGGCCAGGGAGTCTTGAGGAATCATGGGAGCATCCGCCCCAACAATATGTGGATGACCATAGGGTTAGGGAGTGGAGACCAACAGCGGTAGCCAGTCCTTGAGGATTCTCATTCCTAGGTAGAGAAGGATACACGAGTTGGTTCGTGCCATAGGAGAAGTATCTGGACTTCATGTAGTATGTTACCGTATGACCTTGCATTGGATTAGAAACTCCAACATGCGCCAGTACTCATGCCAATGGTCGTGGTAAGAGAGTACTGACTTAAATCCCAGCCATAGTTGATTGATGAGGACTGAAGCCCTTTACCCGGGATCCCAACGAAGTAACCCAGTCCATGCTCAAAGTGACTAGACCTACCAAGAGGAAGGATGGTGTTATATCTTAAAGCATATCATCTGTCTAGAGACTTGCATAGTTAGATCTAGGTAGCATTCATATACTTACATATCATTCATTTCATATATGCTTATCTGGATATGTTGTCATATGTATGAGAAATGTGTTATCCTTACTGAGTTCGTCAGAACTCATTTGTTTCTTTATATGTTAAACTATATTGTATAGATGGTAGTGTGACGGAATCAAGAGAAGTTCCATGTGAGTGGAACAACCTCTATGAAGAAAATGTGGTACCATCAATGGGAGATGAAGATGTACTCCACGAAGCCTCCTGCAGATGCTTGAAGTGCGATTACAATACCCATTGACGACAGAAGGAGGCAGATTGCAAGCATTTTGAGAAGTCTTTGGAGAAGAACTAGAGAACCCCCTTTCTCGCTAATTTAGAAAAGTAGACTTTAGCTTTAGAGAAAGCTACTGGAAAGAAACTGATTTAGTTATTTTATTGCTTCCGCTAAACTCGATAGTTTTTTAATTTTGATTCTTTTCTTTGATTCATTATTGGAGTATTGGGACTCTTGTAATCCTTTTTGATTAATTATTTGAACTTACTCTTGCTCTTGATTTCTATTTCTTGCATTTATTATTATTGATGGTAAGACCGTGGATCTTGTGACGGATCGCACCCATGGGTTGTCGGGCGGAATCGATACCGGCGGGTGGGGTGGGACATCCACCCTATCATATGTGGATGACCATAGGGTTAAGGAATGTTGTCCAATAAAGGTAACTAGTCATGAGGATTAACATTCCTAAGTGAAGAAGGATACTGGACCAAAAGGGCATTAGCCTGAGGAAAGCTATCTAGACCACATGTAGTGTGTTACCATATCACCTTGCATTGGGTTAGAATCCCTGACATGCGCCAGTATTGAGACCAATGGTTGTGGTGAGAGAGTGTTGACCGATACCCTAGGCATGGTTATTGATGTGGATGATACTCTTTGCCCAGGATGCCAACAAAGGTAGCTAGCCAATCCATGAGGGATCAAAGTGACAAGATCTACCCAAAAGAAGGCTGATGTATATCCTAAAGCATGTCTGTCTAATCAGAGATTTGCATAGTAAGACTTTCTAGGTGCATACATAGCATATCATCTCATATTCTCCTTCCTACAATTATGCAAATGGTGGTATATGTATGTGATTGTTGCCTTACTGAGTTCTTCAGAATTCATTAATTGTAGATTTCTAGCTTCCTCAAACTACTTTGCAGGTCATAAGGGAACGCTTTTTCAAGAGAGTTAGACTCTAATAGAACCAAGTTATGAACCCTCAAGGGAATATCCCAAGGTGCACGAAGACTCCTGCTCTTGTTGGGACTTTTGTTAAGGAGTACAACCCTTTTGAGACTCACGAGGTTACTTATGAGAGCGTAGTGGCCAGTGTTGGGAATATGTTTATGTTTGTTCGCCATGTTAGATGGGTTGCCAGACTTTTGGAAAGGCTTGGGATAGAAGAACTATAAACAATACTGACAAACTTTTAATTCTACTTCCGCTTGTATATTCTTAACTTTCAAATACTCTTAGCATTCTTAACTTTCTTTTTTAGTAATTAATGAACTAAATATTCTTGCACTTGATTATGGAATCGTGTTCCTTATTTATCATTGATATTGTAACCGAGATTTTATGGTTGTGGATCACATCCCTGGGTTATCAGGGCAAATCCAATACTGTTTGGGTGGGGTGTGACACTCCTTGTATTCCATTGATCTATTTAGTATCTTTTACACATTAAAAGAATAATTCCATTTTAAGAGCATTTTTTTCATTTATACCATCATACTGCACTAGGTAGTTGTCTTGAATAGTTATAAATCGTGCATTGAACTACAAGTGCATCTACTACCACCACCAATGTAGCATGGTTAGCATATGTTGATTTTCTGCATGAGTTAAAATGATTCCTCGATAAAGTTCACTTTATTACAAGTAAAATGTTATGACTAACAAGGAGATACATATATGTATATAATAACTCGCAATTAATAATAATAATGTTGGCTACGGAGACGAACCCGCATAGAAGAAACTATGCTTAAAATTGTCATCGGTGTTAGGAAAGTCACGCGCAAAATAGTGCTCATCACCATCACCAACGGCTTGAAGGCTGGCATCGTTGGGATCTCTGGCAACATAATCTTCTCCATAAACACGGACATCTTGGAAAAATGCGGTTGTTTTGGAGTCCGGATAGCTCTTGCCGGGAAGTATCTTAAAATCTCCAGTACCCATTGGAGGATCTCGTTCACCTTCAGAAGCATAAACCTCCCCTACCCAACCGACCAATTGAGCCGATTCTTTTATGCTACTAAATAATTCACTTGGCCAATATCCAATATCATAAGTAATATTTTCATAGGTTATGGACACCCACCACCTACCATCGTTTTTGTGCTGCAGTAGTAATTAAGAATTAGTCATTTGTCAGCAATGAAAAGTTCATCAATTAGAGAAACCAAATTCCTCCCTCACCTGAGATAGATTGGCTGACAGTACATATATTTGACCACCATAGGTAGAAGTCACAGTAAAAGCTACACCAATGGGTATCTTACGGTCAACCTGGACCCAAGCTTTGCATAGAGCATTGTAGCAGCCAGTCTTTTGAGAGTTGTCTGTCTGCACATTTCATTTAAAAGCATAGATTAGATGTATGGGATAGGAGAAAAGGAAAAAGAAAGAAGAAAAGAAACGAGAATCGTAGAGGCAAACTGGCAATGGAACTTTGTTTCACTTACAGTCCAATACCCAAAAAGATGGGTCTTGTTGTCTCCATATAACTTGGGATTTACCTGATGAAGATAAAAATAAACTCATTAGCTCATAAAACAGCATTTGGAATCTAAAGAAAAGAAGAATGATCAGTCAAGGAATATAGAACTGACATGCCATCCGAGCCGCACTTGCTCTTGTCCACCTTGAGCCCACATCATGGCTCCACTGTATTGGTTAGGGGAGTAGAGTGATGGATTGTGGAGGCTCATTCTTGATGAACCACCATGGTACCTCGACTGGTCATCTGCCATTGCAAAGCCTGCAAACTGAATGTAGTGTTTTAATGAATACCAGCAGATCACAGAGCGTGGATCTTTAAGGGGAGAGGTTAGGGAAGACTCACATGTGTAGGGGGGACCCTGGTAGAGAACTGGTGATAACCTCCAGAAGAGGTTGAGGAGGATTTCCACCTCTTTAGATCTTCTTTTGTAGTCCTCCTGATAGGAACCGTTCCCCACGGACAACCCCTACCTGGGAGTCCGAGATGTTTTACACTTGACGAAGAAGCTTTTTTAAGAGTTTTACTTGGAAACAAAGATCTAATCTGCAATTTACATCCAAAAATCATGTCAACAAGTACATGCATGTCTCTGGCAGTATGGAGTTCACACTCTAAATACGTACCTCGGGTGTGGAGTTCTTGAGTAAGGGATTGTCAAAGGCTGGCTGTTTGTAAAAACCAACACAATCATAGATTTCTCCGTACTCGGTCTGTAAATTAAAATTCATAAATATCAATAAACAAATATCTACCAAATTGATCATTCTATGGTGAAACAAAGTGGGGTTTGAATGATTTAACATGTCAAACTATCAGTGAGTGGTTTGTACCTTGATAGATTTGACGGCAGGCTTGTTCAAGTGTTTGAGTTGTCTCTCCAAATCCAAATCTTCTTCCACGGTTGTCTCCCCTTGAACTCCATTGAAACTTAGAATGATACCAGAACATGCTAACAAAGCTATGAATGTAACCACCAGTAACCTCATCATAGGCATGGAGTTGAAATTTTACTGATGTTGCACTCTCTCGTCTTGTTGGTTATTTACAAGTCAAGGTTTTCTTTATAAAGACCTCGGCTCATTAGCTTGCTCCGGATCTTCTCCACGAAATCTTTTAAAGGCCTGTTTGGTTACTTGAATCTAGAGATTTCAAATCTCTAGGTTCATGAAGCTTTTAAACCAATAAATTTTTTTCCAAAAATTGGCAGTAATAAGCTGGCAAAGCAATTATGTGAAAGAGAAGAAAATCGGATTCACATCCTCTGTAATTACTTTCCATACAATTCCCTTTAATTCTTTACAAAAAAAAAAACAATTCCCTTTGATGTAGGATTGTGCCATGTGCCATGGATCCGTACTCTCTTGGGTTTCTATTTTTTTTTTCAAAAATATCTTTTAAATTCATTGCATTGGCTGGCAAGTAGAATAGGAAGAGCATTTCTACCACTTTGATTGATAGCAGTCGATTATCTCCATTACTTACTAAAAATAAAATGAAAAGCAAATGCTAATCCATTTCTCATTAAGAATCTACTACTCTATGGCATTTCTCCCAAAGACACAGAAAAGGAAAAAAGCATTTATTGGTATAAACTAAAATTAAAAGGAAATAATGATCCATTAATTAATTTGATTATTACATTTGGATGGATTGATTAATTTTATTTACATATTTGGATGCATTAAAACGAAATAATGATGCATTAATTAATTTGATTATTACATTTGGATGGATTAATTATTTTACTTACATATTTGGATGCATTAACTACTTAAATTTATAAGGGAAATATTGTGAAATTACTCCTCACATATCTAAGCTGTGAAGGGAAAGAGGATAACTTTGAACACTAAGCAGATTATTGGCTCTTGGAAGAGTTAGGGCAAACTTGTTGGTCATGTCCAGGTCCTCATATGTAACATCCATGCTTAACGTAAAAGGGTTTTTAGGTCATTTTATATTTTGACCGCTAGGTGAGCTCTACATTTTCTTAAACCTTCTAGAATTAAAATTTCGAGGATGAAATTTTTATAGAGGAGAGGGGTGTTTGGCGCGAGCATGATGTGCATTTTGTTTTATGATGGTGAATCTACGTATGAATGAGTTAAAAGTTGGTGCTTTTTTTTTTTTTTTAATAAAACAAATTGTAGTTATTTTTTTCTCCACAATTAATTAAGATACTATTTACGAAATGAACCAGTGGCTAGCACGCTAAGATCAACTACTTGGAGAATGCGTAGCCTGAAAGAATCTTTTCCATTCTTTGGTTATGTATGGAAAGATAGAAATAAAATGACCACAATTTTAAATATTCATTTAATCTTGTTAGGTATAGGTGTTTTTCTTCTAGTACTCAAGGTTCTTTATTTTAGGGGTGAATATGAACTTGACAAAAGGGTAAATAAGTAAAGAGATAAGTATAAAGGTATTTTGGACTTTTGAGAAAATATAAAATGCCACATCATCAAGAGAGGCCCCCGGGAGCCGGAGAAGTGGAGAGAGACCCGGGGGAAAACCAAAAGAACAGGAGAGAGCGGAACAAAAGGCAAACAGAGACGAAGACGAAACAGGAACAGCAGACGGCGAGAGAAGGGGAACGACGAAAAGAGAGCGAGGAGAGGACCAGGCAACAAGAAAGAGGGAAGAAGAGAGGCCCAAAGAAAAAAGGGGGAGAAGGGAGAACCGGGCAGGACGGCGACCAAAAGCAAAGGAAAAAAGGACCCGCCGCAGAGACGAGGAAGAACCGAAAACCGAAGAGAAGCAGAGGAGAGGGCAAACAGGAGGAAAGAAGAAACGACAAAGAGGGGGGAGGCCCAAAGGAAGCAGAGAAAGGGAGGGGCACGCCACGCAACGGAGACCAAAAGCGGGAAGGAAAACCAAGAAGGAACGAAGAGCAGGGAGACCAAGAAACCAGGAGAAGGGGGAAAGGAAGGCGGCCGCGCAGCGAGCGAGGAGGGCGAATCCGGCGACCCATTTAGTGGGAAAAGGCTATGTTGTTGTTGTTGTTGTTGTATAAAATGCCACATCATCAGTAAACTCACAGAACTTAACGGTAGGGAACAATAATAATTGTAGACAATGTTAAAAATTGAAATAGTAATTTTGAAAAGTAGAGGGAATAAGTAGTAATAAAATTAAAGTACAAGGAGCAATAGTAATTATCCCTATATAACCTGTGTTACTTTTACGCTTCTTAATGTGTATATCCAGAAAATGTCATACTAACGGTCAATGAACATGATACACCCCTTATTATCGTCCAACTGATACCATACCTGATATCGGAATTTTAATTTTTTTACCCCGAAATAACGTGGAAAAGAGGCTCATGGTGCAACTGCAGACAGAGGCGAACAAATTTAACTATTATGTACAAAACAAGAGTTAGAAAAAGATCAACTTGACCATTTCAACAGGAGTGGAACTAAGAACAAAAATTAAGAACAGAAAAACCTCAAGACTATTATATATGCCATGGGGGGGGTCGGGAGTGTTACGTATTCTACAATGGCTTTTGTTCATATACTCGAACTATTACACATGCCTTAAAATCTTTTTAGGTGGTGCTGTTGGGGAAATGCGGAGCTTTCTCTCCTTTCTTCCCTTTAAAACCTGTGACAATCCAACAATGGGCGAACAACAATAATACAACTAACCCCAGAAGAGGTTAGGGTTTTCTTTTCTCTTATGCTTCATAAGAACAAAAAATATAGAAGAGAAAAAAAAAGATTACACTGGCCTTCGACTAAAGACCCCTAGGCAAATCCATTCGCAGTTTTCTGTGGTTTGCTCCTGAAATTCGTCACGCTGCAGTGAGGACAAATGTACTCCAGGCCATCGGTTTTGGCATAGTCCTGCCATCACCACATAACTAATAATGAGATATATGCATGTCTATACAGCTTGGGGCTGTAATTTGAAGTGGTCAAAACCATGTAAAGCAAAACGTCAATTGAAAAAAAGGAACGCCTTTGAGCTGACAATGGACAGTTTCAAACAGAACTGAAAGGGGGGAAAACCAGGATCCCAGCAGTTCTGTTTGCTGAGAACTGGATTTTCTGATAGCACACTAAAGACTAATCTTTTAAGATTTCCACTAGACAAATGATCGGTCTTGATGTGAAAATAGAGATCACCAACACATGAAGTATATGATAATTAAAGCAGTGTCTTCCAATTACGGAAGAGGACTGATTTGGAAAGAGCGAATCTGAGGAACTCAGGTCACTGCACAGAAGGGAAAGAATTACACCACCACTTTGTATTTACAGTACGTGTTTTCACCCTCGGGTTATAAGTCAAAAGAGTCCAAATTGACAAAAATCTAAAACTAACAAAACTTGCAATTGAACTATCTCCCAATCCAACACTAAAACGAAAAATAGAGTTTCAATACAACTAGCCAAACTGCTACATATCCTACCCAAAGCAAACATAAGACAGAAATTAACTAAAGAAAGCGTAATGGAAACAGCATTGCTGTGGAAACAAGGGTAAGGCTATTTAAATCATGACCTCCCCAGACCCTTCAGTGGCTAGGACCTCATGCGCTGTGTATACATCTCTTACAGATATTAACACAAAATTTACCAATCCATATTGGACCCAAAACCCAGAGTGGGCTGCTTCCAACTGGGTTAGGACAGCCATGCTAGTCCATCCAATCAAGTGCAACTGCATTTAATTATCACAATAAATGGATAATAGATACATGTCCACTCATCCATTCCAACCAAGTTGCTACTTTAAACATCACCTTTCTTAGGATCCAGGGCAAGCTATTAATAGAATAAGGACAAAGAGCTTTTGAGGAAGCAAAACATCCAAATCCAATCCCCTATTTATGGTCCATTTGTATCTAGGATGGACATGAAACCAAATGCAAGGACTCAAGATGGTCTAGACTCAATCATGTAAAGGTCAGATCCATTAACTAATACGTTTTATTATCTTTAACTTTTGAATTATAATGTATTGATTCTCTAGAATAATAGCCTGTTATGGCATCAGATTCATTCCATGACCACAAGTCATACGCCAAACCAGCAACTTGCTATGTCAAGTTACACTTCGTTACATTAACCTCTTGTGTGATCACAAATCTACACAAAACCAGGCAATGGGAACATAAGAATTGGTGACAACTATACACCATGTCAACTTAAGGACAGGCTCCACTCTGTAAACAATGTCAGAACTAGAAAAACCAGACCATTTTCCCACAGAATCTTGAAGGTAGCAGCAGAGATGGTCCAGACAAGTAATTACATTTATCTATGCAGTCCCACCAGAGAACCACAAATAAAACAAACATTGTTGGATGGTGTTCAAAAATATAGTCGCATAATAATTATGTACAGCAATATGTAGCATACCTTAAAAGCTCCAAGACCCTGCCGTCTATCACAACCAAAGTGGGCCCACTCACCGCATATCCCACAGTTCACCCAATCACCAGCTGCACTACTGATAGAGAAAGATGCACCAAGCTCATTGTTAGCAAAGTATAACATGCACACACACACACGGATGCACCAAAGCATTGATAAGGTCTTCTTTTAGGCAGCCAAACTCATTTAAGCCACCTGGTGGAATGAACCACTCCAGAAATCCAACCCCAAGTACTGATTCTCCTCAAGATTTTGTAAAGAACTCTCCAGAAGAGTCAGTCAGCATCATTCCGTCAGGGGAATGGGTACAGTAACATAAGGCTGAATCATTAAAAACCACTACAGTGAAGTGTATTAATCCTTGGTTCAACCACTACAACCATTATGAGGCTATAAACTATCAGATGAGAAGCCTCTGGATTGAGCTCAGCAAAAGTTTCCCGATCCTTTAATACCCAGATGATAATGTTTCTAGGCACTAGGGATCCTATTAATGTACCTCAGGTAAAAAGATAACATGCTTAAAGCCCCCAAGGGACAAATGGACACTAGATAGGTAGATTGGGGTGGTTTCTACACCTTGACCTTGGGAACTTGTGGGAAGGGGGAGGGGGAAAGAGAGAGAGAGAGGACCTGTGACACAACAGGCAGCATTCTCCATCTACATCATCATGAGCGAGCTCATATTCTAACAAATATGTCTCATAATGCCTTTTTAGAGTATTCCCAACACCCTGTGGAACCACAAAGATTTCAGACTTAAAGAGATATTCTTACCAAACAAAGCATATGTAAGGAGCTAACAACAGGCTAGAGAAAAATCTAGAATAACACCATAAATTGCAAATAAGCACATTAAACACCTGAATGACTTTGGATAGGTCTCCAGAAAAAGCTAATGGTTAGCAGAGCTCATGCACCCTAATAACTAATAAAATGTCTTGTTTCTTTCTCCAGTGACACATCTTTAACAGATTACAAGCCGTAGCTGTCACAGCATCTAGGCAACCCACAGTATTGGATGGCCTTGAACATCAGATGACCAACATCTGAATGCTAAGCAACTCCTGACAACTATTTTATGTGCCCCTAAGCAACTAGACTAAAATTAAAATATGGACCACAGAATGAATGCGACTTAAGAGTCAGAAGAGACAAAAATTGCAGGGGAAGGGAAACAGATAATCATCATGATACAACCCCCAAAGTAAAGTAGTAAAAGGCAACTTGAGCCAACGCAGAGCTGTTCTAGTGGTGAAACCAACACCTCTTAGTGAAGAGGTCGTGGGTTCGACTCTTGCTAAGGCATATTAATATCCCCATCCCCCAGCTTAATAAGCCCCTTTGTACCAAAAAATAAAAAAAGGCAACTTGAACTTCCCAAAGCCACACAAGGTAGATTATAAGAAAAGCACCATTGTCATTGGACAAACAGCTATAATTCCACAGACCAAAGTGATTTTAATCTTTACTTTGTCAAGCAAACAATGTAATGATCACCCAAGTCATCAGTGTTCAAATTATGGTTTGTGTATTTGATTTCCCTGGGTAAACAGAAATAGTTAGCCAACTTTGGCAGATTCCTCTCAAGAGAAGGGGCATTCGTGTCTTATTTTAATCCCAAGGGAAACAAAAGTTGGTTGGGAAAATTGATTTCCCCTTGCTTAAACAGGAATGGTTTGCAAATTCTGACAGGTTCTCCAAAAAAATTATCAATCATGCCATGCTTGACCACAGAAAAACGGAAACTTTCAGCCAATTTAATAAGGAAAACAGTTAATAGCTGAAAATTAATTTCTATCTTATTAGTTCTTTAGGTTATTCATATGGCTCAAGCAGTACAATCTCAATATATATTTTGGTTCACAGTACACTCAACCTATCTTTTGGATTAAGCACTAAAGAAGAAAATGAAAGACAATTGCAGTGTAATTGGAATTATAGTTATGATAGATAAATTCAATTGTTAGCTAAAGCAAGAGAGCAAATCAAAGGTAAGCACGAAAGCATATCATAAAAAAAGAAAACTCAGATTCAGCAAGCCATAGGATCCTATGATAGCACTAGCAGTTGGTGGAAAAAAGAAACCCGGCAATCCATGGAAAGCAAGTGACATACTGTCATTCTATTGGTCAATGTGTGATTGCGCATCTTCGAGAAAACCTGGCCTTTCCAGTTGATGCCATTCCCAACATGAAAACCTCCTCTTGAAACCACCTATACCAGCTCCATCATATTACAACTTTTATCTTAAAGAAATATCACAAGAAACTGAAATCCCATCTGAGGAAGAAAAATATCAACCTCAGGCCAATCAAACATCACTACTCCTCACCTCTCGATATAAATTATAGAGATCAAGACGCTTTGCATTGAGTATAGCCTCCGGGAATTCTGCTAAGCCACCTTGAGGAACAAGACGAGAATGACCACGAAGGATTAAAAACTGCATGACATCCCTCAGAAATTCCTCCTGCAATTAGGAATATGGGGGGAACAAATCAGGTTAAAAAGTAAAAAGGACAAAATGTATAAAATTACAAGAAACCTGAAAGCTAAACTGGGACAAAAGTCAACTGCAATAAACAAGACTCCAACCTATCATAATGAATACTTAGTTGAAAAGAGAGGTCAAATGCAATATGGATGGAAAGCCCACTAGCTAGATTATCATAAAGATCCATAATGTATACTTGCCATACATTGCTATGTTATAGAACGTTACCAAGGCACCTGCTTCTTTCTTTCATGTCTCGAAAGAATAACTAATTTTCGCTTTTTAAAGGACTAAAGATTGAACAAAATTGTATACAAGTGAAGTTTGTATTATAAATAACAAAATTTAGCATAAGAACCTCTAAAAATAACACAAAGTGGTCTTCCATTCCTTTCGTCCTAGCTACGGCATATATAGTATTTTTGGCATATAGCATGCAGTACAACAATGCACAATTAGTGGCAACAAGCATATTGGATCACCCTGAAACAACATCAAACAGCCAACATCTGCATCTGTCACTGCAGTATGAACTATATCCAACTCACTTTAAACTACTTGTGGAAATCACACCAGAACAACTCACCTCAGAGCAAACCTGAATTGGACACCTTCCACAGCCATGCTTTTTTAGGGGTAAGGGATTCAATGAAATAATCTGCTGAGCTTGATATGAGCTTGAAAATGATTTCCGATGTGTGGCTGGCGGGGGGCCTGCAAAATTATGCTTTGCCGAGGGAACAATCGCTAGACTAGGTTTTGTTTGTCCCCCATCATTTCCATCTGCCTCAGGAATACCCAAAAAGGGAAGCATCTTGTGCTGACGAGTGTGAGGAATGGGCCTCATAGCAGCAATTTTCAACTTCTGACGAACAGGGACATAAGGCACGCTGAACTCATCAATTGATCTGAATCCTTCATTTCGATCTACTTTTGCTAAAGCAGCCCCATTTTCAGCAGCCAGTCTCCTATTGATAACATCAGTTGTCCCTTGGCATGGTTCAGATCTCTTTCGAGTAGGCTCAGGTGGTCTCAACCACCTTGGAGGATTCGAAAATCTCGATTTGGTCGGATGGAAATCTTTCCCTTGCCTAGTACAGAAGAATAGGAGACGCTCCGCATCATCTTTCTCAAAAGAGGCAACAGATGATCCCTGGATGCTAGTTATGCCAAGTGTCACCAAGCTACGGTAAGAAACATCTGGTGCCAGCTGCTTTAAGACCTGCCAAAGTGTGCAACAAAAAGGACTTAAAATATTAACTACAGGGTGTTTGGTCAACTTAACCAAACCACATAATGAGGTTAATAAGTGTTTCTTTTGAGTAAAGTATCACTGCTTGTAAGTAAAACAACTGTCATGGATTCTAATGGAAAAGGCGGCAGAAACTGAACTCATCCTGCCTACTTAGTAAGTTCACTCAGAGAATTTGCATGAACTAACTTTTGGTCTGGAATCTTTAAGCTATCTTCAAGGAACATAAGCCCCAACTATACTCGTTCTTCCCTAGTGATTCCTGTTAGATGGTACCTGAAGTGATGTATTACCTTCCTCACCATCAATGAAACGATTGAAGTTCATAAAAATAAGAAACTGCCAATAATATTATTATTTACCATACTTGTAGATGCCTAGAGTTTAAAATCCAGAACCAGTGGTTTGACCAATACAACAACTGGGATAGTTATCCCTGGAGAAAGTGAAAAACCGGAAATATTGGCTGCACAAGAAGTTCTACTGCTATCCCTTGTTTAGCAATGGAGTTGCATGAAATTATCAATTGATACAAAATCTTTTATATAGCAACAAAGCTAACTAGAGTTGTCATCAGTGTATAGAACCCAAGGTAGTTGAGGGATCAAATACCAAGGTGACACCAACAAGGTGCCCAGGATTCTCTACAACTATGAAGCTAACCATTGTTACGATTCTTCAAAACATCAAATGAAGGGATCATTTTGCAGCTTCTAAGGAGGAACTCATTAACATTAGGCCTTCAGTCCATAAAATATGGAACTGCTTTGACATATCAATTAGCAATTCAACTGGGGCCTGTAAAACCAATACCAAACCTTCACGCAAACTTCAAATTCAATATTGCAACCATCTCACTAAACAACACCCGGTCAACAAGGAGACTAGAAACCCACAGCCAACATACTTTGCTGAAGCAAGGTCCCCTGTCCCACCACAGATGGAAGGCCAAGACCAAGATAAGCCCCTAGGGTTGCTTCCCAGAAGCACAACTATAAATGGGTTACATTCCATACAAAGTTTTTCTATTTACTATGTATTTCAGTTGGGCAGCAGCAGCCAAGCAATTCCGTCCAACTTTAAGGGCAACCTAGTCCTTTTTAAATAGGTTTGCTCAACTCGGTTTTTCATTTAATAAAGGAGCCCATGTACAGGGTCTCCAGTCCTTGTACAGGTTGCATTGTAAGACCTAGTAAGATGCTGTTCTGTTTCCTAGTAAACAGTCTGCCTTTAAATTGTAATCCAAAATAAACATAAATTACATTAATGCTATTATAAATGAATGTTATTATAAATGGGCCCCTAGTTTGATGGGAGCCTCAACAGTTCAGCAAAATTCAATTTTCTCACAGTTTTTATGTACTCTTAATGGGTGTATGCTGCTATAAAACTTGTTTTGTCAATATTGGTCAAAGAAGGTCCAAGAGTATTGAGAAACCCTAAGGTTCTAGGTAGAGAGAATCAAAGATCCTTGTTGTGGCTGAACTGACAACCTTCAACAGTCCATTTCCACTCAATCCAAGCATCTACAAGGCGGTTTATTTAGGTATTTGGCAAACTACATAATCCCCTTTAATTTCTGTTCTACAATTCAATCCTCAGGTTCCCTTCTTTCCCTACATTATCAAGAAGCTTCATATCTTATAAGTCCACAACAAGATTCCATCAAATTACAGCCAAAAAACCACCACCACACCTGAACCTTTGTTCCGAAATTCAGCTTTTTCTGCCCAACCAAACCATAGATTGATCACTTCTTGATTTAAAACCCTATGTTCAAGATTTTTATCAACTTGAAATTTAGCAATCCATATCGGATGAAACTTGGTGCACATCTACTAGGCAGCAAGCTCTAGTTCGGTCCAACTCTCAAGCAATTTCTCAGCCCCTTAGATCCCCCCCCCCCCCCCAAAAAAAAAAACCACATTTTGCCGTCTTTGAAACCCCTTGAAACCTAATATAATCCATCTCAAGCCTTACCTAACCATCCCATATGAGACCACTAAGCCATTATACAATATGCATATCCATCAATAGCAGCAAAAGCCATCCCATCATAGCCACTCTCTGAAAATCCTTCCCATAGGCAATTGTGAACTCTCTCAAACCCTTCATTTTTTGAGCCTAGAGGCTAGAGATAACTCTGACCTAGATCTTGGCAGCTTGGTCCTCCTTTGATTAAGGCTACATCAGTTGCCCAACACTGGATAACTGCACTTAATAAAGATCTCTCAACTTTACTTAATGCATTATAACTTATTTACTATATGAAAAGAGAAGAGATAGAAACTACATACCTGTGAAGCCCATGCTGGGACCTTCATGCAAACTTCAAATACAGTGGCCCCACACGCTATTGAATCGGAGTTCCGAGGCTCAGAGAGAGGTGGTTTATTTTCCTCGCAGCTAGGCAACGCATGGACTAGTTGACTTTTTTCAATAAGCTCATTCTTTATATGATTCTCCAAAAGCTGAAAATCAACAGCATGAAAACATAAAATAATACAGCAATGCAGATCAACAAATTCTAGGAACCCCAATAAGGATAGAAATCCAGTACAGAGAGGCTGTCCACATTCGAACTTGTCCTTTCAATAGATATCCACACGCAAATTTCATTACCTGGTCATCGAAACAAGTCTGTGCACTACCAGAGACTAAAAGTGATATGTGAGAAGAGCTACAGGTAGAAAAATCACATCGCATGGTCACGACACCACGAGAAAATGTCCCAGCCTGAAGAGGGGGTGGTGGAGCACTAGAAAAGCAAATTCAAGCAATGCATCAGCATACAGTTATTCATTTGTTCAGAACAAAAAAAAGACTTCATCAACAGTCACTGATTTGTTGCCGTTATGCTTGTAGATATCAAGTTGTCAACCAACTAATGTTCTTCTTATCGTCATAATAATCACCCAAGAAAGAGTGCATACGCTCCCTTGACCACTTGCCTTTTTATTACAAGACTCTCAATGAATAGAATGACATAAAACACAATTAGACACATGGAGAATACATATTAGAATGGGACCCGAACCCAAAAGGGCCTCACATAACAAGACATTCAACTAGAGCAAACAATGATAGAAATCTGAATAGATCCCAATAGCACCAGCCTAAGAAAAGTAAATTGCTTTAGAGCAAAACATACCTAACTCGATTATGAAGTTTACTCCCCCGTATCTGGAAGGGAAAAAAAACACCATAGAAGAAAATCAGACAATAAGGACCTGTATTTCTTCTGTAAACTTCAATTGGAGTAAAAAAGCAAATAACGCAAACGTAGCATAAAAAAAAAAAATATATATATATATATATATATATATATATATATATATATATATATATATATATATATATATATATATACACAAAAATATATATATATTAAAAAAAAGCACCAACTATTTTTGGTGAAACTAGTGACCACCCACTATAATCCCCAAAATTACATGGCACCCACATGCATAATACAAGTTACCCACAATTAAATTTTACTGTTAAATGAAGGATAAAATTACCTAAATACCCTTAACATGCTAAGTCATTCAAATGTTGAAATTGAAATTATGTAAACTTGAAATTGAAATTACATAAATGCCCTTTGGGCAGAGAAATTACAAAAACACCCCAACCTCTCTTCTACAGTGGAACCCATCTTCTCCGACCTCTATGTGATTTGGTTTAATTTGGGATGAAAAAACAGAGATCGTATGGAATGGATGGAGGTGATGATTCTTTCCCTAACTGCTCAACTATGATGATATGAAGCTATTTATCTCTTCTTCGGAGAATCCAAGCCAGAAATCTGATCCATATATGGGAAACGAAACAGATTTAACAAAAAAAGAAAAAAAACTCTGCCTTGTCAAGTTCTGGTTCGAGTCTGATTCCTGCTCTTCTTTCAGTTCTGGCTTGTGTTTTTCAGCAAGAACCGGACTATCTCTCTTCTTGACCTGGTTGGTTTGTGCTCACACCACTCTAACAAATCTTGTTTTCTCTCTTCGTCTCTCGTCTCCTCCGCCTTCTCCCTCTTTGGCTTCAACAGTTTCAAAAATCAGAGCGATTTGAGATGAAAGGAGGAAAATCCTCTTCGGCTCCAGCAGTTTCTCAGACCGTTTTTGAAATTATAGTTTGTCTGCCGGTGTTCTTGGGATGAGCTTCCATCTTCCCTCGAACCCAAATGTCCCTTTTGCCATTCTCTGGCACCCTATCGAGCGTTGATTGTATGCTTTCCAGCGACATATACGGTGGAATCAAAACATGCTCCACATCTTGACGGGGATGCTGGTATCTGACTCCAAATGTCTGTAGTATAACAGATTTCTTCAAGAACCACGGAATTCCATCTGCTATTGCTTCGTCCTCCTTCAGAATCCAAGACATATCACTTCTGATTTATTGAATGCAATTCGTAATTATTATGTTTTGAAACCCCCCCCCCCCCCCAAAAAAAATATTGGGGAGAAATCTCAAATCTTTCAGCAAAAGCAAAAGTAGGTTAAAATTTTGGGGAGAAATCTCAAATCTCAGTAAAAGTAGGTTTTGGACTCACCATAGCATGAAAACACGCTCCATAATCGTGGGAAGCAACAAAAATATGATCAGCCTCACCACTTCCATTCTAGAATAAAAGTTTAGAAAAGATGAGGCGAATCACAGACGCTAACATAGGCCACACTTGACCAATCGCCTAAAACCCATTTTGAGAACTGAGTTGCAGGAAATGTAAACAGGCACAAATAAGAAATTGGCTTCCCATGGATCGAGTATCCTCTCAAAATTGTCAGAGAACAGTAAGAGAGAGGGTCCTCAGAGCAGAGAAGTGAGGAGCACTGGTGCGGTGGTCGTCAGAGAAGATGGGTTGCAGTTGGAGATGTTCAGTGAAGTAAAGAGTGAGAGAGAGGGTTGTCGCCTTGTCGGAGAAGAGAAGGGAGGAACACTGTTGATGTAAGGGAGATAGGGTAACACATAATTTCCTTGCCAAAAGGGAATTTAAGTAATTTGAAATCCATGATTGTAATTTGAAATTTTAAATGACTTAAATAAAAGTAAGGGCATTTGGGTAATTTTATGATCCATTTTAACAGCAAATTTAATTGTGGGTAACTTGTAATTATGCATGTGGGTGTCATGTAATTTTGAAGCTAATAGTGGATGGTCACTAGTTTCACCCCAAAAATAGTGGGTGCCATGTAATTTTCTCTATATTATATCCACCAGTGGTGATCTCATAAATTGGACCAACGAGCCAAACCACAATTTTTTGTAGTTCGAGACATTTTGGAAAAAGTGAGGCTACATCAAGATGTGGCTATCCTTGTTATGGAATATAAAATAATGACCAGAATAAAGACTGGAATTCATTAATATTCAGACAAGAAATCATAACAATCCAAGACTCCACATCCACTTAGAAAAGCATGAAGAGAGAAAGAAAATAGGAACTGTGTCGATGTTTAGAAAGCAGCTTCTTCATTTATCCTAACTATTACCCTTTTAATTGACCATTGACATGAACTTGATTTCTACAGAAAAAGGATCTACAACGGAAGAGAACTTGATGGCATGGTAATGTAGCACTCGGAACAACAAAGTCCTCAAATACTGAGATGAGCATATACATCAAGGCCAGAAATTACTTATAGACAAAATCCAAAACACTTTACAAAAACACTTACTTCAATGCTCAATAGAGCATTAAGACCGTCCTCCAAAGATCCTAGTAAGAAAGCATCCTGCAAATAACGAATTTGTACACACTGAATACTATTCCACCAACAAAAAGTAAATCCGTCAGCAGAAAACAAATACAGAAGAATAAAGAAATTATCCCAGCTTACCAATGTGCAAGGCAATCCACAAACAAGAAACCTCATGCTTACATCCTCGTCATATATTTTAATAGCAGGGAGAGAATCAATCGATTCGTCCTCCTCTTCCACTGCATCCTTTTCAGGAGGAAGAATGTTGATTTTAGGAGGCTCCCCAAGTAGGCGAGGTCCCTGCTTACCACTAACCTTATGGCTGTTTGCAGGCAAGACGTGGCTGTTTCGTACACAGTAGAGCCTAAAGGATGCATTTGCAAGCTGGAATGCGTCCCATGTATGACTACAAGAACTGCCATAGACAAAAAGAAGGAAAAATAAGAACATGATCATTAGTTCCCCTCTAACATAAATAATAAAGGAACAATAAATGCTGAACCCCAAGAATGGGTGTTGGCTCGCTCCATGTTAGAGCTCAACATGTATTTATCTATCACTGTCATCCGGTCCTTGGCCTAGAAAAACATAGAATGGACCATCCTTACTGCTTAACAGGTAAAATCATTCAGATTAATCAGGACATAAAATCAAAAGTAAGGATTATCAATTGTACAACCCTAGGTTGTTATCAATAAAAAATAATCCTGTAGTTAAAGCTTATAATCCAATAGCTAAATCCTAGGCTACAGCCCATCCAGCAGGCAGAGAGGCATTAACCTCAACCATCCATGATGCAGCAGGAAAGGTATAGAGAATGTAGGAAAGATCTTCATATGGTATTTATTGACCTAGAAAAAGCTTATGATAGAGTCCCTAGAGCGTTAATTTGGCAAGTATTAGAGAAAAGAAGTGTTGCAAGTAAATATATAGATATAGTTAAAGATATGTATAATGGTTCGGTGACTAGTGTTAGAACAATGGGGGGACAAAGTAATGAATTCCCGATAACAATTGAGCTACATCAAGGGTCAACTTTAAGCCCATATCTATTTGCACTGGTAATGGATGAATTAACCAAAGACATTCAAGATGAGGTCCCCTGGTGTATGCTTTTTGTGGATGATATTGTGTTGATTGATGAGACCCAAGTGGGGATTAATACCAAATTAGAATCATGGAGAGTAGCTTTGGAATCAAAAGGCTTTAAACTTAGTAGATCGAAGACAAAATATTTAAGCTGTAACTTTAGTCATGATCGGGCAGATGATGAAGTGGTGATACTTGACGATAAAGAGATTCCTCAGAGTGATTGTTTTAGGTACTTAGGTTCAATCATAAGTAAAAGAGGAGATTTAGAAGATGAGGTTTCCCAAAGAATTAAAATAGGGTGGATGAAGTGGAGAGGTGCGTCCGGGGTCTCATGTGATCGGCGTATTCCATTAAAGCTTAAAGGAAAATTTTATAGGACCGTTGTTCGACCAGCTATGATGTACGGTGCAGAGTGTTGGGCTATTAAAAAGAATCATATAGATAAACTCAGTGTAGCAGAAATGAGGATGCTAAGATGGATGAATGGCAAAACTAGGATGGATAAGATAAGAAACAATCATATTAGAGTTGGTCTGGGAGTTGCTCCCATAAGTGATAAACTTAGAGAAAGTCGTTTGAGGTGGCACAGCCACGTTCAACGGAGACCTATAAATGCTCCTGTACGGAGAAGTGATATAATCCATATTGAAGGAACTAGAAGAGCTAGGGGTAGACCTAAGATAACCTTAGGAGAAGTGGTGAGAAAGGATATGTATAGCTTAGGCCTTATATCTAGCATGGCCTCTAACAGAACTGATTGGAGGGGCAAGAATCCATGTAGCCGACCCCATTTAGTTGGGACAAGGCTTATTATTGTTGTTGTTGTATCCATGATGCAGCAGGAATCCCCTCATACCAGACTTTCTAATGCAATACACAATTAATACCTCTGAACCACTGAAAACAAAGCATGGCGAAAATGGCAGGCTGCATAGCAAGAAAAAGCATTCCTCCAATATATCACATATGGAATACCCTGCAAGCAGAAAGATGTTGCCTCAATGATGGGTTCTATAGAGAGCAGAAAATGCAGAGAATGCAAAAGCAATTATATAATTTACAATTCAGTTTACAAATATAATTTGTTATTCAACCAAAAGACAAAGGGTCAAAACTTTCTGAGCAAGAGAAAGAAAAAAAATCGTTTAAAACTTCTTGAGTTGTATTACCTTAGAGTAGAGTGCTTCTGCCAATTTTTCCCCATTCGGAATCTCCAAATAAACCTAAGCCAAAATTTAGAAAGGAAACAAATCAAATTCCAGAATTATGTACGCACTTACGAAAAACTGTAGAACTCTCTAAACCACTAGAGGTGTGTATACCATATTCCCCATCACTTGGCTCTTTCTTTCTATGTACTACCATTTCCCAACTTCAGCATTGTCTAAATGAAAAGGCCATTATGTTTCTACTATATATATTCACAGCTTCATGTTAAAAATGAAGCTTCGTATCAGCCAACAAGACAGATAATGGAACTACCACCCTTCTTCCATTTATTTTCTTTTTTCTCTTCTTCTTCTTCTTCTTCTTTCTTTCTTCTTTCTTTCTTTCTTTTTTTTTTTTTTTTTTTTTTTTTTTTGGGGGGGGGGGGTTGTTGGTGTTGGGAGGTGGCCATGGGGTGGTTGTTGTTTTGATTGGTTAAGTATCTATCAGCTCTCTAGGCATCTAAGATACTGACAGTGACCACGAGATACAGAAGAAAGGCAACAAACTGAGAACATGTAAGGGCAGAGAAACACTATCACTAATATCAACAAAATGGCAAGCCGAGAATTCTTTTCTTTGCTTCCTTGAAATTGCAAAGGGTCAATATCTCCTCTATAAGTGATTTGATATAGAATGCAAGTTCCTGTGATGGTACCAGAAGAGGAAGAAATCTCATAGCTATCACAGCCATGACAAACAGCACCGTAAGGCAATCTGAGAGATCTGCAGTCATGACAACCTGCAACTCCTGCTTATTTTCTGCTTGTGCTTGAAATAAAAATTCCACTTTACTGCAGGAATCTTATCAACTGGCCCAATCAACAGTACAATTGAGAGGTTTTTTAAGGAGCCTTACTTGTTTAGTTCCAGTTCCAGTGGTTTTAGTTATTACTGCTATCAAAGGATTAAACACTATCTCATGATTTAAGAAACAATGCAATCACTTTCTAAATTCAGTGCTGTGAAGTCAGACCCACCTCTGCGGATTCACTGGTGTTGTCCATTCTGGGTAAGGCTTAGGTGTGATTCCTGGCTGTCTTTCTTTTTTTTTATCTCTCCTTTCTATCTAGCTATCAATCTCACTGTTGAGGTTAAGGTCAGATCAACTCAACTTAATAGCCTGCTGCTATATACTGTTCTGTAAGTTTTCAGATATGTTTTGCTTGTTTGATCCTGCCCATCCAGCTCGTTGCTTTCAGTCTTTAGTATAGTTCTTTCCGAAGTTCTGTTTACAAGCTCTACTTCTCCTACTCAATTTTCAGACCTGTATTCACATTAATTTTTAACATCTGCTACTGGTTTAGGCCTGAAATTGGTCTATTATTTTGAATTATAATAGTACCAAATCTACTGGTTAGATTTTTGGTGCCACTAGTCAACTTCTAGAAGTTCTCTTCTTGATTTATTCATTCCCATTTGGATATTGTGATACAACTGTCTGGTTTGCAGAAAGTAGGATTTTCTGAAAATGCAGCCAAAAATCATGATTCTACCTGCAACCAGGTCCACCAAGTTGCAAACTTATATGATATGTGAGTGCAATGTTTTCTGGTTCTCTCCCACATTCTGAAATTCCCGTTTCTATTCTTTGTTAGGTATTGTTTCTGCTAGAAGTTTAGAAACCCAATTATCCTTCCTTCCACCTTTCCCCATACATTTGATTATCTTTAACAAGGCACAATAAAGCTAAAGAATTACTAAACCCCCCACCCCCCCCCCCAACCCTCTATTTCTAGTAGATAACTTGGGGGTCCCTTGAGATTTGCTTGGGTCAGAACTGTTTCCAAATGTATAGCATCTTAAATTTCTGTGGCTAATCTTCCTCTAACTTCCTCCCTTTCACAGTTCCCTATCCTTATCATCAAATAGGAGGCAAATCCTGCAAATACAGAAGTCCAAAGCAAAGGTCCAAACAGCAATCTTCTGGTCAAAGGGATCCAAAGAACATCTTTCTACCAATACAACCTAATTGTTATGTATCCAGCATCAAATTTAAAGGGAACAAAAGGTGCCAGCTAGCTCAGCTGGAAAAGACTGTCTAAGTAAAACCATGTCTGGGAATTGAACCCAAATTCATCTGGATGAGTTTTCTTCTTACTGACCTAGGGGGGATAAGGGGAAAAGTCATAAGGACCAAAAAGAAGATGACAAAGAAGAGGAAAGCGAAGTAGAATTTGCAGACTGAAAAACAGTGAATACATCAAAATTTATATTTTATCATACTGTGCTTCCACATAAGAGTTCTCTAATTTTTTTTATGGTTATTCATATACATTCTTTCAGAACAATAGTAGCATTTACAATAAACCCAGAATAGACCTTCAAGGTCTGGGATGTCTTCTAGTCAGACTAAATCACCCTACCAAAGAAAGATTCAGAAGCAGGAAGGAGAGAAAAAAAGGAAACCCTGAAACACAATGTAGATATCACTGCCACATATAAATTACTCACAGTAGACGGCAATGTTGGACCAAACAACGACGATATAGCTTCAGGACTTGACAAGTCAACGTCACCCCATACCAGAGAGCCTAAGTCTTCCTCCTGTGAAAGCTGCTGTCCTTTCAAATAGACAAAACTTGGCTCTAATGATTCAAGAACACGACGGAACTCATCAGTAGTAGGATTTGTTAATGTTTGAACCTGCATTAACAAGCAAAAGGTGGGTGACTTATAGTAACTTGACTGGTAGAGTTCAGCTGGGGAAAAACAACATCAAATGCCGAGGATGCGGTACTAGTTATTCCACCTCTAGACGCCCGGAAGAGGCAAGCTCTGGAAAAGGATATTTTGGGTGATCCTCCGAATTCTCCTCCTTTTGCTTGTGATCAGGTATCTGTCCACATAGAACTGCAAGGAGACTACACGTATGTTTTGAAGGACCCTGAGCATGAAACATCATCATACATGGCAGCCCCGAGAGAAACCAAATAAAGCAGAAGACGGGGAGCAATATCCTTCTTGTTAAACAGTTAGAATCGTTGCCGCCCTTTCAAGCCTTAAAACCAGAGGCTTTAACGGTACCATTTCAAAAACTCAAATTCCAGGCCACCACCTCCAAATTGCTAAAAGCATAGAACAATATCACGGCACCAGTAATTCCGGGTGAGAAGAACCAAAATCTCACCAAGAGGCAGAGCTAAAACGCCAAATCTCAAACAAAGCACTTCATAATCCTTCCAATCACATCTATCACAGCCAGAACGCCCTCAACCTAGAAAATTTTGAAGGATTCCCTGACAACCTTAATTAGAAGGAACACCACAAGCCCATTTGGACAGAGAACCGCCCGCATCACCTAATTGAGTCTAAAACTTCGAATCATAAGTGCGAACACCTCCATGGCCGAAATCAACCTACCCAGACGACCAAAACAGGAGAAATCAGCAAACCTTACGGTCGATACCCTTAAGAAAACCAGGGAAAGGCAACTAGCAGAGGAGAAAATCAGGAAAAGCCCAACGAGGAAATTGAGAAGAACACGGTCGGCAGCTAACAACTCAAAACGCTGGTCCAAGAAAAAAAGTAAAGTGGAAAGAAAACCCTAGGGCTCTTAAAAATCACACCAAGCAAATAAATTAAAACCGGAAAGGACGTCTTGAATAAAAACTTTTAACACTTCCCCCTCTACGCGCAATATCAGCATAAACTCAACATCCAGCAACTTAAAATTAAATCCGCATTGGTTAAGTAAAGTGTCAGTTTTCTTGCTGTCACAAAACATATACACACTCCCAAACCAAATCAACAAGGTCAAACCGAAAACAAAAAATTAGAAACAGAGAAAAAGAATCAAGGAATAGAGAAGAGAGAGAGAGAGAGAGAATGCCCGTGTGGAGAGTCATTGAGAGGTTAACTAAATAAAAATGCTGGGATCTTTTGACAAACCAAGAGAAGAAAACGAAACAAATCGTAAAACAAAAAGAACATCAAAAAATTAGAAATTAGAAAGCGAGAGAGCGAAGGACGTAAACAAATCATTAAAAATATTAAAGAGCCGCTTTTATTCAACAAATGAAACATGAAAGAAAAACCCAGAAAGAGATTTTTGGATTATTTTTGTATGTAACCATTAGATTCGGAAATCATAAACCCAGTATTTTGTCGTGATTGGAAAAATACACAAAAGCAAAATTTTCTTTCTTGAGATACCAAATTCTGAATAATCCTGAGATGGTCTTGCAACCTTTTTTTCCTTTTCCTTTTTCTTTTGGATTCCCTGTCTTGCTGGCGACTGGATGTATGACTGCTAATCTTACTGCTCGAGACTAGAGCATTCATTCTCTCTCTCTCTCTTCTCTCTCTCTCTCTCTAGCCACGCTCCTCTTCCTATCGCTCACACTGTTCTTCCAGTCTTGCGTTGGAATTGATCCCTGTTATCACTCTCCATATCAGTAAAACCGTAAAAAGCGTGGAAAATAAATGAGGGTGGAAATTGATCATCCAAAACAAACTCGAACTGTAAAGCCAACAGCATAACATGCATGAAGTTAGAATTTCTGGCGTAGATCGTCAGACCTAAAATCCAAATCCTGGAACCATGAAATTAGGATGTAGGGTCATATTCTCTGTACGATTCTTCCTGAAACCATAGCTCCACTTCATTTCATCAGTTACCTATAAAGCATCAGAACTGTTGATAAAGCATCAATTGTACTGCTACAAACTAAAAACACAATTTTCTTGGTGAGATTCACCAAACCTCTGACTTCAATGGATTTTCCAAATTAATTCATGAACTGGGATTCGGGACCCATTGTATGCTCACTGGACTACATTCTTCTGATAGCTTTGTCCCTTGACCCAAGAGAAATTTGATCTCTTGATCGCATACTATACGGGTGATTATCTAAAACATACTTTAGGGTTAAATGAACCAAGCCCTCTTTGAGGTTAAAAAGCATGAAGATTAATGACAAAACTTAAAAATGATATTTTGGGGAAAAAAACAAGAAGACCGGTTACTAAATTTTAAGAATAAATGATTGAAAATATAAAAATATATATTTTTTGGATAATTAATATTATAATAATTATTAAAAAGAATAAAAGTATTAAAATAAATAGTAAGTAAATATTTTCAAAAATTGAAACCCACGTTCCTACCCCTCACCCAAAAAAAAAATTGGGATGAAGAGACTTATATTATTTAACTGTAAAACAGAAAAACCTTAAATTCCTAAAATATGGAAGCTCATTTGCATATAAAGAAAGAAACCGTGCGACGCGGGTCGAACCACCGGTTTATAAACCGGGGTAGGCAAACCAAAAAAAAAGAAAGAAACCAAAGAAGAGCCAAATATTGTTCTTATGGGGAATTATAACTCCTAGCCAAGAAGTCTGCACAGGCGTCTGACTCTCTCTAGTTGTGGATCACAAAACAAGTATCAAAAACTTCAATCAACTCTTAAATTTCATCTAGGACCCAAAGGACATTCCATGTGACAGCTCGTGTCTTATTAATAGCTGAAACAGTAGCCTAAGAGCCATATCTCACTTCGACTTGTCTAATGCTAGCGGATTTAGCCTAGCATAGACCCTTTGCATTGATACTCAACTCATGTGTTGCACTTGTTAAAGCATAAAGGACCGAACATTCATGGACCCTTGCTATTACACAGTAACCACCCTGAAGATTCCAGATAGAACCATTTGCAGATAATTACAACCTTATGAAGGTGAAGTAAATCTTTTTTTAAATAAAGCATGCCAGGGAAATTTCCCTAAAGTATAGACAAGGGGTTAAGTGTAATACTATAAAGTTACAAGTGTTAAGAGCAATTTATGAATTATGAGTCTAATCATCTAACAAATTTGCTAACATAATATACCATCATGATAATTTAAGAGATATTTTGGGTATCTTTGCCAATTTGATATATTTTTTTGGGTAATTTTCATCTGGACCCCTTGAGGTTTGATCCAGGTCATTTTTAGTCTAGTTTAAGTTTTCTTTTGCATATGGCTCCCATGTAGTTTTAGGAAATGATTAAATAAGGACACACTTAACAAAAATAGCTAGTTTAATAAATTTTGTGACAAAAGTACCTTTTTTTTTTTTCTTTGGACTTCTTTTTATTATTTTAATTTTAATTTAATAAGGACACACTTAACAAAAATAGCTAGTTCACCCTCTTCACCTCTTAGCTTCTCATCTTCTCCTCCTCCACCTCCACCTCCAATTCCACCACCCCCACCACCACTACCATCACTTGCAACTACAATTGATGAACCGACAACACCAAAATCGCCTTCATGGTTCCCATAAGCAGGAGCACCATTTGAATTCCCTGACGAATCAGAAATCATCTTTTGTTTGTCCTTCCCACCCTGCAAAGTTATAAAACTCCTCATAATTTGATTTGCAAAAAATCACAGAAGTTCTATATCTAATTTTGTTGCGAATGAAACTGGTTCATTTAATCTCTCGACGTGTTGTCTTTTAAGCGAAGAGCATAAGCCTATTCTTCTCCATCGTATGGATGCGAAGAATATTCTCAGCTTGCCTAAAACCCCTTTCTCTGCATCTTAGGAGAAGAGACCTCGTTCACAAAAGGACTCTCAGAGAAAGCTTGATGGCATTTCTCGGGAGTTTTTTTTTTTATAGGTTCATGCGCTTACAGGTGGTTTGGCGCCGCTCATGCCTTCGATCACTGACGTTTCTACGTTCTCAGTCGGACAAAGAAAAGGCAAGAAATTATTAACGAGTTCCTCTCGAGTTTTGATTTAGGTTCTTACCTATGCCGAATATTCGTAAATTATGGTTTTTCAGTTGCTAAATGTATGGCTTTCTAGATGAGTTTTGAAACTTACGGTAGTTAGACCTTTGGAAATTACTGAAAATGCCTACTTTATTGCTGGGGAAAACTAAAATTAAAATAATAAAAAGAAGTCCAAAGGATACAAAGGTATTTTTTTTCATAAAATTTATTAAACTGATTATTTTTGTTAAGTGTGTCCTTATTTAAGCATTTCTTAAACCAAGGGAACCATATGCAAAAGAAAACTTAAATTGGACTAAAAGTGATCTGGACCAAACCTCAGGAGTCAGATGAAAATTACCCTATTTTTTTTTGAGTGTTATGCTTTATGCTCTTCATTTAAGGTTGTCCTTGAAATTAAAAAATATATGATCAAAGAGATACCGCAATGGTGGCCTGCAATGAAAATATTGATGTTGCATTTTTATTTTATTTTTTTCCTGGTATGAAGTGAAAGAAGCTTTATTCAAAGAAACAGGGGAGAAAGATCTACCCTAGATACAGCAGGATTTACAATAAATTAAGTGGAAATAAACTAACCCTACCCTAGAGGCACCCCTTGCTAAGAAATCCGCAAAGATATTGTCCAATCGATGGATGAATCGAGACTGACCGGAGGTAAACTCTGGAGCTAGCACAAGGATGTGAGTAATGATTCCCTCCATTTGCCCAGTCCAGCGAACAGCCCAGCCACAACCAGAGAGCAAACCATGAAGATTGTGATTTTCAGAAGGTTTAGTGTGTTAGAGAACAACAAAGCATCGTAAGAAGCTTTAGCTTCCACTGAGGATGACGAAAAGCTATAGCTCAATTTACGCTTTGCAAAACATTCCAAACAATAACACCCCCTTGCCTTAATTGCTGTCTCGCTAGGCCAAACCCCATCGACTTTAATGGTAAAGTCCACCGGCTGAGGAGGAGAAATAGCATTGATGTAAGATGGGGAGGGTTGCTTTGCTTGTACCTTGGGCTCCAAAATGGACGCTCTCCTGAACAGTGTGATTGGCAGCAAGAATGGTTGAGCCCGCATTCGGTTCTGCACCTTCAAATCCAATCAGTTCCTTGTCTTGCATAGCTACTTGAACTTAGGCTTGAGAAAAGATTACCAATTTCTAAAGTCTTGATTAGGGCTGCAACAAGGCCGGGCTGGGCCGGACTTATGTAATTCCAAGCTCAACGCTATATATTTTAATCTAAGCTCATTCTTGCTCTGACCGTAATTCAAGGCTAAACCAAGCTCATTCCCGTCCTAATTAACATTGATTCATTGGTCCTGATTGGCCATGTCCTTAGCTATGATTGATCATATCCTTAGCCCTAGCCCTAATTGGCTATATACTTGGCCCTATCCCTGTCCTTGATTGGTCATATCCTTGTCCGTGTTCCTAATTCATTGAGATCAAGCATCAAGAATAAAATTAAAATCAGAATCAAAGTTAGTGTATAGGCAAAAAATAAAGGATGAGTTAGGATAGATCGATGGATTAAAAAGTAATTCCAGATCCGCCTTTGACCCTAACCCGTCCTCTAAGGCCAAAATCTTTAAAATCTTATAGATTGAGTCAAGGCCCTCAAGACAAAACTTGCACCCCCAGTCTTGACCTTAGAATTCCAATGAGTTGAGCCAAAGAGGACATATGGGAGAGATACATCCCAACATTGAACATCATAATGACAATGAAATAAGGCACGTGTAATAAATAGACTCCAGGGCTCCTTTCCCAAGAATTTCTATCATGCGGTTAATTCAAAGACAGCATGATGCTGATTGCTGAACGTGTTCTATTCCCAATGAAATTATGGAAATTTGCATGTTCTAAAGGATATTCGGTATGTCTGCTCATATTCAGTAAATCTGCCCATATAAATGAGCGATTGGGAATTCATCATGAAGTCAAACGTAATCGAAAACCCTCAGTTGGGATATTGCGCTCTTCCCACGAAGATAACACAGAAAAATAGCAGCCAGTAACCTCCTTGCACCATGTTTGACGTCGACTTCTCTCCAAAGAAAAGATTGAAAATTCAAGATAAAAGTAAACTGCTTTCGAATCCAATTTACCTAGCCAAACTAATTTACCATGACTCAGGGAACACGTGACTGTTTCACATACCTCTAACCAAACTCATTACATACTGATATTTTCCTCTTAAGAAATCTCGTATAATAAAAATTTAACTTACTTTTCTGCGGTGAACACTTTTTTAAAAAAATTGACTACATGCTAAACCATCTGTCAGACAATCCTTGGGTTTCCATAGCTAGTTAAAACTGCAATCTAGAAAACCAAGCTTCACCAAACGGTGTTCCACAAGTGAATGTAAAGTTGGAAGACATCCATGACGTTGTAGCGTTCAAGTGGTTGCGAACACAAGAAACTTTAGCACGGAAAGCAGCATTTTTGGATTAGCATATCTTAACATACTTTATGAGACAACCCGGGTTGAACCAGTGCAAGGATAGAGAATATCACCGTTCGTGTGTGTTGTCTTAAGGTTTGAGAGCAAGAATGGACCCATCAACAAAATGGGGCACAGGGCGAATAGCCTATTTACATATGGGTCAGAAAACTGAATGAAGCCCCAAAAGTTTACATAAATATGCCCTCTCCCTAATCAATGCTCCATAGTTCCTCACCTGGCATGCCATGAGGCAAATCAGAGGCCAAACTGCCTCTCTGTGAACGTGTTTTCACTCTGCATCCTCTATGGGAGAAAATAAACATCTAAAAACCTTCTTGGGTTTTGGGGTCAGAGAAACTCACCAAAGACTCGAAGCTTGATGAACAACGGTTGAAAGAGTTTGATTTCAACCACAAGTTACAAGTAAAGTTGAATAAGTTCATCACTAACAGCAGAAGGTGTTAAAACACCAAGATCTGTAAATAGAAGAGTAAGATACTGGGGAGGAGTATAATCCCTTGCAGATTTTTCGACCTCAACGCGAGCTGGAATAGGGACCCCAAAATCAATGTCACGCGGGGCTGGTTCCATGTCTTTCTGGTCCAATGGATATAGACGTGCAAACTGTACAGCAAAAGATAGAAACAATACATCAAGATGATTTACATTTACAACTGCAACGCTGAACTGGCTTTATGAACTGTAGAACCATATTACCATCTTATAAGTTATTCCAGTTTAAATACAGACTCCCACTATTCACTCAGCAAGAGTTTGATAGTCACAATTTCTATCAGCTTGTGTAATATCAAATGATTTCTTTTAGGTTGTGTGATATCAAATGTCACTGCAAACAACAGATAAATGACAGACTTTCTAATAAGTGGGGCATGCATTGATGTTCAAGCATATAAGAACTATAGCTACATCCCACAAATAAACACTAGTCATAAAGGGCAAGGTTTAAGAGCGGAACGGGCAAGGATTGGTTAAATTGACACGGAATCAAAATCGGCCAGGTTAGGCTTCAAGGCTCACAAGCTCATTCTTGGTTTGCCAGTTTCAGCCCTGATTGACAAAGAAGAACATTTTATACTAAGAACCAGATGGGCAGAAAAATCGACAAACTGTCAGTGGGCAGTTTCCCTCTCATCTATTTTATATTATTTGCTCTCAATTGCTTTTGAAAAGTTGAATCATGTCTAGATGATAACTTTTCAAAACACCTATTGGCATGGAGTGCTGACTCCTAACCCTGGCAGCCTGGGGAACACTTTCCCAATAAAATACATCCTTTATTCTTCTAGGGTCTGCTGAATCAGTCTGAACGCAGGTTATACTGGGCTCAAGCTGGCATTCTGTATCTATGGGCTGCCATCATCCAAGCCTATGGTCAAGTCTATAGCTATACCTGTACGTGCTCAAGTGGTGAAGCAGCTTCTATCATCCAACAGTAGTGTTTCAGCAGTCATCTCTCATTATTCTACAAAACATCTTTCATCACCCACCAAAACTTATGGACTGATGGAAAGATTGAGAGAGCCAGGATTTTTTTCCCTTTCCCCCTTCAAGAAAATTATTTTTTATTAGTCTCCATAATTGGCAATTCACTGTGCATACCTTGTAACTCTCAGCAGCCACATAAACAGGTTTGTTCATGCTATGAGCCACCAATGCAATCTGGTATGTTCCCACCATGTTGATTATACCTCCACTTTCCACCACACCATCTGCCCCGACAAATACCATGTCAACCTCATCCATTATATATGCCACTGCAGAGTCAATTAGAAGCTTTACAGGAACATCAAGTTTATCAAGTTCATTTGAGAACCGTAGGCCCGTCCTGTCCGGCCTTCCCTCTGCAAGTTTTGAATGACATTAGTTCGTGCTCAATTTATATAAACAGTAAGTAGAATAAAGAAAAAGTATAATTCAATATCCCTAGTACAAACAGTACTTTTTAATCATAAAAAGACATCATGATTTGAAGTGCAAAACTGAATATATTATATATATATATATATATATATATATATATATATATATATATATCCAACCCCGCCGGCGCTGGTGGAGTCTCTCCATTGTGCGCTGGAGGTCGCGGGTTCGTCGCCCCGGCTGCCTGGTCCTTCCCCGGTGTGGGGCACGGGCGCCTTATATATATATCCACCAGATAAAGGTCCACAAAGATTCAATTCCATGGACTGCTTTTACAACAAGCAGAGGACATTACGAATGGAACGTAATGCCTTTTGGACTAAAGAATGCCCCTTCTGTGTTCCAACGCAGAATGGATCAGATATTCTTAGAATACAGAGAATTTATTGCAGTCTATATAGATGATATTTTAGTATTCAGCAGAAATGAAAAGGAACATGTTGAGCATTTGCTCACTGCCTTTAGACTATTTGCTAAACATGGTTTAGTCATTTCTAAAAAAAAATTAGAGATAGCCAAAGAACATATTAACTTTCTGGGCTTAGTCTTAGGAAAGGACCTGATATCTTTACAAGATCATATTTCGAGAAAAATCTTGAAATTCCCAGATGTCCTTGAAGGAACAACCCAGATTAAATCTTTTGTTGGCTTACTCAACCAAGCCAGAAACTTTATAAAAGATTTGGGAAAAATCTTAGGCCCCTATATGCTAAGACTTCCACAAAAGCTGAGAAAAGATTTAACCAACAAGACATTAAGTTGGTCCAAAGAATAAAACAGTTGATTTCAAAAGTTAAACCCATGAGATATCCCAAAGATAATTATTACCATATTGTTGAAACAGATGGTTCACAAGAAGGATGGGGAGCAATACTCAAAATTAGACCAAATGAGTATTCACC